>NC_073254.2:117945000-120345000 GCF_029289425.2 Pan paniscus | reverse complement strand
TAAGGTGAGGATCTAAACAGAATTTTTTCCAAATGTCAAGTAACTGTCCCTGTCTTTTCAAGTTATTCATGATGCCTCCTTATCTCAAAACACTTTTGAATTAATGCATACAAATTCAACTATTATTATTAAAATTAAAACAATTTAAATGTCTTCGTATCTTTTAGAAAACACCTGATTTTGTTCTCTTAAAACATGAACAAACTTATTTTGAGTGTTTTACTGACTGCTGAGAAAGTGTTTTGGAATATTAGTGAAGGCTTTGCAAAATCCTTTTAAATTATGTAACTTTTAATATCAAAATTTAAGAAAATGCTGGTATAAGGAAAGACAACAAAATTATAAAGGAAGACAGGGTTGAAATAAAATATAATAATGTATAATACAATGATTTAATATCCAGAATACATGAAGAACTTGTATAAATCAATAGACAGCCAAACAAAAAAATGGGAAAAAAGTTAGAAATAGGCAATTCATAGAAGAAAACATGAAAATGGCTAATGAACTAATAAAATATGCTCAGTCATATGTAATTTAAAGCTGTAGTTTAAAACAGAAAGATCAATTTGGCAAAAACATTTAAAAGGCTGATAATACTCAGTACTTTCGAATACTTTGTTGGATGTGTAAACTAGAAGAGTCATTTTGAAAAGCATTTTGGTAATTCATCTATGTGAATTAAAAATGAATATACACTTCAGCCTAGCAATTTAATTTTCAGATTTTTAGACTGGGAAACTGCTCAGATATATCTCCAGAGAGACATTTTAAAGACCTTTTAATGGATGCTTAAAAGATTGTAAAACTGAACCACTTTTTTCACAACCTAAATTTTCATCAGTGGGGTAGTGGCTAAATTAAACATAGTACAAACATACTATAAAATACTATTCAACATTTAAAAAGAATGAGATAATGGCATACTGGCATAGAACTGCTAAGTGTAAAGAAAGTTGTAGAATAATATATACAGCATAAACTAATCTGTAGTATGATTGTATCTACACTATAATCACGAAGCAATGCGCTATGGTTCTAGATTCTGTTATCTACCTATCAATCAATCAGCCAAAACATGTAAGCACATAGGGAATAAATCTGGAATGACAGATACTATAACAGTAATAGTAGTTACCTGAGAAATGGAGAATGGGGATTGATTGATGGCAAAAGCAGATTTCTACTTTTTTCTTTAGTTTTCAAATGCAGATTTTGAATAGGGGCGGCTTTTATTTATTTATTTATTGGGTTGCTTTCTAATTTTGTTTTTTACAAACCAATGCTGCAATAAAAAGTTTTGAAAATTTCTCAGGTATAAATATTTACTTTATTTTAGAAACAACATTGCATTATGCTAGGTGAACATGACCTGTATTATATTAATTTTTTAAAAAATTACTAAGACTTTCTCTGTATCTGAGTAATGGACAATACCTGTGAATATTCCATGTGTGTTTTAAAATACTACCTCTTTTACCTGGGCTGAGGTATATATCTATATAGATAAACTTTTCATTGTGTTACCCAAATCCTCTGTATTTTATGATTGTCTATTTTATCTGTTGATTTCTGAGAAAGGTTTATTAAAGGCTAACCAAATTATGGTTGATATGTCATTTTCTCAGCTTTTGCTTTATGTATCTTTAGGCTGTGTTGCTGGGCATTTAAAGTCTCTGAGATCTACCCTCTTCGTGGACTGTCTTTTATATTAATAGTAAATATCTCTTTGAGCTTTTTACTTTAAAGCCTATCTTATCTGATATTCATTAATATTCATTAATACTACAATTGTTTTCATTTTAATAGCATTTTCTCCTGACATATATTTAACCATTATTTTCAATGCTACTTTATTTTAGGTATGTTTCGTAAATATCATATAGCCACTTTTGATACAATAAAAATTATCTGGCCAGGCATGGTGGTTCATGCCTGTAATCCCAGCACTTTGGGAGGCTGAAGTGGGTGGATCACTTGAAGTCAGGAGTTTGAAACCAACCTGGCCAACATGGTGAAACCCCATCTCTACTAAAAATACAGAAATTAGCCAGGCGTGGAGGCAGGTGCCTGTAATCCCAGCTACTTGGGAGGCTGAGGCAGGAGAATCACTTGAACCCATGAGGTGGAGGTTGCAGTGAGCAGAGATCATGCCACTGCACTCCAGCCTGGGCAACAGAGCAAGACTCTGTCTTAAAATAAATAAATAAATAAAATAAAATAAAATATATTTGATCTTTGTCCTCAGTTCCTGGCACAGAAGTACTAAAGCCATTGGAATGTCCTGAGTCATAGGATGCCTTTTGCTGTTCCACCACACGTGAACTTATGCTAGTGAGGTGAGTCAAGGTGGAGCCTACTATAGCTTCAGGATAGGAACTGATCACCAGAAATACTAAAAACATGATTGGAGGATGGGAACTTTCAGCCCCATTCCCCGACCCCCAGGAAGCGGAATGGGATTGGAGATTGGTTTATAAAGAATCTTGAACAAGATTCCCTGAGTTTCTTTGTTGGTGAACACATTGAAGTGCTGGGTGGGTTGGTACACCCCTAGAGGGTATGGAAACCATGCCATCGCCCCTCCCATGCCTTGCCCTATGCATCTTTTCCAGTTGGCTGTTTCTGAATTATATCCTTTTTAATAAACCAGTAAACATAAGCCAAGTATTTTCCTGAATTCTCCAAGTTATTCTAGTGAATCATGAAATCTGAGAAGAGGGTTGAGGGAATGCTCAAATTGGTAGTTGGCTTGGTATAAGTATGAGTACCTGGGACACCATTTGCAGTTTAAGTGTCTGAAGTGAACAAGTCTTAACCTGTGGGATCTGTGGTAACTTTAGCTAATTAATGTCAGGATTAAACTGAATGGTTGGACAACCAGTTGGTTTCTGAGAATTGGTTGTTAGTGTAGAAAAACCACATTTGTGTTAAAAAAAAAAAAATCCTGCATGGCATGCTTCTTCTGTTTTATCGGTGTTGCTATGTGTCCTTTCATTCATTCAGTATGACATTCAGTCATATTCCACTTTTATGCCTTTTATATTTGCTATTATTTACATGGATTTGGTGTAGGCAGAGGAGATAATAGCATGTGCTCTCAACATCCTTAAATCCAAAATTGATTTTTACTCAGTATACTTTGGTATAATTTGATATCTTCTTAATGAAATATATTTGTAAGTTACTTGTATAAATCAATGATTGAAACAAGTAATTACTTGTATAAGGAAAATGATACCAAATTTTTGTCACCTTAGTCTTATACTAAGTACCATCATTCTGCTTTAGCTGAAATTCTCATTATGAATTACATTTTGGCTCATTTTCTAGTGTTAAGTAAAGATAAATTAATGGCAAATATGATTTTTTAACTTTATTTTTTTGCCAGGTAAAACAATAGCAAAGTAACATTTTAGCACTCTTCAAAAGTAGTTGGTGTCACAGATACTTGGAAAAGAACCTAAAGACTACCTAGAAAGTTCTCATATAAGGGGTTTGAACAGTGATGAAGTGTATCTAGATAAATCCTTATTTTCTTTAGTCATTGGGAAAATATATCAATATAATCTATTTCTTGGAGAAGCCAAGAGTCCAAAGATTGGGTGTATTGTTATCTATGAGATATATTGTTGCAGGTTAGTGCGAACACCCTAACCAACATGGCCTAATGTGGAAAGGAAAGTGAAAACATTGTAGAAGAGAAATAAGTACAGCCTAAGGCTCTGTGAGAGGCACACTCTCCCTATCACCACCCCAGCTTCCAGCCTCATTCATTTCTGTCTTATATATTACAGATGTTCAAAAACATATGTACATACAAAATACATACAGGAAATTTGCCAGAATATGCACACGTAAGATTCAAGACTGGGTTTTAATCTGAAATACTGCATTTTTAAAATCTGGAATTCTGGAAATACTGTATGTGTGTGTATGTGTTTCTTACATGAAAGAAATTTCCAAGGGATTATGAACACACACACACACACACACACAATTTCTGTACTTGTGAGAAAGTCATATGAGTGTATAATGCTTATTTAAAGGCAACAAAATTCATTTTGAATTCATTATTTTTAATCTCAATTCTTAAAATTAAGCATATTTTAAATGGTGCTGGGAAAACTGGCTAGCCATATGTAGAAAGCTGAAACTGGATCCCTTCCTTACACCTTATACAAAAATCAATTCAAGATGGATTAAAGACTTAAACGTTAGACCTAAAACCATAAAAACCCTAGAAGAAAACCTAGGCATTACCATTCAGGACATAGGCATGGGCAAGGACTTCATGTCTAAAACACCAAAAGCAATGGCAACAAAAGACAAAATTAACAAATGGGATCTAATTAAACTAAAGAGCTTCTGCACAGCAAAAGAAACTACCATCAGAGTGAACAGGCAACCTACAAAATGGGAGAAAATTTTCGCAACCTACTCATCTGACAAAGGGCTAATATCCAGAACTCAAACAAATTTACAAGAAAAAAACAAACAACCCCATCAAAAAGTGGGCGAAGGACATGAATAGACACTTCTCAAAAGAAGACATTTATGCAGCCAAAAAACACATGAAAAAATGCTCATCATCACTGGCCATCAGAGAAATGCAAATCAAAACCACAGTGAGATACCACCTCACACCAGTTAGAATGGCAATCATTAAAAAGTCAGGAAACAACAGGTGCTGGAGAGGATGTGGAGAAACAGGAACACTTTTACACTGTTGGTGGGACTGTAAACTAGTTCAACCATTGTGGAAGTCAGTGTGGCGATTCCTTAGGGATCTAGAACTAGAAATACCATTTGACCCAGCCATCCGATTACTGGGTATATACCCAAAGGACTATAAATCATGCTGCTATAAAGACACATGCACACGTATGTTTATTGCGGCATTATTCACAATAGCAAAGACTTGGAACCAACTGAAGTGTCCAACAATGATAGACTGGATTAAGAAAATGTGGCACATATACACCATGGAATACTATGCAGCCATAAAAAATGATGAGTTCATGTCCTTTGTAGGGACATGGATGAAATTGGAAAACATCATTCTCAGTAAACTATCGCAAGAACGAAAAACCAAACACTGCATATTCTCACTCATAGATGGGAATTGAACAATGAGATCACATGGACACAGGAAGGGGAATATCACACTCTGGGGACTGTTGTGGGGTGGGGGGAGCGGGGAGGGATAGCATTGGGAGATATACCTAATGCTAGATGACGAGTTAGTGGGTGCAGTGCACCAGCATGGCACATGTATACATATGTAACTAACCTGCACAATGTGCACATGTACCCTAAAACTTAAAGTATAATTTTAAAAAAAAGCATATTTTAAATACTTTGAAACAAATTTCTCCCTGCATTTAAGGTAATTATTTTTGACTATATGCATGTAGGTGGCCAAAAATTGCCTGCTTTTTTTTTTTTTTTTTTTTTTTGAGATGGAGTTTCACTGTTGTTGCCCAGGCTGGAGTGCAATGGTACGATAGCCGCTCACCACCTCTGCCTCCTGGGTTCAAGCAATTCTCCTTCCTTAGCCTCCTGAGTACCTGGGATTGCAGGCATGCACCACCACACTTGGCTAATTTTGTATTTTTAGTAGAGACAGGGTTTCTCCATGTTGGTCAGTCTGGTCCCGAGCTCCCAACCTCAGGTGATCCGACAGCCTCGGCCTCCCAAAGTGCTGGGATTACATGCCTGAGCCACCAATCCTGGCCCCGTTTTTGTTTTTTGTTTGTTTGTTTTTGTTTTTGTTTGTTTGTTTGTTTGTTTTGAGACAGAGTCTAGCTCTGTTGCCCAGGCTGGAGGGCAGTGACGCAATCTTGGATCTTGGCTCACTGCAACTTCTGCCTTTCAGGTTCAAGCAATTCTCCTGCCTCAGTCTCCCACGTTGCTGGGATTACAGGTGCACGCCACCACACCCAGCTAATTTTTGTATTTTTAGTAGAGACGGTGTTTCACTGTGTTGGCCAAGCTGGTTTCGAACTCTTGACCTCGTGATCCGCCCACCTTGGCCTCCCAAAGTGCTGGGATTACAAGCGTGAGCCACCATGCCCGATCTCTTTTTTTTTGTTTTTTATAGACTTTAATACAATGCATTAAGTTTGCCGGACATTCCATTCCTCCTAATTGTGAAGCTTCTTGATGAAGAGGGAGTGTTGGGGCATGGGCTATTCTTTGAAATTTTTTAATAAGTATTGACAAATTATTTCAAATATAATCTTACGGAGCAGTGTTTCATCTATAGATATAAAAATAGATCTATTTGGCCTGCTATTGTCATGTTAATATTTCCTTATATTTTATTTCAACTGCTAAAACAATATGACTAATCAAATAATATTCTATCTTAACTTAGACATTGAGCACTGGGCTCAGGCTATGCCTATAAATCACACACACAATTGACCTTTTAGAGATCAGGTCCTATTGATGTGAGATATCTTATGAATAATATTTTATATTAATAAAATAGTTAACTAGAAACTGACATCAGCTTTATACATCAACATAAGCAAAATAACAAATATGTTTGAAATCTACATATTTTGTAACTTTTAATTAGTGTTCCAAATCCTTAAGCCTTGCAGAAAATATTAATCTCTGATAAGAGTATTTCCCACCAAGTTAATTTATCCAAATTAAGGTAATCTCTTTTCCTATTTTCTTTTACTTGACCAGTTTGGTATTTACAGATTTCTAGGGTATTAACCTCTCAAGTTTCCATGTAGAGAATGTGCTTCCTTTCTGCTGAAACAATGGACCTCATGACTCAGTGTTTGCTTTGATCCTGAGTTTGATTTTATCTAGATCTTGCGGCTAGTATTGTTTTGATTAATGATGTGATAGTGCAGAGATTCTTTCTCGCCATTATTCCTGTTTACTTTCCTCATGTTAAAGTATCTGAGTATAGAAAATCTGTAGAGAAAGAAATTGCGAAAATTAAGAATTTTAGTAAGAGCTCTAGAGCTGTATATCCAGCTTCCTACTCAACACCACCTGGATGTCTAATAGGCTCCATAGACTTCACATGTCCAAAGAGATCTTCTGATTCTCCAGCCCCACAACGCTACATGCAACTGAAACCAATAACAGAAAACCTCCACATCCCCTGTGTTTCTTCAGCTCAGTACACGGCATCATCGGCCACCTACTCCTCAATCTCAAATTTCATTAAACAACTCTGATTCTTCTCTCTCTCTTATTTGTAACATGCAGCCCATTAGTAAATTAACTGACTCTTTCCCAAAGCACATTATTCTGACAGCCATTACACCAGTCTGAGTCACTATCACCTCCAGCCTGGATTATTACAATAGCCTACTAGCAGTCTCCTTACAGTGTTTCATGATCTAGCTCTTGCCTACCACTCTGACTTTATTTACTATTAATAGATTTTATTTTTTAGAGTAGTTTTAGGCTCACAGCAACATTGAGTGTAAGATTCAGAAATTTCCTATATAGCCCCTGCCTCTACACAAGCATACCCTTCTCATTATCAACATCCTTCACCAGAATGATGAACCTGCACTAATGCATTATTATCACCCAGAGCCACAGTTTACATTAAGGTTCACTTTTGTGTTGTAAATTCTGCGGGTTTGGACAAATTTATGCTAACATGTATCCAACATCGTAGTATCATACAGAGTAGTTTCACTGCCCTAAAAATCACTCTTTTACATTGTATTATGCCTCTTTTTCCCTCATACCTCAGCTGCCCTCACCTTTGGTCTTTTCCTCTAACTTGGTAAACCCCTTCTTGCTCTGAGGACTTTGTACCTGTTTTTTTGGCCTGGAATGATTGTCATATCGTCACAAAGTCAGATTCTTCCTTCCATTTACATCTCAGCTTAAATTTCATCTCCTCACAGACCATCCTGACCATATAATCTAAAGAAGTGTTTTCAGTCACTAAATGTTCTCTTGCTTTGTTTTTATCTTAATAGAATATGTCTAACACATATTTTCTTGTTTATCACCTGTAAGTTAAAAAAAAAGAGGTGCTTTGTTTTGTTTGATACCATATTCCCCAAGTCAGAAGAGGCCCCAAGTCAGAAGAGGTATGTGGTGGGTGTCCAGCGAATGAATTATTAAATAGATAATAATAACATCCTGGAATCCATGGTCCTAGTGAGCTGAAGCTTGTGATTTATACTTCACAGTCTATGGAAACCTTCTGCCCTCTCTCTCCCCTAGTGACTATTTTGCCTTTTTTCTCTCTCATTTTCCCTTTTCCTTCTTACTGCATCTATACTTCACATTTCTCTTTACACAGCTTCTTCCTCACTCTACTTCACTATCATTCCTACTCTTCTTCTCACTCTTTGCCCCAAACTGGACATAAAATGTGCCTGATAATTCTTTCAAAAATATTTATTTTACTTGTTGAATAAATCTTTCATTTCCTTGTTCTTAATTTAAACAGCACATGAGCTGAATGTTTTATGTTTCTCTAAGAAAAAGCTATATACAGTTTTTTTATTACTTCTGTATGTTGGTGATCCTGGAAAGATGGGGAAAATCTTCCCTACTCCTGCTTCTGTTCTGTTTTAAAGGTTCAAAGTCAGTGTGGCGATTCCTCAGGGATCTAGAACTGGAAATACCACTTGACCCAGCCATCCCATTACTGGGTATATACCCAAAGGAGTATAAATCATGCTGCTATAAAGACACATGCACACGTATGCTTATTGCGGCATTATTCACAATAGCAAAGACTTGGAACCAACTCAAATGTCCAACAATGACAGACTGGATTAAGAAAATGTGGCACATATACACCATGGAATACTACACAGCCATAAAAAATGATGAGTTCATGTCCTTTGTAGGGACATGGATGAAATTGGAAATCATCATTCTCAGTAAACTATCGCAAGAACAAAAAACCAAACACCACATATTCTCACTCATAGGTGGGAATTGAACAATGAGAACACATGGGCACAGGAAGGGGAATATCACACTCTGGGGACTGTTGTGGGTTGTGGGGAGCGGGGAGGGATAGCATTGGGAGATATACCTAATGCTAGATGACGAGTTAGTGGGTGCAGCGCACCAGCATGGCACATGTATACATATGTAACTAACCTGCACATTGTGCACATGTACCCTAAAACTTAAAGTATAATAATAATAAATTTAAAAAAATTTAAAAAAAAAGGTTCAAAGTCTTTTGAACGGCTGTAACTCTGGAGTTTTACTGGAAGAGAATCATTCTCAGGAAGAAGAGATACTTAATGAACATTGAAAGTAATCTAGAAATCAACTTCCCACTCTCCTCTCCCTTTCTGGGGTCCGCTTCCTAGGGCTAACTACCTGAGACATGAGGATGAGAAGCTGGAGGAGACTCAGAGGGCACCTCAATGGAAGACAACTGTGACTCCAATGACCCAAAGCACACATTGTCACATCCCATGTGCTCAAATATGACACACTTCACTGACAAAGAAGGTTTTACTACACTACTTGTCATCAAAATGTAGCTGATTTTCATAGTTTGGAAATAGAATGTGTGCTAATGGTCTCATCAGGAAATGTGAATGTCCTGGGTGTTTTGTCTGGTTATGGGGTTCTGAAGAAAAGAGCTGCTCTGCAGAGATGGTAAGCTATTTAACAAGGATAGGTTTTTTAGTTTAAGCCAACAAAGAATTAAAATAACAGTGGATTGCTAGCCAGGATAAAGTAGTCACATCTGATGTGTGTGTGTGTGTCTGTGTGTGTGTGTGTGTGCATGACATCAAAAGAATAGGGAAGAGAGCTTCAAGTATTTACTCTGATACTTTTAAAAATTGTAAGGTTTTAGGTAAATTTACTTCCTTGTTTTTTCCTTGTGTTTTTCTTTCCATAGTATTCAAACAAAATATTGACTCACCTCCCCTAAAATTAGCTATAGAGAATTGCAGATCACTTCTGTGCTATGGGATGCAGGATTAGCTGGGAGGTCAGTTTGGTTTGAAGCATTTCTTAAACCTATCTGACCTTTGAAATCATTTCATTGTTGTTGCATCTCTCAGGACTGGACATTTGGGGAAACTCTACTATAGACCAGTAGAACTCATTTGGTCATTATACCTACCAAATAATACATCTTCAAGAAATAAACTGTACTAAGCAATTGTGGACTTAATAGTAGAACAGTATGGAAAGTTACCAGAGTTATCATACTAAAGACTGGTATTAGTAAATTAACTTACTCACTTACCAAGTTGCTTGGTTCTGTTCAGCCTGATTCATCATTCATAAAAACCTTACTCTTATCTTAACTTTTTCAGGGGCCTCATCTACTCCCCTTAGCTACCCTAACCGTTCTTTTGAAAGATTCAAACTTCTCCATTGAGCTAAGAGTAGTTGGTCATGTGTTAGTAATTGGTGTCTCTAATCTTCTCTTTGCTTTTTATACTTCAAAAAATTCAAACTACTTTTTAGATGAAAGAGAGGGAGAAGGAGAATATATGGAGAAGGGGAAGTCGCCAAATTAAAATTAAACCATATAGTTTGTTTGGTTATAGTCTTAAAATAAACAATGATGGTATTCGAACATAAGGACATCAAATGAATGTTTTCTTGTATTTGTGAAGTTGGTAAGAGGACTTGAAAACTATTTGCCACTCATTATATTCCTAAATTCTTCATTTAAAATGTGAAATGTCTAGGAATATTAGAGGTGACTAAGCAAATTATAAAATATGATATTAAGTCCTGCATGTATTGGAATTGCTAAGATAAAATAAGTCAATTTTGTTTAATGAAGAAAATATTTCAGTTAAACAGGTGGTTTTATTATGAATGCTTGTAACTTTCAACTTTGGATACAGATGTGAATTCTAAGACGTTTTGACAAAAAAATTTGACATGTAACAACTGAGAAAAGTTGTTTATTTATCTGAGAAAGGAGAAAGAAAATTCCTCAAGTGGTTTCCATTCTTTCATGCCAATCAGGATATTCACATGTGAACAG
The DNA here is from genome assembly GCF_029289425.2 of Pan paniscus. NCBI lineage: Eukaryota > Metazoa > Chordata > Mammalia > Primates > Hominidae > Pan > Pan paniscus. Next base: position 120,334,016 of record NC_073254.2, on the reverse strand, counting down.
CATGGGTCTTGGGAAGGGAGAGGGGAAAAGGAGAAAAGACAAGAAAAGAAAAGAAAATATTTAAAATTTTGAGTAGTGTACCAAGGACAAAAATATGAACATATGTGTGCTTCTACCCAGACTGTCACATATCTGGAAAGTAAGGTTGAGGCCCCATTAAGAACTGGTCCAAGATGTAATAGTATCTTACACTTGCAAATGACATGTAACTTACAGATTTTAGCTGTACAGCTGTTGAAGACACCTGCCAGTGCCCTCCAGCTCCTCAGATTTCTTGCCTCTGCCTCTGCATTATTGAAAGATCTGATCCGATTTCCATGAAGATATTTCTCCCTGTCTATCTAGGATATGGTAACTAAAAATGTATTATTCAGGCCTCATATGCCTTCATTGTAAATGCTACTTTTTTGTTAGGCGGGAGTAAATTACTAAACACTCATTCAGCAATTTGAAAGCATGAAGCCACTTATGATCACTCCTAATTGTCTATGTAGTTCATCAGCTTCTTCATTCCTGGTTATTAGGTCATCAGAATACAATCTGTCTTTAAATTGAAAGGACTGGTGATATATCCTTAACAAATACAGCTTTTCTTCAGAGCAAGAGAATTTTCTCCAGTGTCCCTGACTTTGACATGGAGAAAGAGGTCTTGATGGCCGGACTCCCCAGGCATGACCCACCTGAGAGCTCCTTCTCAGGTGGGCATCACACTCAGTTCTTTAAAAGCTCTCTGAAGACTGTAACCCTCCAAACCTAAGCTTCGTGGGCTCCAGCATCAGAGGGCTCATTCATTCATTCTGCTCTGTGCAAGGCAGTCCACGCTGCAGTCATTGGGCATATATCAGAGTATAAAACAGGCAGAAATTTGTTCCTTCAAGGAGCTGATGTCCTAGTAGATGCCATAAATAAATAAGAAAAGTACATAGCATGTTAGAAGTGATAAGACTTAAGAATAAAAAAATAAAAGAGAGAAGAAAAATGTAAAGTATCACGGTGGGGAGTGTGCTAAAATTTAGTTAGAGTGGCCAAGGAAGGTCTCTCTAAAAGATTACTATAGTGGATACTGTGGTGTGTCCTGCAGATCCACCTTCCAGGCTAGACACATGTTCCCCCAACTGGCCGAGTGCTGGTAGCTGCCAGATCTCAGCTGAGTTACTCTCAGGGAATTACCTTCAGAAAAATCTCTTGACTGAGGTCCTACCTGCAGGTAGCCCACATTCAGTGATTGGTGGGGAGGGGTCCTAAAGACCAAGTGCCTTTGTTTCAGGTCTGTAAAATGTTAAAAGGTCATCCCAGCATCAGAGCCTCCATGAACTAGACTGAGGCCTTGGCGTGACTGTATCACAGTTTATCTCTTTCCTCTTCACAGGAACTGGGATCACAGCTTATAAGAATCTCAGGCAAAATCCTTCCTGTGTTCCACTCTCCTGAACTATTCTAATTGGCAAATGTGAGGAGCAGGTAATACAATAAGGAGTGATGCAGACTATGGTAAACTGGAGGGTACATGCCCAGTTTAACAGGGAAAGTCAACATCCAGCACCAGCCGATTCGTTACCAAGCCAAAATGGGAGCCTGATGTTGCCAGATCTACCCACTTTATCTGGATTAAAATTAAAATTTTAATTTATTTTAATGTAAACACTCTGAATTTTAGACGTTTGACAACTAAATCAAATTTTTAAAAAACACTGCATGTCAAACTGCAGCTGTGGTTCATAGTTCACTGGGAAGCTGCCTGTTTGGGCCTTGACACTGATAGGAGATTTAGAGATCTTCACACAATTACCATTTGAAACCTGAGCTGGCTACTTTTCATATAACCCTGCACATAATGTATCACCTCTTCCTTGAGGAATTTGTACATATGTATTTTCCCCACTTGCCTTTGGAGAGAATAATTGGGTTATATCTCTGTATCCCTCCAGCCACTATCACAAAGCTTTACATATGGGAGATACATGTACATGTTTGTTCAATAAAAAGAACAAGAAATACCATAGATTTTTAACCTCCCATAGATTTTTAATCTCCAGTCCTGTTTTAAGCATTTCAGGTTACAATATTATGGGAAAAACAAAGTAAAATGGGTGTAAAAATCAGTCTTTGCGGAAGAGGTTTCCATTAAGTTGACACCAAAGGGCTTCTTAATAAAACTCTCTAACTTTGATTTAAATAATAAATCAGAATTGGTTTTCTGCTACTGTTACCTAAAATGTGGTTAAATTTTGGTAATATAAATTGCTAACGTGTAAGTCGCAGCATGGTGTATACTGAGGTGTAATTACAAGAACGTGGAAGATTAATATTTATATATGATAGGATTAAATATTATGTGCTGAAAGTGTCTCTCTGTGGTAGCAGTATAGCTCAGATTATAAAGATATCCTGAACCACTCTTGAAATCTTTTTTAACAGAAGAACTTCCAAATATCAATACGTGCATTTAGCACATTTTAAAATAAATTTTATTTTATTTTGGATTCAGAGGCTACATGTGCATGTTTGTTATACAGGTATATTGCATACGGGTGCGAATTGGGTTTCTAGCATACCCATTGCTCAAATAGCAGGCATGTACCCAGCAGGTAATTTTTCAACCCTCCCCGCCTCACTCCCTCCTTGTTTTGGGAGTCCACAGTGTCTCATTTGGCACATTTTACTAACATTGTTACTAGCAGAAAAAGCCTCTGTGTTTTGCTATTTATAAAGCACTTTCATTTGCCTTATCTCATGTAATACAACTATCTGCATGTGATATGGAATTAGTGAGATTATTTGCAAAAATCATATTTTATTTACAAAAAATGCAAATTTCACATTGTGCTTTGTTAATGAGGTTATGTATTCAGGCACTTAGTAAAACTTTTAGCAAAACAAATAAAGATCAAAAAGCTAAAAAATACTTCTCTAATACTATTAGAAAAAGCAGAGTAGAATATTTTTATAAGCTTAGTATGGGGAGGATTTTTCTCAGTAAGAAATGAGATTTAGAAACCATAAAAAAAACCTGGCAGTTTTTATTACTTAAAAATTAAAAACTTCTGTATGGGAAAGGCAGCAATACATACACATTTAAAAAACAACTGTGAGAAAATATTTCTTTCTGTCTCTTTTTTCTCTCTCTCTTTTCTTTCTTCCTCTCTTCCTTCTCTCTCTCTTTCTTTCTCTTTCTTTTTCTTTCTCTATTTGATGACAGATGATAAATCTATCATCTATCTACCTATAAATTTATCTATGCTTCTATTTATCTAATCTGTATCTCAGATTAACAAAAATAATAAATTAACAAAAGTGTTAGCCAAGTAATTAGAGTATTAACAAAAATAATAAATCCAGAGTTACTAGCAATACATAAGAAATAATTAAGCCACCCAGATCATGGGAAAGGAGATGAAGTGGCAAGCCACTGAATAAGAATAAGTAAGCTACAAACAATTGAAAAAGTATTTAATCTCAATAGCAATCATTCAAATTAAAATGATAATAATGTACTTTTAATTTTTTTCTATCAAACAAAAGTTTAAAAGCTTGATGATACTGAGTATTGGCTAGTATTTGGGCAAACAAGGGGTCATACATTGTTTCAAGGAATATAAATCGGCACAAACTCTTTACAAGGCAATTTGACAGTATTTGTAAAGATAAAAATACACATATCCTTCCATCTGTAATTGTAGTTTTAGGAATTTATCACACAGAATGATTCCCTGTAAGTGTTCTGAGATGTCTATACGGCATGCAGCATTCAGCATTGTCAGCAAAACACTAAAACAACTGACATGCCTGTCAGTAGCAGACTGGGTACACTATGATTCAGCTATTATACAAATAATACAGCTGTATCTACATTCACCAACATGAAGAGATATCTACAGTATAGTGAGTGAAAGCATACAAATTATAGAAAAACATTCAATTTTTAAAAATTAGAAAATATTTCTATATACATATATGTATTTAAAATACCTTAAAAATGTAAGAAGCATCCAAAAAGAAAAACATGATAAACATGATGAACTCTGGATAGTGGGATTAGGGAGGAACAATTTTTAATCTTATACTCTTCTAATAATTTTCATTATTTTTAACAACAAAGATTCTGCTTTTTCATTGTATGCCCCTAGTGAGAATGCTGTTTTATTAGACCGACCCTCAGCATGCAAACTTGTATACCATATAAGTTTCACGTCATAGACATCCAATTATTTTTTTAATGAAAAGTCTTTGAGGGAAGGACTGGTGAGGGGGAAATGTTGACTTGGGGAATCACTGGGACCTATGGGGACATTGTCCTATAGAATCAGAAATGGGACTCTGAATTTCTAGAGTGGGATTCAGGCTTGAGAGGTATATGAGGGAGCTACTCCTACATGGATAGTTGTAAGAAATGAACAGAAATAAAAGGAACCTTAAATATCTAAAAGTTTAAGAGCTCAACATGGACATAATTTATTTCTTGGACACTTCATCTAAAAGTATTTAGAAGGAGTTGATATAGACAATATATAATAATATGTTAGTACCAGCATTATTCCTGCCTAAAGTAGGCAAAGGCCTCTGTCCCACTACATGGGCAACACCCGCTGTCTGAAATTTAAGAGCTAGTTTGATTATATAAGATATGGTAAAAGTCATCCTCTTTTCTAAAGAGTAACTAAAGCATTTTAAAATATAGCTTACTATTGCCTGAATTCATCCCTACTGTGGATTAAATTATTACTCTTCAAATATCACTACATACAATAAAAGCCAAGTAAGCTCTGAGTCACGCATATCAACATGTTTTATAAAGCACATCAGACACTATTATGTTATGTGTTCCCTGGATTCTCAACAAAGCTTTGAGGGATTCATATTATTTTATGCCCATTTTACAAATAAGAAAAGTGTATGCTGCCTAAGGCTACGTAAGTAATAATACGGCCAGGGTTTGAACCCAAAGTTTTAAGGAAGCAATTTGGTATAGCAGAAAAGGCCTAGACTTCTAGGCAGAAAGAAATGAAACATTTGCTTGATGACAACAAAATAAGCTGTGTAACTAAGAAAGAACCACTTCTGCTGTTGTAGGTTGTAAGATCAGGTAACAATACTGCTATATTGGTACCTCATCATTATGTAACTGTGAATTGGCCAGGTAATATATACTGTCCTTTATGGATGAATCCAAGAATATTTTCTCAGATAACCTTTATAGCATGTCTTGAGACAGAGTCATAAGAAATCCTGGCCACAAAGCCAGTTACTTTCCTGCTTAACAAACTTAATACATCCGTGGAATTTACGTTGTACTCTGCCACTGAGGCAGTCCTAACGTAGGAACACATGCAGAGATGATAAATTTGTGAGTGTGTCTGGTAGAAGAGCTGAAACAGATGTGCAGAGTGAAGGACATCAAAGTTAAAACAATTACCATCTCAACAAATGGGTAGTTCTTCCAGATACAGGCTTAGCATTTTTAAAAGACCTGGGAACCCATTATATCATACTGGCAAATCAGAGGTGGTATATTCGGATGTGAAGTATTTGTAAATCACTAAACCAAACCAAAACAAAGATGAGTGGCCATTAGTTGTTTTAAAAGATACTATCATTCAGCAGCAAATGTCGTGGCATATATTCAAATCATCTGGAGGAACAGTCATTTTTTCTCCTACTTTCCATCCCCTTCCCCAGCTGCCTCTCCAATATGGAAACATCTGCCATTGTTGTCTTGGCAAGGTTGAGAGTTTGGGCCAGCAAAGACCAGTCGTCTACTGCCAGGAAATATTGACAATGGAGAAAACAGTGAGTAAATCTGTGGAAACAGCCAGGTATAGGGGTAGATGTGGCTGGGTGCAGGGCGCAGGTATTTCTGGTTGGTATGTTTCATTCAGATGCTAGAATTAAAAACAGTTTCAACAAAAAAAATCACAACCACTTAATGTTCTGCTTTGCCTGTCACATACAGAGGAGATTTGAAAAGCATTTTTTGTTGTTAAGTGATTATTACATGGTTTACTATAAGGTTATTAAAATATATAGGGCCTGGATTTAATAAATTAATAAATAAACAAATCATGGTACCTTTGACTTTGCATATAGGTATTTTCATATGAAATATAAATGGACCAAAACATAACTTTAAAAACATATTTTATTTTCTCTACCTATAGCTTCATTGTCTTATCTTGAAAACCTCAATAACTGAAAAGACTTGTGCCTGAGATTATTTCAGAGTCCTTTGCCTGAGAATGGTATTTATTTGGCATTTTAGTAGCTTTTAAATTCTTGTGCTCCTGTTTAACAATCTTTAAGAAAATACAAACTACTTCTCTGTTTTTCTGACAAATCATAAATTGCCTAGATAGAAAAATAGCATTATAATGTATTAATAGCTGATGGCTGTTCAATATCAGATCTGAAGACTCTGATTTTTCATCGTGTGCCCCTAGTGAAAATGCTGTTCTATGAAAATGACACCTCAGCATGCAAACTCATACTCCATTATGACTTCCCTGTCACAGACACACAGCTTACTGGTTCAAAAAAAGGGTGTTGTTATGTGCTGCGCTACTGGAATTGAATTAAATTATTAAACACAAGCTGCCAAAGAAATAATGGTGCCGCTGAATATTTCTGTGGCTTTGCTGGTGAGCCTCTGTGTTCTTTAATGTTTGGTTGCAATTACAAGAATTCTTCAAAAGGGATGACAGCAGTTTTGAGTTGCTGTCTCCAAGAATAAAGAATATGCTGTGTAGCAAGGGGAATAATTAACTTTTGACTCTTATTTCTAAAAAAAGATATAAATATAATTTAGTATGTACATTTAGAAATTGTTCTTTTAATTTCTAGGGTTCTGAGGGTATATAGTGAAGTGTTTTTTTTGTGTGTGTGGCCATATGGAATAATACCACAGGGGCAGAGTTTCTTGACCTAAGTGGTCATGCATTGGACTGAAGCAATCACTAGTTTGCCAATTGCATTTATCTTGCCAGTGCTTTCTTATATCAGACGGACTCCATGTGTGGAACATCCATGTGAGAATAGACTAGCATACTGTAGCTTTGTGTTCTAATTTCCCCATTTATGTATGCCTTACAGATAAGCCAAGATATTTAATACATTGATTAAATGGCATATTGAATTGTGTTGAACTCATGGACAAATAGATGAGTAAAGATAGAATCTGTATCCCCACTCACCACTGTTCTGAACTTGAAATATTTTGTTCAAAGCAGGCTGTGTAGAGTCCTGAGGGACCAACTCAGGATACAAATTTAGCATGCACTTTAAACTTTGGTTGCTCTATCTTTCAAGCTGAATTTAAATCTCATTAATTTTTAGTGGAAGCACAATAGTTAAATATCTTGCAGATGTAGCTTGTGTATTTAAAATTCCTTAGAAGGTTTCCATTTAGGGTTTTTACTACATTAGCTTGATCTACTGTGCATGGCAATATGGCATACGCATTTCTCTCAGGATGTGCAACTTGATTTCACACTGTGGAAAAATCCAGAGCGTAAAATATTAGCATGAACAGTGTCAAGTGTCAATGCTAATTCTTTTATTACTGTGACATTATTTAAGGACAGCAATCATTCAACTATTTTAAATGATAGATATTAGGACTTGAACAATAGCTATGTGATCCGCTAAGACATGTCCTTGGAGAGGACAAAGTTCCAGAAAGTTCTAGAAAGATGACAGATATATATCTAATCACAGATTTCTCCTGCTTGTGCAAGATTACAGGGGACACAGCTGTTAACACCAGTGAATGAAATCAGAATGTAACATTTCAAAATTGTTGCATGTATGTTACAAAACAAACTTGCTACTATTCCTGATTACAGGCTAAAAGTATTTATTTCCAAAGAAGTATGGTTACCTTCATTCTTTATCAGACCCACATATTTTAGCACTTAATGAAGATGCCTTACAAGATGACAAAAACATATTGAATATTAATATTTGTGACTTCTAAGTGATTGAAGAGTTGAAGTCTTGTGTTTGAAGGAAAATTATTTAAGAGAAAAATATTCTAGGTTACATTGCCTATTTAAAAATCTATGCTAAATATAAATTTCTTGCAGAAAATGTAGAGTAAAAGAAAATTCCATACAACTGGTTTTCTCTTGGATTCAAATTTTTGAATCCTGAATGTAGGAATAGAACAACAAGACTCTTTTCAAATGCTTTATGGAAAGACTATAATATAATCAGTGGAGGGATGCAGCAATAATATTTTACTTTATCACAGTATTTTCACTGTTGACAGCACTGTCACCTATATTATTTATGTTCTCAAAACACATTCAGAATGAAGGTATTTATCACAATTTAAAGTTCTAGAAGTAACAATTCATTTATTCAGTGAATGCTTTTGAGTGTCAAGTAAGAGCACTTAAAAGCTACTGGGATAGATGTTGGACGTGAAAATACATTACACATTGTGTTAGTGGAAAAAGATAAATATAATATTCTAGCTTCTACAAAGGGGGCAAACACAAGAGGTAGCAGGACAGCTAATCTGCCTACGGGAGTTAGGACTTTGGTGCATGCAGAGAGGCTAAGGAGAGGCTAATTGTCAGTAACAACCTGAAGGACCCTGGAGTCAGTGGGTCAGTGGGCAGGTGGGGGTGTGGCAGACTAGACAGGGAAGCCAAAGGCCAGAGCTGTCAACAAAGATGACATGCTAGGAACTACAGGAAAGTCACTGTGGCCAGAGCACAGAGTTTGATTTGAGGTGAAACTGTGCTTGAAGCTGGGATCAAACCATGCAAAATCTTGTGTGCTTTGCAAGGCGGTTAGATTTAATTCTGTAGGTAAGAGACAGCATTGAATTTTAAACAGGGGAATAACATGCTCAGACTCGAATTTTCATTCTGGCACTGGACTGTAGAGTGGATGGGAGGAAAACAATCTTGAATAACTTTTGAATTCTGGCTTGGGTGGATTTTGGTGCCATTGCTGGTGAGGATGGTGAAAGAGTGAATGATATGGTGAGATCAATGTGAATGTGCTGAGATTGGCAGGAGGAAGAAAGGTAAGGTTTCTAGTGGTCACGTTTTAGTAAGAAGCTAGCCTGAAATGGTAATGAATATAAAAATTAACTAGTTATGAAAATCACCACAACTGGAGGAGTCATAGGCTACCAGTCATTTGGAGCTGGGGATCCCAACCATGAAGAGTAAGAGGAGTAAGTGTTAAGACTAGAGCCAGACTGCCTGGGTTCGGATCTTTACTTTCCTACTTACCAGCTCTATGACTGAAGGCAGCTCAATGACCTGGGGCAGATTACTCTCTGTGCCTCAGTTTCTTTAACTGTGAAATGGGGATAAGAATTGACCTTAAAGAGGATTAAATGAGTTCCTAAAACTTTCATATTTTTTTCAAATGTAAAGCACTTGGGACATTATTACCATTATTATTATCTTTATTATTCCTCTCTCAAGCCTTCACACTGGGATGACTGTGTGGCCCATTGGACTACAGTGGTTCAGTTTTGTTCTAGTTGAACTGAGGAATTTGATAAGAGGTGGGATGTTCTTATCTCCAACTCAAAACTCTTTTATCTACTTCGTGAGAACATGGGTTAGCAGCCAGGCCAATTTGAGGAAAGCTTGTAGGTGGCTTTGGGAATATAGAATCAGCTTGGCAGAGCCTATCTTACTTGAAGGACTGGAGTTACCTCACAGAATTGGCTAAAGAGAAAATGGGGGAGGTGGGGCAATAAGCTGTTCCAGCAGAGGCTGCTGGAGGCTGGGTAAATGGTGACACAGCTCTAGAATCCTGTGGTGAGAAATGGCCAGACCTTTGAGTGTCCCCAAGGCATTCCATCTTGATGACTCACCATTCCAGGCACACTTTCTGGGAATCTGAATTAAAATCATGATTTAATATTTTGCTTATTCAAATTTAACCTAACCTTCAAGATTCAGTTCAAATTTTGCTTCCTCTATAAATCCTTGCTTGGGTACCCTAAACTAAAATAATCTCTCCCTTCTAATAAATATTTTCATTGTGCAAAATATTGCAAAAATGGATAGAAAGAAATATAACATTTGTTAAAAGCCTGCTAGTTAAGCACAATTTAAGAATTTTGCATGTATAATTTTATTTAATTCCAACTGTGGGATAGTCTTAATAATAATTGCACATTGCTTGTGAATTTCTTCATTGTTGTCTTCAGTTATTTCTTGTATAGTTTATATTTTATTTACATAATGCATTTTTCATTTTTATTTATATACTTTCTGCGAGCTTATTCCTAGAGTATTACAATCATAGAGCAGGAAGCTTATGTTTTCTTTTTTAGAACTTAGTGCAGTGTGATGCTCTTTGATTTGCTCTAATAGGATCAGGGCTGTCATGCTGTACAACTCCAGAGGTTTTCCATTTACCTGGTGGTCTGTGTGTATGGGGCTCCTGGCAGCTATGTCGTGTGCAGTGCATTTGCATTGATACTGGATAACACGCTGTTGGACCCATTAGTGAACTGAAAAGCTATGCTGGAAAAGGACTGGTGAGTTATTTATCTATTGGTTTGTTTCCCTGTGGAAGACTGAGCTCTTGGCAAGCAGGGCCTAGGTGATTCTGGTCCTGCCCTATCTTTCATAGCACTTAACACACGGCTTTGCTGACACAATATCTATAAATGATATTTCTTTGAGAATAGGGCAAGGGGGCTGAGCCAAGGTGGCTTGGCCACCCTACCTGTGCTCTTTCTTTCTTCTGCTCTTAATAGTAGGATAAATGGCTTTCTTGCACTACGGAGTGAAAGAAATAACCCTAAACACATTTAAGAGAAGATGGATAGAAAATGAACTCCACGGACTGTTACAACTCGTTTGTCCCTCACATATTACAAGATAAGACTAGGCAGGCCAGAGAGGTTAAATGATTTACCCAAGGTTACACAGCTTGCTGGCAGTGGAGCCTGGTCTAGTTTATAGGTCTCTGACTCCCAGTTCAGTGCTTTACCATTACACACTGTCAGAAAGAATATCATGAAATGATTTCTTTTAAAGGAAAGGAAATTCGCATTGGATTTTACAGATTGTTTCCAAATAAATGTATTTTAGATTTCTGAAATTAACCTAACTAAATTAACCTAACTAAATTAACCTAATTTCTGAAATTAACACCCACAGATTTTTGGGTCTTTAGTTATGTATCAACATATGGAGATACATCTCTAAGCCTTTACATTTCTGATCAAAATTTATTCTTACATATAATGCTGAACTGATTTAGAACATTTGCCTTTGTTGAAACAAAAGCAATTTATTTCATTCACATCAATAAGATGTAATTGTATGTACAGTGAGCTGCGCTCACCCGGGCTAATGAATATTCAACCAGTAGTGAGAGGAGGGCGCCCCTGGAATGATTACTAGGGTCCCTTTCTGATTTAGCATCGCACCCAAGAGTCAGGCAGGGACAACACAGCTTTCTCTTCCCAGCTCGATAGCTGGGCCCCGTGGCTCCGCCCACCCTGACGCAGGGGCCCGCCTGTCTGATTTGGGGGCTCTGGCAAAAAGCCTGAGCCCATTGATTACAGATCGCTGTTAATAAAGAGCATTTGTAATGCAGCAGTGGCGAGGCGGTCTCCGCACGCCGGTTCATGATGGCCCTTCAGGCTCCACAATTAAGTCGTCCAGCAGGCATGCCCCCTGTTGCAGCTGCTCTGTCAATCTCATTTTGGAGCACAAATGATCTTAGACCCGGTGTTTGACATGGGGTTTTAACACCAAAGAAGGCAATTCTGCAACTTCAAATGAGCCTAATTGGCTGAGCGCTCGGGCGTTCACTCAAGCTGCTTCAGTCCATCAGAGTGAGATTTCCAGCTAATTGAACTGCTCAGAAGGAAAAGGACCACGAGGAATCAAGAGGTGCCAAACCATTGGAGAGGGTGGTATATATTTTTTTCATGATAGCAAACTTAAAAATACATTCCTTCTCCTTAATCAGCCACCCGTCAACATAAAAAAGGTAGTTATCACTGCAGATGCTCACAAAGTTATGAACTAAAATTGAGTTGTTGCTGTTAAGAGTGTAAATGTACATGTGTTGCTGATAAAGGACATTTCAAAACACTTGGTCTGTACAGCAATTTTCTGCATCACTCTCAAGGCTACCCTAAATAAAATCATGCAAATCTTAGCTGTGTGCAGAGGACGGAGGAAACTAATTAAAAGTGCCTCAGAGTCAATGTGTGCCCATCCATCACCACTTTCTTTCTTGATTCTTCTGTTAAATGGGGATCATATGGGGAGAGATGTAATATCTATATCTGTAGCTTTATCTATACCTGTAACCATAGTCATATCTACGTAGCTGATATATCCACATCAATATCTATGTATATTTCATTGGTAACCCAGAATAAATATTATTCTGTGGACAATGACAATTTATATTGCAATAATAAGAGTATGATGAATAATCATTTGTACAACTCTTTGTGAAATATTGGTATAGTAACATGTTAGGTAGGATCTTGGAACCAAGGGAATTGATTTAATGTAAGTTTTTCCAAACTGAAGCATTTCTTAAAAATGATTAATTAATAACTTTTTAGGGGGTTCTGAGTTCAACACACATACGTCTAATTTACACAAATCTGGTTTTACATAAGTTGGTGCTAGTTGAAAATAATTAAGGGGAGTTATGAAGAAGACACATAAAAAGATTTAGGATGGGCTCAATTTTATATAGATATGTTACTTCAGGTATTAAAAGAGAGGATCCAGGAAATATTTTACTACGTATTTTAAGATATGCAGGCAGTGAGTGAAATATGCTTAGCATCAGCCAATTTCCAGCCTGGTAGTATGTAGTATACATCTTATGGTGCCCAAGTCTAGGGTCTAAGGGAGAATACCTATGTTCAGGCTCAGTATTTTAAGTCTTTAGAGTTGTTCAATTGAGTTCCACCTCTGCTTTACTTTGTCACCTTTGGTAAGCCATTCAGGTCTCCTTGGCTTCAACTTTTTCATTTTAAAAAACAGCAGGACCAAATATGCTCTACCAGCATTATCCTGAGGCTGCCTGATGAAAAGAGTGAAATGGTGAAATGGTTTCTTCCCATTTAATCTCTTTACTGGGGGAAACTGTAAGATTTTATACCCTGTATATAGTAACATTTCTATTCAAAACCCAAAAGAGATTATATCCTCTTCAATTCCCCACTCAAGGCAGATTTAGCAAGTAATCCTGTTTCAGAATTTGTCCAATTGAGATGAGTGAGTTTTGGAATCAGCATTGTGATACCTGCATGCTTAGAGTTCCAGACCAATGTGGAATGATGTTTTACTCAAATAAGGTAACTCTCTAAAGGCTGAGCTGGCAGTAAAAAACCCAAACTTTTCTTAAATTTAATTTTTATTTTTATTAAAGTAATAAATGTACATAGCTAAAAGGTCAGCTAGCACTTAAAAGCTTGCACTAACGGTTACAACCTCTACCCAACCCCACTCTCCCCTAATTCCTGCTTTTCACAGGCGACCACTTGCTATTCTTGGAGCTTCTTCAGCATTATCTCCTCTAATTTCTAAGTAAAATCCTGCCTCAGCATCCATGGGGAATTGGTTTCAGGGCCTCAATTCGATATGGCCCAAACTCGGTATGGATACAAAAATCTGTGGATGCTCAAGTCCCTTGTATAAAATGGTGTAGCATTTGCATATAACCTATGTACATCCCCCTTTATGTAGTACTTTAAATCACCTCTAGATTACAGATAATATCTTATGCAATATAAATAATGGTTATAATGCATTGTATGGGGAATAATGATTTTAAAAAGTCTACATATGTTCAGTATAGACACAACAATTGTAGGCCTATCTACATTTTCCACCTGCAGTTGGTTGAATCTGCAGATATGTAAGGGAAATTGTAATATTGTCTAGTATTTCTTGATCCATCCATTTTAGACACAATCTATTATTAATTTCTTGTTATGGAAGATGAGAAATTATTTTATGCCTTAACTTTCCTATCTCAACCTTCCATCCTCCTAGTATATCTAATTTTTTTGTTAAATCAATAATGTACATTTTGATAACTATGCAAATCCATTAATATAATGTGGCATAATTATTTTTACTCCCTTGAACACCATTTTATTTTCCTTGAAGTCAAAATTGACCTCATTTCCCCCTTCATTTATTTATTAGTCTGTTTGTAATGGGTTTATTGAGATATAACACCAAATTCCTGTGGTTGAAGTGTATAATTTAATGTTTTTTAGTATATTTATAGCGTTTTGCAACCATCACCCTAAACTAATTTTTGAACATTTTTACCACTCTGAAAAGAAACCTAGAACTCATTAACAGTCACTATCCCCTCTCCTTTTCCAACCATTCTGGTTGTAGGCATACACTAATTTCTATTTTATCCCTATAGATTTATCTATTCTGGACATTTCATATAAAATGGAATCATATGATGTGTAGCTTTCTGTGTCTGGCTACTTTCACTTGGTATAATGTTTTCAAGGTTCATCCAAGTACCATATATCAGTACTTCATTCCTTTTAATTGCAAAATAATATTCCATTTTATGGATATACATAGATTTTCATTCATCAGCTGATGGACATTTGGGTTGTTTACACTTTGACAATTATGAACAATGCTGCCCTGAACATTTATGTATCCTCCATTTATTTTTACTTGTAAAGTTTCCTTTTTCTCCATCCTTATTTTTTTCTATATGTGCTTTCATATCTGATATATGACTATTACTGTTTTTTTCTACACTGTTCAAATATATCAGATAAAATTTTCCCCCTTTTCTTCTGGAAACCTTTCATGTGGGCCTTCTTTTACCTTCTGTAATCTGCATGGTTACCCTGAAATCTGCTATATAGCTTTCTTACTGGAACATTCTTACAACGAACTCTATGCCACAGCCCCTATTTCTTGGATCCTGTGTCAATTTCTTTCTCAGTTGAGCCCCGCCCCCCCACTGCCCTGCCCCCTTCCCCCTATAGCTGAAGCTGTGTGGAGCATGTGAAGGCACCTGGTCCAACTGCTGTGTGTATACACATGCTTTCAATTGACTTCTCTTCATCCCCCTCCAGTCCCTGAGCCTCCTGGGATTCCCAGGTGAATTGGCTCACTTCTCATTGGCAACCCCTCTGTTCTGCTTTCATCTCCCAAATATGTATACAGATGTCTCCTCTTTAGTTCTCTTTGTCCTTAAGATATTATATTTCCCTTGTCCCTTCACTATCATCGTGAAATGGATGGTCTTTGGAAAATGAGGAGGTAAATGTGTGGAATGGATGTCTGAGTGGGGGCTCAGACTTGATTTTAATAATTTAGTGTGGTTCTTCCAAAACCACTCTTTTTCACTCATAGGCTTACTGACAGCTGGACAGTGTCAACCCTATCTCCTCTCCTTGGGATTAGAATTTTAATTTTTTTAAAAAAATAATTGTTAATGTTTATTTTATGTTGCCTATTTGTGCTTGTAAAGCCTACATATTCTTAAAAATTATGAAAGCAAAAAATAAACTATCTATGGCTCAAAAATGGGTAGATATGGGGCAATCCTAAGAGGTACTGAAAGCATTTAGAATGGAAGGGAGCTTAAGGGAACAAGGCCTAACTCCACCCCTCAGGAATGAGAATAGGTTCAGTGAGGTCACCTGATGTTCTCTGGGTCCCACAGGTAATAGGTGACAGAGTCTCAAGGAGAATCCAGGTCTCCTGACTCACTCCAGTGAACCTCCTCTCCTGTCCACTGCCTCCCATATTGTCCCTTGCCTTTACTGTGCCTCTCCTATTCCTGACAATATGCTGGTAAGGACCTCAGAGAGGAATCCTGCAACCTCTGTAGGAACACATTCCAGCACCTAGTGATCCCGTGAAAATTCTTTTACATATAAAATATAACAAACCTCTCTTTGCTCACAGTTAAAGCTTTTTTTTTTTTCTACCATGTTTCCTTAGTAGGGATGTAGAGTCTCTGGTACAATTAGTTTTGATGATTATCAAGTCTTTCCTCATTTTGTGTCTTCATGATTAAAAATGAGGTAAATAATACCCAGCACTCAAGGTTGTGAAGATTAAATAAAGTAACACGTGAGAGTGGCTACTATAAAATCTGGCACCCTATAAATGCCAGAGTTCATGCTTTATTTTCCTTTAAAGTAAAGCTGTCATATGAAACCTTACACTGATATAAGGCAGGTATATGATATATCTAGGGCCATTATTTGCTTACTATGGAAAATGTTATGGAATTCCTTTGAATAAACTTTGACTTATGAACATTTTGTCAGTAAGCTTCTAGGTAAAGTTCACTCATAAGAATCTAGTTAGTACTGGATATGAGAGGTGAATTTCAATGAGGTGTTTCTGTGGGTGTGTTTAATTCTGTTTCTCAGCCCCCCTGCACTGAGTCATGCCCTGCATTGCCATGCTGATTGCGGTATTTCCCATCAGCATAAATTGTTGTATCAACCAATTGCCTCTGTTTGGTATTTTGTTTTTCCAAGGAAGCCCATGTTTAGGAAAATTGTGTTCTAAGATTGTTATCTCTTCTTTATTCTTAAATAGCTTGTTCTTGATTTTGGGGAATTCTTTTGTAGTTTTTTTCCCCTTTGGGGATGTATGCTTAAATAATGACACTGTGCCAATTTGGAGATCCATAAAGCTAAAAAGAGCCATAGTATCAATTAGCTTTTATTTCATAGATGAGAAAACTGATACCCAGAGAAGGGGAGTAACTTGCCCAAAGTCCCACAGCTAATTTACAGCCCAGTGCTCCTGACCTCTAGTCTTGCCCCCTGTCTTGACTGCATCCTGCTGAGCTGTACTCCATTTGTTCCAAACTATTATTGTTGCATATCTGAGTCATTTAAAATTCTGTCTTCAAGATTCATTTAGATAATTAAGTTAACATATTTAAATTTTAAAATAAAAACATCTATTTAAAAGTACAAAATGTATCTTAAATCTCTAAATCATTTATTTCCCTCTCCAATGTTTTATTTTGAAGAATTTCAAACCTACAGAAGAGTTGAAAGAATAGTACAGTGAATACTGTATAACCCTTTATTAGGATTAATTGTTGTTTTTGTCACATGTCTGTATACAATATATAAAGTGTGCATATGTGTGTGTGCATGCATGCACATCCAAGTACTTAGCATGCATGTCCTAAGAACAAGCCTATTGTCTTACATAATCACAATATCATTATTACATCTAAATAATTTAACATTGATAGAACAACATTATCTAATAAGTCCTTTTCAAAAGTATCCAGTTGTCCCAAATAAGCTCTTTATAGTTATGTGCTGTGTTCAGTTTTTGTCATCATTGGCTATTAATGTGTAACAAATAAACTCCAAACTTGATGGCTTAAAGCTATAACTATTTATTTATTTATTTATTTACTTACTTATTTCTCACATTTCTGTGGGCTGACAGGGGTAGTTCTTCTTGAGGTAGTATCAGCGGGGGTCACTCATTTAACTACATGCAGCTGGCAGCTGGAAAGTTCAAGCACTCTCCAGCCAAGTCCCTTGGCTGTGGACTGGTATCACTCCTTAGCCTGTTAGGAACCAGGCTACACAGCAGTGGGTGAGCGGCAGGCGAGCAAGCATTACCGCCTTAGCTCCACCTCCTGTCAGATCAGCTGGAGGCATTAGATTCTCACAGGAGCATGAACCCTATTGTGAACTGCATGCAAGGGATCTAGGCATTGCACTCCTTATGAGAATCTAATGCCTGATGATCTGAGGTGGAACAGTTTCATCCTGAAACCATGCCCCAGCCCCGTGGATAAATTGTCTCCCTTGAAACTGGTCTCTTGTGCCAAAAAGGTTGGGGACCACTGTCTTAAGGGCTTATCTGAAAACAAGGTCCATTGCCTTGTATTGGTCATAGCAGGTCAAAAAGCCAGCACAGGTTCAAGGAGGGACATAGACTCATCTCTTGATAAGAACAGAGTGCATGTATAGGGAGGAGAGGGTAGGGGTTACTGGCAACCATCCTTGGAGACTACCTACCACATCTTTTCTTTTTTAATGTCTTTCAGGACATTGACATTTTTGAAGAGCTCATGCCAGTTGTCCAGTAGAATTTTTACAATCTAGATTTGTCTACTTCCTCATTATTAGATTCAAATTAAACAATCTTGGCAAGGACCTCACCTAGATAATGTGTGCTTAGGAGGCATAAAATGTCAGTTTGTGCCATCGCTAGTGGTGCTAAGTATTTTCACTTGGCTAAGGTGTGTCTGTCCACATTGTAAATGTACTTTTCCCTCTGTAATCAGTAAGATGTGGGGTGATTTTTTTGTGTGACTTTCCCAGCAAATTTGCACCCAATTGTTTTAGCATCCAGCAGTTATCTTTGCCTGAACCAGTGGTAGTTATACATTGGTGATTTAAAATCATTTCTTCTAATTTACTAGTTGGCATTCTTCTGCTTATTCTCAAATACTTCCCCATTCCCTTATTTTTATTGTTATTATCACTATAAACTATGGATTTTTAAAAGTGAAATATGTTAGAATCCATTAATATCATTATTATGTGTGGTGTTGAAATTGTCCCAAATTTGGCCAGTGAGCTCCCTTCAACCTGGCTTCTGTAAATTTTTGACATGTTCTTATCAGTCTTCAAAAATGTTCTTGCTTATGACACAAAGCATTATTCCAAGAAATGAACATGGTTTTCATTCTATTATCTGTGTCATTCATAGAAGTTTTTCAATAAACTGGATTCTTTCTAAACTTTTGAGAAAAATTACTATTATTTCTCTCCAAAATGCTAGTAACTCAGTTATATGCCTCTTTGAAATTTTTTAATAATGTCTGTATTAATAAACCATTCTGGTTTTCCTGGGCTAATGGGCTTCCTGGAATGCAGGATCTTCAGCTTCAAAACTAGGCAAGTCCTGGGAAAACTGAGATGAGTATATTACCCCCATGTGAATCAAATCTTTCATTTAAAATAGAAAGTGACTCTAATTTCGTTATATTTTTCAAAGTTCTGTTGCATGCACTTAAGTTAATTTTTAAAATCTTCAGGTAATTAGATTACACAATTGTGTACAATGTACAGTCAAGCATCGCTTAACAATGTGGGTATGTTTTGAGAAATGCCTCCTTAGGTGTTTTGCCATACGAACCTTATAGTGTACCTTATAGTGTACCTACACAAACCTAGATGGTATAGCGTACTACACGCTTAGGCTATAGCCTATAGACTATTGCTCCTAGGCTACAAACCTGCACAGCATGTGACTGTACAGAATACTGTAGAAAATTGTAACACCATGGTAAGTATTTGTGTATCTAAACATACAAAATGTAAATAAAAATGTAATATAAAAAATGTTACACCTGTATAGGGCACTTACCATGAATGGAGCTTGCAGGACTGGAGATTGCTCTGAGTGAGTGAGTGAGTGAGTGCTGAGTGAACATGAAGGCATAGGACTTTACATTACTGTAGACTTTATAAACACTGTACAATCAGGCTATACTAAATTTATTTAAAATGTTATTTCTTCAATAATAATTAACCTGAGCTTACTGTAACAATTTTTCTTTACAAATGTTTTAAATTTTTTTAACTTTTTGACTCCTATAATACTTAGCTTAAAACCCAAACACATTTCAGCCATACAAAAATATTTTTTCTTTATATCCTATAAAAAGCTTTATATTTTATAAGCTTTTTTCTATTTTTAATAAAACACACATATTAGCCTAGGCCTACACAGGGTCAAGATCATTAATATCACTGTCTTCTACCTCCACATCTTGTCCCACTGGAAGGTCTTCAGGGTTAACTAACACACATACAGCTGTCATCTCCTATGACAAGGAAGCCTTCTTCTGGAATATCTCCTAAAGGACCAGCCTGAGGCTGTTTTACAGTTCATTCTTTTTTTTTTTCCAAGTAGAAGGAGTACACTTTAAAATAATGACAAATGTATAATATAGTAAATACATAAATTGGTAACATAGTTGTTTATTATTATGATCAAGTATTATGTACTACATAAAATTGTATGTGCTAGACTTTTATATGACTGTCAGGGCAGTAGATTTGTTTACACCAGCATCCTCTAGTGAGTTACACTCACAAGTGTGCTACAGTGTTATAATGGCTATGAGGTCACTAAGAGATAGGAATTTTTCGGCTCCATTATAATCTTTTTTTTAAATTATACTTTAAGTCCTAGGGTACATGTGCACAACATGCAGCTTTGTTATATATGTATACATGTGCCATGTTAGTGTGCTGCACCCATTAACTCGTCATTTATTTTAGGTATTTCTCCTAATGCTATCCCTCACCCCTCCCCCTACCCCACGGCAGGTCCTGGTGTGTGATGTTCCCCACTCTGTCCAGGTGTTCTCATTGTTCAATTCCTACCTATGAGTGAGAACATGCGGTGTTTGGTTTTCTGTCCTTGCGATAGTATGCTCAGAATGATGGTTTCCAGCTTCATCCATTTCCCTACAAAGGACATGAACTCATCCTTTTTTAAGTTCCATTGTAATCTTAAGGGACTACTACTGTATACACGGTCTATCGTTGACTAAAATGTTATTATGCAGTATATGACTGTGCTTTTGTTTAAGATCTTATGACTAATTCAAATTAAAAGAAAAAATGAAATAATTAAATGAAAATAACATTTAAAATTTTTTAAACTAGAAAAATAAGGTGAATTGGTTACTGGCTGCCCCTGCAAGTCCTCAAGAGCCCATTTAACTGGGGAGTATTTGTGGATTGTTATGGTGAAGATTTAATTATTAGAATACTACACATTCATATTGTATTTTTGCAGAGCTTTTCCAGGATTTCTCATTTATTTGTACATCAAGATTTCAGTGTAGGTAGGATACTGACTTGTTATTACTGCTGAGAAATTGAGATTCCGAGATTCAGAGTTACTTAAGATGTCAGAAATTAGAGGTAAGAGCTGGGATGAGCACCCAGTTTTCTGTTTACTGTTTTGTTTTTTAAATAACAATAAACAAACTGAATTTTAAAGACAGACAAATAAATACGTGTGTTTATACATCTCCCCCATTCCACCCCAGAGCCTAAAAAATGGTGAGGATGGCTTCAGAATCCCAGAATTATGATTTTTAAAAATAAATGTGTGGAAAAAAAAATCCACAAATTTGACCAGAATGAATTTCTCTGAGTCTTCAGACGCTTTCCTTTTGCTTAAGAACTGACATTCACAATCTGGTAACTGTGGACGGGTGAGTGCCTCTGTCTCCATCTCTTTGGTACTTTCACCTAGAAAGGACCTAGGCCCTGTGCAGCAGTCACCTTAAAAGCTCACTTCAAATTCATTATATGGAAGTCAGACAAGCTTGCATGTCAGGGTAACTGGTAGGCCCATGGGTGCTAACCTCATGTCTCTGTTCTGGGAAGATACTGCGGCTGATGACAGACTTTATCTTTCCAGTGGTTCAAGTGTAAAATAGCTAAGAGCCTTCTTGCAAATAGCCCAAGTTCCAATACTTTGACTTCTCAGAGGAGACAATTAAAAGTGGAGATAAATGCTCATAAAATTTCCCCCCCAAAATAAGGAAATTCTTTTGCAGGAAAAGAAAGTTTAAAATTGCATGGACCCTTTCAATACCATACTTTTGTGGGAATGAACAAGGTTAATGTTGGTGGTGAATCATGGTTACAAGAGCTAGTGTCACCCTGTCAGGCTGGAGTGTACTACCTTGTGGCTACCTTGCTTGGCTAATTTTTTGTAGAGACGAGGCCTCGTTTTTTATATCTGGACTAGTATTGAACTCCTGGCCACAAACAAGTATCCCAACTCGGCCTCCCAAAGTGCTAGGATTGAAGACATGAATCACTGGATCCTATTTTTTTTTTTATAGCACTTATTACTTTCTTGCATATTTATAATTCACTTTTCTTATGTTTATTTTTTTCTTCTTGTTTTTGCACTAGAATGTAAATTCATGAAGGCAAAGATTTATGTCCGTTTTGTTCTCTGATGCAACCTAAGCCCTTCAGTAAAAATTGTTAATTGAATTTCTATGAGAATGTGTCTGTATATGACTAAAGTAGTGCCTAATATCAAAAAAAATTTTTTTTAATTTTGGTTAGTATTTCTTTCTTTCTTTTTTTCTTTCTTTCCTTTTTTTTTTTTTTTCTGAGAGATAGGGTCTTGCTCAGAAAGAGCCCAGGCTGGACTGTAGTAGTACAGTCATAGCTCACTGTAACCTCAAACTCCTGGGCTTAAGCAATTATCCCACCTCAGCTTCCCTAGTAGCTAGGATTACAGGCACATGCAACTGTGCCTGGTTAATTTATTTTTATTTTTATAGAGATGGGGGGGTCTTGCTATGTTGCCCAGACTGGTCTCCAACAACTGGCCTTCAAGTGATCTTCCTGGCTAGGCCTCCCAAATTGCTGGGTTTAAAGGTCTGAGCCACCACACCCAGTCTTTGATTGGTCTTTCTTATGATGAAAGTAACATATGCTAATAGTAACAAAATCAAATAAAACAGAAGTGTGTAAAACAAAAGAACATCTGCCTGCTGCTCTCACTCATATCCCTGGAGATAATCAATAGAAATAATTTGATATATCTTCTTCCTGATATTTCTCTGATTATGCAAATGTATGTATTCTACTTAATGTAGCTTGTTCATCTTTCCAAGTATGTACATTGGTTTTTCTTTTTAATAAATGTATATATTTATTGTGGTTACTATAGTTTGTCGATGGACATTTATGCCACTTCAAATATTTTTCTCTTACAAACAATGATACAACGAATAGCTTGTATGTAGGAATGTGGCCATTCCTGTGGGTATTTCCATAGGTAAATTAGAATTCTTCAAAGACATGTACATTCAAGATTTTAAAATACTCTGCCAACATGCCTCCAAAAAGATTGCACTCATTTCCACAAACTTAAACATTGCCTGACCTTGCCTCTTTCTCCATCCCCTCATAAGCACTAAATGTTTTGCTCTTTGCCAATTTTATAAGAAAATAGATTTGGTCTCAGCATTCTCTGATTGGTAGTAAAATTAAGTGACTTTATGTGTAATTAGTAGTTATGGGTATTTATTCTATAAACTGTTAATCAAGTTGTTCCCATTTTTTCTGATGGGTTATTTTCTTTTCCTTGAGTTTTTACAGGTGAGATAGTATCCCTTTACTGATTAAATGCATTATAAAATTTTTCAGTCTGTCATTTATCTTTTTCACTTGTTTACAGTACCTTTCACTATACAGCAGCTTAAAATATTTACATTATTAAATCTGTCAATCTTTTTCCTTATGATTTCTAGGATTTGGATCTTTCTCACCCCCAAACAGTATAGAAAACTTCTATGTTTTATCTTTTAGAACATCCTTAGATTTATTTTTGTTTGGCAATTTAACTAGAATTTATTTTGTGTATCTTTTGAAGTATGGATCTAAATCGATTTATTCTTAATAAATAACCATAGTTTTACCTCAAATAATTTACATAAATCAAACTCATTCCTACATTTTAAAATGCCACCTTTATAAGTTCACTTAATATTCATGGATGTTCTTCTGGACTCTCCATACTGCTCCATTGATATATTTGTCTTTTTTGCACCAGCACTACACTATTCTAATTACTGCAAGTTTATAGTATATTTTGATATCAGGTGGAGCAAGACCAGAACAAAAAATTTTTAAAATATTTTTATTTTTCTTTCCTCTTACATTGCCCTTTCCCAACCTAAATGCACTCTCTCCAGTTTGCTATGACTATACCGATTTTCATGTTTATCTTGGCTTTTCAAGATCTCATACTTTACATTCTTCTGCACTGTAGCCATTCTCCTCTTCCTTTCAGGCTGGATCATTTGGTACAAGTAGTGTTGTTATTAAGATTCAGAAGAATTTAAACTTCATCTTTGCATGTCAAGTGAGTTAGACTTTGAATAATTAATTGACTACAGACACCTTTGGGTAGTGTGATAATTTCCAACTCATTTGGCTGAAAAGTAAAAGCTCCTGAATTTCATTCCACTTCGTTCTCAAAAAATTATCCCATTTTGGCTTACCCACTTGGACATGCCAAAATTCATAATTTTAGAAAAGAAAAGCAATGGATTACACTATAGCTTTTCCATTCATTTTAGCTGTTTCAATGGACTGCTTAGTATACCTATATAATAATTTTGTCCTGGTAAGATCAGTGATAAGTTAGTGAAGAATAAGAATTAAAATTTCAATTTGTAATGCCATCATTTTTCTTAATGATAATAATAATAAAAAATATTATATTTGCAGTATATTTTAGATTTCCCTTCAAAATGGGGTCTCATTTGACATAGGATGGATGTGTGCCTGGGTATAGGTATGTTAAGTGAATGATATCTTAGGGACATTGCATACCGATTAAAATTAAATTTAACAGTGAAATATTAGAAGAAAATAATTTTTATTCTATTTCCAAACTGAAAATGGAGTTTTGATTTCTGAATTTGATGGAACTAACACGATGGCTTTGGCTATAATTTTCTTCATACGATGTTTTAGATATAACATGGAATGTCTCTCCTCCCCCACCCCATATTGACTGCTGCTTCCCTAGCAGTGGGTTGAATGTGGAGTCTAGGCTCCCCTGCTGTTGAACATAACAAACATGCTGACCATGAGATTCCAGATGTTTCTACTTCTTTTTGTTTAAGACTATTGGACCTCCCAGGAGCAAATGTCAGAAAAGTGAGTGGTAGACCCTGTCCCCTTCATATTAGGAACAAAAGTTTTCACCTTGAAGCATTGCCAAAAATTTAAACCTGGGTCCCTCAAAGAAGTAGGTCTCACAGATCCAGAGCATCAACTTGCATTGCCAGTGATATCAGTCAGAAACGGAACTGTCTAAATTGCAACATTACAAGTACATTTAGAAAGCGTATGCTAAGTTGAAAGACAGCTGTACTCAGTTGATGCTGTAAATGGGCCACATGAATTTTTATACTGGGCTCTGATGGATGAACACACAGGGAGTATTTTAGTTGCGATTTTTAACATTGGCTGGGGAGGAGAAGGATGTTATGGGGAGATCGGAGTGGAAAATTGATGGCACCTAATTGGGTTAAAGAGAACTCATAATAGAGGCTCTGTCAGGAGAGGAAAAGGAAGGCTGGTGGAGTGAGTCATCAGGTGTTTGGTTTGATGAAGCTCATTGTTTACCTCATTTACTCCGCTTGTTGTCCCAAATGTGCATTTGGAGCTCAGTCAGCAAGAGCTGGTTTTAAATTGAGAGAGCCTACTTAAAAACCCATTGACAAAATCTGAACTTTTGAAAAACAATCCTTTCACAGACTCATCACATTTTAGTGGTAAGTGAGCCTGGAGGTCAATGTCATGGAATGAATTAATCTCCTCAAGTACATGCTGTGGCTTACATCTGAGTTTAATGTGGTTGTTTTAGACTGATAGCTTATTAATTCATGTCTGTTTTCATAAGTTCTTTTTTTGGTCTTGAAACAGTCTTGAAACAAACAGTCCTTTCTAACAAGCCCTCTAAACTTCTACTTAAGGTTCCACTAAAACTGCATGAAGCAATTAGTGAGAAGAATTGAGAATTATAAATGTTCCTCACAGTGGTCGTTAGGAATTTGGGTTTTTGAGGGAAGAAAGGTGTGCTGCTTGGAAAGAAACACAGAACTATTAATATTGCTAATTTTTAAAAAGTCAGTCAGCAAGATGAACTAAACTGGGCAATAAATTTCAAGAGTGCTTCGCACAGAGAGGCATACACTAAACCATGGGAAAGGGCAAAATGAAAGAAGCAAAATATTTCTTCATTTCAAGACCATTTTCAGACCAGCGGCAAATTTTTCATAGTGTGAAACTGGTGCTTTTGATTTTCTGGCACTAGATGGACTGAAGGACGGTTACCCCATGCTTCCACTTCACCTCCCTCCAGCCTGCCTGCGCACTGTTAGAGTTTTCGCTGAGCTGAAAACTGCTTGTACATTGGCCATTTGACTTGCCAGCATTCTGCTCTGCTGTGGAAAATGTAGATCTTCAGCCACAAAATGTCTTTCCATTAGTGATGGCGGCTCTCCAAAGTAGGGCTGTGGTTTCAACACAAATGGGCAGTGTGGGCCAAAATGAATGCAATTTTGAGTCTTCTATCTTTAAAAGGTGGATCTGGAGGCAATTTAGTGAGTGTAAATTACAATTGACTTTGGAAGAAATAACTCATACTCTTGAACCTCCTCAGATGTGTAGCCAATAGGGGGTAGCCAGGCTAACATGAAATTTTACACATCCATCAGCTAAAGAAGAGATCCAAATGTAAAAATCTAGCTATCATATGGATTCCCAACACCCCTGGAGGACTTGCAGCCCACAAATCAATGAATGGTTTATGCTGAGCCAAAAATGTACTTTCACAGCGCTTCTCATTTTCCTTAACCATTTCAGAACACCATACATATGTGAGAGGCACAATAGCCTGGGAATTGCTCCGGCAGAAGGCACTCCTCAGCCATGAGAGAGGTACTCTTAAGGCAGCCACCGGGCATGTCGTTGCTCAGCTCCTTAGCTCTGACAATGAACCATATTTAGTTACCTTTAAAATAGTCCAGGGAGATGATTCTGCCATGCAGATGTTCTGGTCTGCAGTACTCTAGAAGGGCTCAGATATGCTACTCAGTATCACTGATTATCTTCATTGTTATGTCACTAATCAGATAAACAGCCTGATTTTGGTCATGGTCTTGCTTTCTTCTTTTGTGTGTGTAAAACCTGCTCTTATTCACAAGGTTTCTTTTCTCTCTGTGTGTTCTCTCTTTAATGTTGCTGAATAGAAATGTATTTAATGTTAGCTCTGCATATGGATAAAAAGGACTTTTATGTGGTTAAACATTTAATATGTTAATAATGAAATTACAAACAGCAAGAACTGTTTATTAGCAACTAAATGAATAAAGGTAATTTCTTTTTGGACAGCATTACTGTCTAAGGCAATATATGTGATAAATTTATATTATTTGTAAAAGATGTTTGATGTTTATATCTCTTGAATATTGGCTTTTTAAATTAAGCAAGTTTTAATAAAAATTTTACTACTCTCTGCATTAACAAATAATCAACTAAAATGTTCAAAATAAAGTCTTATGTGGATTCTATATGAACAAGTAGGTATGGAAGAAAGTAGGTATTCTAAACAAGTAGGTATGGAAGAAAAAGTTTACCATTTGCAATAATATATGCCTTGGAATTCCAAGTTTGTACTGCATTATGTGTGTGTGTGTGTGTATATATATATATATAAAATATATATATATATATATACACATACATATATACACAAGCTTTTGCTGTTGTCACTACCTAAAGTTTTGATTAGGAATTGCTTCCATCTGCTTCAGGGATCTAAACAAAAGGGTAGTTTAAACATATCAGAACTTTCTTTTTCTGTCATGTAAAAGAATTCTTGAGGTTGTCAGCTCAGGGTTAGCATGGTGGCTCCATGATGTCACCAATGATCCAAGACCCTTTTAGCTTGCTGTTCTGTCATTGCTAGGGTAGAGAGTATGGCCATCCTCGAATATGCTCAGAATGGCTGCCAGTGTTCCAGACTTGTAGATGAATTTCAGGCAAGAATATAGAGAAAGTAAAGGCCAAGGAAAAAGGTTTTCCAACTGAGTCAGCCCATTTAAAGGGCTCTCCCATGAGCTCGGCCTGGGGACTTCCACTTAGAGCTCATTGATAAGAACTTTGTCACATGATCTGCTGCAAGGAAGGCTGGGGAAAATAGATTTATAGTGAGGCACATTGAAGCCCCAAATAATATCAGAGTTCTGTTAGTAAGGCAGAAGGGAAATATACATTGAATAGGCAAATAATGCTGTCTGCCACAGCTGTGGTTTGCAAGGTGCAACTGATGGGTACAGTGCTAAACCCATGGAGCAATAAATGTATTGCTTAAATGGGATGTCTTTAAGGTAGTTTAAACTTAAACTTCTATTCTCATATGGACACACTAATAAACATAATGACTGCCTAGCATGTTCTTTCCTAGAATCCTTTCCCTTTGTGTTCCCTTTGCCTGGAAAACACTCTTCCCGGGATTTTGCATGGCTTTATGCTTTATTCAGTTCTCTGCAAAAATGTCACCTTATCATTGAGGTTCTTACCTGACACCTGGGAATAGATCCAGATTTTGCAGGGTTTGAAACTTATATAATTTTGAAGGATGCTTTAACAATAGAAAGAAAGTTATGAATATCAAATTAGATATTTACACATGAAAATGAGTATTGATTTAGAATGGGAAATCACAACCAAAAAACATATAACTACCACAAATATCACAAATCTAGAAGAATAACAAAATAATTCATATTAATGACTAGACACACCTCTTTAATGCTTTTCCTCAATTTTTTGACTGTATATTCTTTGATCCCCTCTATATGTGACAATTTAAAAATATTTTCTATAAAGAGAATAAAAAGATAACCCAGTCTTTCTTCTATCATATGCTATAAAAACACATGTTTTAAAATCATTTATAATTGAAAGGTTCCCTTTCAGGTTCTAAACAACTTGTAATTGGTAATATCATGTAAATTTTTATGACTGTCAAATTTAGGAAAACTCTATCAAGTGTTTTTGATAGATAAACTTTAAGATTTTAGGGAATATCACTTTTCTTATCCATTGACTAATCTTAAATGTTCATTGATTAAGACACTAATTAACCTGTTCATCATTAATGTCTTTATTACAGTGGCCTTTGTATTATCTTTGTTGAATTATCTTTGTTGATATCAGTTTTGTATTGTATTTGTTGATACCAATTTTTGTCCAATTATCCATAAATTAATAATCTGAAGACTGTTTCAGACTGAGAGAAAATCATGGGCAAAGGTAGGGATCAGTAAAGGCAAGGACTTCAGTTTTGGGGGAGTGTTTTTCACAAGTACAGCACTATGAGAGATAAGACTGGAAAGATGTATTGGAGCCAGGAGGGACAATTGTCAAATGCTGGTATGTGGCCAAGGATGCGTTCAAGTTCTGATGCCTTTAAGTTGAAACATGGGAAGACCCCTTAATGGAAAATAGGGTGTACCAAAAGTAATAAAGCATTGTGCTAAAATTGGCATCCAGGTTGTACAAATCTTTTATTTAAATCCTAATTCTAGTGCTTGTTGGTCTATGAAACCTTTCTTGAAATACTATAAGCAGAAAAAACAGTGAGCTATGTAACTGAATCTCACTAAACACAAATAAAAATATATATCTAACCCAATTTTCCATTATCCATATCCTCAACATGCCAAACACCTACCCAATGCTAACATCTTAACTCCTGCCAATAGTCAATCTGGGCTAGTCAAAGTTTATTGGTTCATTTGGGCCAGCGAAGGTTCTTTCTTGAGATTTTTTTCAAACTGCAATTGAGGGAAGAAAGATTTTTCCTTTTTGTCCATGGAGTTTCAAGTACATAAGCCTGGCAGCTACAGCGGAGGCCTGTCTCCCACCATGTAGGGAAAGTGGACCTGCAGAAAGGAGAATGAAGCTGACAGAGAAACTGAGAGGCAGAGCTCTTGAGATCAGTGCTACCACGGGCTTCCCCGCCTTTGGTAAGTCAGCTGGTTCCTTCTCCTTCTCTTATCTCTTCCCTCCCTTGTTTCCTTTCCTCTTTTCCTTTTTCTTAAGCTAGGATATATGGATTTCCAGCCCTGGCAACCAAAGTCTTAATTAATACGAAGTCAAATATTGTCTTCCTTACTCAGTAGTCCAGAAGTCAATGCAGATATAACCAATTTAAAAAAAAAAAAAACTATATATTTTTCCTGAATAGAATTTTTCCTCAAGATTTTTTTTCTGTCATTTAAATAAAAGAATATTTGAAGAAAAATATATATTACTGTCTTTCCGCCATTGGTCAAATTCTCTTTGAATAGATTTGTAAGGCTTCAAGAACAAGATGGCAGGGAATGACTCTCCCCTGGCATCTGTGCAATAGCGCTGCCTAATTGCATGACTGCAGTGTGAATATGGTCCCAAATCAACTCACATAGACTGACAGTAGAGCTGGCTTCTGGGGTGGGAACCATGGAAGATTTGTTACTCAGAATAAGGATGTTAGGGGAACTGCTATATTCTGGCCCAGGGATGATGAAAGCCTGATTTTCTCAGGCTAAGGAGGTTATTTCCCCCTTTCCCCAGATTGCCAGTCATGTCTGTGTTCAGAGGCTCTTAGAGTTTTCTTGTTGCTCTTCTCCCTTTCACTCTACTAGGATGGGCTTGTGGGTGCCAGTGTTCTTTTCAGTCACTGCAGCCCTGGGAGATAAGTTTCTCTCCTTTTGCAACCATATGCGCTGTAATATAAGCCTCAAAACACAGGCTTCATTTATCCATTCAACCAATATTTATTGTTTTTGTTTGCATTCAATTAAGCTGTCAATGATTTTGTACGTGAGTATGCAATAAAAACGACAAAACAAGCTAGAAAAAAATAAAAATAAGGAAATAAATGAAAAGATAGTCATCTAAGACACAACCATTGACTGCTTCCTGGGCTTTGTGGCTGCTGCTTTTGTAGTTGTCCAGCTTCTGTCTGCCTTTCTTCTGCACAACTGGCCAGTTAACCCATTCTTTAGAAAATTAAGTTTTCCATAACTCTATGTGTTGGAGAATGTGTTGCTAGAAATCTGTTATATTAGAAGAGGGAAACTCTGGTAAACATGTCAGCTTGAACAATAAAAAACTCTATATGTACTTAGGAGCAACACTTGGCAACAAAATATCTTGGTCGTCAAAATGGGTCATTGAAGCTGGGCAGGAGGGGTGCACCTGTAATTCCACCTACTCAGGAGGCTGAAGCCAGAGGATTGCTTAGCGTTCAGAAGTTAGAGGTTAGCCCGGGCAACGTAGTGAGACACCATCTCTAAAAAAATAAATAAAAATAAACCAAATAAATAAAATAATGAAATAAAAAATGACAATCAAATGGAGTACATACTTATTGTGATATTAAACAATAGAATATAATTTAATAAAGAAATGAAAACCAGCAAATATATAAAGTCACTTAGCTGGGAAAAAAAACAGGCTTCAGGTGGAAATGTAAAACGGTGCCAATACCATGGAAAATAGAAGGGCAGTTCTCAAAAAAATTAAAAATAGAATTAACATATAATCCAGCAATCCTACTGCTGGGTACATAGCCACAAGGATTGAAAACACCATCTCAAAAAGATATTTGTACATCCATGTTCATTGCAGCATTCTTTACAATAGACAAGAAGTAGAAGATACCTAAATGTCCATCAACAGATGAACTGATAAAGAAAATATGGTGTACTCACACACACACACACACACAATGGAATATTATCCAGTGCTAATGAAAAGAAATTTTGTCATGTGCTACAACATGGTTGAATCTTGAGGACATTTTGCTAAGTGAGATGTAAGCCAGTCACAAAAAGACAAATACTGCATGATGACAATTATTTGTCAAACACCGAAACAGAAAGTAGAATGATGGTTGCCAGGAGCTGGAGGAGCGGGTAAAGGGAAGTAGTTATTTGTTCAATGGTATAGAATCAGTTTTGCAAGATGAAAAAGTTCTAGAGATCTGTTGCATAACAATATGGATACAGTTAACACTACTGTACTGTACACTTAAAAATGGTTAAAATTGTAAATTTTATGTTACGTGTTTTTATCATATTAAAAAGATAGACTTTAGGGTTAGATTTCCTTCTTTTAACTAGAGATGGCATACAATGTCTTACATCTGAGAATTCAAGCCTTCCTTTCCCTTGTCTCTTGCTCAGTCAATTTCCATCTCTTTTTTCTTCCAAAGATGAGCCAGTCTCTGGCTCTTGGATTTTCCGGTGGACAATCAGAAGGATGTGGGGAAGTGAGTAAGACAGCAAAGAGTCTAAAGGGAGAAGGATGAAGTTGTATCTCAAGGATTTCTAAAAAGAGGAGAGTGAGAATCTGGTGTGGGAAGATCAGGACCATCACTAGCCTATACAAAGCCTTTGGGTAGATTGAAAAAGGGGACCCTCTGGGTCAATAAAGTTCACCTGCTTGGTGTCTGGAATTTTGTTTGAAGCTATAGAGCCTCTAGCTCCAGCAGGTAGAATCCTATCAGTGCCCATCATTTGATGTAAGAGTGCAGGCTAGATTCTGCTCCCATTTCCCCATTGTGCAATTCACGGGACTATTCAAAGACACTCTGGTGTATGGGAGAAGAAAAGATAATTTTATAAAAAGATGTAAGCAGAGCCAGAAACTGTGTCTCTTTCATAAGCTTGGTAAGTTTTTTTCAGGGACTTAAGATTTTAAATAATGATATAGTTAAAATAATTAAACCAGATAAATAATGATGCAATAGACACCCATGCATAGCTTCAAGATTTAATCTGAATGAATGTATGGCCATATTTTCTTCAGATAAGGTAGTTGAAGAAACTTCTTTTGTTTTTTGAGATACAGGCTGGCTGTGTCACCCAGGCTGGAGTGCACTGGTGACTCATATGCAGCCTAAAATTCCTGGGCTCAAGTGATCTTCCCATTTCAGCCTCCCAAGTAACTAGGACTATAGGCTCATGCCACCATACCCAGCTAATTTTTTAATTTTTTCAGAGATAGGATCTCACTATGTTGCCCAGGTTGGGAAGAAAACTACTATTGTAGTACTAAAGATATAGGAAAAGTTGAAATCCACTTCCACTCTGTTTCATGTCTCCTCCTCCTTCCAAGACATAAGCTTCATACTGAAGTTGGTATTTCTCTTTCCTGTGTTTACACCTTTACTGCAGATAAAGGTATAACATAAATAATATATAGTATCTTTTGACATATTTAAATATATACTATCTTTTTGTATCTTGCTTTGTGCATTCAATGTTATATTTTTTGAGATATTTTCTTCTTACTATCTGCAGATAAGTTCTATCATTTTAACTCTCCTGTAGTATTCCATTGTATGACTATATCATAATTTACTTATCTATTTCCCTATTGAAATAGATGGCTTAATGGGTTATTTGCAATTAAAACCAATTTAATCCTTGTGTGCATGTTTTTATAAACCTAAATGAAAACACACCCATTCTGTTCCTTCCCTCATGCAAATAGAACTGCTGATGGACTGCCCAGAAAACCCAACATTCTTGGAATAAATATTCATATTAGGCCTCTGTTGTCAAAGTTGAGGCACTCAGAAAAAAAAGTTCATTCTTAGAAACTTTCTGACTCTGCTCCTGGCCTTCCCCTTTTCTGGGAGCTCTTCACAAGTGCTCTCTCCATCATCAAGGTCGTAAAGTGCTTTGATTCTTTATCTTGTTTCTTTATCAGAAACATCGTGCAGAAGGGAATAATATTCCTGAGTTTGAGTCCAGATTGAAATTTAGCCCTAAGATTGGAAACTTGATGACAAAAGTAGAAGTAAAACAAAATATTACATAAAATCTTCAGCTTTCCTTCTTCCCAGAAATGGAACAAAGGCTTGAATACAGGTTAGGGAAGACCATCTCTTTGTGTGGGGCAACCTTTTGAATGAGCCATTTAGTTTCACAAAGGTAAGTAGTAACTACAATCAAACAAGATGCTTGAGATTAGTGGCTCCAAGGAGCTCCAGATAAAAACATATTGTCTAAGTGGTAAACAGAGTCACATCTTTACAAATATTGCTTTTGCGGCCAATTTTATTATCTAAGCAGAATTGGGCCTCTTTGCACCTGAATAATGTTGTTAGTACTTGTAGAAATGAATAACTTGGAAAATACTGTCTAGTTGAGCTTACACATAGAAGTGGAAGGAGTTGTTTTCATGGAGCATTTTGTTCAGCTCTGGCCACAAGCAAGGCTCCTTGGGGGCATGGCTGCCAAATAATTATTTAAATAAGTTATAATTTATTAATTTGAATAAATGTTGAGTAAATGAAAGCAGGCTTGGAGTTGGAGTACAGGCCATTCTTCGTACCTCTTTATGGACTGTGAGATCATGAAATCCATTAAGAGGGGCAATATGAGGACCTGCTATAGCTTGTGTGCAGGAGAGCAGGGAACCCAGAAAAACAGAAAATAAAAGAGCAAAGGCAGCCCTCTGGCTGTGGTGGAGGGGACCTTTGGTTAGCACATGTGATTGCCTCTTTGGGGTCTAGAAATATCATAGGGGCACAGAAATCATACAAGTGAAGAGACATTGCAATTTGAACACTGAGCATTAATACAACCTTATTTATATTCACAGACTGTTGAAGAACCTGTGCCAGTGAAGAGTGATTAGAAGTATAATTGCTTTCTTTTTCCTTTTGAGGAACAGTGTTAAAAAGAAATGGCTGTGGTTTTTCCTGTCTGTATGCACAGAAACTCTTTGGAAAGTGGCAAATTTTGCAGGGAGTATTTTCGGCTTGAAAATGAGGCAATTATAGAAAAGAAATGTGAAATATTTTTACCTAACAACCCCAGAGGACTTGATTTAAAAATGTACTTCATATATATTTTGCCTATAATTCCCTCAATATTAACCAAAAGAGGGTCAAATTTATATGCTTTTTTACTAGCTGAGGCTGGGGTTTCACGACAATTTTTGTAACATTTTAATCTCAATATTACATTTACAAATTCTTAAATTATTTTTTCTGTGATACCTAGTTATTAATTGGATTGAGATGCTGTATTTCATTTTTGACTACATTGACTAGATTTCTCAAATACATTTGACACACATAGATAATGAATGTGCATACTTCCATATGAATTTCCATACTTGAGGGCTGGGAGACACCTCATTACTTGTCTGGATCACTTTGGACTGTAAAGTCCTAATTTGTAAAGGAATTCGTTTATTGTTGCTTTTAATTTCATTTTCAATTACAGAGCTCTCTGAGACCTTGCCTGAAGAGGGCTGTATGAATTTATTATATTGTTCCTATTACTGGTCATACATTATCCATGCAGTATTAATGGGAAAACCAAGGGCGATAAGGTAAGATTTTAAAGCAAGAGACTCATTTACAAGAACCAAACCTTATAGCCTTCATTTTCCTCTTTTTTTCCCCACCCTCATCATTTGTCTGTCTCTGCCTTGTTCCGTTAGCTTGTTAACAGTATAGTTTCTATAGCAACACCTACTGGTTGTTGTGGTAATGAAAGCCACAGCAAGATCTCCTGCAGAGAAATCCTTGATGCTGACAAGATCAACTCATATTTTCTTTGTCCAGTGTTTTCTGTTTCTTCTTGGAATGACCCTTTTAGCAGAATATAAAAGATCTCCACTAATTACCTATGAAATAAACAGCTGAAGTCAGGCAGCCCCGACAACACATCGGATGTTAGCTTTATTCCAGTGCTGGTAAGACAGTGCCTGAAAGAACAAGCCAATTTATTTAGCTATAAATTTTACTACCCAGCACAGTTAACATGAAATAAAATGAAGGTCAGTTCACTTCTTCCGATTTGAGTTAAAAGGCTTTATTTAGAGAAAATTTCCCAAGTACTCAGGTTTTAAGACTTCATCAAAATAGCCAAAGGAAATGTCTGATATTATTTTTGATGTGTGATAATAAGAGATTAACAATAAAGAGAAAATAATACATTAAAAATAAAAATAAAATATTGAATATTAATTCTGATGAGATAGGCTTGGATAACCATTTACATAACCACTTATGCTAAATTCCCTCTTTTGTCTTTATTTTAGAGATATTAGGTGCAAACTTTCTATCTTGTGTTCCCTTTCTGAATTATTCAGATACCTACACTGTTTATTCATTTTGCTTTATGTGACAGATTCATACATATTAACTTAAAATGGGATGAATTGAGAAGTTATGGGTTTTCTTAATTGCACATTTACCCATTTTACATCATTAATTAAAAACAAAGAACTATTGCTTAAAATATTGATTAATGTTTTAGCCCAAGTCCTTGATGCATTTAGGGTTTCTGGCCTTATTTCCCATCTATTAGACCAGGTTCTTTGTGTGTGTGTGGGTTGAGGGGTTGGTGCTTCTTTCTGACTCCCTTGAGAGCTCATCTATACACTTTTGTTTTAATGATATCTTCCTTCTAATGAACAAAAAAGTTAGCATTAAGTTGAACCCTTTGAAAATCTACATTAATTCTTTTCAGTCACATGCTATTTATTCCATAAATTTAAATAGTTTTCTAAGGGCCTTAAAAAGTTAATCCATCTTCCAATAGTTCAGACATTAAGTATCACTTAATGTCTTAATGCCTAGGAATCAAAAGCAATATTGAATGATACCATGCTTTTCAATTTCAATTATTAATATTGAGTATGTATGCAAAATAATTAAATTAAAACCCAGAAACTGATAAAACAAGAGGTCAAGGGCCAGAATTCTTGTTTCCCTTTCCAATTTTCTTCACATCTTTGTATTTAGACGAGGTTATATATAATATCTACCAAGCAAACTGGCAATTTCCCGAAATTGCCATCTATTTAAAATACATAGAAACACACACACATACACGCACACACACATGCACACACACAATATACATGTTTGGTTCTGGGTAATGGGGTTAAAGAAGGTTTTTGTTTTTCTCTTAATACATATCTGTATTTCTACCAAAATTTATTTATTGAGAGTGCCTTATTTTTATAATTAGAAAAAAATAAGGAAAAACTTCTTGGTAAAGTTAATTATGATAAAGACCTTCCTACTAGGCTTCATAAATTCTGGACAGCCTCTGGGTGTTACTTCATCGTGAAAATCTGTAAATCTCATCTCCGGAAGAAGTAGTTATGCTAGAGACAATAATGAAAAAGCATTAAGGACCTTGCTTCCTGAATCTCAGTGAAAACTATCTGAACCCCACAAATTCCTTATTTAAGGTACAAAGATACCCAGATTCAAAATTCCATAGTCTAGCATGCATCTGAAAAGTACTTCACCACACACTCCTTAGAAAGTTGGTATCAGAAGTAACCGTAGGCTATGTCTGCTTTTCTGATACATCGGGGTATCCCTAGAGCACTTGTTGATTCACTTGCCTCATTATATCCTTCAAATTCAGGTATTTTTTTCGGGCCTGGAATCCCAAATGGCTGTCATCCACTGAAATTTGCTTCAACCCTATAATCTTGAAGTTAAAATTTCTATAACCACAACCTGCGTATTTCTCACTTTCATAGCTATTAAACCTTCACTCCAGCTACACCAAGCCTCCAGTTATCTGATTCGTCCGATTTTATCCAGACTGTCACCGGGTTTCCCTTGGAGCCCATTTTGTCTCTGTGCCACAGTCAGTGGCTTCAGTGCTTTGCTCCTTCCTGTCTTGACTTGCTCAGCCACTTACCAGCTGTCTGCCTGTAGTGGTAATCTCGGTTATTCCCAGTGCATTTTCTGCATATCTCTTCCCCCTTTCTTTCTAGTATGCACAAAGCTTATAACGTCTATCAAAGCCAATCAACACAAAAACTTTCCAGTGGACTATTATCTGTTCAATCACTCTCCAATTGATTCCTTTCCTTTTTGTATCAAACTCTCTGATGAGTGATCCAAACTCTCTTCCTTCTACTTTGGTACCATTTAATTTATTCTGTAATTTCAAGTAGAAGCAAATTTCTGCCTCCATTATTCTTTTAAATCTGGTCTCTCAAAAATTGCCAGTGTTCTCCTTAACAAACACAGAGGCTGTCTGTCTTTCAGCCCCCATTCTCCTCAGGCTTTCTATAGCATACACCTGGGCAGACAGTTCTCTTTCTAAATGCCTACTTCCCTTGGCCTTCCTAAATACCATTGTTTTCTGTTCTTTTTCAATAAATTTTATTGTATATATTTAAGGTATAATATATATATACCACATGTATGGATAGTAAAATACTTACTATAGTGAAGCAAATAAACATATCCATCATCTCACATAGTTACTGATTTTGTTTTTTGTGGCAAGAGCAGCCAAAATCTACTCTTTTAGGAAAAGTCCCAAATACAATACAATACAATACAATACATTGCAATACAATACAATACATTGCAATACAATACAATATGATTACCCATCCTCCTCATGTTGTATATGAGATCTCTAGAGTAGTTCTTTCTACATATCTGCTACTTTGTATTCTTTGACTTATGTCTCCCCATTTCTTCCCCTCCTCCACCCCTGCCCTTGGTAACTATTTTATTCTCTATCTCTGTATATTTGACTTTTTATTTTAGATTCTCTATATAAGTGAGATTATATAATATTATTCTTTCTGTGTTTGGCTGATTTCACTTAAAATAGTGTCCTCTAGTTTTCTCCATTTTGTGGCAAGTGAAGAATCTTTTTTTTTTTTTAAGGCTGAATAATATTCCATATATATATACACACATACACACACATATGTGTATATATATATACACACATACACACACATATGTGTATATATATATACACACACATATATGTATGTGTATATATATATATATACACACACACACACACACACACACACATCAGTTTTCTTTTTAATCCATTTATCTGTCAACAGAAACCTAGGTTGTTTCCATATCTTGGCTATGGTGAATAATTCTGCAATGAACACAGGAGTGCAGATATCTTTATGAGGTGGTGCTTTCATTTCCTTTGGGCATATACCAAAAAGAGGGATTGCTGAGTCATATAGAAGTTCTATTTTTATTTCTTCAGGAACCCCCATATTGTTTCTATAATGGCTCCACCAATATACATTCTCACCAACAGTGTAAAGGGTTCTTTTTTCTCCATACCCTCACCAATACTTACTATCTCTTGTATTTTTAGTAATAGCCATCCTAACAGATATGAAGTGATACTTCATTATGATTTTGATTTGCATTTCCCTGACGATTAGTTACACTGAACACCTTTTCATATATCTGTTGGTCACTTTTTATGTCTTCTTTGGAGAAATGTCTATTCAGGTCCTTTGCTCATTTTTTAATCACTCTGTTTTTCTGCTATTGAATCACTTAATTTCTTTATAAATTCTGGCGAACTCTTCACTGGCTCAGTTTTGTTTTGTTTTTTTCTCCTTTACCCAGGCCTCAGCCTTCTGGCTTTGTCTCCTTATACTTTTTCCCTTGGAGAACATGCTGATTTAAAAAAAAATATGATCCCCATGTGCATAACCTTTTTACATGTCCAGCCCTTACTATCTTTCCCCCAATTTCATGCTTCCTCTCACTCCAGGCAGAGAACTCTGGAAAGATCCCTGTAGGGTTTTTGTGTGTACCAAATTTGAATATTTTGCTCTGTGAAGCCATGACACAGGCTGGTTCTCAGTGGGGCCTAGCTGGGGGCAAGCATGGTGATGATGGTGATCAGGGTGCTTGATGTAGGCCCAATCCTATCCCCAAGGGCTTACCAACAGCAGGGTGGGTGGCATGGTCTGCCCTGGGTGCAGATAGTAAGGGTGTGTGTTTCAGGTATAGAATTTAAAACAATAATAAACCTGAGTAGGTCTACTTTTTTATTATCATCATGTGCCAGCAATTCTAAACAATGTCCAAATTCCTCCTCCTCAAAAAATCTCTTTTGTTGATCTATGTTCTAAATAGCTGATATGATTCCTGTTGAGTTTTAACTATGTACATAGCCTTCAAATGAGGACTTAAAATTACTTATTCTTTAATAAACACTTTAGTTTAAATTAAAGTTAATTTGAAGGACTTTCCTTTTCTAATCACCCCAAAATATTAGCACCCAGCTACTATATGCATTTCTTTCATGAATAATTTCAAAATTGTTCTGAATCTTTTCAGCCTACCTTGTGTGCAGTTCTTAGCTCTGACTCCTATGGCACTACATATTCCTACATTTAAGTAGAGGATTCAAAGTTAGCCAGGGTAGAC
Source organism: Pan paniscus (assembly GCF_029289425.2). NCBI lineage: Eukaryota > Metazoa > Chordata > Mammalia > Primates > Hominidae > Pan > Pan paniscus. The sequence goes on along the minus strand of NC_073254.2, from coordinate 120,294,177 downwards.
AAAGAAACAGAGCTCAAGTTACTTCAATTCTGTCATACTAAGTGACCCCTTCAAGTTTTTATTTGTGTTTAAAACCTAAAAGAGTAGAACAGAGTGTGACTTATGAGGTGTGACTTTTTGTTTGGTTAGTGAAAATTTTAGTTTATACGTGCAATATTTTACTGAATTTGAGTAACATTTAAATTTTACTTTTTAAAATGATTTGTTTGCTTTAAAACTAAAGAACAACTCAAAAATAATGCTTACTAATTATTACATAACTATCACTAAAAGTAATTTTGTTTTATAGATCAGGTTGTTAACAGGCTATAATAAATGTTTACATCATAGCTTCTCACCTCTTTCTTTGTCATTTATTAGTGATTATATCTGCCATCAATGTATAGTTTTCCTTGATACTATGCAAAATACAATATTCATATCACCTACTAAACACCTCCCACACTCATGCAAATTAAATGACAAAGATACAAGATGCTGAAACTAAGATAGTATCTTTATTTTCCCTTGCCCATGATTGAAATTTTCTGTGCTCAGTTCCTCAGTTTATTTTTTAAAACCTGGAGTATACGTGTGCACCTATAAGCTATGCATTAATATCTACCTCTATAGATTATATGTATATCTACATGCATTCATACTGTTTCTTTCTTGACCTCTTTGTAACATTTGATGTTATTTGATACCATTGACTACACCCTCCTTCTCTCCTTTCTTCTCTGACATCCCTTTCTTGATTTTTCTCCTGCTTGACTGACCAGTCCTTCTTTAGCTCACTCTTTGAATGCAGGATTCCCTAATGCTGTCTGGTGTCTCATTTCCCTTTTCATCTTCTTGCATGGCTTTCAACTACCACCCATGAACCCACAATTCCCAAAAAGTTTATACCTTAGGCCACTTGCCTTTGCTTCAGGATCATATTTCCAAGTGGATGTGCCACAGGTACCTCAAACTCAATGTGTACTCATTATCTTCCTCCCTCAGACCTGCTCCTCCTCTTATTTTCCTTACTTTGGTTAATGGTGCCAGAAATCTTGGAATAGCTGAAAGTTTAAAGCTAAAAATCATTCTAGGCTTCCCTCACCATTCCTATTTCCAAATCCTGTGCTTTCTACCTCATAAATACCCCTCCGATCTACTTCTTCTTCTCTATCCCTCCTCTCTATCAGGTTTTTCCTTAAAAATTTTACTGAACTAAATTCCTGAAACTGACTCCCCTTCTCTCTTCTCATCCCCTCTTCCTCACTGAGGAAGATATATGTTCTAAACACATATCATATGGTGGCCCCTTCCTGCCTAACATCCTCTATTGGATCTGTATTAGTCCATTCTCACACTGCTATAAAGAAATACCTGATATTGGGTAATTTATAAAGAAAAGAGGTTTAATTGGCTCACAGTTCCACAGGCTGTACAGGAAGCATGATGCTGGCATCTGCTTGGCTTCTGGGGAGGCCTCAGGAAACTCACAACCATGGCGGAAGGCTAAGAGGAAGCAGGCATGTCCTACATGGCTGGAGCAGGAGCAAGAGAAGAGACAGGAGAGATACCAGGCACTTTTAAACAGCCAGATATCACAGGAATATCACCAGATATCACCTCAATGACAGCTTAAAGGGAGATGGTGTTAAAATCGCATTGAGGATTCAATCACCTCCCATTAGGCCTTACCTCCCATTAGGCATTGAGGATTATAATTTGACATGAGATTTGGGTGAGGACACAGATCCAAACCGTATCAGGATCCCTAATGCCTTCATGACAAAGTTCAAACTATTTAGAGTGTAAACCACAGTCTGTCATAATCTAATGCTTCTTCACTTTTCCCAAAATATTGCCAGTATCTCCTCCACTATCCCCTTTCCTTTAGACTGCTGGACTAGTTTGAGTCCCCAGTGCTGCTCATGTTCTCTCAATCACGTCTCTTGTCTCCATCTGAACTTTTCTTCTCCCTTCCCTACTCCTCTTCATAACCTTTTTCTTCCGGACTAACCTGTCTTTGTCTCTTCTCCCTTCACTCCTCATGGTTTTTCTGTCTTCTCTGACTGCTTCCTCTGAGCCTTCACTGTCTCTTTCTTCTCTAATTAACCCCTAAGTGTTAATCAGCTCCATCCGAGACTCTTCTCTCTCTTTAAACACTTTCTTTTGGACATCTCACCTAATTCCATGGCTTTAACTATTAATACTATCTATATGCTGATGACTCCTGAGTTTTATATTCACCTGAAATATCTTATGCATACCTCATCTGGGGGTCTCAGGCTTCTTAAATTTACCAGGTCCAAAGTGGATCATCTGAAATTCCTCCCTTGTTGTCTCTGCTCCTCCTTTTTCTACATTTCCACTGCTGCCCTGTGAATTCCAACCCCATCTTTTTTTCATATGCATTCTCAAAATAGTCTGGCCTCCCTGCTTCCACGTCTGCCTCTCTATAATTCAGTTTCCCAATAGCAGCCCAATAATATTTTATAAAAGTAAATCATATCAATTTTTTTCCTTATTAAAACTCTTTAATGGCTGCTCTTTACACTTTCAATAAAATTAAAAATTCTTGCAGTAGTCTTCAATGCCATCTGGTTCCTGCCTCCTCCCCAAGCTCACCTCACTCTCCTACCTATGTACTACACTCCATTCATATCACTCTTCTTTCCCTTCCTAAAACAGGCTAAGTTGTTTTCAGTTGCTTGTAGTTACATCTTGGGATCCTTTTTACTCTCCTTTACCACCTCATTTGACACCCTCCTCTCATCCTTCATGTCATAACCCAAATATCACCTTCTTAGAGAGGTTTTCTCTAACCATATTTTCAGAGTAGCTCCTATCCCCCTAATGTTTTCTATCAGAACAACTAATTTCCTTCATGGCATTTATTACACTGTCAATATTATATTTACTAACCACATCATTATATGAAAGACAGGGACAATGTCTGTCCTGTTCAGTGCTGTAATTCCAGTGTGTAGCACAGAGCCTATTCTCAATACATATTTGTGAAGAAATAAATGAATACTTGTTGAGCACACATTTTAGGTGTTATCTTGCCTTGGAAATATTTCCTAATAATCCCCACCGAATTAAAGCTTCAGGTGAGTCCTGATGAATTAACGGTTTCTCTTAGATTCCTTCCTTCCATTTTACACTATAACAATTGTTTTTCTATGTTAGGGTTGCTGATTTTCTTATCATTTTTCCCCAAAAGATTGTGAGTTCCATAGAGCAGACTTGAGCTTTGTTCATCTTTGCGTCTCTGCCAGTCCTAGCATATTATCTGGCCCACGGTTGGTGTTCAATAGTTTTTTGTTAATGAATGAATACAGCGGGGACTGAAGAATCAAGTTCAAGCTCCCCAGGGATTCCGCCAAGTATTTTCCAGTTGGAGAAAGGAGTGGGGAAAGGGAATCACAATTTTGTTTTGGATAATTCTTTGGTATGTAGAGCCATCTGGGCCATTGAGGACATTGTGTATCTCTGGTTTCTGGGCTCTAAATGCCAATAGTACCCCCACCCACAGCCATGGTGTAACCAATACTGCCATCCCACCTTTCCAAATGGTATCTCCCTTTGCAGAAACTCCAAACAGCCCAGTCTTCGACTTGAATCTACAACTTGAAGTAGTGATTGCCTCTTAAACTTTTCTGTTTCCCATGGAAACAGCACTATTCTTTCTGCATATATGTTTAGAAATTTTAAAATATCTATTAATCTTTAATTCATCTTGGAGGTCATTAGGTTTGTTGGAACTCTATGAGACCAAGGTGAACCTTTTTAATCAGTCTAGAAATATCACCCATCTGTAGTATATTTATTTATAAATTATACCCTGTTTTCTCCTTAAAAATGAAATAGCCAGGTGCTATAGCTCATGCCTTTCATCCCAGCATTTTGAAAGGCCAAGGCAGGATGACTGCTTTCCTGGGCAACATAACAAGAGCTCATCTCTACCAAAAATAAATAAATAAATAAATAAATAATAATAATAATAAAATAGCCAGGTGTGGTGGTGGGTGCCTGTAGTTCCAGCTATTCGAGAGGCTGAGATGGGAGGGTTGCTTGAGCCTGGGAGGTCAAGGTTTCAGTGAGCCATTTTTGTGCTACTGCACTTCAGCCTGGGTGACAGAGCGAGTCTGTCTCAAAAAAATAGTAAAATAAAATAAAAACAAGGCAGTAAAAGTTATACACATGTAGTAAGAGAAAGCCAGAGGATAGAATTGTTTTAAAAAATAAATGAAATGTAAACAAATGAAAGAGAGGATTTAGCTTGCTATAGTAGTTTCTGAATCTAATTTGAATATGATCAGTAACACAGAAATCGTTGTATTCCCAGTACTTAAATATAATTGGGAGGACTTTTCAATGGTCCTTTCTTTAAAAAATATGGGGCCCAGTTGGGTGGCTCACAGCTGTAATCCCAGCACTTTGGGAGGCCGAGGCAGGTGGATCACGAGGACAGGAGTTCCAGACCAGCTTGGCCAGCATGGTGAAACCCCGTCTCTACTAAAAATACAAAAATTAGCAGGGCATGGTGGCACACACCTGTAGTCGCAGCTACTTGGGAGGCTGAGACAGGAGAATCACCTGAACCCAGGAGGTGGAGGTTGCAGTGAGCCGAAATCATGCCACTGTACTCCAGCCTGGGCAACAGAGTGAGACTCCATCTCAAAAAAAAAAAAAAAAAAAAAAAATATATATATATATATATATATATATGACATTAGATAAGGATCAAACATTTTACTCAACATCAGCTTGAATGCCTTGATGGCTTATAATAATCAGTACCTTCTTCTTCAGAGCTCAGTCTTGTTAGTCTTTCCTAAAACACTTTGCTGCCTATAATGCCCTCGTGGTCTGTGTTAACTTGCTCCTAAGTGAAGTCAGTTGCTTCCTTTTTATTATGGTGCTGAATGTAGCAGAATTATATATTTCATGTAAAATGATATTTCTTTCCTAAAATGAGTGGTCTGTCAGGCAAACTTATTTCCTGAATCTGATTTTGTCCAAACTTCTGTTTCATGTGAGACAACATTATGGAAAATCACAGCATAGAGATTAGGCTAAAATCAGCTACATTACTAAATGGATATTCACACATAGCAGTGAATATCAATTTTTAAATATTTATTTGTTTATTATTTTTTTCTTCCTCTAATTCTAATTCTTCCTCTAATTCTAGTGAGTTTAATTCTAATCATTGATTATGAACTACAAGTTTACTATCTGTGAAAATTAAATTGAATTCCTTTGCTGTTTCTAGTTTCAAATTAAGGCCTATAACCTCTCTCCCTATCAACTCACTTTGCTGGAAGCATATTTTATATGATGTTTTTTAAATATTTAAAAACTCACTTTTATCATTCCCAAACTATGCTTTGCTAAGGCGGCTGAAGACTCTATTTTTTTTTGTAAAAATTCAAACATGAATTTGTTTGATAATGTCATCAGTATCAATTCCTCTTTAATACTCATACAAATTGTGTCAGCTTGTCAATTACTTTAGAAGAAGACAATCCAAAGCTTGTTTTCTTGGTCTTTTCCAAATGGCCTTGTTGGCTTCAGCCTGTGTAAGAAGGTGAGCCCCTTGTCCCATATCTTTCTTCAGTAAACAAGCACTGGAGAGGAGGACAGAGGGAAAAGCAATTTAACAATGTAGAGCTTTCAGGCAATTTAGAACCATACAAAATTGGTACAAGCAGATTTCTGTTAGTAGTTTATTTTTTTAAGAACTCCACAACTTTAATTATTTTTTCTATGAAAAATATTTCTATCTTTTTCTATTTCTACAAAAGAAACAGTAGCATGAAGGGAGTTACTGAATCAAGAATAAAAAGGAGAAATAGATTTGAGACTTAGGTAATTAATGAAATGCTTAATCTCAGTATAAAAATGATCTCATGCTGTGCATTCCACAAAATCCAGACTTGTATGCTATTTTGGCTCTATTACATATTCAAATTCATTCAGATTTAACTGAGAAATCACTTACTAGTGCATGAAAACATGGACCACTCTTTTAACATTTTCAAGTGAGGTTGTCAACTCTGTTTTACCCTATGTGAAATGTATGAGCTCAAATGATTTGGATTGTAAATCATCCATATTCCTGTAATTGATTGGAGCCAAGTAAAATGGAACTTGCTGTGAGCAGTCATCTGAGCTCAACAGAACTTGGAGACAGTGTTATGAAATAGAAAATTTTAATGTGGAGATGTTAGCACAGATGTGGGGACACACTAAACATAAAACAAATAATTTTTCAAAAAGTTCCAAAATTCATTTGAAGGACATATTGGAGTTATAGTGTCACATTTTTAAAAGGACTGTGTTGCCTAAAGGGGAAAAATCAAAAGGGATCATAATGGTTATTTGCTTGAGATAGTCTTTGTAGTTTTATTTATAAGAGTTAAAAAAAAAAAAAACTGGAGGCATACTAACTAGGGAGTTTAGAGGGGACTTGAATAGTATACCATGGTACAAAATTTACACAGAATGCTCTGAAGCCACCAAAAAAATGATAATACAAAATAATTACTTAACACTTAATTACATTTTTAAAAAAAGCAGAATGCAAATTGAAGATATGCTTTGATTCTGGTTGTGCTGAATCTTGTGTGCTTGTAATTATTTGTGTGTATTAGGATGATGGGAATGTGGAATTTCCCTTGTTTCCTTTATTGCAGTACATATATAATTTGTGCATTAAATAAAAATTAGCTTATAAAATAAAGATAACGGTGTAATTTCCAATATAAAAATATTGTACAACTGTTTTCCATTGTTGCTGCTTCTGTTGAACTTGATTCTTATACGGAACAGTGAGCTTGACTTCAGTGATTTTGTTGGTCACCAGATAGTCCCAGGATAACTGCATTTTACTGCTGAAACACCATCTGGACTTTGTTCAAAATTCTGCTTAGCATAAATTGTGGTTGGCTAATGTCTCTCCCTGCACAAACATCATAAATTATCTACACTCAATAGGGACCTCTATCACTTTGTAATTTAGGTTATTTCAACCCTTTAAGACATAGCTACATGAGCTTTTCAATATTTCACACAATTTCTTTGTTACAATTAGTATGTTATTAAAGGCAGTTAATGCTGAGATTTTTTTCTACATGCTCAGACTCAGACATTATATACTGAATTATTTCCATCCTCAAAAGTTGGAAATCTTTTTTAAAAAATATAATCAAAAATTGGACACACTGTTTTAGAATAAGAGTACCAAGCATATATTTCAGAGTTTTCTCTTACTTTAACTGAAAGAGGTGTGGAGGTAATTTTAATTTCTTGTCTAACTATCTCAAATTCCTTCCCTATCATGGTCTTGGTCCTTATGATCCTTGGATGTTCCTGCTCCTTATTTAGCAAGCAGCTGTTGGAGATTATAAGAATGTGGTAATAATCACCTCGAGGTGATTCTTTGCATTTACTGAAGGTAAACACTGCAGCCCCATGAGATGGGGGACATTGACCTCCTGGCCCCTAACTAGAGAAACTAGAAAGAAGGCTTCACTTTCAATCTTCAGGAAAACAATGGCTGTCTCTTCATCTCTTTTGGGCTGATAGGCCAGCCTTTGCCTTTTTCCATCCACTACATTTTGTCTCATACATACAAGGAATTACCTTGCAGGTGCTCAGCAGGTGCATTGTTAACTTGACCCCCAAAAATTATCAAGCCCATCCCCTTTGTCCTAATGTCTGTGTGTTACAGTGACCCAATAGCCTGTTAGACTTGGGCTTTAGGCTTACTTTGGAAGAAGTGCTAAGAGGGCAAGCTACAGACCATGCAACAACGCACATAAATCTGAGCTAAAAAATACAGATAGGGAGCTCCTTGGAGTGATTACTTATTTCTCAAGTAAGTATCCCAGAGTTGGAGCCTTGAGTGGACCTGGTGGTATCTGGTCTTTACAACTGGCATCCCATGACACCCCAATCAGTAACCCAGGAGGCAACATCACAGACAGAGTAGTGAATTGATAATAGGGGTATAGTTGAGCATTGAGGTGTGGCTGCCCTTATCATCCCACTGAAGTGACCCATCCAGTTCTGTTTTCTCCAAAATAAAGTGTTCCAGAGTGAGCCCTCCTGGAAACAAGTAACCCAACTGTTAGGACAAAGTAAGGAAAGGTGGGAGTAGTGAAAAGCTAATACTGAGTACCTAGTACATACCGTGCACCACACAGTAAATTGTGGAGATATTTGAACTTAATCTGACTCTATGGCCATTCTTCTACCAAATGCTGTCACTCATAAAATGTACAAGCCTAAAATCATTTGGGGCTTTCTGGGATACTCTATGGAGACTTGATTGTGAACAGGCAGAGTAGGGGAGGATCCGATGGAGGGGCAGTCAGAAGATTTCAGGGTGGCAAAAGGAAGGAGCAGGCAATGTGCTCTTTTTAGGTACTGGATGTTGGCTAGAGAAACGGTGACCACTAATGGGATAACTTCATGTTTAAAACTTTTCAAAGAGCTTTCCCCTCCATTTTTTTCTGGCCAGCTTCACTATTTACACTGAGATCAGGGCTGGTCAGACTAGATATTTGATGAACTGCCAGAGTGAAGATTTGCATTCAGTAGAGCTGAGCTTGGAGGAGGGAATGTTATACACAGGGTAGAATAAGACTTCTACAGTAGGGCATACAGTCAAGTCAAAGTCCACAGGAAATGTCACAGGTCATGCCTTGGAAGATGTTGTATAAACATGAAGTTCACAGTGCTAAAGGCAGGATTGAGGGCAGGGTCAGAGATGGAGAGTTTGAGATCAGATGGAGATGAGATTGGAGCAAAGGCAGAATGAGAGCAAGTAAGTTAAGACTGAGGCTTAAAGTAAAGTTTAGAATGAGTTCTTGAAATCATAGTGGAGGTCTGAACTTGCTTTTCTGGAAATGAGTTCATAGGATGTGGACAGGTAGGGCCAGCTTAAAGCTGAAAACAGTGTTAACATTAGCATTTGATTTTTAGGATGATCAGAAATGTCATACTATTTATGTTTTTTGTATAAGAAAACTGAGATCCAGAGAGACTGACTAATTTTCAGCCACATAGAATGTAAGTGATAGAGCTGTGGTGAGTGGGATTTATAGCAATGGTGAAGGAATAAGTGAGCACATCAGCACTATTCACGGGCATGTGACAGAAGTAGAAAGAACTAAGCAGTTTTGACTCCATTTGTCTAGCCATTAGGTTAACACAGGTATGGGGGGACAAAACTCATTCTACAAATCCAAATGTGCATGAAAACTAACATTTTTTTAAAATCATATTTAAAAAATTTCTATGATGATCCCCTGCTCCATGGCAAAATATCTCAGTCTACTCAAGCAAAACATCTCTTGCTCTCAGAGTTGTTTTAAATTCCAGGTGGTGTGATATCTCCCAGGCCAGGAGAAAGAGAAGGGTAGGGGCAGGAATCTGGTGTGGATTCATCTTCTCATAATGACATCTGCTGAATTATCCTTTGTCCAGGCTATTCTCCATGGGTAGTCTCTTGATTTCTCGTAAGCTGCCTATGGCTCCCAGGCACAAAGTTTCAGCAGCTCCAACCAATGCCCTCAGAGGGCATGGACTTATTTGCTGCCATACTGGAGTGTCACAAAACCTGTTTTTGTTTTTTTTTTTTTTTTGTGTGTGTGTGTGTGTGTGTGTGTGTGCAGGGGTGATCTCTGGTCTTAGATGCAAAATAATTGTTCTCTTGTTAGAAAACTTACCTTGCTCCTTTTGTTATTTCCATAAGTCTTGGGCCCTGACTCCTCTTTTCCTCTGATGGGGACAATTGACACTTCCTCAATCTAATGTGAAGTATAGGCAAAAGCCAATATAGCAGATCAAGATCTCTTGCCCCTAAACCCCACTCCCCACTGCATGTAAATTCTGGAGTTGACCTTGCAGACCTTCATGGGCTATAGAGCATGTGTCAGGATGTAGTGCATTTCTCAGAGACTCCCTGCCAAATGTTCATCCAAATATCTTGATTTTCCTTAGCAACTGGATCGCCAAATACCTAAATGACTGGGTGTGATTGTAGCTTCTTCATCAGAAATTACAGCTAAGGCCAGGTCAGCCTGACATGAAGAGAAGTCAATTGCTTGTGGATAACCTCATCTCTGGCGGATATTCTTTTGTAAAACACATATGACCTTACATGTTTTAGGATCGTTTGATGAATGCTAATAGAATATTCTACTAATATTCATCTATTAAAAGACAGCTTTCTTTTTATCATAATAATTTATAATAAACATTGTGAATATATATACAGTTGTTTAAGAATAGTTTTTCTCTGATTCACATTTTTCTTTGTTTGTGCCCTATTCCAATATAGCGGTGTGATAAATGAATGTTATAGAAATTTTTGCATAAGACTGCCAGTTATTTTATAATAGTCAATTGTGTTTTTGTAAAATTTAACTTATTTCAGAGCTAATTCTATCACATACACATGTGAAACATTTATGGGATTTCTCTTCAGCTGCAAATAGAGAGGTGTGGGTACAGTGAAATGGAACTGGATCGGACAGATTGAGTTCAAATAGTAGCTCAGTAGTAAAAAGTGTCACCTTAAAGCAGTCACTTAAATTCTCTGAGTCTTTATTTCATCCTCTGCAAATGGGTGCAAGATATCTGCTTTATGAGGAATGTGCCTTACATTGAACATCTGTTCCAAGGTACTGCACTGCACTTTCTTTAGCTGCCTTGCTACTATTAGTAATTGATATTTACAAATAAGTCTAGCAAAAAAGTGAAAGCACAGTAATGATGTCAAAAAGGTTATTAAAGAAAATACTTTTCTGTGACCTCAGCTGAAGCTAGCTAGAGTTGTAGCAGAAGAAATGTCGGTGTCAGAAGACCTCGTCTCAAATCTTGTCTGTTATTTCTCACCTACTGACAAATAATTTCCTTGAGCCTCACATTTCAGTTGTAACAAACAGAGAGAGAGAGATAATAATGCCTAGAGTTGTAGAGCCAAAATGAGATAACACATGAACATTTCTCAGATGCTTGCCCTTTATTAGGGGCACAATAAATGTTGTTGATTGAAACACTAAGCTCATTGAGAATTAATCATTTCAATTAAATTTTGCATAGTTAGCATTGTACTATGGCACCTCATAGTTTGTTCTAAGTAAATACACTAAAAAATATTAGAAAATGATCTTTCATAGGCTAGCTTTCTTCTCACAAAAATTCATGGTGATAATCATTGCATTTACACAAAAAGAATCCCTATGATAAAGTGTCTCGTAATAACCTAAATTTGCCTATGACACAGCTTGTAATTGAATCTTATTTTCAACAGCAGGTTTATCCCGATCAGTTCTTTAATCTTACATTAATAACACCAAATTTTACATGATTAGATTTTTCAAACCCCAGTATTATGGTGAAGTTTACAATAGTTTTATTGCTGTGGCACTACTAGTATATTTGCTCAATGTGTTAGTCAAATAATGAGTTATTACCATGTTAGAGATGAGAAGACAGCAGAGAGATGGTCAATATTTCATCCAAGAATAGACAGACAGATGATAAGTGACCAGCAGAAGGGGATTGGTCTACCCAAGGAAAATTTTGAAACAGTTTGTCTTCAGAGCACACCTATCCACTCTCCTTCCTTTCCAGTCTAATACGTAGAGCATCTTTTGAAAATTGCCTCAGGCTTTAAACTTCCTTCATCCTTTATCCATACCTTGAAGTTGTTAAAATGTATGTGGCTCATTCACTGCTCACTAAAAATTCCATTTTCTCCTCTAAATTCCCCTACCTCCTTTGAAATTAGGTCAGGGCCAGATGACTAGGGTTGACCAATGGACTATGAATGGAAGTGACACGTGTGACTTCTGGCCCAAGGCAGTTAAGAGCTGGTGTACTTCCTCTGCTGCTAACTCAACTCCAGAAACATTGAAAACTACATTTGTGATCGCAACATCCAAGATGGAGACAGCCGGTGCCCCTGAGTTGTAGAATAGAAGGAAAATCCTTTGGCAACCTGCTTTGGACTTTGAGTGAGGGAGAAGTGACCTTTGGTGTGCTACAGCACTGAGATTTTAGGGATCATCTGTCACAGCACGTAGTGTAAATCCAGTAGAGAACAAGATATTCATTTGCACCATTACAATTATGTGCTTACCTTTGTTTTGTAAAGTGCACCATAATTTAGTTTTGTCTTTTCTAGGATTTTATATAAAGTAATCTAGCTTAAATCTTTTGTGTCTGATTTCTTTTGCTCTGCATAATATTAATGTGATTCATCCAGGTTTTTGTATGCCCATTCCTTTTGATTGTTTAGTATTATCTTACGGTATGAATATGTCACAACCTCCTGTTGGACATTTGGGTTGTTTCCAGTTTTTGGCTCTTACAAAATAAAGCTGTTTTGAAAATTTGTGTACAATATGTGTAGAATATATGTTTTCATATATGGTAGCCATACCATTTTTTATTCCTATCAACAATATGTGAGAGTTCCAGTTCTCCACATCCGCACCAGACCTTGGTATCTTCTTTTCTTCCTCTTCTTCTTTTTTAAAATTTAGCCATTCTAAAAGATGTGCAGTGGTATTTCATTCTCGTTTTAATGTGCATATCCCCAGTGACTAATGATATTGAGCATCTTTTCATGCGTTTGTTTGCCATCTGTATGTCTTCCTTCTTTGGTCAACTGTCTGTTCAAATCTTTTGTCCATTAAAAAATCAGGTTGTTTTCTTGTGGCTTCATTACAAGTTGTTTTATATATTCTGAATTATATATCCCTTATCAAGTATATGAGTTGCAAATATTTTCTCCTTGTTTGTGGCTTGCCTTTTCATTTTCTTAACAGTGTCTTTGGAAGAGCAGAAAATGTTAATATTCATGAAATCCAATTTATTTCATTTTTTCTTTTTTGATTCATGCTTTCTATGTTCCATCTAAGAAATCTTTGCCTAACCTGAAGTCACAAAGATTTTGTTCTGTGCTTCCCTTCTCGAAGTCTTATAGTTTTGCTGATGTATTTTGAAATAATTTTTATTTATGGTAGGAGATACATTTATTTTTGTATACAAAATTGTTCCAGCACCGTTGTTGAAAATGCTATGATTTCTCCATTCATATTGACATTTTTGTCAATAACCTATTTACCATATTGTCTCGATTTATTTCTGGATTCTCTATTCTGTTCTATTGATCTATATACCTATCCTTATGCTAATACCACATTAGCTTGTTTACTATAGTAATTCTCAAAATCAGATAATGGAAGTTCTCCAACTTTGTCACCCCATCCCAAAGTTATTTATGCTGCTCTAAGTCCTTTGGATTTCAACATAAATTATATAATTGGCTTGCTAATTTTTACCCCAGGACACATAAGTATTTTGACTGAGAATATATTGAATCTGTACAGCAATCCAGGGAGAAATGACATCTTAACAATATTGAGCTTCCAATGTGAACTCAGTATACTTTTCACTTATTTAGCTGTTCTCTAGTTTCTGTCAGTAATGTTTTGTAGTTTTTCAGTGTATAGGTCACATACATATTTAATATATTCCCTATGTAGTTCATATATTTTTATGTTACCATTAATGGTATAATTTCTTTGTTCCAATTTTCAACTGTTCATTGCCAATATATAGAATTATAATTGATTTTTATATTGACCTTGGATTGTGCAAATTTACTATACTCACTTATTAGTTTTAGTAACTTTTTGGTAGATTCCTTAGAATTTTCTACATAGACAATAAAGTCATCTGAAAATACAGACAAAATATAAAGTTTTAATAATGAAATTTCAGACGTAAAAAAAATCTCGGTCAGGCGTGGTGGCTCACGCCTGTAATCCCAGCACTTTGGGAGTCTGAGGTGGGAGGATCACCTGAGGTCAGGAGTTTGAGACCAGCCTGGCCAACATGGCAAAATCCCGTCTCTACTAAAAGTACAAAAATTAGCCAGGCATGGTGACGGGAGCCTGTAATCCCAGCTACTCAGGAGGCTGAAGCAGGAGAATCTCTTGAACCTGGGAGGCGGAGGTTGCAGTGAGCTGAGATCATGCCACTGCACTTCAGCTTGAGCCACAAGAGCAAGACCCTGTCTAAAAAAAAAAAAAAAAAATCTCAGGGGAAACATTGGAAGGTGCCATATAGATATCATTTGTGAAAGATTTGTGAAAGGAGATGACAAATTAATCTGAATCTGAAGCTGACTTCAGACCCCATGAAGGGGCAAAGGGGCAACAAACAAACAAACAAACAAAGAAAAGAACTCTCCTCCTTCCACAGATTTATGCACTAAGTATTAACTGTAGTGCTCCTCTGGACTTACTCATTAAGTTTAATCAGCATAAGTTTAAAATTTACTTTAAAAACTCTAGTGCACTAAAGTTTAAATTACATATACTTGTTATATAACTTCCTAAGGGGACTGAAAGAATTAGAGTCGAGTTAAACTTTTAAGCAAAGTTACTACAATCATTTATTGAGGAGGTGCAGGAAAACCATAGTATTATGTTTATTCTTATAAGTCAATCAGATTAAGAATAAATAATTATAATTAACAAGGAGCAAATATGCAAATATTACTTGTCAATCATATTCTCTTCTTTTAAGGTTACAATAAAAACAATTCCATGGTTAAATATTTGTTGACAAAAGTTTACCATATTTTATTCATTTAATTTCTTAATATCATCCAGCTCTCTCCTCTTCCTGCCAGCTTTGGCCATTTTGTCATGTCTGTGGTTAATTTATATTCTATGAAAGGAATATCTTCCAGAAAAATATGCTTATCTGGTTAACAGCAATAGCATATTAAAGACCATAAGTCTTTCAAAATTTCAGAAGGCTATAAAACCAATTGTTTGAGTCAAAGAATATATGCATAATGTTTTTATGGATAGTTCATATTAAAATAAGGCTAATCTTACATTATGGTTATGCTGGCTTCTCTCAAATGCATATATAGTCTTAAAATGTTCATCACTTTTTAAAATTGTCAGTTTTATTTACTCCAAAGGTTGATTTCCTTGAAATAGATTTTTTTTTTCTGAGACAACATTCCAGTTTATATGTAAATTGAAGCACACTCAGATTAAATTAAAATAACTGTGAATGATGGGGCAGTTTCCTCACATGAAGTCTTTTCTTACTTAACCTTTCCACATGAAAGAGAGAATCTGTACTTGGTGTCTACTGAACCTGTTTGACATTCCGGAGATGTCAGAATCCTAAAGAATACATTTTAGCTGGTCTGAGTAATGCTTTTGTTGCAAAAAAGAACTAAGCTGGAGAAGGATTTGTGATTTTTCAACTGTAGAAATAGTGTGATGAAAAAACTAATGATCCCACACAGAGTTTAGTGTTTGTGTAATGTTTATTCAGCCAAACAGAGGAGCATTTTTCTCTGCTATTAATCCTCAGCGTTTCTTAGACTCTGGCATAAAGTATTGGCAGAAAGCAATGTTTCAGTAGCATGTTACATTTCATTAAATATATATGGGAATATGAGTGAATCCCATAACTCTTTTTGAAGTCAAGCACATTTTCTAACCTAAGAATGTAACACTTTAATTTGTATTCATTTTCACTCAATAGAAAATTATATTTCCATCCCAATTCTCTTTTATCTTGCAAATTAGTAAGCAATAATTTAATGTAAGATCCAAAAATCTTTTCATGTGATCATTTAAAATGTTCCAAAGCGAAAAAGATTTTCTCTGAATGGCACATATTATCAATTCCTTTAGCTTTCTTAACTTTGTTTTTACTCTTTTTCCAAGTCACTTTGAACATATCCTATGAAAATATTTGGAATGGCTAGATCCACTAAGAATTCAAATTCCATTGTATGATTTCCTCAAATCTCTTATCTTTTAGTGTTTGCATTTTCTCAGGGAACATGCCAATTCTGATGGGATTGTCATTTTAGCTTCCCAGAATCACTTGTGCATCCTTTTGTAAAACATTTTGGAATTGGTGTTACCAAATTCCAAACATGGTGGCAAAGAAGGCAGCTCCAATGCAGGCGGCGGGAGGCAGGAAAGAAAGAGAGAGAGAACTCTTCGGAATCTTAGTGAAGTTCAACCAAGTTGTAGATCTTATAAGACTTACAACAACAACTTGGCATTCACTGAACACTTACTACATGGTAGGCACTGCTGAAAGTGCCTTCTGTAATTTGTCTCATTTAATAATCCCTCTTCTATGGGGTAAGCACTCTCATTATGCTCATTGTAAGGTGGGGGAAATTAAAGAATCAAGAAATTAAGGGACTTCTCTCAGGCTACATAAATAATAAATAGCAGAAGTGTGACATGAACTCAGGTTTGCCTAATTCCAATGCATATTGTAAATCCACATCTCCAGCATTGCAACCAGCACATTCCAACCTACATCAGAAATGTATGTGCATACATTTCCAAAAGGGCTTATTTTCTTCTGAAATTACTCAGAATAAGGCCACAGCTTGTGTTTTTGGTTTTATGTTCCTCTGAAAATTTGTAGCCAAACCCACATTGCCCCCTAAAACTTTGAAATCTTATTCTATGTTTTTTTTTTGCAAAAGTCGCTTTGTAAGTAAAAATGCAGTAAAAACAAAGAGGCATTAGGCTCAAACCAGCATGAAATTTGCCCTCTGTTAGTCAGCCAAATCCTGCTGATGGTCCCAGAAGGGGCTTTGCTCAAGACAGGGTAGTACTATGAGAAGGTAGTACTACGAGAAGGTAGTACTATGAGAAGGACCTCTGGGCTGCCCTTGGCTGTCCCCGCCAAGCTTGACCTTGATGCCTGCAAACACCTGCTTTGATTGGAGTTGTCTTGTTACTGAGTGGGGCTCAGCTTTCCAGCGCTTTCCAATTTACAGACTGGAAATTCCTGCGGTGAAAGATGTAAAAATTGTTTTTAAATATTAAATATAAAAGATTAAAAATGCAAAAAATTGTAATTGTATGATCCTTCTATTGCTCCTATCTTCCAAATGTATAGCCATCTTTGACCTTTCGTCTCAGAAAGGGCAAACTGTTTATGTCCTGGTTTCAACTGCACCTGATTTCATAAGTAATGACTTCTACATGACAGAAGGTAGGGGCAGCCCCAATGACCCCTTTGCTCTAAAACTGTCATAGAACTGATGTCCCAGCATGGTGTGGGGGATGCCGGTGATATTTTCTTGCACCCATATTTATCAGTGCTGTATTTACCAAGCATTTTGCCCTGTTTTATGTAAGGGCAGGCTATGTGGCAGTTAAATTTTAGCTAAGGCAATTATACTTTATCTGCTGAAACTTTACACTAACAACTTTTAAAGTATTCCAATTACATAGGAGTATTTTTCCCAATTTGTAATTGTTCTGTTGAGTTCTTTTGTGAATCTATTGTGATTTGTGACTGCTCTATTGAGTTATGAAGCAGCAAAGTCTTGTTGAAGAGGAATATATGAGGAAGTGGGCTTTCTGATGAAGTCAATAGTCTGGTTAATTCAGATCTAATGCAAAATTCCTTTTGGTTCAGTCTTGGAACAATCTTTTTCAAAAAGTAATTTGCAAACATAGTATATGGAATGGAATGCAATTGTTGATGGCTGAGGTGGTCTGGATTCATTATCTAAATGTAGTTCCTGAAAAGGGCTGTGCAAATTGGTGGCCCATGGGCTCACTACTGCCTGCCTGCCTTTGAGTCCTTTCTTATTTAGTCTCAAATTCTAGCTTCTTTAGGTACTACTTGATCTGGGGCAAGCTCTTTATCTTTTCTAAGTCTCAATTTCATCATCCATAAAAAATAAAAAAAATAAAAAAATAAAAAAATGTTAACTACCTCAAAGAAATGTTGGGAGAGGTGAGTGAGTGAATTCATGCAAACATCGTAGCACAATGCCTGGCACCCCACGAGTGCTGAGTAAGTATTAGCTTTCATTAGTACTCCTACCTTAACTTTCAGTGTTTACGGATCTCAATACATACTTTAAAAATTGCTTTCCTTTGGGTAAATACCACACAATCAAATTATTTCCTTGCCAATTCCCTCTTCCTTTTGTAAAGAGAGTTTAAATGTAGCACAGGAAAAACTGCCGTAGCTGAGTAGCTCTGGATGGGGGTGCATAAAATGTTTTGTGTGATTTAGCAAATGTAATAGTTATTTCATGAATAGTAAACATAACTTCAGTTAGGTTTGATGAATGCATCTGTAAACATAAGACAGGCTAGTTTACTGACTCAAGAATATGAATTTCAAATTCCTATCTGAGATTTGAAAAATTCCTTAATAACCTACATGGTTGCTTTAATGGCTTTCTACCATGAAGTGACTGATGATGGAGGTTTGTACCTAATTAGACTGTCTGCCTGTTTTTCCCTCCTTTCCTCCTTCCCTCTCTTTCTTCTCCTAAATTGGCAGGACAGGGGAAAATAGGAAAAGCCTTATTTGTTAGTTATTAGGTCTCTCTCTTTGGCCATCCTCTTCACAGTGGAAGGTCGAAGAACAAAGGTCAACTTCCAAGGCTCCTACAATAAGCACTCTGACCTCATTGCCAAATCGCTTTTCCAGAGAGTGCCACCAGATCATGTGTCACTTTTATGAACTTTAGTTTTGGCAAACCTGATGTTAAGTGTCACTTTCTTTTTGGTTAAAATGTATACTCTCTAAAAGCAAAAACTATAGATGAATAAAAGCATGTTTGCAGCCTGATTTCAGAAAATGTCTTCATTTCTTTCTTAGGAATTGAAAGTATATTTGAAATATAGTATCACAGCAGGAACCTGGAATTTACCGGTTAGCTCCTTGTTAGCATATTATATTTAAATAATGCACAAAACAAAGTTATAATTCATGAACCATCCTTTGCAATGAGTTCATTTAGAAAGTATATTTGAATTTCATTGAGTAGAAGAAGTCTGCAAAGAGGTGGTTCATCTAAACATCAAGGTTTTGTTCTGTCCATTTAAAAGCCAGTTTTTATTGCTTTAAAAGCATTCACTTCAACTAGATACACAATGGCAGATTGCTCACAACTATGGTTTCACTAAAATGAATACATATGCTTTACACTTAATTTTAAAAATATTTTACTGTTTATTTCTGCACTTTAATTAATAGTTTAAAATGGGCTTTCATCCTTTAACCTCCAAAACTAACTCATTAAAAAATGGAACAAAAACAAATCGGCTCCTCAGAAAACCCAAAATAAAACTAGATATTGAAGTACTTTATAATTGTTAATATACACATAAATCTCATAATTTATTTTCATTTATATTTATGGAAGAGAAAAATATTCATATTTTTGATTTTTCAAAATGATTGGAATTAACATTGGACAACTGGTATCTGTTTATTTCATACATTTGTCTAATCATTACTTTATTCAATATAGTATATACGTCATTCAATATAGCCTTAAATAGGCTGAATATATTCACTTAACATCTTCCAATTATGTCATTTCATAAGGAATATTTATACAAAATATAGTCATTTTTGGCATTGTGATTCCAAATATTTATTGTTTTTAAAATGTACACCCTTTTCAAGTGTCTCTATAGATTTGAGTATACTTAAGTGATTGCTCTAATTTGTATCTAACCAAATTAATTAACATTTTCAGTAGTTATATTTAAAAAAAATCTTACTTCAACTTGGAAAAAACAAACATTCTGTATATTTATTTTATGTTTAAAATAACAGTTGAGAACCCATAACCTACTGGATTCTACAGATAAGAAAAACAGATTTTCACAATCCTGCTAGCTCTGATAGGTTCACTAAATCTTGTTGATATTTTTACACATAACTCGCAGTTCATTTGTACACATTAGAAGCTTGTAGCCTATGGAAATGCTATTTACATGTGGGGGAAATAATATGTAATTTACCAAAGGATCAACAATTATTTCCAGTGGTAGATAGGCTGTGATTATTTTACAAGATGGAAAACCCTTATAAATTTACTTATTGCTGGTTTTGGATGATGAAATGTAAATAGTTGTAAAAGATAGCATGCTTTTTTTTCCCTAACTTGAATTCACCAGTGCACTGAATGAAAAAAATGGTAAAACAAAACCTTGAAATGATGGAATCATGGAATTACAGCATAGGAGAAAAAAAAATTCTAGAAATTGATCATTCAAGTGTGTCCTAGCTATGCAATGCTCCCGAAAGTAGAGCTCTGTCCTATTTTTACAGATCCCCACAGAAGGAAATTATGTAATTTATACCCTTTAGTTACATTGACTAAAATAAATTGCTAACAAGTCTAATAATTCTATTTTGACTTGCTTATGTACTTATTGGTTTCAGTGTGGAATAACCTATGACTCCTTTAATGAGTAATAGCTGAATGGCAAGCTCACAAGGTTGTCTTCACCTGGTCGCCCCAGTCTGGGCCAAAGTACAGCAATCCTTCCCACAGATTCTTTTTGGAGGAGTGAAAATCCATCCCTTTCTTACATCTCTCACTTTCTCTTAACTCCCAACAGTGTTTCCCATAGTTGGCCATCTTTCGTGGCACTGCAGAATTAAGGTGAAGGAGAATTATCAGGTGCTAAGTTCTCCAGTAGCTCTCTGACACCAGCCCCCCAGTGTACTGATGTCAAATTTGAGCCCTGAGAATAGTCAGTGTTTGAGACCAGAGTTTGAATACTTCAAATCATAACTGTTAAGTCTGAGAATGTACAGGGATTTCACTATTGCCTCTCAGCAGCTTCTTTTTAAATGTAAACAACCCTGGAAAGAATAACACATTGAACTATTACCTGCTGCAAAAGTATTAAGATTTCTTTCTTCTGTGGCCTGCTGCTTAAAATGAAGTTTCTGAAATAAACTATCAGAATATTTAAAACCCTGCTGGACCTCGAGGAGGTCCTGAGGTGAGTAACACAAGGAGTTGAAGAAATTTCAGAAGATCATTTTTAGGCAGAGAGTAATGGCCAGAATAGACAGTGTTTCCGGAGTGCTTACAGAGTTCCAGGTATCATTTAAAAGTTTTTTTTACACCTAATGACTTGTCTGATTCTTATAAAAACCTCATGAGGTAGATTCTGCAATTATTCCTCTTTTACACATGGCAAAATTGAGGCAAAGAGAGGTTAAAAAACTCCAAGGTCACAGTCAGTAAATGACAGAGTGGGGATTTCAACCCAGGTAGCCTGGCTCTAGTGCTTAAGCAATTCTGTCTATTCACCTGGTTCCTTATACAGAACAGTCAAGGTCTGGAGGTAAAAATTGTGAGGAGAAGCAGCCCAGAAAAGCAATGCAGGAGCCCCACCAGCTAAATCACCAATTTCTATTTTGCTTCAGATCAGTTTTCACAATCTGGTTGGAAAAAGGATAGTCCTAATTCCATGATCTCTTTTAGAAATAGAAATCTGTTTTATTTCAACTCTGCTAAGTCATGCCACTTCTGGTAAGCTTATCTTTTCTCTGTATCTAAGTTTAATTTTCAAATAAATAATTTGATTCCACACACACATGAAAATGATCATAAGTACTTTTAAATGTGAAGTAATCTGTACAATGGTATGTACAGTTTTTGTGTGTGTGTGTGTTTAACATGAAGACCACCAAAAATGATAAATAACCAAAATAAACTACTCTATAAAGCTGGTTTTGAAAAAGGAAATTTTTTAAAAAAAATTGATAAACAGCTAAACTTAAATAATCACTTTGCTTTTTATTGTATTAATAGATCTTATCTTCAAAGCAAGATGAAATTTGGTGAAATTGTCTAGATAAGTCCTAAGGAAAGGTTACTTGTGTTCATTTGCCCTGACAAATAATGCTTCGTCTGCCCTGCCAAGTATGTGGATTTACTTGTTTGATTGATTGATGGATTGCTTATATTTTTGACCATAAAGCTATTGTTTTAAATCCTCAGGAAAATTTGACATAATCATATAAGCCAACTATGGTTTCCGGAAATTTGCTTTTCTTTAAAAAGAAATTGAAAGTCATTTGGTGAATTCTTTTTTCTAAAAATGGCAATTCAGACAGGAAAATTCTGGGATTGATTTTAGATCATGCTTCAGTTCTACACTTTTCTTTGCCAACAGAGACTTGGTTACACTCCACCAGCCTGGTGTTGTGTTTTGGAACTTGGAACATCCCATCATTGAGAGTCATTACCATATATTGCTCTGGGAAATCAACTGTGTAGCTGTCAGTAATTTCCAGGAAAGCTATCCTACTCACTTTCCTGCTTTGAATCACCAGGCAGGTCTGTGATTACTCAGGCCCTAGGCAAATGTTTCTATGATGAGGTCTATTCTATAGGGAAAGTGAGGAATGGGGTTGGGTCCATAAGAGTAGGTTCTTCCTTAAAGTCATGTGATAAGCATCAGCCAAACCATCTCCAATACTGCTTTCATTTCAAACTTTAACAATCTTGGATGCAACTGGAAAGTTGTTATTTAACCCAATTACCCTTGGAGGGACTGGTCCTCTGGATGAAGGCAAGAAGATACACGATCAAATTAACAGTAGCAAGATGAGTAGCAGGAAGCTACAGTCAGCTCATTCAGAGGAGTAAAGATCTAATCAAGTACCATGTCAGCACGGTAAAGTTAAAGTGTATTTGGAAAGATCCACCAATGCCAAGGTTTCTTTGCATAAAGTATAGCACAAGTTCAGGTTTCTAAACTCTACATACCTCTGACCTTTGGCTCTTTTATGTCTCTATTTTTCTGGCCTGACAGACCACATGCCAATGTGCAACCCAGAATCCCTCACCCTTGTGATTTATGGCTTACAGCTGCTTCAGCGTCTCCACCATGGCAGCTGCTTTTCAGATGTCTTCAAACCAGAGGGAGAGTGTTAATGTGAACTTGAGTGGCTGCAGAAGAGAGGAAGAAAAGTTGATGACAAAATCATCTGAATTCAGCCCCAAAGCTTTCCATTGATCTTTGCCTTCAGGGCCAAGCAAAATGTTTGGTTTATTTCATAAGCTAATTAGGTGTGTGAAAGGCTACTTGGCATTTACTATTGACTGAACCCAACAAAAGTGATCACCAGACTAGGTAATCAATAAGAGATCGATTACAAGCGTGTGATTGGATTAGCCATTTGATCAATGCTGTGTGCTAATATGTTAACAAGCAAATTACCGAGTAGCCCTTAAGAGCAGAATGCTGACTCTGATTGCATTACAAACTAGTGAGATCTAATGACCTACCAAGTGCAAGGGTTAGTTATACAAATCAAGACCTGAAAGTATTTTTTTCCTTGAAGATTTCTCCCCCTCCAAAGAAAATGCTTTCTTAAGTGAGATTCAAATTAAATTACAATTAGCAAGCAGCTGTACTGAGACACCTAATTTCCAAGTAGATATCATGAATGAGAAAGAGGGCTTGGGAACTCCAGATGAAACAGCCTAGAGACTTTTAGGAAGAGCTGGCTAATATCAAAAAGGGAAAAACAAAAAAAAGTCAGAATAGTCACTAATATTTCTCTAATGAAATTTTGATTCATAGTTTCCCAGTTTGGATATATCGAGCTCTTCCATGATAGACTCTAATGTCGCTTGATCTTTATTAAAACTATGTATGTTTTTCCACCTCCCATTTTGCAGGTAACCTGTTATGTAACTGTTTCAATAGCAGAATAAACAATAAGATGCGTGTGTGTGTGTGTGTGTGTGTGTGTGCAGGATGAAGAACTGTGGCTAGTAAAGTACCCTTTTGAGAAAAACAAAAAATTACAAGACAGGTTAGTGCAAAAGTAATTGCAGTTTTTGCCATTTTTTAAAAAGTAATGCAAAAACAGCAATTACTTTTGCACCAACCTAATACAATGTGGAGTGAAGAAAACGTTCTCCACCGTCTAAGTCTTTAGAACTTGTTTCCATTAGCTGATTCCATAAGTGACCTTACAAGAGCAAAACCCCACAAAACAGAGCTCCTCTCCAACCCTGCTTTCCCCATGATTAGGTGAAGCATTTGTTCAATCGATTGTGCTCTTTCAGATTCCCTAAGTGGAGACCAGGCAAGCCTTTGCTCACTTTCCCTCTTAATCCTTTTCCTTTGAAGAAACATTTTTTTTCCCCCTTTGCCTCAGGGAAGCTGAACCGATTAGTCTGAATTCTCCAGTGTTATCTGCAGATGGAAAGGTCTCCCCGGGCCCGGAGGCAGAGTGTCAGCCCGAGCGGCGGCGAGGCCGAGGCGGGGCGTGCTCCCGCGGTGTGGAGGCCGGAGCCGGCTGGCAGGCTGCGGCCTCGTCCGGCCTGGGCGGAGCAGCTGACAAAACAGCCTGCCTGGCCGGGCCGCCAGGGAGGGTGGGAGGGGAGAGGCTGTCAATCAATATCACGGACGCGCAGGAGGGAAACGGAAGATCTGACGGAGCCCTGTCAGTTCCGAGACGCCAAAGTGAACCAAGATTGGGTTTGCCCGCGGTTGGGGACAACTGGTACTTCAGGGTTAAGTGTTTTGGGCACTAGGGGCGCAGGCAGATTTTCCCCTACTTGATACACGTTTGGTGGGTTTCAATTTTTATACTTTAATACATCCGTTTCCGTACCCAAATAGCTAATTCAGTGCCATTGAGAGTACCTAGTGACATTTTTATAAGAACTCTTTTTCCATTTGACTTAAAACTGATGGTAGGAAGTGATCGCAGATGACAGTCCTTTCAGATCTATTCCTTTGTGTTACTCTTTTGTGTGAAAAGCCCCATTCTATGTTTTAAAATACTTTCTGTGCCTACAGAAGCATAAAGTACAGGAAGCCAGCAATATACAGTCACAGAGCTTACTTCTCTTTAAATGAAACGATGAAGTCATCACGTTTATTGTTGATAGAATCTCAACTCACAGTTTACCTCAGGGTGAAGTTCTGTGATAAATGATGTATCTTTGGAATCTGACGAAGCCTCAACTACTACAGTGGCATATGGTGTAATGATAAAATAATGCTTTTTTAAAATCATTACGCCATATGATATGGTGTATCATATCATGCTACAAAATGATATGATTTTGCTACAAAATGAGTTATTTCAGTCATCAATGATTACATTCATGATGAGGAAAAACATACTTTGAACCAGCAGTAAAATCTCTTCTAATTAATCTTATGTTCATCAAAAACCTCAAACAGAGCAGTTAAAAGAATATCCCGCATCTCATAAATGCAAGTCAGGTGACTATAATGCTATAAACCACTTATTGGAGTGTTACTGATTAATGCCTCTGACATTACTCTACCCTTCTCCTTCTGTAGTGTTATTAATTTGAAGATAGCATCATAAACATTTCTCCACAAGAACCAGCTGTATGGCTCTAGATGATAATGATTGTAATTATTTAAGATAGAAACCAATGGAGGGCAAGCTTCTTGCTTATCACTGTGCCTGATTTAGTAACATGCTGGTGCGCAGGAAGAACTGAGAAGAGGAAGCGAATGATAACAGGCAAAAAAGAAATTTGTTCACATTCAGTAATTCATTTGGGGATTTGTAACTATTTCAGTTGGGACAAAAACAAAATTCGTTAAGTGACTTGACAAACATAGATCATTAGAATCTATTACACTCTGAACATCATCTAAAGTATATACACTTTCCAGTCCATAGTTTCTTTTTTTTAAAAAAAAGTCAATTTTATTTCTAAACTGTCTCATTTTACCTATTTCCATGTTAAATTTAATGACAGTTGATACTGAAGATTTAATGTGATACTTCTCATCAGTTTGCAGATAATTGTTTTGTAGAATATTACAGTGTCCTTTGGCTTTATCCATACCTTATACAGCCTGTTGTTGACCTTCTTCAGGGTGAAAATGAAGGGTATGTTGTTTTGCCTACTTTCATCCACAGAGGATCATTCCCAAACATAAGTGGTATCATTCTTGAAAGCTCCAGTAGGCAGGATTATAACTTGGTTGCAATAGACAGCTCAAGTGTTATCCTGTGAAAGGCTGATGATTAATGAAGATGAAAAAGCAGGGTTGTGTGGTTAGCTGAAGCATGCATGAGTGATGTGGCTTACAAGAAGAAAGAAAAATGATTCTAATAAAAAAACTTTATTAAATACCCATTAGGATGGTTGTCACTTAAAAAAAAGTAACAAGCGTTGGAGAGGATTTAAAGAAATTGGGAACCTTCTACACTGCTGGTGGGAGTGTAAAATGGTGCAGCTACTGTGGAAAACAGTGTGGAAGATCCTCAAGATTTTTAAAGTAGAATTAGCACACGATCCAGCAATTTCACTTCTGGGTGTATACCCAAAAAAATTGAAAGCAGGGGCTTGATCAGATGTTCCTAGCAGTATTATTCACAATAGCCAAAAGTGGAAGCAACCCAATCTGTCTATTGCTGGTTGAGTAAATAAACAAAATGTCATATACTCACACGAAGGAATTCAGCCTTAAAAAGGAAGGAAATTCTGACACATGCTACAACATGGATGAACCTTGAGGACCTTACTCCACGTATAATAAGCCAGTCACCAAAGGGCAAATATTGTATGATTCTACTTATATGAGATATCTAGAGTAGTCAAATTCTTAGAGATAGAAAGTAGAATGGTGGTGCCAGGGGCTGGGGGGAGGGAGAAATGGGGAGTTATACAGAGTTTCAGTTTGGGAAATGAAAAAAACTCTAGTGATAGTTGAACAACATAAATGTACTTAAGTCACTGAATGTCACATTCAGTGTAAATAATATAAAGCAAATTTTATGTTACGTATACTTCGCCACATGTTGCATTCAGTGTAAATAATATAAAGCAAATTTTATGTTACGTATATATTGCCACAGTTAAAAGAAAAATTCTAGTTAGGGGATAGCACACAGGGATAATCTATTATCTTCATGTGTCACCTCCTTTCTTTTTGAGGAGAAGGAGAAAGCAGTTACCTGCCAAAGTGTATGTTGCATTTTTTCTCCTTCTTCTGGGGGCTCAGGCTGGAGAGGAATATTTTCCATTCCCCTGCGGCCCTTGGCTGCCTGGGAGCAAAGTTTGAGGGAAATGCTGAACAAGGAGTTGAACTATTTGGTCTGCTTTAGCTGGCTTTCCAGAGTAAAGTTTACAATTCACATAGGTAGACTACATCAATAGGCTACAATTCACACAGGTAGCCTACCAGAAGTTCCTTTACTGCACTGGGTGAGAGGTGGGAGGAAATAGCAAAAAGAGTTGCAACTTTCACTTGCTCCCCTTCATACAATAAATATTTACTGAGTGATTATGTGCCGGGATCCATTACGGGCCTCATTTGACTCAAGACAAAGTTCCACACTCAGTAGGGAGCTGTGGTCATTCCAGCCCTTTCCAGTTACTGTCTACACAAATTGCCATAATGATGGTTAATGTCTGTCACAGGGGTTAGGGCTGTAATACCAACAAACCAGAATCTTTTAAAAACATGTCACTGATCAATTTGTTTTGAGTTTTCTAATATTTTTGAATCCCACTTATAATTTTTGCCTTGGCCTTGAAGAGGAGCAAGAGTTTCATTAGTCTATGAATATTATTCAGTGATCATCATAAATAGCACCTGAAATTTATATAGAAGTTTTACCTACTATCCTAAACTGACCATTTTACACTCTTACATTTTGAGATTTGCTTTTTTTCCCATATATTTTATGGCAGAGACTTTGGATCTAACCTATATGCTGAAGTTAATTGATTTTTATCCTCATTTTAAAAGTCTAAAGTTTTTGGTACCTTCAAAAGGATATATGCAACATATATGTAAATTATAAAACGTAATAATAAGATGAACATCTGTGAACTGACCATGCAACTTAAGGAATAGAACGGTATCAATATTGTTGAAGCATCCTTCTTACTTCTTCTGCATCCCATATATCCACCCAAGAGATCACACTAGCCTAATTTCTAAAATCATTCTCTTTCTATTCTACTATATATGTATATATCCCTCTGATGGTTAATTTTAAGTTTCAACTTGACTGGGATAAGAGGTATCCATATAGCTGGTGAAATTTTATTTCTGGATGTGTCTGTGAGGGTGTTTCTGAAAGAGATTAGCATTTCTATTGGCAGACTGAGTAAAGTAAACTACCTCACCAATGTGGGTGGAAATGACCAATCCTTTGAAAGACTGAAACAAAGAGGCAGAAGAAGGGCAAATTTGCCTTCCCTGCTTGAGGTGACATCCATCTTCCACCCTCTGACATTGGTGCTCCTTGCACCATTGACACCCCACTTCCCAGGCCTCTGAACTTAGACTGAATTACGCCACTGGCTTTCCTCGTTCTCCAGTTTGCAGATGGCAGATTGTGTGATCTCTTGGATTTCATAACTGTGTGAGCAAATTCATATAATAATATGAACATGCTACAAATAAAATATATAAAATATGTCATACTGTGAACACATAAAAATTGATATAAGTATCCTCATATGTATCTATATACAGTCATGCATCACTTAAGGACAGGGATACATTCTGAGAAATGCATCATTAGGTGATTTTAGGCATTATGCAAACATCATAGAGTGTACTGACACAAACCTAGAAGGTATAGCCTATTACATACCTAGGCTGTATGGTATAGCTTATTGCTCCTAGAATATAAGCCTATATAGCATGTTACTGTACTGAATACTGTAGGCAACTGTAATACAGTCATAAATATTTCTGCATTCAATCATATCTAAACATAGAAAAGGTACATCAAAAATACAGCATAAAAAATAAAAAATGGCACAACTATATAGGGCAGTCACCGTGAATGGAGCTTACGAGACTAGAAATTGTTCCGGGAGGTTGAGGGAGTGGTGAGTGAATGTGAAGGCCTAAGATATTACTGTACACTACTGTAGACTTTATAAACACTGAAAACTTAGCCTGTACTAAATTCATTAAAATTTTTCTGTTCTCAATAATAAATTAATTTTAGCTTACTGCAACTTTTTTCTGACTTTTTATTTATTATTATTACTTTAAGTTCTGGGGTACATGTGCAGAACATGCAGGTTTGTTACATAGGTATATTTTGCCATGTTAGTTTGCTGCACCCATCAACTCGTCATTTACATTAGGTATTTCTCCTAATGCCATCCCTCTCCCAGCCTCTCAACCCCCTACAGGCCCCAGTGTGTGATGTTCCCCTCCCTGTGTCCATGTGTTCTCATTGGTCAGCTCCCACTTATGAGAGAGAACATGTGGTGTTTGGTTTTCTCTTCTTGTGTTACTTTGCTGAGAATGATGGTTTCTAGTTTCATCCATGTCCCTGCAAGGGACATGAACTCATCCTTTTTTATGGCTGTATAGTATTCCATGGTGAAACTTTTAAATTTTTTAACTTTCTGACTGTTTGTAACACTTAGCTGAAAACAAATACATTGTACAGCTGTACAAAAATGTTTTCTTTCTTTATATCCTTTTTCTATAAACTTTTCTATTTTTAAATTTTATTTTTTTTTTTACTTTTCATACTTTTTTGTTAGAAACTAAGACACAAACACATACATTAGCCTAGGCCTACACAGGATCAGGATCTTCAAATATCACTGTCTTCCACCTCCACATCTTGTCCTACCAGAAGGTTTTCAGGGGAAATAATATTCAGGGAGCTGTCATCTCCTATGATAACAATGCCTTCCTCTGGAAAACCTCCTGAAGAATCTGTTTGAGGCTGTTTTACAGTAAACCTTTTATTTTTAATAATTAGAAGGCGTGTACTCTAAAATAACAATACAAAGTATAATATGGTAAATACATAAATTAGTAACATAGTCATTTATGATCATTATCAACTATCATGTACTATACATAATTGTATGTGCTAGACTGTTAGGCAGTTGGCAGTGCAGCAGGTTTGTTTACACCAACATCACTACAAACATGTGAATGATGAATAACTCCTTGCACTATGGTGTTATGATGGCTACAATGTCAGTAGGTGATATGAATTTTTCAGCTCCATGATAATCTTATGGGACCAACAATCTATATGTAGTATGTCATTGAAAAAATGTCATTATATAGCACATGACCCTATATCCTATTGGTTCTGTTTCTTTGAAAAATTCTGACTAACAGAAACACTAAGAAATGTATTGTTTTTCTTTTGTTTTTGAATATTTAAAATGGTACTATATTGCTTATATGGCCTGCAACTTGATTTTTCCATGCATCATGTTTCTTAAAGTCACCCTTCTTCACATGGTAGCCATAGTTTTATTAACTTTTCTCTGATGTGGAGTATTCCATTGCATGGACACACCACAACATATTTATCTGTTCTCCTGTTGATGTATATTTGGGTTGTTTCAAGAATTTTTTCTTTCACTACTCTTAACATTGGACTGTGAACATTCTCGTGCATGCCACCTGCTGCATTGTGCAAAAGTTTTTTTAAGATGCAGTTTGAGAAGTGCCTGTTAATATCCTTCGCCCACTTTTTGATGGGGTTGGGCATTTATGCTGCCAACAATCATATGAAAAAAAGCTTATCATCACTGGTCATTAGAGAAATGCAAATTAAAGCCACAATGAGATACCATCTCACACCAGTTAGAATGGCAATTATTAAAAAATCAGGAGTCAACAGATGCTAGGAGGTGAGGAGAAATAGGAACACTTTTACACTGTTGCTGGGAGTGTAAATTAGTTCAACCATTGTGGAAGACAGTGTGGTGATTCCTCAAGGATCTAGAACCAGAAATACCATTTGACCCAGCAATCCCATTACTGGGTATATACTCAAAGGATTATGAATTATTCTACTATAAAGACACATGTACATGTATGCATATTACAGCACTATTTACAATAGCAAAGACTTGGAACCAACCCAGATGCCCATCAATGATAGACTGGATAAAGAAAATGTGGCACATATACACCGTGGAATACTATGCAGCCATAAAAAAGAATGAGTTCTTGTCCTTTGCAGGGACATGGATGAAGCTGAAAGCCATCATTCTCAGCAAACTAACACTGGAACGGAAAATCAAACACCACATCTTCTCACTCATAAGTGGGAGTTGAACAATGAGAATACATGGACACAGGGAGAGGAACATCACACACCGGAGCCTGTTGGGGGTTAGGGGGCAAAAGAATGGAGAGCATGAGGACAAATACCTAATTCATGCAGGGCTTAAAACCTAGATGACGGATTGATAGGCGCAGCAAACCACCATGGCACATGCATACCTATGTAACAAACCTGTACGTTCTGCACATGTATCCCAGAACGTTAAGTAAAATAAAAATTTAAAAGAGACACAGTTTAAGGAGAAAATGCTGGATTATAGGCTGTGTTAATGTAAATTGTCTATTTTTTTCTTTTAAAGATTAAAACAAGTGGAAATTCCAATCTTTGCCACATATGCATCACTGTTAAGTTTTTCTAGTTTTGAATTTTTCTTTAATTTGGTTTTGTAAACTGTGGTGTCTCCTTTTACTCCAAAGCAATGCCTTTTCCATGCTAGTCTTTGAATACTTCTGTCATAAAGACCTCTGCTTCCCCAGATTGTACATTTCCAATTTCTTTTCAAGTCCAACTAAAGATAATTTCTACCCTCTACTCTTAACCCCCAGCTATTTCAAAGCTTGTCAAAACTGAATATTTTGAGTTTATTTGGAAATTAATACCGGACTTTGAGCACTACTTCAGTAGTTATATTGAAGATAATTAACACTTCGAGAAAGACATAATTTAGAAACATGCAAGTATATTTAATGCAATCCGCAAATATTCCAGCCAAGCATTTAAAGCATTGGTATTTCAATTAGGTTTTCCATTTATTTAATCAATTTATATTTATTAAGTACCCACTCTGGGCTAGGTGCTGTGCTAACTGTGGGTACAAAACATTCAACACAACAAGCATGACCTAGAAGACACGAAATACATAAATGTGATTAGCTTTATGAGAAAAAGAAATGCAGTGTTCTGTAGGACAGTGTCACAGGGACCAACCAAGGCTGCAGGTACAGAAAGCAGGGGCAAAGGAAGTTTCCCCAAGAGAAAGGACACCCAAATGGGACCTGCAAGATGTGGGACAGTCATCCAGGTTGGGAGGGGCAGAGTATGGTAGGTGGGAGAAGTATTTCCAGTTGAGGGAATTGCCCAAAGCCCTAAAGGGCTGGTGGACTAAGGGAGGAGAGAATTTTTGAGAAGGTGGCTTGAAGAGGTAGGCAGGGGTTAGATCATGTAAGAGTTCAAGGACCATTATTATTTTAGAATTTTTGTGAGAGAAGTGAAATGGCCTGAAAACGTAATATTTTCAGTCTATTATTCTGGTAGCTATGTGGCGAATATATTAAAGGGGTGAAATTATTTGGAGTGAGGAGACCTAGGAAAAATTCTATACAGTGAGAGAGGAGGACTTGGACTAGAACAGGGGATGAGGGTGAAAAGAAAGTTGGACATTTTGAGAGAGTTTTAGAGGCTGGAAGCAGCAGGTCTTGGTGATCAATCTTGTGGGAGGAAGATGAAGATGAGGAAAGAATTAGGGAAACCTCCAGGTTTTTGGCTTAAACATTAAATTATTGCCCTAAAATTAAACACAAAGAAAGCAAAAGTAATATTTCAGGGTTATACTCCTGTACTACTGGAAAAGAAACAGTGTAGGCAAGACCAATCAGGAAAAGAGACAGTGTAGGCAAGACCAATCAGAAAGAGAGCTGGCATCGCTGGAACGGGACAGAGAGGAAACAGCCGATATGTTTCACAGTGGGAATAATACCAGACCTCAATGTCTGCCTTTGAACAATTTGCTTCATCTTTTTTTCCCATGTGCCTCTCCTATGCTTGCTCTTCTCAACCTATTTTGAGATCTTCAACTGTTTGAGTCTAAACCCTTCTCTCCGTCACGGTCTGCATCCAACACCATCCCCTCAGCAAAGTGGCTCCTGATCCCTCCTCTAACAAGTCCTTTCTCCTTCTCCTGAGCTTTCCTGGCATTTGCTCCCTACTTTGGCTGACAAGGTCATCATTACTAACCTGTCTTATTTACCCCACCAAATTGTAAGCCCTTTGAGGCAGAAATTATGCTCTACAGTTGTTTCGCAGTTGTAATCTTTTCTACTTCTTCCCACCACTCTCCACTCTGCAACAGCTCTAGAACACCTGGGCTCTTACTGAAGTGCTCCAGAGGTACGGGACTCGTCATTCTCATAATCTTCATGACCACTTACAAAGAGACAGGTGTTGATTATAAAATTAACAATATCCACCAAAATTACATCCATTTTAAAATTGTTATTTGTAAAATAAAAAATCAAGCTTCAAAATATCTACACAACCAAGCACCAAACATCTAAACCACTTGGTGTTGATTTTTTTGCTCAGGATCAAAATATAGCAAATATTCGTATCTGTTGGACTTGGGCAAAAGTTTCTGGAGAAAGTTAAACATCTTGCATTTCAAAAAATGCATAGGAACCACATTTTTAAGGAAATATTTTAGAAATGTGATTCACTTTGTAGTTTTCTTTAAATTAAAATGAAATAATACACACATATATACACATATATACTTGTTTTCTGCAAAGATAAAAGGCAAGAGGCAATTTGAAGTAGTGATATTAATAAATGTTCAATTAAATAACACTTGGTAATTTTGTCTATAATTTTAGGACTATTTGCAGTGTAACTCTAAAGTTTTCAAATTCAAATCTATTTAGATTCTTTTCTTTGTCCATATAGAAGAAAAGGTATACCCACAACTTTATAATGTGTATTTGTATTAATATTTAATTTATGCACAGCCAGCATGCATTTAATGATGTTATTGATCACTATTTGTTTATTAGAGATTCTTGATTGAGAAATATTGAGTTGTTTAAAGATATCGATGCTTCATAATTATGTTGTATTTTAATTTAAATTCTGCTTAACCTTGTGAAGAAGAAAGCTGTAGTTTTATCAGGTATTTGCTTTATGCAAGGGCAACCAAGACACTGAAAGTTTGTGTCTGTCCAAAGTCACATTCTTAAATAAACTTGGAAAGAATCATGATGTCTTCCCTGTTAGGCTAGTAGTGATTATTTTCCCAATACATTTCACTACTGTATCCTTAATTTGTCTTGGACATATCTCTATAGAATCAGACAGAATTTAGAGATGATACTAGATTTTGAAAGCATTCCACATTTTAGTCTAGGCCCAGATTTAATTGATAACATAAATGTTGAAACAATTCAACTTTTTTTTTAATTGCAGAGAAGCCTTAAAACATAATATTATTTTAGTCTAGGCACAGATTTAATTGATAAAATAAATGTTGAAAACATTCAACTTTTTTTTTAATTGTAGAAAAGCTTTAAGACATAACATTTTTTAAAATACAACAGCGTGAAATCCAGTAGGATTTTATGGTTTGAAACCAGGAAAGACATCTAACAGCTAGAGAACAGAAATTATAAAAATATTCTCATATTCCCAGAAAGGGAATCATAGTTATTGTATTACTTTAAAATAAGTAATTTATAATGTTATTTATATTAATACTTTGTTGGTTATCATAGTTTCTTAGTAAGTACAAACTTTTTTGAGACTTGTTATATTAGAAATAAAGAATCATAATGCCCATTGTAAAGATTTTTAAAAATGATGCCCTAGGATTAATTAGAAGTAGTAGGAAGAGCTATACACTTCTTTTATACCTTTCATAAAGTATTGAGACTCTTTGATAATGTGCCAAGAAAAAGCATATGTACTCAATATATACGGTGTCATCTATCAAACCTCATGTCATCCTAGCTGAGTTATAGAATTTTATATTTAAAATGTTATTAATATTACTGCTTAATACATCTATGCATCAGAAGGAAGGTATGATTCTTTTACACATGCATTTATGTGTGTATTTGGTGGGGATAGTGCCTTTGGGTACACCTTCAAATAACCTGAAAGTAATGTTTTCAGCAAAGCTAGGAGTGGGTAGCATCTGCTCCTAACTTCATTCTACTTGTCATCATGCACTCTGGCCTTGACATTCCAAACCAGCAGGTGCCAAAGGAGAGCAGCGAAAATCGGGCACAGTGTGGATAGCAGAGATTCAGTGGCATCTGTGAGTAGCTTTGTCCTTTATGGCTGGATTCTCTCCTCACGTCAAAGGACTATTAGTGAAATCTGGCCACCAGTGGTTTTATCCAGGCATAAAAAATACAAAGCTATTCATAAGGAAATCTTGTAAAAAATAATGCATATAACTCATGGAAACAACAGATATAAATAACAGATAATAAGGTTGATAGCCATTGATAGATAAAACTATTAATATTAGTAAATATAGGTTTTCACTCAAATGAATCCACTTTTAATTATTATGTCAATGTAATTTCAATAGTTCAGCTTAATATATACTCCAGTCAATATTAAAGGTAAAGTACTATACCAACAACTTATTTTTCTTTGATTTAGCTTTTATTTATCTTCCTTTTTTAGTATATAAAATATATAAATTTTAACTATATATAATGCCATCAATAAAATGCCAGTTTTATCTTCACTCCTGGGTATGAATACTCCTTGACTCATTTAAGGATATGAATTATACAAGCCACGAACTCTTCCTTCCCTGTTATATAAGATGCTGGCCTGCCTTTTGTATTTGCAATCTGTATGCTGAATAAATTGGTGTGTTTCTTTCCCTTGAAGAGGCTACATATTTCATACATATGTGGCAGTTGTAGGTACATATGTCTGTTGTAGGTACAACTCACATTCATTGCAAGTAATTACATAGAAAGGGTTATAGTGAGCAAAGTGAGTTGATAAAAATGATAATGCAAGACTCTATATTTATTCATTTGCAATGATTTCCACATCAACTTCACTCAGTTTATAAATCTAAACATTAGTTCTCTTGCTGTCAGCACTTCAAACTCCACCTGGGATCAGTCAGCCAAGCTGTGCTTTCTGCCTCCTAGAATCATCATGCAAAATAAAGATTCTGCATTTGGAATGTAGCTGACAGGTTGTTTGATGATGCACCAGACAAAAAGGAATGCACTTTTCTTCCTCAGCTGTGTAAGCTCTTCTTTCCACAGGCTTATTTCTTTAGCAAGGAAAGCAGATGTGACTGCAGAAGTAGGCACAAGGAGGTGGAGGGAAGAGCCACCATTTCATAAGCACATTTTTAATTGCAGCACTTGTTTTAAGTTGTCCGGTAAAATATTAAAATTTCCTGGTAATCAGTAGTGAATTAGCACTGATATCTTTATTCCTGAAAGAAAAAATATGAATGAAAATTTTGTTTGTGTTTTATATTTAAACAAAGAGTGTGATATTAAATAAATTGGAGATTATTTGCCAAATAACCAATTATGTCCATTTTATAATTCTTTTCCTTTGAGAAGTTCACTGTTTAAAAAACATTCTAAACTTTTTCCTGTAGCACTGAGTGTAGTGAAATTTAACACGCTGTTTGTCTTAAACATGCTAGTCATGTGTAACTCATCTCTAGGATATACAATGTTAAATTCACCAGATTCTTTTCTACTTGAGGCTTGGAGTACCATTTATTCATAATTTTTTTTCTTTTCTAGTGAATGTTTTTATTTCACACAAAAATGTTACCATTAAAATATGGTCTTTCTTTTTCACTAATCAAACCTGGTATCTTAACAAAATAAGAACTTTAAAAGTGAATAACTACTGAGAATCCAATTGCTTCCATGTCAAAGAGGCAGACTTTGTTATGCAGAAATCCAGTCTATTGTGGATTTATTGGATACCTGCAATTTTGTTAAAGATATAACAAGTTAGTAAGTTGATTACATACATAGCAGCTAGAAACTCATTATACTGAACTTTTAGGTATCTGCACATGGGCTTTAGCAAACCTGTGAAAGAAAGAGTTTTGATAAAGGAACTATTCTGTTCATGTATTTAAAGGTGACTTTTGAAACATTCTCTCTGCTGTTTCTTCATCTCCTCTCAAATACAAGTAAATAAGTTTATTTATATTAGACAGCAAATCAAATAAAGTACCAAAGAAGAGTCTGAGCAGCTCAGGAGAGTTGAAAGTTACCCTGCTATGGAAGGTGGGATAACAGACTAATATAAGTGACATTTCTGCAGAATGTAATTACACTACTTTTAGTGTTGTACTTACTGCATCAAACATAAAATCATCCTGGATACTTCGTATCAGTTTTTTTAACTTAGTAAGTTTATCATGAAATTAGTATTTGCCTATATAATTTAAAAGTTACTATTGAGAAAACTTTAATAAAATTGTATTAAACCTTGAAAACATCTCTTCCACCCCAAAAAGACATCATTTAAAAATGGAATGAAAAACACATCTGGTATTGTGTCTTATAGGGCCTGTTGCTCTTGTAAAGCCAGTTCATTAAACTGTTATTCTGGGCTATGTTCTAAGCTAATAGAGCAAATTTAAGGCATCTAAAACAATAATAATGCCTTGCTGCAGAGTCAGTGAACTGTGCACTGGGTAGAGCTTCATTGACTATGAGTTATTATGGGTTATCCCCACCACTGGTTTCCCATGCCATTGGGTTCTTATGATAGTACCTGGGCAGACAATTTTCATTCTTTGTTTTCTTTTAAACAGCCAAATCAGAGATGCATTTGTGATGTATCTAACAAATGCACATTCCAAAATTCATAAACTGATCATTCCTTAGAACCGTAATATTAGTGAAAGAAAACAAAACAAAAACAAATCCTAACTTCTTTGGTAAAAAGAAAAAGTAGGAATTAGCGATGGATGGGATGGCTTGGCATGAAATTGCTACTCGATAAATCCCAATGAGTATTGAAGGAGTGGAGAAATAAATACTTAACTACCAATAACTTAGGCAACTTTTTCAAATGGCCCTATGATTCCTCCATATTTTAGGCCCAAAGGGGTTAACTAGGCACCCATCCCATGAAAAGCTGTAATATCTACTCTAGGAGATAGTAAAATGGCTAAAGCATAATATAAAACATAATAGTAACTGAATTATCAATATGTGCATAATTACTAGTGAAAAGTGGGATGAAAATGCTATGAAAGAGATCCAGATAAAGTGTAAAGATAATTGTTAGTTATATTCCATTGTGGCCAATCAATATCTCCCAAAGAATAACTTTTTTTTTTTTTTTTTTGAGACAAGGTCTTGCTCTGTCACCCAGGCTGGAGTGCAATGGTGCGATCTCAGCTCACTGCAACCTTCACCTCCCCGGTTCAAGTGATTCTCCCACCTCAGCCTCCTGAGTAGCTGGGACCACAGGTGCACACCACCACACCTGGCTAATTTTTGTATTTATGGTAGAGAGAGGGTTTCACCATGTTAGCCAGGCTGGTCTAGAACTCCTGACCTCAGGTGATCCACCTACCTCGGCCTCCCAAAGTGCTGGGATTACAGGTGTGAGCCACTGCGCCCAGCCGAGAATAACTATTAACACACTGTCATAATAAAACTACTGCTTATTTACTACCACCATGGACTGCCTTCCAGATGCCTGGCACTTTGCTTCTGTTACTTCTGATTTATTAATACATAATAACCCAGCAAAGAAAGTATTATTATTCTCATTTTATACATGAGAAAATGGAGGCATAGAAAGGTGAAGAAGGTAATTTTCTCAAAATCACATGGCTAAGCAGCTCCAGATCCAGGATTTCAATCTGTATCTCCACTATCTGTGCTCCATTGCCTCACACTCTTGCAAGAGACACACCTAGTAAGTCCCTGCCTCTGCCTTTCTCTTCTTTTTACAGCCATGGCCCCCTTCACTTGACTCTCAAGAGTTCATTATGCTCTGTCCAACCTCACTCAATCCCCCGACTCTGGAAAGGAGTTTTTTTTTCTTTTCCAACTTTTTAGTTTTGCCAGTACATGTGCACATTTGGTACATGGGTAAATTGCATGTTGCTGGGGTTTGGTGAACAAATGGGTTCATCACCCAGGTGGTGAGAACAGTACCCAATAGGTAGTTTTTTTGACCCTTACCCTCCTTCTACTCTCCCCCCTCAAGTAGGCCCTAGTGTTTATTGTTTCCTTCTTTGTGTCTATGTGTACTCAGTGTTTAGCTCCCACTTATAAGTGAGAACAGGCAGTATTTGGTTTTCTGTTCCTGCATTCATTCGTTTAGGATAATGGCCTCTAGCTCCATGCATGTTGCTACAAAGGCCATAATTTCATTCTTTTTTATAGATGCATAGCATTCTATGGTGTATATGTACCACATTTTCTTTATTCAGTCCACCATTCATGAGTATCTAGATTGATTCCATGTCTTTGCTATTGTGAATCATGCTGCAATGAACATACAGGTGCATGTGTCTTTTTGGCAAAATTATTTATATTCCTTTGGGAATATACCCGGTAATGAAATTGCTGGGTTGAATGGTAGTTCTGTTTTAAGTTCTTTGGGAAATCTCAAAGTGCTTTCCACAGTGGCTGAACTAATTTACATCCCCCTAGCAGTGTATAAGAATGCCCTTTTTTCTGCACCTCACCGACATCTGTCATTTTTTGACTTTTTAATAATAGCCATTCTGACTGGTGTGAAATGGTATCTCATTGTGGTTTTCATTTGCATTTCTCTAGAGATTAGTGATGTTGAGCATTTTTTTGTATGCTTGTTGATCACGTGTATGTCTTCTTTTGAGAAGTGTCTCCTCATGTCCTAGAAAGGAGAGATTTAAGAAACTAGCTTGCCAGGTGCGGTGGCTCACGCCTGTAATCCCAGCACTTTGGGAGGCCAGGGCAGGTGGATCACAAGGTCAGGAGTTCAAGACCAGCTTGGCCAAAATGGTGAAACCCCGTTTCTACTAAATATACAAAAATTAGCTGGGCGTGGTGGCGGGCACCTGTAATCCCAGCTACTCGGGAGGCTGAGGCAGGAGAATCACTTGAACCCAGGAGACGGAGGTTGCGGTGAACTGATATTGTGCCACTGCACTCCAGCCTGGGTGACAGAGTGAGATTCTGTCTCAAAAGAAAAACCAAACAAACAAACAAACAAAAACAAAAACAAAAAAAACAAGGAAACTAGCTCAGCACTCTGAAACCCAGCTCCAAGTTACCTCCAGTGCTTGTCTGGGAGAAGTAGGTGAGATTTGAGCTTCATCCTTGTCCCTAAAACCCAGTCCCCACATGATAATTTTTGCCTTCTTGTTCAGAGTGCCCAAGTTTCTGCCTGGAAAGCCTAGTAATCTAGGCCTTCTAGGACTGGGTCCCTGGCTTGGCCCAATTATGCCTTTCTTTCTCTGGACTGAAATTCTTCCCTTGAATTCCAACCAGGGGTCTGAGGCACTCCAGCTGATGACAGTTCACTCCTTTTGTGGATACCCTGGTATTGCCTGCGTCGATCTCTTGTTGCTGCAGATTCTCTAAGATGAGGCTTCTGATGATGGGACTCCTGTACACCTCCCCATCGTCACCTTCATCACTGCATACCTCAGTCATATGGAACTACTTGCAAATCTCTAAATTTGGCCTGCCATGTTTTTCTGAAGAATTTGGCATAAACTGCTCCCTCTTTCTGAATGCTTTTTCTCACTCTTTCTTCCCCTGTTTTCTATGTCTGCCCTTATTTAGAGCTCAACTCAGCTTACATATCACTTCCTCCAGGAAGTTGTCTCATGTTTTCCCAAGGCATTTGGGTTTACGTCTCAGTTTCCTTACTAGGCTAAGAGCAACTTGAGATTGTCATTATTGTATCTCCAGAAACTAAGCCAGTGCCTGACACATTATAGATACTTCACAAGTATTTTTTTCATTGATATAAAACTACTTACAAGGCAATTCACAAGGACCATAAATATCAAACAAGCAATACTTGGATGATACTGATCTCCAGTTCCTTATTCCTTGATACAGTAATTTCCCCCTTGATGTAATATTCTAATAGACTAGCTGACTCACATGAATCTTTTAGGCAACCATGAGTATTTTAGTTCCAGTACATAAGGATTCTAAGACCTGTTGAGAGAATTATTTCAACTGGTAGTTATTGCAAGGACTAGAAGGGTGCGTTTGTATGACTTACAGATGAGGAAACTGAGACCTAGAAAAGTGTCAGATCTGATGCCTCAGATAATGGGACATTTGAAATTATGTTCAGGTAATGATTTTACTGAAGTAGAATGTCAACATTTGGGACACATTTCTTATTAGGATTATTCTTTGTCTATGAGTCGTATGAAAGACAAAGCATTTCTCCCTGGGAATTTTAAAAATTACTTCAGTAGATATGGTCCCAGTGGGGGGTGAGGGAATCTCTCTTCTACATATTGGAAATAATAAACACCACTTAATTACATTATTGAATAATCTGGAAGGTAGCAGATTTATAGTACCACTGTCTACAGGTCACCTGCCACCACTCTACATCCATAGTGTAGGATCTTGGTTAGCCATGTAGCTAGCAGTGCTATTCTGAGAAGGGAGAGAATCTTTGTCTGGGAGTAGTGATGACATAGCCAGAAGATATAATGAGTATCTCATGTGGAATGGGGACATTACAAAGACCTAGAGTACGGGGTCTGAAACATGGCAGGAGTTTCCTGGCCACATTCTCAAATGATTAGGAACATGGTGTCCTTTTATACTTTGTGGAAATCTACTGTATAGTTACTATTCTTTAAGCACAGTTGTCTTCTTTTAGTGGAAAGAAAGGATTTCTCTGTGACATGTTGAATTTGTGTTCCTTTAGGCTAAACTTGGATATACAAAATGTTTTTTAATTAGACAATTTCTGACTGTGTTATTGGAATGAAAAAGAAGAGAAAGATCAAGCTTTCTGGTCCACCTAGTCTGGCACTAACATTTATCTCACATTCACTCCTTCAGCAAGCTCTTAGAAATCTAGATTATGCCAAGCACTGTGCTGGGCACTGAAGTATTAAAGATGACTGTAGTTAGTAATGAGCAAGGCACCGTCACTGCTTCCAAAGGGCCTTAGAGCCCTGGGAAGGGGAGTGGAGGGGACTGGTTGCCATTAATCAGGGTGAGTTTTTCTTTTCACCCAGTCTTCCTTTCTGGATTCTGAAAGCAAAAATGGCCCTTCAAGAACAATGCAAGGAACAAAATCCTTTCTTTCACCTAGCTCTCTAATTTTCTTCTTAAATACACTGAAAACTCTCAGCTGGAATCTGCAGCTTCCTGACCATTGGTGAGGGAAGATTAATAAATTGCCACCCTGCCAGGGAAACTTGGGCACGTGTGAGTACTTCCCACTCTGCTTGCATTCTCCGTGGGACCTCTGGGCTTGTATGAATTCCTGTATAGAGACAGACATTTTATTCTTGGATGAACTTGGAAGAGGTGAATTAGCCTCCCTGTTTTAGGCATTTAAATTATTCCTTAGTCCTCTTTAAACTATGAAGGGAAATACATTTTATCCCATGCAAATACATATCCAACCTTTTTTATTTAATTGAGTTCATGAGTCAGTCTCCTATTCTATTTTTATTTACTTATTTGGTAGTTTTGAGGAAATTTTTTCTGTTTTACTAACAACCTTAAAATCCTTCTTCAGATTAAGATCAACATCTGAGGCTAGAATTTAAACCCCAGAAAAGGTAGTGAGTAAAGAATCTTTAATTTATGAAACTGAACAAGTTGACTTATCCAAACATCTCTAGGGCTTTAATGGAGGATATCTATAATTCTCTGAATTGTATTCCTTTCACAGTGATATTTTGTAATTCCATTCTATTACCCTTGCTTAACATTAATGAGATAAAAAGATCACATTATGGCGATTGATGTTCTTCAAATTGAATGCACGTTTCCATGTACAAAGCTGTCTGCTAATTTAAAAAACATAGCATGTAACATAGAATCATGACCATGGTCATCACTCAGCTGGGACCAGATAGCATTTTTTATCTATTCATTGGATTTAACAAGGCATGAGATGGAAGCAGAATACAAACTATGGGTAGATTATCCTGTATCCCTCCTTTTGGCCAATTCTTGGCAATCTCAGCAAGGAAACTGAGGCTTCATGTTTCCATGGAAATAAACCTCAAGGTCAAAGGGGCATATGGAAGGTCAGACAATGACAAAGGAACATCTGAGAGGCCATCTGGATGAGTGACCTGACATAATTAGTCATTAATCCCACTCTGGGGAACAATAGAGCTGGCAGAGAGTGTGTTTGGGCTTTGATCGTGGTCTGGGTGATCTCATGGGGAAGAGGGAAAAAAGCCCCACTTGGTAACTAAGCAGATTACCCTGGCATGCTGTTAACTAAAGACAGGGTGGCCGCGGAGGCCAGTGGGATATGCATTTTACATATTAGACTACATTTCCCTTTACTTACCACAGACCCCTCTAGGGCCATGTGGCTTTCGGATTAGCTTCTGGGTAGCATTTTTTACAGTTTACAATGGAAAGAGAGCAAGATTCCCAAAATACGTTGCTTAAAATTCTCAGGCAACAGATGGGAAGATTGCTGAAGAGCCAATGGCATTAGCCAGCTTGGTGTACAGGTGTCAATATTTACTAAGCAAAGTTTGCCAGGGTGCCTTTTGGGACAAAGCAGAGAGAATAGTTAATCAGTAAAACAATAGCAATCAGTCCGTTGTCTGTTTTTAGCAGAATGGTTAGAATTATAAGTTGTCTTAAATGGTGAGAAGTACTCATTGGCATCTGTCTTTCTCTTCAGCTCTTCTTTTTCATGTTTATTAGTCTCAGCTGACTTTGATCAGCTACCCCCTCACATGTAGCTAGAATCCTTCTATTTGAGGGTTGGTGATGTTTTGGGATTGGTTCTGTGCATTTTTGTAGGATGTAAAAATGCTAGCAGTCTTTATAAATGCATGTATTTCAGCAACTGCTGAAATCACCCTCTGCCCCCTAGAGATAATTGATTATACTTGCTGTGTAAAGGATGGTGACCAGATGAGGAAGTAAATATATTGGACCAAAGTCTCTTTATTAGAACAGCTTTCTGAATAATGAAATTTAAAAGTCATTGTGAGCTTTTAAATTTTGAAACCAGAATCTGATTAGTCATTTGGGTGTTATGTTATGGAAAACTACACATGAGACAGTAGAAAGGGTACTGGGCTGAGAGTCAGGAGATAAGATATGTTCTTGTCCTAACTCTGCAACTAATTTACTGTGCAGTCCTTTTTGAGCATTTCTTTATCTGTAAAATGATAAATTACACTATATCAGGAATAGAAACTATATTTTCTCTTGTAATGCCAATACAA
The DNA here is from genome assembly GCF_029289425.2 of Pan paniscus. Lineage (NCBI taxonomy): Eukaryota > Metazoa > Chordata > Mammalia > Primates > Hominidae > Pan > Pan paniscus. The sequence continues at coordinate 120,250,091 of NC_073254.2, read as the reverse complement.
GATGATAGGTTAGTGGCTGCCTGGACATCCACTGATAATTGTGAAAGACTCAGAGGGGTATCTAGGCTTAGTGCTAAAGAGTGGTTAGTAATGTCTGCATTGGTGTGGGAAGAGAAGTGCCAGCATGAGCACTTAACATGTATATCTCCAGATTTGATTATTATTATATCACACGCAGTTCTAATTTTAAGAAACTTGGGGAGAGATTATTTATCTAAATACTTTTAAAAACTCTTTAAAGTTCTGCGACACATCACTATTTGTGGTAGTAGCAGTAGAAGCAGCAGCAACAGCATAGGACTCTTGAAGTAGGTTAGATCTGGAAGTTATTGTGCATGCAAAAATCAGATTAGCTTGGTTGACAAAATGTAATTATAGCTCCTCAAGCAGAATGTGAGCATCCAAGTCATAGGGACCACTAATGAAATCAAAATGACAAATCAATGCTGAATGTAACCAATGACAGAAAATATCCCTTAAATAGTGTTATAGACAATTTCCACATGGCCTTGCTTTTTCTGTCCATTAGAAGGTGGATTTTGGAAGTACATCTCAAACTGGTGATGCAGAATTTTGTCCCTCCTTCTTATCCATTGAATCTGTTTTATCGGGGTCCGCTTCTCTTCTGTGACATGTTAATTCACAGGAGTGATTTATTCAAGCACTCTCATTGATGCAAAAGATCTTTTATTTCTCTTCTATGATAAAAGGTACCTTAAATCAGCATACAATATAACTTGAGTAATCATAATAACTTGAGTTATTTATGGTAATATACTAACATCTTTTGTTTATGGAATGTCTACCTGTGAGAATTTTACAAATGGAGTTTCAAGTGTTTTGAAAATTGTAATACTCAGTTTCCACTAAAACCATGAGTCCCCCAACCACGTTCACCGTTGAGTCCATGAGTTCTAGGAAACCAAGTTTCTGAAGACAGCCACATTTGGGGAAGAGCTGACTTTTGCTTCTTTGCCTTAAACTTCCTCTAGCTGCTTCAGCTCACTGCTAGAGAAGTTCGTGAATAGGTACTAATGTGCCCAGCATTCTTGACACTCAGAGGGGATCATTTATGAACATCCCTTCCTCATTACAACATAATTATTTTCAGAATAATTAAGAAATAAACAATAACTCATGGCCAGAAAATAAACACAGACAATGAAGAGAATTTTGTTCTCAAAATTTGATTCTCTTTTTTTATGAAATGGTAAACGGAATATTTCACAATTTTTGTGAGCCAATCGAGAAAGGATTTTAAAGCTGGTTTTCACTGCTCATCGTTCAAGAATAACACTAGCTATTTGCAAATTTTGTATGTGTGTGATTAACCTCATTTGCAATAACAACAACAAAAAATCAGAGAAGAAAAAAATCCACACAGCTATCCCTGTTTAGTTCATGTCTACTATTTAAATGAAAGACTTCGTAGTCTCTTAGGGGTTGCAGACAGGCTCAAATAATTTTAACCTGTTATGAACTACTTTCTAAATGAACATGTATAGCTGAGTCTGTGTGTGTGTTGTAGTATAGCTGTAAAACTGGGAACTCTATGTTAACTTCCATGTCAAAAATAATGCCTATTAAATGAGGAGTAACAAAAAATGTGATCACTTACAGCTTTCACATTAGAACTCAAACAGCAATCACAATAATTGCTTGGAACTTAGAGAACGTATTTTGGGAAGAAGCGTTTTATCACTGACATGGGTAAGAATTGTGCACTCATGGTGAAAATAAAAAGTGAACTAATTTTTGGCCAGCTTTATTATTTTTTAAAAAATTCTCTACATTGCAGCCTCTTCCTGCCTGTGTTAAATGCTGTTTTGCCTTTCACCCTTGGTACTCCACTGAGTGTGGGAAAGGACTGCCTGAATCCATCACAGGGAGTTGCATCCCACCACCTTCTTACACAAGTGTAACAGATCCTGAGGGTTCTTGGCCTGATTTGAGAAGATTATGGGGATTTTAAAATGATGAGATGCAAATTGTTTCACAAGTTATCAGGATATAATTTTTATCAATATCCCCACATCTTCTATTAACATTTTGTTCCAAAAGCCTCACATGTGATGGAAGGGTAAAGCCAGACATCCCATTTATGTACAGTTCCCTCAGTCAACTTTGTCTCTTTCCTAGTACTGTACAGCACAGGTCCACTTTCATAAAACTTCTTCCCAAGACCACTCCCCTTCAGTTCTTAATTTCTACAGGTCTCTCTAATATATTTTCTATTCAGTATTTACAATTTATGACCATTTCTTAGTACATCACCAAACAAATCCAGATTTCTTCTCTACTTTCCAGAGAAGACTTCTCAGACCCTTAAGTAGAATTAATTTCTTCCTTCACTGAGATCCTAAACACTTTGCTCAAATCTCTATTCTTATTATACATATCATAATTATTTATTTATTAAATGTTGAGCTTCCTCCTTAGAATGTGAACTCTCAAACAGTAAAAATTTGTTTTTTTTCTCTCTAGTATCTTCTATAGCTGAGCAATAGTCAATAATCAATAAATTATTGTAAAAATTGTGAATGATTGAATGAAAATTTAAATTGGTGTTCTCTGAGACTAACTCACTGCAATCTCCTTGTCCTGTAGATTTTGTCTAAACATACTTCTATTTTTTTTCCTGAAAAAAATCATGCCTTGACTTTTATAGGATTTATTTTTATATACAAGTAATATCTTTATTTAATGATCTGTCTTGCCCTTTTCTGTGTCTCTAGTACCTAATACAGTGCCTGGCACCAAGCAGATGCTCAAAAACAGTTATTGAATGGTTGTAAATATGGAGACCAAAAAAGCAAAATAATGCAAATTACAGATGCTATCAATGTTTCCTCCAGTTGGACAAACATTTCTATGTTTCTTAGGGAAAACAAAAGGCAAAATTGGTGAGGGGGTGATTGAGGGAAGATTACAGAGTTGGGAATGTGCTATCAAGCTCCAGTGCCTGTGCCCACTGCTTTTCAGTTCTTGCCCTCTCCAGTGGAAGCAGGACTCCTGGAATGATCTGTGTGAACCCAGGGAGATTCAACATGAAATTTTTGCTTCAGCTCCACTTGGACAGGCCCCACTCTCCAATTCTTACTACAAACACCTCTTCTGCCAGGCTCCACTGTACTCCCAGGTCCCTCCAGAGCAGAGGGGCTCTGGGAAGCTAACGCTATACTGGGCTCACTTTTAAAGGTGAAGCTATCTTGATGTGTATGTGTGTGTGACCCTCTTTTGAGGTTATGTTTTTTTGTGCCCCAATGACTAACAGGTTTTTTTAAAATGTCTTATTTAGGACTTGTCTCCCTTCTTCCGATTTGACTGGTGATCTTTTTTTTCTGTCTCTCTCATCAAACATACTTAATCTTCCCCTAAAACCTGGTTTTATCTCTTATAGCATATCTTTCACAAGAGTCTCCAAGATTTGTTCTTTCTGCTGGCCCTACTTATCTTTTGCTACTAATCATGTTTCAGATCTGGGACTGCAAACTGTGCCATTCATCCAGAATACTTATTTTGTTTGAGCCTGAGGGGCTTAATACCTAGGTGATGGATTGATAGGTGCAGCAAACCACCATGGCACACGTTTACCTATGTAACAAACCTGCACATCCTGCACATATATCCTAGAACTTAAAATAAATTTAAAAAGAAGACTTTTAATAATTGAGAAAATTTCCAGAAATCTGTAGATTTTCAGTTTCTTCTTAAAATCAGAGTTGGAAATTCTTGGTCTACTTTACCACAGAAAAACAACTAACTGAGGATCTGTCATTACTATCATACAGGATGGGCACGCTCCACTTCTCCCCCTGCCCCACCTCTCTGCCTCAGCTTGTGTTGATCATTTATTGTCTAGACCAAGGCATTGGAGAAAGAGTCAACTAAGGATGTACAGGCCATCTTCCCATTCACCTTACTACTAACATCTACTCACTTTTAAAGATCTAGATAAAGAATCTCTTACCCAATGACATTGCCCTTCTCTCCTCCAAGCAGAATGTATTCATTCATTCTCAAGCATTTGACCTACTAGGTGCCAGGCAATGGGGATTCAGCAGTAAAAAATTCAGAAGACAAGACGGAACTAGAGATATCACTTTATCAGTCATTGGCATCAGATGGTGTTTCAGGCACAGGATAGTGTACTGTCACCAAGAAGTAGAGGTACACGGAGAAGAAAAGAGGAGAAAGGTTTATGCCATCTCTGTTCGTAATTACTGCCTTTCTCATGCCATTTTCGTGGTGTATGGGAATTATTATTTTTTACAATCATTTAATGTTTTTCCCCAAGTATTTATTTCAAAATAATTCAGAAGTATGGGATGTGACCAAATAGTATAATGGATATACCCTTCATCTAGATTCACCTAGTTTGCTATGTTTGCTTTCTCTTTCCCTCCATCTCCTCTTTTTCTCTCTCCACCATTTGAAAGTTACTTGTAAATATCACTCTATTTCACCACTAGATACTTCAGAGTGCATCTCTTAATAACAAGGACATTTTCCTTCACAGCCACATTCAGAATATTTAATATTGAAACAAAACTATTATCTAATATACTTGTTCCTATTTAAATATTCCTCCTTTGCCCAATAATTTCTTTTAAAGGTGTTTTTGGATTCAGGATCCAATCAGTAGTCACTTGTAGTATTTCCTTGGTATATATCTTTTGTCTTATTTGATCTAGAAAAGTTTCATTGCCTTTTGGGAGGGGGCATAATGGGAGTGTGATATGGTTTGGATATTTGTCCCCTCCAAATCTCATCTTGAAAGGTGATTCCAAATGTTGGAGGTAGGACCTGGTGGGAAGTGTTTGGGCCATGGAGGTAGATCCCTCATGAATAGCTTGGTGCCCTCCCCATAGTAATGAGTGAGTTCTCACTTAGTCCACACGAGATTTGGTTGTTTAAGAGTCTAGGAGTTTCCCCTCTCTTTCTTATTCCCTTTCTTGCCTTGTGATATGCCTGCTCCTCTTGGCCTTCTGCCATGATTGTAAGCTTCCTGAGGTCTCACCAGAAACTGAGCAGATGTTGGTGCCATTCTTGTATGGCCTGCAGAACCATGAGCCAAAAGATATCTCTTTTCTTTGTAAACCACCCAGTCTCAGGTATTTCTTTATAGTAATTCAAATGGACTGACACAGAGTAGGTTTTGTGGTGTTGACATTTTTAAAGAATTCTGGGCAGTTGTTTACAGAATGTGCTTCCATTTGAATTTGTCTGACTTGAATGTTTCTTTATGATTAATTTAGGTTAAACATTTTTGGCAAGAATATACATAGATAATATTGTATACTCTTTATCACATCACATCAAAGGTACATAATGTCAGTTTTTTCCCATTACTGTTGATGTTAAATTTGGTAATTTAATAATAGAGTGTCCCTCAACTCAATTTTTCCATGTACTGCTCACAACAAGTTTTCATCCCATAATTCTAGCATCTAATGATGATTCCTAACTGAGTCAATTATTGTTATGATGCTAGATGCCAGTAAATGAATTACTTCCTGTTTCTTTAATTCCCTCTACATTTATTAGTTGGCTTTTTAAAAGAATAAAGAAAACTTTTCCGTTTCTCCCTCCCTAAAAGCAAAGGAAAAGAAAAACCCTTTATAAGTATCAGTGTGGACTCATGGAATGTCTTTTTCTTTCTTTCTTTAGACAGGATTTCACTCTGTCGCCCAGGCTGGAGTACAGTGGCATGCTCTATATTCACTGCAGCCTTGACTTCCCGGGCTCAGATGCTCCTCCTGCCTCAGCTTCCTGAATATGTGGGACTACAGGCACATGCCACCAAGCCCAGCTAATTTTTTGTATTTTTAGTAGAGATGGAGTTTTGCCATGTTGCCCAGGGTGGTCTTGAACTCTTGGGCTCAAGCGATCAGCCTGCTTCAGCCTCCCAAAGTGCTGGTATTACAGGCATGAGCCACCAAGCCCAATGACTCATGGAATTTTTTAAAACATTGAATGTGTAAAAGTTTATTCCTATCACTCTTCATTTTGACGTTCAGAGGCAATTACTTATTTATAAGCTGTGTTCCCATTGGCCTGTGAGCCTCTTGAATATGAGTCATAGAATATGTCTTGCAGATTTTTTCCCATTATGTAACACACATATGGAACCTATATATATTTATCAAATGATTGAGTTAATATAACTACCAAGTTGTCTATCAAATTTGTTCATGCTTTTGGCAATTAAAGTAATAAGATACTATTTATTATTTTTATTTGACAAATATGAAAATATGCTAATACTCATTTTTTATATTAACTTTTTTAGGTTTAAAAGGCCACTCTTAATAGTCTACTGGAGGATAACTAACATGTACTTAAAGTCTTTAAAATATACATTTTCTTTGACTCAACAATTTCACTTCCAGTGATATAAAGGATGCCATTTTTGAGATATCAAACCAATGTGTCTTGTGGTAATCCCCTTTTAGAGTTGTTTGGCAGCTGCCCTACCCAATGGTTCAGAGGAATTCATTGCCATGTGGAAGTGGGTGGGGGGCTGCCAAGAACAAGGGAATCATTGCTTGACTTTAAGTTTCAAAACAGAGGTTATTAAATCCATAGAGAGTTAATAGCTTAAAAGCAAATACTTTTGACTTTCAAAAGCCAGGCTTTAATGAGAAATGGGAAAAATTGCATGTTTCAATGAGTCAGAGCTTAAAGGACTGACCACAGAGTAGATTATAAAGCAGAAAAAAATCTGGAAAATCATGCAAGACTTTCCTGGGGCCAGAGAGGAGGACCCAGAGACAAAGGGAGGGGCAGCAAGGAGTCAAATGTGAATGTCCTTTTTTCCACCCTTATGGGTTGAACACCACAGAAAGAGCACATTTTTGAATGGGAAGCCAAGAGCATGTGCTTTGATTCTCATTTGCTACCCCTTCAGGAGAACTGCAGAATGGCCTGCACCAACAGGAGAGTAGAAATGGCAACATGGCCAGCTTAAAGCAGAGAGGGGTCAGGGCTCCATAGGCTGTATGTGGTTGACAAAGAGTCAGAGATTGTCATAGGCCCAGGGAAGAACACTGGGCACAAATGAGAATTAAAGTCTTTTTTTCTTTCTTTTTTTTTTTAATTATAGTTTAAGTTTTAGGGTACATGTGCACATTGTGCAGGTTAGTTACATACGTATACATGTGCGATGCTGGTGCGCTGCACCCACTAACTCGTCATCTAGCATTAGGTATATCTCCCAATGCTATCCCTCCCCCCTCCCCCTACCCCACAACAGTCCAGAGAGTGTGATATTCCCTTTCCTGTGTCCATGTGATCTCATTGTTCAATTCCCACCTATGAGTGAGACTATGTGGTGTTTGCTTTTTGTTCTTGTGATAGTTTACTGAGAAAGATGATTTCCAATTTCATCCATGTCCCTACAAAGGACATGAACTCATCATTTTTTGTGGCTGCATAGTATTCCATGGTGTATATGTGCCACATTTTCTTAATCCAGTCTATCATTGTTGGACATTTGGGTTGGCTCCAAGTCTTTGCTATCGTGAATAATGCCACAATAAACATACGTGTGCATGTGTCTTTATAGCAGCATGATTTATAGTCCTTTGGGTATATACCCAGTAATGGGATGGCTGGGTCAAATGGTATTTCTAGTTCTAGATCCCTGAGGAATCGCCACACTGACTTCCACAATGGTTGAACTAGTTTACAGTCCCACCAACAGTGTAAAAGTGTTCCTATTTCTCCACATCCTCTCCAGCACCTGTTGTTTCCTGACTTTTTAATGATTGCCATTCTAACTGGTGTGAGATGGTATCTCATTGTGGTTTTGATTTGCATTTCTCTGATGGCCAGTGATGATGAGCATTTTTTCATGTGTTTTTTGGCTGCATAAATGTCTTCTTTTGAGAAGTGTCTATTCATGTCCTTCGCCCACTTTTTGATGCGGTTGTTTGTTTTTTTCTTGTAAATTTGTTTGAGTTCATTGTAGATTCTGGATATTAGCCCTTTGTCAGAAGAGTAGGTTGTGAAAATTTTCTCCCATTCTGTAGGTTGCCTGTTCACTCTGATGGTAGTTTCTTTTGCTGTGCAGAAGCTCTTTAGTTTAATTAGATCCCATTTGTCAATTTTGTCTTTTGTTGCCATTGCTTTTGGTGTTTTAGACATGAAGTCCTTGCCCATGCCTATGTCCTGAATGGTAATGCCTAGGTTTTCTTCTAGGGTTTTTATGGTTTTAGGTCTAACGTTTAAGTCTTTAATCCATCTTGAATTGATTTTTGTATAAGGTGTAAGGAAGGGATCCAGTTTCAGCTTTCTACATATGGCTAGCCAGTTTTCCCAGCACCATTTATTAAATAGGGAATCCTTTCCCCATTGCTTGTTTTTGTCAGGTTTGTCAAAGATCAGATAGTTGTAGATATGCAGCATTATTTCTGAGGGCTCTGTTCTGTTCCATTGATCTATATCTCTGTTTTGGTACCAGTACCATGCTGTTTTGGTTACTGTAGCCTTGTAGTATAGTTTGAAGTCAGGTAGTGTGATGCCTCCAGCTTTGCTCTTTTGGCTCAGGATTGACTTGGCGATGCAGGCTCTTTTTTGGTTCCATGTGAACTTTAAAGTAGTTTTTTCCAATTCTGTGAAGAAAGGCATTGGTAGCTTGATGGGGATGGCATTGAATCTGTAAATTACCTTGGGCAGTATGGCCATTTTCACGATATTGATTCTTCCTACCCATGAGCATGGAATATTCTTCCATTTGTTTGTATCCTCTTTTATTTCCTTGAGCAGTGGTTTGTAGTTCTCCTTGAAGAGGTCCTTCACATCCCTTGTAAGTTGGATTCCTAGGTATTTTATTCTCTTTGAAGCAATTGTGAATGGGAGTTCACTCATGATTTGGCTCTCTGTTTGTCTGTTATTGGTGTATAAGAATGCTTGTGATTTTTGTACATTGATTTTGTATCCTGAGACTTTGCTGAAGTTGCTTATCAGCTTAAGGAGATTTTGGGCTGAGACAATGGGGTTTTCTAGATATACAATCATGTCATCTGCAAACAGGGACAATTTGATTTCCTCTTTTCCTAATTGAATACCCTTTATTTCCTTCTCCTGCCTCATTGCCCTGGCCAGAACTTCCAACACTATGTTGAATAGGAGTGGTGAGAGAGGGCATCCATGTCTTGTGCCAGTTTTCAAAGGGAATGCTTCCAGTTTTTGCCCATTCAGTATGATATTGGCTGTGGGTTTGTCATAGATAGCTGTTATTATTTTCAAATACATCCCATCAATACCTAATTTATTGAGAGTTTTTAGCATGAAGGCTTGTTGAATTTTGTCGAAGGCTTTTTCTGCATCTATTGAGATAATCATGTGGTTTTTGTCTTTGGCTCTGTTTATATGCTGGATTACATTTATGGATTGGCGTATATTGAACCAGCCTTGCATCCCAGGGATGAAGCCCACTTGATCATGGTGGATAAGCTTTTTGATATGCTGCTGGATTTGGTTTGCCAGTATTTTATTGAGGATTTTTGCTTCAATGTTCATCAAGGATATTGGTCTAAAATTCTCCTTTTTGGTTGTGTCTCTGCCCAGCTTTGGTATCAGAATGATGCTGGCCTCATAAAATGAGTTAGGGAGGATTCCCTCTTTTTCTATTGATTGGAATAGTTTCAGAAGGAATGGTACCAGTTCCTCCTTGTACCTCTGGTAGAATTCGGCTGTGAATCCATCTGGTCCTGGACTCTTTTTGGTTGGTAAGCTATTGATTATTGCCACAATTTCAGATCCTGTTATTGGTCTATTCAGAGATTCAATTTCTTCCTGGTTTAGTCTTGGGAGAGTGTATGTGTCGAGGAATTTATCCATTTCTTCTAGATTTTCTAGTTTATTTGCGTAGAGGTGCTTGTAGTATTCTCTGATGGTAGTTTGTGTTTCTGTGGGATTGGTGGTGATATCCCCTTTATCATTTTTTATTGCATCTATTTGATTCTTCTCTCTTTTTTTCTTTATTAGTCTTGCTAGCGGTCTATCAATTTTGTTGATCCTTTCAAAAAACCAGCTCCTGGATTCATTACTTTTTTGAAGGTTTTTTGTGTCTCTATTTCCTTCAGTTCTGCTCTGATTTTAGTTATTTCTTGCCTTCTGCTAGCTTTTGTTGAATGTGTTTGCTCTTGCTTTTCTAGTTCTTTTAATTGTGATGTTAGGGTGTCAATTTTGGATCTTTCCTGCTTTCTCTTGTGGGCATTTAGTGCTATAAATTTCCCTCTACACACTGCTTTGAATGTGTCCCAGAGATTCTGGTATGTTGTGTCTTTGTTCTCGTTGGTTTCAAAGAACATCTTTATTTCTGCCTTCATTTCATTATGTACCCAGTAGTCATTCAGGAGCAGGTTGTTCAGTTTCCATGAAGTTGAGTGGTTTTGAGTGAGATTCTTAATCCTGAGTTCTAGTTTGATTGCACTGTGGTCTGAGAGACAGTTTGTTATAATCTCTGTTCTTTTACATTTGCTGAGGAGAGCTTTACTTCCAAGTATGTGATCAGTTTTGGAATAGGTGTGGTGTGGTGCTGAAAAAAATGTATATTCTGTTGATTTGGGGTGGAGAGTTCTGTAGATGTCTATTAGGTCTGCTTGGTGCAGACCTGAGTTCAATTCCTGGGTATCCTTGTTGACTTTCTGTCTCGTTGATCTGTCTAATGTTGACAGTGGGGTGTTAAAGTCTCCCATTATTAATGTGTGAGAGTCTAAGTCTCTTTGTAGGTCACTCAGGACTTGCTTTATGAATCTGGGTGCTCCTGTATTGGGTGCATATATATTTAGGATAGTTAGCTCTTCTTGTTGAATTGATCCCTTTACCATTATGTAATGGCCTTCTTTGTCTCTTTTGATCTTTGTTGGTTTAAAGTCTGTTTTATCAGAGACTAGGATGGCAACCCCTGCCTTTTTTTGTTTTCCATTTGCTTGGTAGATCTTCCTCCATCCTTTTATTTTGAGCCTATGTGTGTCTCTGCACGTGAGATGGGTGTCCTGAATACAGCACACTGATGGGTCTTGACTCTTTATCCAATTTGCCAGTCTGTGTCTTTTAATTGGAGCATTTAGTCCATTTACATTTAAAGTTAATATTGTTATGTGTGAATTTGATCCTGTCATTATGATGTTAGCTGGTTATTTTGCTCGTTAGTTGATGCAGTTTCTTCCTAGCCTCAATGGTCTTTACATTTTGGCATGATTTTGCAGCGGCTGGTACCCATTGTTCCTTTCCATGTTTAGCGCTTCCTTCAGGAGCTCTTGTAGGGCAGGTCTGGTGGTGACAAAATCTCTCAGCATTTGCTTGTCTGTAAAGGATTTTATTTCTCCTTCACTTATGAAGCTTAGTTTGGCTGGATATGAAATTCTGGGTTGAAAATTCTTTTCTTTAAGAATGTTGAATATTGGCCCCCACTCTCTTCTGGCTTGTAGGGTTTCTGCTGAGAGATCCGCTGTTAGTCTGATGGGCTTCCCTTTGTGGGTAACCCGACCTTTCTCTCTGGCTGCCCTTAACATTTTTTCCTTCATTTCAACTTTGGTGAATCTGACAATTATGTGTCTTAGAGTTGCTCTTCTCGAGGAGTATCTTTGTGGTGTTCTCTGTATTTCCTGAATCTGAATGTTGGCCTGCCTTGCTAGATTGGGGAAATTCTCCTGGATAATATCCTGCAGAGTGTTTTCCAACTTGGTTCCATTCTCCCCATCACTTTCAGGTACACCAATCAGACGTAGATTTGGTCTTTTCACATAGTCCCATATTTCTTGGAGGCTTTGCTCATTTCTTTTTATTCTTTTTTCTCTAAACTTCCCATCTCACTTCATTTCATTCATTTCATCTTCCATTGCTGATACCCTTTCTTCCAGTTGATCGCATCGACTCCTGAGGCTTCTGCATTCTTCATGTAGTTCTCGAGCCTTGGTTTTCAGCTCCATCAGCTCCTTTAAGCACTTCTCTGTATTGGTTATTCTAGTTATACATTCTTCTAAATTTTTTTCAAAGTTTTCAACTTCTTTGCCTTTGGTTTGAATGTCCTCCCATAGCTCAGAGTAATTTGATCGTCTAAAGCCTTCTTCTCTCAGCTTGTCAAAGTCATTCTCCATCCAGGTTTGTTCCGTTGCTGGTGAGGAACTGCGTTCCTTTGGAGGAGGAGAGGCGCTCTGCTTTTTAGAGTTTCCAGTTTTTCTGTTCTGTTTTTTCCCCATCTTTGTGGTTTTATCTACTTTTGGTCTTTGATGATGGTGATGTACAGATGGGTTTTTGGTGTGGATGTCCTTTCTGTTTGTTAGTTTTCCTTCTAACAGACGGGACCCTCAGCTGCAGGTCTGTTGGAATACCCCGTCGTGTGAGATGTCAGTGTGCCCCTGCTGGGGGGTGCCTCCCAGTTAGGCTGCTTGGGGGTCAGGGGTCAGGGACCCACTTGAGGAGGCAGTCTGCCCGTTCTCAGATATCCAGCTGCATACTGGGAGAACCACTGCTCTCTTCAAAGCTGTCAGACAGGGACATTTAAGTCTGCAGAGGTTACTGCTGTCTTTTTATTTGTCTGTGCCCTGCCCCCAGAGGTGGAGCCAACAGAGGCAGGCAGGCCTCCTTGAGCTGTGGTGGGCTCCACCCAGTTCGAGCTTCCCAGCTGCTTTGTTTACCTAATCAAGCCGGGGCAATGGCGGGCGCCCCTCCCCCAGCCTCGCTGCCGCCTTGCAGTTTGATCTCAGACTGCTGTGCTAGCAATCAGCGAGACTCCGTGGGCGTAGGACCCTCCGAGCCAGGTGTGGGATATAATCTTGTGGCGCGCCGTTTTTTAAGCCGGTCGGAAAAGCGCAGTATTCGGGTGGGAGTGACCCGATTTTCCAGGTGCGTCCGTCACCCCTTTCTTTGACTCGGAAACAGAACTCCCTGACCCCTTGCGCTTCCCAAGTGAGGCAATGCCTCGCCCTGCTTCGGCTCGCACACGGTGCGCGCACCCACTGACCTGCGCCCACTGTCTGGCACTCCCTAGTGAGATGAACCCGGTACCTCAGATGGAAATGCAGAAATCACCCGTCTTCAGCGTCGCTCACGCTGGGAGCTGTAGACCGGAGCTGTTCCTATTCGGCCATCTTGGCTCCTCCCTTAAAGTCTTAATTTTAAAGACTTTGTGTCTTCAAAGCGTAGAGGTGATACCAGGCAAACAGGCAGCCCAAAGCTGGACTCAGAGGTAAGCATCAGTGTGCCGAGGGTGGTGCATCATCAAGCCACAAGACCTACCCTTGGGAAAGGCCCATGCCAGAAAATAGATCAAGGGTTTATCATCTGCAGACTTGGCAAGTAGGGATGCATGATTTCAAACTGGTACAAGAGACCAGAAAGATGGTCTCTATGGATTGTAGAGCTATCTGAATACATAAGCTACCCCTGTACTCAGACACCATCTTGTAAAGAAGGGAAAGTTTAATATTTGTTGAAAGGCTATGGAATGAAGGAAAAAAATTAAATTACAAAAACATTTATAGTGGCATCTTATTTTTGTTAAGAAAAACTACATTTATAAATACGGGTGGAAAAAAGTCTCTGTGTGTGTGTATTATATATGTATATATATACACCTATACATATATATGCTTATATATGTATATACACCTATACATATATATGCTTATATATGTATATACACCTATACATATATACATATACACATGTTAATAATAGTTACTACAGGATGGTGGAAATACAGGTGATCTGAATTTATTTCTTTTTTTTATTGTACTTTAAGTTCTAGGGTACGTGTGCACAACGTGCAGGTTTGTTACATATGTATACATGTGCCATGTTGGTGTGCTGCACCCATTAACTCGTCATTTACATTAGGTATATCTCCTAATGCTATCCCTCCCCCCTTCCCCACCCCACAACAGGCCCTGGTGTGTGATGTTCCTCTTCCTGTGTCCAAGTGTTCTCATTGTTCAATTCCCACCTATGAGTGAGAACATGCAGTGTTTGGTTTTTTGTCCTTGCGTTAGTTTTGCTTAGAATGATGGTTTCCAGTTTCATCCATGTCCGTACAAAGGACATGAACTCATCCTTTTTTATGGTTGCATAGTATTCCATGGTGTGAATTTATTTCTTTAAATTTATTTGTATCTCCTAGTTTTCTGCAATGAATAGGAATTTGTTACGTAATAATTTTTGAAAATAGTATTTTTAGGTTTCTAGTGAATTGCAAATACTTTGAGCATGAATAGTAAACAATTTGGTTTTAAAAATGTGTTTTTGTATACATTATTTTAAAAATATAGGACATTTAGAGTTAAGTTTCACATATATCCTTTACCAAAAACATATTCAATGATTCGATTCTAAATGTGGAGTCATTAAATATTTGTCAATCATATTCTTTATTTTTGAAAAAGATTCAACTTTCTTGCTGAATCTTTGTCCCTATATTTGTTTCTTTGCCCAAGTTCACTTACAGGGCAAACTATAATATGCTTTTTCTATTGGCAAGCTGGTCACAAGAAGATTATTAAATTTTAGGGTTGGTTAGGACCATCTACTCTGAAGTCCCACACCGAGTGACATAAATACTTCCTACTTTGTTCCTACATGGAACAAAGTAAATTTAAAAAGTATAGTAAAAAGTATAGTTAAAAAAAAAGAACTCTGTTTTTATTACATATGTGGGAAAAATTCAATTTGTCTCCCTGTCACAAATTTCTTAGTCTTATTGTTAATGGTCCAAGATCAAAGCAAGGTCTGAGAGTAGGCGTTCTGGAGTTGTTTGGGGTTAGGTCAGTTGTAGCAGCTGTTTGCATTTAAAGTTAAGTTTCTGTTCCAAGTCCTACCTATCCAGTCATAAAAGGGTAAATGAGTTGAGATTGGCCAGCAATTTATATCTGGGTCAAAACTTAAGAGGATTGTCAATGTACATGGCTCTGGAGTCGGAGTATTGTCTACTTTTGAGGTAGAGTGCATTTTCATCATGCTATTGAATGACTTTTGTTTTTGTTGCTTTTTTTGTTTGTTTGGTTATTTGCTTTTTAGGCTTTGTTGTTGTTGTTGTTGTTAAAGTAGATGTGCCTTTAAGCTTTGTTTACTCTTGGCAATAATAGATCTTTTTGCTTTAAGGAAACAAAGCTTATAAAAAAATCTTACAAGTCATTTTGGACATCAAATGGCTCTTACAAATGATTTAATTATAAGTCAATCGAGAACATGTGGATTATATTTCTCTTCCTAAATACTCATTGGTTTAACATTGCAGGCAAGCTCTTAGAGTGCTTCAGAATATTTGTTGTTACTTATTGGCTTTCCAAATAGGAATGAAGTGGTGGAGAAAATAAAAATTCAGGCCAGGCACTGTGGCTCACACCCGTAATCCTAGAACTTTGGGAGGCCAAGGTGGGCGGATCACAAGGTCAGGAGATCAAGACTATCCTGGCCAACATGGTGAAACCCCGGCTCCACTAAAAATACAAAAATTAACTGGACGTGGTGGCGTATGCCTGTAATCCTAGCTACTCAGTAGACTGAGGCAGGAGAATCACTTGAACCGGGGAGTCAGAGGTTGCAGTGAGCCGGAATCACGCCACTGCACTCCAGCCTGGCGACAGAGAGACTCCGTCTCAAAAATAAATAAATAAATAAAAATAAAAAAAACAAAATTTAGATCCCTTTCTCCAATCACCTCAAACTGTTAGAACAACAGTTTTTGTATAAGCATTCATTCATAGGCAGAAGTAGTAGTTAATGGAACAAAATTTGCCCAATGACATGCTCTATTTAAAACCGTTCTTTTTGTTAGAGTGGTCAAAACTATGACTTATTCCTTTGTGAAGATAGCTTAACCTAGGGCTTTCTTGGTTAGGGTACATCATGGCATTGCACATTGGCACATGTTTTTCAGTGATATTGACATGCATTGCTTAAATGAATGAAAATTTTTACTGTATGTAACACATTTTGTAGAAACTATACTTTCTTATACCAATTCATAGACTGATGCATGTAACCTTGCTCTTGAAAAATGAAATTATATTATCTTTTTGCCATATTTATTGAAAAAGGATATAATTTTATTTCTATTTTTTTCTTGCTCTTTTTCTTTGAATAGGAACATCAGCTGGCCTGTGCCTGAAACTCTTTCTGTATACATTTTCTAAGAAATGCTAAGGTGTGGTAATTGCTAAGGTGGACAATTGCTCAGGTGTGGCATTAGCTCAGTCCATGCACTGATATGTAAACCTATTGGCAAATTCTCTTTTCAAATGACTTAGTCATATAATCATATTGATTTAGCCGATATGGTTATTCTTCTTTCACACTACTGCTAACCAAGAATCAAATTCCCTGCTATAGCCTCCTAGGCCCTGGTCTGGACTGCTTTGACCTCCTTTTGCACCCTTCTCTGTCTCACTGTTCTCCAGCCACACTAACCTACCTTCTGCTTCTCAAAGGAAAGCAGCAAGCATGCTGCCACCTGCTTTTTCCCAGGCCTCAGCACCGGTGGGCCTCAGAGATGTTTTCCCTGTCCACCTATTTGAAGACACTGCATGTCTACTCCCTTGAAAATTCTCCTTCCACACTTAATTTCCTACATTGAATATGTCACTATTTGGATCATTTTAATGCATTTATTTTTTTCCTACCAGCTTCCCTTCATTAGAAAATAAGATTTAGGGGAGCTTATTGTCTTGATCAATGATGTGAGAAGGAGGTTGGCACATAGTAGGTTCTAAATCAACATTGTATAATGAAGAAATAATGAACAAACCAATGTTACTTTCATATAACCCTTGCAGAAGACTGTATATATTTCTTTAGGGAGATGGGTTGCTGTAGAAAAATGGAAAGAATGACTCAAATAAAGAACTTTAATGCTGGGGCTTCTGCTGGAGATTAGGACCCTTAAGTGTGCTCCATGTTTTCCTCTGGTCCAGAGAATTTCACCTCTGGTTGAAGAAAACCTTATCCCCACCAAAGGATAGTGCCCAATGGAGAGGAAGCATCTCTAGGACCATTCCTGGAGAGATGGATTAGCAACAGGGAACAAATGGCTATGTCACAGCATAAAGAGAACACTGCTGAAGAGGTGGTGGCCAGGAAAGCCACACTGCATGTTCCTGAAGCTTCTAAGAGATGGAGAGTTGGTAATGGGTGAGTGATCTTCATGATCGAATCTACTCAGAAGAAAGGGAAAATAAGAGCTGTCTGGAGTTTTGGTAATTTGTCCTGCAGGGCTTGCCAAGAGAGAAATTATTATAATTTAAAAAATCAATATTATTATTATGCTACCTCTTAATTACAGTCCCCAGGCTGTTGTATTATGGCAAACTTCATTACATATTTTCAAATAAAACCTGCCCCCACTCTACTTCCAAGAACCAACATCCCTTGGGTGCCACAGCTATACTCATCTTCATTTGAGCTCAATATCCTGTTTTTATAATATAGTCCCCTTCCTCTCATCATTTGAAAACATTTCAAAGTAAATTGACTTTTGTTTGGTGTGACCTCCTCCTTTCATGTCCCTAAAAGAATTAAAGCTGGGCAGCAAAAACAATATTGCTTACATTTTTACAAAAATTATTATTTACAAAAATTATTTGAATGTAGAAGATTTTCAGTCTATGAACTATAAAGTTTTATTTTGTTCCTACTAATTTTAATTTGAGAGATTGAATGTATTTGTATAATATGATTTAAGGTTTTCAACTGGGAATAATAAAGTTAATAATTAATAAATTTATTGCCCCTCAAATAATGAGCGCAGTAATGACTAATGTGTGTGTGTTTGTGTATGTGTGCGTGTGTGTGTGTGTGTTGTCTTTCTTTTGGTTATAGATGAAATAGTTTACATATGGTGACAGTAAGTAAAGGACCAGATCTCTCATTCCTCATTCAGTTCAGTTTAATACAAACCAACAAACATATCAAACAGATACAATTTAGCCAAATTAAGATTTGGACATTTGAGAGCCTGCCTATGAAAACAAGTGTCGTGATTTTCACGACCATAGGGCATAATTTGGTGATTAAATATGACCTTATTTGGTGGGCAGGAGGTTTCAGTCCAACATAGATCAAGGTAAGAATCTAATTTCAGAATAAAGCCAACTGATAAAAATCCAGATGCCATTTTGAGTAATCTAAATTTTTTCAGTCACTTTTCTTTGGATTAGAGTGTTCTAATAGGTAGCATTGCACAAAGAGGAAAGGTTTATGGAAGTGGGGAAATATGGTGTTGTTCTAAATGTTTTATTTCTTAAGTTGGAGGGCCATGTAAATGAGGGCAAAAAAGAATTGTTAGGGTCAATGCTGGCAGTGGGGGAGTGATGGTCACAGAAATGAATCGTTTAAAGAAAGGGAAGATATCAAATCTGCATAGATTAAGGGAATAGCTATTATGTAAGCCAAGCCTCCTTTTTCTGATCTCCAGCTTTCCCTGTTCCATCTTTTTTCCAATTCAAAAATGCTAGAAGAGGCAGCACAGGCAGCAACAGCTCCAACAGATCACAAGCCTGGCACTGCCAGAATCTAGGCCAGTCACAGCTGCAAATCTTCCTTCAGCTTTGGGGTCCCTGGCATTAACTGGCAGCTTTTCTAGGCTCGTGGAGCAGCTAATCAACAGCACAATTCACACAGGGGGAAGAGGGAAGAGGCTCTCTTTCAGGCCACCTCTGTAGACTTTCAAGTCACACGATGTATTTTTAAACAATAGTATAAACGTGGCATATAGACACTATCTAATTCTGAGATGTGTGATGGGTTAAGTGTATTTAACTATGACTTTAAACATATTAGGGCATCAAATTGTCTTGCAGCAACATCTATTATTTCAAAGTAGATTTTTGAGCTCCAGACAATGGCATGCTTGTTTCAAATAATGTTTCCCATTATATTTCCCTAGAAAGGCTCCAGAGAGTTTGCTGCAATGAAATTCAAATTACTCAAAAGTTTACTACACAGTTCATATGAAAATTCTAGTGGGGAACATTGTTATGGATGGGGTAGC
The DNA here is from genome assembly GCF_029289425.2 of Pan paniscus. Taxonomy (NCBI): domain Eukaryota; kingdom Metazoa; phylum Chordata; class Mammalia; order Primates; family Hominidae; genus Pan; species Pan paniscus. The sequence continues at coordinate 120,231,097 of NC_073254.2, read as the reverse complement.
AGAAGTAATATTGTTTATGCATCTAATTTTTAGAAAAATAGTTCTCTTGATCTAATTAGAAGGTCTAATAATTAGAGTAGGACCAAAAGTTACATCTGAATTGGCAAGGCAAGACCATTTGGAATACGTCAAAAGTCCATTGTTATCTTTTATGAGGAACGGATATATGTAGGCAATAAGAAATCGTCCTCATGTACTCAGTTTTAGACCTGCTTTGGCATATTCACTCTAACTTTCTTCTCTATTTTAAGGGAAATAAAAGGAGCCTGAAGGTATTGAAGCAAGTACAGAGGAAAAATAAAAAGAAAGAAAAAAAATAACTTTCTAGATCATAATGGTGAAATTGGTCCTTATTTATTTATTTATTTAGTCTGGAAAGGATTCAAGAGTAACAATTTCTGTCTTCGAGTCACTACATTTCTGTAAAGATTAGCATAAATAAAAGGAGAGTCTTCAAATACAAGGAAAGTTTGGTCAAGGAACACAGAGGTCTCCTCAGGCATTTCTGTCCCATAAGTATGATGGAAGATTGGCTCAGACCCCAATGTTCTCACCAGAATACTTGTTGATTCCAGCAGGGCTCAATAACTCAGGGTCATCTATGGCATTTGTGTCCTGCCCGCACTACTTTCTGTTCTCCCACCACACCCTGTCCTTCCTCTACTCTCACCCTGGCATGGCCCAAACACAATGCAATCTGTTTCCTTATTTACACACATACACACAGACACACACACACACTAGCCACTAATGAAAGACCCTTTTGGAAGCAGCAGACTTTATAGAAGGTTTTGGGGAGATAATGGTTTATACCAGAAAAACTCAAGCCACATAAACTTAACAATTAGATGTCATAAACCCTTTGCCATGCCTCCCAATTCACCCAACTGTTCCTTATTTATACTCTTCTGTTTCTCTCCCACTCTATTTGTTTGTCTTTTCATCACTCCAAATTGCAATTGCGTAGCAACTTAATCCCTTTTTTGCTTGCCTTCTGCCAAACCTTGCTGTCATGATTTCACTTTTCAACCCATCCAGTTTATCAGGTATTTTTCCAAACAAAAGACAGTTATTTTCTTCAAAGGAATTCTAACACCAACTATTTCAAGGTATTATTATTTTTTTACTTTGCTACAGTTTGAAATATGATGAACATATTTATGTATTAAAATAAGTGTAAAACAGACTGTCAGATGAGGTGATGTACATATCAGTTCTAGTAGAACCCTAGATGAAGAGAAATGCGTTTATTGATTCAAGAATATTTATGTGCTCAGTTATTTAAAAACTAAAAAGCAAAGAAAGTCCTTGCTGTCAGGGAGTTTACATTCCAGTGGAAGAAGACAAGCAAAAATCACATAAATAAATCAATAAATAGAATATGTCAGGTGGTGACATGTGCTATGGAAAAAATAAAGATGGTGCCTACAGAGTAAACAGGATATAGGTATGATATTTTACACAGCATTCAGCAAAGTCTTGAAGAAAGTAAAGCTGTAAGCCATGCCAATATCTGGGGAGAGATTCTAGGAAGTGGAAATAACAGATACAAAGGCTCTGAGTCAGGGGAGTGTGAGGCTGTTTTTAAAGAATAGCCATATCCAAGTGACTAAAGCAGAGTAGGTGAGAGATAAAATCAAAGACCGTCCAATGTGATGGAGGGCCATTTAGGAAATAACTTTAGAGTTTATTCCATGTGAAATAAAAAAACCATTGAAAGACTTTGTGCAGAGGAGTGCTGTGACATGACTTTTTTAAAAAAATATTGCTGCTATGAAGATACTGAAAGGGATGAAAGTAATAACAGAAACAGGAACACCAGTTAAAAGATTATTGCAATAGTGTAGACAAGATAGATGATATTGGCTTAGACAAGGTCAATAGTAGTGAAATCATGAGAAATGATCAAGAGTGATGCCGATATTTTAGGGTAGATCAATTTGAAGGATGGAGTTGCCATTTACTGCAGGAGAAGCAGGTTTAAGGAAGAAAATTAAGAGTTCAGTTTTAGACATGTTATGTTTCAGAAGCCTGGAGCAACAGAGAATAGGTGTAAACTGAATACACACCTCCAGAGTTAAGGAGAGTGGTTGATGATCATATAGAACATCATGTAGATGGTATTCAAAGCCATGGGACTGGATGCAATGACATCAAAGTGTGGTTCCAAGGATCGAACACACAAGAAACTCAGAAGATGTGGCTAGTACTGAACTAATCAACCTCATCATCGCACTGAATAATACTGAGAGGTAGACTCTTTGAGAGCCCTTTCAGCTTTAACACTGAATTGCCCTATTTTACAACTGAAGAAATTTATGGCTGAGCCTGGGAAGAATCTCTTAAAGCAGGTGTAGAGCTTATGATTTCTGAAGGCTTCATTTCCTAGGTTACTTGGAAGCATAAAAGTGATGGGAAAATGGTGACCATGAGTGTGGAGCACCCTCAGTAAGGTTGGCTAAGAAAGGTTAGGGGGGTAGGGCATAGCTAGAGGAGGCTCTTGGGCAGAGAGGCTATTTTTAGGATAATAAGACTTGAAGTATTTAAATGCCAAAGAAAGAATCCATTTTGCAGGAAGTGGGCAATTTAAGGAGAAAGGGTATAATTGGTAATGTATGGCTTCTGAGAGAGGATAAAGGGCCAAATCTAAAGCACAAGTGAAGGAACTGGCTTCAGGAGGCAGAACAGCTCCTCTACGGCTAGATTTAAATGACAGAATAATATTCCACTGGATAAATACACTACCATTTCTCTATTATTAAATGAATCTTCCTTCCTTCCTTCCTTCCTTCTCTCTCTCTCTTTGTTTCTTTCTCTCTCTTTCCCAGTCTCCCTTATTTCTTTCACTATTACAGGTAATTCTTGTATGAATATCTCTAGTTACAAGTAGAAAATGAGCATTTAAATCCTATTCCCTAAACACTGATCATAGTTGGGTTTTTACCAATATCATATCACTGTAGTTACAAGTTCTTTTTGTTTAAGATGCTATTATTTTGGCCTTTCTTATAGTAGTATCCTAACTGATAAGTCCTATCTAATTTATACCTAATTTTACTGCAGCATTTTCACAATATATTATGTACTACCCTATAGAAACTTGTCTCCCTACCCCACTGAGAACTGAGTTCCTATCACTCTCCTAGAAATATTATTCTTAGATAACTACTAAATTTTGTCAAAAATTAAAATTAGTGAAATAGGGAAATATAATATGAAACAGTTGACTGGGCTTCAAGAAGCATCAAACACTGTAGCATTATTATGAAAATTAAATGACAGAAAATAAACAGCATTGAAGTCCTGAAAATTTTTAATTACTATTTTAACTAGAATGCAAAGCTGTAGATGTCCTTCAAAAGCCTTATTTGTTCATTCTTAATTTTAAAAAAATGATTTTTAATTCATTTAAATGTTATAGAGTCTATTCTGAGTTACACGTTGTTCTCAGTGCTGGGCACACAAGAATGGATGGTCCCTGCTCTCAGAGTTCAGCTAAAGGACTTAACAAGTAAGCTAAGAAGATAATAGTAAGATAATATACAGTGATGAGTACTACAATACAGATAGACTAAATTAACTGGAACATATCCATTAGGATATTTTTATAATAAAGGCCAAAATACAGTAGCTTAAACAAATAGGAGTTTATTCTCTCACTGAACAAGACACCCTGAGGCTGTTAATAACTGCTCCACAGTGTGGGTGACTCAGGCTCTTTGAGTCCTACTGCTTTGCCAGCCTCATCTGTTGCTTCTATTTTTGTGGTCTGAGATGGCTGTTCAGCTCCCTCTACAATGACTATAATCCGGTGAGCAAGAGGGGAGGTGGGGAATGGGAGGACTACAGCCATCCTTCAAATGACCTGAAAGTGGTGTACAGCACCTGTGATCACGTACCACTGGCAAGAACTTTGTTACACAGCCGTACTGGAGAGGCTGAGCGGTGTCATCTTCAGTGGAGTGTTGACATGCCCAGCTCAGAATAGTGCAACTAAAGGGTGGGCAAAAGAGAGGTCCACAAAGGATTTGCAAGAAAAGTGAGGTTTGAGTTGAGAACTTGTTTCAAGAATAGGGCCTTGGATTTAAATAGTATTTTATTAATAGAGTGATTTTTCCACACATTATTTGATACAATACTGACAACAGCCCTGATAGGTAATCAGGGCCAGTGGGACTAATTTTCTATCATAAATGAGAAACAGAGACTTGGGTTAAAGTGATTGTTCAAGGTCACTTGTCTAATAAGGGATCCTAAAGTAAAACCCATGTTTTCTGACTTCTCTAATCCAATGATCTTGCAGGGAAGACAGCAAAATTTGACTAGTACTGAATTAAATTGGTATCTATTAACTTATGCCTTATTTCAAAGGCATTTTCTATTTAGGGACTCTTTGTTACTTCAGCAATGTATCATCCAATTTAACAGTCTGTAAGAGTAAGTGGAATGATGATAGGAGAAATATAAATTGTTATTTTCATGAGTTTAATTTATCATACTGAGAAAAACATCTAGACTTTTACAAAAGTCTAGGAGAGGAAGGAAGGAGACCAAGGTCCCTGAGATACTGATGAGGAGTCACAGCCCTTCCTGCCCTGGCTGACTGTTTCTACTTAGTGTGAGTCACTTCATTTGCAAAAGTGACTCTTGACACCAACTGCTGCCCTTCAGGGAGACTGTGGCTGAGGGAACTAAAGTCTTAGTTTTGCTTTCACACCTTTCACAAGTAGAGACTCAGTGGCAACTGCTCGGCCCAGTATAACACTGGCTGTGACCACCTTCCTTAAACTCTTCATCTTAGTTGTATCTCGGATCTTAAAGCCTTTGCAGCCATCATGTATGCTCTTACACAGGAAGCATGAATTGTGGGGTCCTCATTTCATATTACACATCGGTGCATGGCTGGTTTCCTGTTACTTACACTTAGCATGCCTTATGGGTATTATTGTTTGTAAAATAAGAGACAAAATTTTACCCAGTTTCCTAATTAATTTCCTTGCAGTAACCAAAAAATAAAAATAAATAAATCCCTATCCCCAAGTCTATCTTGTGGTGTGCACAGCTCAGCTTCTTCTGGAAAAAATCCACAATAATAGCATTAGTCCTGGAACACAAATTCTCCACGTGCCTTTCTTCTTGTGCTTAAGGTTTTACATTTTGGGGTGTTTGTAAGATGATGTATATCAGAGACATTTATTTAAATGAATAGATGGATCTATGAAAATTGATTCAAAACATGATAAAATTAGTCAATGCTGTCATTAATTTATGATGGAGAAGTGATGGGGAAGATGGCAAGGATAGAAAGAGAGGGAGAGTAGGAGATTGAGTAACAGACAAAACATCTGCTTCCTCTGATACCTTGTACAGTTAAGAAAGAGCATACTTCTGAAGTGGGTTTTTCTTTTCCTCAGAATAATTTTGGCATTATGATAATAACATCTACCACAACTTTCTTCTCCCTGCTTTTTTTTTTTATTGAGAGGGATATAGTATATTTTCATGGGGGAAGTGAAGAGCTGCCAATGCATCGGTACCTCCCATCCCCAGTACAAAGAATCTTCACAAAAACCCCATGGATATTCCCTAACTTTTGTTCTCTCCAAAGGATGTGATGAGAAAAGAGACAATTCCAATCTGGAATAGACACAGGTCTCCTGTCAAAAGAGCTTGAAATCAAATGAAGGCTTTCCGTCTGCTGCACAGTGCTCCTCGTTTCCGTGCGAGTATGTTTGTCCTCCCCTTTGCTTTGGTGTCACACTCTAGGGACTGCTGTGGTCATTATCACCATCATCATCATTGTGGGACATGCTAGACTTCACAGATCCCTTGATCTTTATACCTTGTCCCCAAGGGAGGATATGGTTTTCCTCCTTTTCCATCACTGGCCAACTCTCCTCCCCATGTAATAAATAAGGTCATGAGGCTGGTCAGCAGCTGCTCTCCCTCTATTTGTCACAACTAGCTGGGCTCTTTCTTCTGCCCCATTTGGCTTGAGACCTTTGCTCACCCCTCACTTCCTTTCTTATCCTAGTTCTCTGCTTCAAACCCTTTTGGCTAATATTAAAATTCCCCCAACTCCTATAGTCTTTTAAAATTTTCCCTAACTCAAAGCTTAGAAAAAAAAAAAGATTTTTAAATCAAATTTGCTAAAAATAGTGATAATGGAAGTATTTTTCAGAAAAATAAAAAACTTTTGGAACCACATTTTTTTCATCATCTATCTATTTTTAATGATTTTTAAAAAATAAACCATAAGGCCAAAAATTTAAAGGCAATTAACCAGTTAGTTATGTCTTGCATCTGGAAATGGGAATATTTAGTTTGATTGCCAGATGTCCCCATGTGGATCAGCTGAGTGATCATTTACAACGGGGAATTATAAATTACTAATTTATGAATTTGTGGTATTATCCAGATGTAGCCCTTAAGATTTCTCCTTAGTTAATAGAATGAACTTTGATAGCTTATAGGCTTTTATGCACTTACAGAAGTGTATCACATCATTGTAAATAGAAACATTTTTCTTTTTATTTAAGGTAGAAATAAAATGTTGATCAAATAAGGTTATTTTACTTCCGTTACACCCTCAAATCTTATTATACTCTGTATTTGCCTTAAATTTAACTTACACATTGGCTTCTCAGATGAAGTGTTTTTCATAGAGTTGCACATATACAAACACACACACACACACACACGGAGAGAGAGAGAGAGGAAGAGGGAGAGGGAAAGGCAGAGGGAGAGGGAAGGAGAATAACTGCAAAATTCTCTGCAGGTAAAATAGATTGCTATTTGTGGGGAAACACGTCTGAAGAAGGCAGGTACTTGATGTTCTCTGCAGCCTGTTTCTCATGCTCTCAGAGAAAATCTTCTCATGGTTGCTTTATCTTATCTTCTAGGACTCAGCTCAGACTTTACATGTTCGTGAGGTCTTCCCTCTTTTAGATGCACCCATCTAAAAGAGTCCCAGGATCCCCTGCCCTCAAATGCTTTTTGAAATCATTCTGATTCCTTTTCTTCATGATCCTGGTTTCATTCTGACAGTATCTTGCTTATTGTTCAATTACTTATTTATGGACTGTTTCCACCAACTACAGTGTAAGCTTCCCTTAATTATCTATTTTGTCACCACTGTGTCCTGAGTGCCTTATCTGACATCCAGGAAAGTTAATAAGTATTGAATGAATATGGGAAGAATTGTTGTCAAGGTCACAGAGAAAAAATTCAGATCTGCTACAAAATTGGAGGGGACAGGGCACCTCCCAGGCAAATGACCCTGGAAAATTCTTTACAAGCCATGCTGTTTTGTGTCATAATAGCAAAAATTTCAGCTTCTTTATCTGCAATCACTGCCTTTAAAGGAAAAAGGGAGAACCTTGAAGATTGTTATTCCTGAAAAGACAGAGAGAAAAATTATCTTAAAAATAAAATTAAATGGGAAAGAATAAGAACATGAAGGAAAGAAAAGATGATATTGCTGAAATGGTTAAAGAGTTAAAAGACATACTTTAAGGAGATCTTAAGAAAATATTTAATAAATAAAAATTGCATATATTCAAGGTATACAATGGGAAGAATTAATTACACATACATTGTATAATTATTACCACAACAACATTAATTAACACATAGATCACCACCCATAGTTACCATTGTGTGTGTGTGGCAGGGGGGCAGTATGTGTGTGTGTGCGTGTGTGTGTGTGTGACTTTTCTAGTAAAGATTACTTTTATCCTTTGAAGTGAGATCAGTGATTTTCAATATCGGAGACTTTATTTTGAAGCATATCCTCAGAGATCATAATTGAAGTCCTACAACCAGAAGGACCTTTGCATCTCCTCAAGTCTGTACATCTCTTTGGAGGGCCAGGGAGGCCTTCACACTTGGGCAGAGATGGTCACTATTGCCCCTTCTCTGTTGCTTTCTCAATATCCCTGCCCTCTTCTTAGACCAGCACGTGGACATGGGGGTGGGGCAATAGCAACTCAGGAACCAGCTGAGCTGCATTTGCTCCACTTGGACAGGAAGTAGGAGAAGCCTGGGGTCCAACCTGAAGGAGGCCTAGAAATCAGAGAAAGTTGGTGAGAGAGTACAGCTTGCTTTTAATTCCCCTGTTCACAGGTTTTGGTATCAAGTCTGGAGCTGAAGCTAGGAGTCAGCCAGGGGATTACATACAGAATGAGACAAGAGACCAGGTTCATTATGAGGGAAGAGAAGAGAAAGGGTAAATGTTCCTGGGCTCAGAACCAAAAAATAAAAACAAAAGAGGACAGCAAATTTACTTTCAAGTCAGCCTTATTTTTAAGCTCTGAAGTTCATCAGACAAGGGAGAACCCATCTTCTAGAGAGAATAACTCTCTCTATTCAAGAAAAAATAGAAATCAGCTTTTAAAAACCCACAATCTTTAATACAGAAACAGTTATATAATACTTGACTATAAAATTCAAGACAGTCATTAGATGATAGACAGATCTGAGACAGACTTGGCCTTTATGCTCCTGGGGTGCCCGTTCTGAAGGACAGTGAGAAAAAAGACCCAGAAACTCACAAATTAACACTTTTGATAGGCCCAGAAATTACAGATCTCATAAACATCTCTCCAGGAGTGCTGTTTTGGGTGAGGAAAAAAGAGATGAGGAGGGAATTGGGGGAAAGATATCTCTGCTAATTTCTCTCTGCTTTTCTCTTTTGCTGATTTGTTAAATAATAGGCTGGATACATTTAAGCAAAGCAAATATAAATAAAGAATACTGCACTTGAAATCTTGGAACTGCCCAAGGAATCATGGGGTTTAGTTGCTAGTTCTAAGAGATAATCAATGGGGCTTGGTTTTTTATCTTTATAACTATCCTGCCTCAGAAGGAACAGGTCCATCAAAAGTCTCCTCACTTTACAAATCATTCTGAAAGTGGCAAAACTACGGAGACAACAAAAAGATCAGTGATTGCCAAGGGTTGAAGGTAGCAGAAAAGGATGCATAAGCAAAACAGTGGAGTTTTAGGGCAGTGAAACTACTGTGAATAGTCATGTAATGGTGGATACCAGTCATTACACATTTGCCCAAACCTATAGAATGCACAACACCAAGAGTGAACCCTAATGTAATCTATGGACTTTGGGCAATTATGATGTGCAGTTATCAGTTTTAACGAATATATGACCCTGGTGGAGGATGTTGATATGGGGAAGGCTATGCATGTGGGAGGTGGACAAGAAACGTATGGGAAATCTCCATACTTTCCTCTTAATTTTGCTGCGAATCTGAAACTGTTCTAATAAAATAATACCTTTTAAAAAATCTAATAAAGCACTATGGTTGCATGGGATTTTTTATATGGGAGAAGCTGGGTGAAGGGTACACAGAATCTCTGTATACTATTTTAGCTACTGCTTGTCAGTCTACAGATATTTCAAAATAAAAGTTTAGAGACCCTAAATATCTGTTTTCTAAGACAGAGGCTCCATAACAATAAATTTATTTGGATTCCAAACAGATATAAAAACACTTTCAATAGCAATCTCATGTACTCATTTAGGTTGAACACAGTAGAGAAACTCCAACCCCAGGTACCTATTAAGAGATGTTTATACTACACAGTATTGGCGCATTAAGCTGTGGTGCTGGAACATGGCACCCCAAGTACTGTGTTTAAATGATGGATATATGATAGCCATTTTCACTGCATTTCTCCAATGTGAAATTGCCACTTAGCTTTCATAAAGATTTTAATGAAAAAAATTAAGAACATAATGAAATAGTCTGCAAACAAACCATCAGACTAGTTGGAATAACAGCCTATGATAGGTCCACTATGTTAGCGTTACATAAGAAGGACTAAAAGCAAATAACTAAAATTATTTCTAAACTCCCATGAGATGCCGATTGGACAGCAAAATATAACCAAATTATTAATCCACCCCCTTTAGCTTCTAAATTGTCCCAAATTTTAGCTCTTTAGACTCAACTTTTTAAACAAAAGATCAGATTTTTAAAATGTGGAAATAGAAAGCAAACACTTAATAATTTGAGTTGTTTCAATGACAATTGAGAATGAAATAATGTAGATTATGCAATTAGGTTTCAGCCCGACCAACATACAAGAGAGGTTTCTTTTTATAAGCTGGAGAAGAAAATAAAAAAAAATTCAAGAAATTAATTATGCTTTACTTACCTTTGACACATTAGTTTTTCTTCAGAAAATGTCTGCTACAATTTTCTTTATAGGACTCATTGACTTTCTGGAGACATCCTTTTTTTTCAACAGATACTTGTTTTTAGTGAGGAACACCCAAAACCAAGCAAACAAAAAGTGAGTGATTAAGTAAATGCTTTGCTGTAGATAACATCTCATTAAGAAAATGATAATATACCAGATATCAAGATCGTTTGGTGAATTAGTGTTATGAATATTATAAAACATATGTGAATTTATACATAGGATAAAGTAGAGTGTCAGAAAGCTAAATATTCCCACCAGGTAAATAATACATGTGAAGTTGGATAATGCAAACAAATTCTAAATATGCATAAAACATAACCAACTAAATACATATTTACTTAAGAGGCCCTGTAGAAATTTATACTAGATAATTCACTAATATTCATATAATATTAGTATGGAACCTATTAAAGGGCATTTGGTCACACATACCAAACATGCAAAGACTATGAATGACTATTATATATGAGCTAATGTTAGTTTTTCACAATGGAATGTGAGAGCCCAAGAGAGATAATTAGATATTATAGCAGGAGGAGGTGACTGGAGCATTGTCTTACCAAATAACTGATATTTATGTCAACATGATAAAGTTATGAGCACATTTGTGCTCACAGCCAAATAATTAGAATTTCAATCAATGTAGCAATCTTGGAGCTACCGATTAAAAAATTATTTGGGAGTAAGGCCGAAAGAACTATAACATGCACATAATGATACCTTCATTAAAGGAAACTTGCTTTCTTTCTTTCAAACACTGCATATGTAATTAAATTTAAAATTCATTCATTTATTCATTCATTGAACGACAGTGAGCAAAATGATAGAAACCTCTGAACTTATAAGGAAAACAGTAAGACATATAATATGTACTGAATGTCAGGTAGAGAAAAATAAGGGAGGAGGAAAAGTGAAAAGCAGATAGTTTACAATTAAAATAGGGCATCAAGAAGGTTGACATTCAGTAGACAAAGAAGGACTAAGCCATGCAGACTTCTGGGGGAACAGTGCTCTGGGGACAGCGAGTTCAAAGGCTTTCAGTGGGAAGAGGCCTGACATGCTTCAGGAAAGGCACACTGGCCACTGGTGCTGTGGGAGAATTGAGGAGACCCAGAGGTCCGAGGGGCAAAGGGAGGCCATGCGGTGTAGTGACTGGCGGACCACTTTAAAGACTTTAGCTTTCACCATGAGATGCGGGAGCACGTTATCTTCATGAAAAGTAGCAGATGAGAAGCAAGTCAGCTGGAGGGAAGGATTGCTGAGGGCTGCAGAACATGGCTGGTTACTCTGTTTTTCTTCTGTTGGAAAGCTTGAGCAGAATTATTCTTATTGATCCCAAGCCCATTTTCATGTAAGTGAGTGAAAAAAGGAAAGCAGGGTCCAGTCGAGAGGCTTGAGTTCTGTTCCCAGCCAGGATGCTGATACGCGTCTCCTCCTTCCCTGCAGGCCCAGCATCCTCTGGCTCCTCCTTTATCTTTAGACAGCAGAATAGTAGGTGTGGGTGGACTTAATCTCCTTCCTCTTGTGACTTTTTGGTATTTATTTTTTCAATTAATTAATTTTTAAGTTGACAAATAAAAATTGCATATATTTATCAGGCACACCATATTGTTTTGAAATATGTACACATTGTGGAATGGCTAAATCAAGACAATTACCATATGTATGACCTCACATAATTATTTTTTGTGGCAAAAACACTTTAAAAATCTCCTTTCTTACCATTTTTTGATATACCAAGGTAACGAATGCTGCTTATGCATCTTCAAATTTACATAACACTACAATGCATTAATACCCAGTGAACTGCAAAAAAAAAAAAAATATATATATATATATATATATATACACACACACACACTTACAGTGGTATTATTAGTCACCAAAATGGAGAGGGGAAACTACAATTGTGAGAATGTGCAAGTGTTCTCATTAAGGCAATATTAACCCAGATAAGCACTTAATACCTGTCCTCTCAAATGCCTAACAGCTCTGGAATGCCCATTGTGAAACAAAACAGTGCACAGTATTTCCTAAATTCTCACACACACTTCATTTTCTGACTTGGCTGGGAAACGAGAAAATCTGGCCATGGGCAATGTGCCCTCCTTCCCTTGTCTGACCCAAACATAAAGCAGTTACATCTACTGGCAGGCTAGCTGTGGCCTTTGCCCTTTCCTCTAAAGTGCCCAGTTGAGGATTGACTTCAACAAGATCCAGTGCTGACAGCAACCCTGTACTATGTATTTCCCCAGTAATATAGATGCCTTCTTGAAAGGTCAGTCCCCCTACAATAGGGATTCCTGCGGCTGGAGCCAGTGTACAGTCAAATACATCAATATCAAAACTCAGATGGACAGACCTTTGTCTTTTGCCAATCAGCAGATCAAATTTCTGTTGCATGACCTCCTGGGTGCCAAATGGATCAATGTCTCTCATGGAAAAATACTAGATATCATTGTTCTTTTAAAAAAATATTCCAGAGGGTCCATGTCTCCTAGATCAGAATATGCTATACTTGGGGAAGAGATATAAGGTTTGTCCAGGGAAATCCTGGAAGTTCTGGTACCTTTCCCTGTAGTTCTCTGAGGAGAAATGAAACAGATAGTCCATGGAGATTTCCTGATGAAGTGGTAAGGAGTGTACTGATGTCTGCTGGGCATCAACCCAAGTGACACAAAGGTCTGGGCAGTTCCAGGCATGACCACTAATGGTACTAATTGCCAGGCTGGGGTCTTCTCTCACCGTGACGCAGCTGTAGCCAGACAACACTGCTCTGCTAACCAACTCAGCCAGTTGCTGGTTGGCTGGGCCACTGAGCGCAGATTCACTGTAGGGTTGTTGAAGAGCTCATCTGTGGGGACTGGAGTAAAACTAAACTTTTCAAAGTCTTTCAGGCAGCAGCCCAAATTGGAGACTCTTTTCATCAATCCAATTTTTCTTCTGGCAGCTGGACCATGTTCCACTCCTTTTCTTTTCTGTCCCTACAAGAACGGGGCTCCTATCACAACCAGACTTCTTCAGGACAGAATGCACTTGCGTCTGGAGGAGACAAGTTCCTTAGGGACTTGACTGGCAGTGTGGGGAATCACTGGGACAGAGGCAGAGCTCAGTGCAGCTGGAAGCTTCCAGTCTCAGCAATTTTCAAGAATACAATATATTGTTATTAACTATAGTGGCCATAATTTTTAAATTCTGACTTCCCACACACAAACACTAACAGACAGCAGGCAAATATACCAGGCAAGTCAAATTTCTCAACCCAGACACATTTAGCAGATTTTATTTTAATGAAACAGAATTTTTAAAGAGATTTTATACTTCATTAAAGTTGATTTACTGTGCACTTTCGCTCCCTCTGCTGGTTGTGAAGACTGTGGAAAACCACAATACATTGCCCTGCCAGTAGACTTAGAGAGCAACCTGACATCGTGTAGCCTTGAATGGTTAATCTAGAGAAGGAATGAAGCCAAGCAAGCAGTGAGCACTAGCTGTACCGCTGACACAGGGACATCTCACTCTCTGCCCTGGCCATGATGGAGTTGTGAGGGATCATGCACTGCAGCCCCTATTGTGCAGATGAGGAGGGTGAATTCCAGAGATTCGAGGCTTTCCTCAGCTCCAGATCCATGTGAAATTTAGGGCCCAGGGCCAGGACTCTTGTGTGTAACTTGGAGACATGTTCCTAGTGCTTGTAAACTTCACGGACAGAACTTCATGGATAAGTGAGACTGAGCTGTTACTGAAGAGTTAATGTAGCTTTAGATGCAGCACCCCTTTCTTGTGAGCTGATTCCAAGTGTCAGGTATCAACTGGTGGGAGGCGCTTATCTCAAATCCTTAACAGACAGAAAATGTTCATTTCTTCATGTGATAGAACAACAGTAAAATTCCAGCTTAAAGTTGTTACAGCTTACTCTCTGACCTCATTAAATGACTACTCTGCTTGGATTTTTAAAATGTGGTTTCATAAATTAAACACTGAGTCTTAAAACCTTCCTTGAGTTTTAATGCCTTTCCTTTGTGAAACCATGAGGGAATCCACCACCAACAAAGCATTTTTTCCCATGTTCCTGTGCGTGCCTGGTGTCACCTGGGGTCTATGCCAAGTCAAACAAAAGAAGTTTGGAAATAGTTTGTGAAGAAATTAACTTGTATACTTAAGTATATTTAAGTAGGTCAAACATCTCCTTCTCCCCCACATTCCATGACTAATGTCCCAAATAAAAGTATATTCATTTTACATGCACCACATTTCCCAGAAAAAAGCAGCAAATGCAAGACATTTATCTGTCAGGGTGAATGCACAAGGTTCTGCTCATTTTTGCAGGAGGCAGGGAGCTGGAGGAGCTGCTGTCACCATCCTCTGACTCTCAGATGACATAGGAGTTGTTTGGTGCAGATGTTAGAGAACAAAATGCCTGGACCTTGTCTCTTGAGAATGCCGTGGCTATAGGACTGAAGAAGTTGGACTTGTAGTTTGGCCTTCCTCTTTGTATGACAGTTATTTATGCACTATTCTTTTTGCCTTTTTTGATTATAAGTTCATTAAAGGCTGATACAATGTCTTATTGCTTATAGCATCTAGCATGTACTAGTTGCTAAAAAGAGGTTTGTTAAATAAAGATTTATATACTAGCTTCTGAATAAATGTTTGTTAAGTGAAAAACTTTTAAAAGGTAATTCATTTGTGACTTTTTCAAAGCATTTCCAAACTACTGCCTGGACACCATTCTCACTTAACGTGATGAATTAGAAAAGCATCCAAATTTTTTATCCCTTTAAAAATATTTTTTATCAGTGAGTTGCAAAACTGTTTCTTAAAACGTATTTCTAGGTAAGTAATTTCTGAAAGGCTCCAACCATTAAGATTTAGTATGAGGGAGGAGGGATAGCATTAGGAGATATACCTAATGCTAAATCACGAGTTACTGGGTGCAGCACACCAACATGGCACATGTATACCTATGTAACAAACCTGCACGTTGTGCACATGTACCCTAAAACTTAAAGTATAATTTTTAAAAAAAAGATTTACTGTGTGATCATTATTAGTATAAATTTTTGAAAAGAAAAATCGATTTGCTACACATTTAACACTAAAGAACTAATATACACAATGTGTGGAGAGCTGTATGAAATTTTGAAGCAAATGTTAGATCTAATTCCTCTTAAAAGAAAGAATCATGTTTAATTGATAGAATACAGCACTTTCATGGTTCTCTAGCAAGTCAAAGGGCTTGTCCATTTTCTTGACATTGTATTTACTTAAATGAGTTTATCTAAAGGGAGAAAGCAAGGTTGCAGGCAGCTTAGAACAATGTAGTAATTGTCACTAATTAAGTGCCCTCAGCTGTGTCTATACTGGGCCACTGTTTACTTGCTTTGTACATACTCAGCTGCAGGTAGCCACACTAAAAATTCCTCCACTTGTTATCGCCCCTTGCTGTTTTAATTTTTACGTGGTGAAATATTGACAAACATGTCATGCTTGACTCTCACACTTTTTCTATGAATGGGTAAATTAAGGATACAACTATTATCTCTTATTCTGAATTTTCTGTCTAGAAGGTAGTGCAGGGTAGATGGATGTTGGCACTTGCTCGTGAACTGGACTGATTAAATGATTCTGAAAAATAGAAATTCAGAATGATTGTTCTTGGAATGGTACTACACTAGTATCCATCCATCAACATACTCTCAAACATGCTCTTTATAACCATTACAAGCAATTCGCAAAGCTGGCTGGGAGTTCAGCAAAGTTAACCTTTGTAGACCTGACCCATGACTGGGATCTACAAAGCACCATGCTTGAACCACCATAGCTTTCAGCCATAGATAAGAGTTAATTTTTGCCACCTTGAACAGCATTCTCAAGCTTTCTTTGCCTTAGTTGCCATGTTTATAAAAAGATAATGAAAGACTAAGCAAGTACTTCTCAAACTAACATGCACACGAATTTCCTGGGCATCATACTAAATTTAGATTTGGATTCAAAGGTCTGCAAAGAGAGTCCACATTTGTTCCCAGGTGCTCATCTAAGACTGCACGTTGAGTGCTAAGGGGCTAGTTGATCTCTATTGAGCCCTCAGCCCTGATATTCTCTCATAAAGCCTTTGCTTGTGAAATATACTTTATCCTAAATTATGTGATAATTCATTGATTTTTGATTATCATGCCATGAGGGTCTTATAATGTCAGTGAATAAGAATAATGAATGAAGGTATAAATTGAACCATTGGACTATTTTAGAGGTTTTAAAATTCCTAAGTGTACAATAATAATAACTGTAGGAATTAGATGCCAAGACTGTGTGTTCATGATTTTATCATGAAATACTAAACAGCAAAAGTAGATGGCATGTTCTGTCCATTATTATTATCAGCACCACTTCAAAACTTTATAGGACCACATGAAATATCCGTTAGTGCTAGCTATTTCATTTTCTTCAGTGTATATAAATACACAGCCTGAGAACAGAATGAACTTTCAAATACTTATTTGCAAAATATTACCTAGATTTTATTTTGATGCATTGTTTTTCTTCAAGATATCTCAGAATTCTGGGCACCTCCTTAAAATTATCTTTACTTTTGCCTTCTGGCCACATTTCTCCCATCTACCACAATACCACTCCACCCCAAGACCAAATTAAGTAGAATCTTATGGTAAAGATATCTACTTCTGGTGTCTTTTTTATTTAATTCAATTGTACAGGTAGGTTTTTTCAAACAGCAGAAATACATTAAGAATTTAAAAGGCTCTATGTTCTCTTGTTTCTTGAGATGTTATTTTAGCATCTGCACTCAATTTCACAATCAGTTTGACTATTTCACATTTCTAGGGTTTTATAAATCTTGAACAGCATACCTCTTCATCACTTGGTTTCATTGCGCCAATTGCTAAGCAATAATATGCAAGATTTTAACAAAAATATTTATTTTACATTTTTCTTTAAGAGATTAAATGTAGTACAAGCAAGTATTTAAAAAACAGTGATTGTTTCAAATGTTGTTCAAAGCATAATGTGAAGGGCCAGAGTAAGGGTTTATGCAGATAATGCATTCATGATTGAACTATTTGTATATTAAATATGATGTTAGGTTATAAATTAACTTAAGCTCTTGAAATTTATAGACGAATTCAAAAATGTAAATCTGCTCAGAAAAGGCTATTTATCTCATTCGTTTGTATGGTAATTGAAGGTTCATAATGAAATAATCTGATGCACAGAGCCCAGCTAAATTAGCCTGCCCATAATGTACTATCTTGAAGTGACTTCACATTTTCATTAGAGCCTTTCTAATTTCTAAAGCAAAATTAATGCAATTAGTGATCAAATCAATACATATTGATCATGAGTTTCTTCAATATGGCATGAACATATTAGGTCAAAAAGAAAGGGCTTTTTAAGATCATAGAATAAATATAAGAAATTTAAGTTGTAAGTAAGACAGCTTTGTGCTACTTTCTATTGTAGCTACTATTTATAAGAAACTGGCAATATTATTTTTATCATTGTTTGGATGAAATTCAACATAATGTGCTACATCCCTGTCCCTTCCCCCCAATGCATTAATAGGGTATTCATTGTCCATATGGATTTTTCTCTCCATAAATATCCAAAAGCAATTTTTTTTCCTCATGGTGCAGAATTTCAGATGACTAATTACTCAAAAGCATTTCTTTCTTTTCACATGCAAATGTAAGCAAGATTCCAGGGAGGAGCCCACCCCCTAAACCCTCAGCCCAGTAAATGTACCTTTGATGGAGTGGGCTGCGGTTAAATGTATGCAGGAAAGACTTGAAGCCCAGAATAAAAAATCAAAACGCATTTGTGGAAATCAACGGACTGTTGCTTTTCTACATACTAATCAGCTTATTTCACAGTGAAATAAAAAGATACTTCTAAGAGAGAGAGAAAAAAAGATCCAGTCCTAGAAGCACCCCTCCTCACCCCCAGCTAAATGGATTCTGAGATGTGGTTCAACTGGTGTCTATTCCTGAGGTGTGAGGGGAAACCATGATAAACTGTCTTAACTGCTCAGCTTCTTAAGAGCAGATCATGTAGATTCTGGGGGAAAATGTTGAGTAAACCCAAAAGAAAAGATCATATTGTTGAGTCAAGTCTGCCTTTGAGATCCTGCAAAAGCTAAGCTGAGGAGAGAGACCAAAGCCACAAGACTGTGGTTTGCAGTTATGGCCAGCTAATTTGCTTTTCCGTCTTGAGGACATGTGAGGGCATGAGCTACTTTTCCTAACTCATATTTCATGACTGTATTTTAAGAAGCTTTATGGCATGTAAATAAATTCCCTTACTGTCTGTGATAAATTTCAATTGCTTTCTTTAAAAAAAGGTAATTAATTTAAAGTTTTTCTTGCAATTTTCACACCATATGAACATAAATAAAACTTTTCATGGTGTATAAATTTATAAACTGTAATGACTCAAAAGAATGGCAGTGACAGGTGTACATTCTATTTTGTCTACAGACTGGTCCCCTTTACTTGAAAGTGATGTCATGGATTTTGAATTCAGACATTTATTCACTGATATGAAACTCTTCGGTGCTTCTGGTGAAGCAATCTGGTGGAACTGACTTAATATCATGACTAATCTCATAGTTTTTGAAATTGGCGCATCATTGATGAAAATAATAGATTTATATTTGTGAAACCATTTAAAAATTCTCCTGAGGGAGTTAGTATATGTGTTTACAGGTGTTTCTAGATTACTACTTAGAATGGTGTTGCCAAGCAATGCAGCATTCACTTGTCACTGGTCACATGTGATGCTTTGGCAAAAATGAATTCCATGGATAAATATAAAGTTGGGAAGACTGTTATTTTGTGGGAAATATACAATGTACATTAGCATAATGAGGCTCTCAGAAATCCTGCAAGAAAGATGACTATTTAACACTAGTTAGCTCAACATTTCCCAAATTGATTGAGTTATTCAATCTTTTGGTTTTCTTCTTCTAACATATCTACTTTGGGATACTCTGATTTTGATTTGGTGAGTGACAGGGAAATCATAAAGTCTGAATTCTGGGGATATGCTAAATGGCAATAACCACTTCACATTTGATTTTAGTCATCAGGAAAGAGCTGACAAATCCAGTTCATCAACATACTTCTCTCCCTGCCATTAAATTATTGTTCCTTAGCCTGAGCTATTTCAATCAAATCAAACCACTAAGACTGATAATAACTGATACTATTATCACCTATTTAAGAATCTCCTACTTCCTGGCTGGGCGCAGTGGCTCACGCCTGAAATCCCATCACTTTCAGAGGTCAAGGTGGGAGGATTGCTTGAGGCCAGGAGTTTGAGACCAGCCTAGTCAACATGAGACCCTGTCCCTACAAAAAAAAAAAAGAAAGAAAATCAGCCAGGCATGGTGGCACACACCTATGGGCCCAGTGTGCACCTATGGTCCCTTTTACTTGGGAAGCAGAGGTGGGAGCGTTGCTTGAGCCCAGGAGGTCAGGGTTATAGTGAGCTGTGTTCAGAAACTGCACTTCATCCTGGGAGGCAGAGTGAGACTACATCTCCAAAAAATAAAAAATAAGAAATAAAAATCTCCCTCTTCCCGAGGAAAAACTAAAATAGCTCTTTCAAAAAAGTAAATAAACAAATAAATAACACATAGTCTTCATAAAGAAGACAGATAGCACAAGGAAGAAAAAATACTTGTAATAATCCCTTCATTGTAAATATCCTGATGCATATTTTTCTAGCCTTTTTATATGTATATAACCATTTAAAAAATTGGATTTGGTATTTATTTCTCATAACCTATTTATTTTCACTCGATACATAGTGAACATATTTCCATGTCAATAAATCTATAACATCATTGCTTTTCATTGTATACATGTGCCATATATTTTAAAAGGCTAAAAAGATGGCAGCCTTTTAGTCACTAAAGATCGGTATGTTTAATGGCTTTGGTGTATTCTTGGTAGGTGTATGGCCGGGACAGGCCCTGTGCAGGCATCACTGCTGTGCTGAAGGGGTGGAGGGGGAAGGGAGGTCTGTTTTTCCTGGAGGTCAATCTCCTCTACAGAGAGAAATCAAGGGCCAAACAGAAGCTGAGGATGCTGCCTGCGTCGGCCAATCCCTTCTCCCTTCCTCCTCCCACAATTCATCTTCCCCAAACACCTTCTCCCCACTGAGTTGTCTTCTGTAAGTGGGGTCTTTCTGCAAGGTTGGGAGCTCTGATTTGGAGGTGATGTTTGCTGTAGAGATAGTCCCTGCTGTGCAGAACAACTGCTGCTCTCCCCTCGTGCTTCTTCTGGGCAGGATAGTCAGAACCTCTGCCCATCGGGACCTCTGTGGTGATTGGAGAGTCAGCCAAACTCACTAGGCAGCTAAAGATGCTCTAGAGATGCCTCATGGCTAACATCTTTTCAGAGGGGCAGCTGAGTACCCTGAATTGTCCCCTGGTTTCTGGTCAAGCTATGGCAGCCTGAGTTTTGCTACTATGGACCCTGATCTTACAATAGACTTAATTGAAGCTAAGGGTGGTGCTAATTTTTTTTTCATATTATATTTGAAATTATTCCTGTGGACATGCTGTGCATACTTAGGCCAAAGGTTGCAAGAATGCCTGCCAAAAAATAGAGGCACATATAACTAGATTTTCTAAGGAAATGGAAACCACAATTCATTATCTTCTTCTAAGATTTCTTTGAAGGCCCCAGTCTGAGCTAAATGCTCCCTTATTTACATTTCCTGACTATTCTGCACATTCCTGTG
This sequence comes from Pan paniscus, assembly GCF_029289425.2. Taxonomy (NCBI): domain Eukaryota; kingdom Metazoa; phylum Chordata; class Mammalia; order Primates; family Hominidae; genus Pan; species Pan paniscus. The sequence continues at coordinate 120,210,109 of NC_073254.2, read as the reverse complement.
ACTTCTATCACCCTATAGTTGTTTGCCTGTCTGTCATTGCACAGGCACGTGAGGACCTGAAGGATAAGCTGCTGTGTCTTACCAGATTTATTTATTTTTTAATTTTTAAAATCAAGCAGAGACCCTAGACACTAAGTGTGGAACCAAAAACTTGGGCTCTTTTTCCAGGTTGAGAAGTGGTTAAAAGCATGGACTCTGGAGTCCAACTGCCCAGGTTCAAGTCTCAGTTCTCTGTGACCTTGGGCAAGTTGTTCAATCTCTCTGGGTTTCTTTATCTTAAAATGTGGATAACAGTAGTACTTGCTTCATAGGGCTATTCTGAGTAATAAGGGTTGATTTTTCTATAATGCATTTAGAATAATTCATGACATTTAGTAAGTATTATATGGCTATTAATTTAATTATAATTTGGTCATATCAAATTGCTTCCCAAGCCTCTTTTCCTCACAGGTATAAGTGAGATATATTGGCAGTGATTAGCACAGTGCCTGGGACATTGTGCTACAGGCTCAGTGGATACTTCCTGAGTCAGATTGATAATCCATCGTGTGAGCCTGTGAAGGTTCTAAATGGGGCAAGCATGAAGTACACTAAGGGTGTGCACTATAGCCACTTCTTGGGCCTGCTATGCTCCCTGTTTACCGCACATCTGTGGTGGCCATACAGTTAGCTAAGTTAAGTTATACTACTTCTGGTTGTTTTGTTGTTGTTTTTGTTTCTGTTTGACATGAAGGTAGATAAGAGTATATGTGCTTGTAATACTCATATTAAAATAGTAGGGAATGCCCAATCCTGTATTTCCTCAACGCTTCCACTCATGCGCATGACTTTGTGTAGTGTAAATGAGAAAAAAAATCATAGCTGAGTCTTCAGATTGGAGATTGGAAGGAGATCCATTTTTAATGGCATTGAAATAAGAAGTGATCCTAAATTTACCATTGCTTATTTATGGCTGTAGTTATTTCTCTCTAGTACATCCCAGAGGGTTACTTTCTGTTGTTAATTGGAACTTCTAAGCCATTTTTATTTACCAAGTGTTTTACAGTCATTGGTATTGATGACTTATAATTCCCCCTGAGTTAGGTGTCAGGATGAGGCATTGACACAGGCTCCACACTCAGGAAGCTGAGACGTGAGGGTGGATAAATCTGCCCCCTCCCACATGGCAGCCATGGGGTCCCGGTTTGCTTTGTTTTGGCTTGTCGGATTCATATTACCTTCTCCATGTGCACGATAGCAGTTACAACTGGACTCCTGGATACAGGGTCTTTTGAGGAAGGACTGAAAGAGAGTGACACTGAATCCACTTAGCAATTTTTTCGTCTTTCTGTTCGCCATTAAAATGAGTTTTCCTTGCAACTGTATGTCTTTCGGCACACTTATTTTGTTTTTTTTTAAAGAAGTAAGACAAATAACTGCCTGTTTATTGTTAAATTTGTAGTGCCAGTCATGACAATCATAAGGATAGTAACACTTTTGCCAGCAGGGTGCTTATCTGTTTTACTAGTTCAGAAGGACTTGATTGATGCGAAAGACTAAGGTCTCAGTAAAGACAATTTAGCCATTTCCATACAGTTTATGCTTGTGTTAGTTGTATCCTGCAGGGGAGTCCCCAGGGGTGGCTTCTTTGACCTTCCCTCTAAAAGGTAACACGTACAGATTCCTAAAGGAACCATCGTCTAACAAGACTAATGACGACTCCCATGCCTATTATCATTCAGAGACAGAGAAGGAGGCTTTAGAAATGCAGTACCACATTCCTCCCTTGATGTTTCACATGATCTATTAAAGCGTTATGTGGCAGATAAATTAATCATTAAAAACTTACAGTTAAGTCTTTACAAATAATAACCAGGTGTACCTTGATTATCTTTGATCTCAATATATATATTTTCTGTCACTAAACAGATGATACATAGCAGTTTATTTTACTGACAATGAGTTTGAGAGACTCAAAGAAAAAAAAGCTATTTTCCTCCAGCATTCTTTCTTTTTCTTTTCATTTCTTTCTTTCTTTTTTTCCATTTTTCAAGTTAGAAGAGCTAAAACGAAGTTCTTCATTCAGTAATAGCTCATGACAGCCATGATCACTTTTTCATCTTGCTTTGCTGGAGTGTGAGTATGAAGCATCTTCACTGTTTATTATTCCAGCTATCCTCCCATTTGATTTATTTCTCCCATTCACTGCTACTTAGTATTTAAAAGTTCTGACCAGGGGACACGCTCCACATCTTGTGTGCATTAGGTGCTCCATGATACACTGGATTCCACTTAATGCCATCACTTTGGATTGAGGTGGATTTTTTTTTTTATTCTAATGTGCTTTTCGTCACATTAACCACTTCCAGGGCTAACATTTTCTACATTCCAAAAAGAAAATAAAAAAGATGATAACATGAAATAATGCAGTTGCAACAATCATATATATGCCAGACAAATGAAAATTCATGACAACACAAAGCATTTTGTACCATAAATGATTTCTTCATTCTCTGTTAAGAAAAATGTTTAATGTTTTAATATACTACTGGTGAAACTTAGGTTAACAAAAATTGTTTGGGTAAGTGATAAATTCAGGAGCAGCACCAGGAATGTGGTGGTGGAAATAAATGCAACCAGAGAGAGAAAAGTACTCCTCAGCAGACAGTAGACTTCTTAAATTGAAAGAAGAAAAGAATGAAATATGGTTGAAATCTTTGTTTATGTCGCAGATATTTACAATCTATCTACAGTCTACTCCATTAAGTAATGATGTGTTTTTATTATGTCAGTCTAGGAAGGTAACAACTTTAATTTGTCATTTCAAAATTAAATGTGTGATTTTCCTTTGTATTTTGCTCAATAGTATAAGGACTGTGTTATGGCTAGGTATTAAAATATGGGGATTACTTGGGAGCAGAAATCAAGATTATTTTTTCTGGTTTGTTGAATTCCTTATATGTAAAAAAAGTCTTTGTTCTGAGCAGTTGGTGATGATAATATGAATTTTTACTTTTTAAAAATTCTTCCTAAAAACAAAGTTCTTATTGAAAAGTATTAATTGGGGCCGGGTGCAGTGGCTCATGCCTGTAATCCCAGCACTTTGGGAGGCCGAGGCAGGTGGATCACAAGGTCAGGAGATCGAGACCATCCTGGCTAACACGGTGAAACCCCGTCTCTACTAAAAATACAAAAAATTAGCCGGGCGTGGTGGCTGGCGCCTGTAGTCCCAGCTACTCGGGAGGCTGAGGCAGGAGAATGGTGTGAACCCGGGAGGCGGAGCTTGCAGTGAGCAGAGATCGCGCCACTGCACTCCAGCCTGGGCGACTGATCGAGACTCTGTCTCAAAAAAAAAAAAAAAAAAAAGAAAAGTATTAATTGGAAACAAAGATAACTACATCTTCTTGAAATGCCAGTTGTAACTAATTCACTCTAGAGCCAACAATATCTCAGGGTTGTTGACATAACTAATTTTTTTTCTTTGAAAGAAAAATAATTCTTGGAGAAAGTAATAGCTATTATTAGTTATGATAATAGATAAAATGTATTAAGCATCTTTTACATGTCAACTGATTTAACTCCTTTTATTATCATGACATCATAGTCTAGTAGGCTTTATTTTTCCCTGTTTGCAGATAAAACAAAAACAGAGGCAAAGAGAGATGAAGTAAATTTCCCCAGAACATATGGCTAGTAAGGGGTCAAGCAATGGTGGGTGGGATAATATATTTCCCCTGCTGAACCAATTACAAGATTTCAATGATGTAAGTTTTTCTCTTTCCTTTCTTGGTAAGACTGACAGACCATCTAATGACACTTCAACATTGTATGATGCTGAAACCAAGGTCCAGAGATGTTAAGCAATTTGCCTGGAGTCACACAGCAAGTTAGTGGTGAATAGGGAAAGCTCTTCTGAACCCTCCTATGTTATCTGAATTGAGCCAGTTTGGCAGCCTACACTGGACAAGAGTAGGGCCAAGAGTGAATGGATTGTACTCAGAGAGCAGGAGAAAAGGGGAATGGTTAAATAAAAATGACTGTCTCTTCAACTAAAAGTGTGACACATTTGGGAGTGGAATAAAGAGCATGAGTAAGGACCACTGCAGGCACATTTATGGGGCAACTGATGTTTCTCTTGGGTATGATCCTCACCTCCTACCACTACCTTCTTGTCCTTTTTTGCACTATCTGGTGACCTGAATTAAGATTAATTACGTTTATGCTGTCTGAACTCCAGTATCCCTATAAAATCATTTACTTAAAAGTATTAGTGCTGTAATAATACCTTCCTGGAGATTTAAAGAAACTGATAAAATGAATATTGGATGCTGATCTTTTAAGCACTGTAGCATTTAGGGAGAGGAAATAATTTGACACAAGAGGAGTTTCCCAGCATTCTTCAATTCAGATTATGTAAAAACTAACATTTATACCTATTTATAAATATGCCTGACCCTAAAAAGGTAATACTTTTTTTAAAGAACATTTACAATATGAATAATATTACATATTTAGTTAAAGACTACCCACTTTGGAGGTGCACCACAATGGTCTGATTTTTTAAAAACCCAACTCCATCTTAGACTGTTATCCATCTTCCCTTATTCAAATCCCTGAAGATAAAATGGAAGCATGGAGAAGTTATTTTCCAATAGTAAAATCAAGGCAAACATGGAACCTTTCTAATTCCCATTTGCATGACCCATTATGCTGATTTATTTATTATTAGATTTTATGGATAAGAGTAGATGCTGGGAATATGTAACTCTCAGACTTCAGACTATGCAATCACTTTGAGTTCTTAGACTTCTGGACCAGTTTGACTAAACTCTATTTTTCTAAGTTATTTTTCCTCTAAATAAGTGGGTCTTCACGTGGAGAACACAGACTTGTAAGCAAAATTTTTATATCCCTTCCTATTTTCCCTAAAATTAAGCAAAGAGAAAAATGGAGGATTTCTACCCCAAAAGGGAAGTAATTTATCCCTACCACAGGAATAAGATTGCCAGATTTAGCAAAGAAAAATATAGGCCACCCATTTACATTTGAATTTTAGATAAAGAATGAATAATTTTTTAGTATAAGAATGTCCTATGAAATATTTGGGTGTCCTGTATTTTAACTGGCAATTCTACCTAAGAAGGACTCAATCCACTTCCCTTAGAAAAGAGGTGTCAGCATTGTTCCAGCAACCTGTGGGTCCCTGTGGAAACTGTTGCCTCATCAGGATAGTAGAAGAACATCACTTTTGCCAGCAGCTCTTGGTATATGTGGTAATAGCAGCACTGTCCCAGTGTTTGTCCTGTTGTCTTGAGCTTCACTGGAGACATGGCCTTTGGGTCTTTTTTGTTTATGGTGTCAAATTGGTGTAGGAAATGCAGCCATGTGTTCTGGAACTGGACCACTGAGGAAGAGGTAATCCTTTTGTATTATGTTGATGGAAGCCACTCATATTTTAAGCATGGCATTAATGACTATTTCAAATTGCTGCATTGTAATCCAGTTACATTAGCTGGATTATATTTAAGGCCTGCTGGCTTCATCTAATTTAAGGCGGAGTTCAATGACCAAATAAATAAGTTTTATAACAAAGAGACATTTGTTTTAGGGCCCCCTGCATAGTATCCCAAAAGGGACTTTCCTAAGTATACTTCTATGGCAATCAAGGTAAAATTATTTGTCCTTTCTCAGTCTTGGCTTTCTTACCACCTTTATATGAAGTATAGGTATAGTGATGCCTGTTGGAGGACTAAGACTTAACTGAATGATATTATAACTAGAGCTATAATGATAGTATAAACTATAATTGTTTAGCAAGTAGTCAAATTAAAATTGGTGCTGATATTTTAGAAATGGTAAAGCAGTTCCGAGAATAATAATTTTATTCCCAACCCTGGCTATCTGTGATTATTTTAAAATGTAACCTAGAAAAAGGCACAAGCCATTTATAATATTTCAAATGTGAAAAGTGAAAAAAAAACCCAAAACATCACCTTCATTTATTATTTTAAAAATATGGTGAGTTATTTTAGCCAAGAAGAAATGAACACAGATTGTGATGAACATGCTTAACATGTACTTTGAATAAGAAAATCAATACATTAAATGACATGTTAGAAGCATTAAACAAAGGAGAAAAGCCAAAGAACTATATTGAAAGGCATGTTTTCCAGCATAGCTGTTTTCAATTGCTAAACGTTCTTCTCCTGTAGCATATGAAGGGCGCCTAGTGACCTCTAGCTGAGGAATCCATATAGCTCTGCACCCTTCCCCCACCTGACAGACAGCTGATGTCCTAGGCGTGCCTCTGCCCCTGCACTCTATTAATTCTTGGGATAGAGCAGCTCTTTATGCAGCAAAGCACAGTTCCAGCAGTCTATGTCTTTCGTGTGTTTTAACAATCAAAACTCACTTCTCTCTCTCTCTAATGATTTGTTTCTCTCTAGTACTTATATCCAAAAGGAAGATGCTCACAGTCATAAAGTGGTCCATAGCCTCTAACAACACAGTGGTGAGGCATGCATTGCTCCCTGGAAATCAAGTGCACTGTAAGTCATGGCCTGGAAAACTGACCCAGTGTGTACCTGCAGCTTTTCCACCAGTTGCTTCCCACATGGCCATTGTTCTCTTAATTTGTTAGAAATTAAGACAAGTATCTATATGGAAATGGCTTTTTTTTAAATCTTGCAAGAAAATGCATAAAAATGGCTATTTTTAGATGAGGGACTAGAGCTGATTATTTTAATTGTATTTCCAAAATTTTAAAAAATGTGCTTAAATAAACAAATATAACTTTTCTAGGTAAAATAATTGAGTAAACTTTATCTAACAAAGAAAAAGGAATTTTAATGTTTTTATAATTTGAGTCCTTGCCTTTCAGTACATTTCAGGAGTTCAGTAAAATCTGAGTTATGTCTTAAGCTATTACTGAAATCTAAGGAAAACAGGACTCAGGGCCATCACTGGGAAAAGCTAAAGCTGAAATGTCCTGAAGATATCTCATTGTTACTTTTGTGAGCTTTCATGGTAAAATCAACTCAGTCACGTTACTGTATAGCAGTGGTTTCTATACTTCAGAGAACTAAAGAAGGAGACTACAGCTTAAGTTGTAGAAGCCCTCTACTCTTGAAGCCCTGAATGTAGGATGCAAATGGACATGCATCTTGAATTAAGGGAATAGTGTTTGGCTCTAACCTACCTGGGCTGAGCTGGCATATAGCAAATCATGCAGCAGCTGAAAGCAATGTAAAAGTTACTTTAGAGCCTACAAAAACGGATTGCGTAAATGAAATGCAAAATGATCCACGGTGATGGATTGTCTGAATATGTATATATCCATTCTCCTTTTCTTCTTCAGTACTGTGGAATCTCTCTGGTGAGGTCAGGGACCACATGCATTTTGTGTAATTTCCCCTAGAAGTGCCTGACACATAGTAGGCACTCACTGAATTTCTCTTGAATGAATGAGCTGTGAGGCTGACTCAAAATTAAAGCATCAGATATGATCAGAAGCTGATTAAATGAGCAAGCACACACTATGACCTCTAGCACAATGCCCAGGACAAGAGCAGGTGGGCACACAGCAAGTGCTAGATGATGTCTTTCCTATAGACCTTGGTATTTTCTGCTTTCTATAAAGTTGTGTACTTTAGTATACAGGGATGATTTACCAAATGGTAACATTTCTGCCTTTGTGGATATTAATAAGTAATTGTTTTAAGAAATAAATTTTTTAAAGATTCTAGAATCAAATAAGATTGGGGAATGCTGATTACACTATTCCACCATTAGAATTTTTCTACTTAACTAAATATTTGAGAAGTACGACAGTAAAGCAACTTGCTTAACCTCTTTGAAAATATGTTTTTATCTTTATGAAGGTTTTGTATACACAATAGTTCTACAATATGTGTTATGAAAAATAGCAATCCTTCACCCCAGTTTCTCATTTCCTTCTTCCCCAAGGCACTGATTGATTCTGTTGTCATTTATTTCAATGCCTCTAAGTAGCCTTAAACAATTGCTTACACTCCCATTTTTTTTGTTTTAGGCACTATATATTGACTTTGGACAATGAAAGTATTTGGAGAAGGGCTCAGACAGTGTCACAAGCATCAAGCAGTGCAGGCTAGAACTCACAGGCAAAAGAACGGGCAGAATCCATGGAGACCCCAGCCTGCAGACCCTTGGCATCACATACAGAGGTGTACTTGGGCCAGGTTTGTACTCTAGGAGAGGAATGCCTCTGTAGCCTCTGTTGCTTTCTTTGCATATGGGGTTGGGGAAGGCAGGCAATGTGACAATAGGGCTTTTACGTACATAAAAGTGGTGTTGCCAGTGGAGACCAACACCTTGCAGCTTGATACCAGCTGCCTTAGGGGAGTGGCAAACCAGTTCTGATAGACCCTGTAGGGAGAGGAGCACTGGTCCCATTGACTTGTTGCCAGGCAACCAGAGAAGAGAAGTGCTGGCTCACTAGTGGGCAATCCTATAGGACTGTTTCACTCTACTGCCCCCACTTCCAATGCCCTATCCTCCTAGTAGAGTTTTTTTTTTTAATACGTTTGATTAGATTAGTATTCAGTTGCTCAATATCATGACCACTTGAAATGCTATTCATGGTTGAACCATATAGTATCCTTTGATTAATTTCTCTTTCAGTACAACTTTTTATTTTCCCTGGAATTATTTTATTGTTTTATGTTTGCAAAGTTCTCTATGTACCTGTCACTAATTTATACACAAACTCTCTCTCAGTCATATGGATCTCTTCTTAATATGTTCAAACACATTAAGCATTCCTGCAGTTTTATTTTCCTGAAATACCTTTTCCAGAGTCTTCAGACCTGCTCTGTCTGAATATCTTGCCCTCAATGCCTGTTGCACACTTGTACTCTGGTTTCTCACTGTTGAAGTGGCCTCTCTCGGCACCCTGCCCAGATCCCCTTATAGGGTTGGGGCACATGCCCTCCCACTGATGTGAACGCTAATGCCTCAAAGATGCCCTCTTCTTCAGGAATGACTTTCAGCCCAATGAGAGTAACCTCAACCAGAAGGTTACACCTTTCCCACTGGGACCTCTCCACAGTCAATGGTGGATTGACACAAAAATACAAAAGTTGGGTCTCCTTGCCTCTAGGTGGTACCATCTCTGTGGTGCAATTTATGCCCCAAAGCTCCCTGTGGGACCAGGCTGAGATATCCTCCAGCTGAGTTGACATCTTTGCTTGCTTCCTTCCCCTTTCCTATTCTGCTCCCCACTGTCTCTCTCTCTTTCTCTGCTGAAAGTGATCCCTCTGTAAATAACAAGCACATGAATTCCTAATTCAGTCTCTGCTTCTAGGATACTTGACCTAAGACAACCACGACCCTAAGGTTTATTTTCACAACTTTTGAGTTGACTCTCTTTTTCTGGATCTAGGTCTTTCTCTTTCTTGGTGTATTTTCCTGGGTAAAAGACACTTTTTGTTAACTTCCTGAGCACGTGGGAAATTAAGTTTTTATTTAGTAAATGACATAAAACACTATCATTCTACTCTCACACGGGATAAATCATTTTACTTTGTGTAGAATTTTATATTGGAAATAATTTTGCATCAGAATTTTGGAGATAGGACTTCATTACTTCAAGTGTTCATTGCTATTGTTGAGAAGTCTGGTGAATTTCTGACTCCTGAACTTTGTGTTATCTTTTTTTTCCCCTCACTGTACATTCTTAGGGTCTGTTTTCTTCTCTAGTGTTCTGAAATTTCTCAGTGATATGGATTGATATGAGTCTATTTTGATTTATTGCATTGAGTACAAAATGGGCTTGAATCGGCAACTTACGTACTTCAATTCTGGGAAATTTTAAGAAATTATTTATTTGAAGACTTTCCACCCTTAGTTTTGTCTGTTCTTTTTATAATCCCTATTATTTGGATGTTGGAATTCTTGAATTAATTATTTTTAAAAATATTTTTCTCTTATTTATCATTTATTTGTGTTTTTCTCTACTTTATGGAAGATATTTTTCAATTTTATTCTCTAATCCTCACTGAATTTTTCATTTCTGTAAGCATATTTTTAACCTTTAACAACTCACAAAATTTATAGATATATATATATATATTTTGAGATGGAGTTTTGCTCTTGTTGTTCAGGCTGGAGTGCAATGGTGCGATGTCAGCTCACTGCAATCTCCGCCTGCCATGTTCAAGCAATTCTCCTACCTCAACCTCCTGAGTAGCTGGGATTACACGTACCCGCCACCATGCCCAGCTAATTTTTGTATTTTTAGTATAGACAGGGTTTCACCATGTTGGCCAGGCTGGTCTCGAACTTCTGACCTCGTGGTCCACCTGCCTCGGCCTCCCAAAGTGCTGGGATTACAGGCGTGATCCACCATGCCCGGACTAAAATCGTTTTTGTTTGTTTGTTTGTTTGTTTTTGTTTTTTAAAAAAGGAAAAAAATGAACAACCCTCCTCCACAAAAATTTATATAGCTTTTTAAAACCAATAATTTTCTCAGTTCTATTTTTATGGTGTCTTTATCTTGTTTCACAGACCCAATATTTTATCTTATTTATTTAAAGATTTAATAATTCTTGGATTTTTTTTCTTGCATAGTTTCTATTTTCTCCAAGTTGCTTTCTTGCTGTTATCTCTTTTATAAAAGATACTCTTTTCTGTTGTTATCATTATAGTTGGTGTGGTCTCTGTCCTTATGATAGTTCAAGAATCCCTCAGATTTTTGATAACTCTTGGTTGACTTCTTAACTTTAAGAGTGAGGTGCTGAAAAGCTGTTTGTTAATTCCATGTGCTTGGCCAGAGTTCTTCAACTATATGCCTCGTTGTATGGTTATTAGGCTATGCTGTTTCATGTGGGAAACATCTTACATTATTGTACTGGTTAAAATGTGTGTTCAGTTTTGGGTAACAGAGAATTGAAAGAAGAGAAGCTTAAACAAGAAAGACACTTATTTCCATTCAATGTAAATCTGGGTTAGTAGAGTGCTATAGAGTGTCCAGGATTCAGACATCTTCTGTCTTGCTGCTCCACAGTCTCTAGGATGTTTCTGTGCATTCTGTGTTCCAAGAAGCCTTGGCATCATGTCTACATTCTAGCTAATAAGAAGAAGGAAGGAAGGATATATATCCCACCTTTTGAAGTTATACATACAGCATTTGCTTACATCCCATTGGCTAGAAATATTGGCCACATCTCATGGCAAGGGAGGTTGGGAAATGTGTCCATTTTTTTTTTACAATATGCATATAGCCATATGCTTAATAAAAATTATATTATTATGGAAGAAGGGAAAATTAGATATTGGGAGACACCTAGAAAACTCTGCCAGTCATGCCTTTAGGGGATTTCTCTCAGTCTGGTTACATCCCCCAGAAAATATTCTTCCAAAACCCTGCCTGGAAAGCTACAAGTCTGGATGCCAGAATTCTGAGAATTAAATGGGACACAAAAGCTGAGTTAGTGGTAGTGCTAGTAGTGGGGACTGTGTTTCATTGTTTAGTTGTATACTTTTACTTCATGATGCCACGTGTTCTCTAGTCCAAAGACCAGCTCTCCAGAAATAACTCAGTTTTCTGTTGGGAGTGGAGAGCAAGTTGATTGAAATGTTGAACAGTGATGTTTCTGGAGTCGGGAGGAGGTCTGGGAGTCTAATAACCAACCAGTCCTTGTGTTTTCAGTCCATCCTAGTTCCAGAAGTAGTTGCCTCTAATTCCTAAGGACAGTAGAAATTGGATTGCTTCTCAGAGTTTCCCACTCCTTGAGGTGGAATTCCATTTTTTTTAAGTCTCCTAAGTGATTAAACATTCATCCATCTGCGTTATAGCTTCCAGTATTTTGTTTTTGTTGGCTCCTCACCAGTTCTATTAGTCCTGTTGAGTTATGATTTTTTAAAAATCCTCTTGCATTTGTTTTAGTGAGAAGGAATGGAGACAAATGAATAGGTTCAACCCATCATCTTTAATTCAAACTCTGAACTGTTTTTTAATACCTTTTGCTTTAGCACCTCACTTCTTTTATTGTTGAAACACATTTCCAATGGAAAATACAATATTGATAGGATCATGATGGTGATGATAATAATAGCCAAATGCACTTAGTTCTTACTTTTTTGTTGTTTTGTATAAATTTAAGGGATATGAATGCAATTGTTACACGCATATATTGGTGAAGTCTTGGCTTTTAGTGTATCCATCACCCAAATAACATACAGTGTATCCATTAAGTAATGACTCATCACTATCCTCTCTTCCACCCTTCTAGTTCTCCAATGTCTAATATTCCACACTCTATGTTTACGTGTACACCTTATTTCGCTCCCACTTATAAGTGAGAATATGTAGCATTTGGCTTTCTGTTTCTGAATTGTTTCACTTAAGATAATGGCCTCCAGTTTCAGCCACATTGCTGCAAAAGACATGATATAATTCTTTTTTATGGCTAAATAGTATTCCATTGTGTATATATACTACATTTTCTTTATCCAATCATTTAGTGATTGACACTTAGGCTGATTCCATATCTTTGTTATTATGATAGTGCTGCAATAAGTATACTGGGTTTTTTTTTTTTGTTAATTTTTAGGGCACACCATTTATATGTGCTCTTAGATCCAGGCACATGAGGCTCTCACACAAAGCCCCAAACTCAAGGGGTCTTGTACTTTGGGAATGCCTACTTTAACCATTTCTGTGGTGGTTACTTTTTATGTGTCAACTTGACTGGGTTAGGGGATGCCCAATAAAACATAATTTCTGGGTATGCCTATGAGGGTGTTTCTGGAAGACATTAGCATTTGAATCAGCAGACTGAGTAAAGAAAATCCACCCTCACCAATGTGGGCAGGCATCATCCAATCCATTAAGGGCCCAGGTAGAACAAAATGGTTGAGGAATAGCAAATTAATTCTCTCTTCTGGAGCTGAGATATCCATCTTCTTCTGCTTTTGGACATCAGCACTCCCCCAGTTCTCAGGCCTTTAACTTCAAACTGAGAGTTATACCATTGGTTCCTCTGGTTATCAGGCCCTTGAACAAAGGCAAAATCATGCTTTCCTGGTTCTTTGGCTTGCAGATGGCACATCATGGAACTTCTTGGCCTCAATAATCAGGTGAGCCAATTGCCATATTATATTATCTTATTCTATCTATCTATCATCTATCTGTCTGTCTGTCTTTCTATCTTTCTATCTATCTATCTATCTATCTATCTATCTATCTATCTATCTATCTATCTACCTACCTACCTATCTATGCTATTGGTTCTGTTTCTCTAGAAAACCCTGGCTAACATAATTTCTTTTCTTTTCTTTTTTTCTTTTCTTGAGATGGAGTCTTGCTCTGTCTCCCAGGCTGGAGTGCAGTGGCGTGATCTTGGCTCACTGCAACCTCTGCCTCCCAGGTTCAAGCAATTCTCCTGCCTCAGCCTCCTGAGTATCTGGGACCACAGGCAAGTGCCACCATACCTGGCTAAGGCTAATATAGTTATAAGGCCTTCTGTGGGGCTTGGGATTAACCAGGGCTGGCAATGCCACCCAGACAGAGTACTCCAAGCCCTAATTAGAACCATATAGGCCCTGGTTCTTGTTTCTTTTCTTTAGGGTACTCTCTGACCTCTACTCCTTGTGTGGTATTGACCAGATGCCTTGGGAAGCTCTAAAACTCATATCAGTCATCCCAAAGCCTGGTAGCCAGCCTGGTTCCAGTGGTCCACCCTGATAAACTGAACCCTCCCACTGTCTGACACAGAATTCTTTCACAAAAGCATGTGAGACTGGGTTATAAGAATGAGGCTCACATGCTTATTTTGGGTGACTCTCACTCAGTCAGAATAAGGATGAAGTCTTTTATACTGCTTGGGGAATGCACAAATACGTAAGTTCCTTTTCTCTACCATAATTAAATCTTCATCGACAAATCACTGGATCTCATTTGGCCCTGTGAAGATTCTTCATCCTGTGTCTAATTGAACAAGAGTCACCCCAAATGCAAGTCTTACCTAAGTTATACCAGAAAATGTGAAGACATTCACTTTATGACTATGTTAAACTTACCATTTGGAAATTGATAGTGTCAAAGTAGATTAACGTATCTTTCACCTATGTCTCCTCTCAAATGCTTTAGGATGCAATCACTGCATTCCTAGAAAGTAATCTATCGCAGTATCAGCTGCACCTCTGACTTTACACACTGCTATCAGCAGTAGGAGGGCGCCTGTGGGCAGTGAGTAAAGTGGTTCCTATACACATATGTAGGGCTATGCTGGTGATTTTAGCTGGTTCTGATCATTGGGTGCCTTGTTCTGCCCCAGTCTTCATATATTTTGAATATCAACCCTTGTTACTTCATTTAACTTTGTTTTATTGTGCTTATTGCACTGATATAACTGAAAGTTAAATTGATAAAGTCCTTTGCCTAAATTTGCAAGCTGAGAAGTAAATGGCAGAGCAGGGGTGTTGTCCAAAGGCTATCTCATTCTAGAATTTGTTTCCCAGACTATCGCATCTCAGATTGGAAAACTCTCATGCAGAGTTTAGGCATTCCTCCCTATGCCCCAAGAACCCATTGCACTTTTTAGTACTCTCTACCCTAATTAAAGTAGTTAGATTATTGTACTATACTTGTATTATAAATATTCTGGTAACTTCATGTAGCTGCAGTGTCTAAAAGAGAGAATAAATGAAATGGTAAAAGGCTTAGAGTCTGGAGCAATAAAAAAGTTTTTAGGCTTTTATTCACACCAAACTGAACACAAACTTCAGGAAGTTACTTCAGCTTTCTAAGTGTTGATTTCCTCATCTGTAAGAGGAGAATACTTATAGCTATTTTGGTAATTAGTTGAGGGTATTAAATAAGATTACATAGATAAACCACAGTGACTATACATAGAAGGTACTAAATGAACGTATCTTGTTTTTCCCCAGGTCCCAACACACACATTTCAGCGTATGGATAATTCTGGTGTACAGCTCTCTCTAGGGAGAACAAACTCTGTCAACATATATCCTTGAGTCCTATCAGAGATACAAAAGAAAGAATCAGGCACATAAATAAATGTATGTTGTAGATTCTTATCTTTGATTACTTAATTTTGCAAAATAGTTTAATCTCATGATAGACAATTTTATAGAAAAATTTGTTTAGTATAACCTAGGCTTCAGTAACTATTTTTTAGTTTTCAGGGCTTGGAACGAGCCAAAAATACATATCACAAAATACTTGTTAAAATGAGCTCAACACTTTACAAAAAGGAAAGCAAAAGCAAAAAGGATGAATTTTTTACATGCATATAATTTTGTAGATCCACTTTTGGGAATCTTTTGAACATGAAAAACACAGTGAGGGCAAAAGTTATTTTTATGGTAAGTTGGTGAGTTTGCAAACGTGAAGTTGGAGAGGTTTTTGACATCCAAGAGCCAAGATTTGTAGACAGCAGCTGGCTAGTATTATCCTCACATTTCCAAGCACGATAGACATGTAGAAATGAGGTAGTTTCTGAATACTAATCTTGGGAGAAAACCAACCAAAAATTCTGCTGCTCATCATTGTTATCTGAATTGTCTTTTTCCCTTTCCTGCCACTGCTTTCCATTTGCAGGACATACTATCCTGGTCACTAGGCCTATGGGAGAGGTTTTGCACATTCATGCCCCACCTGCTTTCCACACTGGATGTGAAGGTCGATTCCTCGTGGAGCTCTTTGCCACGTGTGGAGAGGACAGAGTGATAGCTGTGTGATCCCATCTGGGAAAACTGTTGCTGAATGTTTACTTTATGAAAAATAGCCTTGTAGTGTTGGATGGTAAAAACTGGCAGAGAATTTTTGGCTATTCAGAGAACTAAATTACATGAAGTCTTAGCCATTTTCCATGGGAAAAAAAACCTGCACATTTATATTTTTTAATAACGCTTCTCCATTCTTAGAATGGAAGCCTTCACAGAAGTCATGGCCACCCTACTCCACCCCTAGAGGTAAAGGCATTCACATATTCATATTCATGATGATTAAATCCCAACTTTTATACATTTTCTCATTAATCATTTCATAAAGGAAATATAAAATTGAACATTAAAATCTTACTGACAAGATGCTGGTTACTAGCTGTGCATCCCTTGAAAAAAAATAGAAATTAAATTATAAATCAAGTCAACTTTTAAAGTCACAATGGAATCATACATGTTTGAAATGTATGCACAAGCTCAATAGACTCTGCCCATAATATTGTCTAGCAAAGATAAGAATCAGAGAAAAAACTGAAAACTGTTTATTGTGTGCAGTTGCTGAACACATATATACCTCCAAACAGGATGGCAGATGTGGAACAGCTGCTCATTATCCATATTGGAAGAGGGAATCTATCTTTGAAATTATTTATAACCTGCTTCATGATTAGGTCTACTATTTTTCTTTGGGGTAAATAAAATTAAGCATTCATGAACATAATTTTAAAATATATGTTATTTGCAACAAAAACACTCACTTATATCAGATTATCAAAATGCTTCACACTTTAATCATAGCCATATTCATGAAGGTCCTATTACACACAGTAATGATAGCAAACACTTACCTAATGCTTACCATACGTATCAGGCTTCACTCTAAACATTTTAAACTCATTTGATCCTCACAACTACTTTAAGAGAAAGGTGCTATTCTCATTCTTGTTTTACAAATTTTAGGAACGTCATTAACTTGCCCAACATCACATAGCTAATAAATGGTGTTGCCAGGATTCAAATACCAGCATTCTGACTCCAGAATCTGCATTTGGCTAAACTGTCACATTGTATACTATTGTTCATAAAACAAATGTAGACTATTTCAAGTTTTTATGTTATGTAGTGTGAGAAAACTGTTACCTTGGAAGAGAAACTTTCCAAGCAACAGTATTACCAGTCAGGATAGGCTTGGCTAAACTATGGCAATAAAATGACACAATAACATTACATGTCCAAGGTGGGTCTGTACCTCAGATATTTTTTTTTTTTTTGGCAGAAGAGAGGACATGAAAGTGGCACATCAATTCTTAAAAAATGCCTTAGCACAGAAGTCTCACATTTCACTTCCACTCATGTTTCATTGGATGAAAATAGTCAATTGGCCTCGCCTAACCACAAGGCTCTTGGGAAATGTGAGCAAAGAGTAGACAGATTAGAAAAAGGCAGTTGAGGCCAAAGAAGAATAAAAAGGTTGTAAGGAAGCATTTAGCTGCTCTAAATGTATATGTCACAAACTCTTAGATTACAGGAATTTAGTAGACATGGTATGTCCAAACTTCAAGAAAACATTTGCCAACAGTGTCAAGTAGACTGATAGAGAGACAATGATTGGAAAGCATTGTAGTTAAAGAAAAAGGATAGCCTTTGGGGAGGTCAGCTGGACACTTAGCCCCTTACAGGGGCCTTGGCCTGATCGTCAGCTCTTATGTCCAGAAACACCAGATGGCTGGCACGTCTGAAAGTATAGGTCTCCCAAAGACAGACTAAGTATAATCCTACTGATAAGTGTAATGTTTAGATCAGATTACCAATATTATTAATTTATAATGAGAATGATAAAGGTGGAGCAGTCTTCTTATTTCGACTGACATAAATTCTGTATGTGTGGAATAAATTTATAGGAAGTCAAAAAATATATGACAAAAGCAAAAAGAGTGAGCTAGATTATTTGAATTATAATTGGCTTGAAGGTAGGAGAACCCTTCACTATGCCAGACTACAAAGGTAGGTCCATGTGTAAGCACTGGTGAGAATGACATCTCTAACTCAGCCAAGCCTATTTTCACTTAATCTGCTTGTCACTTCAGCTAGCAAGCAGAGCAAAGGTCTTGTAGGCTGAAATGGATCAGCTGAATCTAACACTGAGAGACCTATTGGTTGTATATTCCAGATCATTTACCTGGGCTCCAGACTTCAACTACACAAAGGCAGAGCAGGGATATATGGAGATTATAAATGCTGGCTGGTATGTCTTTGCTCTTTTATATTTTCCAGGCTCTCTTGCAGTTAAGTTTGCCATTCACTGGTTCTGACAGTGGAATGTGAGTGGAAGTGACATGTGTCACTTCTGAGATGAGGTGGTTAAAGATCAGGTGTGCCTTTCTCCATGTTCTCTTCCTCCTTTCTGCCAGCAGGATGATACCAGGAGACTGTGAAGTGGTGAGATGGTGAAGCCACAAGTTTAAAGCAGTGTGATTCCTCAGTCACCTCTTTGAAGTGAGCAACTTAAATCTCATCAGACTGGGATATGAGCAAGAGTAAGTCTTGATTCTATCAAGCCATTAGGATCTTGAAGTTGTTTGTTTACTTCTGAAATATGTTTAAGGATTTTAGTTGGCAGTAAATTTACATGGATCAACTAGAAAGATGCTTTCTATCCTTGACATCTCAGCAATATTTAACTACAAGCCCCCTTTCCTAATAGAAACATTCAATTCCTGTTGCTTCTGTGGCCCAGCATCCTCCAGGTTTTCCTCCTATCCTGCTAGCTGCTCCTTTCTCTGCCTTTCTTTGTGTCCTCTTCCAAAGGGCTGTTAATTGTTGAGTTTCTTTTGGTTCAGTCTTCTGGCCTTTCCTCTTTTCATTTTTTTTTCATGTGATTTGGATTACCATCTATATGGGAGAAGACTCGGAAATTTATATCACTACCTTAAATGTTCTTCTGCACTCCACACACATAATCCAACTTCCTAATTGATATTTTCTCATGGACTTTTCAATGACTCGTCATACAAACCTGCACTCAGAATTTTTCTTTCCAAATCTCGCCCTCTTCAATATTTCCTACCTCAGTGAATGGCACACCACCTATCCAGTCACATGAGACAGAAACCAAAAGTCCAGCAATCCTTCCTCACCCCTGTCCACTCTTCTCCCACCTTAGCTGATCCATTACCAAGTCTTATCAATTTCCCTCCTAAATATTTATCAAAAGCATTCTCTCCCTGCTGGCTCCACCAACGATCCTGCCATTATCTCTTACC
Source organism: Pan paniscus (assembly GCF_029289425.2). Taxonomy (NCBI): domain Eukaryota; kingdom Metazoa; phylum Chordata; class Mammalia; order Primates; family Hominidae; genus Pan; species Pan paniscus. The sequence continues at coordinate 120,191,138 of NC_073254.2, read as the reverse complement.
CAAGCTCCTGCAATAGTCTTTTTACTAATCTATGTGCATATGCTCTGGTGTCTCTTCAATCCTGATCCACTCTTCATAGTAATATTTAAAAATTAAAAACTTGTCTCTTTCCTATTTAAAGTTCCTCAATAGTTTTTCCATTTGTTGTGTTAGGCTAATGATAAAACATGATTTTGACGATCCTGCACATTCTGGCGCCTTCTACCTCTCTGGCTCACCTCACCTCCTGCAGACTCCACAATTCTTTGCTGCATTCATACTGGACTTCCTTCCATCCCTCAAACTTTCATCAGGTTTTCTCCTGTGACTCCCACTGCACATGTCCTGACACACTTCTTTCTCTTCTTAACCTATCAAGTCTACCTTTCCTTCAGCTTCTGCTCAAGAAAGAAGCCATTTTGATCTCCTGATTAGTTCAAATCTTCCTATAACAGATTTTCATAAGACTGTATACTTTTTATTAGGACTTGTCATGGGTGCAATTTTACATCTATTTGTGTGATTACTTGATACCTCTCAGTATCCTCCACTAAACAATAAGCTCTAAGGAAGTAGGGACATGTTGTCTTTTGTTCGTTTTTATCTCCAGCCTCTAATACAGTGCCGGACATAGATGAGGCTCTTTCAGTAAGTATTTGCCAAAGGAAAAATGGTAGGAAGATGGGAAAGAAGGGAGGAAATAAAATAGAAGAAGATGAGTCCATATCTTCTCTATATTTGCCAATTTGCACCTGGAGCATTAGATTAAGTTCTGGGTGCCATATTTTGAGATAAAAACAAGCTGGAATATATTCAGAAGAAAGGAATCAGAAAGATCAGGAGAGGCAAAGTTGGGATTGATGCATCAAATAGGTAATTGGATGCTTTTTTCAATTTCTTCCAACCAAAAGATTCTAATTCAAAGAAACATATTATGTACTACTTCGTGTTGTAAAATAATTTACATAATTCCTCTTTCACAAATTAAGGCATTTAAAAGGAAAACACTTTCATGTTTGTAAATAATCTTCAAAATAGTTTACTGAGAAAAATGCATGAAAAAACTCTGCAGTGTCTCTGGGCACTTATTTTGATTGACTGGTGCAGGCACTTTTAGCCCCCTTTCTCCTGCTTTCTATTTCTATTCTAATACAACGGAATTATCTTTTTGCAATAAATTTCATGAGTAGTCTACTGTGAACATATATGTTTTAATCAAAGAAGATATAGCTTATAATGATTGTCAAAATCATTCTTTTATATTATGTAGATTTACTGCCTGATTACTTCTAAGTGTGATTTTTTGGCTTTTGATACTATTGCTTATGTACATGAAATTTAGAGTTATGGATTAAAGAATATATAACCAGATTAGCTGCAAACTATGAACATTAATAAAAGAGACTAACAAAATTATAAAACTATCTACTATGGCTATTTATTGAAAATTACAAATTTCCTAAAAGTTGCTGATATTTGTTATGTATCATAAGCAATAGTTTTGACTTCCACAATTTTTTTCATTTGTGCTTCTCTTTTGTAAAAATACAAATTTTGTTTATTAATATCTTTCTTTAGACCAAAACAAATCATTCAGTGAAGGAGGAATTTATGTTAGTTTCTGGAAAAAGTATGAAGATTAATCCCTTCATTAGTCAAGGAGGAATTATAACTGATTTCTTCATTTTCTTCTGCATTATTTCAAGCACTTCTCTTTTATACTTCAGAAATCCATGATGCCAAATATATACTTCTCACAAATTATAAACCTTTGAATTACATCCCTGAGGAGTTTTCTGTTTGTTTGTTTCAACACCAATAAAAACAGAGAATTGAATTACATATTTCTGAATTAGGGAAGAATATTAATAATTTCAAAAGGAGGCATTGCATTCTGCAGCATTTAGTTAGCCACAGTGGAACAATGTTAAACTGGATCTGCCTCATTCAGTAACCAAGCATCAGTCAGTGACCACCTTAAGGGAGCCAAGCTCTAGGGTAGAAGCTATTGGAGTCTTGTGGCCATGATGTTGGAAGGAGAGGAAGGCACCCACTCTGTTTGGGAAAGATGCCTGGGTTGGAGCAACACTCACAGGGACATAGTCAAGGAACAATTCTTAGAAATCACATAGGATTGACCCCCAGCTCCAGACCCCAAGTAGGTAAAGGCCAAGGATAAGACAAATGGAAGAACTGAACCTTAGTCACTGGTAAAATCTCATGGGATTGTCTTAGAGCAGAATCCAGATAAGCTCCACTGCTGAGGCAGACAAAAAGTTAGATGGAGCTAGCACCACAGAGTGGAGAACAAAATTGCTTCAAATGAACCCTAAATAAATGGAAGGAACTTACAGAGTCCTCAGGTCACATTGACAGTATGGTCATACGTGTATTCCGAAAGTTAATGATTAAAAAAGACACACACACACACTTTGCCTCAGTTACATTCATGTATCTTATGAAAGCATTCTGCAAAATAATGATAATAAAAATTATTTGACTAACTACTTCAGACTTTTCCCCATTTTTGCATATCTAGCCATTGGCAGCATCTATGCAGAACAGGGAATGAAGATTTCAGATTGCTAAGAAACATTTCTAAAATCTCTTCTGAGAAATATTTTTTAAATGCACTTTGTCATCTTATCTGAATAAATACATTTATAAACATCGTTACCAGGTAGCAAGAGGTGATTCTGTCCAATGTTTGCACAGATTTTATGGTTGGCAAATATAGTGTGAAATTTGCAAAGATATTGGGCTATGAGTGTGTTTACATTGGATAAGTAAAAAAGCCCCGCTTACCCGGTGAGCTTTATTAATGTAGACAGTCAATTTGAATAATATGGGCCCCAAAGTTTGCTTTTTCTTATCAAAACTTTTAGGTCAAAACTATTGAGAGAATGTTTCATCTCACAGCTCTCTTTCATTTTTATGGGAAGAGGTTTCAAATTTATGAAACACCAAATATTTACTACTTGACAAGATTAAAAGAAATTCCATTTGAAAATATTTGCTGTCAGCATACTCTATGATTTTTAAAAAAATTACTAATGAGGCTTTTAAAAAATAACCCTGGATCTCACAGACTTGAAGCAGTTATATTCTTTGCAGTAACTCTTGGGAAGCCGCACATGTAATTAAACCCTGAGTCTAAATCTCTAATCACTTGGTTTTGACAACTTCTGTTTAGTGTGTTCTGCCAACAACATATTAATTAGATGTAACCCAGTGGTTTCAGGTCATTTCAGGAAAGCAAACAGAGCTCCAGGGATTACATGCTAAAACTCAACTATCTTCTTGGCCATTTTGTAAAATAAAGAAAGTGGAGACCTACAGTAATTCTCATAAAGACCAGCTATATGAGGAAAAAGAAGAGGTTTTGGACACATGTATTACCAAGATTATATGTCTCTATTAATTGTTTACTTTGCCAGCTTAGACCTATTCAGAGTAATCTGCTGAGTTCCAAAGGAAAACATAAAGGACTAAATAAACAACTTAAATCTTATGAAATCGTTTATTTGGAGAGTACACTGCTAAATAATAGAAGCAGGTGTGGAAAACATTTGTGTACCACACCAAGGATTTGTACCTAAGTCACTTAGGGGGAATTGTCATATCATCTGTCCTAGTCATATCAGTGTTTGATATGTTGTCCTCCCAAAAGATTGATAATAAAATAATATGTCTCATCTTTATTATTATAGTAATAATAAAAATCACTGGACAAAAATCAGTATTTATCTACAATGTTGACTTGAATCATAACATTATTAAAATCCTTACATATATCAAAATAAAGTCATACCAACAGGCTTTATATGATTATAATATTGATTTAAAAATCACTAGGGAAAATGAATCTCTTTAGTATATTTTAGTTTTTTGTTTTTAGAATTTTAGAGAAAAATGTTCCCTGACCTTTTAAATAATTTCCCTGTCAGAAACATTAATTTCCTTCTATATTCAGTGCTGGGCCAGGATGTGGATGCTTTTGCTTTTCCCAACATGTGGTATTGCCTTTGGAGTAAAATTTAAATGGGACCAAGGTATTTCTGCTCCTGGCCCTACAGCTCCTGCCTCCAGGTCTGCAGCCTCTGGGTTTTCCTCAGCACCTTTTGCAGTTCCTTGAAAAGAAGCTTCCCAAAGGGCTAATATCCAGAATCTACAATGAACTCAAACAAATTTACAAGAAAAAAACAAACAACCCCATCAAAAAGTGGGCGAAGGACATGAACAGACACTTCTCAAAAGAAGACATTTATGCAGCCAAAAAACACATGAAAAAATGCTCATCATCACTGGCCATCAGAGAAATGCAAATCAAAACCACTATGAGATATCATCTCACACCAGTTAGAATGGCAATCATTAAAAAGTCAGGAAACAACAGGTGCTGGAGAGGATGTGGAGAAATAGGAACACTTTTACACTGTTGGTGGGACTGTAAACTAGTTCAACCATTGTGGAAGTCAGTGTGGCGATTCCTCAGGGATCTAGAGCTAGAAATACCATTTGACCCAGCCATCCGATTACTGGGTATATACCCAAAGGACTATAAATCATGCTGCTATAAAGACACATGCACACGTATGTTTATTGCGGCATTATTCACAATAGCAAAGACTTGGAACCAACCCAAATGTCCAACAATGATAGACTGGATTAAGAAAATGTGGCACATATACACCATGGAATACTATGCAGCCATAAAAAATGATGAGTTCATGTCCTTTGTAGGGACATGGATGAAACTGGAAACCATCATTCTCAGCAAACTATCGCAAGGACAAAAAACCAAACACCGCATATTCTCACTCATAGGTGGGAATTGAACAATGAGATCACATGGACATAGGAAGGGGAATATCACACTCTGGGGACTGTTGTGGGGAGGGAGGAGGGGGGAGGGATAGCATTGGGAGATATACCTAATGCTAGATGACGAGTTAGTGGGTGCAGCGCACCAGCATGGCACATGTATGCATATGTAACTAACCTGCACAATGTGCACATGTACCCTAAAACTTAAAGTATAATAAAAAAAAAAAGAAAAAAAAAGAAAAGAAGCTTCCCTCTCAAAAGCATTATTAAGACAGACTTTACTGAAGACCTTGAGGAGAGAAAAAGGAGATTTGCTTTGCAAACTTCATAGAAAACAACATAAAAATTATATATATATAAAATATCTCCCAAGCTCCTTTCTCAGACACCCCCAACTCTTCTCTCTTTTTGATCATTCTGGCTAGTTTTTACTCTTCTTTCCTTTTGGATCTTCTCCTGGAAACTTCAAATCATTCCCCCATCTTTTGTGCAGAGCCATTCAACTCTGCCCATCTTCCATGCCAACATGGTATACTCAAACCCGGCATATAGGGCTTTCAGCCATAGGGCTAGAGGGACAAGTCCCACAAGCTTTGTAGGATGATTAATTAACCCATAGGGATCTCATCTTCCATACTAAGAAGTTTGTCCAAATGGTGTCTTTTCCTAAAAATATACGATGTTCTCCCTAGGAGAAATTTTGTAGAATAAAAAATTCTCCATTTCTTTTAATAATACTATCATTTTTCTGATTGAGCAATCCTAATATCCTTTAACTACACAGTAAGAAAGGCCAAGGAATAGGATAATGCACAAAGATATCCATCAACTCTCTGGAGAATTGTCTCCTAAAATAAACTCCAAGCAATTATAATATCAAAGTATACATTGCCACATATGTTTTGGTCAATCTAGAAGACCTGATTCTAAATACATATTTTTGTTGGAGAATGACCTTTAATTACTCATCATCACTTCTCCACTACACCCCCTAAGAGTAAATCCAGTTTTTAGATTAAAAAGCCTTAGAAAGTTTTATATCTCATAAGTTTATATTAAGGGGATCTAAATTATTTAAAGGAACAGATTCAGCCAATGAAAGAGCTTCTATTCAAAGATAAATGCTCTTTTCTTACAATATCAAAGAAATTTGGATTTGCAAATGTAGTTATTAAAGATGTCACTGTATGTTTAAGAAGTAACTTGCAAAACTGAACGAGCATTGGCTTAGAAACCTAAGAAGGTCCTTGGTGAGGTGATGAGGAGTTGGGTAAGGGTGGTGTGGGGTAAGTGAAAATGACGCCCATTTGATTTTCTAGTTGTGTGTTGTGATGCATGTTAACTTGACAAGAGAAAGGACTGGCAGCTCATAGTAACAGATCCAGGTCTGACTATACCTCCATTTCTAACCTGTAACATTGGTGAGTTATCCAATCTTTCTAAGTTCCAACTTTCTCATCTGTAAAAAGGAAATAACAAATCCTGCCTCAGGGCATTACTGTGAGCATTAATTATGTGAGAGTTTTACACATGGAAAGACATCAAGACAGTGCCATTGGATTTTCACAGATGCAGAGTGGTCAGGGTCTTACTGGTTTTTTTGGTGAGCCTCTTCTTCCTTCTAGTCTCAACCCAGTGTGTCTCCCTGTCAGTTCCCGAAATCATCTGTGCTTAGCACTGAGCAAACTTCTGTGGAGATTACTTTGACCTAATATTTCTCAAAAACTTGCAGGGTTAGTTCTAGGGCCACCTTTTCCATAGGCACTAGGCACATTTACTCTTGTAGGCCTCTGCCTCCAAAAAATATTAAAAATTATGTTTTGCAAATCTGTTGGTATAAAGATAAATATAATTCAGGCTTGATTCATTTTTATATATTCATTATTATATAACATTCACTTTTCCTTCTGATTTTTAAAAGAACTTAGCACTTTTTTGTGTGCCCCTAAAAGTATATTGGGCCCTAGGCAGGGTGCTTACTGTGCCTAATTCCTTTTTTTTTTTAATATTTATTTATTTATTTATATTTTATTTTTTGAGACTGAGTCTTGCTTTGTCACCAGGTTGGAGTACAGTGGCGCAATCTCGGCTCACTGCAACCTCCGCCTCCTGGGTTCAAGCAATTCCTCTGCCTCAGCCTCCTGAGTAGCTGGGACTACAGGCATGTGCCACCACACCCGACTAATTTTTTGTATTTTAGTAGAGAGGGGGTTTCACCATGTTGGCCAGGACGGTCTAGATCTCCTGACCTCGTGATCCGCCTGCCTCTGCCTCCCGAAGAGCTGGGATTACAGGCGTGAGCCACCGCTCCCGGCCACTCTGCCTAATTCCTGTCGGAGTCTCCAACTTTTCATTTGTAGTACTTTTTCTTAAGTATTTGAGAAAAATTGTCAATCCCCTCTCTTCTTTTGCCCTTCGTTGCACACATTAATTTTCTCTAATCTTTCTTCATAGATTCATTTCTTTTATCCCTTTATCATCTTGGTTTCCCTCTTTTGGATCCCTGTGGATTTTAGCCAAGGTATTGATGTTTCTTTTTGGTAAGCAGAAAATTATACATGAGACCCTGGGCCACCTGATGGAGGCCATAGTGAATAAAATGATTTATTTCCTCTTAGACATGTGAAACTCTACTTTTTGAACTTTTCTAAGTGCATTTGTGCTTTTTAATTTTTATTTGTTTTTAGTAGCTATTAGGGCATATTTAATTTCTTCTGAACTCTTACCCCTAGATTTTTACTGCTCTCCAAATGTCATTGTTTCATTTGTTCCTTTTTGACTTCATACACGAAATATTCCCAAACCAATAATAAATCAAACATTTAGCCATGGAGATTGAACGCACCATCACCTGTCTCCAAAGTGTAACTGTTAAAAGAAAGGAACAACCCGAGGGATCCAGATTTTAAGAGGGATTACAACAGAGTGGCTCTCGAAATATGACACAATTCGCCTTTCAGTGGTACTTGGTGATCACTTACTAAAAATGTTCACTTCACATTGATCTAGAAGTCACTTATACTAGTTTTCATTATATCTCATTTACTAGTTTATATTTTATTTGATTCCCAGTTTTAAAAATGTAGGTGTGTAGAAAAAAAAAACATGGTTTGTCCCCCTGACACCCCAGTTTTACTAATGAGCATTGGATTCAAGTTCTTAAAAAACTAACTTTTTATTTATACTCTACCTTATTTCACAGAAAAGACTTAAGGAGGTCTATAAAAATGCATACATTTTGGTAATATAAAATACATTTAAATAAATTGGGGGAAAATCAAAGAGAACATAGGGAAATAAGTTGGAAACAGATATGATGATGTATGCCATCCGTGCACACACTCTTGCTGGAAGCAGGTCATAATTGGACTCCAAGCTCAGTTTTTGAATTCTAAGTAAGCCAAACAATGTAGACCTCATTTTTTCCACCTAAAAACTGGTGAGAAAAAATGTTTACCAGATACTTACTTAGGATAAATAGAAATAATATCAAATAATTTTTAAATGGGTATGACTCCTTTAAAGGAAAGACAAAGGCTTATATTGTAAAGACTCCCACTGCTTTCTACCGCCCCTCTGTCCCCCGCCCACCACCACCAACCTTCCCATCCTCAAGGTCTAATTTCTCAGTAACAGAAGAAAGTGTCAATTATATACAGAAATTCTCATCTGCTTTTAAAAAATTATTAGGGCCATCAAGTTGTGCACTGCCAAACTCTAGGGAGTACTATTCACAGACTACATGCTAGAAATCTTAAAAATTAGGAAACATAACATAAAAATTGGGAAAACTCTTATAAAGAATATAAGAAGAGCATAAACTGTATCTTAATTACACAGAGATAACACCTGTTAACACTTTGTTTCCCTCCAGTTTTATTTTTATAGGACAAATTCCTAAAAGAGAATTTATTGTGTCAAAAGATATGAGATGTTTAAAACTCCTGAGACATTTTGCCCAATTACCCTCCTATCTGTAGTGTATATGAATGGCTATTTCAGTACACCTTTGTAATTTTATGGCCTCATTTCCTCATTTATTACATGAAGGTAATATTACCTTATATTAATGATATTAATATACCACCTCGGGTTCCTCATTCATACAACGAAGATAATAATACCTAGCAATAATCCTATTTCCTCACAGGATTGTTACAAGTGTTAAATAAGTTAGTAGTATATAAAGTACTTAAGGCAATGTCATACACAGTTTTGCTCTTATTATTTGCAAATATGGTAAGTAAAAGCAGTTTATTTTATTTTGTTTTTAGTTATTAAGAATATGGAATGTATTTTTATATATTTATTAAACATTTTTATTTCTTCTTTCATGAATTGCCTATTTATATCTTTAGCACAACTTCCCAATGAGTGTTTGGTTATTATTTATGTACTCTTTATATACTAAGGGTATTAACCCTGTGTCTGGCATAAATGTCTTAAATATTTCCCTCAGTTCTTTGTCATTTACTTTTGGTTATTTTTTTTTTTTTACATACAGACATTTAAGTTTGTTATTAAATCAAATAACTAACCTGTATGTACAGGGTTTTTTTCTTTTTTCTTTTTATTATTTAGGAAGTGTATTATTTTTCTGTGGCTGATATAACATATTACCACAAACTGGGTGACTTAAAATAACAGAAATTTATCTCTCATGCTTCTTAAAGCTAGAAGTCCAAAATCAAGATCTTGGTAGGGTTGGTTCCTTCTGGGGACTGTGAGAGAGAAACTCTTCCATGCTTCTCTCCTAGCTTTTGGTGCTGTCGGCCATCCTTGACATTCCTTGGCTTGTAAATGCATCACTCCAGTTTCTGCCTCCACTTTTACACGGTCTTCTCCCCTGTATATCTGCGACTCTGTGTCCAAATTTCCCTCTTCTTATAAGGGCACCAGTCATATTGGATTTAGGACACATATCTATCCAATATAACCTCATCTTAATCTCTGCAGATGTAATCTGCAGAGACCAAATGACGTCGCATTCACAAGTACAGGTAGACATAAATTTTTAGAAATAATATCAAATTATTCAACCCAGTATAGGAAGTAATTTTATATTCCAAAACCACAAAAGTATTCAGCTATATGTTCATTTATATATGTGTTTATTTATTTTTACATTAAATTCTTTAATGTATCTGGATCTCCAATGTTTTCTGATATAATTAGTAATTAATTAGACTGAAGTACATTACCTTGAAATTTAAGAGTCCTCCCATTTTTTTCAAGCAGTAAGGTAAAGGTAAAATACTAAATGTACCATTTAAGTCAAACCTTAGAAGTTTCATACACAGAGAAAAAAAAAGAAAATATTTTAAAAGGGCAATTTGATGACCTAGAACTTGCCTAATATTACCTGTTGCAAAATAAGTACTCCTTATTTTGGAAATCTTCATATTTACTAGATAATTCTCATGCCTCCCTTCCAAGGATTTATATCATTTTATACAGATGAAATGATGCCCTAATTAATCAGGTGCTGCTCAGCTAAACAGAAGATATTTGTATCACAGAAAGTCCTGCAGCTTTTTTTTTTTTTTTTTTTTTTGGTCCTCGATTACCCCATCTGTTTGCTTTCATGTCACATTTTCTCCGAGATCTAGCTTTCAGATGCATGAACGCTCCACCCAGTGCTTTGACTTTATTCATTTCCATATTTATCCCTCCTCATCCTGGAGTTGTTGTACTGGTAGGACCCTGTTTGTTCGCCATATACTTTTCCAATAGTCACATTTGATTCTTTAGTGATTATCAATTATATTAGCTTTCAACAAGTTTCCTTCTTGGGTTGCCTTGCTGTCTATGTAATGTTACAGTCTGCAATGCCTTGTGCTTTGATTCTCCACAATAGTAAAGGACACATATATTTTGGCCACTAAGACTATGATCCTCTCTATCCTGCCTGAAATATCTATGCATAGACTGGTATGCTAATTTATCCCATATCAGTTATCTCTTTTCTGGAGATCCCTGTACTTCCACTAAAGATTTTAGGTGGCCCTATACACCACTAAAAACTACTGCATTGAAGTCATTTTATCTACTTCAATATTTTCTGTGTTGTGTAAATGCCACTTAATGTAAAGTTTAAGCTGTTCTTTAAATTGATATATACATCCTATATTAATCCACCCAAAAGTGAAGTTGGAAAAATTGTTTTCAATCAGTTGCTAAAGACACACGAATAAAAATATTCCTTCTGGATATGAACTGCTGGGTGCTGGGAGGAAATAAAACAAATCAATAGACTAATATTAAATTAAGGAAATATCAAAACAATACAATAAAAACTATTTTTTGACAGAATGAATCACCATATCTATAGCTTGTATCTCATATATAGCTCTGTTTAGAATGTAAGTGGCTAACCAACATTAGGACACATGGTCATTAGAACTCATTGGGTGTTATTTTATGTATGAATATATATAAATATTGTTATCATTGAACACGAAGTATACACAAGTATGCCAGGCCCCATTCTATCTTGTGTCTGCAAGGCCACCAGCAAAATTGTCCCAGATGGAAATGTTATCATGAACTCTCTGGGCTTCCCTTAGTTTTTCTACATAATTGTTATCATCAAATAGTCCTAAGGTCTACTGGGGGTGTTTCCTTTGAAACATACTTTTATTGGACCACAACTATAGTTGCTAATAGAGAACTTTGCTTCTGTGTGAGTCAAGAGGTCCTAATTAGAATATTTAGCCAAGAGTTGTTAACAGATGTTAACAGGTTTCTGACCTGCAATCATTGCAATGAAGGCCTGGCTACTATCATGAGCCATCTTTTTTATTCACCTGACAAATAATTATGGGGCACCTACTATGCATCAAATCCAATTCTAGGCATCAATAAACAAAATAGAAAATGATTTTCTGTTCATATGGAATTTACGGTACAGTACATCCTTTGCAACCCAGACTGTGAAATCCACAGCTTCCTAAGACTAATGTTCCAAAAGGGATGTTAAGAATAGCAGAAAGGCAGGACACGGTGGCTCACGCCTGTAATCCCAGCACTTTGGGAGGCCGACGGGGGCTGGTAACCTGAGGTCAAGAGTTCAAGACCAGCCTGGCCAACATGGTGAAACCTCATCTCTACTAAAAATACAAAAAAAAAAATTACCAGGGCGTGGTGGCACGTGCCTGTAGTCCCAGTTACTCTGGGAGGCTGAGGCAGGAGAATCGCTGGAACCCAGGAGGCGAAGGTTGCATTGAGCCAAGATCACGCCACTGCACTCCAGTCTGGGTGACAGAGGGAGATTCCATCTCAAAAAAATAAAAAAAATAGCAGAAATAACTAACTTTTTATTGAGATCTGGTAAGAATGACTTTTTTTTCATAAACTGGAATAGATATGAATTCTCAATTGAGAAATGTAATAGGGTCTATATTAATACTATAATAACAGTGGGAAAAAACTATTATAAGGTAGGGTGTTACTGCCATTGGGATGAAATGAATGTGAGGGCCATTTGGATTCTGTTTAGTAGCTGTTAAGTCTAGTTCATTAATAGCAGAGCTTAAAAGCAGCCGTGCATAGAACAAATTAGGCAGCTTTGGACTGTGCTTTCTTGAAGTTCTAGACTAAAGGTAAGAACAGTACCAAACCAAATACTGGGTTCATTCGGTCCTTTAATCTTTTTGTTCAGCAGTGGAATGCTAAATGACAGGAGAATGCATCTTCATAAACAATAATGATTTGTGTCTGATGTCAGCTGCAAAGCCATCTAGAAACAAACCACAGCCTTGCTCAACTAAGCAGCTGCCATTTCCCTGGCCCTGCTTTTATTGTTGCAGAGCTGGGAATCACAAACAATGGTCCTGCACCTGCTGCCAGGCCTGCCAGAGTGATGATGGTGCCGTCATTCAGGCCAAGAGGAAAGGACCATAAAAACAGACACATGCCCTCACAAGCTCAGCTGCTCCCCTCCCTGGTGCTGCCGTCCTGCCAAACCTATGGCCAGTCCAGGTTGTCGCACAACTGTGCAGACCATTGCAGGAGACAGACAGATTCTCTGGGGAGGCACAAGTAAATTTGGTCAGGTTGGACTCAGCTTCATTAACTTCCTGTGGGAGAAAAAGTGTAGCCTGAGTGTTAGAGAGGGGCACATGTGGGACTCCCTAATGCATGTGACTGTTCTGTCTTCTTATATTTTTATCTGTCAATTCCCTTCATCAACCCAATGGTGATGAGATATAGCCTGTTTGCCATACCCAGAAAAGAGAGATAAGAGTCTTTTATGATAGCTTATATCTTCTCTTTGACTTTCTCCTCCTGGATGATTTAGGCTTTCACCACTACTTCTCTTGGGATGACTCTCCCAAACCATCAGTTCAATATGGAATCCTGGAACTTTAGTGCTAAAAGTTGCCACTGAAATTGTCCTGTCTAACTTCCAAATGTTAAAGTTAAGAAAACTGAAGCTCTGAAATGGCAAATGACTTTCCAAGATTGTACAAAGAAGGGGCTAATAAATGTCTTCTTTTGAGAAGTGCCTGTTCATGTCCTTCGCCCACTTTTTGATGGGGTTGTTTGTTTTTTTCTTGTAAATTTGTTTGAGTTCACTGTAGATTCTGGATATTAGCCCTTTGTCAGATGAGTAGGTTGCGAAAATTTTCTCCCATGTTGTAGGTTGCCTATTCACTCTGATGGTAGTTTCTTTTGCTGTGCAGAAGCTCTTTAGTTTAATTAGATCCCAGTTGTCAATTTTGGCTTTTGTTGCCATTGCTTTTGGTGTTTTGGACATGAAGTCCTCGCCCACGCCTATGTCCTGAATGGTAATGCCTAGGTTTTCTTCTAGGGTTTTTATGGTTTTAGGTCTAACGTTTAAATCTTTAATCCATCTTGAATTGATTTTTGTATAAGGTGTAAGGAAGGGATCCAGTTTCAGCTTTCTACATATGGCTAGCCAGTTTTCCCAACACCATTTATTAAATAGGGAATCCTTTCCCCATTGCTTGTTTTTCTCAGGTTTGTCAAAGATCAGATAGTTGTAGGTAAGCGGCGTTATTTCTGAGGGCTCTATTCTGTTCCATTGATCTATATTTCTGTTTTGGTACCAGTACCATGCTGTTTTGGTTACTGTAGCCTTGTAGTATAGTTTGAAGTCAGGTAGTGTGATGCCTCCAGCTTTGTTCTTTTTTATGCAGCCAAAAAACACATGAAAAAATGCTCATCATCACTGGCCATCAGAGAAATGCAAATCAAAACCACTATGAGATATCATCTCACACCAGTTAGAATGGCAATCATTAAAAAGTCAGGAAACAACAGGTGCTGGAGAGGATGTGGAGAAATAGGAACACTTTTACACTGTTGGTGGGACTGTAAACTAGTTCAACCATTGTGGAAGTCAGTGTGGCGATTCCTCAGGGATCTAGAACTAGAAATACCATTTGACCCAGCCATCCCATTGCTGGGTATATACCCAAATGACTATAAATCATGCTGCTATAAAGACACATGCACACGTATGTTTATTGCGGCATTATTCACAATAGCAAAGACTTGGAACCAAGCCAAATGTCCAACAATGATAGACTGGATTAAGAAAATGTGGCACATATACACCATGGAATACTATGCAGCCATAAAAAATGATGAGTTCATATCCTTTGTAGGGACATGGATGAAATTGGAAACCATCATTCTCAGTAAACTATCGCAAGAACAAAAAACCAAACACCGCATATTCTCACTCATAGGTGGGAATTGAACAATGAGATCACATGGACACAGGAAGGGGAATATCATACTCTGGGGACTGTGGTGGGGAGGGGGGAGGGGGGAGGGATAGCATTGGGAGATATACCTAATGCTGGATGACGAGTTGGTGGGTGCAGCGCACCAGCATGGCACATGTATACATATGTAACTAACCTGCACAATGTGCACATGTACCCTAAAACTTAAAGTATAATAAAAAAAAAAAAGAGTTACAAAAACTAGTTAAAAAACAAAAATAAATGATTTTTACATAAAAAAAAAAAAAGGGGCTAATAAAATCAGATTAGAACCTGCCTCGACTCCCAACCTAGTGCTCCTTCCACCACTCCATATCCTCTCTAATGCCTCCTACAACATCTTCCCCTCTCCCCTTACTTTTATTTCTATAGTCGATTTTGTATTCCAAGTAGTTGTTGAGTTTCACACAGCTTTGTAATAGCTTCCTGGCTCATATCCCACCTGCATGCACAAATCTCTTCTAAGATAACCACTGCAGATTACATGTTAAAAATGTATTTAAAAGTGCTCTTTGTGGTTATTTTAACTAAGGCTTCTTGTTGCCTCAAATGAGGTCAAAGTAGATCCAACCCACCTTGCCTGCCTATCTACAAAAGGCTACTATGTCTCTCTTACGCTCTAGCCTAAACTGACAGTTCCCTGTTCTTGGAATACTGCCCATATTTTTCCACTTACTACTTCTTCCATTTGGAATGGCCATCCAAAATCTCTGCCTCTCAATATGCACCCCAGCCTTTAAGACTCAGATGAGACGTCACCTCTTCCATGAAGCCATCACTTAGGTCCCAAACTCTTCCTTCTGTATTTTCCCATGATGTGTAAATCCTCTTTTATATACCATGTGAAAGTGTAGTTATTAGTGTATATATTTTATCCTTTCAAGTAGATTTAAAATTTTCCTATGCCTGAGATTCTGTCCCATACAGTCTTCTACCCTGCAGTCCCTCCCAACAGTATCTAACATAGTGCCTTGAATATAATCGATGTTCAGTGATATTAATTGAATGTTATACTATTTGATCAAGGTCTGACAACAATATTTTTACTCTAGCTTAGAAAGTTCATTTTGGAGCCGAGCACAGTGGCTCACGCCTGTAATCCCAGCACTTTGGGAGGCCGAGGCGGGCAGATCACGAGGTCAGGAGATCGAGACCATCCTGGCTAACAAGATGAAACCCCGTCTCTACTAAAAATACAAAAAATTAGCCAGTGTGGTGGCGGGCGCCTGTAGTCCCAGCTACTCAGGAGGCTGAGGCAGGAGAATGGCATGAACCTGGGAGGCAGAGCTTGCAGTGAGCTGAGATCCCGCCACTGCACTCCAGCCTGGGCAACAGAGTGAGACTCTGTCTCAAAAAAAAAAAAAAAAAAAAAAAAAGGAAAAGAAAAAATGTTCATTTTGACTTTTCAAACTGTATCTATTGCATCATGGCATCTTGGAATTAGAAACCAAAGACCAAGAAAGATATTTATACTAAAACATACATAACAGAATATCGACCTTTTTTTTTTTTCTGTCGCTTATACTTTATTGGTCAACTCTAGGCCTGTGTGTGGCTGGGTGGGCTTGTAGGAGGGCATCACTATTCACTAGTTCCCAGGTGGAGGCATGAGACGGCCTTGGTCTAGCCTTCCAGGGTCCCAGACTGTGGACTTTGGAGGGGCAGGTCTGGCCTTTCCTGGGTCAGCACAGGGCACCCAGGTGGCGGCACTGGTGGGCAGCCAGCACAGGCACCTAGGTAAGGGCACAAGCTCACTATCCGTCAGCCAGCCTAATTGTGTTTGGATAAATTTTCCTTGCTGTCACCCACGTTGAGCTTAATCGTGTCAGTGCCAGGCTTCCAGCCAGCGGGACAAACTTCCGCGTGCTCTTCTGCGTACTGGAAGGCCTGGACCAGCCGCAGAGCCTCATCCACGGAGCGTCCCACAGGCAAATCATTAACAGTGATCTGGGAAGGACACCCTTGCCATCATTGATAAAGCGGCCCCTGTAGGCAATGCCCGCATCTGTTTTCAGCATGGCGTAATCCTCAGACAAGCCACTGGCCACCTCAGCAAGCAGGGGGATGTTCAGGGGGCCCAAGTCTCCCTCCCTCTGGGGGTTGTTGATCCAAGCCAGGTGGGTGAACTGAGAGTCCACTGAGATGCCCAGCACTTCGCAGCCCAGCTTGCGGAAGTCCTCGGCATGGTCGCTGAACGCGATGATCTCCGTGGGGCACACGAAAGTGAAGTGCAGAGGGTAGAAAAAGAGGACCATGTATTTCTCTTTGTAGTCCTACAGCTTCACTTCTTTGAAAGCACTATCCATCCACCACGGTGGTGGCCTTGAAGTCAGGGGCGGGCTATGCCATGCGCGCGATTACGGAGGCCATGACTGAAAGCTGCGTGGGCTAAGGCTGGACTCACGGGCAACCAGACGCGTGGACTCACGTTCTCAGGACGAAAACTGACCATCTTAACCAACTTTACACGTAAAGTTCAGTGGTATTAAGTATATTCATATTGTTATGTAATTATCACTACTATCCATCTTCAGAACTTTTTTCATTCTGCAAAACTGAAACTCTATACCCATTAAACAATAACTCCCCATTCCCCTTTCCTCCCAGCCCCTGGGAACCATAATTCTAATATCAAATTCTATGAATCTGACTATTATAAGCACCACATATAAGTGAAATCATACAGTATTTGTCTTTTTGTGCTGGCTTATTTCACTTAGCATAATGACTTCAAGGTTCATTAATATTATAACATGTGTCAGGATTTCCTTCTTTTTAAAGGCTGAATAGTGATTATATAGAGAGAATATTTTGTATATATATTATATATGTAATATTCCATCTCTGTCTCTCTCTCTCACACACACACACGCACACACATATCACGTTTTAGTTATCCATTTATCCATAAGTGGACACTTGCCTTGCTTCCATTTTTGGCTATTGTAAATAATGTCACTGTGAATATGGGTGTAAAAATCTCTCTTTGAGATCCTGCTTCTAATTCTTTTGGGTATACACATAAAAGTGGAATGGATCATATGGTAATTGTATTTTTAATTTTTTAAAGGCATCTCCATGCTGTTTTCTACAATTCTACATTAAAAAGTTGGATTCTAGGCTGGGCATGGTGGCTTATGTCTGTAATCCCAGCACTTTGGGAAGCCGAGGCGGGTGGATCACGAGGTCAGGAGTTCAAGACCAGCCTGGCCAAGATGGTGAAACCCTTGTCTCTACTAAAAATACAAAAATATTAGCCGGGCGTGGTGGCGCGTGCCTGTAATCCCAGCTACTCAGGAGGCTGGGGCAGAGAATTGCTTGAACCTGGGAGGCAGAGGTTGCAGTGAGCCAAGACTGCACCACTGTACTCTAGCCTGGGTGACAGAGTCAGACTCCGTCTCAAAAAAAAAAAAAAAGTTGGATTCTTTTAAAAAATCTTCCAAAAGTCTAACATGTAAGAGAATATCTGAAGTAAGAAATAACAGAAACTACAGCACAGCACAGCACTGCTATCTATCCAAGCTGCTTTAGTCAGATGAATCACAGCTGTTGTTCAGAAGCCAGTTCAGTGTAAAAAATATGACACACAGCCTGTGGTTCCTGAGCCTGACTGTGCGTGAGAATCTTCACACCAGATAGTTGAAGCTAGAACCTCTGGGAACTTGGAATCACATAGAGCTCCCCCAACAGTTATAGTCCTCGTCTGGCCATATGTGAGGAGTCTTTTCATGGATTATGAGTATGTCCACAAACTTGGACTGATAGTATTGATGCAATTAATATTTACTTAAAAATATCTAGTTGTTTAAATAGGTTCACATCCATGGACATACCTTGAGGCAACCATGTACGCCCTCAGGTAACTCCAGAGTGGTAGGGCAGATAAACTGGAGACAGGGTGATAGACCATGGAGCCAGACGCAACAGGAAGGAAGTGGACAAGAAAACAGATGAGTGTGCAGGAAATCAGTAGCTACAGATTTCATTGGCCCTACATATGGTAGTCAGGGAGATGAGAGAAGTCACAGTATAAAAGAGGATCAAAGAGTAGGCAAAACTTGGAAACCAGGTATTTGGGAAGGTAGTTGGCATCAGGGAAGTCCATCAGTAGGGGGCAATAGCAAGGCAAAATAGGGGACAAGGGAAAAGATACTAGGCCTAGGGGAAATAACATATTAGGCAGTTCACAAAATTAAAAAGAAATTAGGCACAAATGAACAACTAGGGCATAAAATTAGAACTAATATCAAAGGCAGCATCCCCTCTTTCTGCCATTTCTTCATTTTGTCATTCTTTCATCCATTCAGTGGCAATTGCTGTAGACTTACTTGGTGCTTGGCAATATGGGTCCAGACTGCTCTTCTGGAATCCTTTAATCCCTTTTGTTTAAGATAAGGAATAGTCCAAAAATCCTACCACAGAATGTCATTACTAACAACATGTACACTGGTTGCTTCCCTTACTTTAAGTAGTGTGCATATGCACGTTTTCCAAACAGCCTGGGTCTGTAAATAAAAAGTCGTCACTCTTTCAGTAGGTATCTTAACAATACCATTAAAAGAGGCTTTTCACTCTGTCAGCATTGTTTTGAATTCCAATTTTGCCAGTGCTTTCTTCATTAATTTAAGAAGTGATTACCCAGCCAGTAGACTATTTTTTTCCTGATGTTCTTTTTTTCCCCTCTTCTCTCTCCTGTGCTATGCTTTATGAACTCTCATTGCTCATTAAATTAATGTGTGAGCAGGAGTTGGAAAAATAACTAAACTAAAATTAGTCATGTTTTCTAGTTTTTAGCAGTAGTGATATGATTTACTAGAGAAGGAAATTGGAACTGTGAACTAAAATTAAGCTTTTGAATTATCTGAAGATTTCATTCATCCTTGTTATTCCCAACCCTAGGGAAGAACTCTGTTCACCATGAGTGGGGAAAAAGTTTCATGCAATAACATAATCTAGTTTTAAATGCGTTTTCTGAATTCTGAACAAGCATAAATTGTCTCTATTTCTTGAAATTTAGGTTAGCAATCTTAATTTAAAATATGCTGCCCATAATTTCATCATTTGTGAATGTGTTAATTAAACTGGTAATGTTATCAAAACAAAATTGAGTTTCAATTTAGTTTTGTGAATATATTTTTCATAACTAAAAACAGTTTTATAGTTAATGTAGACATAGAGCATTCTTCGAATAAATAATCATCATTACCCAAATTAAGCAAGTGTTTGAGTGTCCTTTCAGTCCTCTCATGGTACATTATTTCTGACTGTAACATACCACTGACTTATCTGCCCCTCAGCAAATGACTTACTTTAATGCATCCATTATTCTTTCTGAAACTGTGCTCTTTTTTCTTCTTGCTTTGTTTTACCTTCATGATATCTTTGTTGTCAAACAGGTATTTAAGGTTATCACTACTGAGAGTTTTTCTAGAAGACATTCAATATACTAGAAGTAGAGAAAGAATGATTTACTCTGCTGTCATCTTCATTATCTTATGCAAAAAGTCAACAAGAAAATTCAACATAAATGCTTTACAATAGCAAAATTCAATATAAATGATAGAACTGGTACATCTTTCTCTCTCTAGTCTATTGTTTTCCAAGGTTGTTCTAAAAATGCCTAGTTCATAGGATGCTCCACATAAAAATGGTTCTGGGATGAGATGACTTTGGAGAATGCTGCACTGCATACTCACCTTTGGAGATATCCAAGGCCTATTAGTATATTATGGGCTGAATAAACTTGCTGTAAAGTAACCTGTATAACTTTATTCAAGTGTTTTCCACAATTATTTAGATAGGGAATCATTTCCTCTCCTCTTGGAAGAAGTGTTCCAAAAATAAATGTAAGAAACACTGATTTATTGTTTCCTGCTTAAAACACACTTACTAGTATCTGTGTCATTACTATATATTAAACATACAGCACAAAAAGAGCTGCCTTCTGACTAGCAAATTATATGCTAGCTTTAAAATACAATGTAGGTTTGGAGTGCTGTCAACAAGATGGCAGAATAGGAATTGTTAGCCCTCATCCTGCCACAGAAACACCAATTTAACAATGATATATGAACCCAAATATCTTTATGAGAAGTTCAAAATTCACTTAAGAAGTGGCAGTCACTCAGATTCACATAAAACCAAAATACCACATTGAACTAGGCAAAAGAGCAATTTCGCTTTACTCACATCACTTCCTTCCTCAGGCACAGTTCAGTTTCAAGAAAGATTGCTTCAGCCCATGACTCCTCTCTTGGAGGGAAAGAAAGGAGTATGCACCCAACATTCTCAGTCTTTTGGGGTGCTGAGAGACCTATTTCTGTTCTACCTCACTCAGAGTGCTAAAGAAACCACAGCATAGTTTTAACACCTGGGGACAGCTAAGAACAAAAAACATGGGGTAGACAGCTTACTGCAGCCAGCATGGTTCTGCAAGACTGGGAGAAGGCATACAATCCTAACATTGCTCTCCCAGAAGATGAGGGAGAAGAGTGAAGCATGCATCCAATGCCCTGGTCTTTTATTGCACTGCCCTAGGGAAAAGGGGTTGGCAGCTTACCATGGCCAGCATCGCTCCTTGCAATTGAGAGAAGGTGCACAACACTACAATTTATCCCTCAGAAGGAAGAGAGAGAAGTAGAGAATGCAATGCACATCTATAGAGAAGGTTTGGGAGGCTCCTAGAATCTCTAACCAGGTTTACTGGTGAAGATCTTTTCCTACTGAAGCCAGTCTTTAAAGATTAGAGGAGGTGGCTATTTCTTCAAATGTGCAGGCATCAACAAAAACTACAAAAAGCACCAAAAATTAGCAAAATATGACACAATCAAGGAACAAAATAAATGTGTAACAACTGACCATAAAGAAATGGAGATATTTGAATTGCCTGACAAAGAAATCAAATTAATCATCTTAAAGAAGCTCAGTGTGTTACAGGACAGCACAGACAACTAAATAAAATCAGGAAAATTATACATGAACAAAATGAGACTATCAACAAAGAAATAAAACCATAAAAAAGAACCAAATAGAAATTCTAGAGCTGAAGAATACAATACCTAATATCTAAACTGAAAAATTCAGCAAATTAAATTGTAGACTTGATTAAACAGAAGAAGTAATTTAAAAATATGGGTCATTTGAAATGATCTAGTTAGAGAAACAAAAAGGAAAAATAGTAAAGAAAATCTAAGGACCTATGAGACACCTTCTAGCAAACTAGTGTATGTACTATGTAAATTTTAGAAGGAGAGCGAGAAAGGGGTAGAAAGTTTATTTAAAGAAATAATCTTGAAAACTTCCCAAATCTTGGGAGATATATGGAACTGCAGTTTCATTAAGTCTAAAAGACCCAAATAGGATTAAATCTACACCAAAATACATTATTATCAAATTGCCAAACATCAAAGACAAGGAATTTTCAAAGCAGCAAGAGAAAAGTGATTTGTCACATGCAAGAGATCCTCTATCAGACCATCAGTGAACTTCTCAGATGAAGGCTTGCAGGCCAGAAGAGAGGAGAATAATAAAGAAAATAATGCTGGGAAAAAATGACAAAACATCAACCAAGAATACTATAACCAGCAAACTGTATTTCAGAAATGAAGGAGAGGGAAAGACTTTCCCAGACAAACAAAAGCTGAAGTTTATCTCCACTAAACTTGCATCTCAAGAAATGCTAAAGGGAATTCTTTAAATTGCAACAAAATGATGCTAAACAGTATCACAAGAGCATATGAAAGTATAAAACCCACTGGTACAAGTAAATACATAGATAAATACAGAATATTATAATACTGTACAGGTGGTATATAAATCACCTGTAGTATAAATGTTAAAAGACAAAAGTATTAAGAATAACTATAAAAGAAAAACTACCAAATTTTTTCAATGTATACACAACATAAAAGATGTAAATTGTGACATAAATAACATAAAGTGTGAGTGGTTGGAGAAGTAAAAGTAGAATTTTTTTGTGTGACAGTAGTTAAGTTGTTATCAGTTTAAAATAGACTGGTACAACTATAAGATGTTCTATCTAGCCTCATGGTAACCACAAAGAAAATACCTATAGAAGATAACAGGAAGGCTGGGAGAGATGGCTCATGCCTCTAATCCCAGCACTTTGTGAGCCCAAGGCAGAGGATGATTTGAGACCACGAGTTTGAGATTAGCCTGAGGCAATATAGTCAGAGCTCATTTCTACAAAATAATTTTTTTAAAAAAATTAGCCAGGCATGGTTGTGTACCCCTATAGTCCCAGATACTTGGGAGGCTGAGGCAAGAAGATCACTTTAGCCCAGGAGTTTGAGGCTGTTGTGAGCTATGATTGCATCACTGCACTCCAGCCTGGGTGACAGAGCAAGACCCTGTCTCCAAAAAAGAAGCTACAGGGAAGAAAGAGAAAGAAATCAAAACACATTATTATTTTAAAAAAATCAGTAAAGCACAAAGTAAGATAGCAGGAGAGGAAAAGAAGAACAAAAGAACTGCAAGATCAACAGAAAATAACTAACAAAATGACAATAGTAAGTCCCTCCTATCAATAATTACTTTAAATGTCAATGTATTAACCACCCAAATCAAAAGAGATAGAGTTGCTGAATGAATAAAAAAAAATAAAAACAAGACTCAACTATATGTCTACAAGAGACTTGTTTTAGATTTAAGGACACATGTAGGCTGAAAGTAAAAAATGTTCTATGCAAATAATAAATGAAAACAGGGATGGCTACACCTATATCAGAATTAAAATAGACATTAAGTCAAAATGCAATGTAGATTTCATTATTCCAAACACTGGCTAGATGATATCTAACAAATAATGCCAGATAGTTAATATTAGTGTGCCGAGGAAAAGTACAAAAGTGAAATATTTCCTGGGCCTTTAGGATCTTCAATCAATTGTAAATCAAATTTATATAGCTTAAAATTACTATTTGTTTCTTATTGAAAAAACAAGTACAGTCAGCGCTCCATATCTATGGGTTCTGCATCTGTAGGTTCAGCCAACCATTGATGAAAAATATTTTTAAAAAACCCACAACAATATACATAGTAACAGTACAATAAAAAATTATACAGATTTAAACAATATAGTATGACAACTATTGACATAGCATTTCCATTGTATTAGGTATTATAAGTAATCTAGAGATGATTTAAAGTATGCAGGAGGATACGTGTAGGTTATATGCATTTACTATGCTATTTTATATAAGGGCCTTGAGCATTTGCAGATTTGGGTATCTGCAGAGGGTCCTGGAACCAGTACCTTGTGGATACCAAGGATATGAGAATTAGTATCATTTCTTTTTTTGACAAGATGAACTATTTTAAGTTGTAGTATTTCTTTTTTTAAAGATGGTTATTCTTGCCAGCAATTTTTCGATAATTAGAACTGAAAAAGAATAGTTGTTTCTTCTCTTTTATCATTTCCTTAAATCGAAATTATGTTTCAATGAAAATTTACTGTTTTCTTCTTATACAACTGAGTTCTTTCTTTCCATTAGACTGACATTTCCATGGGCCTTTGGGATATCAAAGGAAACAGCATGGGAGGGGCAAGATTATGATGCACATATTTCTATCCCATCTTTGCTCTTGTGGGTAAACAACTCCATTTAGCTTCTCATCAAGTTTTCACATTGTGATAGGTAAAGCAACGAGACGCAAATGGACTTCAAAACACCTGGCCCTAAATAGGGGGCTTGGAAAATAAATTAATTTAGAATGTAAAAGCTAGATGTCACCTCAGAAATAATCTAATTCAAGGGCTCTCAATGCTGGCTGCAGCATAGAACCACATAGACAGCTGAGAAACAAACAAACCAGCAAGCAAACAAACAAATGGCAATGGTTGAGGGCCCAGTACACAGATTAATATTAATTAATTAATTAGTACTCCAGTGAAATCTGGAGTCTGAGACTTAATATTTTAAAGAACTCTCCAATGGTGGGGAGACGGAGAATCAAAAGAGAAGTTAACGATGATAACAACTAATCCTCTCAAACTCCATCACATTCGGAGTGAGGAATTTCTTGAGCAAGTGAGTGATTTTCTTGTTTACTGTTGGAAAATCAGTTAGTCCATTTGAATTAGAAAGCAGATCTTCTTATCCTTAACCTGAGCACTTTCCATCATATAGCATTGCCTTTCCTCACCATTCTCCTTAGCTACATGAAATTTTTTTTCGTGGACAAGTCATACAACTTCTTTGATGTTCATGTTTTGCTTTACCTGGTCAATAGTACCCAACAGGACCATTTTAGGATCAAATAATAACTATAAAACATGCCTGTTTTATATGTGTTATTAAATGTATATGGCATTGCTGATATATTACAAGTGATCCAAACTACATTGTTCATTTACACTAATTAATAGAATGTTTCCCATCAGCTTTTACTTGAAGAAGGGTTTTCCCAATTTTTCTTGGAAATCTAAGACCATCTCTTAGCATGTTATTTACTCCCAGATTCAATCTCTTTGCTGAAGCTACTGAGTTATTTTCAACATCCAACCCACTCTGGGACATAATCCCTTCCTAGTGACTTTACAAAAAACAAAAAAACACAATAAGAATTCTTAAATAAGTGGCTAGCGCCATGTCCTGGACTGTGATATTGTTTTGTTGCACTACAAAATAAGAAGTGAGAGCAAGAGAAAGTACTTTCTCCACACCGGAGTCCCCACAGGGACACAGCCAGCAGCCTGGCCCCTTTGGAATGGAACACCTGCCTCCTCTGCCTGCTGGGTCCCTTCTCCTTTGAGCCCCCACCTCACACAGCACATTCTACACCTGGCCAGCTGCTCCCTCGACTCCGGTGGAGCCTTCTTTACCAGTGGCTCTGCCTTATTCACACTCAGAGAAAGTCTGTAGGAAGGGGATGAAGGCAGGCTACCCACATGATAGAATGCCAGGGCTGCTAGTATGTCTCCACAGAGAAGATAAGCTACGTTGCCTAAGAGCTGGAACTCCAGGTGGTTCTTGGGGTGATCTTTGGAGTCCCAGCATCATTTGAGGTCAATAGAGATAGATGCGTTGTTGAGTAGGTGGTATGCTAAACTCCCATCCAAGGAAAAGTGCAGAAAGTACCACTAATGAATGCCAAACTGGCCCCTGGGCATACTGACCAAGGGGCTGCCATGATTCCTAGGCCATCAGCGTTTAACTTGATGTTCCACTGGGAATTGCAGGGCTGTCTGCCTAGACTTCATTACCATGAATAATCAAAGTTGGAAGTACGTCAGAGGGCTTCTATGGACATTGTTTTTCACCTACTATAAGGTGATGGCAGTTTGCAGTAAAATTATTTCATGGAAAGTCCCTAGAATGCACTGATGTAAGCAGCTAACACCAGCCTCTCTAAATCAATCATGTCATGGTTTCAGCCTAATTACTAGAATTGGTGTTCAGACTAAAGAAGTCAGTAAATACCAGAAAGTAAGTTTTATTGCAAAACAGATTGCAGTTCCAGTAAAGTTGTTGTATATGAACAGAAACATGCTGCTTACAGATGTCCTTCAGCCCCAATCCTAAGTAATATATATTACAAAATAAAGGGGGAGGGTGCCCATAAGTGGCAAGGACAGATGCTCCTAGCGAGGCATCACGAATCAAAAGCAAACCTAAATATTCACAAGAGGTATGCCATGACTGGGTGGAATAAAATCGGACAGGCTCAATTTTTAAAACTGCTTTAGGTGACTGTCTTATCCGGGGGGGGGAAAAACTGTCTTCATTGTTAATTCAATGCCTGTTTGCCTTGCATAGAGCAGGCAACCAAGAATGTGAATTAAATGAGTCCTGTAGATACAAAGGGGAAAGTACCCATTTCAAAGAGCTTTCTGTCATCCTTATTACCAAGTTCTCTGCTTCCAAATTATAAGGAAGGAAGTCCTGTGACTATCCGGGCGGGGGGGAAATGTGGTGGGTTTACTACAGGAAATTGAATCAAGTTTCCCACACTTATGTCCAGTGTATTTATACAAAACAGGTACCCTGATCTTCTCCCCATTTATTCCCTAATTTCTTTACTCAGATGAGGGAAGATAATGGTTTCTTTGAAGCTGAGAATCTGCTAGGCCTTTTACCTTCAGGCTGTAAGCCTCTTTGAGGTGTGTAACTGTATCTCATATCTAGCATAATAGATGTTTAATAGATAGTTGCATATTCATGTCTTATATAATGGCCCTGCCAATGAGGTCATGGTCAGCCAATAGATTTTTTTGATTCATGACTTTATATTCTGGACATTTTTCCATCTCTACAGATGGACCCTTCATCTACAGATGGAATGACCCTCCATTTCTTTCTTAATTTAGTCTCCACTTCTCTCTTCCAGTCCCTTCCTTCTCTTCCTCTGCCTCCCACCACAGTGTATGGTTCCAGGTCTGGTTGCTTTTGGGGAAATTATCCCTTAACTAATTTATATGATTTTAGCGCTAGTGATAAAAATGTATGTACCTAAATCTGAAACCTTTAAAAAAAAGTTTGAAAATCTTTAAAAAAAACTTTTAAACTTTCTTTTCAACTTTTTAAACTTTTGAAACTTTTTTTCAAACTTTTAAAAGTCTGAAACCTTTAAAAAAAAGTTTGAAAAGTATAATTCTTTCCTCCAAAATTATTTTATTTTTGAAAAAAAAAAGTTTTTTTAAATGAACCTCAGGTGTACCAAATTGGACTGATCTAAATTCTTACTTTGAGACACATTATCTATTTATTGGTTCATGCATAGTCACATTTTAAAAACATTTTATTTATTTATAAACACAACGAACCCTTGTGAACACACGGCCTGACACAAACACTAGAACATTGCCAGTAACTTAAATAGATTAGCCTATGTGTTCCAGTTCCCCTGCCTCCAATGCACAGGAGCCACTATCCTGAACCTTGTCTTTATCTACGATCCCCATGCTTTTTAAAATGTGGTTTAATTGCTTTTTAAAAACTTCTTGGAAAGGATATCCTGTTGTCCAAGGTTCTATAGCTCTTGACTTTGTCATTCAATAATACGTTCCCACAATTATTCATGAATCTCCTTTTGTCACAAAATAGAAAATTTGTCACAAAATTCAAAAAAGAAAGAAATGAAGAGAAAAGAAAGAAAGAAAAAGAAAGGAAGAAAACGCTTATATATTCTCCCACTGTGAATGGTATGACCCTAAATTTAGGTTATATTAAACCAGGCAACATCACCTGCAGAATAATAAATCTAGAGTAAAACATCAGGAGTTCTCTCATTTATTCTCAGTATCTTCAAGTAAGACTAACACAAGAATAACTAACCCATTAAGATTCATCTATGTGTCATGTTGTTCAGTAATACTTCCCATCGTTTTTTAAATAAGGTAGAGTGCCAAAAATATTTTACATTAATCTATGCTGAAACTTACTGTGCATCTCTTTAATATAATATTTAATAATTTTATTCAAATAATGATTCTAATTGTTCCTTTTAGCCTCATATCTGGTTTTTCAGCTCATGTAAATACATCTAAGAAAGATATTTCTCCTAGAATTTCTGGCACAAACAAGCCCTCGAATTTTCTAGGTAAGTTTTCTAGGCTCAACACCATAGCAACTCAAGATTAAACTCCCTGGACTCTTTTGGGGCTGCTCACAGGAACCCAGTCTTTGAATCATCAGAGACTCAAGCTTTTTTTTGTTTGTTTTTGTTTTTTTTGAGACAACAGTCTCACTCCTTTGCCCAGGCTGGAGTGCAGTGGCATCAACTGGACTCACTGCAACCTCCACCTCCCTGGTTCAAGCCATTCTCCTGCTTCAGCCTCCTGAGTAGCTGGGACTACAGGCACATGCCACCAAGCCCGGCTAACTTTGTATTTTTATTAGAAACAGGATCTTGCCATGTTGACCAGGCTGGTCCCGAACTCCTGGCATCAAGTGATATACCCACTTGGCCTCCCAAAGTGCTGGGATTACAGGTATGAGCCACCACACACAGCCTCAACCATTAATAATCTAAGCCGATCCTCTCACACTGTAGTTGCTGACTCACCACTGAGCTGAAGCATCAAATCCAATCTGGCCATAGAGGTCCACTCTGCAAGCCCATGGAAAGCCAGGCAGCACCTTGTTCTCCAGCTGGAAGATTTGGACTCTCATGCACCATATCCCTCCTGCCAGGCAATTTGTGCAGCAGCATGGAGTCCTGGTTACTAAAAAGAAAAAAAGAAAAAAAAAAAGGCCTTTTGGATATCCTCCAAAGCTGATGTTGAAGTTCTGGCAGTATGGGAGCTCCATCTGAGACATCAGAAATAAAAATTACAGGAGGAATTGCTGGAAAAATCCAGACTCCAGTTCTTGTCCTAGTAATAGTATAGAGGAAGTGTTAAACAGAGGCTGTGATTCTAACAAAAGAGGGAAGGTTTCTTCGTTTCCCATAGCCTCAATGAGAAAGTGGAACTAAGGAAGCAACTTTTAGATGAATTTCTTTGGTTATGCAATTACATACTCCTTGAGTGTTTAGCCAACACACCTGTTTATCACTCAGCATTCTAATAGAAGCTGGAGATGACAGAAAAACGAGGGAAACTCACATTTACTATATGCCCACCACTGTGCTAGACGTTTTCTCTTTTATAGATGAAGTAACAGGGGCTCAGACAAGTTAGCTAACTGCCATGCTGTGTAGTGCCAGAGCCAGGTCTCAGTGCAAAGCCTGTGTTCTTTTCATAATATCATTGTTTACCAATAAAAAAATTAGAATCTAATTGAGAATAAAGGCACAAGAATAAAAGAAGCATGGTGTCTCCACTGACAACCAAGGAAGTTGGACTGAAGGAAAATTGTCATCAGAGTGAAGCAAAAAGAGGTGGAATCCATGGAGAAAGACACATAACCAGTGTTCAAGCTCAAGCTAGTGGTCATTAGGAAATAGTATAGAGGCTTGAGTAGGATGGCTTCATTAGAGATAGGTATTAGAGAAACTGATCTGATTACAGTGGCCCAGATTTGATAGCGGTGGTCATAGGAATGGAGAGGAAGTGTCCCACAGAAGACCCTGTTTTTGATTTCCCACAGCATGCTAGAACATGATATATGGTAAATAAATTCTCTGCAATGATGGAGATATTGTAAAAGAAGGAATGACAGAATACAATTTAAAAATATATAGTCGTTCCAAAAGTTAGAGAATGATCTTGCTGTCGAAGAAAGGGAAAATAATAAAACAAGCTAACAGGCATTTTCAGCTATTAGCCAGGCCAGCTCAAAGTGCTTTTATATACATTAACTAAATTAATATTCATAACAGCCTGAGAGGTGGATACTATTATTATCCTCATTTTACAGGTGAGAAAACTGAGGCATGGGGAAATTAATAATTTGCCCTGATTTCACGCAGTTAATGAGAATTAGAACCAGGCAGTCTGGCTGCAGAGTTTCCATCTTAACTTCCATGTGCAAGACTTAATATATGAACACCAGGGCAGAGAAAGTCTCTCTCCTTTTGATGGGCTTCCAAAGTATTATGGAAACTCAGAAGAGGGTTAGATTTTATAAAGAGGTGCAAGACATACAGGTGATATGTGGACATGCTATGGATATGCAATATAAGTGAAATATTCCAGGGACATATTCAAAGAGTGTGTTACTACAGCTGACACCTAGAGCTGGGCACTACAAAAGACACTAGGTAACTATGAAGCACGTTTCTCCATCCTCCATTGACTGGAGCCATTACAAAGCTTGCTTATAGGCTATGAAACACATTGCACAGTCTACAGTTTTGTGAATTGCTTTGAACTGACCTCTAGTTTTGTTTATATGTTTATCACCCCCAGCTAAATTTTAAGATCTTCAAAGAGAGAACCTGTTCCTTTGGTCTTTTTGGTATCCTCAGTGTCTATCACCAATCTATACACAGAGTTGGTAGTTAATAAATACTTTTCTAGCCTACAAAATGTTTTTGCAGCATAACCTAGGAAAAGACTGTTTTTAATTATGCAACAGCAACTCACCACACAGTTACTGTTTATCTATTCTGTCCTCATCTGCCCTGCTGGTTGGAACAGTTGCAGTTAGAAAGAGAGATATAGAAGAGAGTAGAATTTCAAAAATTGTGGAGAATATAATTATTTTGATTCCTTTTCAGGCAATTTCAGATCTTTATTTCTTTGGGATCAATTACCAAAAATATTACAGTGTTCTTTTAGTGGTGTCATGCTTCCTTGCTTTTTCGTGGTTCTTATGGCCTTGCATTTGATGTCTGTGCATTTGATGGAGTAGTCACATTTTCCAGACTTTACAGTCTGGGTTCAGTGGTGAAAACTTTTACCTGCAGGTGGGTGTGAGGGTATTGGTTGGATGGGAGTGCAGCAGCTTTGGTTCTGAGTGGGCAGCTGCAGCAGTGTAATCTCTGTACAGCTTTATCAGCTGAAGTCAGTCCTGGCAAAGATTGCAAGTGTTTGTGACAGCAGCAATGGTAGCATGAGCTGTTGGGATCCTTTGTGGTAGAGATTGGTTGGGTTTTTTTTTCACAATGGAAAATTCTAGCCAAGGGGACGCCTCTTGGCACCAGATCTGACATGGCCCACAGGCAGCCACGGCTGTACCAGTTTCCAGGGTGTAGGTTCTCAGAGGAGCTGCCGAGCTGGGGTCCTGGGCTCAGGAGCTTAAAGAATTACTGTGGTACTTGGAGCCCGAGGCATGAATAAACTTTCCAAGGCACAGGCATGTGCAGATCCCTCATAGATCATCTTTGATCATTCTTCATGTATTATGATTCAACCTAGAATGACATCTAACTTCCTCTCCTCTTAGCTTTTTCTCTGTTTACATCAATGATAGCAAGTGACATGAAAATAAATAAGGTTTCATGGTAACTCTAATTCAGTCACTTGATTCTGAGCACCAACATGTTTTCTGGCAGGTTTTCCTGGAGTGTGAAAAAGAGTTGTGTGAGCAGCAGGGAAATCAATGTTCTCATCTCACTAGAAACTCTGGCCTGCTCCTGCATAGCTGCATGGCACCAGGATTTCAGGAGAACAACTTTTTGACTCCTACAAATGGGTCTTGACTTTCAGTAACAAGGGGTTAATTTAGACGGACATCAGAAACCAATTCAGGCCCCCAGTGAGTGAAAAAGAGCCAGGAAAGACTTCAGAACCATCAGTTCCTTCTGCAGAAGGCTGTTTCTGGTTTTCTACCAGTCTGTTTTTCTGTTGTGTTTTCTACTTTTTAATTTGCCCCTCTGCTCAAGCAGCCTACAGCCCATATGAATGAGAGAGTTTTAAAAATGTTTTCTTAAATAAACATTTTATAAGATAGTACATATAACTTCTGCACCTTGAAAAGCTTTACAAAATCTGTAGGCTTTGAGCATGCAGACTAACAGTAAGGCAGAAGTAGATAGGAAAGAAGGGACAGGCTCTTTGCTACTCTCCCCAGCACACACCTTTTCTGATCTCTCAGCTTGTATCTACAGCCATTATGGAAGTGGGTAAAATAGAGCAGAGAACTTCTAAAATAGGCTGTGCAAGGCACTGAGTACTGAATAATGATATTAGGAAAAAAAGGAGGAAGAGTATGAGTGCACTATTGCTCAGGTGCATCAGTAGAAAATACTTGTGTTTCATTTATGAACTGTCTTCTAGTGAACTGCCACTGCAGGAATTCTGTTCCTTTTTTGTGTGTATATTTTCTATAGCCTAATGTTTTAAAGGGATAAAAGACATATCATCAAAAAGGAAATAATATGCTACTTAATCAAGCATACATCTAGACCAGAGGATGGAGCAGAACAACCCTTTTTTTTTCCTCTGAAATTGCTTATCATGCTATACTGATGTCACCTTGGCTCGTTGTCAAGGATTCTCTACTCTCTTTTTTTTCCCATCTCCATCCCTTTTATCTGACTACACTTTCATTCCTCTAGCCCCATTCCAAGGTACTGGATTCCAATCATGTTTTTCTACCTAGATTCCTCACCTTCTTCTCATAGAGCCAGGGAGAGTGAGGGAAAGTGGGAGGGCTTTAAGTTCTTCAGTTCCTTTGAAGTAAAATGTTTATTAGGTAAACACACTTCTGCCTCTTGTAGTATAGACTACTTCTTTCAACATAATGCTAGGGTGTTATTATTGTATGGCCCCTTTTCTCTGCTGTGTCAAATATCTACTTCTGTTGCTCTGGTTTGACATAGGCAACGTTCAAGGAGAGGAATGAGCCAGACCCTTTCCCCAGCTCCAACAAAGAAGGTGCAGATGGGGGAGGAAAGCCCTTCCTATCTGGTATACTCTGAATTCCAGTGCAAGTGTTTCATTAAAGCTTACCAAATAAGATATAATTTTCATAATAGTTAGAAAATTCAGGTTGCCACGTTTTTCCTGTGTGTTAATGCCGAGAAGACATGGAATATACTAGTTATGCCAAACAGACTATTTGGTCAAGATGGTAGAAAAATGGAATTGGGGCAGTGGCTGAAAGTGTCAATAGCCAATGACAGAAGCCATGGGCAATTCCCCTTTCTTGGGGTTTTAGCCTTTGCTGCTGAGAGGTTTTCCTGCCTTTTACTGTGGACCACATTTGTAAATCCCTGTGCAGTACCAGGAACTCAATACCCGTTAACTTCTTAATCAGTAGAAGACAATCTTTGCAAATTTGAAGGCTGTTTGGAATTAAGGGCAGTTATACCAAGTTAGAGAATATATCAACAAGCAGAAGTGGTATTAGAACAAACACTCTTTAAAAGGTTGGTTTCTAAATATCCTGTGTTTTTCCTAAGTCATAAAATTGTGCCATTTTTTTCTTCAGGAGACACATTCAGAAATAAATGTGTCTCTAAAGCAAATACTGCCTGTGAAGCTGGAATTACTAACCCAAATCATCCTCTTTTTCCAGAGTCTCAAGGGGCTGAGGCAATATCAGTAATGGAGACGCTCAGATATGGGCAAGACACACATTTAACAAGTCCTATGAAGGAAAGCATGTTTGCTATGTCACTATGCTCTTCAAAGTCAACTGGGATGATGGCAAAGGGCAACTGCCTTGCAATCCTTTATTTTAGTGCAGAAAAATATCCTCAGTGGTCAGAATTACTCACTTGACTCAAGGAAGTTTTCAAAACATTTCTAAATATCATAATTCACCATTATAGACACAGTGTTATTAGAGAAAAGAAAAGTATTAAGATAGAATAAGAGGTCAAACTGTCCTGTATTAAACATGTCATAACAACAGAGAAAATGTTGCAGTAACCTGACCTTTTTGTTTCAAATGAAAATCAAATATAAGCTTTTTCTGTTACATTAGCAATCATGTAATTCTCTAAAGGTGGCTTTTAAAAAATGAGAGGCTTCAACATTTCCTAGTGCATGCTAGGAACATTGTTAAATTGAATCTTTTCTTTTTATGAATAGAATGACATTTAGTCTTTCTGAGAAGTGCTGCTTTGGGGGCTGATGACCATGATGGGCATGTATTAGTTGACCAGTTTGCACAGAGAAAACATTCAACTTAATAAGCATTTCTTGGTTCAGTATTTTTGGCCACATACTATGTGTTGAACAGAGTGAGTGATAAGAAATGAGTACAGGATTCAGGGGATGTTTTTTATAGTGAGACAGCCAGGTGGGAAGTGGTCCCCACAAAAACTCCAACCAGCCTGTGCACTGGGAGGAGTGCACACTTGGGCGGAGCCACAGAAGTTCGCGCTATTTGCAGTGGGGAGGAGCCCGGCCCCTCCTCTTCCTGAGTGGAAACTGGAATTCAAACTGTGAGGCAGGAAGCACACTAGCAGGACCCTAGCCTTGTGGAGAATTCATGTTTCCCTATTTTTTGTTTCTTGTTTTTTTTTTCCTTTTCACCCAACAAATCCCATTATTCTCACCCTTCAAATTGTCTGGGAGCCTAATCTTTTGTAGTCAAGCGACAAGGACCCCATCTTTAGCCAAACTAAGGAAAAGTCCCTCAACAATAGGAATGTAATCTTGTTGAAAAAACAATAAATACCAAAAAAAAAAAAAAAAAGAAAGAAAGACAAGGTAGAATATGGAGTAGAAATAATAGATGCTGGTGGTAGATATTGCAATGAAGAGAGAAGGGATGTTAAGGGAGACCTTGAATTTGGCAAGAGGGAAGGGAGGCCATCCTGAGTGAAATGTCAGAGGGCAAGAGAACATGGCAGATGATGGGATGCAGTGAAGAGCCTTGAGAAATGAGGTTCCCATTAGGAGGGGCCAGATGATAAGACGTTTTAATCCTAGAAACAGGAATTTTTCAATTGATCTTATAAACAAATAGTCATGGTAGGTTTTTCAATCAGTGAAATGAATCATGCCAGTTGGGAGCAGTAGCAAGTAGAACAGACTCAAAGAAACAGCATCTGCAAACATGAAAATTTAGAGGACGGTTTTCACAGTAATATACCCATTAAGTGATTAAGGTCTAGGGTAGAGTCCATGGAATCAGAAAGAAAAAATAAAACTGAAAACATGAGGCAAGGACCGATCTGACAGAGTTTGAAGAAAATGAAGTGCTGAAGATCAGGTCCCAGCATCGAGTCTGCCACAATGAATATTCAGTGGATGGTGTTTGAATGGGTGACTAATAAGTAAATCTCAGGTTCTGAGTCTAGGTGACTAAAATATTGATAGACAGACAAGAACATCATAAGCATCTTCAAATAGGCTTAACTGTCTCGGAGACTACACAAAATTGACATGATGGCTACTCAAAGTCAGTTCATTTAATTCAGTATATCCAGTTTTTAAAAAATCAAACTGGTATGTAGAAGAGCCAGCAAGCTTTTGAATATTTCCTTTTTCATCTAGTTGTTTTTGATGTTGTGGAGACATTCAATGACAAATACAGAAAGAGGAGACTGATTAGGGTTTGTGGAAAGTGCTAACCTTTCCTATATTTTCTTTCATTACAGAAAGATTGCTGGTTGATCTGACGGTATGTCCAATTAGTAAATGCTTTCCATAGGTTCATTTGCTAAGGCCAAAAATAGAAAGGACTTTTCAAAGAACACCATGCCATTTTCCCTAAACAAGCTCTTTCTGCCGGGGAAGTCCTGCTCACCTTTCACCAGCCTTCCGAATGTCTGTTACTCCCTTCTCCCCTTCTGCTTCTGGCTTAAAAACACTTTTTTATTGTTATTACCTTGGCTCAAAGCTTCTGTAATGGTTTCTTGCTTAAGCATAAGGACATAGAAATTAGAGCAATGGTCACAACAGCACAACATGGCTGATAGGAAGGACTGGAAATGCTAGTTGGTAATGAGAAACAAGCAGACACAATGAAATACATTAATCCAGAAGTCACAGGTTATGACCTCATTCTTATAACTCTATGTTGTTTTAAGTCTATAAACTTTCATATTTACTTACAAGGGAGTATTTAAATATGTAAGTCAAAACAAGCAATAGTCAGAAGCTGGAAGAGATCATTAATAATTTAATACATCTTGACTAGTTCCAGATTGGAGGTACCATATAGATGTTTATTCCTGGATCAATTGGGTTTTGGTAGTTACTATATTTTTAGTTCTAATTAAAAACACACTAGAGGAGGATTTGAAAGCTATGAAGGTGCTGCCACCTGGAGGATTTTTTCTGCCCATTTGGAGTTTTGCCTTTACCAAGCAAGGGCAGACTAGTGGTAGTAATCATTCTACTCTGTAAAGAAACCGAGCTCTCTGGTTTGGGATATCACAGAACAGGGAGACAAGCAGCCTGGTAACTGATGGCACTTTACATTTTTCAGCCATATGTTTTAGTGTCAGATGCCATAGGCACTGGGGTGAGGTGGCCTTTTGTATTCTCCTCACTGGTAACTGCTTAGACTCACATGAGCCTTTTACACAGTTCCACTTCCCATGAACAATATAGAATGCCTAGAGAAAGAAAAAAGGTTTTTATTCCCTCGAGGTTTAAATTGACATGAAATGAGTAAATAACTTAAAATATAGACATAATCGAAGAAAAATAATTATAAAACCCTAACCTCTCCAACTCTCCCGAACTCTACCAATTCTTTCAACATTAATTCTGCATGTTAGGACAACAGCGCTCTAAAAATCCTGCTCAGAAAACAGGAATTAGGAATGGATGGGATACTATTCTTAAATTTGCAATAAGGGGCAAAATGGTTGCCAAATTCATTATCATTTACAGATGAAAAGACAACGTGACGTATCACCAAAGGTGTTCTTTATTGACTGGTCCCCTTTGCTAAAGCTTTAGTTCTTTGTACATTAGGTTGATATATTTTTAAAAAGTAATCTTAAACAGTAGACTGTTAATTTGGGTTTTTTTGGAGGGGTATTCCTTGGTTTTTAGAAGCCCTTTCCATTAACCCTTTAGTGCATTCTCCATGAATTCTTTAGCCTGATGTTCACCAAGGTGCCTGCTTCTGGCATGCTGAGAAAAAGAGGACTTGAACTTCTATTGAACCTGAGGTCTCAGCACATCTATGGGGCAGAAATGTTCCATTTCCCCATTAAAAAGCTTTCATTTATAAGCCACAGATGAAATTTCATCTGCTTTGCATCAGTCTAGTTTATAACCCTAGAGAACTTGGCACCACAACCCTCAAACCCATTATTGGTATTTTCCCTTCTGATGGGAAATAATACATTAACAACTTGGTTTTTGTTTATTTTGTTTTTGCTTTAAAAAAATGAAACACATTTCATGTGTTGCCCTCACATTTTTTTGTTTCTCATCAAAGCTTTATTCTGGGCTCCTTTCAACTGTGCATCTCTGGAATGACAGACATATGGGGTTTCTTGGTTTGTTGTTGTTTTTGTTGTTTTTCATTTTGTTGG
The DNA here is from genome assembly GCF_029289425.2 of Pan paniscus. NCBI lineage: Eukaryota > Metazoa > Chordata > Mammalia > Primates > Hominidae > Pan > Pan paniscus. Next base: position 120,153,780 of record NC_073254.2, on the reverse strand, counting down.
GTGGGGATGGTTTCTGATCTTTATTTGCATTGCCAAGCAACCTGGAACTCTATTGGCAGTTACAAAAGCTCTCTTGGATTGCTAAATTCATTTCCATTGGAAACACAGTTTTACATATAGGAAAATAAAATGGCATCTTTTAAGTTTTCCCTCCAGAAAATGTAATCATGAAAAAATATGCTCTCTCTTGTTGCTGATTCTCATACTACAAAAGTGCTACCCAGTAGGCAATTAATTGACCCATAAAATGTAGATAAACTTGATGGGTCCAAAACCATTTTGATTGGAGAATGACAGCCGCATGAAGGAGTCCATCAGGATCACTGCAAGGCACATCTATTCAATAATAAGCTTTTTGATGACAGGAGCTGGTCTCTTGCATTTAGGAAATACTTATTGATTAAGGAATGTAGAGGAATGAGATAGAAAACAGGAGAAAGGAAAAAGAGGTACTTGCTGGAAAGTGGTTGAGAGCCACCAACAATTAACAGTGGCATTGCTAGAGAGCCCTGGGCCACTGTGGAAGGCCCATGCAGTGGGTGCCCATCATCAGCCCCTTCACAGAGCAAGATTTTTCAGAATTAATCATTTTTATTTCTATAGTGTAGAATGTAAAAATGATTGTGAAATGAATGCAAAATTAGCTGAAATAAACCCCAATCAACTCTCACAGAAATTTCTTTGCCTTTGCCTTTTTTTTGGCTTGGTTTATTTTTATTGAGCCAAGGACTTGTAATATGGCCATTCTGTTTTCTGATTCAACATTTGTGTGGTGAGTACAGAGAGATGGTTTGGTCACAAAGTAGTTGGCTGAATTGAATATATTTTACCATAAAAGAGAGGGTAAATTTTTGCCAGAAGTATAGTATAGACATATTCCTATCAAATGACACTTAAAAAGCAAAATGATCAGCTTATTCTGCAAAACTAAAAAAAAAAGGAAAGGGAAAAATGCAATTGTTAAGCTTCTTGACAAATTTAGTCACAAGATATAATGAATACTGAGACTCATATTCCAAATTGTGTTATGCCCCAATATCAGATACTTTTAAAATATTTTAATATTTAACTCAATGACCAAATAAATTGTTATCCATTCTGTCTTTCTTCTTCATCTGAAAACAGAAATAAAATATGACATAGTGTAGCTGCCAATACAGACTTCTAGAATTATGAGAATTTCAAGATAAACAGTTAACCATATGAATGTGTATATCACTAACCTTAAAAAGCAATAATAGAATAATGGTAACTATAAACAAAGTACCATGTTAGATGCCTTAGATACATCATCTCATTTAGTCCTCCCAGCCCATTCAGGAAGTCCTTGTTATTCCATTTCACCCTGACACTTATAGGGATTTAACTAGCCCAGAATTGTACAGTGGATGCCAGATCAGAATTCAAACACCTGGAGCCTAACACCAGAAATCATCCTGCAAACAACCACACAGTAAAGATCATCCTGTTATATTCATTTGATTATTCTATTTCCATTTCAAGACTCTGTTTACACTGATTATTAACCTTAGCACATTTTGTCCTTTAAATAGTGCGTTTTGGTGTGGTGTCTGTAGTACCTAAATTTGCTTGAGGGATGTTCTGAAAGAATCTGCTCAGGTTTTTGTTTTGTTTTGTTTTGTTTTGTTTTGTTTGTATTTGTTTTTGTTTTCCAAGTTACATTGAACAAGGAAACAGAGTCATTTAAACTACTTAACCTCTAAAAAGTCAAAAAAATTTTTATTTCAAATAAACCAAGTTGATAGCATAGTTTTAAGTCCAAAAAAAAGAATACAGAGTTAAAAAACTGGCAGTTGAGAAATATATTCATTCTGTCACTCCATTAAAAAGCTTCCCCCCGGGGCCGGGCGCGGTGGCTCATGCCTGTAATCCCAGCACTTTGGGAGGCTGAGGCAGGCGGATCACCTGAGATCAAGAGTGCAAGACCAGCCTGGCCAACATGGTGAAACCCCATCTGTACTAAAATTACAAAAAAAGTTAGCTGGACATGGTGGTGTGTACCTGTAGTCCCAGCTACTCGGGAGGCTGAGGCAGGAGAATTGCTCGAACCCGGGAGAGGGAGGTTGCAGTGAGCCAAGACTGTGCCATTGCACTCCAGCCTGGGTGACAAGAGTGAAACACCATCTAAAAAACAAAACAAAACAAACAAACAAAAAAACTTCCCCTAAAAAAAGGCTTAAGAAAGAAACTGGAAAATTTGTTTGGAGTTTCATAATATTGGCAACAGCTACCATCATTCTGGCTTTTTAACTGATTTTTGAGCCAAGAAAAAAGATCCCTAGAACATAGTCCTATTGGTATTTGCAGCATGTCCCTTACTACTTTGTCATAGAAAAAACAAAGATCGCTACATAAACCGATTGCCCACAACTTACCCATATGAATCCTCATAGCCTCAATCTTCTTACAAATTCATATCATGTGCTCTAATTAATGAGCAGTGTTGTCGTTTGCCTTTTACATGTGTATCATTCATTGTAGACGTTAAGTACCACAACGAGCAAAGAGAGAGGGTTGAAAGAGTTCCATAAAGATTTTTCACGGTTCACATACCAGACAGGCGTATGCAAGGTCAATTTACAACAGGGGGCAGAGGTTACAATGAGAGCCTTTCCCCTAATTTTATTTAAAAAAAAATAAGCACAGTGGAATTAGGAAGTCTTTTTCAATGATCTCATTAAAGGCTTTACTTGGTAGGTAAATATAACATACAATATCAGTTTTTCTTCAACTAAACTAACTAATAAATAAAACCTTTTGGGAGTTTTGTTATTATATAATAAAAGACAAATTTATGAGGCATTTTTTTTGGTCTAAAAATGACCCACTTCATGCTTCTTACCCACTATAGGTCGTAAAAAGAAAGTTCGGGTTTGCAGAGACTACACACATGCATATTTTGCATCAGGAAAAATAAAAGAAGCTTGAGACTCTTCAAAAGTAAGACAATAATTAAACGCAGAACCTCAAATTGTTTTTCTTCTTAAAATTTCTATCTTGTTTACATTATACAGGGACTCCCTTCTGATATTTCCCACAGAACCTCAGGAAATATCAACACTCCCGCCCTTTCTGAAGTTTCCTTGGCTTCAAGTGGCTTATGATTCTTTTCATGTTTCCCATAAGCCCTGGGAAAATACAGCAACATTTTCATCAACTGAAATTTGCATATCAAAGTTGTGAAGACCATGATATCATTTATAGACTGTGTATAAAATATTGGGTTCCCTGAAACATTTGTCTATTTTAAAAATCACATGAATGCAGTCTAATTTTAAATTATACTTGGTCGAGGGTGTTTTGGGTTGCTTGGAGTTTTATTTATGTTCTAGCAATTATGGCCACAGTTTGAATAAGTTTTCTTGCCTGTGAAGAGCTTGGTCTGATGAAAGGGATAAATCACCTGTTATCCATGATGCTGCATACAATGTGACATAAGCCACCTTGCTGCTTATTCTGGGCACTTCATTATTCCCATTGCTGTCAGACTCCTTGGTAATCCTATTTTAAAAGCCCAAGCAAACTTGAAGAGTCACCGAGCATTGAAGAGACAAGCCAGCAAACTTGAAGAGACACTTTCCTGAAAGGTAGTTGGATAAGCTACTTCTTGTTTCAGACAAATCTAAGTCACTTGGCCTAGTCGTACCCTTAATTTGGCCGTTCTGAGATGAGCAAACCCACCTTCCCTTCAACTAGTTTTGAAGTGTGCATTTCCCCACATATTTACCCTGGCCCACTCATCAACACACTTTCCTTTCTGACAAAGTGTTGCTGCTTTTGCTCCAGCCTCCTGGCCCATATCCTGAGTTCTCCATAGGAAATGAGTCCTGGGATGTTCAAAATGCATGTCTGCCTCACACATAATTGCAAAGATCTTTTCTAACTAGAAAATATCTTTGAAATACTTATTCTAAAAGAATTTCACTTAGAAAATAGCTAACAGCAACTTTCATTAGTATGTTCTACTGAAATGTCTTTCAGCTTACACAATAAAAGCAAAGAGAAAAACAACCCTTTTTCCACCAAAGACAAAGATTAAACAACATCCACAAGAGGTGGTGGGATAACGGTGTAAAAAGCCTTAAGTAGGACAAAGACCACTTATTAGACTGGATGATGTTGAGCAAATATTTAAACCATGCTGTGCCTCAGTTTCCTCATCTAAAAAAATGAGGAATTAGGCTAGGTAACTATGAAATCTCTGTCGAGTATAGTATCAATATTAAACTTTATAAATACAACAGAAAGCCCAGCTTTGATATTTGACTATGTCTCTTATGCACACATACCTGTCCTTTTTTCATGTATTTTCTATAGCATGTTATGTGATTTTTCTATAAAAGTGCTTCTCCTTTAGTTCTTTTCTGATAACTAAATCATGCAGGTAAATCCAATTAGGGGCAGGCTTTCTCTCTCTGGGCACCAGCAGAGCAACCAGCTGCTGATCATTAGAGTCCCTCCAGATTCAGGTAGTTCTTCAAAAACTAATTAGAGTTCTTACATCAGAATTTTGAACAAAAAGACATTGTGTGAGAATAACTCCAAAGCAATATGGACAAAATGATAACCACCTTTGTTAGACAGCTAAATAAAATATTGAACAAATTACAGTACCTGCAAGTGATTAAACAGTTGGCAGCTGCATTTTTTCCCTCCACATATCCGTCCTTGTTGAAGAGTTAACCCATCTCAGCCTATTTCTTCTGTCTTCTTGAGCATCTTCTTCACGAGACCCTCATGAGTTAGTTGTGCAGTAGGTTAGGTCTCTAGGACACTGTCTATCTGAGCTACTATAAATGCTGAGGACACAACAGATCCCTGCTCCACCGATATCTCTCAGTTCCCAGCCTTTATGATTATTGGAGCTATTGGTGGGAAATTCTTATAACTTCTATGCTTCTTCCTCCTAGTCTGCTTTTGGGGTGCTCTCTCCTGTATTCTCTGCTCCCCTCGGCTTAGAATATCTGAGACAGTGCCTTCTCCATGCTGTGCACTGCCCTGCATGGGAAGTGGCTCCTTCAGCTCTCCTCCTTCCCTTTTCTTCAGCAGAGGTAGGTGATTATCCGTAAAACAAGGGGCTAAAGCAGGTGATCAAGTAAAGAAGGCAATCATCTGGGGTTGCCTACAAATATTCTCTCATCTTTGTTTTTGGGGACTTACTGAAGATGAGAAGCTACTTGCCAATCAGATGATGTTTTGTTAGGAAAGGACAAATTTGAGGGGCATGGCAACATGGGAAAAAATAGGAAATATAGGAAAACATGGGAAAAACATAGGAAGCCAAAGAAAGTCTGTCTGTAATTCATTTTTCTTTGTTTGAAGCATTCCCAGACCATAGCAAAGCCCACTGACTCTTAACCCTTTCCTTACCAGTTAATTCAGATAACAATTATAGAACTGCTTATATTAATTATAGGACACTTACACAACACTTACTGTGTACCAGGCACTATCCCGAGTGCTTTTATTCATTCTCACAACCATCTTTTGATGAAGGTTCCATTATTATCCTCATTTCCCAGATGGGGAGAACGTGGCCAGAGTTAAGCAATTTGTCCAAGGTGAAAGGGTAGCAAACAGCAGAGCTTGGCTATGAAATTAGGCAGCCTGGCCTCAGGGTCTACATCCTTACATTCCTTGCACTCTCCTGACTTTCCATATGGATTTCAGATGCATAGTTTGCTTGGAATCATGGTATGTGCTGGTGAAGGAGAGAGAAAGGGAGGATGGAGATGATTTAATTTCATTGAATAGCAAGTAATTGCCTGGATCCTCTTTCCTCTTTTCAAAATAAACAAATGATTGACATAAGCCCATCTTATGTGGGGAGGGAGGCTGTTTGTTTGTTTATTTGTTCTTATAAAGCTAACACTGACAGGTCTACTGCTCCAAAACTACATCTTTATTTGGGCTAGAAAAGTAAGCTTTTCATCTGCTTTGGTGATGGGTACAGTCACCTTAAGAAGGTTCCATGGGAATAATGAAAAGTATTAAAACATGCGTGATGAGAGCAAGAAAGGACTTGAATATATTACAGGAAAGAAAACTCAGGCCTAGGGAAATGAGGAGACCTGCCCCTTAATTAGCAAAGTCTGTTTGTGATAGAACAAAATTAGAAACACTGATTTATCGTTTGGAGCTCTTTCTAGAAATGAGCAATTCCTGTTATCTGGTAGAAGTGCCATTATCTAAAATAAATGTTATAGCCCCATCAATGGGCTTACATTTTTAATATCAATATATACATATATTTTTCCTTTCTTTTCTACCATCAACGTAAGAGGCAAAAGAAAATGTTGATGAGGAACCAGCAGTGGTAGCCATGGCATCTCTTTTGTCCCCAACACTGAGGAGGCAATTCCTTTATTCCATCACCTGTCCCAGAGGTGCCATGGCAGAAATTTGAGTAGGGGGGATATGGTGAACAAGGCAGAACCAGATTCACCATCTGTGCATTAGCAGTTGACTCGCTCAACCTAGCAATATTCATGATGCCTTTTCCTTTAGAAATTTCTTTAAAGTGGGGTATTTTACCAGGTCCTTTAAAGTTATCCAACCTCTCCGGAGTTGAATCTGGAGAGGAAGACATCTTTAAACAAATACTCCCTCTGTCCCCACATCATTAGCCTCAGATTCCTAAGGGAAATAGGCAAATAACCTGGTCATTCAATCACTAGATTCTTCTGTGTACTTTTCCCAAAGATGGGCAATAAAACTCCTGATGCCAAAGAATACTTTTCTACTGTGAAATTCTTTTTAGATTATTTGCCTATGAAAAAATGCCCTCCTCCCTTCTTTTTTGTATTTAAGCACAATAAAATCCCATGAGGTAAAAATTGGAGAATTTCCATAATACATTTCTTTACATAAAGTGATATAGTTTGAATAGACTATCTGGTTTTATATATATTAGGATTGATCTTATTCCAGTATAAAGGGTTGAACTATATTATCAAGAGTATTCTAATACTACTCAGGTCTTTTTCTTCATTTCAGTTTGATGACTTAATACTTTCTGTTGAACTGCACTGAATTGATTAGCATTTTTAAGAGTTTCATGATGACTACATAATAGAAAGGCATCAATCCACTGATTGACCACACTCTCTCTCCCTAAAAATTGACCACAGAGACACCTACACTACAATAATTTAGGGGCTGGGGGTTAAACTGAAAGGTCAGATAGAAGCAGGGCCAGGTATAGTGACATGGCACATGAAAGCCAGAAGCAGGCCAAATGTTACGGGGAAAACCAAATTGAATAAATGAGGAAATATGACTTCAGATGAATAGAGATAGCAGTTCTATTGTTTCCTGAGTACTGTCAATTCCCAGCTCCCACCTTCAAAAATGCACCTTCTTTCTTCATGTTCCTTAAGCTATTGCTGTAGCCTTTAAATTACTCATTGTTAGTTTAAGCCAGTGCAGTAGGCTTGTGAGTTTTTTTTCGTTTTCTACCAAACTCTAACTAGAAAGTCTGTATTATCACCCATGTAGAAAAATTTTGTTTGTTTTGTTTAATCATACTTTCACAAAAATAGTGAAACATCGGAATGTCGATTGGGAAGTAGCAAAGAGTTAAATGCTTCCAGATTTTGGAAAATTCTTTATTTGCAATGTTTCTGTACCAAATCTATGTCTATTTGTAAAATCAGATTAATTAGCAATATGCTTAGGTTGAGTTCTGCTACCATCATGGTGGTCATTTGCTAAGCAGGAAGTAAATGCAATTTCAAGCTTGAGATTAATTATTTGGTCAATTTCAATCTGTAGTCATTAAATAGAATCTCAGCACTCGATGTTTCCAAACCTGAATGTATGCTACATTTTGAAATGAGAAATATCTAAATGTACAAAGCAAAGATGCACACACAGACAAGCCTACATATGCGCACACACCCAGATACACACACACACACACACACACACACACACACACACACACACACACACACACACACACACACACAATTTAAAAGTAAGCAGCACCACACAGTGGTCAGGTAGGGAATAGTTACTGTTTGACAGCAGCACCAGCATTTATTCCCTTGGAGATAAAGGACTGGTTCTTTGTTATTTTTCCAGAGTTCAGATGTGATCAATGTGGTGTCAATTTCTGTGGAAAAAAAAAAAAAAGTTATGTTTTCACTTCTTAACCTCTTGAGAAAAATAATTGTTGGCTAAATTTCAACCTTATTTACAGATGAAAATGCTAACAATGAAAAAATAGTTGTCATATTTTACCATATGCGGTTGTGTTTATTACAACCAAATGCATTTCAAAAACCAGTGATTGAAAAAACACTATTGCCCAAGGACTTTCCTTTTATTCTTTAGCATAGAGAACATTTTATTACTAAATTTAATCTGCTGAAAATCAAATTTTATAACTGAAAATTTGGCACAAATGTAACCATAGGCATTTTAGTGATTGCATTAAGTAAATGAAAGTAAAATACACCTCTGAAATTGTATATTTAGCTACAGTTTAGCTCATCATTTATTCTGTGTATGAAGTATAAAACAGTGATCTGAAAATCATTTCCATCTAGTTCAGTCTAAAGATATTCTTCAGTTCTTTGGAGTATGAAGACCCTAATTTCTAGAATGTATTCTGTTTGTGCCACAATGGGATGTTCATCTTTCCTCAACAATGCTTGATCTCTTAATACCATCACTGACACCCTCAGTGGACAGCCTTCCTAGGCATTGCTCCATAAGTGAAGAGTTTTCAAGAGAACTTCAGCAGGATCACTGGCGTCTAAAGAGTCATTTTCTCATTATTTAACTTTTTAAGCCTTCTTGCTATTGAAGAAAACATGATTAGCAGCAGAGCTGCAAAATAATCTGTAGTTAAGAAGAATGCATTGCCAGCATCTGCAAAGCTCAGATAGCATCTTTGAATGGTTAGCAGAGCGTAGAGGTAAAGACAGCCCTTATCACAGTTGAGGTGACATATGGAGGGATGTTAGCCCTGGTGTTTTCAATATTTTAATATTTTGCATATCTCCAGAACACAGAGACTGGAAGGTCCTATATTAATTATATTTCTTAATTTTCTCTATTCTTAATGACCTGGCATCTGGAGCCTCACTTCCCCTATGGGGAGCCTTCCCCACCTAGAACTAGCCAATTCCTAAAGATAGCAGAAGCCTGATCTGCAAGTATGCCTTTCATACACAAACCAACCAATCCAGAGCCCACACCCCCCAACTACCTCCTTTATTGAACTGAACTGACTCACATCAAGCCACTGCTTCCTGCCCCAGTCCCCTCAGGACAAAGTATCAGACAACTTGGAACAGTCTCTCCACTCTCTACAAGCCCACTGAAATTATTCTGCTAGTCAATCCCAAGCCCGCTTCTCCTGCCTGTCCTATTTCTTCCTACAGAAACCACAATAAAGGCTCTTACCCACACTTTCCCCTCACTCTTTCTCTGTCCCCTGACTAACCCTGGTTGCTTCCCCATGTGGCCCCACGTGGTGTGCCTGGACTCCTAGAAAGTCAACATCATCACCCAGGACCTGTGAATATGAAACAGTCTTTCTTCATAGCAGCCGTTTCCATGTCTGTGTGTCTTACTATACCTCATCAAAACAAACGCTGGGTACATTTTAAAACAGGTCCCTAATAATGTGGAGCTTTCTCGTCTGCACCATTTCCATTTTCCGGCAGCACTTTATTCCCAGTATTAATGTGAAAGTATGTGTTGTCTAGCACTGCGTGTAAATTTTGAGGCATGAGAGATATATAAAGGGAAGACAATGACTGTCTTTGTTACTTTGTTTACTGGTCTTATTTATACCATTGAGGAATCTTTCCCATAAAACTCAGCCCAACTCAGTCATTACTCTGGAACCATACTTTCTGGGACTATATGACCCAAACTTAATTGCTTACATTGAAATTATTTGGTCTCTCTGTTTCTAACCCTTTTTTTAAAAAATTGCACTAGATTTTAACTGATTTTAAAGTGCTAAAAACTAATACATAACTGATTAAACAGCCAAAGCCTTCATTTGGTGATAATCAATAGTCATCACATTTATGTATTTGCCCCATGTAGCTTGACGTGTTTGTCATACTATGACGTATTACATTTTGCCTAAATAATTAACTTCCAGTCGGCCTGATAAATTGCTTCACTCTTCTCATAGCTTGTGCCCAATTGACTCTGCTGTTCAATTTTCTCCACTGGAGTCACAGTGCCCCAAGGCTTAGCCCATTTCATCTGTGCAACTAAACACTGTTCTCCAGGGTTATATTTAATTAAAACACAGCAGTATTTAAGTGAAATATTTAACTTCTGAGGTCTAAACCAACTTTCGCTACCATAATTACTTTGCAAAAATCACACCATGGCAAGACAGGAAAAAAAATGCAAATTTAGAGTCACTGTTTGAAAGCTGAAGAACAAAATCATTAGGAAACAGCAGTCTTTTCTTCCCCTTGTTTCTACTTAATAAACCCATTCACTAAATATATCAGCAAAATGTCATCCACGACAGATGTGCAGGTCTAAGTGTTTTTGTAGTTTACCAACTAAAAGAAAACAGCTTCGGAATCTTGTATCTGAGTATGGTAGGCATGTATGAATATATACATATGTGTGTACGTGAGTGGGTAAATGAGTGTGTGTATGCGGGCACTATCATTAATTAAACACCTACTATGTACAAGGCTTAACCAATGTACATTTCTTCTCTTATTTAATTCTTACAATTCTAGTCACTCCTTATCCAAGGTTTCACTTTCTGCTGTTTCAGTTACCAGTGATCAACCACAGTAAAAAAAAATTAAGATTTTGAAAAAGAGAGGGAAAGAGAGAGATCATAGCCACATAACTGTTGCTGCAGTATATTGTTATAATTATTCTATTTCATTATTAGTTATTGTTAATCTCTTACTGAGCCTAATTTATAAATGAAACTTTATCATAAATATGTATGTATAGGAAAAATCATAGTATATATAGGTTTCATTATTGTCTATGGTTTCCAGCATCTGCTGGGTACCTTGGAACATATCCCTTGGCTAACAGGGGACTACTGTATATATAAATATGATTCTTACAACCATAACCCTGTATAATTAATTTATCAACTTTCAACATTCTCCATAACATTAAGATTATATGAATAAATGTTTATGTTTTATACATGGATAGAAAACTGTTGAAATGCAAAATGTTTTAGAAACTCTACTTACCTTATAGGCAATTAACATTTCTGTGCCAGGCCCTGTGTTAAGTTTCCTTATGTTTTTCATTCCAACATTCCATGAAATGGGGCTTATTCTCTTTCTGTTATTGAGAAAATAAAGCTCCCTAGAGGTAAAATGACTTTTCAAGTTTATGTAGCTCTTTTCCCCTCTACAGTAATTTTTGTCCAGGGAAATCACAGATGATGAGGTGGATAATAATTTCAGACATTAACTGAGGTTTCTTTGTACATACTTTCTTGGTTTGCCTGTGGTTTTTCTCTCAGTGAGTCAGTGGCACTCACTGCCTGGCTGAGGGTGGGCAGATGCAACTTCTGAGGATGAAGCTGGGGGCAACACATGTTTCACAGAGAAGCCCCATGTCAGGTCCAACATGGTGCCTGAGCAGGAAAAAGGAATAGTCCAGACCAGGGCTTCTTAAGCTTACTGTGGTAAAGGGGAAGTTATTTTTTAAATAAAAATAATAAAATAAATGACCATATACATGAAATGAAACTCCCGAATTTTTTTAAAACAAGCTCTTTAATTTTTAAATTCAAGTTTTAATTACTAAGTTAAATTACTACGGAAAATTCTAAACTTTACTGTCAATTTCTGCACTTAATTTCACAGAGAACAAATGTGATGCTCTGCATGTTTATGTCCCCCCAGAATTTTATGTTGAAATCGTCACCTTCAAGGTGGTGATATTAAGAGGTGGAGTCTTTGGGGAGGTGATTGGGTCATGACGACAGGGCCCTCAGGAATGGGATTAGTGCCTTTGTAAAAGAGGCCCCAGAAAACTGACTTGCCTCTTCCACAATGTGAGGACACAGTAAAAAGCACCACATATGAATCAGGAAATGTGCCCTCAGCAGACACCAAATCTGCCAGCACCTCAATGTTGGGCTTTGCAGCCCCAGAACTACAAGAAATAAGTGTTAGCTATTTCTTTCTGCCTAGACTATGGTATTATGTTATAGCAATCCAAATGAGTCAGTAACTAATAATTTAAATAATTTGTATACTAAGACTGGGTTTACATAGCGCACTTTTTATAGCTCTCATCTAGGCCATAGGCCTGAGGGGACCCACCCGGATTCCTACTCACCTCAGTTTGCTGTGGGGAAGCCAGTCAGAAGTTCCCGGTCCCCAAGAGGGCAGAGAAGTGTCTGAGAGGATTGACAGACTAAAGAGCCTGTGATTGGCTTGAGAAGTACATAAAATGCATGGAATAGGCAACTGGAGGTCACAGCAGGACTGCAAGCATCAGTGGAACATGGAATGAGGTGAAGTCAATGTTCAAGATCTAGTGGGACAAGTTACACCTCAAGTGAAGGCATAAGAGAGCAGGTGTACCATAAGCCAGATATGCACCCTTGAAAATGCACCACAATTCCCTTACATAAACCTCCATAAACCCAGATTTCTCTACAGAGAAACAAGAAGGTGGGAAAGAATCTTGAATGGCTGAGTAGTGAGTCCCCCCCAAAAAATATTAAATTTAAAATCAGAAGTGACAGAGTTATTTCAATTTGGCAAGATTCAATTTTTTGCTATTGAAGATAAGCAGGAACTCATACACTAAAATGAATTTAATTGCAGATATTTCTTAATTTCATTTTTGAAACTTGAATATGTATTTTGTAAAACATTATATTTTCTGAGTGGAATTATTTGCATTTTAACAGAAGACAATGTCTTAATCCAGAAAAGTGAATTTTTAACACGAGAATTTCTGAAAATGGTCACAAGTCACTAGGAGAGATTTTTTAAAGGAGAACTTAAATCTCCTGTGTCACAATGCCACAGAGAGCCACTGACCCAATGTGCTGAACTCTTTCACGAAGTTCTATCGACCCACACAGAAATCATTGGCAGATCTGTAATGATATATAACATCAGATGGCTTTTTGTTTTAGAAATCATGTAATATTCCATATGTTTACTTGAGAATTTAGAGTCATATACAGGTAATATTAGCGTGGCAAATAATCCATCCAGATGATGAACTGAGAATACTCTTTCCGTTAAGTGTTTTGTTAACGTATAGACCTCGGCATTCCTGTGGTACTGAGATGTTCACCGCCTTACCATAGTTATTGCTGCTCTGCCCTCCAGGCATGGGTACTCAACTGTAGTGCATGGCAGTGACCATCAAAACTTTTTAGCCACAAAGTTTTTTTTTTTTAAACTAGGTGCAGAATCTCAACATACAAAATTTGAATTTATAAAACAGACAAAAGAGGTAAAAAAGTGGAAACATGTCCACTATTAATCTCTTCATCATGTCAGTCTGTGAAGCTACGCCAAATTCTGGGTGTCTGAGGAACAAAACTGGAAACTACTTTTGGGGTTCTAGCTACATAGATGGCTAGCTCTTCCTTGAATAAACTAAACTCCAGGCTTTACATGTTGTATACTTCCTTCATATTTACAGCAGTCAATTATAACAGATGACTCACTGGAAAAAGTATTGCGAACAGTTGATGCAGAGGACATCTCATCTCTGAAGACATGGTCGGTATGATACTGTGGGCTAGGCTTCACATAAAGCTACTTCTATGTGACCATATCTTTGGACTATACTAAAAGATGTGGTTGGTTTTATTCACTGTGGCTTGCCAGCAAAGTAATACCTTACATTAGCAACCTAAAAAGTCTCAGGTTTCCAACTTTATTTGTTAACATTGACTCAGCTAAAAGATGATATCAACATGATTTTAGTCACATACTTTCAATGAATATATCCAGATTTATTGTTTTTACTTCTTGTGATGACATCTGAAACAAATTTTGAAAAGTAATAACATGAACATTTTATGCTGTCTTCCACTTCCTTATACTTTAATCCCCATATTTAGGGTAAAGTTTCTTCCATGAATCAGGTTTCCAACTTTCAGTTTAGTTGTATAGGGTAATAACAACATATGGTAGCTATTATCACAATCAATAGCAAAAATAACCAAAATAATTTTTGCTTCCATTTAAATATGACCACTTTCTCAATCCATTGCTTTAGGAAGACATTTCTAAACCAAGAAGATTAAGTCATAGCAAATAAGCCATTATTAATTCGTCATGTAACTTCTCATTAATTTATCTTTAAAAATACATTTATTAAACACCTACTTTGTATGAAGCCCTGTGTTTTGGAATTACTAAAGTGAATAAGCCATGATTGAACTAATGACCTGACTACAGTTAAGTAGGATTGTCACATTTCTAGAAAAGAATGAAATATACCTGTCCCACTTCTTAACAGAACCTTGAGTCTCTCAGGCGTGAGTTTTTGTTGCAATTCATACCAGTTGTACCCCAAGGAAAACTGCTAATGGTATTAAACCATTTAGCATAATCTCATTCTCCTGACCTGGTCCCAGAATGAAACACATGATCTAATTTGTCCAATTAGAGTGAAGCCCTGCCTAGAGCTTTGTTCAAGGGGAAGGAAGGAGAAGCTTTCCCTTCCTCAGTAGGAAGTAACAGCAGGGGTAATGCATTGACTGTATTATCAGGCTATGAAAAGCCAGCTGGAGGGAAAAACCTACAGGAAGGAGAGCAGAGCTAAGAGAACTTGAAGAAACATAGCCAAAGTTATGATCAAACCAGCCCTGTAAGTTTTTTATTACACAGGCAACTGATTGTATGGGTTTTCTACCATTTGAGACAAAAGTGTTCCAACTGAAACAATATCAAGAACCATCAACCAAAAAGAAGGTGAGAAGTTACCAAAACAACAATCAGAAGTTTCTGAAATAATCTTGCTAGTTTAGATGACATCTAAAGTTAAGCTGAAAGTTCATCATCAGTTCTAACTAAGTGATACATTTTCTTCTAAAAAAGAAGGAGCAAATAGTCTGGTATCTCTTTCTAAAGGATTGATGTCTGTAAAGAATTAACTTTAGGATCAATTATTATTATTATTATTATTATTATTATTATTACATTATGATGATGATGATGATGATGATGATTTGAGATGGAGTTTTGCTCTTTTTGCCCAGAATGGAGTGCAGTGGTGCAATCTCGGCTCACCACAACCTCAGCGTCCCGGGTTCAAGCGATTCTCCTGTCTCAGCCTCCTGAGTAGCTGGAATTACAGGCATGCGCCACCACACCCAGCTAATTTTGTATTTTTAGTAGAGACGGGGTTTCTCCATGTTAGTCCGGCTGGTCTCGAACTCCCAGCCTCAGGTGATCTGCCTGCTTCGACCTCCCAAAGTGCTGGGATTACATGCGTGAGCCACGTCGCCCGGCCAGGATCAATTATTTTCTTAGATAACATCTTATCTTCAGGTAAGTGTTTTATTTATTTAAAATCTCTCCTCTTTGACTTTTGGAATAGTTACATGTGGTTGCAGAATTTGAAATCACGTGAACAAATAAGGAAGCTGGTGAAAAGAAAACAAGAGTGTTGCATACTTACAATGATGCTCATTATTCACCATTGTCCCTTATCTCCATTCAGCTAAGACACTCCAGTTCCAGCAGTCTATAATTTTAAGTACTGTGTCTGCTAACAAGCTACTTGGAACTTGACAATGTGTGACACTCTGAATTCCAAACATTTCAGTTAAGTCTGTAGAATACTAAGCATGACCTAGGGGAAGCTTACTAAAAATAGCTGGTTGCCTTTTTTTAGTTAAAGGTAGAAGGTTGGTTTTATTTAAGACATAAGTTTAGTTTGCTTAGAACCCATTGATATGAAAAATTTGGGAAATAATGTTGCTTTCATATTTTAAAATACTTATCCTTCTTATCACTTTATTTCTTAGAAAGGGTGGCCCAGATAAATTGCATAAACACTAGGTGGCACTATAGTTTGAAATAACATTCAGATCAAAGTCTAAAACACTGCGAATATATACATGGTAAAACAAAAAAAGAAAACCAAAAGAGTGTAATAAATCCATATTCCAGAAAATACTAAATACTGAAGCCTTTTAGTACTTATTAGAGGAAAGAAACCTTATGCAGTTAATACACTGACTTAGTGAATTAACTTATATAACCTAATAGGTAAAAAGATAAGTCCTCCCACCCCACCCAACTGAAATATGATCAGTACTTGCTGGAAAGCAGCAACTGATTAAAACAGTTATAATTATTCAAAAATCCTTTCATTCATCCAGATGAAACCTCAATTTATGTTTCAGCATGTCCACCAAATTTTACAGCTAAATAATGTTTGTTTTTTTCTCAGAAAACTAAAGCAAAATATATACTGGCATTGCATAATAATAAAAGAATAAGTTATGTGAGAAGTTAAAAATATGATTTATTGTTTTTTCTACTTAAATCATTGTTACATACGTAATTTATATCTGATAATCTCAGTAAATTATACCTCATAAATTTAGGATCTTTGCTCAAAGTAAATTTTATATATAAAAATGCAGCATTTTATTGGTCTTTGTAACCAACCTGAAATTAAGGACCCTGAAAGAGTTCATGGATGGGGGCTGTCAGCAGCCTGAGCGAGTGGTGCATTTGGTTCCACCTTGATGGGGACCCTGAGCCACCTGGAGACATCTCGGTTGGTTTCCAAACTCATGTCTTCTGTCCTTTGGAGCTGTCTACATATGTGATATCAAGGAGAACACCTTCATGAAATCAGAAAGTAACGCCCAATGGTGAAATAAAATTAATTTTTAAAAACTTCAACTGAATATTTGATTTCATGTAACTGAAGTCTTCATAGAGTAAATGTAAATTTGTTTTCATCGCATTTGAGAGGATAAAAAATGTGCCCTTTATCCTGATAGATCAACTTATCCTTCCTAGTACTGCTAGGTCGCATTCTCTCTTATGGAATACAGTCCTGTTAAGTGATTGGGAAGGAATATTTTCAAAATAATTGGGGAGGTTCTGTTAGAGATTTATCTAAGACTGTCTTTGCTCATAAAATATTGCCATTGTGGCTGGATAAGCTCTGAATACATTCACTATTAAAGGCAGGAATACCATTATCAAAACATAAATAGACCAAAAAAAACTAAAAATGCAGTTTTTAAAACTTAGACTAATAACATATTTTGTTCATGTTATTGTTTCAAGAGAAGAAAATATTATATATTTGGAGACAGAAACTTGAATTATAAGCAACTAGAAAAGAATACAAGAGCTTTAGAGTAGCCAAAAATTACATATACTGAACTCATCTGTTTCTAGGGAACAGTATTAAGGATCATGTAATATAAAAATATATGAGATGGTTTCTGTTCTTTACAGGACTTAAAATTTTAGAGGGAAAAGGTATAAACATTTGGAAAAGTAATTAACGATAAAAGATGTAAATAACAATTCAAGGCAGATATAGGTAAGAAGTTAAAGGTAGTACCTAAGATTTCCTGAATGAGTGGTACAAATACAAAACTATAAAAGTTATTTAGAAGAAAATATATTTATTAGTTGGGGTATAGACAAGACTACTACAAAAGAGAGTTATAAAAATTAGGCAAAACTACTGTAAAAGAAAGAGAGTTCTAAGAATTTAAAGGCTTAAACACTACAGGAAAGACAGTCCAGTGAAGGCATGTAACTTGACTTCACTGGGTCATCCGGGAACCCGAAGCTCCTTCTACTTAGTTGCTTCACTGTCCACAGAGTATTGTTTTGCTTATGGTGATACTAGCACCTGGGAACGCTAAATCAAACATCCCATGGCTCAACACACTCAGCTCTCATGTGCATTAAGTTTGGAGAGTGACCTGGGAGGGGTTGTGGGAAGGTTGGGCACCTACTCCATGCAAACATTTGGAGACCTAGGTCGACTGAGGCTCTATAATCTTCTGTGTGGTTCTGGGTCCTGGGCTTGTGACATCCAGTATTTATTGCTTGTGCAAATTAGGAGTCTCAAAACATATTTTTAAACTTTTGTTTTATTTTTGTTGTTTCATAGACAAAATTCTCTCCATACCTTAGCAGGTTTCTAACTTATTTATTCCTGTCAGCTCCAGGGGTAGGCAGAATTCTAAGATGGCCCTCAAGATTCCTGCCTCATGGCGTGCATGCTTTATATAATGCCACCTCCTTGAGTTTAAGCAGACCTGTGAATATCATGAGGCATTATTTCCGTGATTAGGTTATTAATCAATTGACTTTTGAGTTAATCAAAAGGAAGATTATGTTGGGTGTAGTAGCTCATGCCTCTAATCCCAGCACTTTAGGAGGCCAAGGCAAGAGGATCACTTGAGCCCAGGAGTTCAGGGCTGCAGTGAGTGAAGATCACACCACTGCACTCTAGCCTGGGTGACAGAGCAAGACCCTGTCTCTAAAAAGAAAAAAGAGGGAGATTTTTCAGGGTGGGCCTGACATAATCAGGTGAGTCCCTCCATGGCCCTTTCTAAAGTCAGAGAATTCCACATAGGGAGGATTCCCCACTGCTGGTTTTGCAGATGGAGGGAACCACCTGCAAGGACCTGAGAGCAGCCTCTAGGAGCTGAAAGCAACCCCCAGCTGACAGCCAGTAAGGAAGTGAGGATCTCAGTCTTCCAACCTCAAGGAGCTGAATTCTGCCAACAACCAGTGATTTGGGAAATGAAACTTGAGCCTCAGATGAGACCAATATCTTAATTGTAGTCACGTGAGAGCTGAGCAGATAATCTGGCTACACTTCTGGTCTATGGAACTGGGACAAACCTTGTTCAAAGCTGCTAAATTTGTGTTAATTTCTGACGTAGCAATAGAAAGCTAATGAAATTCATGTTTCTAGATATAATTATCGAGCTCAGATTCTTGCTTTTCTCCTTACCCTCATACTTCTTTTTTCTCTCTCAATTTAAAGCATCTTCCTTGAGGGCACCAGACTTAGGAAGAAAGGCCACAATCTTAATATGGTATTTTCCTCAAGGCTAAGTATTCACAAGCTTTTCTTACTTAAAAGCTTTTAAAGTTTTGCATCTTCCCATTTAGGACCTATGAGTCATTGGTATTTCCAATCCCTCTAAGTCCAGTTTCTGGACTGACTTTATTCCCTATCCCTTCTCTTGCAAATCTGCTAATTCTTGCTTGTGTTCTTCCCTTTTCTTGTATAACCTTGTGTAATAAAGCCAGTTACAACTATACACACTACTATTTTATTTTCTAACTGCATTTGAAATTCTGAAAGAATAATTTTTAAGAAAAATATAAATTACAATAATTTTCTACTTTAAAAAGACAATAATTTGTACAAATTAATAATATAACAAAATGACAGTTTTGAAATAACAGTCTTGAAAACATAGCATTAGGCTCAGAAAGATTTTTGTCCAAATTCATTAAAACCCACAAAGAACAATTAGTCTCATGCTATTTGTACACACTTCCAGAACAGAAAGGAAAAGGAAACTTCCAATTTTTTAAAAGCAATTATAACCTTAATTCCAAAACCTGACAAAGAGAGAATGAAGATGAAGAATAGAGAGATAAAGAAAAAACTTTTGAGTTTGGTATATAATAAAAAAATTTGACAAAATATATGGTTTTGAATGTAGATGCAAAAATCTTAAAATACAATTCTGCAATATAACAACAAAAACCTAATCATCACAAGAGATGTATTTCAGTACCATTGAGTATTGTTTAATATTAGCATTGGTTAGTGATATGGTTTGGCTCTGTGTCCCCACCCAAATCTCACCTTGAATTGTAATAATCCCTAAATGTCAAGGGCGGGACCACGTGGAGATAACTGAATCATGGGGGTGATTTCCTCTATGTTGTTCTCATGATAGTGAGTGAGTTCTCATAAGATCTGATGGTTTCATAAGGGTTTTCCCCCTTCACTTGGCTCTCATTCTCTCTCCTGCCGCCCTGTGAAGGGGTGCCTTCCACCATGATTGTAAGTGTCCTGAGGCCTCCTCAGCCACACAAAACTGTGAGTCAATTAAACCTCTTTCCTGTATCAATTACCCAGTCTCCAGTATGCCTTTATTAGTAGTATGATAATGGACTAATACAATTAGCAAGATGAAAATACATGTTATTATACAAATGGGTGGGAAAAGGAAAGACAGATCTTGATAGATTTTAAAAAATGATATTTAAAATTTATATCTGATTAAAATTCTCAATAACATAGAAATATAACATATTTCTTTATTGTGCGGGAGAGGTGGAAATCTATTTCCAACCAACAGCCAATGTCACGCTTGATGGGAGGACACTGAGGAGAGTATCAGGAATATTTATCTCCATTATTATTTAACAAAGTAATGGAAGTTCAAGTCAAAGTTACTTTAGACAAAAAGTTGCAAATATGATTATAATTTGCAAGTAATATAATTACATACTTGAAAGCTTCCATTAATTGAAAAAATATTAAAAGTAATTTATTAAAAAGTTATGGGTAAGACAATAGACTTTTTAAATACACAAAAATATTTTAAATATCAATAATTAGTCAAAATATAATAGTTAAAAGTCTTATTTATAACAACACAAAAATAAATACCTAAAATATACTTACTAAATGTGGAAAATGTATGATGATATAATGTTCTTTGGAAATCATTTAATAAAGTTTGAAGTACTATTAGCAACAAAAAGACCCTTGGGAGACTTTGCTAATCAACTGGAAACCTCATAATTTTTACCATAATGTATTCCATCTGAATTAGAAATTAACTGAAAAAAAACTACAATAAAGGATTGATGAGTATTTTTTTTTTTTTTACAAATTTTAGTATGAGTATAGACTTCTTTAGCTTGACTTCAAAGGCAGATTCCTTCAAAGGGAAAGATTAGTAGATTTTATTTTTAAAAATGTTAAAACAGTCATCTTCAATGGAGAGGAGGTAGGGATCAGAAGGCTCGATTATCTTTCCTAAGGATGTAAGCATGTCGGAATCTCTGTGTGTGTGTGTGTGTGTGTGTGTGTGTGAGAGAGAGAGAGAGAGAGAGAGAATTCTAAAATCACTCTTGTTTTGTGTAATTTTTAATTTTTATTTTTTATAACTGTCACTTATTGAGTGTTTAGTATGTTCCAGGCAATATTCACATGAGGTAGGCATCATTATTTTCATTTTACAGATGAAGATTGAAATGTAGAGAAGTTATTGTCATCATTATTATCAGAACCAAGGTAACATTATTACTAGACTGCATATTCTACATATTGTACTAAGTACTTTACAAAGATTCTCATTTATTTAATTCTCACAGTGATTATCTGAGCAGTAATAATTAATACTCTAATATTCAGATAAGAAATCTCAGGCTGAGAGGTGAAATAATTTGACCAGCTTGTAAGTGGCAGCCTATAATTAAAGCCTATGTCTTCCTTCACTCACCCCTCCTCCACCAGCCAGGGCTCTGAAGCATTAGTTATGCTACTGAAATTGTATTGAAAATCTCAAATAATCTTAAGAACAGAAATGAGATTTTTCTGTTTTTCAGAAACATATTTACTAAAAGGTGTAAAGAACACATTGACTTACAATTTCTATAAATTCAATACGTACCAATTAACAATGTTAAAATGTAATGTAAAAATTGGAAAAAAAACTATTTGTAACGTGTTTAATAATAAATATTAATTGAAGCCCAAGTCGTTCTGAATGCACAGCAAGGTTGGCAAGAATAATAATGGCAGAACAGTTCACGGGGGTCTTGAGCTTCAGCTGAGCTTGCTGCAAGTTCCACAAGACAGAGAGGCCAGATTTCAACTCCAGTCAGTCTGACTCCACCCATGCCAATCCAGAAGAGGCTAGAGGCTCATTAACCAGGCATTCTAGAAGGGATTCCTGCTTGCAAGCAGTGGCATGATCTCGGCTCACTGCAAGCTCTGCCTCCCGGGTTCACGCCATTCTCCTGCTTCAGCCTCCCGAGTAGCTGGGACGACAGGCGCCCACCACTGTGCCTGGCTAATTTTTTGCATTTTTAGTAGAGACAGGGTTTCACTGTGTTAGCCAGGATGGTCTCGATCTCCTGACCTTGTGATCTACCCGCCTAGGCCTCCCAATGTGCTGGGATTACAGGCGTGAGCCACTGCACCCACCCAAATAATAAAATATTTCTAAAAAATAAGTATTAATTGAATGCCTACTGTGTGTGGACATTGTTTTAGTTACTGAGTGTAGAGAGAAGAAACAGATAGGTCCCTACCCTTATGAAACTTGCATTCTAAAATTAGGGTTAATACCCTTAAAATCATTAATAAAAAAGAGTAGCAGAGTAGCAACACACTTTCACTACTTCTATTCAACATAGTACTGGCAGGCCTAGCCAGAGCAGTCACACAAGAGAAATAAAAAAAGGGCATCCAGATTGGATGAGTGAAAGTCAAATAATCTCTGTTTGCCAGTGATATAATCTTATACCTAGAAAACTCTAAAGACTGCTCCAAAAGACTCCTAGATTTGCTAAATTAATTTATTAATAGTAAAGTCTCATGTTACAAAATCAGTGTACACAAATCTGTAGCACTTCTATACACCAATAACAATGAAACAGAGACTCAAATCAAGAAGTCAATCCCATTAACAAAAGCTGTAAAAGAAATAAAATACTCAGGAATATGCTTAACCAAGGAGGTGAAAAAATCTCTATAAGGAGAACTACAAAACTCTGATTAAGGAAATTGTAGATGACACAAACAAATGGAAAAACATCCCGTGCTCATGGATTGGAAGAAGCAATATTGTGAAAATAACCATATTGCCCAAAGCAATCTAGATTCAAAGCAATTCTTATCAAAATACCAATGTCATTTTTCACAGAATTAGAAAAAACAATCCTAAAATTCACATGGAACCAAAAAAGATCCTGAATAACGAAAGTAATCCTAAGTAAAAAGAACCAATCTAGAGGCATCACATTACCTGACTTCAAATTATACTACAAGGTGATGGTAACGAAAACACCATGGTGCTGGTATAATGGACCAATGGAACATACCGGAGAACCTAGAAATAAAGCCAGATACCTACAACCAACTGATCTTCAACAAAGCAGACAAAAACATATACTGTGGAAAAAATACTCTATTCAATAAATGGTGCTGAGAAAATTGGAGAGCCACATGCAGAAGAGTGAAACTAGATCCTAGTCTCTCACCATATACAAAAATTAACTCAAGATGGACTGAAGACTTAAATCTAAGACCTGAAAACCTTAAAGTTTTAGAGCATAATATAGAGAAAATTCTTCTGGACAGTGGCCTATGCAGAGAATTTGTGACTAAGACTCCAAAAACACATGCAACAAAAACAAAAATAAATAAATGAAACTTAACTAAACTAAAAAGTTTCTGCACTGCCATCTGATCTTTGACAAAGTTGATAAAAACAAGCAATGGGAAAAGGACTTCATATTCAGTAAATAGTGCTGGGATAACTGGCTAGAAATATGCAGAAGGTTGAAACTGGACTCCTTTATTATACCATATACAAAAATTAATATAAATTAGATTAAAGACTTAAATGTGAAGCCCAAAACTATAAAAATCCCAGAAGACAACCTAGGCAGTACCATTCTTGTCATAAGTATGGGCAAAGATTTCATGACAAAGATGCTAAAACTAATTACAATCAAAGCAAAAATTGACAAATGGAATCTAATTAGACTAAAGAGCTTCTGCACAGCAAAAGAAACTATCGACAGAATAAACAGGTAACCTAAAGAATGGGAGAAAATCTTTGCAAACTATACATCTGACAAAGGTCTAATACCCAGCATCTAGGAAATTAAACAAATTTACAAGAAAAAAATAAACAACCCAATTGAAAAGTGGGCAAAGGACATGAACAGACACTTTTCAAAAAAAGACAAACATGCATGCAGCCAACAAGCATATGAAAAAAAGCTCAATATCACTCAGCATTAGAGAAATACAAATCAAAACCACAATGAGATACCATCTCACACCAGTCAGAATGGCTTTTATTTAAAACAAAACAAAACAAAACAAAAAACCAGATGCTAGTGAGGTTTTGGAGAAAAAGGAACACTTATACACCATTGGTAGGAGTGTAAATTAGTTCAACCATTGTAGAAAACAGGGTGGCCATTCCTCAAAGACCTAAAAACAGAACTACCATTTGACCCGGCAATACCATTGCTGGTTATATACCCAAAGGAATGTACATCATTCTGTCATAAAGACACATGCATGTGTATATTCATTGCAGCACTACTCACAATTGCAAAGATATGGAATCAACCTAAATGCCCATCAGTGGTAGACTGGAATAATATAGAAAATGTGGTACATATACACCATGGAATACTATGAGGCCAAAACAAAAGAATGAGACTATGTCTTTTGCAGGAACGTGGATGGAGCTGGAGGCAATTATCCTTAGCAAACGAATGCAGGAACAGAAAACCAAATACCGCATGTTCTCACTTACAAGCAGGAACTGAATGATGAGAACACATGCACACATTGAGGGAAACAACACATACTCGGGCCTGTTGGAGGGTAGAGAGTGGGAGAAGGGAGAGGATCAGGAAAAATAACTACTGAGTATTAGGCTTAATATCTGAGTGATGAAATAATCTGTGCAACAAACCCCCATGACTCAAGTTTACCTATGTAGGAAACTGCACATGTACCCCTGAACTTAAAAGTTTACAAAAAGATTTTAAAAAGAATGGTTACATGTAGAGTTGGAGTTGCAGTGTAAACAATCATACATACTCTACTGGTCAGAGCACAACTGGGCCCAGAAATGGATGGATGTAAAACTGCGTACAGGACAGTTACCATCTCTCAAAGTTGGACCTAAGCAACCAACAATAAGGGATCATATAATAAAATAAAATTTACATGTAATGAAACATTCAGTCATTCAACATGAAGATTAGATTGCTATTTATGAAAAGGAAATATGGTTATAAGTGAATACTATCATTATGTGACTAGGAGACTTTGCATATCTAGGTTTTTTGTTGTTGTTATGGTTTTTGTTTTTTTTTTTTTTTGAGAGTCTTGCTCTGTCGCTCAGGCTGGAATGCAGTGGCTTGATCTTGGCTCACCGCAACCTCTGCCTCCCAGGTTCAAGTGTTTCTCCTGCCTCAGCCTCCTGAGTAGCTGGGACTACAGGCGCGTGCCACTGTGCCTGGTTAATTTTTGTATTTATAGTAGAGACCGGGTTTTGCTGGGTGCGGTGGCTCACGCCCATAATCCCAGCACTTTGGGAGGCCAAGGCAGGTGCATATCTAGGTTTTAATAATAATTTATAATTTCTATACTTTTTAGGCTGTATGTCTACCACACTAAAGCTCCGTAAATCCAATAATGAACCAGAGACTCCATTCAACTATTGGAATCTTAGCAACAAAATGCTTACAGATAGAAACTTACTGGTCTTGTTATTCTGCTTCTGCTCTCTGGCTAAATCCTATCAAACCTTTTATGTGCAGACACAGGTAAAATATGCTAGAATTAAAGGGTATATTTTCAAGACTTTTCCTCTAGAAAATAATGCAAACCACAATTATTTAACATTTGTTAGCTCCTAAAAATAGAGTCTTACTACTGATGTTTCAAATAGTCATTAAAGATGTGGAAGCTATGAGTCATGCTTGGCAGTTAAATATTTTATTTGCTGCTAGAACTTGGATTATGTCTTTGTATTTCATCAGGTAAGCCAAATATGGCATCATGGGAACAGCTAATTCCCTCTGCTCTCCTCACTGCTGCTATTAAATGATGTTTTTCATAACTACACAAGTGCTAAGGTACTAAGTGAAGCAATTACAACTTTGTTTATATTGGGACTAAGATAATTTGGTAAACTTGGGACTTGCCTAACAGGGGTTACTAGTCTAAATGTTATTCAATTGGCAGATCAACTTAGTATTTTCTTCCCACCAAATTGATTTTTTATAAATTGATTTTTTTAAAAAAAAACTAGAAGATCTACCAATGGTATTGGTATTGCACAGGTAGTCTCAAATATTTAATTAACAAAAGCTCTTTTGAACCTAAAAAAGAGAGTTTCTATTGGACAAATAATAGTGTATTGCGTATGTCCACTTTTTAGCTAGAGAGTGCCACCTGATCTATGACAAGGCATTGGGTTTATGAAGGATGTAGTTTTTAATTATGGGATTGTAGAGTTTACCCGTCAAAAAGAGATAGATTTTTCTCCCATAACACCCAATTCTGCAAAAAAGAAGCTTAAAGCTGAAAAACCTAGTATGCTTAAGCCTAGCATGCTATCAACAAGCAAAATTCTCAAAAATACACAAATTTAAATTTTGACAATATATAAATTAATATGGTAAATTACTATCTAAAGCTTTTACTTCACCAGTGTTTTACAGTTTACAAAGAGCTTTATGTAGTTCCTACTTGAGATAATTCATAAAACAACTCTTGCAGTTCAGGAGGCTAAGTGCCCTACTCTAGACATTCAAATAGTAAACAACAAGGTTCAATTCAAATCCAGCTCTCTGGGTATATTTTTTGGTAATATTCTCAGTATAGTCAGTCATCTTTCTATGTACTATGTTTTATTTGGATTAACTTTAACATGAGCACAACTTTGGTAAAATGACACATAAATCTTCCATACCCATCACAACTTTAGGCATTAAGGCAAAGATCGCAGATGAAACATCACTGACATTTACTTGGGCACTCTCCACTCTTTCCTGTCATTGGAGGTGGCCTCACAGTCTTTCACAACACAACTCTCCAAGCATCTACTATAAATTAGTTAGGTTTAAAATACCAGAAGAAACCCAATTTTTTTCATTCCTGGAATAATGTTCTGTCAATAGAATGTTATTGCACATGTTATTCCATACTGCTAATTCTTGATTATAAAATCATAAAAAATACCCAAGTGCTTCTGGAATTAGTAAATTTCCATAATTTTAATTATAGATTATCAGTAACTTTTAACTTTCTGATTTTTCCACTTCTCTCATTCTGTCACAAATTTGTCTTCCTTAAATCCATTTTTACTAAAGTGCCTCTTTTTTAAAAGCTTCTTTGCTCTTTCAGTGACTACTTAATTAAGTCTAAACCCTTTGCTCTCACATCCAAGACCCACCACCATCTAGCCCAGTGTCTCTTTTCAGTCTCACATAATAAGAACACCATTCCTAGACAACTAGAACCACTCATTTCCTAATACACACTCTTCTTAACATCACCCTCTTTTCTTGATGAGCTCTGTCAGAGTCCTCTTTCCTTTCTCTAATCTTATTCCAACTTTGCTGGTCAAAATTTCTGCCAGTTTTCTAGATTGACCAACTGCTCTCTGAGTTTTAATTATCAGAGAGCTGTATAAGAATGGTTAAGTTACTTCACTTTCCATGCCTCAGATTCCTCATTTATAAAATGGGTACAATAACTACTTTATGGGGTTGTTATGAAGATTACATAAGCTACTCTATGGAAAGGTCTTAGAACAATGACTGAAACATGGTAAGTGTTATGCAAGCATTTGCTATTAGTTCATGATTATAATTTAAGAAGTTGGTCTTTTATTAAACTGTAGTACTATTTGGTATTATCTTGTGATAAGGTACTTATCACACATTGCTTTGATACATTAGCATATATATATTCTATGCTCTTTTTTAAATTTTAAGTTTCTTTAAGGAAGTTACAATGAATGTAACAAATTTTTGTATCAAAAAATCAATAATATAGTGTCTTGAATATCACTGGTGATTGAGAGATATTAATTGAACCCAATGTTTTGACAAAAGAATGCTATCTATTGAAATAATTTAATGTGTATTACATTTTCAAAATTCATTGCATTTTTCAATCTTACACACAGTAACTAAGTTATTTGCTAGAATCGCTGAGCAGGCAATGAACTTCAAAAGGATTGCAATTCACCTTGTTACTTCCAAACAAATGACCACTTCTCTTCATTTAATTGATCTCAAAGGACAAAAATACTTCAATAATTCTTTTTGGCCCATTCCAGTGTTTGTTTAGCTTAATTTTTTTCTAGCCAAATTCTGTTGATACAGTGAGTGTCTCCCAAAGATATTATCTTCTCAGTCTTTAATGCAAGTAAAGCAAGATTATTAGCTTCTTCTCAAATGATCTATTTCTCTCATTTTTAAATCAACTTGAATCCCCTGCCCAGATTCACTCTCATTCCTGCACTGAAAAGAGAATATAGAAACCAGTGCCAAGAATCAAGGATGAATGATTTTCTGGATATGTTGAAATTTTATCTTGTATTTTTCATAAAGGCTGCATTCTTGCCTAGTGCTCACGGTGATTGATAAGACTCTCAGAACTTGGCTGCATATGTGTGGATTTTCTCCATCCCAGAGCGGCCTAAGTTAGTCCCTAAATGAACTGTTTTGCAACATGGTCTATAAGCCATTCTCAAATATATCAAGGAAATTCTAGAAGGTGTTATGTGCCCCAGCTAATTTAGTGTCATGAGCAAATGTGATGAAATCTCAATTTCTTTATCCAGGTCAGAGCTATTAAATGAAATCAGCCCTTGAGAGGCTCCTGAGGAGCAATTCTTAATGGGTAGTCTTTCAGCTTGTTATGCACCCACTACCAGTGGGTAGGTCCAGACTTAATCTTTTTAGCTTATAGACAAAACTGCCAAGAGGTGAGTAGGTGGTGGTGGTGAAGGAGAATCTAAAGGCTTGTTAAAATCAATCAGGGTATGCCTATTACTTTTCCTTGGTCTAAACAGCTCACCTCTCATATAGCACGAATGCGATATTTTATAACATGACTCATTGCTCAAAGAACCATGTCTCTCGTATATAATGCTTTGTTTTTATTTACATCACTGGAGTTTATCATTGGATCATTTTTAATAATTCCAAAGCTTTTTAGGTTACTTTTTAGGTTGTCCTAGTCTAGAAAACTATTTTAAGAATGCTCCTATACACTGCAGCAAAGACTAAGAAGTCTACAAAATAATGGGTGAACTTGTGGTTGAAAGCCTAAAGTGATAAATGATAACCACAAAAATCCAACATGTGAAGAAATACTCTGTTCTTTTAGAAAAGGGAAAGGCAGTAAGGGAAGATTAGATCTAAAGTTTTCCCAAAGGCTTATGTCCTGAAAATTGGAAAAAGACCAAACTCTGGAAACTGTTAAGATTTTTTTAAAAGGGATTAGGCCTGAAAGCAGGCTGAGGGATAACGACTCTAAACTGAAAGATGGATTCTGCCCAATTGATATCAGATGTCTGAAGTTAAACACCAAGTAATCTTTCCATTTTACTTTTCATGATAGTGACAGGCAAATCAGAATCTATTTTTGATGCTCTTTCATGGCAGATATTGGAGAATCTATCCTGCCTCTGTACATTTGGTGTTTATGACAGGTCATATTTTCTTTGAAAGCCATAGGAATTGAATATATACTAACCCAGGAAGTGGCATAAATGACCCAATAGAGATGTTACCAGTCCTCAAATTGTTTCTATACCTTTGAACATCTGCCAAGAGAAGTTAAAAATATTTTAATACAGCTGCATTTTTACTTGAAATGAAAATAATGTATTGCTTTGCTCACTGTAAAGATTACAATTGTTTACTGTTTAATAAAAAGATCAAAAAGGAAAATGACAAAATTTAAAAATCACTTGGCAGCTTTCCACTCAACCACTTTTAGCTTGTTTGTATGCATCCTTCCATCTCTGTGCATACATAAGCACATATAAAATTGTGTTTCCAAGTTTCATATGTAGGATCGTATTATGCAATATATTTTCATTCCACAATATATTATGAGGGTTTAATGTCAAAAATACATTTAAATGACTGCATAGAATTATATTGGATGTATGTACATTTAGGTTGATGGATATACAATGTTTGTAATGTTTTGTTATTATAAATAAAACTTCCATAAACAACTTTCAGTATACATATTGACAGATTGGTGCAATTGTCTCTTGAAGATAAATTATTAGGTGTGGTGTTTCTGAGACGAAAAGACTATTCATTTATATTTTTGATACATATTACTTAACTGCCCCCCAGAAGAGCTTTTTCAGTTTACTCCCAAAACAATGCATGATCTACTTCATTTACTTTGCTAACACTGTTTACCGTTGCAAACACCAAGTTTCATCAACTTTTTCATTGTTGTCCACCTGAGTGAAAATGATATTTAATTGCTTTATGTTTCTTTGGTTAATAGTAAAGCTTAAAATATTAATGTGAATTTTTAATCTTTTGTGAATTGTCAGTATATTATGTCCTTAGTCATCTTCTTTTCTATTATTGATTTTAAAGATCATATTTTTAAAAATACATATTAGGATGGTCAATTTTGTCTGCCATATTTAATTAAAATAATCTCCTGAATTTTTTACTTATCTTTCAGTTTTGTGTATAGTATTCTTTAATTGTGAAAATTTGTAGCTTATATAGTCAAAGTTTTATGTAGTCAATTTTACACATATAGCTTTTATGTCATAACATGCTTAGAAAAATACTCAATTCTAATAATTTTATTATGTTACTTTTTGCATTTAAATTTTGTGATTCATTAGGGATTGATTTCTGTATGAGGATGGAGATAGGGATTAATTTTTTTTTCCAGTGGCTAAAATATTGTCCCAATATCCTTTGTTGAAAAAATCATTATTTTGCTCAGTTAGTTAAAATACCCATCTTATTTTAGGCAAAATTTTTATATACACACGGTTATCTTTTTGTAATTTCTCTAGAATAATTGGCCTGTCTCTGTCTATAGTGGTAATATCAACTATAGCTTTTTGATATATCTTAATAGCTAGTGAGTAGAGAAAGTTTATTACACTTAAAGAATATTTTTAGTTCCCCTTCTAATACAGTGATCCCCAGGCTTTTTGGCACCAGGGACTGGTTTCACAGAAGACAATTTTTCCACGGACCGTAGGTGGAGTGGGGGATGGTTTTGGGATGATTCAAGTGTATTACATTTATTGTGCACTTTGTTTCTATTGTTTGAAATTGTAATATATAATGAAATAATTATAGAACTCACCATAATATAGAATCAGTGGGAATCCTGAGCTTGTTTTCCTGCAGCTAGATGGTCTCATCTGGGGGTTATAGGAGACCCTGACAGATCATCAGGTATTAGATTCTCATAAGGAGCACGCAACTTAGATCCCTCGAATGCGCAATTCACGATACTGTTTGTGCTTCTATGAGAATCCAGTGCTGCTGCTGATCTGACAGAAGGCGGAGCTCAGGCTAACATGAGTGGTGGAGAGCAGCTGTAAATACAGATGAAGCTTTGCTCACTGGGTCCGCCGCTCACCTCCTGCTGTGTGGCCCAGTTCTATGGACTGGTACAGGGTTGGGGACCCCTGTTCTAATATATTATTCTAGATAAAACACTTAGTCAAGTTCCAAAAAAATTATTGGATGTTTAAGTGAATGACTAGGTGAATTTCAGTGGAATTAATTTTTGCACTCTGGTGGCTTTGTGATGTGTCAGCTTGGCAAGGCTAAACTACACTTCCTGGAATTCCCTTTCTTATATATTTTCAGGGAGATGCTTGGATGAGATTTGGGGGTGAAGGTGAAGCAACAGACATTTTGTAGCTCACACACTTTATCTCTTATCTGCTGGTTCACTCCGTTGTTATGAGGGAGGCAGCAGCTGGACCTACAACTGTTGCACCTTCTCCTTCAGCTTCTCGGACTACTGGGCCAGGTGTATGTGACTCTTGGGCCATAACAAAGGTGCCTAGCTTCTGCAGGATACCATCAAAACCTGAGACAGGACCAGGACTAGAGTGAGAAAAGCCAGGCACCTAGGACATAAAAGTTAAGGGGGCCCTCACTCTTAGATTTGTGTAAGTACTGCCCCATGCTCGCGCAAACCAGAAAGCATGGACCTACCTAAATTTGCAACCTAGAAGCCACATCTACCCCACCCAAGTTTTGGCACTATATAATGCAATAATAATAGACCCAGGCTTTTGTTAGTCCCAGTGACTCCAGATTTTGCCTGTGGGTTCCATCTTGTTCTTGCTCTGTCCTACCTTATAGTCATCCTCCTGTCCCAACTGCCTGCTCTGTGGATTTCAAGCTCCAGCATCAGATTCAGATGCTTAGCTCCCACAATTGCAGAGGGCCAAATTCCCATAACAAATTCCTTTATATACATACATACACCCACATACATGCACACATACAATCCAGGAAACTATGGCAGATAAAGTTGAACATCCCTTGTATATAAAAATGCTCTTAAGAATCAATAATAGAAACATAGTCTGGGCGTGGTGGCTCACACCTGTAATCCCAGTATTTTGGGAGGCTGAGGTGGGCAGATCACTTGAGGTCAGAAGTTTGAGACCAGCCTGGCCAACATGGTGAAACCCTGTCTCTATTAAAAATACAAAAATTAGCCAGTCATGGTGGCACACACCTGAAGTCCCAGCTACTCGGGAGGCTGGGGCAGGAGAATCACTTGAACCCAGAACGCGGAGGTTGCAGTGAGCTGAGATTGCGCCACTGCACTCCAGCCTGGGCAAAAGAGCGAAACTCCATCTCAGGAAAAAAAAAAGAATCAATAAAAAAAAATTGATGGACAACAATATAATAAACCAACAATTTATAAAAGAATTAAAATTCAAATGCATATTTTAAGCTTCATTATTAATCAAAGAAATGAATATAAGCACAAATATCATTTCACCTATCATATTGGTAATATGATATGTAAGTATTCTCTTAGATCAACTCTTTTTCCTCCTTCCTCAAAGACCACAAATCCTATGATGTGCATTATGTATGAATATAACTCACTATTCCATCTTGTTACAGTCATCTACAGAACTTCAGTCACTCCTCTTAACTCACCGAAGATTTTATCTCCTGGTTTACCATCTTCTCTACTGCTAATTTCATCATCATTCTTGATGATGTTGCACAAATTATCTATTCATCCCTGGACGCTCAGTTCCTCAAAATCCTCACTCTCAAGGATCTCGCCCTCCATCTCACCTCAGCCACCATTTCTTATAGTCACATCCTGTAATGTGCTATATCAGTGGGCACTGTCAGACAGTCATTAAGATGTCAGACATCTTAACGTCAAGTATCTCATTGTCACCAAAGAAGTGGACAATTGATGTATAGAAAAAAGGGTTTAAAAGTTTAAATAATATCTTCACAACAGAAGCATTTTTCCCACTAATGGTTTTCACTTATAATAATCTGATATGCATTTTAGTTCCCAGATTTTAGTCTCCAATACCATTCTCCCTCCAAAGGAACCAGGTGAGTGTGACAGCGGCTGAATCTGTGTTTTGAATGAGGAATATATCCAGATGGGTCTGTAATACATTGTTGTTTTGAAAAGTCAAGAATACTTTTTTTAAAAGTGCTTAAATAGGCTGGGCGCGGTGGCTTACGCCTGTGGTCCCAGCACTTTGGGAGGCCAAGGTGGGCAGATCACGAGGCCAGGAGTTTGAGACCAGCTTGGCCAACATAGTGAAACCCCATCTCTACTAAAAATACCAGAAAAAAAGAAAAAAAAAATTAGCCGCGCGTGGTGGCAAGTGCCTGTAATCCCAGCTACTTGGGAGGCTGAGGCAAGGAGAATTGCTTGAACCTGGGAGGCGGAGGTTGCAGTGAGCCGAGATCACACCACAAAACTCCAACCCGGGCAACAGTGTGAGTCTCTATCTCAAAAAAAAAAAAAAAGTGCTTAAATAACAAAGGAGCTTCTTAAAGTTGAACTTGAAAGGTGTTTCCACAATTTGAATACCAAAATAAATATAAGTGTTTGGAGCAAGTTGAGTCTATGAAAAACAACTAGTTTATAATAAATTTCATAAAAGGAAAAGTTAATATAAAGTATATTTTTTAGAAGTTACAATAAAAAAGAAAAGTGGCAAGAATAGGGCATGACTGCCTTTTTAACTTAATTTTAATAAATTTCAGGCCTTTCTATGGATGTTATTTTTTCTATACTTATATGCTTCTCTATGAAATATATTATTAAAACTTGAAGTTACCAACATTTGGCCATTTTGAGTTACAAAAATGACAATTTCATATGTGTCAACCAGTAAATATGCATTTGCCTCTGTCTGTGTAAGAAACAAATGTTGTAAACAGGTGAAAATCATAAACATTAGAAACTATGCAAAGAACTGGAAGGAATGATTTGATCTAGAAGTCACTCAAAATAACTAGTTAGAAGAAGAGGAAACAACGAGCGGTCAAACAATGGATTAGCCCAATGTCCTGAAAGACATTCTCATTGCACCAAATTACCTCCTTATCCTTGGGATCGCCCTGCTATTAATAATGAAATAGTAAAAATGACCAACAAAGTAAACAGTGAAGGAGGAAGAACATCTGCAAAAAATACTCAATGGGAGTGAAAAAACATCATCAGATGTCAAGGAGAGATCTGGTTTACAGTGCCCCATGCAAGTGGCAACTGAACATTGACTACCACAGGCTTCAGTTTGAGGTAACAACCAGGTCCTTGCAGGAAATGGCTCTACCATAATGCCTTGGTGACCTTGAATTTTTCCACGTAAGTTATGTAGACTGCAGTCTGACCAGTCTTGACAGTATGTCGTGCCATTTTTCATAGAGCAAGGGGTAATAAGTCTGGTGAGGAGCCGCCAGAAGAGTTTCTTATCCCCATCTTGCAGGAGATTGCTACATGGCTGTTTGTTATCCATCTCCCTAGCTTCAGTTGAGCACACAACTTTCATCTTGACGCTCCCTTACAGCTGCAGGTACAGCAGCAGGCTTCTGTGTAAGTCTATAAAACTGCTTGGTTGTAGTTTAGAGTTGGCTCGTCTACAACAGAGCGGCTCACCACTCATACAGTTAGTCATCTGGCCTCTCTGGTTTGGTGCCATCTTGTGGTACAAGGGATGCAGGGAGCCAACACTATGCCACTTGCTTTTGCTTTCTGACTCCATCTGGGCTCATTGTAGTTTTTTTTTTTTTAACAGCTGAAGCTACGGAGGTATGTGGCAAGCCAAGCTAACAGGTGTAGTAGTAATATTTGTGGCCCTGTTAGCCACTGTGCTGCTGCTTTGGGAATGCTTGACTGCTTGACACTTCTCTAGCCCAACCAAGAATCAAATATTCAGTAGCTCAGAAATGAAAATCTCAGCTGGTCTGAAACATCCTTTTTTGTTTTGGGCCTGGTGTGGTTAATGACACCTTAAAGAGGTAGAGAAAGAAGTACAGTATAATAAAGAGATGAAACAAACCCCAAATTTTGTAACTTTGAAGTAGCATATGAAATAATAAATGTTTATCATTGAAATAATTGGTGTATATGTTTAAGATAGTAAAAGCACTTAAGAAATTTAATATGTTACATCATGTTTTTCCCTAATATTTAAGGATATTTGTGTTTGAAATCCACATCTAAATGTTTAAGATAAACGTATTTATAAAATTAATACATTTTGATTTATTAATAATTTGTTAGTTGTGTAAGTAGTGTTTAAATGTTTACATTAAAAAATTTAACAGACATAAGTTATTGAATTGAAAATGGAAATATTTAAAATTAGTAGCAAGTGTTCTGTTTCTCATACAAAGAAGCCCGGGCATGATAGATCCCAGCTACATAATTCTCTCCTCTCTATCCAGCCTTATTACTCTGGAACATACTTACAATTCTTTAATTTGATGGCACATGGAGTCTATTGATCTCACTAATTTATGCTGCCCATCACCCCCTTCATATTCTCACGTCTGCTCTTCCTGGCTTAGAGTCCGTGGTCCATCACCATACTCTCTCCTTTGCAAACATGCACCATTTCCTTAGTTTCTTTCAACACATACTAAACTCAAAACATAGGTCCAAATTAACCCAATTTTTTGCCTACTCCATGGCTTACCACACCTAGCTGACTAGTCATACTTTAAATTTATGACCAAAATTTCAAAAGCAGGACTTCAGTGTTGCTCAGCAGTTCTAGAAAATTCACACTTTCTCATAACAACTTAATAATTTCTTCTCTTCTTCTAGTCTCCAATATCCTCTCCTCCATTCCCCACTTCAGCTGATGACCTTGGTTTTTATTTCACTGGGAAAGTAGAAGCAATCAGAAAAGACTAGCTCATCTTCCCACCAGCAAATCTGGTACGTATTCATTTATGTAGCCATAAATTCTGCTTTCTTCCTATTGTTAGAGATGACTACCACTTCCATTTATTTATTGGATTGTATCCTCTCTTGCCTGTTCAAGGACTTTGCTCCTGAAATTATCTGCTTTTCCTTCTAAAATTACCTGATGTTCTTTCCAGTAGTATAAAAATGCACTGTTTTTTTCACAATGAAGAAAAATACCACCACCCTTATTGACTCCAAATCCTCCTCCCAGCTAAATTTTTCTGGTTTGTTTTTCAGCAAAACTCATCATTAGAGTTTTCTCTATTAGCTTTTTTTTCTTATTAACATTCACTCTTTCCATTCGTTTAACCCAAATCACTTCACTGGAAGGGCTCCTGTCAAGGTCTACTGGGCAACTCCAGGAAACTTTTTTGCTCCTATGGGAGTGATTCTGGAAGCACCTCTATCTTCCCCTCAATGTTGCCAGTAAGAAACTGCTGTAGCCAATTTGCCCCATGTCTGAGGATATATATCCATTGAAAAGGGAAATTAGAAAAAAGAGAACTCAAGGGAAATGGCTCAGGTCACAGCTTAAGTCAGCCTGCACCCTGCTCTGCCTCTTTGCTTAATTCATTTTTCATTCAACGATATTTACTGAACACCTCCTATAAGGCACTGCTCAAGGTGCTGAGACAGCTGTGAACAAAAGGTGAAGTCTATTTTCATGAAGCTTACATGACAGTGGAAAGGACAGATGATTCTGAACAATAATTTAAGAAATGTAACTGAGTTAAGGCTAGCGGAAATGAAGCAAAATTAGGGTGGTAAAAGCTAGAGTAACAAGCATGGGGATTTTTATGGCAGCAAACCTCTGCTCTCCTTATTTTCCTGAATAGTATCACTTTTCCATATCTCAAATGTGATTGATAATAAAGATGGGATTTGTCCTCATTCAGTCAGGAGCATTCTTGATGCTAACAGAATTGACTTTGTTGAGCTGCACTGACAGTATTGCAGGGCATTGGATATCTGAATAACATCCTCTTCTAGGAATGCAGAAGGAGACTTGAATATTAAGTTTATTTATTTAATGTTAAAGATCATGGAACAAAATATGAATATCCAGATATCTTTTACTGCTAAAGAAGCTTCTGCTGCCTAGTGTTCTCATGAGGGTCTTCTGTTGTTAGAGGGTTGTTTTAGCGGTTGTTTACTTCCTTACTGACAAAATAGGGAACCTGTGGATAAATTATAATAAAATTTTATATCAGTGATTGTACTATTTGAAATAACCTCCTAATTTGGTCTAATTTCCAATATTCTTGCTGGACTTAGATCCAATTTCCAAACAGCAGCTGAAGCAGTCTTTCTAAAAGGCAAACATGTCCACATTCCCCACTATGTACATACCTTTAGTGAGCTCCCCATTGCCTACAGAAAACCATCTGAAACCACAGTAAAAGATACTAAGCCTTCACAACCTGGTTTGTACCTACTCTTTTAGCCTTTTAAAATCATTTTCTCATTTATTAGTTTATTATACATCTATTTGGTGCCAAGCTGTGTTCTAGGCGCCAGACATACAACAATGAGCAAAACATAGATGGATGGAATACCTTATTAGATCGGTGAATTTGTAGGAAAAAAACTGGGCATGCAAAGCCCAGTTCCTTCTCTTTCTCTAGTGGTCTAGTGCTGCCATGATTAGGAGGCCAAATTCTGGAATTCACATTTGGAAACCCCAGTATCCTATAGATATAGGCAATCTACTTCAATAACCACTTTATCGGTAATAAAGGTGAAATTTAATCTCACATTCCCTACTCTGTCTGCCTTTTAAATAGTTCCAAATTCATGTGGAGAAGAGGGGTACCATTTACTGGATCTGTTTAAATTTCTAACACCAGCAATTTCACTCATAAAAGCTCAGTACAAAGGCTATGACTACTCTGATTTAGATAGACTTAGGTATAAATACACTTGAAAGTATGAGAATTCCATCTATTTTTATCATTTTTATATTCATCCTGAAATATATGTATATGTATATCTGTTTATCTATTACTGCCAAGTCTTTAAAAGTCATCCACAGTGGACTGTAGGTGAAATTAACATAGGTTGTAGAGCCACACAAAGTGCCTTAGGCTTACTATTTTATTACTCTAGTACTAAGTGTGAATATATTTTCTTCTACATCTTTTTAATTATTTTGAACACCACTAGTCTCTAGGATTTATTTACATGGATGATTATACATTAAAATTAAGCCTGCAATAAAAATCAGATTGAAAATTTTAATCTTCTAGGCAAAGAATAGAGTTGTTTGGCATCTCACACAAGTCAACAAAAAAATAGAAAAGCATCTGTTTAATGAGGATTTGCTAATTTTTAAATAATTAGATGCCAAACTGCTACCTCCACACCAAAAAAGCTCTACTCTCATTAAGGGGATAGCACATACCAATGTCTATGGGAGTTTCATAAATATCAGCCCTTCCAGTTCGTCACAACTTAGTGGTTTCAATAATGAGAAAATCATGCTTGAGCAAAAAGAGTTATTTACAAATGCAAATTAACCTCCAAAATGAGCTTTTCTGAAGATAAATTTTACTACTTCTCTAAGAGAATTTATATTAGCCATTTGACTTGTGTCCACTGATTATGTTCTAATACTTCCCTAAAAATACAAAATGTAAACTTCACTTGGCATAACTTGTGTTGAATTTTAATAACTTTATTCTTTGTTCATCACACACACAAATTTTTTTATAGAATACTATATCAAAGACAGAGATTTTCATTCCATTTTTAACATCAGTCATTATGTATTTAATTATTTTTATTTGCTCTCCTATCAAAAAGACAGTGGACAGTTTCAAAAAAATAAGTATAGTAACTTTCCTGACTACTTTAGGCAATCACTAAAGTGAATATATTTGACATTAAATTTAGAGACTCCATAATGTAATTATGTTTGTGATGTGGGGATATGAATTAATCATTTGGAAAGCCTAAATGATTAAGTTAACTAGTCAACCAATCAAAAATATTCATTCTTTTTAATAGGGAGAACCTCTGGCTGAGTCCAAGTTAGCAATAATATTTTGATCCTTGGATTAAAAATGAAGCCACATGTAGTAGTGAAAATATAGCTATCATTTATTGAGACTGTTATGTGCCAGGCATATACCAGATGCTCAGTATATGTTATCTCATACAATTTAATCCCTACAATAGTAGCTGGGGTAGATAGCATTACAATTACACAGCTTTACAAGTGTGCAAACTGAGTCTCAGAGAGTTTCAGCTTAACTAAGATCACATAGCTTGTAGGTAGCAGAACTGGGATTTAAACTTAGGGATGTCTTCTTGAAATGCTGTCCTTTGTCTCTACACTATGAAGTATTTCAGATGATGATCCATTTATGCCAAAGTCATTATTTGTGAACTGGTTGGCGAGGTATGGGGCAGTGTTTACAGCACAGCCAGCCATTCAGTCTCAGGGTGGATTTTAAGATCTTTTCCTTCATTAATATCATAAACTAAGTAATTGGACTAACTTGTCAAAGATATCCCTTATGTGAAAGTAAATTTGACATAAAAACATAAACTCAACTCAGGTTTTTACAGACATCCTAAATATCTGAAGCATTTCTGACCATTTATCACTGAACTAAGCTGTTCATACAAGCTGTACAGGTTGCTAATCTTATACAGGCATAGTTTAAGATCAATGCTTTATGGATAGAGAGGAAAATGAAGTGACAGCAAGACAAATAATCCACCCCTTCTCAACCAAAGATTCTTTCACATAGAATTTCTTGACATTAACAAGAAATAATATCAGAAGTGATATCAGCAAGATGGTGGAATAGGAGGTCCCAGGCTTCACTCTCTCTCACAGAAGATCAAGTAGCAATTATACACAGACCAATGCACCTGGTGAAACCTCAGCATGTAAAAATCAACCTGAATTACCTGTGTGTTCCACGAAACTAAATAAAAACTTTCATTGAAAGGATAGGAGAAATGATCTCACTTTAACCACATTACTATTCCTCCTCCTCCAAGTTGGCACAATGCCACACAGAGAGGATTCTCCAGGACCCATGGTTTCTACAGTGGGAAAAGAGATCCAAGTAAGTGGACATCCAGCTTCCCTAGCATTCTGAGATGCCTACCAGGAAACTCACTTTGCTTTCACCTCATGGGGAACGGGGAACATACAGAAAAACTGCACAGCTAGACTCCCTGGGGTCAAGCAAAAAACAAAGCAATAGAGAGAGGCCACAGAGAGCAATGTGTCAATTTTGGTGAAAGCACAGTGTACCTGACAGCAGTGTTGCTCAATAAAAGGTGCCAACTAACAGCATAGCTCATCCACAAAACCAAGTTGGTGACCCCAGAAAAGGTGAGAAGTGCTACATTGCTTGAATTCCTGGATGGTCAGCCTCTATAGCCAGCATTATACTCTACCCAAAATCATTACCCAGGGAGGGAGAAAATTCCTGCAGTGAATTTCTAAACAAGTAGTATCTAGATAGGCCACATCTGAAAGCTTAATCAGTATTCCCTGCAACCTCAAAGCTCAACCCTAGACCCTGTCCAGGGAGGGAGGAAAACCTCAATTGTACATTTCTACTGAGCATAGCAGTTGGTTCATCCATCCTAATTTACTTAACCTCAAGGCTCCTCCTGCAACCCTGTGCAGCTTCTAAACTCAAATGACAGTACCTTATAGCCTGAGAACACACTCTGTAACCTAGCTCAAATTCAGAGCAAATGTATTATCCAAGCCATCTAGAGAACCTGAAAGAAAGCTTGGCTTGCCAGTCCATCTAGAATCACAGGCTAGACTAACTAGTGAAGATCTATCCTTGCCAAAGGAAATCTGCTATAAAAGTTGGAAAAAGTGGCTATCCATGCAAATGTGTAAACACCAAGGCAAGGACACAAGGATTACAAAGACTCAGGAAATCATGGCACCTACAAAAAAATTAACAAATCATAGATAGCTCTTATTATTTTGAAATACGTCCCATCAATACCTAATTTATTGAGAGTTTTTAGCATGAAGGCTTGTTGAATTTTGTCAAAGGCTTTTTCTGCATCTATTGAGATAATCATGTGGTTTTTGTCTTTGGCTCTGTTTATATGCTGGATAACATTTATTGATTTGTGTATATTGAACCACCATTGCATCCCAGGGATGAAGCCCATTTGATCATGGTGGATAAGCTTTTTGATCTGCTGCTGGATTTGTTTTGCCAGTATTTTATTGAGGATTTTTGCATCAATGTTCATCAAGGATATTGGTCTAAAATTCTCTTTTTTTATTGTGTCTCTGCCCGGCTTTGGTATCAGAATGATGCTGGCCTCATAAAATGAGTTAGGGAGGATTCCCTCTTTTTCTATTGATTGGAATAGTTTCAGAAGGAATGGTACCAGTTCCTCCTTGTACCTCTGGTAGAATTCGGCTGTGAATCCATCTGGTCCTGGACTCTTTTTGGTTGGTAAGCTATTGATTATTGCCACAATTTCAGCTCCTGTTATTGGTCTATTCAGAGATTCAACTTCTTCCTGGTTTAGTCTTGATAGAGTGTATGTGTCGAGGAATTTATCCATTTCTTCTAGATTTTCTAGTTTATTTGCATAGAGGTGTTGGTAGTATTCTCTGATGGTAGTTTGTATTTCTGTGGGATCAGTGGTGATATCCCCTTTATCATTTTTTATTCCATCTATTTGATTCAGCCAATATCATACTGAATGGGCAAAAACTGGAAGCATTCCCTTTGAAAACTGGCACAAGACAGGGATGCCCTCTCTCACCACTCCTATTCAACATAGTGTTGGAAGTTCTGTCCAGGGCAATTACACAGGAGAAGGAAATCAAGGGTATTCAACTAGGAAAAGAGGAAGTCAAATTGTCCCTGTTTGCAGATGACATGATTGTATATCTAGAAAACCCCATTGTCTCAGCCAAAAATCTCCTTAAGCTGATAAGCAA
This sequence comes from Pan paniscus, assembly GCF_029289425.2. NCBI lineage: Eukaryota > Metazoa > Chordata > Mammalia > Primates > Hominidae > Pan > Pan paniscus. The sequence continues at coordinate 120,111,566 of NC_073254.2, read as the reverse complement.
CTTCAGCAAAGTCTCAGGATACAAAATCAATGTACAAAAATCACAAGCATTCTTATACACCAATAACAGACAAACAGAGAGCCAAATCATGAGTGAACTCCCATTCACAATTACTTCAAAGAGAATAAAATACCCAGGAATCCAACTTACAAGGGATGTGAAGGACCTCTTCAAGGAGAACTACAAACCACTGCTCAATGAAATAAAAGAGGATACAAACAAATGGAAGAATATTCCATGCTCATGGGTAGGAAGAATCAATAGTGAAAATGGCCATACTGCCCAAGATAATTTACAGATTCAATGCCATCCCCATGAAGCTACCAATGCCTTTTTTCACAGAATTGGAAAAAACTACTTTAAAGTTCATATGGAACCAAAAAAGAGCCCGCATCGCCAAGTCAATCCTAAGCCAAAAGAACAAAGCTGGACGCATCACACTACCTGACTTCAAACTATACTACAAGGCTACAGTAACCAAAACAGCATGGTACTGGTACCAAAACAGAGATATAGATCAATGGAACAGAACAGAGCCCTCAGAAATAACGCCACATATCTACAACTATCTGATCTTTGACAAACCTGAGAAAAACAAGCAATGGGGAAAGGATTCCCTATTTAATAAATGGTGCTGGGAAAACTGGCTAGCCATATGTAGAAAGCTGAAACTGGATCCCTTCCTTACACCTTATACAAAAATCAATTCAAGATGGATTAAAGACTTACATGTTAGACCTAAAACCATAAAAACTCTAGAAGAAAACCTAGGCATTACCATTCAGGACATAGGCATGGGCAAGGACTTCATGTCTAAAACACCAAAAGCAATGGCAACAAAAGACAAAATTGACAAATGGGATCTAATTAAACTAAAGAACTTCTGCACAGCAAAAGAAACTACCATCAGAGTGAACAGGCAACCTACAAAATGGGTGAAAATTTTCACAACATACTCATCTGACAAAGGGCTAATATCCAGAATCTACAAAGAACTCAAACAAATTTACAAGAAAAAAACAAACAACCCCAACAAAAAGTGGGCGAAGGACATGAACAGACACTTCTCAAAAGAAGACATTTATGCAGCCAAAAAACACATGAAAAAATGCTCACCATCACTGGCCATCAGAGAAGTGCAAATCAAAACCACAATGAGATACCATCTCACACCAGTTAGAATGGCAATCATTAAAAAGTCAGGAAACAACAGGTGCTGGAGAGGATGTGGAGAAACAGGAACACTTTTACACTGTTGGTGGGACTGTAAACTAGTTCAACCATTGTGGAAGTCAGTGTGGCGATTCCTCAGGGATCTAGAACTAGAAATACCATTTGACCCAGCCATCCCATTACTGGGTATATACCCAAAGGACTATAAATCATGCTGCTATACAGACACATGCACATGTATGTTTATTGCGGCACTATTCACAATAGCAAAGACTTGGAACCAACCCAAATGTCCAACAATGATAGACTGGATTAAGAAAATGTGGCACATATACACCATGGAATACTGTGCAGCCATAAAAAATGATGAGTTCATGTCCTTTGTAGGGACATGGATGAAATTGGAAATCACCATTCTCAGTAAACTATCGCAAGAACAAAAAACCAAACACCGCATATTCTCACTCATAGGTGGGAATTGAACAATGAGATCACATGAACACAGGAATGGGAATATCACACTCTGGGGACTGTTGTGGGGTTGGGGGAGGGGGGAGGGATAGCATTGGGAGATATACCTAATGCTAAATGATGAGTTAGTGGGTGCAGCGCACCAGCATGGCACATGTATACCTATGTAACTAACCTGCACAATGTGCACATGTACCCTAAAACTTAAAGTATAATAATAAAAAAAAATTAACAAATCTCCAACAATAAACCCCAAAGAAAGGGAGATCTATGACATGACAGAAATAATATTCAGAATAATCTTCTTTTAAAAAGTTCAATGAACTTCAAGAATATTCAAATAAAAAATTAAATACAACTTGGATAAGAATACATGCATAACATGAGAAGTTTGACAAACAAAAAAAATTAAAAATAAGCAGGAATTTTATAGTTAAAGAATACAATGATTAACCTAGAAAGTATAATAGAAAGCTTCAACAGCCAGCTCAATCAAGCTGAAGAAAGAATCAGTGAATTTAAAGGTAGAACATGTAAAATTACCCAGGAGAGGAGGGAAAAAAAGAAACACAAAGAGGAAATGAAGAAAACCTATGGGAATTATGAAATACTATCAAGAGACCTAATCCATACAAAATTGGCATTCCAGAAGGAAAGGAAAGAGAATGAGGGCCAGAAAGCATATTTAAAGAAATAATAAAATAAAGCATCCCTAATCTGAAGAAAGAAGACAAAATTCAAGTACACGAAGGTAAGAAATCACCTGTGAAATTCAACCCAAAGAGTTCACCAAGATATATAATAATCACACTACCAAAAGTCAAAGACAAAGAAATCCTGAAAGCAGCAAGAATTAAGAAATACATCACATACAAAGGAGTCCCAATACATCTATCAGTGGATGTCTCAGTAGAAACTAGGAGAGAGTGTGATAATACATTCAAAGTGTTGAAGGGGGAAAAAAAACCTGCGAACCAAGAATACTTTACCCAGCCAACTTATATTTGAGAAATAAAAACATTTCCAGGCAAACAAAAGCTAAGGGAGATTATCACCATAAGGCCTGCCTTACAGGAATTATGAGAGAGTTATTTAACCCTTTTCCCATTTGCCCTAAGAACACTGTCCAGTGGTGGTTATGGCTGTAGCATTTACCCTGAGATAACTTTGCCACAAAATATCTCACTTTTATTATTATTTTCACATTGCTCTAGTCTATTGACTTTGGGAAAAAAAAGACATCATTCTGTTTATAGAATTCTGTTTTTAGTAGTGATATTTCCATTTACAAAATGTAATAATTCTAGATAGTTGAAAATGTCAAATCCTGGAAAATGTAGCATTCCTACAAGTGATGTTAACGTCACTCTCAAACAGTTGTTGGCTGAAGATTCATTCGATAAATCTGATTTTTCCATAATAGTTGATTCTGATTATTTAGATGATTCTGATATTAGTTCTGTTTAGAAATAATTCCAAGAACAGTTTTTATATTTTATTTTTACATTGAAAATCAGTCAGATTTGCTTCAGCCTCAAAGAATGTGTTTATGTAAAATTAAATGAGTGCTTGCAATGAACTGCACTTTTTTTCTAAATGGGAAAAGGCTTAAACTGAAATGAAAGGCTGCTAATTAATAGAATAAACTTACAAAAGCACAGAACCCAATGGTATAAGTGATACAGAGCAATATTCAGAATGCCCTTAAAGTGTAATTGTGGTACGTAAAGTAACTTTATCTCCATTTCAAGGGTGAAAATACATTAATGAAAACTATAGCTGAAATAAATTTTCAACAGATGTGTATTATAAAATGATGTAAATTCAACCATCAAAAATGTAAAATTTGAAAAGAGTGTAAAAGTGTAGCATTGTATATAATTAAACTTAAGCTGTTATCAGATTGAAATAGACTAAATGTACAATGTTCAATGTAAGCCTCATGGTAACCATAAAGCAAAATTCCATAGATACACACAACAAAAATGTAAAATATTCAAACCATACCACTACAGAAAACCATCAAACCACAAAACGAGACAGAAAGAAAGGAAGGAAGAAAGAAGGTATTTACAAAACAACCAGAATACAATTTTTTAAATGGCAGTAGTGAGTTCTTTGCTATCAATAATTACCTTAAATAAAAAAGAATTAAATTCTGCAGTCAAAAGACATAATGTGAATGAATGGATAAAATGTAAAAAAGGATCCAATTATGTTACCTATAAGGAATTCACTTCACTTTTAAGGACACACATAGACAAAGTGAAGGGATGAAAAAAGATATTCCATGCAAATGGAAATTAAAAGAGCAGAAGTCGTGACATTTATATCAGACAAAATAGACTTTAAGTCAAAAACTGAAAAAAAAGACAAAGAAGGTCATTATATAATAATAAAGGAGTCAACATCAAAAGGACATAACAATTGTAAACATACATGTGCCCAACAGTGGAGCACCTGATATGTAAGACAAACATTAAAGGATCTGAAGGGAGAGATAGATTCCAATACAATAAAAGCAGGGGACTTTAATACACCACTTTCAATATTGAATAGATCATTAAGAAAGAAAACTAATGATGAAACCCTGGACTTGGACAACACTTTAGATTAAATGAACCTAACAGACACTCATGGAACATTCCATCCAACAACATAATACACATTCTTCTCAAGAGCACACAAATCTTTCTCCAGGAGAATTTATAAGTTAGGCTACAATACAAGTCTTATCAAATTTAAGAATATTAAAATCATATCAAATATCTTTTTCAACCTCAATAATATAAAACTATAAATCAATAACAGGAGGATTTTCAGAAGATTAGCAAATACATGAAAATTAAGTAACATGCTCTTGAACAACAAATGGGTCAATGAAGACATTAAAAGGGAAATTTAAAAATATGTCAAGACAAACAAGAAATGAAGACACAACATCCCAAAACTTACAAGATGCAACAAAAGTGGTTCTGACAGGAAAGTTAATAGTAGTAATAAATGTCTATGTCAAAAAAGAAGAAAGGTCTCAAATAAACAACTTAACATTATGCCTCAAGGAAACAGAAAAAAGAACTACCTACACCCAATGTTAGCAAAAGAAAGGAGAAAATAAGGATCAGAAAAATTATACAAAAGATCAATCAAATTGAGAGTTCGTTTGTGAAAAGATAAACAAAATGGACACCTTTTAGCTAGACTAACAAAAGAAAAAAAAGACTCAAAGTCAGAAATGTAAGTGGAGACATAACTGACACTACAGAAATACGAAGAATTATAAGAGATTTTTACGGACAATTATATGCCCCCAAATTTCATAACCTAGGAGAACTGGATAAATACCTGGAAACATACAACCTGTCTAGACTAAATAATTAAGAAATAGAAAATCTGAACAGAGCAATAACAAGTGAATAAGTAAAAAACAAACAAACAAACAAAAAAAACCGTTTCCTGTTAAAGAAAAGCACAGGACCTGATGGATTAACTGCTGAATTCTATCAAACATTTAAAGAACTACTACCAATCCTCCACAATCTTTTCCACAAAAACAGAAGATGGTGGAATACCTCCAAACTTTTTCATGAAGCCAGCGTGACTCTGATACAAAAGCCAGACAAAAACATCACAAGAAAAGAAAGCTACAAGCCAATATCCTTGATAAACATGCATGCAAAAATACTCAACAGGATACTAGCAAACTGAATTCAACAACACTTTAAAAGGGTCGTTCACCATAATCCGGGGGATTTATCCCTTGAAGGCAAAGATGGTTCAATGTTTACAAATCAATAAATGTGATACACCACATTAAAAGAATGAAGTACAAAAATAATATAATCATCTCATTAGATGCAGAAAAAGCATTTGAGAAAATTCAACATTCTTTCATGAAAAAAGTACTCAGCAAATTCGGTATATAAAGGATGTACTTCAGCCCAAAAGGTTAAAAACATGCAAACACATTTTTAAGTATAAAATTCCAGAATGAAAATAGTCTTGAGAGTGTATTTATTTCCTCACAATTTGATCTTGATTTTAAATAATAGCATTTATAGTTTCCTATTCTTGAGTTATTGAATAGAAGCTTACCTGGGGTAATCAAAAGTGGTGAGACAGAAGGAAGCCTCTGGCCTTCATTTCTATTTAAAAATTAAGCACAAAGGCCACTTTGCAAAGGGTGGCTTTCTATCAGAATAAGCCACTTTATACTCCATCATTTGTGCATTGTACTGTGTAGTATGATGTTGAGCTTATCATTTCAACACTTGTGGTGTGGAAGGAGCTGATAAGAATTTTCCCTTTCATTAATCTTATGTTAAAATGCCTGATTCAGGCAGGGTACAGTGGCTCATGTCTGTAATCCCAGCACTTGGGGAGGCCAAAGTGAGCAGATTACTTGAGCTTGGGAGTTCGAGATCACCCTGGGCAATAGGGAGAAACCTGATCTCTATTTAAAAAATACAAAAATTAGCTGGGCATGGTGGTGCATATGGGTAGTCCCAGCTGCTTGGGAGGCTGAGGTAGGAGTATTGCTTGAGCCCAGAAGGTCAAGGCTGCAGTGAGCAGAGATCATGCCACTGGACTTCAGCCTGGGTGACAGAGAAAGACCATGTCTTTAAAAAAGCCTAATTCAAATAATAAACATTCAGCATCTACATTTCACAGTTTCTTAATGAACAAGGAACATTAATAGAAGAATTGTTGGATGTGAACATACTAACAAATAACCTTTAAATATTGTGATCACAAACACCAATAACTATTAAGTATTGATTAAAATGCAATCAAAGAGTCATAAACCTAAAAGTTTACCAGAAGACTTTGATACCCTGAAGTATCCGGAGCTCTCTGCCCTCTTTAACATTTCGTTTTGTTATTTCCATCAAAATCTTTCCTATGTAAATCCCATTTCATTCTCTTTGATTTCTTGTAAATAAGCAGAAAAACTCAGTTTGCTTCTGATAAAAATCTCCTTATATATTTCACAAAGGCATAAAAAAATCATCATTTAATTGATCTTTTTTTTTTCCTCATGACACCTAAGTTTCACTAGAGTATGGCTGGTGTAATCTTATCATGGTCTACAGTTCATTTGAGTAATAACCCCAAATATGTGTTTTCACTTTTGTAAGTGATTTATAGCTTGCATTGAAGGCCCAGTGGTGTTGAATTTTTCCATCGTTATGCCTCTTATAGAGATTAAGAGTCCTATTTCTTTCAATTCTTTTTGAGGAAGGGAAAAAAGAAAGAAGGAATGAACATATTGAGTGCTTGTATGTTAGGCATTGTGCTGGATGTTTTCACAATTCCTCCTGCTTAATTGTCCCAACAAATGACTGAAATGGTTATTATTTTCTTCATTTTGTGAGAAAACAAAGAATTAGAGTTATGTAAGTTGTTGAATATTGCACAGTTATTAAAAAGCAGGAGCTGAATTTCAGGCCTGTAATATCATGAGTTCATAACACGAGTGAAATCCAACTCTTGGAATATGAAATTCCAGATGTAGCTAATACTCATTGCAAAATTAATACCTCCAAAACACCTGTTCAATCCCCCTTGTACTTTCTGGCATTGCACACCTTCTACATTAGTACATATACTTAAAGAAAAACAACATTGACTTACAATATCAAAACAACTTTATGCAAATATTCTGCTATACACAAGATCCACAATTCAGAAGTTTTTTAAGAAAAAGAATAGTTTTGTTGCATGAGATTTCACTGGTAGAGCTAATATTCAGTGAAGTGTGAACAATAGAAAGCACAGACAAGACTTTCAGGAAGAGGTCACTCTTCATAGAGTGTTTAATAGGTGCAAGTGTTTGATTCTAACCTACACATTCTATAGCTTTAACAGGAATTTTTGCATAAATAACTCTAATCACAACATTGTGGGGGTGCATAAAATAGTAAACAGGTCCTCCAACCTGGGTTGTGGGTAACTAAAAGATTTTCCAGGGTGGAAGTGGGAAAGGCGGGGGTTGGAAGTATACATTTAGGATAATAGAGAATGGGAAAGATGAAGTTGGCAAGGGGCACGGCATGACAAATGGAAATATCATGACCATAGGTAAGGATGACTAACTCATGTTAAAGATGCCCTCTGTTATTTGAGGAACAAGGCAAAAATTAAATGAAGGGCCTAATAATTCATTTTTTGAAGCCAGAATATAGTGATATAATATCATAACATTTACTAAGAGAAAGCAACATGAAGATTCTGCTTTAGAGACCTTGATTTTTAAAAAGAATGGTGAGATAAAGAGAGAGCACATTTGGTTTGAAACCTTTTAACATAAGCTAGTCTGGCTCTGGAAAAAAAATAATTTCTATCCATTTTCTATTCAGTTCCTGAAAAGAGGATGCAATTTCACAAGTATTATATGAATTCTTAATAGTTGCATGTCTAAATAATTTTGTATATTTAAGAGGTAATTACAAGTGTTGCTGGAAGAGCTTTTTGCTTTAATTTTTGAAATATGTATGGTTATTGTGAGAAATTTAAGCAATATGAAATAATGTAGAAAGTGAAATTAACCTCTGTACCACTTCCCAGGCCCCTAATGCATAGCTTCAAGAAGTTAACACTGCTAACTCTTTGACAAACATCTGTTATGCAACTAGCTTTATTTTCTACTTAATATTTTTCTTTCCATGTGAGTAGAGACAAGTTCTCATTCTTCTTAACAGCTATGTGATACTCCATAACATGTACCATAAGTGGATTGTAATATTTACATACCAATTATGTATCAAATATTTTTAACCTCTTAATGAGCCTTTAGATTGTCTCCAATCTAAAGATTGTTCGCTATGGCAAACAATCTTGTATACGCGTGGAATTTTGACATGTCATTTAAAAAAATTCTAAGGAGTAATTTTGGCAAGTTTTCTTTGGTGCTATTATGAAAGCTAAATTCCTTTGTTTGGGATTCCATTAATAAACTTAATGGCTGTAGGACAGTCATTTAGGAAATGTGATTAAGTAGCAAGCAAGGGAGGCTTTCAGTGTGAGTGCGTGTGAATACGTAATAAATTTCCACATGAGAAATTTTAGAGAATGAACCAGGTAGCTCTGTGACTATGGATTAAAAACCACATTTGGGAATTGTCTGTCAAACACATCAAAGCATTCTGCATTAGTTACTTACTGGGGTTAGCAGAAGAAATGATTGCTGCTGCTTTCTTTTATGTCTTGGATGAAAGGGGAGCATAGAGGTAGATTTTGGTGCCTCTCTCCTTATGCCATTGAATTTATTTTGTTTGGAATTATGTAGTGCTTGAAAAAACACATTATTCCATTGAATAATGTTTTAGACTTACACACTGATAACTCAGTATTTTAGTAAAATAAATTTAAAATCTATTTTTAAATGAAAAGGCATAAATGTATTTGTTTATGTACATAGATATCTGTAAAAGTGGCTTTTAAGAATCCTAGTACACTACAAGAAAACATTGAGGTCAATCTCCAGGACATCGGTCTGGACAAAAATTTCCTGAGGAATACTCCACAAGCACAGTCAACCAAAGCAAAAATGGACACATGGAATCACATTGAGTTAAAAAGCTTCTGCACAGCAAAGGACACAATCAACAAAGTGAAGAGACAACCCACAGAATGGGAGAAAATATTTGCAAACTACCCTTCTGACAAGAGATTAATAGCCAGAATATATAAGGAGCTCAAACAACCCTATTGGAAAAAATCTAATAACCTGATTAAAAAATGGGCTAAAGATTTGAATAGACATTTCTCAAAAGAAGACATACAAATGGCAAACAGGCATACGAAAAGGTGCTCAATGCCATTGATCATTAGAGAAATGTTAAGTCAAAACTACAATGAGATATCATCTTACCCCAGTTCAAATGGCTTTCATCCAAAAGACAGATAATAGCAAATGCTGGAGAGGATGTGAAGAAAAGGGAACCCTCATGCACTGTTCACGGGAATGTAAGTTAGCGCAAGCACCATGGAAAACAGCTCCAAACGGAGCTTTCTCAAAAAACGAACAATAGAGCTCCCATATGACCCATCAGTCCCACTGCTGGGTATGTACCCAAATGAAATTAAATCAGTATATTAAAGAGATATCTGCACTCCCATGTTTGGTGTAGCATTGCTCACAATTGTCAAGATTTGGAAACCACATAACTGTTCATTAACAGATGAATAGATAAAGAAAATATTGTACATGTACACAATAGAGTACTATTCAAACATAAAAAAATGAGATTTGCAACAGCATGAATGGAACTGGAGGTCATTATGTTAAGCAGAATAAGCCAGACACAGAAAGACAAACATTGCAAGTTCTTCTTTATTTGTGGGATCTAAAAATCAAAATAATTAAACTCATGGAACTCATGGAACAGAGAGAGTAGAAGGATGGTGAATGGACGCTGGAAGGGTAGGTGGAGGTGTTGGAAGGAGGTAGGGATGTTTACTGGGTACAAAAAATAGAATGAATGAGTAAGATCTACTATTTGATAGCACAACAGGGTGATTACAGTCAATAATAACTTAGTAGTACATTTTAAAGTGACAAAAAGAGTATAATTAGATTATTCGTGGCATAAAGGATAAATGCTTGAAGGAATGGATGCCCCATTCTCCATGATGTGATTATTATACATTGCATGCCTGTATGAAAACATTTCATTTCTTCCATAAATGTATACACCTGCTATGTACCCACAAAAATTAAAAATTAACAAGAAAGATTCCTAGCATTCTAGAACTGGAAAAAAATTGTGAGGATCATTTAGTCAGTATACTATGGAGAAAATGAAGTCCCGAAAGGCTAAGATAGTTGCCTTAGGTCGTACAGTCAGTGTATAGCACAGGTTGCACCAGAATCCAGACACATGTACCTAGTCTAGTGTCTTTTTCGTCATTCCATTTGCTTGAAAAGAATAATTGATAAAAATAAACAATTTGACCATTGTTAGTTTCTTTGTACTTACAGAGCCAGACATGAAGGGGAGTTGATCGATCTTTGGTTTATGTAATCAATGATGACAAACTCTGAGTCTAGTATTGGGCCTGGATGGTCCTGATTTGTGACTGACTGAAGAGGCTACCCTACCTGTCCTGCACTCCACATCGACACTCCCACCCAGGGCAAAATGCAGCTGCAAAATGCCAATGTCTTATATCCATTGTTGGGCTCGAGCATAATTAGCAGCTGCCCAAATAATTAACTATTTATTAACAAGCAGGCTGTATGGAAGATTACTTAAGAAGAAATAAAGCCTGAGCCATTGTGACCCTTATTATTGCTGAGGGTGGCTCTGTTCTGTAAGATGTTCTGTCCATAAGATAGATAATTTGGAAATACCAAGAGAAATCCAAAGTAATTGTACTTTAAAACAATAAAAACAGATGATTTAACAAGGCAAATAATCCTATAGGCCATCATGATTTTTCCTGAATCCCTTATTTAATTTCTAGGTTTTTCTCCTCAACTTGAGGTGATGGATTTTCACATTACTCCAGTGCCCACTCTGACATGCAAATAACAATTGAAAGCAGGACCTAGGGTATTCAGAGTAGTATTTCTTAACTCATATCAAACTTCATCCTCCACTATGTAATGTATCCACCGTCAATCCCAAAAATGAGGAGATGATGGAGAAAACAAGGGACAAAGTACATAAAATCCCTATTCTGGGAAATGACAGTAACATTTCTATTTAGCTAGAGAAACCTTACTTGTTCTTCAACGTGCAATTCAAATGTTATCTCCTCAGTAATAAATCTTTGACTTCTCTTTTATCAATTACTTCTACACTATGGTTTCCATTGTATTTGTATGTACATTAGGGTCCTCTTACATTTTATAAAAAACATATGGTTCTCTATCTCCCGTAATTATGAATTTCTTGAGGACATAAAATTGTGCCTATCAATGTTTGCCTATAGCTTATTACACAGCAGGTAATGAGCAAATGTGTGTTAAATTTCTACAATCCGCTTTGTGTCATCTGATTTGGTCAGAAAGTATAATTATCCTGATTAAAGCGAAAACATATGTGCTCTACATAAAGAGTCAACATTAATTTTAAAAAAACACACAATAAAATGCACTTAACACCTGATTTGCACTAACAGGTTTTCATTTTTCTGTGATAATTCACACAGCACTTACCATGTCTCAGGGTCATCATTATAAACGTCAATTGCTGCTCTGTGGAATATGTCCACAAATGCCAGTTAATGCAAATCTCTGGCAAATAGAATGTCAGATAAACCACCTGTCTCTTTATTTGTTCTTCCTTCTACCACACATCACTTAAGCACCCACTTTGACAATGGTTAGGGTTACCCATGACTGATCCATAAGTTCTATCAATTCTTGTTTCTAGGAATCAGGATTGGATGTCTGCAGGATTTTTTTTCTTTCTTTCTCACTTAATATACAGCATTCCTCAGTGCGTGCGCACACGCACACACGCACACACAAACACACATTCACTCACACATTCCCTATCACATTTTAATATCCATATTCAGCTCCGTAGGCACTCGTCATGTAAAAATGAATGTGAAATGAGCCAAATAAAACCAATAGCACTCAGCTTATACAGTTTTTTAAAAATCTGATGTTTATTCAAGCACTGTCTCTGGTAATTCTCAGAAGATGTTAAAGTATATCCAATTACTAAGGTCATCTATGCAAACAGTAGAGCAATCATCTGATTTGGGGTCAATAAGGAAGAGCAATCATAAAGGATTCAAAATTTCAGATCTCCATCATTCTGGATTTGACTTCCAAAATGGAAGAAAAGCTAGTTTTATAATACAAAATTATAATACAAAAAATTTGGAGAGGTCTTCTGACTTACAAAAAAAAAAAAAAAAAAGAAAGCCAGCTGAACCTTACCTTGCCAGGCATTTGGTAACTGTTGAGGATAACATTTCAATAATTCACTAAACAACTCTGATTCTTCAGAAAAAAGGATGGTCTGCTTTTAACATGCTATAGTTACAGAATATTTGGGCCCAACGCACCAAGAATCCATCTTACAAATTAATAAACTGACAAGATTATCAAATTTTAATATTATGAGTTATTGACAGTAACAGTCAACTAATCCAGAAATGCTATTTCTCCTAAAAAAAAACTTATGTGTAGCAAATAAGAACAGCCATACAAAGTACATATAAATTAAGATGGCCCTATTTACCAAAGAAAGATACCTAGTTTAATTTTAATTACATATAATCAACAAATAATTTTTAGTATAAGTATGTCCTATGCAATATTTGTATGTCCTGTATTTTATCTGGCAACCCAAATATAAATCTACTAAGGAGGCCAGTTATCCAGCAAATTTTGTGGCAGAGAAGGGAAAAAGACCCCTCAAATCTGGCTTTACTCAAACGTTTCGCTTATTTCTAAAAATAGGAATGGAAATAAAAATGAAGTAAATCTGTTTAGAACTTTACGCTTTTTAAGGTCTAGAAAGGTTCAACCATTTAGCAACATGTTTACTTTCCTCAATCACAGCATTATAAGTCTCAATAGTTATTGAGTTAGTGTGTGATTATATTATTACCAAAAGATCTCTAAAGACTGAATCTCCTCTTCAAATAGTTGCATAGACTCTTGCTCATTCTTCTCATAAAGAGACCCAGAAATAAATCTCTAATCCTTTTGAAATTCAGTGTCCAAGATGACTCATTAAACATGGTGTGCTTTGGAATCAGGAAGTTTATTTTTGCAACTTACGTAGACTGCTATAATGTACTGAGACCTGACAACTTGGAATTAAAAAGAAGCCACAGGGACTGGACATGGTGGCTCACGCCTGTAATCCCACCACTTTGGAAGGCTGAGGCAGGTGGATCACTTGAGGTCAGGAGTTCCGCCTCAGCCTGGCCAACATGGCAAAACCCTGTCTCTACTAAAAATACAAAAATTAGTCAGGCGTGGTGGCGTGTGCCTGTAATCCCAGCTACTCGGAAGGCTGAGGCACAAGAATCGCTTGAACCTGAAAGGCGGAAGTTGCAGTGAGCCGAGAGGCACCACTGCTCTCCAGCCTGGGCAACAGAGCCAGACTCTGTCTCAAAAAAAAAAAAGAAGGAAAGAAGGAAGGAAAGAAGGAAGGGAGGAAGGCAGGGAGGGAGGGAAGGAGGGAAATTGCTTTCCAGGTAAGGAACCACTTTCTCATGCCCAAGATGAACCTGTGCTCAGAAGTACTCCTGCACTCCTCGTCAGGCTTGAGAGACAAATGGTCTGTCACCTCCCTCATCCTCTCTCGGAGTGGGGAGGACAAAGGGCAGCAAACCCAGCCCCCGGATCTCTTTATGCAAACCTGTTGGACTGCTTATTGCCTTTTCCAAGTATCAGGACTTATTGGATATAGATTGTAAACGAATTGAGAAGTATTTGAATTATTTTGTTAATAATATATTTATATTTGGTAATATATGCTCTCCTTTATTATTTGGTAACTTTATAATTAATTGGCAGTCTCTTTCAGGGTGGACACTGTTCAGCGTGGGACTTTTTCCTGATATATTAACGCTTCCACAAAGGCTCAGACTCTCCCAGGCACGCTTGAATGGCTCACCCACTAACCACACCCTGCTGGTATGTTGACGAGTCATTTTCTCACCTTATTCTTGACCCACAACACTGAGGAAGGGCTATTCTGCTATTCTCCTCCAAAAGGTGCCTCAACAATGTCCACATCCTAATGTCAGTTATGGAAACTTTGCAGCCACACAGTCCTCATGGCTTCCACCCATGGCATTGCATTAGCTCAGAAAACATGAGACTGGTGATCCATCACATATCATTAAACTCAAAATGCCATTAATTGTAAGGCGCACAAATACTTTATATTCCACTAAAAAATAAAATGCTCCCATTAAATTACGGCACATTCTACCAAAAAAAGTTAAAATTTATTAAAAATTTGGTAAAGTTACAGGATTCAAAATCAACATACAAAAAATAAGTAGCATTATATATTCTGATAATGAACTACCTAGAAAGGAAATTAAGAAAACAACTCCATTTACAATAGCAACAAAAAAATCAAATACTTAGGTGAAAATTTAACTAAGGAGATAAAATACCTGTATTCTGAAAACTATAAAACACTAATGAAAGAAATTGAAGAAAACACAAATAAATTGAAAGATATCCAATATTTATGGATTGAAAGGATAAACATTGTAAAAATGTCCATACTACCCAAAGCAATCTATAAATTCAATGTAATCCATATGAAAATTCAGTGTCATTTTTCACAGAAATAAAAAAGGTCCCTAAGTTTATATTCAACCACAAAAGACCCTTAATAACCAAAACAATCTTGAGCAAAAAGAACAAAGATGGAAGCATCACAATTTCTGATTTCAAAATTTACGACAAAGCTATAGTTATTAAAACAGCATGGTACTAGCATAAAAACAGACATATAGGCCAATGGATTAGAACAGAGAGCCCAGAAATAGACCCAAACATTTATAATCAATTTATTTTTGACATAGATTTCAAGAACACACAATGAAGAAAGAACAGTTTCTTAAAAAAATAGTGTTGGGAAAACTAAGTATTCACATATAAAAGAATAAAAGTTGATCCTTATCCAATTTACAAAACAAGCTGTATACAAAAATCAACCCAAAATGTATTAACAACTTAAATATTAAAGACCTGAAACTGTAAAACTACTAGAAGAAAACAGAGAGAATGCTCCAAGGACATTGGTCTGAGCAACAAGTTTTTGGACATGACCCTGAAAGCATAGGCAACAAAAGCAAAAATAGACAAATCGGAGTACATCTAACTAAAAAAGTGCTTGCACAACAAAGGAAACAAGAAAATAAATCCATAGAATGGGAGAAAATATTTACAAGCCATGATACAATAAGGGGTTAATATCTAAAATATATAAGAAACTCAAACAACTCAATAGCAGGAAAACAAATAACTCAATTTAAAAATGGGCAAAGGGCTGGGCACAGTGGCTCATGTCTGTATTTGGGAGGAAAAGGCAGGCAGAGCACTTGAGTCCAAGGAGTTCAAGACCAGTATGGGTAAAATGGCAAAACCACGTTTCTTCAAAAAATACAATTAGCTGGGTATGGTGGTGTGCACCTGTAGTCCCAGCTACTCAGTAGGCTGAGGTGGGAGGATCAGTTGAATCTGGGTGTATTAGTACATTTTCACACTGCCATAAAGATACTAACTGACACTGTGTAATTTATAAAGAAAGGAGGTTTAGTTGATTCACAGTTCCACATGGCTGGGGAGGCCTCAGGAAACTCACAATCATGGCAAAAGGTGAAGGGGAAGCAAGGCATGTCTTACATGGCAGCAGGAGAGAGAGAGAGAAGTGCTGCAAAGAAGGAACTTCCAAACACTTTTAAAACAACCATCAGCTCTTGTGAGAACTCCCTCACTAATTCAAGAACAGCATGGGAGAAACTGCCCCCATGATCCAATCACCTTCCCTTCAGGTCCCTCTCTTGACATGGGGGGATTACAATTTGAGATGAGATTTGGGTGAGGATGCAGAGCCAAACCATATCAGAGGTCAGGGCTGCAGTGAGCTATGTGTGTCACTGCACTCCAGAGTGAGACCCTGTCTCAAAAAAAGGTGGGGGTTAAAGGATCTGAATAGATACTTCTCAAAAGTAGACACATAAATGGCCAACAGGTATATCAAAAAATGCTCAGCATCACTAATCATCAGGGAAAGGAAAATTAATACCACTATGAGATATCACTTGACATCTGCTAGAAAAACTTTTATCAAAAAGATGAAAGATAACAAAGATGCAGGGATAAGGGAACTCTTTACATTGTTGGTGGAAATTGTGTACAGTTACATAATAGTGTAACTGTTATGGAAAATCATATGGAGGTTTCTCAAAAAAACTAAAAATAGAACTCCCATATAATCCACTAATCCCACTTCTGGGTATATATATCCAAAGGAACTGAAATCAATATGTCAAAGAGATATCTGCACTTTCATGTTCAATGTAACATCATTCACGATAGTCAAGCTATGACTAACCAACCTAAGAGTGCCTTTAATGGATGAATGGATAAAGAAAATGTGGTAGGGTATATGCACAATGGAATACTATTCGGCCTTAGAAAGGGGGAAAATCCTGTCATTTGTGACAACATGTGGAATTGATGAACATTATGCTAACTGAAATAAGCTAAGCACAAAAAGACAGATGCCACATTCTACTCCCTACTTCTGTAAGTTCATTTTTTTTTTTTTAGTTTCCACATACAACAGCTCAGCCTCCCCAGTAGCTGGGATTACAGGTGCATGCCACCATGCCTGGCTAATTTTTGTATTTTTTGTCGAGACAGGGTTTCACTATGTTGCCCAGGATGGTCTCCAACTCCTGAGCTTGAGCGATCCACCTGCCTCAGATCGCTTGTTATATGTGGAACAGCTAATCTGTTATATGTGGAAACTGAAAAAATTGAACTTACAAAAGTGGAGAGTAGAAAGATGCTTACCATAGGCTACTAGAGGGTTGGGGAGGGAGGGAAAGAAGAATTGCTGGTCAAAGGGTATGAAGATTTAGATAGACAATAGTAGACAATAGTAATAGATTTTGAGACCTATTGCATAGCAGAATGATTATGGTTAATAATAATGTATATTTCAAAATAACTAAGAGAGTAAATGTAAAATGTCTCATAAAAAATGATAGGTAAAGCTGGGCATGGTGGCTCACACCTGTAATCTCAGTACTTTGGGAGGCCAATGCAGGTGGATCACTTGAGCTCAGGAGTTGGAGACCATCATGAGCAACATGGTAAAACCCTGTCTCTACAAAAAATACAAAAATTAGCCAGGCATGGTGTCATGCATCTGTAATCCCAGCTACCGGGGGAGGCTGAGGTGGGAGAATCACTTAAGCCCAGGAGGTGAAGGTTGTAGTGAGCCAAGATAGCGCCACTGCAGTCCAGCCTGAGTGACAGAGGCAGACCTTGTCTCATAAAAAATAAATAAATAAAAGATAGCTAAGAGAGGTGATAGATATGTCAGCTTGATTTAGTCATTCCACATTGTATACATATATGAAAACATTACACTGTATACCATAAACGTATATGATTATGATTTGTCAATCAAAAATAATATTAATAAGTAAAATAATTTTAAAAATAAACTGACATATACTTTTTTTGAAACTTAGATTAAGACTGACAATAAGACCCCTTGGTTACTTCTTCAAATGTAGACTTTTACAACAAGTTATTACTCTAGGGCATACATACAAAAATAAGCAAAAACATTCCATTTAGGTACTCCTAAAATTTTTTTCATATTCAGAGTTCAATTCTTCTGTACAGACCCACCACTAACATTGGGAGAGCCCGGGAAAAAAATACAAGTGGAGGCCAACGTGCTATATTTCTAAATAGTTGGAAGTTATAATTCAAAACTATACCACAGCCCAGACCTTGTTCTCACCTATGTTCTCCAGGAATTACCCTACCCAGAGGCTAAAGGAGCCCCCTCGTCCCACACCAGGTTTGCCTCCTATAAATCAGAGACTAGCTAGGCCCGGGCAGAGTGGAAGCTGGGGCGAGACTCCTGGGTGGTGAGTAGACCTGTCCCAACCATGTCAAGCTCCCCAGGAGACAGGAAAAACACATTCCCCTTCCCCAGCCTCACTTTTCTTCAGGATTTTCAAGATGTTCTCAGGACCTCCCAAAACCATACCACCCAGCTAGAGGAGAGGAAGACACACTGTTTTCCTGGGACCCTGCCCTGCCTAGACACCCACACTGTGTGGTGTGGAGGCACCAACTTAAACCAAAGCGCCACTCTTTCTCTGGGTTCCCAGAGTAGAATCTAGAACCCTTTCCCTCCACCCTCAGCCCCACTTCCTCTAGAAAGTGTGTGGGCACCAGCCATAATTCTGGAAAGTTCAGATGCCAAACTTTCCAAAGACTTACCTACAAAATATAAAAAAAAATAAGACACATTTGCGTTTCAATGTGTGCAAAATACGCAATCCTCTCAAGGGCAGGACCCACGGTAGGGCCCCTCTAGCCTGGGTCGAAGGGCAGTTCTGAATCACCTTTCTCCCCAGAGTCAGAGACATGCTTATTATCCCCCAAATACCATCCTCTGTGCACGAAAAGCAACGATGATGAACATTTCTTTAAAAGTGCTCTACTGTTTTCACCAGGAGATTTCTAAGCCACTAATCACTAAGCAATGTTTTCAGATGATTAAGCAAAAGACAAAATGTTGACACATTATTTTTAGTACATTTGTCCAATTTCAAGTTGGCAAATAAATACACGTGATTAAATCTTAATATTTCTGTTTTTATTCATCGATAAATGCCTCAAAAATTTCTACGAGAAAAACATATTTATTCATGCTTAAAAATTCAGTCTATATATTTTTTTCTTCTCACAAGCTCTTTAACTTCTAAAACTTTTGAGAAAGAAATCAAGAAAAAATATTTTTACCGTAAACTTTTCTCATCCTCACTTTTACATTTTCATTTCTGAATAGCAGCTTAGAAGGAAAAAAAAAAAGATGGTTGTTCTAGGAAGAACAAATTGTCTTTATCCAGCAATAGAAGAAGTTAAATTTAAGAATAGCTCATTGCCTGTCATTAGCTGAGGTTGCTGGAAGGTAAAGGCTGCTCAGATTCACTTGTCAAAGTCTTCTCATGTTTTTTCTTCTACCTTCTCTAGTTGTAGGGTACAGGGCAAATTGCCCCTTCAAAATACAGATATAGCCATGCTTAAAGTGTCATTTTTGTTTTTAGCACCAAGTTATTGCTAGAGGTATAATTATCCACTAAGAGAACTCGATTCAAATGAGTTTCCCTGGTTACTATGCAATTCATAGAGTCACAATTATTTTGTAATAGAAAAATAAGACAATGAAAGCCACAAAGGATATTGCTAAGCTTAATCCAGGTGATGGTATAGTACTCACCTCTATTTAAAAAGAAAATATTGGGGAATTTGGGAAGTAATATAGGCAACTACAGTAAATGCTTTCTTTGCATACAGAAAATCACAGAAGGGTTATTTCGACATGAATTCTATATATATTATACATATATTATACATAGATAAGATTGATGTCCTCTTATGAAAAATGAAGAGACTGCCAACTAACTCATTTACTAACAGGGTTGCCAGATTTACGGAGGATAAAGACAGGATGGACAGTTAAATTTTGATTACAGTGAAATATTTTAGTATTAGTATATCCCAAATATTACAAAGGACATACTCATACTGAAAAATTATTCATTCCTTATCTGAAAAATCATATTTAACCATATATTCTGTATTTTACCTGGCCATCCTATTTACTCATTATAATAACCCCATAAGGTTGGCTTTATCATCCTCATTTACAAGTAAGGAAATTGAGTGTCAGACAATTTAAATAAATCAAGATCATACAACTAGGAGGTAGCAGAACCCATATTAGAATCTAAACCCCTTGGTGTGATTCCGTCCTGCATGGCCATTCTCTGGAGCAGTAGTCATTTATCTCTGTCTGCCTTCTCTTCCACCTAAGTGCATGCCACTATCCCATGGAAGATTTGATGGACATAGACATGACCCTGAGGCCCCAGAACTATCTTTTCAATTGTGAACTAAAGGCCAACAAAGATTATCACTTTAAGGTGGATAATGATGAAAATGAACACCAGTTATCTTTAAGAACGGTCAGTTTAGGGGCTGGTGCAAAGGATAAGTTGCACATTGTTGAAGCAGAGACAATGAATTATGAAGGCAGTCCAACTAAGGTAACACTGGCAACTTTGAAAATGTTTGTACAGCCAACAGTTTCCCTTGGGGGCTTTGAAATCACACTACCAGTGGTCTTATAATTGAAGTGTTGTTCAGGATCAGTGCATATTAGTGGACAGCACTGAGTAGTTGTGGAGGAAGATGCAAAGTCAGAAGATGAAGAGGAGGAGGATGTGAAACTCTTAAGTGTACCTGGAAGGCGATCTGCCCCTGGAGGTGGTAGCAAGGTTCCACAGAGAAAAGTAAAACTTGCTGCTGATGAATAAGATGATGATGATAATGATGAAGACGATGATGATGGTGATTTTGATGATGAGAAAACTGAAGAAAAAGCTGCAGTGAAGAAATCTATAGGAGATACTCCAGCCAAAAATGCACAAAAGTCAAACTAGAATGGAAAAGACTCAAAGCCTTTTGAGTCAACACCAAGATCAAAAGGACAAAAATCAACACCAAGATCAAAAGGACAAGAATCCTTCAAAAAACAGGAAAAAAATCCTGAAACACATAAAGGACATAGTTCTGTAGAAAACAAAGCAAAAATGCAAGTATAGAAAAAGGTGGTTCTCTTCTCAAAGTGGAAGCCAAGTTCATCAATTATGTGAAGAATTGATTGTGGATGACTGACCAGGAGGCTATTCAAGATCTCTGGCACTGGAGGAAGTCTCTTTAAGAAAATAGTTTAAACAATTTGTTAAAAATTTTCCATCTTATTCCATTTCTGTAACCGTTGATATCTGGCTGTCTTTTTTATAATGCAGAGTGAGAACTTCTCCTACCACGTTTGACAAATGTTCCATTGCCAAGAATGTGTTGTCCAAAATGCCTGTTTTAGGGAAGGGAACATCACACACTGGGGTCTGTCGAGAGGTGGGGGGGAAAGGAAGGGAGAGCATTAGGACAAATACTTAATGCATGCGGAGCTTAAAACCTAGATGACGGGTTGATGGGTGCAGCAAACCACCATGGCACATGTATACCTATGTAACAAACCTGCATGTTCAGCACATGTATCCCAGAACTTAAAGTAAACTTTTAAAAATGGATGTTTAGTTTTTAAAGATGGAACTCCACCATTTAGTTGGTTTTAAGTATGTAGGGAATGTTATGATAGGACACAGTAGTAGTGGTGGTCGGACATGGAAATGGGGGGGAGACAAAAATATACATATGAAATAAAACTCAGTATTTTAATAAAGTAGCATGGTTTCTATTAAAAAAATCTAAAACCCATGTTTCAATCCTACATTCTTTTCATATACTAACTGAATTGTATCTATCTAATGTATTTAGCAAACATGTAGGCCAAGTTCTACATGCCTTATAAAAATTGACTTAGTTAATTCTCACTACAAACCTATGAGGTAGGCATTATTATTATTTCCTTTCTACACATGAGAAAAATGAGGCATGGTGAGGTTAAACAACGTTCTTAGGCTCACATAGCTAGTAAGTGATAGAGTCAAGTTTCAAATCCAGGAAGTTTAGCTTCAGAGTATACCCTCTTCCCTCCATCCATCCATAGGTAGTGTCACCCTAATAAAGTCTCATTTTTGACTTTTGAGTAAAAAAACGGACACAATCAAGCCTTAGAACACGGTTTCCAAATACACTAGAGAAACCTAGTTACAAGAGCATAAGGATGTTTCAGGTCATATAAGATATCAATGGCATGAGGAGAATAAAAATATTAGTAATTTGAACTTTTTTTTTTTTTTTTTTTCAGAGGGAGTCTCGCTCTGTCGCCCAGGCTGGAGTGCAGTGGAGCGATCTCGGCTCACTGCAAGCTCCGCCTCCCGGGTTCACGCCATTGTCCTGCCTCAGCCTCTCCAGTAGCTGGGACTGCAGGCGCCCGCCACTGCGGCCCGCTAATTTTTTGTATTTTTAGTAGAGACGGGGTTTCACCGTGTGAGCCAGGATGGTCTCGATCTCCTGACCTCGTGATCCACCCACCTCGGCCTCCCAAAGTGCTGGAATTACAGATGTGAGCCACCGCGCCCGGCCTGAACTTAGATTTTTAAAAGAGCAATAAATATTAAGAGTTTAAATATTTTTATTGAATTAGTTAACTATTAAGACATTGAGCTATTTTTAAAGTTCTTTAATGTAATAATAGATTTTGAAGATGATTTAGCATCACATCATTTCTAAGGCAAAACTTAACTTTAAGGAAAATATTTTCCATGAGGTCATGTTTCCTTATTGGCAATAGTGCAAAGTAAGTGAACATATCTGCAATGCCCAGTCCTTTTCCTTTTTTGCCCTAGACACAGCTCCAGTTGCCCATGGCAACATTATTATGCCTGCACCATCTCTACCACTCTCAAAGCTCTACTCTTAGACCCTTATTAAGCAAACTTACTTAGTTCACCCTTATGGAGCATATATATCTTAATAGAAGCATTTAGAAATAATGCCTTAATGCCAAAATAACTTAATTTTATTTTTATTTTATTTTATTTTTTTATTATACTTTAAGTTTTAGGGTACATGTGCACAATGTGCAAGTTAGTTACATATGTATACATGTGCCATGTTGGTGTGCTGCACCCATTAACTCGTCATTTAACATTAGGTATATCTCCAAATGCTATCCCTCCCCCCTCCTCCCACCCCACAACAGGAACACTTTTACACTGTTGGTGGGACTGTAAACTAGTTCAACCATTGTGGAAGTCAGTGTGGCGATTCCTCAGGGATCTAGAACTAGAAATACCATTTGACCCAGCAATTCCATTACTGGGTATATACCCAAAGGATTATAAATCATGCTGCTATAAAGACACATGCACACGTATGTTTATTGCAGCACTATTCACAATAGCAAAGGCTTGGAACCAAGCCAAATGTCCAACAATGATAGACTGAATTAAGAAAATGTGGCACATATACACCATGGAATACTATGCAGCCATAAAAAATGATGAGTTCATGTCCTTTGTAGGGACATGGATGAAGCTGGAAACTATCATTCTCAGCAAACTATCACAAGGACAAAAAACCAAACACCGCATGTTCTCACTCATAGGTGGGAATTGAACAATGAGATCACATGGACACAGGAAGGGGAACACCACACACCGGGGCCTGTTGCAAAATAACTTAATTTTAATGTTGAGAATTTTAGGCATATGGGCAAGTTGTTAGGGGAGAAAGTTTTGGATCAGTCCACTTTTTGGATTAGCATTCATAGCTTTTATGTGACATATCAGTTAAAATTATATTCAGCTGCATGTAACAGAAAGAAAAAATAACAGTAGCTTAAATAATAGGAAAGTTCATTTTACTCTAATCTAAATGAAATCCAGAGATAGAAAGTCCAGGCCTGGTTTGGCAGCACAGGAGATGCACAGGAGATGGTGAAGCATAACTATTAGGGGCCCAGGCTCCACCGTCTCCTGTGCGTGGTTTCCATATTCAAGGTCACTTCAAAAACAAGATAGTTGCTAGAGCTTCAGCTTCTATGTCTACATTCCAGGCCAGTACCTATGCTTTCAAAGATCTTTCCCAGAAGTCTCACATGCTTCTACTTGCATCTCATTGCCTGGAATTTAATCATATGGCCACATAATGCTGAAAGAGAGTTTGGGAAATACAGTTGTCCTAGGTATATGGTATACGTGGGATTGGCTCCAAGACTCCCCCACCCCCAATACCAAAATCCACATATACTCTAAACCCACATTTGCCCTGCAGAATCCATGAACGCAGAAAGTCAGCCCTCCCTGTACTCAGGTTTTGCATTCTGCCAATTCTGTATTTTCCATCTGTGTGTAAGTGCAATTGAAACCTGTGTTGTTCAAGAGTCAACCATAGTCTTTTAGCTGGCCACATTTTTCAAGGTTATGTTATAAAGAAAAATGGGGGAAATGTACATTAGAAGGAATGAATGCATGCAGAGTGGGACCAGCTATTTTACTTCCCAGTGAAGATGAACTTCCTGTGACAATCTAAAGTCTAAGATTAACTGCGTATTTTATGTGCCCTCTCAAACCCAGATAGCTCCTGAGCTTTACTAAGATCTCCAGCTATTAAAGAATGATGCAAGGTGGTCATTTAACAAAAACATATCCCTTTAGATTTTGTTTTGGGAATTTGTGCATGTGTTTGTATACACAATGGAAAGTTATCTTACTGAAGCATTACTTGACAATGGCAATAGCTAAACATTCAAATGGAATTTCTCGGAGACTCTCTAAGAGGTGATTCTTGAAAGATGGTTAAACATAGCACAGACATTCATTATACTGAAGAGAATTGAGAGGAGAGTGTGGGGCTAATTGGGGCAGGGACATGATTCAACAAAGTTCTTAGCTTTGTCATGTTATATGTAGATTCCAAGTGAATGATTGACATCTTTTTAAAAACAAGTTCTTTAAAATATAACATTGGATAGTCAATTTTCAAAATCATACATAAAGGCGTTTACTACAGCTAATAAATATTATTTTAAAACCTAGGCTCTTCGGAGATCTATCAAAACTTGCAAGAGCTCTGTTGTCACTGTCATATTCTAAAATCTCAATATAAATCTATATGCTTAACACATGTCACGTGAAATGAGCATAGAGTTGCCCTGGTTTAAAGACTCTAAATAATTGTATTTCAAGCCTGGTTTTAGTTCTCTATGAACCACTTCTTTCTCCAATCATACTCATAATGATTGACATCTCAAAGGTCTATGCCACCTGTGAACAGAGTTTTAATATCACCTTTTTGAATTAATGATGCATAAAGCTCAAAATAGGTTTAGAAGGTACCTACGGAAATAGAATTAAATCAGGAAAGAAGTGTGGTGGCCACAAAACTGTGTTTATCTTTTATATAGTAGGCAATTATCAGCATTTTTGTTAGCAATAATAAATTAAAATAGGCACAATTAAATTCACATATTTTGTGCTACGTATATCAGTTTGTGAAATATTAGTGTATGAATATCATATGTTATAACAAATAAATAAATAAAAATTCAACAAAAGTAATGATCCTTGTCCTCCAGAAATCTGCAATGTGCTAATAGAGAATCATAAACATGAAGGAAATGCAAACATACAGACCATAAGCACTTAGTTAATTTAGATCTAATTCATTCATGTTTTAAGGACATCAAATACAATATAATAAAATTTTTGGAAGAATGTCTTAATTTGAATTTATATTTTTATATATCATTTTTCATAATGTTTTCATAAGTTACTTGTTTTCATTGAATTTTATCTTAGCTTTAACATGTACCTTTATTACTTGAAATCACACTGCTTTAGTTTATAGTCATACTTTTCATGTCTTTAGATAGAATCTTATCTCCTCCACGCATTCATATTTAATCAACATATATTTATTGAGCTTACTGTGTATAAGACATTGTTCTAAGGACAAAGTATAATTAAGTTTTATTTTATGTCCTGTCCCGTATGTAGGAACAAATCTTATTGTTGAATCATTGATGAGCCATCATCACACCCCAGGAAATTTTTAAGTCATGAATTTACTTACTTCATTTCATTCCTCAGTCTATCCTGTGTCTTCAAATCTTCCCTCTAAGAAAATAATCTCTGATTCTTTTCATCTTTGATTCAGTTCCACCTAACTTTTATTCTCTTGTTACTAAATGCATACAAAACACTTCCCCTCCTGTTTTGTATGGTTAAAATAAAGAGATAATTAAAGCATGATTTCACAGATCACATAGTTTGTTGCCATATAAAGAGATTTCTTTTCTTTTCTTTTGCTTCACAATGCTTAAAGAGGGGATGAATTATGTAAACAAATTTCACAGAGAACATACTTGATAGACCAAATACATTAACCACATTGTGAGTGAGTTCCAAAATATTAAAGTCTAGTTGCTTTATTAGGATGGATGCAGGCTTCTGTGGAAAGAAAAGTCTGTGGAAATTAAAGTTTGAGGTGTACCTTTATATGAGCATTTCTCCATGGACACATAAGATTCCTGTATGCTAGAGGGCAATGCCAGTACTAGAAGGCGATGCTTTGGAGGTTAGCTCAGAGGCTAACCAGGTGTGGTCCTGTCAAAGTCTGAGCTCTGGGTCTTCTCAGAGGGGTTAAGTGTAACCTGCCAGAGCATAAGCTCACAAAGTGTCTGTCAAACTCGAGTTTATTTGTATTTTTTTCAAGCTTTATTTTTATTTATTTATTCATTCATTATACTTTAAGTTCTGGGATACGTGTGCAGAACGTTCAGGTTTGTTACATAGGTATACATGTGCCATGGTGGTTTGCTGCACCCATCAACCCGTCATCTACATTAGATATTTCTCCTAATACTATCCCTTCTCTTGCCCCCAACCCCCCTACAGGTCCCGATATGTGATGTTCCCCTTTCTGTGCTGATATGTTCTCATTGTTCAACTCCCACTTCTGAGTGAGAACATGCATTGTGTGGTTTTCTGTTACAGTGTTAGTTTGCTGAGAATGATGGTTTCCAGCTTCATCCATGTCCCTGCAAAGGACATGAACTCATTCTTTTTTTTGCTGCATAGTATTCCATGATGTATATGTGCCACATTTCCTTTATCCAGTCCACCATTGACGGGCATTTGGGTTGGTTCCAAGTCTTTGCTATTATGAATGGTGCTGCAACAAACATTCGTGTGCATGTGTCTTTATAGTAGAATGATTTATAATTCTTTCGGTACAGCCCAGTAATGGGATTGTTAGGACAAATGGTATTTCTGGTTCTAGATCCTTGAGGAATCACCACACTATCTTCCACAATGGCTGAACTAATTTACACTCCCACCAACAGTGTAAAAGCATTCCTATTTCTCCACATCCTCTCTAGCATCTGTTGTTTCCTGCTTTTTAATGAACACCATTCTAACTGATGTGAGATGGTATCTCATTGTGGTTTTGATTTACATTTCTCTAGAGATCAGTGATGATGAGCATTTTTTCATATGTTTGCAGGCCTCATAAATGTCTTCTTTTGAGAAGTGTCTGTTCATATCCTTTGCCCAATTTTTGATGGGGTTGTTTGTTTTTTTCTTGTAAATTTGGTTAAGTTCCTTATAGATTCTGGATATTAGCCCTTTGTCAGATAAATAGATTGCAAAATTTTTCTTCCATTCTGTGGGTTGCCTGTTCACTGTGATGATACTTTCTGCTATACAGAAGCTCTTTAGTTTAATTAGATTCCATTTGTCAATTTTGGCTTTTGTTACCATTGCTTTTGGTATTTTGGTCATGAAGTCTTTGCCCATGCCTATGTCCTGAATGGTACTGCCTAGGTTTTCTTCTAGGATTTTTATGGTTTTAGGTCTTACTTTTAAGTCTTTAATTCATCTCGAGTTAATTTTTGTATAAGGTGTAAGAAAGGGATGCAGTTTCAGTTTTCTGCATACAGCTAGCCAGTTTTCCCAATGCCATTTATTAAATAGGGAATCCTTTCCCCATTGCTTGTTTTTATCAGGTTTGTCAAAGATCAGATGGTTGTAAGTGTG
Organism: Pan paniscus; assembly: GCF_029289425.2. Taxonomy (NCBI): domain Eukaryota; kingdom Metazoa; phylum Chordata; class Mammalia; order Primates; family Hominidae; genus Pan; species Pan paniscus. Next base: position 120,083,651 of record NC_073254.2, on the reverse strand, counting down.
TAATGTTATTTCTGAGGCCTCTGTTCTGTTCCATTGGTCTATATCTCTGTTTTGGTACCAGTACGATGCTGTTTTGGTTACTGTAGCCTTGTAGTATAGTTTGAAGTCAGGTAGCATGATGCCTCCAGCTTTGTTCTTTTTGCTTAGGATTGTCTTGGCAATGCGGGCTCTTTTTTGGTTCCATATGAACTTTAAAGTAGTTTTTTCTAATTCTGTGAAGAAAGTCAATGGTAGCTTGATGGGGATAGCATTGAATCTATAAATTACTTTGGACAGTATGGCCATTTTCACAATATTGATTCTTCCTATCCATGAGCATGGAATGTCCATTTGTTTGTGTCCTCTCTTATTTCCTTGAGTAGTGGTTTACAGTTCTCCTTGAAGAGGTCCTTCATACCCTTTGTAAGTTGTATTCCTAGGTATTTTATTCTCTTTATAGCAATTGTTAATGGGAGTTCACTCATGATTTTGCTCTCTGTCTATTATTCGTATATAGGAATGCCTGTGATTTTTGCACATTGATTTGTATCCTGAGACTTTGCTGAAGTTGCTTATCAGCTGAAGGAGGTTTTGGGCTGAGACAATGGGGTATTCTAAATATACAATCATTTCATCTGCAAACAGAGACAATTTGACTTCCTCGCTTCCTATTTGAACATCCTTTATTTATTTCTCTTGCCTGATTGCCCTGGCCAGAACTTCCAACACTATGTTGAATAGGAGTGGTGAGAGAGGGAATCCTTGTCTTGTGCCAGTTTTCAAAGGGAATGCTTCCAGTTTTTGCCCATTCAGTATGATATTGGCTGTGGGTCTGTCATAAATAGCTCTTATTATTTTGAGATATGTTTCATCAATACCTAGTTTATTGAGTGTTTTTTAGCATGAAGGGGTGTTGAATTTTATCAAAGGCCTTTTCTGGATCTATTAAGATAATCATGTGGTTTTGTTTATGTGATGTATTACATTTGTTGATTTGCATATGTTGAACCAGCCTTGCATCCCAGGGATGAAGCCAACTTGATCGTGGTGGATAAGCTTTTTAATGTGCTGCTGTATCAGTTTGCCAGTATTTTATTGAGGATTTTCACATCAATGTTCATCAGGGATATTGGCCTGAAATTTTCTTTTTTGTTGTGTCTCTGCCAGGTTTTGGTATCAGGATGATGCTGGCCTCATAAAATGAGTTATGGAGGAGTCCCTCTTTTTCTATTGTTTGGAATAGTTTCAGAAGGAATGGTACCAGTTACTCTTTGTACCTCTGATAGAATTTGGCTGTGAATCCGTCTGGTCCTGGGCTTTTTTTTTGGTTGGTAGGCTATTAATTACTGCCTCAATTTTAGAACTTTAGAACTTTTTATTGGTCTATTCAGGGATTCGACTTCTTCCTTGTTTAGTCTTGGGAGGGTGTATGTGTCCAGGAATTTATCCATTTCTTCTAGATTTTCTAGTTTAGTTACATAGAGGTGTTTATAGTATTCTCTGATGGTAGTTTGTATCTCTGCGGGATCAGTGGTGATATCCCCTTTATCATTTTTTATTGAATCTAGTTGATTCTTCTCTCTTTTCTTCTTTAGTAGTCTGGCTAGCAGTCAATCTATTTTGTTATTGTTTTCAAAAAACCAGTTCCTGGATTCATTGATTTTTTAAGGGTTTTTCGTGTTTCTATCTCCTTCAGGTCTGCTCTGATCTTAGTTATTTCTTGTCTTCTGCTAGCTTTTGACTTTGTTTGCTCTTGCTTCTCTAGTTCTTTTTTTTTTTTTTTTTTTTTTTTTTTTTTTTTTTTTTTTTGAGACAGAGTCTCACTCTGTCGCCAGGCTGGAGTGCAGTGGTGCAATCCCAGCTCACTGCAACCTCTGCCTCCCAGGTTCAAGTGATTCTCCTACCTCAGCCTCCCAAGTAGCTGGGACCACAGGTGACTGCCACCACACCCAGCTAATTTTTTGTATTTTTAGTACAGATGGAGTTTCACCATGTTGGCCAGAATGGTCTCAATCTCTTGACCTTGTGATCCACTCACCTCAGCCTCCCATAGTGCTGGGATTACAGGCGTGAGCCACCACACCCGGCTGCTTCTCTAGTTCTTTTAATTGTGATGTTAGGGTGTCGATTTTAGATCTTTCCCACTTTCTCATGTGGGCCTTTAGTGCTATAAATGTCCCTCTAAACACTGCTTTAGCTGTGTCCCAGAGATTCTGACACATTGTGTCTTTGTTCTCATTGGTTTCAATGAACTTATTTATTTCTGCCTTAATTTCATTATTTACCCAGTAGTCATTCAGTAGCAGGTTGTTCAGTTTCCATATAATTGTGTGGTTTTGAGTGAGTTTCTTAATCCTGAGTTCTAATTTGATTGCACTGTGGTCTGAGAGACTGTTATGATTTCCGTTCTTTTGCATTTGCTGAGGAGTATTTTACTTCCAATTATGTGGTCAATTTAGAATAAGTGTGATGTGATGCTGAAAAGAATGTACATTCTGTTGATTTGGAGTAGTGAGAGTTCCGTAGATGTCTATTAGGTCTGCTTGGTCCAGAGCTGAGTTCAAGTCCTGAATATCCTTGTTAATTTTCTGTCTCATTGATCTGTCTAATATTGACAGTGGGGTGTTAAAAGTCTCCCACTATTACTGTGTGGGAGTCTAAGTCTCTTTGTAGGTCTCTAAGAACTTGCTTTATGAATCTCGGTGTTCCTGCATTGGTGCATATATATTTAGAATAGTTCACTCTTCTTGTTGCATTGATCCATTGATCCCCCTACCATTATATAATGCCCTTCTTTGTCTCTTTTGATTTTTGTTGGTTTAAAGTCTGTTTTATCAGAGACTAGGATTGCAACCCTTGCTTTTTTTTTTTTTTTTTTTTTTTTTTTTTTTTGCTTTCCATTTGCTTGGTAAATCTTCCTCCATCCCTTTATTTTGAGCCTATGTGTGCACAAGATGGGGCTCCTGAATACAGCACACTGATGGGTCTTGACTCTTTATCCAATTTGCCAGTCTGTGTCTTTTAATTGAGGAATTTAGTTGAGGAATTTAATTTAATTTAGTTTGAGGAATTTAATTTAATTTAGTTTGAGGAATTTAATTTAATTTAGTTTGAGGAATTTAATTTAGTTGAATAATTTAATTGAGGAATTTAGCCCATTTACATTTAAGGTTAATATTGTTATGTGTGAATTTGATCCTGTCATTATGATACTAGCTGGTTATTTTTCCCATTGGTTGATGCAGTTTCCTCATAGTGTTGATGGCCTTTACATTTTGGTATGTTTTTGCAGTGGCTGCTACCAGTTTTTCCTTTCCCTGTTAAGTGCTTCCTTCAGAAGCTCATGTAAGGCAGGCCTGGTGGTGCCAAAATCCCTCAGCATTTGCTTGTCTGTAAAGGATTTTATTTCTACTTCACTTATAAAACTTAGTTTGACTGGATATGAAATTCTGGGTTGAAAATACTTTTTTTTAAGAATGTTGCATACTGGCTGCCCACTGTCTTCTGGCTTGTCAGGTTTCTGCAGAGAGATCTGCTGTTAATCTGATGGGCTTCCCTTTGTGGAAACCCGACCTTTCTCTCTGGCTGCCCTTAACATTTTTTCCTTCATTTCAACTTTGGTGAATCTGACAATTATGTGTCTTTGGGTTGCTCTTCTCGAGGAGTATCTTTGTGGTGTTCTCTGTATTTCCTGAATTTGAATGTTGGCCTGCCTTGTTAGGTTGGGGAAGTTCTCCTGGATAATATCCTGAAGTGTGTTTTCCAACTTGGTTCCATTCTCCCTGTCAATTTCAGGTACACCAATCAAATGTAGGTTTGGTCTTTTCACATAGTCCCTTATTTCTTGAAGGCTCCATTCATTCCTTTTCATTCTTTTTTCTCTGATCTTGTCTTCATGGTTTATTTCATTAAGTTGATCTTCAATCTCTGATATCCTTTCTTCCACTTAATCAATTAGGCTATTGATACTTGTGTATGCTTCATATTTCCCTTCTCTACTACCCTAGCAGAACTCCTCCATGAAGGCCCCACCTCTGCAGCAAATTTCTGCCTGGACATCCATACTTTTTCATACACTCTTTTAAATCTAGGTAGATGTTCCCAAACTTCAATTCTTGACTTCTGTGCATCCACAGGCTCAACACCACATGGAAACTGCCTATGCTTGGAGCTTGCATCCTCTGAAGCAATGGCCTAAGCTGTACTTTGGCCCCTATTAAGCACAGCTGGAGCAGCTGGGATGCAGAGCACCAAGTCACGAGGCTGCACGTAGCAGGGGGCCCATGTTGAGAGAGGCTGCTTTGAAGGTCTCGGACATGCCCTGGAGACATTTTTCCTACTCTTTTGGTGATTAACATTCAGCTTCTTGTTACTTATGCAAATTTCTGGGGCAGGCTTGAATTTCTCCTCAGAAAATGGGTATTTCTTTTCTATTGCATCCTCAGGCTGCAAATTTTCCAAACTTTTATGTTCTGCTTTCTCTTGAATGCTTTGCTGCTTAGAAACTTCTTCAGCCTGATACAATAAATAATCTTTCTCAAGTTCAAAGTTCCACAGATCTCTAGAGCAGGGGCAAAATGCCGCCAGTCTATTTGCATAGCAAGAGTGACATTTACTCCATTTCCCAAAAAGTTCCTCATCTCCATCTGAGACCACCTTAGCCTGGACTTTATTGTCCATTTCACTATCAGAATTTTGGTCAAGGCTTTCCAACAAGTATGTAGGGAGTTCCAAACTTTCCCACATCTTTCTGTCTTCTGAGCCCTCCAAGTCTCTAGGAAGTTCCAAAGTTTCCCACATTTTTTCCATCTTCTTCTGAGCCCTCCAAACTGTTCCATCCTTTGCCTGTTACCCAGTTCCAAAGTTGCTTCCACATTTTTGGGTATCCTTATAGCAGCACCCAACTCCTGGTACCAATTTACTGTGTTGGTTCCATCTCATGCTGCTAATGAAGACATACCTGAGACTGGGTAACTTATAAAGAAAAGAGGTTTAATTGATTAACAGTTCCACATGGCTGGTGGGGGGGCTCAGGAAACTTATAATCATGGCCGAAGGGAAAGCAAACACATCCTTCTTCACATGGCAGCAGCAAGTAGAAGTGCTGAGTGAAGGGTGGGGAAGCCCCTTATAAAATCATCAGATCTCATGAGAACTCACTCACTGTCATGATGCCAGGATGGGGGAAACTGCCCCCATGATTCAGTTATCTCCATCAGGTCCCTCCCAAGACACATGGGGATTCTGGGAGCTGTAATTCAAGATGAGATTTGGGTGGGGACACAGCCAAACCATATCAGTCAGTGAGGAATCTATTGGAAAACTCCAGGAAAAGATGATGGTGTAGAACAAAGGTGCAGTAGGGAGGTTTTACGGGATGAAGAAAGCAGAAATGACTTGTCTTCCAGGTTTAATTTAGAAGCTAAGCTCTTAACCACTGTCTGCTGCCCCCTACTGAGACCACTTTCAGCTCAAAAAATATCTAAGGAAGTAGGTATAAACTGCCTTTATAATGGCTGATCATTTCATGAAGTGAAGCTTCAGACCGTTCAAGGGAAAACTATTTTCATAGCCAAATTTCAAGTCCTTTCCACCCATCAAAGCCTTTATCAAGTTTTAAGAGTTATTCTGGCTCTAACTTGAAATCCTCTTGCATTATATTTAATACTGCATGGTCTCTTTCACATCTTTGTGTAGGTTTTTATGATTCCTCAACTTTATTATGAGCCCTTTAGGGAGGAAGACAAGATTGCATTTATTCCCAACATTGCCTGAAATAACATAGATGTCCTAAAATAAAATAGATGCTCTGAAATTTTTAAAGATTGTGTGATCGATTGATATTCACTGGAATCTCACCTTGAAAGTGGCCTACAAATAATGCAGATGTAAAGTTATTTTTAAATTCTGATATAGAAAGAAAAGAAGAAAATAAAATGTTTGTGCTGTATGTGTAAATACATGCAGAACAATAGGAAGAAGAAATAACAATATGTGATACTTAAAAAAGAATTTATTATAAAAGTAAAATTCTTCATATTTATATAGCACATTATTGTTTACTTAGTCCTTTTACTCAAATTATTTAATTTTATCACTGTAGCTCACCATGATTTTATTCTCATATTGATATTTTTTTGAAAAGTTCAAAATTATCTGATGAAAGATGCCTAATGTATCGAGGGAAAAATCAAGCCATGTATTTAAATTTCATGCAGTGTACCTTTAGGATTTATATTTTATATTAACTAGTGAAAAGCAGAAAAGATAATTAAGCAAGAGTGCATTCTGCTGACCTGAAAGTAGTGTTAATTCTACTGTAAATATTTTTACTTTTTTCAAATATGTTCCATGCACAGATCTGCACACATTGGTTCTCACAGGTGAATTAAGCACATCCTTAAAGATGACCTATCTGTCCTTCTTCAGGACCTCACCACTTGGTATGGGTTTTAAATGTAATTTACTAGTATATCCTTTTTTTCTTCAACCACACAAAGACCATTAATTATGCTTATCTGTGTGCAACATTGCACAGTGTCATATTAACTCCTATGCATGCCTGTAGCTCCGATGGCTCCCAGATAGAATTACCACATCTAGGGTCTCAACACTTCTTCAGCTTTTCACCATGCATCGCTTCCATTGAACTCTTAATACCTTAATACAGCTCTCTCTCTATTATATGTGCTAATGACACAGCAGGGTAAGTGACAGCCACAGAAAACTTGTAACCTCAATTTAGCCTTTGATCCTCCCCCTTACTGCCCTTTACATGAGTTGCTAATGAGCAGTGAAGTTGACAGATTGAAATATCACCTCTTTCTGCCCTCTGATAAAGTGTTAATAAAAATGAATATGACAAGGGTTTAACAGGACATTAGGAAGAGGGAAGCAAAGTCCTGGCTGACCTATATGACTGTCAGCTCTCCTTCATAATTAAGTTTATTTTAGATATTTCCTTTACAAATTATTCCATAAGTTGGGGTTGAATATTGTACCCTTCCTGTTTCTGACTCTGTGACCGAAGAAGTCATTGAGTACTTTCAAATCACAGATTTTTCATCTATTCAGATCAGTCAACTAAAATATTCAGGGCAATTTCATGACTCAAAAGTATAGGACATAGCTTTCCATTTCAGATTTGGTCTCTTCCAATTTCTCACTAATAGATTCATAAAAACACAAAAAAGGATTGCAAGTCATAACAGAAAATCATGACTCAAAGCCATCTTATTGCCAGGAAATGAGAGGATTTTCTACTAACTGCATGATCGATGGAGCTGACTTCAGAATCCCACATGGTTGCTTATGCATATTTTGCTGCCATAAGTGGAACATATCTACCAGGTTAAAGACAAACAAAGGGAAATGTTGTACCCTCATTACTCCCAAAATCCTTCACAGAGACTCAGAGGATATTGCAACAGGAAATTCAGCAGCTATTCCTCAGAACAGGATACTTTCGGAAGCAACCCACTTCCCTAATGCCTCTTTTTCTACTTCTCTTCAGAGACTAACCTGGAAACCAACACACCAGGAAATATGAAGTAAAGAGAGCTAACAATGATTTACGCCACATTAGAGATCTAGCATTTTACTTCTTTGAGTCATAACAACACACGGTAGAAACAGACTCTGGAAACAATGTATATTGATATGTACAAGGTCCCTCTCAGGAGAAAATACCACTAAATTCAGAGCTATTCTAAAGTGATGCCTGTTGGAAGACGGAATTTGAAGAGAAACTATATTTTTTATTTTTATTTTATTTTATTTTATTTATTTATTTATTTTGAAATGGAGTCTTGCTCTGTCACCAGGCTGGAATGCAGTGGCACAGTCTCGGCTCACTGCAACCTCTGCCTCCCGGGTTCAAGCGATTCTCCTGCCTCAGCCTCCCGAGTAGCTGGGATTACAGGCGTGCACCACTACGCCCAGCTAATTTTTGTACTTTTAATAGAGACGGGGTTTCACCATGTTGGCCAGGATGGTCTTGATCTCTTGACCTTGTGATCCGCCCACCTCGGCCTCCCAAAGTGCTGGGATTACAGGCGTGAGCCACCGTGCCCGGCCAGAAGAGAAACTATAAAATACCAACCGGTCTTCCAGCTGAAGATCTGAGAAGGTGATTTTACCAAGGTCCAAGTAGACAGGAAGCCAGATGGGGAAGAAACCACTTATCCTGCTTATTGGTAAGTGTCAGGATTGGAGACAAGTCATGCCATTTCAGCATGAGTAAATGAAAATAACATGGAATTCTGAAAATATGGAACAGCAGAAGAAAGGGAAGATCATCCTGAAAATTTAGAGTAAAAGATATTTTTCAAAATAATTTACTACCATAACCAGAGAACATTTTTAAAAGAATAGTATTATCAAAAGAGGCTGTAAGATTTTATGATTTCATTTATGAAAGAAAATCATGAAGAAAGAACATGTCGATTGAAGACAACACAATAAGTTATAAAGACAATATGCTGAGATATATTGTCTGATCTGAGTGAAATAAAGAAGGATTAAAAGGAATTAAAAATGCAAAATGAGAAAGAAGATGATGCTAAGAAGAGGAGACAATAGAGATTTGGTCCTCCAGTGATAGGTATTCTCAAAGGAGAAATCAAGATATTAATGAAGAGGGAATCCCTAAAACTGAAAAACATTGTCTAAATGTGTCAATTTAAATCATTTATCTTATTTCTTGAAAAATTATTGAGAATAGACCCATATTTAGATACATGTATTACTTAAATGTTTTAAATATAATATTTTACATATACAAAACATAAAATTATTATAGTGAATACCCTAGTACCCACTATGCAGATTTAGCAAAAGCAAACATTTTGCTGCACTTGCACAAATACTTTTCTTTAAGAAGTAAAGCTTTATGTGTACTATTAAAGCTTCCCAAACTTATTTCTTTCCTCCTCAGAAATAACAACTATCCTAAAGTTGATATGTATCCATGTTTTATAATGTCCTATACCTATATGAATTCATAAATTATACACAGGACTGATTTTTATATCTTAACATTACATAAATATCATCTGTGTGGTCCTTGTAGATTAATTTAAGAATTTCATTTTTCATGTTGAATGAGATAAGAAACCATTGGAGGACTTTGGGCAAAGGAATAGCATGCTCTCACTTGGATTTAAAAAGACTCTCTGACAAACTAGGAAGCTAAGGGTAGAGGCGGATGAGATTAGCTTGGACCAAGAGTGACACAAGAGTAAGAGTAAGAAGTGAATATATTCTGAACCTATTTTCAAGATAGTGCCAAAAGCATCATTTCTAGCCTATTCATACTTGTATCCCCAGTGCCCATCACAAGGTATCACACGTGGTAGGCTCGAAGTGTGCTATGAATGAGTACTCCTTCTATGCTACCCCAAATTTTCATCCTACATGTGGTAGGAAGGATTAGCAGGAGGCAAGAACTGCTAACTGTAATGTAGTCTATATCACACATTGATGTAGGTAAACTTTCTCTAAATTATAGTCCACATAACACTGATACTATCAGATTATATTGATTAATTATTTTGTGGAACCATAAGCTGACCATTTAAATTAGATAAGTTAAAATATTCAAAATACACTTTATGTAGAATCAATTCTCAATGATGCCTGTATAGGTTAGCTGGCCACAGTTTATCCTGGCCCTCAGGCTCTTGGAAATGTTTTCTGTAGTCTTGATACTTGAAGCTTGATACTTGAGCTTGGCTGAATATATAATCTCGTTCATACTCTTTTTTTCTTGAGTGTTTTGAAAAGGCTGCTTCATTGTTTGTTTTCTTACTTTGATTTTGAGAGGTCAAATGCAGTTTGTTATCTTGCCCTTATAAATTATTTATTATTATTATTATTTTTTGGCCTGGAGATGCTCAGGACATTTTTAAAGTCTAATAATTATATTAGGATACGTCTCAGTGCTGATCACGGCAGGTCAATTTTCCCTGATACGGGGCCTTGTTTTGTTTTGTTTTGTTTTCGAGAAAGGGTCTCACTCTGTCACCCTGGCTGGAGTGCAGTGGTGCGATCTTGGCTCAGTGCAGCCTCGACCTCTCGGGCTCAAGCTGTCCTCCCACCTCAGCCTACTGAGTAGCTAGGAGCACAGGCACGTGCCACCACACCCAGCTAAGTTTTGTATTTTTTGTAGAGATGGGGTTTTGCTGTATTGCCCAGGTTGGCCTTGAACTCCTGGACTCAAGTGACTCACCCGCCTTAGCCTCCCAAAGTGCTGGTATTACTGGTGTGAGCCAATGTGCCTGGCTACTTTTCTCTTTCATAAAACAGAAACAAAGAAACAATTTGTAACTTCAGATCTTTAAGGAGAATGTCACAAAATTCACTCACAGAAAAGAGCAGTGACAAGAAAGTGTCGGGAATGAACATTGGCTGTTTTCTGGACAGGACCAGCTCATGAGTGAAACATGGCTCTGAAATGAGGCAGCATCTTGGAAGAGCAATTGTTGAGAAAATGGAAGTTCCTCTTATTAGAAGAGAGAAAAAAATGCTAATTTTTTATTCAGACTTAACATTTTCTTTCCAAAACCACAAAGTTCTGCCTAGTTAGCATAATTGGGTTTACCACATCTGATTTTTTAATACATTTAGAAAAATCATATGTATTTGAAAAAGTAAAAACCATCATAAAGACCAAGATAGAAAATCCTCTAATGCCTTATTTAATAAAGTTTATGGCACATAATTTTAAACATTTTTTCAAGTTCAAAGAAATTATTGAGTGTAATATCTAATTTGTGGTGGCTTTTAAAAAAATATAGTGAGATAGTTGATACCTTTAAGAGAAATACTGGATTTTTCTGCATTTTTTAAAGTGCTTTAGGTTTCTTGCTGCATTTTTAAAAAATTTTATTTTATTATTATTATACTTCAAGTTTTAGAGTACATGTGTACAATGTGCAGGTTAGTTACATATGTATACATGTGCCATGCTGGTGTGCTGCACCCATTAACTCGTCATTTAGCATTAGGTATATCTCCTAAAGCTATCCCTCCCCCCTCCCCCCACCCCACAACAGTCCCCAGAGTGTGATGTTCCCCTTCCTGTGTCCATGTGTTCTCATTGTTCAATTCCCACCTATGAGTGAGAATATGCGGTGTTTGGTTTTTTGTTCTTGTGATAGTTTACTGAGAATGATGATTTGCGATAGTTTACTGAGAATGATGATTTCCAATTTCATCCATGTCCCTACAAAGGACATGAACTCATCATTTTTTATGGCTGCATAGTATTCCATGGTGTATATGTGCCATATTTTCTTAATCCAGTCTATCATTGTTGGACATTTGGGTTGGCTCCAAGTCTTTGCTATTGTGAATAGTGCCGCAATAAACATACGTGTGCATGTGTCTTTATAGCAGCATGATTTATAGTCCTTTGGATATATACCCAGTAATGGGATGGCTGGGTCAAATGGTATTTCCAGTTCTAGATCCCTGAGGAATCACCACACTGACTTCCACAATGGTTGAACTAGTTTACAGTCCCACCAACAGTGTAAAAGTGTTCCTATTTCTCCACATCCTCTCCAGCACCTGTTGTTTCCTGACTTTTTAATGATTGCCATTCTAACTGGTGTGAGATGGTATCTCATTGTAGCTTTGATTTGCAGTTCTCGGATGCCCAGTGATGGTGAGCATTTTTTCATGTGTTTTTTGGCTGCATAAATGTCTTCTTTTGAGAAGTGTCTGTTCATGTCCTTCGCCCACTTTTTGATGGGGCTGTTTGTTTTTTTCTTGTAAATTTGTCTGAGTTCATTGTAGATAGTGAATATCAGCCCTTTGTCAGATGAGTAGGTTGCAAAAATTTTCTCCCATTCTTTAGGTTGCCTGTTCACTCTGATGGTAGTTTCTTTTGCTGTGCATAAGCTCTTTAGTTTAATTAGATCCCATTTGTCAATTTTGGCTTTTGTTGCCATTGCTTTTGGTGTTTTAGACATGAAGTCCTTGCCCATGCCTATGTCCTGAATGGTAATGCCTAGGTTTTCTTCTAGGGTTTTTATGGTTTTAGGTCTAACATGTAAGTCTTTAATCCATCTTGAATTGATTTTTGTATAAGGTGTAAGGAAGGGATCCAGTTTCAGCTTTCTACATATGGCTAGCCAGTTTTCCCAGCACCATTTATTAAATAGGGAATCCTTTCCCCATTGCTTGTTTTTCTCAGGTTTGTCGAAGATCAGATAGTTGTAGATATGCGGTGTTATTTCTGAGGGCTCTGTTCTGTTGGTCTATATCTCTGTTTTGGTACCAGTACCATGCTGTTTTGGTTACTGTAACCTTGTAGTATAGTTTGAAGTCAGGTAGCATGATGCTTCCAGCTTTGTTCTTTTGGCTTAGGACTGACTTGGTGATGTGGGCTCTTTTTTGGTTCCATATGAACTTTAAAGTAGTTTTTTCCAATTCTGTGAAGAAAGTCATTGGTAGCTTGATGAGGATGGCATTGAATCTATAAATTATCTTGGGCAGTATGGCCATTTTCACAATATTGATTCTTCCTACTCATGAGCATGGAATGTTTTTCCATTTGTTTGTATCCTCTTTTATTTCATTGAGCAGTGGTTTGTAGTTCTCCTTGAAGAGGTCCTTCACATCCCTTGTAAGTTGGATTCCTAGGTATTTTATTCTCTTTGAAGCAATTGTGAATGGGAGTTCACTCATGATTTGGCTCTCTGTTTGTCTGTTATTGGTGTATAAGAATGCTTGTGATTTTTGCACATTGATTTTGTATCCTGAGACTTTGCTGAAGTTGCTTATCAGCTTAAGGAGATTTTGGACTGAGACAATGGGGTTTTCTAGATATACAATCATGTCATCTGCAAACAGGGACAATTTGACTTCTTCTTTTCCTAATTGAATACCCTTTATTTCCTTCTCCTGCCTAATTGCCCTGGCCAGAACTTCCAACACTATGTTGAATAGGAGTGGTGAGAGAGGGCATCCATGTCTTGTGCCAGTTTTCAAAGGGAATGCTTCCAGTTTTTGCCCATTCAGTATGATATTGGCTGTGGGTTTGTCATAGATAGCTCTTATTATTTTGAGATATGTCCCATCAATACCTAATTTATTGAGAGTTTTTAGCATGAAGGGTTGTTGAATTTTGTCAAAGGCCTTTTCTGTATCTATTGAGATAATCATGTGGTTTTTGTCTTTGGTTCTGTTTATATGCTGGATTACGTTTATTGGTTTGCATATGTTGAACCAGCCTTGCATCCCAGGGATGAAGCCCATTTGATCATGGTGGATAAGCTTTTTGATGTGCTGCTGGATTCAGTTTGCCAGTATTTTATTGAGGATTTTTGCATCAATGTTCATCAAGGATATTGGTCTAAAATTCTCTTTTTTGGTTGTATCTCTGCCTGGCTTTGGTATCAGGATGATGCTGGCCTCATAAAATGAGTTAGGGAGGATTCCCTCTTTTTCTATTGATTGGAATAGTTTCAGAAGGAATGTTACCAGTTTCTCCTTGTACCTCTGGTAGAAGGAATAGGTGTGTGTGGTGCTGAAAAAAATGTATATTCTGTTGATTTGGGGTGGAGAGTTCTGTAGATGTCTATTAGGTCCACTTGGTGCAGAGCTGAGTTCAATTCCTGGGTATCCTTGTTAACTTTCTGTCTCATTGATCTGTCTAATGTTGACAGTGGGGTCTTAAAGTCTCCCATTATTATTGTGTGGGAGTCTAAGTCTCTTTGTAGGTCACTCAGGACTTGCTTTATGAATCTAGGTGCTCCTGTATTGGGTGCATATATATTTAGGATAGTTAGCTCTTCTTGTTGAATTGATCCCTTTACCATTATGTAATCAGGAGGAAATTCAAACCAAAGGCAAAGAAGTTGAAAAATTTGAAAAAAATTTAGACGAATGTATAACTAGAATAACCAATACAGAGAAGTGCTTAAAGGAGCTGATGGAGCTGAAAGCCAAGGCTCGAGAGCTATGTGAAGAATGCAGAAGCCTCAGGAGCCAATGCGATCAGCTGGAAGAAAGGGTATCAGTGATGGAAGATGAAATGAATGAAATGAAGTGAGAAGGGAAGTTTAGAGAAAAAAGAATAAAAAGAAATGAACAAAGCCTCCAAGAAATATGGGACTATGTGAAAAGACCAAATCTGCGTCTGATCGGTGTACCTGAAAATGACGGGGAGAATGGAACCAAGTTGGAAAACACTCTGCAGGATATTATCCAGGAGAACTCCCCCAATCTAGCAAGGCAGTCCAACATTCAGATTCAGAAAATATAGAGAACGCCACAAAGATACTCCTCGAGAAGAGCAACTCCAAGATACATAATTGTCAGATTCACCAAAGTTGAAATGAAGGAAAAAATGTTAATGGCAGCCAGAGAGAAAGGTCGGGTTACCCACAAACGGAAGCCCATCAGACTAACAGTGGATCTCTCGGCAGAAACTCTACAAGCCAGAAGAGAGTGGGGGCCAATATTCAACATTCTTAAAGAAAAGAATTTTCAACCCAGAATTTCATATCCAGCCAAACTAAGCTTCATAAGTGAAGGAGAAATAAAATCCTTTACAGACAAGCAAATGCTGAGAGATTTTGTCACCACCAGGCCTGCCCTAAAAGAGCTCCTGAAGGAAGTACTAAACATGGAAAGGAACAACCGGTACCAGCCGCTGCAAAATCATGCCAAATTGTAAAGACCGTCGAGGCTAGGAAGAAACTGCATCAACTAACGAGCAAAATAACCAGCTAACATCACAATGACAGGACCAAATTCACACATAACAATATTAACTTTAAATGTAAATGGACTAAATGCTCCAATTAAAAGACACAGACTGGCAAATTGGATAAAGAGTCAAGACCCATCAGTGTGCTGTATTCAGGAAACGCATCTCACATGCAGAAACACACATAGGCTCAAAATAAAAGGATGGAGGAAGATCTACCAAGCAAATGGAAAACAAAAAAAGGCAGGGGTTGCAATCCTAGTCTCTGACAAAACAGACTTTAAACCAACAAAGATCAAAAGAGACAAAGAAGGCCATTACATAATGTTGCTGCATTTATTAGGTTCTTTTCCTAGCATTGCCAACTCCAAATATTTACTTAAAATATGTAACTCTCCCCAGTAAACTATGCTTAGTCTTTTTTATTGTGGTAAAATACACATTACATAAAATATACCATTTTAACCATTTTTAATTGTACAGTTCACTGGCATCAAGTGAATTTGCATTGTTCTATAGTCATCACTGCCATTCATCTCCAGAACTTTTCATCTTCCCCAACTGAAGCTCTGTACCAATTAAACACTAACTTCTCATTCTCCTCTCCTCCAGTGCCTGGCAACCACAATTCCATCCTGTCTGTGAATTTGACTACTCTAGGTATCTCATAAAAGTGATATCATCATACAGTATTTGTCTTTTTGTGACTGGTTTATTAACTCAGCATTATGACTTCAAGGTTCATCCATGTTGTAGCATATGTCAGAATTTCCTTCTCTTTTAAGGCTGAATAACATTTCATTGTATATGTATATCACATTATATTTATCCATTCATCCACTGATGGACACATGTGTTGGTTCTGCCATTTAGCTATTGTGAGTAATAATACTATGTACATGGGTATGCAGATATCTGTTTGAGCCCTTGCTTTCAATTCCTTTGAGCATATACCCAGAAAGGGAATTGCTTAATTGTGTAATAATTCTGTTTAACTTTTCTGAGGAAACATCATACTGTTTTCCATGCAGCTGCACCAGTTTATATTCCCACTAGCAATTCACAAGGGTTTCAATTTTTCTATATTCCTGCCAATATTTGCCATTTTCTAGTTATTTTCCTTAACAGCCATCCTAATGGGTATGAAGTGGTTAGTCTTGTATCTTAAATGCCATTAATAGTCATTAATATATCTATTTAAGTTTACATGTAATCAAAAATTCTTACAAGATAGCTGATGACTTTTTTAAATTTATGGAATTTTATTTTTAACTTTAATTGAAATTTACTCAACACTGAACCACATTTACTCCAGCACACTGCTATTCCAGATCTACCAACAACATTTCTGAAGACTAAGCAGACAAAAAAAATTACTTATGGTTGTCAGAGAGAAGGTTATGGAGGCATCGGTGCCAGAATTCTTGCTTTGCTAATTTAATTCAATAGGCAAAATATACTCAGGGTAAAATGAAGCCAATGAAATCCTAATGTTTCCTTTCTGTGACATGAGAGAGAATTCCCAATTTAATCCTGATGACTATATTTATTAAGACATTCCCCCTCTTGCTATCATTATTTATTTTATATTCTTTTCCCAAACTCTTTCCAAAGACCAAGTCTCAAAATTGGCCAGACTTTGCCTTACTTCCACCTTAAGCCCAAATGTTTTTTTAACTAGAGAAACAATGCCTGTCGAAGCTGAGTTAAGGAATAGGCCTTTAAGGTGAACTAAAACATCACCTAAATAAATTAAAATGATGCTTTCACATCACTTAGTTTCTTCATTCACTTTCTTACATAAAGCTGACAAATTGTAAATTGGTTACTTTCCTACCAAAGCATGTAGCACTCTTGAGTTGGGGAGGGAAGGTAGTGGCTCTAAACTCTCTCTGCTGAATACTCAACTTGATATTGGCTAAAGTCAATAGCTGCAGTTGATTGAAATTCTGAAACCAAATAATGCATGACATAAATCTGTTTACTGTTGATTCAGTGGGCTATTTGTTATATAAATCAAAATTTAAAAGGCTTTGTTACCCTTTCTCAGAAGTTTCCTGGTTTCACAAAAGAAACTGAAGAGATTAAGAGACACAAAAATATAGAAAATGTTTTGCACACATGGAAGCCAGAGAAAACATGATTTAGACATGAACTTGATTTGAAAATGACTTTCTAACTAAGCTCAAGAAGGACACTATATCAGTAAAAGTCTATCAGGAAAGAGACTGCACACTCAAACTGGGTAACTGAAAAGGATTTAATAGAGGGAGTATCTACAAGTTGTGAGTAAGATTTAGGGAAACCAATAAGAGACTTTGCCATCCAGTGAGGCATCATCACTCCTAGGCCTGCATGGGCAATGAAAGAGTGTTTTCCAGAAACCAGGGCAAGGATGAAGCCCCTCTGAGGCAATAAGCAGGGAGTAATCTAGGGGAATAGGTACCCCAATTTTTCCTCTTCGTCTCCCATTAGCTGTTGATGCTTCCTGTTGTCTGAATCTAATTGGAAGCCAGAGGACAAAGTAGCCCATGGATGTAGTCCATCAGCCTCCTGTAGCAAAGAGCAAGGGGTAGAAGTGTGGTGAGTGTATCCAGCAGGACTGCCTCTGTTTTTAGAGATTCTGTGTAATTAACACTATTCAGTTATAAGTAATAATTGAGAAATAACTACTGAGAAAAAAAGACTATCGAAATAAATTAAAATATGTTTTATATTCCATGGCTACTATAAATGTTAAATGTTCAATACAAAGAGATATGTAACTTCTATCACTTAAAAAATAATTTTTTTTCTCCCACTGGTAAACAAATGTGAAACCAATATCTAAGAATGGCAATTAGAGAAAGTCTCAGTTACCATTCTGCCTGAGACTCTCATCTACTGAAATCCACTTCTGGTTGGACTGATCTAAAAACAATTGGATGGCCTTTCTACTTACTTCTGATAAATGCAGGTACATTGTTTTAGCACCTTTGATGTAGTGAGGTGAATATTTTTCATAAATGTTTGTTAACAGTAACTCCATTTTGATAGGCCGAGAACATTTCTTCATTCTTAGCCTATAATAAAGTTTCACCTTAGACATTGTGGTTTGCATCTCTAGATGTTTAATTGGGCTCTTCGCTATATCTTCCATCTCCACTTAAATTTTTAAACACATAGAATACAATTATAATAGCTTTCAATGTACTTGTTGGCTAATTCTAACATCTGTGTCAGGTCTGGTTTGGTCTCAAATTAATTGGTTATTCTCAATATGGGTTTTATATTCAAATATGTATACCACTACTTTTTTGCATGCTAATAATTGTTTATTGGATGCCAGAATTTGTGGATTGTACCTTTGGGATGCTGAATATTCTTATACTCCTATAAATATTCTTGAGCTTTGATGTAGGATATAACTAATTTACTTGGAAACAGTTTGATCCATTCAGATCTTGCTTTTCAGCTTTATTAGGTGGGAACAGAGCAGCTTTTAATTTTGATCTAATTTTGCCCCACTACTGAGGAAAAATTCTTCTGAGTATCCTACATAATGTTTGATTTATGAGGTTTTCTACTCTGGCTGGTGGGAAAATAGGAATTATTCCTGGTCCTGTGAAATCTCTAAAGATAATTACTTGTAGTTCTTTCCAGAGGTTCATGTCCCAGCCTTGGTCTTTTCCTCACAAGTGTGTGATGATCAGTCTTCAGATGAAGACTCAGAGACCCTCTGCAGCTCTCCAGGGTGCTCTGATGTGCAGCTCTCTCGTTTCCACTGCTCTACAAACTCTGACTACCTTGGCCTGCCTGGAGTCCCAGCTCCATCTCCTCTTCCCAGGGATACTGCTGGGTTCCACCTGGGTCCCCCCTCCGTGAGCCATGGCCTGGAAACTCTCCTGGAGAGGGGTAGTAAGCTGGGGCAATCATGCCACATCAATTTCCTATCTCTTTGTGATTACTGTTCTTCATTGTCAGATGTCTGAATTCTTGAAAGACAATTGTTTCACATTTTTCCCAATTTTCTAGTTATTTTACGTGTGAGGATAAATTTAGTCCCTGCTACTTCATGTTAGCCAAAGGCGGAATTTCTTGCTACTGTTAAGCACTGCTTTTATTTCGAGTTAAAAGAGGATTTTTAATATAATTATCAATATTTCTTTAGGCTACATATTTTTAAAACATAATACAAATTACTTTTCCCATGGATGACTTTTAAACTAGAAAATAAGTACTAGTAGCCATTATTATTGGATTTCAAATCATTTTTATATAAACATCAATCTGAGGACATTAACTTTTTTCTGATAAGTATAAGAAAATTATGCTGCTTCTATTTCCAATATTTTAGAACATTTCATTCAAGCAATATTTCTGAACCCAAAGAAGAAATTTTGAAATAGGTGCCTTTCATCCTTGTGCCTTGACCACAGCCTTCACCTTCACCTTCACCAACATCACTTTTATTTAACTTAAAGATAAATTGTCTTCTCGTTTGTGATGCCTGCTTCCACTACAAGTAAAAATTAGAGCTCTCACAGTCTTTTTCAAGGCTATCAGATGGCACTAGCTACAATTGTAACCAAAGGACAGCTTAACACTTCAAAGTAATGCCAACTAATTACATCACGGGTTAGCCAACAATGCAGACATTCCATGCATCCCTTCTTCTCTAACATTCCAGTGTGTACTGGGACTTAGAAAGTATAGATGTGGTCTGTCCCTGGAAAATGCCAGATGTGTATAATGATATACATTATTCAAGAATAAGCAATCTTTATGTGAACACTGGTTCTAAATGATGCTTAACTACCTGCTGTAGTCAATAAACACAGGATGTGCTGTATATATATCAGAACCGCATCCATAATCAAAATTCTTTAGTTATGTCTACTATAGTATTAAAGATTTTGCCTTTTACTCTAGAGCTCTGAGATTATCAGGGATTCTTCAGGAAAATCTACTTATTTTAACCAACACATGGCATTAATTAGGATTAAACTATTGAAGATGATTGGAAAATAAAACAATACATTTTTCTACTAAAAGGTATACATTATTCTGTTAAATTTCTCCTTTCTATATTGATGGAATCATAAGAAATGAAAAGATATTCAGTTTTGCGATAAACACTGGCTAAGGGGTGACTGGATCTCTTCTTTGGTAACTACTGAAAAAATAAACAGGAAAATCCAAATTGTCCAATTCTTTAAAATGGGGCCTGCTTAATTTTTTTATTTGCTTATACTCTAAACAGAATTTTTTACATGTAATAAAATCTGTATTTTACATTTGCATAGAGTAGGTAACTATCTTGCAAAATAAGAAAACAATTGAGGACGCAAGATAATCATTAATGTATGTTTTGAAATTTCAGTAAATAATGTTTGCTAAATGCTTTAAAATAAGACAGATGGAGAAATGATTATTTTTCTGAAAAAGAAAAAAATGGTATTGGAATCTATCAATCAGGGCTTTTCATCTGGCAAATTTCTATCAGAGGTTCCTTCCTCCCTGATGGGGTAGACCAGGCCTTCCTGCCACATGATGTGTGTTCTGACCCCCACATCACATTCCCTTCCCTCCCTCTTCACTCAGCCTCCCAGGGAGCTTCCTTGTCTCAAGAAGTCGGAACCGACACAGCCTCCACCCCTCTTCCTGGCTGAATGAGCTAGTATCCCCAGTTTGCTTGCTTCCCATTCTCCCTTTTTCCTCCCTTCAGTGCAGTAGTCAAATGTAGAATTTTCATAATCCTGGCCCACCACCTCGCCCCCTCAACTTCTCCACCAGTACGTCACTGACTACTCAGTCACCTATTGTCCGTTGGCAATTAATGCCTTCAGAAATTTTATCATTGTTCAGTTTCCCAGGGTATATGTAGATTATTCCCTCATAAAAATCTCATCCAAATTCCACCATTGCAGTTGTAATAAATTCAGAAGTAAACAAGTGAGACCAGAATGCAAGTGTCAGGGATGTCCCAATTTATACAACTCAAAGGTCATCAAACTATAGGCCTCTTGAGGACATAAGTCAGTGCCCAATGACAGCTGTTGAATTATGCAATTAAAGCCAATAATTTAATACTTTAATTTTCATCTGGTTATTGGCATGTAAACACTGAATTAGACTGATGTAATAAAATTTTATAAAATTCTAGTTAAAGTCTAACACCTTAAATAGCTTAAGCTAATTAAAACTTGATACATTTCAAAATCTCCAAAGACACTTGTACATCATAAGAAATGACTGGAACAATGCTATGTATGTGTAAGTCTGTAATTAGGACAAAGATTAATTTGTAGTTATTAAATATAGCATTTTTCCCAAGTAACATAGAGAACATTTTTTTTAGATTAATCTCTCTACCTCAGCTCTTTGGCCTCTCCATTACCTGGCATTTCCAGGCTTTAGTGTCTATATTCAATAAATTATTACACTCTGTAGAGTGTCATCTATTCATTTTGTTTTTTGCAGTAGTATTTTTTGCATCATTAGAATTAGTATTCCGTTTTTTCAATCTAGGTAAGATAATTTCTATTTTAAATTGATCCTATACAGCTTCTATATACTGTATTAGCTGTTAATTTCCTATTAAACTTTTCATATAAGTAGCAATAACCTTCCATGTGTCTTGGTTCTCAAAAGCACCTATGACATAGTACACATCTCACTCCAGCCTTACTTGCATCCCAGCTTATAAATGATTCATAAGCGGTGCTAGGATTGTTGCAGGTCAGTCTGGACTCAGGGTTTCCATGTCAAAGTACTCATCTGTAACCAATACAGTGCCATGCATTTTCTATGCTTTTCAATCAATGTCTGCTAACTGAATTAAAGGGAAATACAAGAATTTCTCTCATAAAGCAATATGCAGAATTAGGCAATATGCAGAAATTTATCAAAGCCATATGCAAAAATGTGTAGTGTAAAATGTGCTTGTTTCTTAGGACATTAAAGAATACTGCCTTACTAGTTAATTAAGGAGAGTGGAAAACTTTGAAAATATAATTTTTATTATGTTGATGTTTAAATTCAAGACACTTTCTGGAAAAATTATGGAAAAGTAAGTGTATCAATGTTGAGCTTTTGACTATGTGCTTTCCTGGAGCTGTGACGTATCTATAAAGCATTGTTCTGTGAATATATAACTTTATGCTTTTAGATATTTGAAGAGTTTTCAAATGTACCCAACACTGCTCAAATGGTTTATATGCAATAATTTTTTTATATACATGGTGCTCTGCCTAAATGATTTCTATTATAAATATTCAGATCTCAAAAAAAGTCATTAGTAAAAATAACCTGTTGACATTGTAATTAATATTAATAGTCTCTGCTATAAATAATTATATTACTAAAGTTAAAACCACATATTTTATTATTATGGGTTATTCTAATAAAACTGCCCAAACTACCTAGAGCAGAATAGGTGGCCTGTAACTTCAGCACAGACCCTCCAGACCACAGGCAGGCGGGAGACATGCCTTTAGTCTCCACAGCTGACATTTGATATTTTTTTCACCTCAAGAGTTTCTAATTTATTTATTTTTATTTGTTTTAATTTTTAATTTTTGTGAGTATATTATATATATAATACATATATATAAATATCCTGTGTACTCTCTCTATATATTTTTTTGATACAGGCATACAATGTGTAATAATCACATCAGGGTAGGTGTGGTATCCATCACCTCAAGCTTCTTTTCTTAACAAAAATACAAATATACTATTTTAGTTATTTTAAAATGTATAATAAATTGTTGTTGACTGTAGTCATCTTGTTGTGCTATCAAATACTAAGTCTTATTCATCCTATCTAACTATATTTTTCTACCCACTAATGAGCACTATTTCCCCACCATCCACTACCCTTCCCACCCACCGAATTTCTCTGATGATCAATGATGTTGATCATCATTTTACTCTCTGTCTCCATGAGGTCTGTGTTTTTAATTTTTAGTTTCCACAAATAAGTAAGAACATGTGAAGTTAGTTTGCCTTTCTGTGCCTGGCTTATTTCACTTAACATAATATGTCCCAGTTCCATCTATATTGCTGCAAATGACACTATCTTATCGTTTTTTATGGCAGAATAGTACTCCATTGTGTTTACGTAACACATCTTCTTTATTCATTTATCTATTGATGGACATTTAGATTGTTTCCAAATATTGGCTGTTGTCAATAGTGCTGCAATAAACATGTAAGTGTAGACATATCTTCTACATTCTCATTTCCTTTCTTTTGGGATATACCTAGCAGGGGATTGCTGGATCATAATGGTAGTTTTTTGAGGAACCTCCAAACTGTTCTCCACAGTGGCTTTACTAATTTACATTCCTACCTCCAATTCTCTTTTCTCCACATCCTAACCAGCATTCATTATTCTATCTTTTAAATAAAAGCCATTTTAACTGGGGTGAGATGATATCTCATTGCAGTTTTGATTTGCATTTCTCTGATGATCAATGATATTGAGCACCTTTTCATATACCTGTTTGCCATTTCTATGTCTTCTTTTGAGAAATATCTATTTAGATCTTTTGCCCATTTTAAAATCAGATTATTAGATTTTTTTTCCTGTAGAGTTTTTTGAGCTCCTTATATATTCTAGTTATTGTTCCTTTGTCAGATGGGTAGTCTGCAAATATTTTCTCCCATTATGTAGGTTGTCTCTTCACTTTCTTGACCGTTTCTTTTGCCGCACAGAAGATTTTTAACATGATGTGATCCCATTTGTCCATTTTTGCTTTGGGTGCCTGTGCTTGTAGGATATTTACTCAAGAATTCTTTGCCTAGACCAATGTCCTGGAGAGTTTCCCCAAAGTTTCTTGTAGTAGTTTCATAGTTTGAGGTCTTAGATTTAAGTATTTAATCCATTTTGATTTTTTTTTGATATGGTGAGAGATAGGGGTCTAGCTCCATTCTTCTGCACATGGATATCCAGTTTTTCCAGAACCATTTATTGAAGGGATTGTCTTTTCCCCAGTGTATGTTCTTGGCACCTTTGTCAAGAATGAGTTCCCTGTAGACGTATGAATTTATATCTGGGTTCTCTATCCCATTCCATTGGTCTATGTGTCTGTGTTTATGCCAGTCCCATGCTGTTTTGGTTACTATAGCTCTGTAGTATAATTTGAAGTCAGGTAATGTGATTCCTCCAGTTTTGTTCCTTTTGCTTAGGCTATCTTTAACTATTCTGAGTCTTTTGCGATTCCATATAAATTTTAGTATTATTTTTTCTATTTCTGCGAAGAATGTCATTGATGTATCTTTGTATGGTTTTGGTATCAGAGTAAAATTGGCCTTGTAAAATGAGTTTGGAAGTACACCCTCCTCCACTATTTTTCAGAATAGCTTGAGTAGGATTGATATTAGTTCTTCTTTAAATGTTGGGTAGAATTCAGTAGGCCCCAGGCTTTTCTTCTCTGGGAGACTTTTTATTATGGCTTCTATCTCATTACATGTTCTTTGTTCAAGTTTTGGATTTCTTCAGGGTTCAATTTTGGTAATTTTATGTGTCTAAGAATTTATCTATTTCTTCTAGATTTTCCAATTTCTTGGCATATAGTTGCTCATATCAGCCTCTAATGATCCTTTAAACTTTTGTGGTATCAACAGTAATCTGTACTTTTTCATCTCTGGTTTTATTTGTTTGGGCCTTCTCTCTTTTTTTCTTAGTCTAGCTAAAGTTTTGTCAATTGTGTTTATCTTTTCAAAAAAACAACTTTTCATTTTATCAATTTTTTTTATTGTTTTCTTTGTTTGAATATCATTTATTTATGCTGTGATCTTTATTATTTATTTTCTTCTACTAATTTTAGGTTTGGTTTGCTCTTGCTTTTTCAGTTCTTTAGACACATCATCAGGTTGTTTATTTGAAGTTCTTCTACTTTTTTAAGGTAGGCACTTATTGCTATAAACTTTCCTTAGTATTGCGTTTGCTGTGTACAATAGGTTTTGGTGCATTGTTTTTCCATTATCATTTTTTTCAAGAAATTTTTAAGTGTCTTTCTTAATTTCTTCATTGACCCACTGGTCATTCAGGAGCATATTGTTTAATTTCCATGTGTTTGCATAGATTCCAAGGTGTTGCTCCTTCATGATTGAAGGATATTTTTTCCAGATATATTATACTTGTGTAAAAAATTTTTACTTCAGCACTTCAAATACGTCATGCCACTCTCTCCTGGCCTGTAAAGTTTCCACTGAAAAGCCTGCTGCCAGACATATTGGAGCTCCATTATATGTTATTTGTTTCTTTTCTTTTGCTGCTTTTAGGATCTTTCTTTAGACATTTAGGACATTTAGGAGTTTGATTATTAAATGCCTTGAGGTAGTCTTATTTGGGTTAAATCTGCTTGGTGTCCTATAACATTCTTTAACTTGAATATCATATCTTTCTCTAGCTTTGGGAAGTTATTCATTATTATCCCTTTGAATAAACTTCCTACCTCTCTCTCTTTCTCTACCTCCTTTTTAAGGCCAACAACTCTTAGATTTGCCCTTTTAAGGCTATTTTCTAGTTCTTGTAGGCATACTTCATAGTTTTTAGTCTTTTTTCTTTTTTCTCCTCCAAATGTGTGTTTTGAAATAGCCTGTCTTCAAGTTCACTAATTCTTTCTTCTGCTTGATCAATTCTGCTGTTAAGGTACTCTGATGCATTCTTTAGTATGTCTAGTGTAATTTTCAGTTCCAGAATTTCTGCTTGATTCTTTTTAATGATTTCAATCTCTTTGTTAAATTTAACTGATAGTATTCTGAATTCCTTCTCTATGTTATCTCGAATTTCATTGAGCATCCTCAAACAGCTATTTTGAGTCATCTGTCTGAAAGGTCACATATCTGTCTCTCCAGGATCGGTCACTTGTGCTTTATTGAGTTCATGTGGTGAGGTCATGTTTTCCTGGATGGTCTCCATGCTTGTGAATGTTTGTCAGTGTCTGAGCATTGAAGTGTTATTGAAAAGTTATATTATTAAAGGACTTCAGGGAAAAGAAGTTTTTGTTTAGTAATTCCATGGGAGAAAATTGGATTGGAAGAACCTAGAAAAATGTAGGATCCAGTTCAGTCTATAGGTAGATAATAAAACTTGAAAACATGTTTCAGACAGTAAGCCAATAACAAGTATATCGTATTCATCTCAATTTTTGCCAAATATAATCAGATTAAGACTAATTTGCTCTAAATAAATCTAATTTTATGAGATTTGGTCTTATTATTTACATAAATATAATAATAATAGTGATTAGATTTCATATTGGACTTAGAAAAATTTTCAAGGCTAGGAAAACAAGTCAAGGTGGGCTTTAGGTTTTATCTGTAGTACCTATAAACTGGTTTTTGTTTTCTAAAAATCTTTTTTGTGATTATAATTTATATCCCATAAAATTAACTGGTTTAAAATATACAATTCCATAGCATAGTACCTACAAACAACTTTAAATATGACAACCTAGTTAAATCTTGCTACTATTCTAAATTATATCTTGTGATAAAGAAAATATTTGTATTGAACTTATGTAAATAAATATGTGGTCATAAAATAAATATAGCCACAAATAGTTTTTCAGTTTTGAAGGGATCAGATAGAGAGAAAAGGCAAATATTTTAATTCTGTTCACAGTATATTTTACCAAATTGTTGTACACTGGAGGGACCTTATGAGTTTCCTCAAATCTGAAAAATAAAGAACCATAATTCATTAAAGAACCATAAATATTTTAAATAAATATTATAAAAATCATATTCCTTTATCAGTTTAGTCCATATAATTAATTCTTGCTTTGTCTGATCTTGGTTAGCAGTTTCATGAACTCCTCAATTATTTTTTATAAGCATTTTGGACATTTTTACTTCATGCATTGATTTTAAAGTTATCAGAAACTGTATTCAGAAGTACTTGTTAGAGTATTTTCTATGAATTTGATTGGAGATGCCTTTAGAGAAAAATCAAAACCGTAAATGACAAAAACTTAAAATAGCCATGGTTAAAAATCTGATGAGAATTTTTTGTTACTAACACAAGGAAATTTAGTCACTTCTACCGTATTTTAAGATGACCAGAATTACAACTGACAGTGTCACAAAAGGACTATCAGACCTTTATAAATTTTACATAATTTTTAAAACATCAACACATCTATATAAATAAATTTTAAGAAAGATTTAGCATCACTAATTAGAGATGATTCAGCTTTTCTAAGTAATCAAAAACCTAATAAGGACAGCAGAAAGCACAAGAAACTATATGAATAAGACAAAAAAAAAATCCTGTTTCTTAGGCTTATTACTTAAAACGTTAAAAAACAACCACATATGCACATACACACACACACACCTCCTGCAGTATTAGTGCTTCTCTTTATTGGAAGCCCATTTAGATAACCTTGAAGTAGAAACCTGTTGAAAAGTTACTTCAATTAAATTGGACACTGAAAGAGTGTATGTCCATGATTATGAGTGTACACCCTATTATAAAATAACAACGTAAACAAGAGAACCATTACCTTGAGCAGGGGAATCTATAGCTTTGAGAAAAAGTAAAAGCATGTGAAATTGTCTGGTTACATGGAACAATTTAGAGGCATCAGGAAAAGCCAAGAGTGTAGAATCAAGTTATAATGGAAGAGATATTGTTTTATTCGTCCTTTAAGACAAACTTTCTTAGTATTAGACCACAATAGCAGAGTCAAACCTGGAAAAAGGCTACAGAAATGGATGAAAAGGTTAAGGAATAAAGTAACCACTCTAGTTAAGCAAAAATATGTATCTTATTTTCAAGGAGCTAAGGAAGAAAAGCAGAAAGCAATGATGCATGACCTGCAAATCACACGTAGTGAGATGCAGTAAAAAGCCAAACCCTAGGCATATGAATCTGAAAGGCTTTAAGAGGAAAAGTCTACTCAAAAAATGTAATTATCATTTTAAGTGAAAACAGCACTTCTAACTTGAAATTAGGTAGAAGCTGTAAAACATGGAAAACCTGTAGGTCAGAAGATGGTTGAAAATTTAAAGAAATAGATTTGAGAATTAAAATCCAAACCTCTTGCAATTTTTTTTTACTAAGAGTTGATCAACATTCTAGGAAAACCTTGTTGCTTCAAACACAGAGAATCAGATTCTGTCCTGTATCAGCACACTCCTGACATTAATGCCCAGTTCTTAGAAAAACTTATAAGCAATTCCCTTCTAATCCCAGCCAACCCAATTACACACAAAATTCTCTTTACAAGATTTATAAACCCCCCATGACTTGTTTATACTTTTCATTATTCTCTTAAACCCCACTCTTTGTCCTATACTGTGACAGTTCATAAATTAGAACTGTATAGGTCTAGAAGATTTCTTAGTAAAAAGAAACTATTTTCTCTTATCTATCAGAATGGCCAAACCACAAACTCGTGAGAGAAATTCAATCAGTAGTATTCTAAGGACTAAAACTAAGATTCTAAAACTCTGGTTGTGACTTACTGGGTACTCCCATAAAGACAGAGTTTCAGATGAAATGTCTATTTGCATTTGGACTTTTTGGTAGGGTGTAAGCAGTGTGAAAGGAAAAAAACTTGGGACCCCAATTCACTATGCCAAAAGGAAAGAATTAAGCCAAAAGCTGTCATGCAAAAAAACTGCCTTTCCTATTGTTCCTAAGCAGATAGCTACAGATAAAAGGTTAAATATCTGCACAGGTAGCTACTCTATGTTCACCTTATCTTATGTAAAGTGCCGATTTACTGAGCGTGAGACTATTACATAATTCACGATTCCCCTGTCTGCTTCTTTTCTCTAACAACATGTGGATTACTGTACCCCTCCTCTTTCTCTCCAGCCTGCTTTTCCCCTTTAATTACTGAAGCCCTCAAAATCATCTTCGGAGAAAGGCACAAATCACAGACTGTTTCTGCGATGTTATGTTCTTTTCTTCCAGGCATGTCCTTAACCTTGGCAAAATAAACTTCTAAACTGATTGAGACCTGTCACAGATACTTTTTGGGTTAGAACACAAAGGTATTTATTAACACTTCCACCTTGTTTCTGAGTTATTCCCAAACAAAGCCACAAATAGAGTTAGAATCATAGAACAGTTAAAAAGGTTTTTAGTGATTTTTGTTTCACATGTGTATGAAGTGAGGCTCAGAGCCACAAGAATTTTGGTGCCAGGGTCATCCTGGAAGTAATTGGAGCAGGACCCCTCAGCCAAGGCCTCTTACAGGTGATAATACCCCTTTGAAATCCTGTAAGAGTAATGGGAAGAGCAAGGAGATTTAAGGTGATGGCACTTTTTGCCGACTTGGTCCCCAAACCTTTGATTAATCTAAAACATGGTGGTCACTAAAGCCTTACATCTAAAGGATTTTGCCTTTGTTATTAAAAATCAGAATAAATGATGGAGATATCTAAAAGGAAAGGTGTAGACAAAATAACATTTATCAGTACCATTATCAAAAAAAAAAAAAGATCTGAGTGTTTGAAATTCTAAATTACAAGTCAGCCCACTTTCTTTTGCACAGCATTACTTCTTTTCCTAAATGACAACATTTCATCTGTAAGACACCCTTAGGTCTCTCAATTGCACATTACAATATAAATCCTCTGTGGTGTAAGAGACAGTACATTCTGAACTGAGAGATACTCCACTTTGTCACTTTGCCTGCTCCCAGTAATCTCTGGTCTGCTGCAACTCCACATGTGAATGACAGGAAAGACAAAGGCAAGCCAGGGGGTTGATTGGGAAGTACAGCTAAATAGTTGTGTTATTTGTCTTCACTTTATGTCCATAGTTAACAGAAAATATAGCTGTCCTATCTCTTGGATTTAACTCTTTCACAACTGAAGTGTTCCTTCACTCCATAATCCACTTTCCTACACTGACTGGTTATTTATCCTTCTGTCCCCTTTGATGACAATGCAGCTCAGAGGAGAATGGTTAAGAGTGCCCGGAAGGAAAACAGTCAAGAATACCCTGGAGGAAAGTGGTCAAGATCTTTCTAAGGTGGAAGTAGGATCAGCCACAAGTCATGCTGGCTCCTCCACAACTGGCTCAAGGAGAAAAAGAGAAACTACCCAATAAGATTCATAGGTGTACTTTGGGAGGTCGAGGCAGGCAGATCACCATAGGTCAGGAGTTCAAGACCAGCCTGGCCAACATGATGAAACTCCATCTCTACTAAAAATACAAAAATTAGCTGGGTGTGGTGGCGGGTGCCTGTAATCCCAGCTACACGGGAGGCTGAGGCAAGAGAATCGCTTGAACCTAGGAGGCAGAGGTTGCAGTGAGCCGAGATCGCACCATTGCACTCCAGCCTGGGTGACAGAGTGAGACTCCATCTCAAAAAAATAAAATTAAATTGAAAAGATTCATGGGTGGAAGATGGCAGGGGAGTGGAGGAAGCTCCTGTGTGTATTGCCTGTGATGGGCTGAATAGGTGACACATTCTAACTTTCTGTAGGTAGGCAACACAGTCCAAGAGATGCCCATCTACTGAGTTAGACAAAGCAGCAGGTTCCTCTAGCCCTTAGCTGTATGAAAAACAAGCAATCTCATGATTCATGGTGGTCCAGTGATTTGGTAGTTTGGACCCACATTCAGGCCACATAGTGGCTAACATGAAGAAAACATATCCAGCCCAGGGGAGGGAACCAACCAATTAGAAGGCAAGATCAGATCTGAACCTAGGCCCTGAAAAACTCCAGGAGCACTATCCAAATTATACTCTATGCAAATGAGTTCACATCAGCCAAAGGGAGATTGAACCTAATGAAGAAGAGCAGACCAAAGGACTGGAAAGCGTAGGAGAGATGGGTTCCTGGTATTCTCTTATTCAGACATACAGGATACCAGACTTAAAACTATTTTTGGAGACCACCGGGTCCTTTGCTGATCTGGAAAATTGAATTCAACATAAGGACTTATCAAAAGTTAATAAAAAATAAATAGGACATTCATATAATAGAGTATTAAAAATATATCATCTTATATTTAGTGACTTTCATTAATTCAACAAATATTTATTTACTATTTACTATGGCTCCAAGAACTGCCCTAGACAATAAGATACAGGATGAAGAAGAAAGATAAGGTCTTCTCTCACCAGAAGCTTCTATTTTAGTGGGGAGACACTAAAAAAAGGAAATAAGATTATTTTAGATACCAAATGCTGCTATGAACAAAACTAAACAGGTTAGTAGTATACAGGGTGGCATTGATCAGAAGAAAAATGAAATTGAGTAGCTAGGGAAAAGTTCTGTGAGGAAGCAATATTTGATTTGAGACCTGAATGAGAAGAGGACATCAACAATTTAAGATCTGAAGGAAGAGCATTCTAGGCGGAGGAAACAGCAAGTGTAAATCTGAGATTAGAATAAACCTGATGAATTTGAGGCATAGAAAGAATTCACGGGTATCTGCAGTGTAGTGAGAGAAAGGGTAGGTGGCAGCCACAGAGGTCAGAGAAGTTAACATCTCATTATATAGCATCATGTCCAGTTTAATTAAGAAGTTATACTGTATCTTAAATTCTTAGCAGAGAATTTTAAGCAAGGGTGTAACATAGTCTCATTTATGTTTTGAAAAGATCACTTTGTCTATAGTATAGAGAATAAAGCCATTAGGAACCATTATAAGAATGCAAAAATGACTTAGAAGGGATTTATTGGTCCATGTTACTGAAAGTTCAAAGGAAGAAAGGGATTTAGGCGTGGTTTAGTTGGGGATTTTACTCCACTTCTCTGAGATTCCAGTGGCTTTGCCTCCTACTTGGTGGCTTCTTTCTCAGGCTGCCTGGGCAAAATGGCTACCAGTCTGTACACCACATCATGCTTTCTCCTTCACATCCAGGAGGAGAGAACAGGATGGCTCCCTCTATCCATTTGACAAATGCCCTAAGATTTGCACAATTGAACTACCTTGAACCAATCCTTTGGCCAGATAAATATCAGGAGCTGCTTGGGTTAGTCCTGGGTTGTCTGAACCGAGTGCTGCAACAACAGCACATGGATTTTCCTGATAGGCTTTAAGCCATCAGGGTTTTCCCTAGAGATGGTGGTGGGGTCAATCCCACACGAACCACACAGCTGCCATAATACAGAGAGTTGACTGGAGGCTGTCAACACAATCACCATGTCTACTACAGGGAGGAATGGCAAAAAAAAAAAAAAAAGCAGAATCAGATAGAATACTTTTGACACAGTTGTCCATTTACAAGCTGAGAGTGGGCCAGGCACGGTGGCCCACACCTATATTCCCAGCACTTTGGGAGGCTGAGGCAGGTGGATCATCTGAGGTCAGGAGTTCAAGAGCAGCCTGGCCAACATGGCAAAAACCCGTCTCTACTAAAAATACAAAAAATTAGCCAGGCATGGTGGCAGGCACCTGTAATTCCAGCTACTTGGGAAGCTGAGGCAGGAGAATTGCTTGAACCTCGGAGCTAGAGGTTGCAGTGAGCAGAGATCACGCCATTGCACTCTGGCCTGGGCGAAAGACCAAGACTCTGTATCAAAAAAATAATAATAATAATTTAAAAAATAATAATGACTTGACCTGGGCTGGTGGCAGTGGAGGTGGAAAGAAGTGAATAGACAATATATTTTGAAGGCAGGGACAAGAAGAACTTACTGCCAGATTGGGACTTGAGCATTTATGCTAAATTTTTAAGTATGAAAAAACAGGTTAGAAAACACTGTATCTCTCCCACATCTACTCTAGTTCCTCTTTCAGGCCAAATAAAGATCAGGAGAGCAATGAATGGCAAGCCTATGTTCCAGCCTACTGACACCAGAGAAAAAGCTTCTGCACTTGCTAGTCCAAGTCCCTTCTAGGCAGCAGTGTCAACATACAAGTCAGGCATGAAAAACTTAACGATTGGCACTTGCTGTATCTTTAAAACAAAGGAAAAATAGAATGTGGGTTTTACTAAGAAATTCTTGATCAAGCAGACTCAATTCAGCCCTATTACACACAGCACAGGTTATTTTCCTCATGACCTAGGTCTCTGTCTGAGCCACAGACTCCTTTGATTTTCCTCCTCCAGCCCCATCTCACTATGTTACCATTACAAGGCTGAAGCCTGAATGAATTAATTACATCCCACATGCCAAGCTCCTTGCTGGAGTTTGCATACATTGTCTCATTAATTTGAATACTAAAATGAGGAAATTCAAGGTGTGTGGGCTGCCGATTTTGAGCAAAGTAAACTATTTTCTAAAAGCCCCCTATGTATTGCTTCACACATTCTATGTTACACAACTGACTAACAATACTGTTACACAAAGAAGAAAAATAAGACTTGGAAAGATTCAGTAGTGTGTACCAGGTCACACACCAAATTAAATATTGATATGATTTTGCTCTGTGTCCTCACCCAAATCTCATATTGAATTGTAATCTCCAATGTTAGCGGAGGGACCAGGAGGGAGGTGACTGGATCACAAGGGTAGATTTCCTCGTTGCTGTTCTCATGATAGCCAGTGAGTTCTCAAGAGATCTGGTTGTTTGAAAGTGGGTAGCACCTCCCCCTTCACTCTCTTTCTCCTGCTCAAGCCATGTAGAACGTGCCTCCTTCCTCTTCGCCTTCTGCCATGATTGTAAGTTTCCCGGGGCCTCCCCAGCCATGCCGCCTATACAGCTGGTGAAACTGTGAGCCAATTAAACCTCTTTTCTTTATAAATTACCAGTCTCAGGTATGTCTTTATAGCAGCATGAGAACGAACTAACACAAAGGTGGAATCGAAATTCCATCCCTGCTGTTTTTTGTTTTTGGAGTCTTTCCACCACCTCATAATGTTTTCTGGGTGGGGATGCACAGCACCACTAAGTTGGATAGGAAAATACTGAACTGGGTTTTGGTGGATATAGAGAGAGTGAGAAAACTTTAAGAAGCCAATAGAGCCACCCTCTTTCCTGACTTCAAAGTGTCCCAGGTCATTCTTGGGAGATGTTCTGACCCTAGTGAATAAACTTTCATCCTTTCTCCATCCATGGATGTGAGTCATATACAAACATATGAGCTGAAGAGACAGGTAATAGTAGTAATAACACATTTTTTTTTACTTTCATACACATTCATTTTCTCATTTGATTTTTCAGCCACTCTGAGGGATAAACATAGTGAATATTTTTACTCATTCTCTACTTATGAGGAAACTAAATCTCAGAGAGGTGAAGGGACTGATTCAACACTGTTTGGTGCCAGAAGGGATACATTTTATCTAAATGTATGCAAATATATACTACATGGTAAGACTTCCATGTAAACAAAGAAATTGAGTAATTTTAATTTTTTTCCTCCTCTAACAACAGCATAACAGGTTAGGTAGTTACTTCATGAGCAGTGTTTTAGAGAAGGATGCGCATGTAAGTGGCATTATAATTATCATAAAAACCATCTAAAAATCCCCAGATTTCCCATCTGCAGATGACATTGGAGGAGGCAGCGATTTGGTGTGGATGGCTCTGAATGCTAATGTAGTTATTGTTTTCTACTCCTGTGCACATCCTGGGACCCACTACCCCAGCACGGATGTGCTGGGGGTGCTGTGTGAGCCACACAATCCCGCTGTCTTTCAAGGGCAGCCTTAAGGTCACAGTATTCTCCATCAGGCTGGCACAGCTTTTCTTCTCACCCTGCAGGGCCTCACACTGTCATCTGTCAAGAGCTTCCTCCACATTTCAATGCAGATGAAATTCACTCAGACCATGTGTGACATCAATTTGAAAACAGCAATATGCATGGAACAAATTCGAGTTCATTTGTGCGAAAGGCATTTATTGAGTGCCTACCATTTTCTGTACAAATTCTGAAAGAAGATTTAAGGCCATGGATAATGAAGCATTTATAATAGTATCCTATATATATCTATATAGCATATATAGATATATAGATATCTATATAGATACATATATGCTATATAGATATATATGCTATATAGATATATAGGATATATATAGATATATAGATACATATATAGATATATGTATGCTATATAGATATATAGGATATATATACACACTATATATACCTATCAAATATAAAATATTTGGTATATACCAAAAAGTGGAAAGTAAAAGAACATGTATCAGCATGTTTCTCTTATTTATACTATATATATTTGCTATCTTTTATCTCTTCTCAGCACCTAGTAACTGCTATTCATTGATTCAATGCAACAAATCAGTCTGTTTTAATGAAAGGAGAATCGATTTGGATTGGTGCCTAAGCCTGCTTTATTCCCTGCCCCCCCCCAAAAAATGCACAGTTAATTTCCTAGCAAGAGTGTATAGAAAAATGGAATACAATTTAAAATACCTCTTTATCACCCTATTTTGTTGTTTATTAGCACAAATAATAATTAACATGTGGTAGCAGGTCATTTAACTTTAAATGTACTCACATATAATGTATGTGGAAAAACCTAAATTAAAATAATGCCTTAAATGTGTAAAATATCTTTTCAAATGTAGTTATTGTGCTTCAGAAATTGCTCGATGAAAATTTTACCTAATATTTTTGAGGAGTAATTATCAATGAATTCTAAATGATTACTTCTTCAGTGAAATAGCTGGATTTTTTTCCTTGACTATATGGAAAGGAGCCCCTAAGTCTTGTATGTTAAATGAAATCTCTCCTCATTCTCTGACTGGCATTTTTGCCTAAAAGCCCATCTCCCTAAATCATCCTTGTCTAGTAAAAGGGAACTTGACCACATGTTCTTAATTCACTTTATAACATTTTAAAAACTAAAGAGTAGACAAAAGGCCAGTCTGCAAGACTTGTTGAAAAAGCCAGGGATGTGAAAAATGAACAAAAGAAGGCAGGGACTGTTCTAGATTAAAAGAGATAAAAGAGACACAGACAAATGCAATGCCTGAAACTTCATTGGATACAGGTTTAAAGCAGCTAAAAATAATATCTGGGGGACAATCAGGAAAATTTAAGTGCATGTTTGACAGTATAAAATTATTAATTTTCTGAAGTGAAAGAAACATGGGTGTTACCTATATTCTTCTTTCAATTTTTTGGTAGATTTTAAAAGCTTCAAAAGAAAAAAAGTTGAGGCTATAGGAACCCCAAAAGGAGGGAGCAGCTGTGAGAGATGAATGAGGCACTCCGCTCTGCACCTGGGTTTCCACCATGCACCACCTGTTTAGGGTTCACCCAGGTGTTAAAGGTCCACATGCTGCTAACAGGAAAAGCATTCATGTCAAGCTTTGCTACTGCTTACCTTTCATTAGTAGCAGCACCATTGAACACTCTGCAGGGCAAAACGTACATTGATTTATTCATCCCTTCAATAAACATGTATTAAATATCCCCATGCTAGATGCTGAAGGTACAACAATGAATAAGAAACTGTTGCCTGTCTGCAGGCTGCTCAAGGATATCTTTATGTTAAGTGAATTTATCCACGTGAAAGCGTGTTTGAGAGTGAAAGAGAATATGCTAACACAATCATGAAAATTACATAATTAAAATATTTATTGAGCAACAAATTGGGTTTTTACTATATTGGTCCTATTGTATTACATTGGCAGTTCTATTAAAAACTTTTAAAAAATAAAATTACTTCTAAAAATGGAAAATAACATACATTCATGCACCTTAAACAATTTTAAAAATTATTTTGTTATATTGACTACCTGAATGCTTTAAAAATGAAATAAACAAAACAATGACTGTGATGCATATTCAGTTGCTTAGCTGCATCTGTCTCTAATATGTTACTAGTATTTTCTTGAAGAGTGCAGTTTTTTCAATAAGCATCTTATTATTTTTAATTTGTTCATCAAATTGTAATCTGCAAAGCGTTATTTTGGTGGTTAATACATTTGAAATTGTTAACATCCGAAATTGATACTTCTCTATTTTTTTATTTGATAGTATGTTCTCTCCATAGGCACTGAGGTTCCTGGCAAACTCGGAGCCAGTTATGAAGAATAGTCTCAAATCTAATTTCTTCTAATTGAAATGTATAAATGTTTTACCCCAATATTGTCACAAGCACTGCTTTTTGCTTTCCTTCAGAGTACAACTTCTTTGACAAATTATTTTGTAGGAAAAAAAGAACTTCTAAAAAAACATAGCCTGAATTTATATACTTTTGAATTTTTTGCCAAATATAAATCCTGCAAAACCTAAGAGTTCTCAATATCTTTCAATTCCAGACGTCAATATAAATTATCAAATTAAAAATTGGAGCTCCATCAAAATATTCTTTCTACAAGTCAAGATACTCAAAATTTATTCCTGTACACACTGTTTGAGTTCCCCATAATTTCTTCAGTTTCTCCTTGGTTTTGTAGAAATAAGGTTTTTTGGTTTTTGTTTTTGAGACAGGGTCTCGCTCTGTCACCCAGCCTGGAATGCAGTGATGTGATCTCGGCTTGCTGCAGCCTTGACCTCCCAGGCTCAAGTGATCCTCCCACCTCAGCTGTCTGAATAGCTGGGACCACAGGTGTGCACCACCACGCCTGGGTAATTTTTAAATTTTTTTTGTAGAGATGGCATCTCCCTATGTTGCTCAGGCTGGTCTCCAACTCCTGGGCTGAAGTGATCCTTCCACCTTGGCCTCCCAAAATTCTGGATTAATGCATTTAACATTTTCAATATTATAGGCTTTCTTTTTTAAATCAACTTTTTCTTTTAGAATAATTTTAGAGTTACATAAAAACTGTAAAAGTAGTACAGAGAATTCCTGTATATCCTTCACCCCGTTTCTCCTTTTGTTAACATCATGCTTTAACCATGGTACACTTGTCATAACTAAGAAATCGACACTGGTACATTGCTATTAACTAAATTCCACCCTTTATTCTGATTTCATTAGTTTTTCCCTAACGTCCTTTTTCTGTTCCAGGATCTCATCCAGGATACCTCATTATATTTAGTCATCATATCTCCTTAGTCTCATCTTAGTCTGTCTTTATTTTTGATGACCTTGATAGTTTTGAAGAGTACTGGTCAGATATGTTATAAAATGTTCTTCGATTTTTGTTTGATGTTTTTCTTATGGTGCACTGGAGTTATGGGATTGGGAGAATACCACAAAGGTGAAATGCCTTCCTCATCACATGGTGTCAACATACCATAGCACTAGTGATGTTAACCATGATCACTTGCTGAAGGTAGTGTTTGCCAGGTTTCTCTACAATAAAGTTATTATTTTTCTTCCTTTTCATGCTCTATTTTTGGAAGAAAATCATGAAGCCCAGCCCATACTCAAGGAGGAGGGAATTATACTTCCATTCCAGGGGAAATGTATATATGTATTCAGTGCAGATTCATGTATAATCATACTATGCTTTCAGTAATAATCCAACATTATTATTATTTTGTTTTTCAAATTATTCCAATGTGGCCACTGGGAGCTCTTTCAGGTTGGCTCTTTAGTCCCTTCGGCATGCCTTTATCCTTTGTTTTAGGGATTCTTCCTTGCTTCCTGGGGCTACAAATGCTTCAAGCTCATCTTATATTTTCCCTGTTCCAATCCTAGCCGAAACTGAGAGTTGCTGACATCAACCATTTCTCTAAGGACCCCTGGTTGCTTTTATTGGAGAATGATATTTAGAAAGCAACATCTGGGATCTGGGTGCAGGCTTTCTTTTTAATAATTTCAACTCAGTAAATGCTGCCAAAGCTGACTTTTTGGCATTACATTCACAGAATGGTTTAATGATTGATAGATGTACAGTTGACTTTTTAATATACTAAAAGGTTAAAAAGCTCATTTACAAAAAGTTGAACGCTGTTGTAGAACATTAACATTGATTTGCAAAGTAGTTCTTCAAAGGCTAAAACACTTGTAAATTCAATTGATGATGGGAAGAAAAGAGATAAAGTGCAATTTGCCATGTCAAAGCTTGTTTTATTATTCAACATCAACTTCATAGCAAATATTTTATGACATTAACCAGGTAAGATATGTTAAACTCTTTAAACTGCAACAACTACAGACTCTATTTTAACAGATATGATATCATAGTTTGTTTGAATACAATTATGGTTTATCCGTACACGACAAACAGCTTCAAATTTATTTCTTCTCCATAGATTTTTATATTAATACAAATGTTATATTTACCACAAAGCCTTGCTCCACCAAAATTTAAATTCATGTCATTACCACAAAACAAATACTTTCTCTGTAATGTTAAACATTTTATCTAAGTTTCCAATAGCTTCAGAAAGTTGTCATTTGTTTCACTTTTTCAGAATGCATTTCCAAAACTTTATGCTTAGGAGTTTATGCTGAACAATATGAAAAACCAAAAATGAATTTAAGCAAATCAGATCTTCCTGTTTGAAATTCCCTCTTGCAGGAGTTTGGAGAATTGGTTTGTTGGGACAAGGAATGAGCAACTTATTCAGTAATTTATGGGGGAAAATGAAGACAGCCTGAGTTAAGACAGTGGCTATGGAGATGGAGAAGTGAACTATCTCAGTAGATGTAAAGGTACTACATTTAACTGAATTTGGTGCCTACATAGATGTGTGAAGTGAGAGAGAGGGAGTAAAGCATGACTTCTAGGTTTCCAATTTGATAACGAGGTGGTTAACAGAACCATTAATGAGATGAAGAATAAAGGATGAGAAGATTTGGTAAATAACTGTAATCTCAGCACTTTGGGAGGCCGAGGTGGGCGGATCAGTTGAGGCCAGGAGTTCGAAACCAGCCTGGCCAACATGACAAAACCCCATCTCTACAAAAAAATACAAAAGTTAGCAGGGTGTGGTGGTGCACTCCTGTAATCCCAGCTACTTGGGAGGCTGAGGCACGAGAATCACTTGAACCCAGGAGGCAGAGGTTGCAGTGAGCTGAGATCATGCCACTGCACTCTAGCCTGGGCAACAGAGCAAGACTTCATCTAAAAAAATAAAATAAAATAAAAGACTTGGTAGAAAACATGAAGGAATGGGGAGTTTAGACAAGCTGCCTAGAGATATTGTTTCAGGAGTATATTCTTCCGTATATAATTGATAATTGAAGCCATAAAAGAGGTCACATGGGGTTGTATAGAGAGAAAAGAAGTCTAAGGAAGAATTCCAGCAACACTTAAAGGGTTGTCAAAGGAGCCTGGGAAAGAATGAGCCAACATACAGAGAGGAAACATCTCTGAATGAGTAAAACAAAAACAAACAAACAAAAAAATGAAGATATTTGTGTCCCATGTGAAAGCCTGCCAAAGAGTAACCTCTGCAAAGGAGAATTTTAATAATCAAGTAGATAGAATGACCTGTCCTGTGGATACCAGTCAGTCTCTTTCTTTCCTGCCACTTCTGTCATTGGCCAATGGACTCATTAACAAAGTAGCCATGATGGCAGAGATGGTGGTTATGCATGAGCTCGGCAACATGGACTTCTACTCACCAAAGTCAACTTGGATATGGCCACAGTTGAGTGCCCAATCTGCCAGCAGCAGAAACCAACACTGAACACCAATATGACACCATTCCCCATGGTTATCATCCAGCTACCTGGAGGCAAGTTGATTACACTGAACCAGTTCCATCATGGAAGGGGCAGTGTTTTGTCCATACTAAAATAGAAACTTACTTTGGATAAAAACTTGCTTTTCTCGCCTGCAATGCTTCTCTGCCAAAACTGTCATCTGTGGATTTACAGAATGCCTTATCCACCATCATGGTTTTCCACACAGCATTGTTTCTGATCCAGAAACTCACTTCACAGCAAAAGAGGTGCAGCAATGAGCCCATGCCCTCACCAATGCAGGTGGACATTATCCCATTCATTGAGGGCTTGCACAGAACAAATAGGTGGACTAATGGTGAATTCACTGTCCCCGTTTGAGCTGGGGCATCTGTCTTCTCCTGCCCCTGGACATTGGAGCTCCTGGTTCTCCGGACTTAGGAATTAGACCAGGAGTTACACCACCAGTTCTCCTGGTTCCCAGCTTGCAGATGCCAGACCGTGGGGCTTTTCAGTCTCCACAATCATTATATGAGCCAATTTCTATGATAAGTCTTTATCTATCTCTATATCTATCTATCTCTAATCTAATCTATGTATCTACCATCTACATTCTATTCATTCTGTTTCTCAGGAGAACCCTAACACAGAAGGGTTGCAGGATGGACTATGGAACCTGGAAAACAGGAAAAAAGAGAAGGGCTCAAGAGACTGTGATCTCTGAGAAAGCACACCTTTGCTGTAACAGCAAAGAGGGAGAGATAGATGTTTGTGGTCAGAGAACAGAGTTTAAGATTTATGAGGTGGAGAAGTTCAGGGTAATAACCAGTTCTGGGATAGGACCTGGATTATGTTTGACCTATGTATAATGTCAAGATAGAGATTATTAAAAGACACTGAGGAAATTGCCATTATTCACCTTTTCAGGTGTATCCTAACTGGGGGCCTAACATAATGTCATAAATTAGGGTAAGAAATGTATTTTAAAATTGTCATATAGCCTCTTTGTCAGTAAGCAAAGTTTGCCTTAGCCCATGTGATTGACCAAAAACCACTTGTAGGTCCTAAAATTTGAATGAATAAATAGAAGTTAGGAATCACATGCCTGTGTGCAATCTAATGGCTTGAGCTGGCACTTAGTTGGCACTGCCACCAAGTGGCCAGTTGGGAGAACTGCATTTGGTGTTAGAGCTAGTTCTCAATGAGGTATTTGCCGTTCTGAGATCCGACTCTCCAGCTCTGGAGCTACCAACTCTCCCGGGAAATATTTGTGTGACAGCTTTCCAGTGAAATGTGCAATCTGTCAATCCTTTAGATGAGAAAGTACTTAAAGGATGTAGCTTGATGGATGAACTACTCTAGCATAGTCACAGTTTTTTCTTTGACAATTTGGGAAAAGGTTGTTTTCAGAATAACTGTACACTTATAAAAACAGAGACTCCAAACATTGAAAAACAGAAAAAGTAAGCATATTTGATGATACCCTTTCTATATACAGACCTGAGTCTTCAGATCCTTGCAAATTTCTCAACGGGGAAGGACATTGCAGCACGGCAGACCACATGGATATACACGGGGAAGCATCATGAGCATGGTCTGTCCATTGCCTTTTGCCTGTGTCTTGTGTAATGGAGCCATTTTTACTAAATACACGAGGACACTGTGTACCTTTGAAATACATACTTGAAAGACAAAAAGTTGAAATTGGTCAGGATTGAGAAGCAAAGAGTAAACCAGTGGACCTGGTCCAATATCTCCTTGACTCTACTGTGGATCTTCATTAAAATTAGGGGAAAAAAAATGGTGATTGGGAGATGAATAGCTACCTTCATTTACTAAACAAATTCTACAACTATTAATATTTATTGAGTAGTTACCATGGGCCAGGTAAGTACTTCCTATATAAGGTAACATCCATAGTGCTTACCATGTTCTAAGTGATGGAGACACAGTAATAAACAAAAGAGGCCAAAGTCCCTGCCCTTGTAGAGCTGACATTCCAGTAGACTGAGGTAGATATGATTACCCCTGCACCACAGATGAAGAAGCTGAAGCTCAGAAATGTAGCAAGTAATTGACCGAATGAGGTATTAGGCACTGGTGTGTTCTACAACAAAATCTGTGGTTGTTATTTTTATACTAGGAGCAAGGAGGTGTAATCTCTGACCCTTTGTTACACCTGAGAACTGTGCCATAATGGTCATCACAGAAGGCTTTCAGACATACACAATATTGTTGGCACCTGAAATCTTTCTTTAAACTTACCTTATGAGAGTCAGGTTTGCTAAGTGTCTCCACATTCTTCTGTGACTTTTTTTAAAATTATACTCTTTATTACATTATATTGAAATTAACTTGTGTATGTCTGTCTCCCTCATTGAACTGTGGGCTCCCTAGAGCAGAACCATGTCTTATTTATCTTTATAACCAAATCAAGTTCAGGCACTGGCAAGAGTAGGAACCAGTGGTACAGAATTTGCAAACACTAGCATCTTTGAAATGCCCCATTGACTAGCAGTTTCTGCCCACCTCAAACCCATTGCTGTATCCTGATCAGTTCCTGACAAATTCTTGTTGGCTTGAACTTGTTTGAGCTTTAGTCTGTATAGGGGGAATGGAACTGCCAATGGAAAGAGAGATAGACTAAGAAATCTCACTTTTCAAGTGGATATCTTTTCTTCTGTGAGTATAATACCTCTAAATAGCCTGAAGGACAGAGCTCTCTGCTACCACTTATGATCACATAGTGCTTTGC
This sequence comes from Pan paniscus, assembly GCF_029289425.2. Taxonomy (NCBI): domain Eukaryota; kingdom Metazoa; phylum Chordata; class Mammalia; order Primates; family Hominidae; genus Pan; species Pan paniscus. Next base: position 120,040,785 of record NC_073254.2, on the reverse strand, counting down.
ATTTGATAAATTATTTTTACATTAATCACATTTGTTGCCTTATGAAGTGGGTAGGGCAAGTTTTACTTCCTCATTTTATCCATAATGAAGTTGAGGCTCAAAAACATTAAATGACTTCCCTCAAAGCACACAACTTACACAAGGGGCCTTTAGACTTGATTCCAATCCATACCTAGACCCATTACATAGATCTGTCTTCCCTACTGTATGAATTTTATCAATCCCACTATAAACATGTTTTATAATCTGGAATTTGTCAAATACAGTATGCCTTTGTTATGAGATAGTGGAGCTATTTTTACTCAATACACAAGGACACAATGTATCCTTGAAATAAAGAGATGAAATTTACCAAGATTGAGAAACAGTAAACCAGTGAGTTCTCTTCAATTTCCCTTTGGATTTATGGTGGTGCTACACTAAAACTGAGTAAATTAAATCATTCTCTGAATATCTATTCCAGTAAAATGAAGGTCATTTATAAATTATTTATAAATCATTATAATTCAAAAAACAAATGTAAATATTAAATGCAGGCATTTAAACATTTCACTCTCAAAGAATGAATGCATGGGAGGTAAAGATATGAGGCTAATTTGATGGGGACATGAAATGGTAAAACCTTAGAATTCTGAGCTACTGCCCCCCAAGAAAGATATTAATGTGCACACAGGAAATTTCATGGCACCCACATTTCTGCTCTGTTTTCAGCTGTTATCTCAAAGACAAAGGGAGCAGACTATAACACTCCCATCCCTTTCCCACAGGGTGAGCAGGACTAATAGGTGGCTGCCCCGTTAATCCATTACACTGGCATAAGATATAACTAATAGTCCCACCAGAACAGCAGGCATTAATTGGGATTGTCCCAGATAAACTGAGATATATGGTAACCCTTGTAATAAGAGCATGCATTTCCCAGAGCATTTGGGGAGGTAATTATCCCTATAAACTCTGAAGCCAAAGCGAAACTTGTGCAAATTAACTGAGACTGAAAACTAGCCCTGGCATTTCTACCTTAGCCCAAGAAGCACTGGAGACATAGCAGAGGGTTACGGAACCTGATGCAGCAGGAGAAATACAGAGTGGATTAAGCCAAAGACAGTTCATTTAAATGTGTTTCCTCAAAGTTTCTCATAATTCCTAAGGATGGAGTTGGATATTAACATCCACTTTCTCTATTTATATTATATATAGTTTATTATCTATAACTAGGCTTAGGAAAACTGTTTAGTAGAGTACGTAGTTCTCATTCCAAATATTAAAGGCAGTAGTTCACAGTGAATCTTGGTGATTGTCTCTCTTAGAACCCAAGGTAAAAAACATGAAAAAACCCTTCATGTTTTTTCAAAGAATAAAAACTAGGCTGTATACCTCAACTCACTAACACATCACAATTCTGCTAGCCAACATGAGCAAACTCATAAAAATGACTTACTTTAAGAATACTCAATTAACATGTCTTACTTCTATCTTAAGAATGCATATCATACTTTCATTTCATTTGCACTGTAACTATTCATGTGTTTATTTTCACCACAAGATTTGAAGGTCCTCATTGGCAGGGATGATATCTTGTTCATCTTTGTACCCCTAGTATCTGGAATAATTCTCCAAGCATTTTATTATTGGAAATAAATGTCTTTTAAAAGTACCACTTATAAAATGAAAGATTTTTAAAATGAAAGAATTTTACTAACGCTTTAGTTAATAGATAGCACCTTACCATAGACCAGCCAGCTAGGGGCAAATATAGTGAGAAGAAAGAAGTCCACTTAGAAGAAGGAAAAAAAGTATAAAAGGTCAACTGATTTTTCACTTTGTTTTAAGACATTCCAAGTCATAATGTTTTATGCTTACTGAGACAGCTTATATGATAAGCTATGACCATTCTTCAAGAAGTTGGAAAGAAATAAATTCTTGTACAAACATCACTGCCAATGGTGTTGAACATGAGCACCTGTGTTTGAAATGAAAGCACAGGCCAAGGCCCCTTAGGGAATATAAACAGATATCAACAATGAATCATAGTTACCAAATTAAATGAAAAAGGAGGTGTTTTCTATATGTTTCCTGAAACCCATGTGTTTTCTTTTGTGCTTGAAAGCAGTCCCAAGCCTTGGCATTGTGACTAAGCTTGAAAAAGAATTCTCCTGAAAGTGCTCCCCATTTCTCAAAAATTAAGAGAAAAAGAGATCAGCCAGTATTTTAGGTTATTCATTCTCATTTTTAACACCAACATAGCTGCTAAGTAATTTTAATAGCAAATATTAGATATGTTATTTGAAAAAAAGAATTTAATTAAAATTGATCAATATAATTCATTGGTCATTTACTTAAAAAATGAATGTTCTTTATACTGATTATAAAATCATTCTGAAATTTGGCTAGCACCAGAAGTGGAAAATAATTCTTACTCATTTAGAAATTTAGAGCCATACCAGACAAGTCACTGATGTGAAATTCAGCAGCCATGAGAAGGTAAATGGGGATTTACTAATAAGTAAACTTTATGAATCTGATTGATTGGTAAGGCTTGAAAATCATTGTCAGTTGTTCTAAGAGTTCATCCACGTTTCTTAATAGCAAGTTTAGGACTTAGGCAAACTGCTCTTCTTTGTTTTTTTTTTAATCTAAAGTGTATATTTTATATAATATTATTATAATATAAAGGTAAAAAATGAAATGAGTTTGGGAAGTAATGAAATAATGCAGTCCTTCTCAGAGCCTTTAATATATTAATGTGGGTTATGACTCTGAGAAGAGGGAGTTATATGTGTCCCAAACTCTTTTGACTATTATATTAGTTATCTACTGCCACAATAATTCCAGATGGCAAACCACACCAAAATTCAGTGTCTCAGAACAATCTTCATTTATTCTCACAGAGCTGAAGTTTGACTGGAACACTTTTGCTTCAAGCAGCAGGCCTGGGAATTTGTGTTTTCTATGCTTCTCTCATCCTCCTTGGCCTAGCAGGCTAGCCAGGACATGTTCTTCTTGGACAATGCCAGAGGTACAAAAGAGGCAGTGAAAATGCACTAAGTTTCTTAAGTCCTACTCCTAAAATTGTCATACTGTGTCTGTAATCCATATTCAACTGGACAAAGCAAGTCACATAGCCAAGCCCAAAGTCAGGGAGTGATGAAGTACGCTCCATCCATGATGAGGCCATTGCAAGGAGTGGATCTAAGGAGGGGTTAAAGAGCTAGGACCAACAATTGTCTCACAACAAAACTCTTTGTTTATGGATCATCTCATGGAACTAGTGCTCCACAGAACACACTTTTGGAAACACTGCAATATCTCACTGCTTTTTATGCAATGCTTATGTTAGTGGGCACAAAATGACATCTGACTAACTTTCTGAGAATTTCCTAATTCAGGCTAATTTCCTGAGATGCTGCAGCCTGAGAGACATTTTAAAATATTATAATCTAAATGGAACCCACTACTAGATTCCTAGCAGAAATTCTTCTTGTTAATAGGTCTTTAAAATCCCTTCTGTTGTGAAAACTCAATGAAAATTCAGCTTATAGAGTCAATATGGACACAGCGGGTTCAGTTTAGAGAGAGATCATTTTCCTAGAGAGCCTCAGTCAGGATTCTGCAAAGGATGTTGGAGGGAATCAGATGCTTTGATAGGAGTGGATGATTAAGACTAAGTTCTCAGAGACTGTGCTTCGAGGAAGTGCAGAGCCAAAGACCAAGCTGGGTAGCAGATGATTGCAGAGACAAGTAATATCCCAGCCCAGGCCAGTGAGGAGCTCAAGAACAGCCTGGGTCCTCAGAAGAAAGCCATGCCAAGTCAGCAGAGAGATGTTCCTGAACAATCCCTTAATGAGAAGGAATAGAGATCAGGACCCGCTGCGGACACTCTGCAGTCCATGGTATATACACGGTTGGAACACAATAAGCCTCATTCTCATCAGCATGAGGGGTCAGTCATTGCATCAATCTCTTTTATTTTTATAAAACCAGAATTAATGAGACTCACCAAAAATCCTTGAACCAAATGAAAGTTTTTCTGATAAGCATAGTCAGAAGTCTGTAGCCATAGTAGGACAACACCAGGTCAGCCGGAGCTCTGCCCACAAATCCACCTCCCAGCACATAAATTGCCAGTAACCTGAAGAGTTTTGTCTGACAAACTTCCCAGTTTCCAGCTGAGAAAAAAAGGCAGGGACTTTACAGGGGTGGGGTTTTAACTGGGCATTCTGGCTCTCCTACTGCTATCTAAAGAATGTTACCTCATCAGAAAGCTCAAGGTCCAGGGTGAGAATTAGGTGGGATTCTATTTCTGGTTCAGCCTCTGTTTCACTGTCTATGGTTTACTTTAACTTTTAACCTCAGTTTCTTTATTAGTAAAATGGGATAACACCCATCTTGTGTACCTTCCAATTATTATAAAAATAATGTAATGATACTTTTTAAAGTATGCATAAAAAGTGGCACCAAAATGTAAGGTAAGGCCACATATCCTCCATTGACACCAATAGAAATTGTCAAACATAAGCAAGGATGCAATTAAGCCTCATATGCTAATATTTCCCTAAATAGTGATGTCTAGCACAGGCTTTTTAGCCACCAATGCTCCATAAAACACAATACAATATATTGGGCTAGAAAAAAAAAGTATTCTTCACTTTTCAATTTAGCAACAACAACAAAATGAGATTTATTCATCCTTCATTTAGAGTACACAACTAGATAGAATTCGTCAACATCATCATCCTCATCATTATCAATCACTGGAACAAAGAATTGAAGTAGCAAAAATTGGCATTGCCAATATTCCTGTCTTTTTTTAAAATGGATTGCCTACAAATGAGAAATTCAAGACAAGCCACTCTGAGTTTTCTTTGAAACGACTTAACATTTGGTCAGGGATAGGAAAGTTGAACAGGAAAATATACATCAAAATTTTAACTTGGAAAAAAACATAAGGTGTATAAACTTATAGTGGACTGAATTTTTATATTATCAGAGAACTAGAAAAGGCTTTTCCACAAGGGTATTGTAGAGGGTGTTTAGATAATCAGCCTAATAAATGGGTCAAGTGTTTCTTCTTGTTTTTCTTTCCTAAGAGATGCTTTGAAATCTCCCACTTTGAAATCCAAATTCTCTTTAAATTTAATCTCCCATCCTCATATCTCCTTGATTTTTCTGAGAGATTTTAGAGATGATGTCTTTTTGCACAAACACTAACTCTAAGGCGACTTCCAGTTCTGAAATGTATAATCATTGACTCTACACTTGCTTTTAAAAATTCTGATCTGTTGAATTTTGAAATTTTAACCAATTTCACTAACCTTTCAAGTTTTTCTCATTTTCCTAACTTAATGTGAAATACAGGACATTTTGCCATGCCACTCTGACTACTCATATTATAGATGAAGGAAGGATTCTGAAAGGTGCTCTAATGACTATAATTATCATAGGGACCACATATTGAGCACTAACTACATGGCAGGCCTGATTTGAGGGCTTTTGCATATGTCAAGCCAGTGAAGCCTCTTAGCATCCCTGGGAGGGAAGTTTTACAATTCTGGTAGTACCAAATGAGCAACTGAGGATTAGAAACATTAAAGAACCTGCCCGAGGTCATATGCCTAACAGTAAATGATAAAGCTGAGGTGGAATGCGGGGCGGGCTGCCTGTCTCCAAAATCGTATGAGGCTCCCTTGGGTGGAAAGTGATCCAACTCCAGCTTCGTCCTTGTCACCTTATTTGCTAAGTAGCTACTAAGGCCAGCAGATTTGATCAGGGTGCAAGCATGAGGCTAAAGATCATTATAAAGCAGTTGTACTGGGTGGATTAAAAGTTCGTGAAAACAAAACAAGTTCCTTGGTGGTATTATAGGTTTCTTCTTTCCTCTCTCCTTTCCCCCTTCCCTTCCTTTAAACCTTTGGTACATCAATAAACATTTGTTCATATAAAATGAAGGTCGAGTTTCTATTACTGCTTAGCTGAAAACACCTACAAATGTTCACAGGAACTTTAGTGACTACCAGTCTAGATAAGCACTTGAAAATAAGAAAGAACAAGCTCCGCGAGAGCAGAGATGCCTTCAGATTTTATTCGCGAAGGCACCCCACGCTCCTAGAAAAGAGCACGACGCACCCGATGCTCGGATTGGATGAAGTGGCAAAGGTAACCCCGCTGGTTCGGGCGTTTGGCTGTTCCTGTGCCTGGACCCCCGCTTTGGAAATGGAGGTGGGGCTGGCTCCCAACCTGTCTCAGAGACCCTCGCACTCCTCCCCCACCTTCCGTCAGCTGGGACCCGCTGAGAGCCGTTTTTGGTCACGCGCGCTTAGCGGATAGATCTGCAGTCCCGCAGAGAGGAAGGGCGCCCGGGCTGTCCGCCGCGCGGGGAGGACGCGAGCACCCAGGTGACGTCCCGCGGGCCGCCGCGCGAGGGCCGGGCTCTGGCGTGGGCGCGCCCCAGGGCCGGTGGGCTGCGCTCCCGGGAAGGTCTGGCGCCTGGTCCACCAGTCGCCCCTCCCCGGGGCTGGCTCGCCGGTAGTGTCTGATTGCTGGGGGATCCCCCTCCATCCCCAGAAGGTACAAAGTTTGGCTCTGTGGAGGCACCTAGGAGACGGAGCGGGGCGGGTGGGTGGCCGGCTGGTTTCACACTCGGCAAAGAAAATGGAAACACAGGTGGGAAAAGAAAAAGGGAGTGGCTTTCCGGGAAGCAGCGGCCCCGACCGAGACCGCTGGAGCGCGCCGGGCTAGTTCATCCCGGCTCTCCATGGGGACTAAAGAGGCTGAACTGAAGTGGCGAAGGCGAGGAGGCGATCACTGGCTTGTTTGCTAAGAGTTCGGGAAGGCTTTTTTGAACTAGAAAAGACAAATTCAGTTCTTCCTCCAGGTAGATCCCCGTGTCCCCTGTACGCGCCTCCGGACGGCCTTCTGTGAAGCCCCCCTTCCCACTTAGTTAACTTAGTTAATATTATTCCTCTGTCACAGGACTCCTGCACGGTCAGGTCATCTGAACTCCTCAGTGGCCCTAGGGAAGTTAGTTAGCAGCTGTCAGAGAACTGGGGAGAGGAGGCAGGTGGTAGCCTAGGCCCTTTGCAACTCAGCTGGGGCTTCTGACAGCCTTTGAAAAATTCTTTCTAAAAATGTGCTTCTTGTATTTTTTAATGAGGCTTTGCCCCAAAGCCTAATATCTTTGAGGTGGAATCTTCTTATTAAAATGGCCCTGAAGCTACCACTAAAGAATCAGGCATGAACATAAAATCTTCTGGATTTGAGGAATGCGCAGTTCTAATTTCATAGAACTTAGCTCAGGGCAAATGGGGAGGCAATCTGTTTTCAATGAATGTTTTCTGACTTCTTAATAATGCATTTTTCTACTTAAATAATAACCTGTTTGTTAGTATAACTTAGTGGGTAGAGATGGGGGGGTGGGGATGCTGACTGGCTGGAAATGGCTGGATTGGGTTGGTAACCCATTATTTGTGTTTCATTTGGATCAGGCATATGTTTAATGTCACAATTGAATTGGCCTTTTGCAGAGCAGACATGCCCTCACTTACTGTCTTATGGCTATGACAAGATAATTACAAGGGCAATGTTATTCGACTCTTAGCCTAACACAGACTATTAGACTGCACAAAGCATTCCAATTACAAGAAAAAAGTTTTTCAGGCCTGGGGAATAAAGTACCACCAATGTACAGGCCACAGAATGTTTCTGAAATATTAATGTAGATAGTTAAACGGAGATTGAATAGGGAAGGAAAAGCCACCAGGCACTGTAAAGAGGAGCCAGGAACAATCCTACGGGTCCAAGATGCTGTGAGAGAACCAATTTCATTTTTAGTGTCAGCCTGGCTCTCCTCAAAAACTAGAAATAGATTTTGAGGGGAGGTCTGTTGTGTATACTGCTAAGTCCAGTGTCTATTTTGAGAGGCAAGCCTGTAGATTTAACCCAAGTTGTGGGCTAAATGCATAAGAGGCAGCAATTATCCTACCAGACCCCAAATTCCCCCGCCTAGCACTTTAGTCCTAGAGTCAGGTGTGCGGGAGGGAGCCTCCCCCTTCACAGGACCTTTGGATGCCCATTAGAACTATGGCTCAGGACACTGTCTAGTCAGAGGTCCTAAATGCCCTGCAAGGGACAGTCACAGCTCCCACTCCACAAGGGATGGAAAATGTCCCTGTGCCCTGAAGATGCCGGGATGCCTCTGCCTTCTGCAGTGACACCCCCTCACCCAACATGACTCCTCTTCCTTCAACCCAGCTGGAAGAAACCCAAGCTATCACTTATTCAGCCTCCAATTTACTCATCTCCAATCCCTTATACATTTATTTTTAACATTCTGATTCTCAGAAATGAAATGAAATATATACAGGTGGGGAAATTAGAGCAAAGCTGGAAATGAGAAGAAGAACCTTCTTCATGCCTCAGGGCTGAAGAAAAGAAAAACACTTTTGTCAAGAGCCTGCTCTGTTTTAGGCAATGTTCGCATGCCTCATTTCTTTTTTCTTTTCTTTTTTTTTTGAGACGGAGTCTCACTCTGTCACCCAGGTTGGAGTGCAGTGTCGTGCGGTCTCTGCTCACTGCAAGCTCCGCCTCCCGGGTTCACGCCATTCTCCTGCCTCAGCCTGCAGAGTAGCTGGGACTACAGGCGCCCACCACCATGCCCAGCTAATTTTTTGTATTTTTAGTAGAGACTGGGTTTCACCATGTTGCTCAGGATGGTCTCGATCTCCTGACCTCCTGATCCACCTGCCTCGGCCTCCCAAAGTGCTGGGATTAACAGGCGTGAGCCACCGCGCCCCGGCCTCAGATGCTTCATTTCATTAAATCCTCACGATAACTATGTAGAGAGTATTATTCTCACCTCACCTATGGGGAAACTGAGGCTCAGACAGGTTGGTGACTACCTAAAGTCACACTGCTAAAAATGACAGAGCCAAGATTAGGTCCAAATTTATCAAAGTCTTCTAGGAAGGCCTTTATGCTTTGCTGGTGAGGGCTGTCAGGAAAAGCCCAAGCAGCTCTGTCCTCCAGCCCCATCTGTCTCCCAGCTTCCCTGAGGAGGATGCACTGAGGCTAAATCTTCCAGAAGCTGTGCCTGGAGAGCATGTATTCACCGCTAGGGTCTCCTGTGGAGGTCCTGGGCCCCATAGACGGCTCTGCTCCCCTCTTTTCCCCACTCTTTATCTCCATGCCCGCACCTTCTCACTCCTCTGACCCCAAACTGTTCGATGCTACAATTTCAGAACCATTGGCATATGCCCTTTCTCTCCCTGGGGTTACCACCCTTTTACCACATGCTTGGGTTTCTTCTTTCTGTCCCATCCCAACATTATTGGGAATCTCATAAAGACCCCTCCAAATAAAGCAGGAGACGCATATCTAAGGACATACTAGATGTGGCTCCAAGGTCTGAAGAACCGAGGGCCTGGAGCTTCCAAGCAGCTGATACCCTGATCAGGGTGGGAAGGAGGAGAGGTGGATACTGAGGCCCTGGGCAGGGTCCAGGATTGGGTCTCCTCTGTCTTGGTGAAGGGCAGGAAGATAAGAAAAAAAAATGTAGAGAGAGACAGAGAGGAGACAGAATTATGTAAATGGCTTTTATCCAGGGAAAAGTTTATGATTATAGAAAAGTTTTTAAAAATTAGATTGATTGTGTAAAATTAATGCTGATGAAATGACAGTCTTTTGTAAATTTCTTATGACTTACAGCTAATTGCCATGCAGCTCAGTAACAATTGTGTATTTCATTAAATACAGTTCCAAATAACTTTACCGTACATTTTACTTAATTAACATACATTTTAAAATCTTTCTATACTCTCAGGACTAATAAAGTTTCTCTTGAATACTAGCTTCTGGCATGATTATCTGATCATCATTGAAGTAAATGAATACACACACACACATACAGGGTAAATAGTGTGTTTATCATATGACTCTAACATTAAGAGAGACATAGATAGAAACCACGTTTTATGAGAACAAGTTTTATCTTTGGGATTTGTATTAAGCATGTAAAATATTGGCAAAGCTTTTGCTATGCTGAACTCAAGTCTGACACATTTAGTAGCTCATTACTCCAATTTTAATGTAAGGTTGCAAAACACTGAAATCTCATCACCTGGGTCCCACCTTGTTCTAAATATACCTGACATCCCAAACCTTCTAAATAATTGAGCTAATTCATTTACAATGCTCTGCTCACTTTCATTAAGATGGAATTTAGTTTTTGTTTTGTTTTTTAAAGCCAATGAACTTGCAAGTTTACTTGGTTGAAAATGCTTTTTAATCTTAGAAATGTAAAAAGATTATATATTGCTACTTAAAAAAATCTAGGCGAATTTTTTCTCCAACTAAAATTCTTCAGAAATTTAAAAGAAGCTGCTCTCTTTGAGGGAGATTATTTCACGGAGCACATATAAAAACATTTTTTCAAATAAAAATGTTATAAAATTGTGTACTATTAAGGCATTTCATTGCATAAATTCTGCCTAAAATATTTTATATTTTCAAAAAGTGGAAGGTGAGTACAGTTTGTTGTTTACAGAGAGCCTCTGTATCAGAGACTTATGTAATGTTCTCGAAATATGTCTTGATTCTTTCAAGCAGCAGTGATGGCTTATTAAGCAAAGTCTATGTAGCTCTTCAGGAGCAGTTTGGGACCCTAAAGAGAGAGGAAACATTTCAGGGGGACCATTGTTCCCATCGTCTTCTCAGGGTAGAGGTCAAAGGTCAACACATAGTTTTAGAGCCTGACAAAACTGGGTTCAATTTTTGGCCCACCACTCACTTACAGAGGAACCTGAGCAATATCCTCACCCTCTTAGCCTCAGTATTCTCTTTGGCAAAATGAAGATAATAGTAATTTTACCTTTGATCTGACTGTGAACTTTAAATGAGGTAATGTACATAAGGTACTTAATACAGTATCTGGCACATTACAAACATTCTATAAATCTTGCTTATAATTGGTACTTTACCTCTTTATCTTGTTTTTTATGTCTTCCTTCATGAAAATCTAGGCAATAATTTTTTTTGAATTTCATACAGGGTCATGCTCTGTCGCCCAGGCTAGAGTGCACTTACACAGTCTTAGCACATTGTAACCTCAAACTCCTGGGCTCAAATGATCCTTCTGGTAGGTAGTAACTTTAAACCTGTGGTGTATTTCATATGATCTTAGACCCTCTTTCAGCCATTGGAAGTGCTTGTTCTTAACCTGTGTTTAATATTTATTTTTCTCATAGGAGTCATAAGTGTTTTCATAAGTATGACTATGTACATGCATGTGGGTAAATATCCATTTAGCTCATGGAGACATTCAGGCTGGTCTCTTAATTGACTCATAACGGCCTTGAGAAGCTAACATTAGTCATAAATAAATACTACCTGATGGCCATTCTGGAAGAGAAACCCAGTATGCCATTCATTGTATGGAAAAAGTTATATGCCTGCTAGTAGCAACTTGTGCCCAATAACAATCAACTATTAGAAGATGCACGTAAAAAAGATGGAGTGATGTGTCTTCTAATCCTCTATAGTATTTAAGAATGTTCAAAAGTGAGAGGCAGAGGGTAAAAGGAAGGTCTTTCTGTTCTATTTCTACCTATGAGAAATGTTGTTGATTGATTATCTCGTTTTTCCTTGCCTTGAGTTTGGGTGGCTCTGAGTTTCAGGCAAGTGTGTGTCCATTTCTAGCCCTGTGGGTGGGGGGATGAATTGAGATTATTTTAGACCAATTACTGTAATTTCACTCCTCCTACCAATGCAATGATTGGTTTGGCAAAGAGCATGTGACACAATTCCAGCCATTGATACTTGTGGGCCAGTGTGCAAAAGAGGCTGCTGGGAAAGGACTGCACTTTCTTTAAAATGTCCACAAAGAAGGGATGGTCCTTTCTGGCTTTTATTGTGCTTACATGAGGATGAGGACTAGCTGCTGTAATCATCTGGTATCCCTGTGGGGACCATCCTTGGAAAAGATTTGTATACTGAGGATAGCTGCAGTGGAAAAGAAGGAAAAGACCTGGACTCTGATGTCACCATTAGGCCACTGAAATAAGCAATCTTGAAAGTACCACCCTGTCTTCCCCTGTGAAAGTCTACCCTATGGACTTCACTGTTATGTTTAAGCTATTTAGGGCTGGGTCTTCTGAAACTGACAGTAGGAGACAGCCCAAATGATTTACACACCAGCCATAGAGAACCAAATCAGAAAACTCTTGCAATGAATCCATCCCTTGGGACATCAAATGAGTTAAATATTCTGCTGAAGTCTATGGCTGCCTTAGTTCCAGAGATGCAAATAATCCCTAATGATTTTTAACTTAGCCTCCTGTTTTAAAGCCTTTTTGAAAAAATGATTAACCCTCTATAGACTTGTTGGTCTCTTGTTTCCTTTTCTTTTCTTTCAATATTGGCCTGCCAATCTTATCAATAAAAAATAACCTTTTGTGCCCACATGAAAAATTTTAAAACAGTGTTTATTTTGGGGTGCTAATGAAGTGACTTCAGTCACTTTTATATGTTTATCCATTTATTTCAATTTTTACTGTTTTTTAACTCTTAATGTCTTATATTTTGCTTACTTTTTCTGTGTACTGTTTTGATCTCTTTTGCTTTCAGTGCAGTTAAAGCATATGTCTGTATGTGTGTGTATGCAGACTTTCAGAAGAAGCATAATGTAGTGGAAAAAGCATGGAATGTTGTGTCAAACTTTGGTTTAAATCCTGACTCTGTTATCTAATTTTTGTATAGTTTTTGACAAATTCCTTAACCCAAAGCAAAAAGAATGGCAGCGAGCGTGGAATGTATTTAATTGTAGAACTAATCCTAAAGCAAGGGTGGGGATTTGGATGGCATACTATATGCTGTGAAAAAATTTAATTACATACCTATCCAAAACTGGAAGAGGAAGAGGGAAAGAAGGTGGAAGGTAGAGTAAATTCACTTATGGCCTCGTGTAATATATCTGAGTCAAAGGATATATTATTCAACCTGACAAAACAAGTATTTAAAGTATAAGGATTAGCCGGGTGCAGTGGCATGCGCCTGTAATCCCAGCTACTTGGGAGGTTGAGGCAGGCGAATCGCTTGAACCCAGGAGGCGGAGGTTGCAGTGAGCCAAGATCACACCGCTGCACTCCACCCTGGGCAGCAGAGCAAGACTCCATCTCAAAAAATAAATAAATAAATAAATACAACACAACACAACACAACAAACACAATACAATAGAGTATAAGAACATTAAAATGTACAAAGCTAAAACTAAAAATATCATTTGTTGACCAAAATTGAGCAGTGGAGGGCCAGAAGAAAAAAGCAAGGAAGGGGAAATATGCCAATGTTATCATTTCCTTTTTTATATTTTTATATACTTAAGGGTCCATGTATATATATTATACTTATGTATATATATTATACATGTATATTATACGTGTATATATTATACATGTATATTATACGTATGTATAATATACATGTATATATATTATATACTTAAGGGTCCATGTATATACTTAAGGGTCCATGTATATAATATATCCATGTGTTACATGGATATATTTCATAGTGGTGAAGTCTGGGGCTATTAGTGTACCTATCACCCAAATAGGATATATTGTACCCTATAGGAATTATTCCATCCCTCACCCGCCTCCCACCTTCCCACCTTTTGGAATCTCCGTGTCTATTATTCCTCTCTGTATGTCCACATGTACCCATTGTTTAGCTCCCACTTATAAGTGAGAATATGTGGTTTTTGACTTTCTGTTTCAAGTCATTTCAATTAGAATAATGACCTCCAGTTCCATCTATGTTGCCATAAAAGACATTATTTCATTATTTTTTATGACTGAGTAGGATTCCATAGTATACATATATACCACATTTTCTTTATCTGCTCATCAGTTGATGGACACTTAGGTTGACTGCATGACTTTGCTAATGTAAACAGCATTAGATAAACATACAAGTGTAGGAGTCTTTTTGATACATGATTTCTTTTTTGGGGGTAGATACCCAGTGATGGGATGACTATATCAAAGCTTAGTTCTTTTTTTACTTCCTTGAGAAATCTTCATACTGTTTTCTGTAAAGTTGTACTAATTTACATTTCCACTAACAATGTAAAAGTATTCCTTTTCTCTGCATCCTTCCCAATATCTGTTGATTTTTGACTTTTTAATAATATTCATTCTGGCTGGTATAAGTGGTATCTCATTATGGTTTTAATTTGCATTTCTCTGATGATTAGTGATATTGAGCATTTTTCATATGTTTTTTGGCCATTTGTATGTCTTCTTTTGAAAAATGTCTGTTCATGTCCATTGCTTGCTTTTTAATAGGGTTATTTGAGTTTTTTTCCTGTTGATTTGTTTCAGTTCCTTGTAGATTCTGAATATTAGCCCTTTGTCAGATGCAATGTTTGCAAATATCTTCGCCTATTCTGTAGGTTGTCTGTTTACTCTGATTATTTCTTTTGATGTAAAAAAGATTTTTAGTTCGATTAAATCCCATTTGCCTATTGTTTTTGTTGTATTTCTTTTTGAGGACTTAGTCATAAATTCTTTGCCTAGGCCAATGTCCAGAATAGTTTTGCCTAGGTTTTCTTCTAGGATTTTTGTAGTTTCAGGTCTTACATTTAAGTCTAATCAATTTTGCATTAACTTTTGTATATGCTGAGAGATGCGTGTCCAATTCCATTCTTCTGCATATGACTATTCAATTTTCCCATTACCACTTATTTAATAGGGTGTACTTCCCCAGTGTATGTTTTTGTCAACTTTGTCAAAGATTATTGGTTGTAGAGGTATGTGGTTTTATTTCTGGGTTCTCTGTACTGTTCCATTGATCTATGTGTCTGTTTTTACGCCAGCATCATGCTGTTTTGGTTACTATAGCCATAGTATAATTTGAAGTCAGGTAATGTGATACATCTAGATTTATTCTCTTTTGTTTAGGACTGCTTTGGCTATTCAGACTCTTTTTTGGTTTCATATGAATGTTAGCATTGCTTTTTCTAATTCTGTGAAGAATTATACTGGTAATTTGATAGGAATTTCATTGAATCTGTAGATTGTTTTGGGCAGTATGGTCATTTTGATGATACTGGTTCTTCCAATTCATGAGCATAGGATGCTTTTCCATTTGTTTGTGTCATCTCTAATTTCTTTCATCAGTGTTTTGCAGTTCTTTTTGTAGAGATCTTTTAACTACTTGGTGAAATCTATTCCTAGGTATTTTATTTTATTTTGGTAGCTATTGTAAATGGGATTGAGTTCTTGATTTGGTTCCCAGCTTGATCATTATTTGTAAAAAAATGCTACTAATTTTTGTACATTGATTATGTATTCTGAAACTTTACTGAAGTCATTTATCAAATCTAGGAGTCTCTTCAAGGAGTCCTTAGGGTTCTCTAGGCATAAGATCATATCATCAACAAACAGAAATAATTCGACTTACTTTTTTCTGATTGAATGACTTGTATTTCTTTCTCTTGCCTGCTTGCCCCAGCTAGGACTTTCAGTGCTATGTTTGAATAGTAGTGGTGAAAGTGGGCATCCTTGTATTGTCCCATTCTAAGGGGGAATGCTTTTAACTTTTCCACATTCACTATGATGTTGATATGGGTTTAACATATGTAACCTTCATTATTTTGAGATAAGTTCCTTCTAGGCCTAGTTTTTTTAGGGTTTTTATCATGAAGGGACGCTAGATTTTACGGAATGCTTTTTCTGCATCTATTGATGTGACCATAGGGTTTTTTAAAATTCTGTGTATGTGGTGAGTCACATATGAAAGAACTAAAAGATGTTATCTAAAGAAATAAAGTCTAAAAGTAGCATGTAAAATTAAACAAATATAACCTATAAAATAAAAATGTACATTTTCCTAAACATTGTTAAAAAACAAAAAGACGGGGGTGGGGGGGAGGGATAGCTTCAGGAGATATACCTAATGCTAAATGACGAGTTAATGGGTGCAGCACACCAGCATGGCACACGTATACATATGTAACTAACCTGCACATTGTGCACATGTACCCTAAAACTTAAAGTATAATAATAAAAAAAGAAAAATAAATAAAAATAAAAAAATAAAAAACAAAAAGATACAGTGAAAAATGTAGAGAAATAAATGTTTCTCTTTCATGTATAAGTGTATATATATGTATGTATACATGTGTATGTGCATGTATGTGTGTATAACAGAAGACAAAATATGAAATACTTCTGGACTTCTTTATTATGCAAGATAATGAATACCCTTTATGTTTAAGCCATTTGTATAGAGTTTTTTGAAACTAGCAAAGACATCCCAAATGATTCACCTACCAGCTAAAGAATACCTAATCAGAAGCCCCTTGTAAAGAGTCCAATCCTTCCTTCCAGAGCTAAAAACAAACACATCTGTCATTATGATAGATGTAAAGGAGTTAAATTCTATCTCTAATATAGAAAAATAACTTCAAATTGGCTTATAATGGAATATCCAACCCTATGCTGTAGAAAAAAAATCCCTTAAATAAAGCAGTTCAGAAAGGTTGAAAAATAAAAATATAGGCGAAGGTGTATCTGGTAAATGCAAACATAGGCACTCTTTTTTAATAACAGGTGAGCATCATGTCAAGGAAGTCAAGAGAAGAGAGTGTTTCGAGGAAGAAATTTGCAATGATGTGGGTTGTTGCCAGGAAACCAACTAAAATAAGGACAAAGAAGAATTACTTGGATTTAGCCAACAATAAGATTAAGTAACCTTGAAAACAATGGTTTTCTTAGAGTGGTGAGTCAAAAGCTTGACTGTGACGATTTCAAATTCTTTTTTGGGGAACAACTGGGATCAGGCTTGCTTCAGAAAGTTCAGAGTAGTGGGCAGGTCCATTTAAAAAATAGTATGTATAGGGCCTAGTAAAAGGAAAGATGAGTGACATGCATATTCTGCTAGCTCAGATGGCTTTTTGAGACCTAATTCTTTTTTTTTTTTTTTTTTTTTTTTTTTTTTTTCTTGAGACGGAGTCTCGCTCTGTCGCCCAGGCTGGAGTGCAGTGGCGCTATCTCTGCTCACTGCAAGCTCCGCCTCCCGGGTTCACGCCAATTCTCCTGCCTCAGCCTCCCGAGTAGCTGGGACTACAGGCGCCCGCTACCACGCCCGGCTAATTTTTTTGTATTTTTAGTAGAGACGGGGTTTCACCGTGTTAGCCAGGATGGTGAGACCTAATTCTACTTGTGACATCCTCTATAGACAAACATCTAAGTATGAGGACTCAGGAGTGAAAACAATTCTTTTCCAAGAGTTGTTACTAATCCCATGGCAGGGGCTGGGCATGGTGGTTCACACCTGTAATCCCAGCACTTTGGGAGGCCAAGGATGGAGGATCACTTGAGCCCAGGAGTTTGAGGCCAACCTGGACAACATGGTAAAACCCTGTCTCTACAAAAATACCAAAAAAACACAAAAATTAGCTGGGCATGGTTGTGCCCTCCTGAAGTCCCAGCTACTCAGGAATCTGAGGTGAGAGGATTACTTGAGCCTGGGAAGTTGAGGCTGCAGTGAGCCGTGATTGCACCACTGCACTCCAGCCAGAGCAGCAGAGCAAGACCCTGACTCTAATAATAATAAGACAAACAAAACAAAACAAAAAAACAAAAACATCATGGCTGGCACCAGCCACATATACCTTAAGAAAGACCACACTCACCAAGACAGTGCTCTGTCTTGAGTCCAAAAGGGAGAAAGGGAGCATCTAGTGTCACTTTCCATTTGTCTCAGCATCTAAATAGTAACTTCTTTTCCTAACATCTAATGTTTGAGTGCTCAATTTGATCAGCCTGCATCAGAGGTTTAGGGAGAAATGGAAAAAGCCACTTCTCCATCAAGAGTTCATCCACCCAACTCATATGGCACCCATAATAGCACCCCAATTAAAATTGGGTGTGGTTTTTTTTCTGGAGAGTAGGTCTCACTCTGTTGCCCAGGCTAGGGTACAGTGGTGCAATCTCAGCTCACTGCAACCTCCACCTCCCAGGCTCAAGCGATCTTCCTGTCTCAGCCTCCTGAGTAGCTGAGACTACAGATGTGCACCACCACACCTGGCTATTTATTTTTTTTTCTGTACAGACAAGGTTTCTCCATATTGCCCAGGCTGGTCTTGAACTCCTGACCTCAAGTGATCTGCCCACCTCAGCCTCCCAAAGGGCTGGGATTACAGGCATGAGCCACTGTGCCCGGCCCCAATTAAAATTGTTTTATATATCAATATTAGATTTCTGAACAGCCATCCTGAGTAGGGTTGGGGAAGGTGGGTTGATGTGAGTCGTTAACTGAGGCTTAATTTAGGAGGCAGATTTGAAATGGACCACAAAAGACTGAGAAGGAATTTTGTCGAAGTGGGAAACAAGGCCGCCATAACTGCAGTGAGAAGTAATGAAGGAAGCAATGAAGCTGTGAGGAGGAAAACCCGATGTTCCATCTGAATAGAACAGAGACAGGTAGGGAGCGGGGGGTTTAGGGAGATGTGAAATCAGTATCTAGAGTATGGAATTAGATGCAAGATATGTGGGAAGTTGTCGGGAGGGATAAAGGGTTAGAGAGAAAAACCATCACCTCAGTCAACAAGCCTTGTGTTGAGCTTACACCATATGTTTACAGTCGCTAGCAGTTTTGGGGAAGTGCATGTAAACACACAACTAATAATTATGAGGTGTGTATAAAGCCTGACAGTATACAGAAAGGGGAGACTCAAAGAGCTGGAATTAATCACCGACTGTTTCTTAGAGGTGAGCCATTTCTGAAAAGAAGAACTTTCCACATCAACAAGGAGGGAAAGAGACTTTCATGCAGAGAGAACATGAGAGAAAGCACAGATATGAAATTAATAGTAACAGCAATGGTAACCAACACTCATTTCCTAGTTGCCATGTGCCAGGTGCCTTACATCTCATTTCCTCACAACAGCCTTATGCAATGGGTTATATTATTCCCATTAAACAAATAGGAAACTGAGGTTACAAAAGAGGTTAATGAATTTGACCCCGTTCTCAATCCCTGTGGGGTAGAACCTGGATTCAGTCCCAACATCTCCATGTTTAACCACACATACCACTGGCCAGATCCCCACAGAGAAAGAGGATTTTCCCAGAGGTCGGACTCCAGGGACTGGAAAACAGCTCCAGTCACAAGCCACTGTCCAGTAGTGAAACATGTTTTTTCTTATGGCCACCCTCTTCTTTGTGCTTGAAACGCTTACCCCACAGGGAAGTGTTTAGCAGAAAAGTACCAGTCAATTTTATCTCAACTCTAATAAGACATCTTTGTTTTTTGCCTTCAATCTAGAATGTTACATGATAGACATAGGATTGCTATGTTAATGTTTGGACCACAGCATAGGACAATCTGTATTTTTAAAGTAAAAATAGTAACAACAATAATAATAATAAATAAGCAAAAGGATTGACAGCTATAAAAACCTCTAGATGCTTATTTTTACTGTGGTAGATTTCTGATTGTCAAAGTAAAATGTCTCTTATTTTATAAGCATTTGACCTATTTGAAAGACATGAAGATTATCTAAGGATTTTTCCTTTGTTAAATTTGCAACCTTGCTTTGACATCCACTCAAATATGTAATAACTTTTTATCATAAAACCTGCAGCAGAAATGAATGCTAATATTTTCATGCAATCCTTTTGGGATTGTGGTGGCTGAATGGATATATCTTTTCTTTGATGTTTTTGGAGCTAGTTTCATGTAATCAGTACCTGTCAGTGGAGCACTGAATATTGGCAGAATAAAAAATTATTCCACATTCTCATTGCTGTTAAATACCTCGCTCACAGTTTTAGGTCATCCATTATTTGATTCAGAAGTGAAAATCCCAATATAGAGGGTATTTTTTTGCCAGTGGTAGTATCTAGTCCTTGGAAAGGTTATATCTTGAAAATTTTTTTTCTCTGTCTCTCTCTGTCACTCTCCTCTCTTTCACTCTCACGCACTTGCACTCATGTGCGTGAGCACACACACACACACACACACACGCTTTCACATGAAGTTTCTCAAGTCCATCCCATTGACTATTTGGACAGCTCTTCCCTGCCTCTCAGAAGGCCAATGGATGAACCATATTTCTATAGAATTATCTTGACCTCCGATAGCTTCCCCCAGGCTCTCAGAACTGGATCCGACCAGGCCATTAGCACAAACAACTTCCATCTCAGCCTGCCCTGACCTGGCAACCAGATGGTCCCAAGTAAGATATTTTTCCTTAAAGTGAGCTTAGTCCAGATTCAGTGGAGCACATTGCCTTCTTTTAAAACATCTCACTCATCCCCATAGGTGAGACTGTGGTGCTGGGAAAATTTATATGTGTACCTGAGAACTAGTGTTTAACAAGGGCCCATAGCAGGTGGAGTCAAGTGTGCTACTGTGCTTTTAGAATGTTTACTTTCTCGTTACTTTATAGATAAACTATAAAACAGAATAATCATCATGTAACTTGAAATGATCAAATTAAACAAAGATCTTTAACAAGCATGTGTCACCAAGTTCATATGACAGTACTTTAATGCTAGCAAATTTCAACAACAAACAACTCTCTTCACCAAATAAAATCTTGTAGATCAGTTGAGCAAAGTGCCAAGCCATTTACAAATTTTTTTCTTCTTAATTTAACTGTCTCTGCAAAGGAGCATACATTTTTCAGAAATTTTCTTCTTTAACCCTATTAAAGATCCCTCCTCGTGGAATTCTTAAAAGGGATATAAGGTAAATCAGAATTATTTTAATTAAAGGATATTAAAATAGCAACAATGTAAATAATCACTGTATGAATTGCTGTCAAGGATATTGTCTATAGTCAGCTTTCCCAGGCAGCTTTGCCCAAGACAAATAGGAGGAACAAATACAAATCACATATGTGATCTTAAATTTTTTAGTAGCCACATTAAAAAGTAAAAAGAAACAGGTGAAATTAATTTTAATAATACATTTAATTTAACCTAGTCTATTAAAAATTTTATTTCCATGTGTAATCAATATAAAGTAATTATTAAGGATTTATTTTACATTTTTTATACTTAGTCTTCAAAATCAGGTGCATATTTTACAATTACTGCACATCTCAATTCAGACAAGCCACATTGCAAGTGCTCAGTAGCCACATGTGGCTAGTGGCTACTGGGGTTGTAGGGAAGTTCAATGGAACATGCATACTGTGCTGCTGTCTTAGGTGATAGGAATAAATAAAAAAGATGAATAAAACATGACTCCTGCCCTCAGTGAGCAAAGTGCAGGGATTCTTTCAGGCTGGGACAGATTCTTTCCTTGCGTGTACAGTGCTGCCTCTATGGACTTTTCTGCCAATTAGAGACCCTCTGTGTTCCCAAGTCACTGGACTTCCATATGTCAGAAAATGGGCATAATGTGCTGATTTTATTAAAACAAGACGCTCTACCACTATCAACTGAAAAACTGTTTTACTAAATACACCAACCTATTATGTCTATGAAGTAAATGATATTCCCCATCCAACCCACCTCCCTCCGCCCCACCTCCTACCACTTGGATGTGGCACCTTTGAGCAGTATGCAACCTGCACAGCCATACCAGAAGACCTGCTTATTCCCTTTGCCTAGTACTGGCCATGGCACCTTTTCCTTTCCCCAGTTCTTTCCCTGCCTGTACTCCAACCAACGTCAGAACAGGACCGTCTAATTAAAAGCCCACTAACCATCTCACACTGACTGCAGCACAAACTGTGAAGCAGGGTACATTTTTTTGGTGTCCTAGCCTTTTTTAGCCACCCCCAACATGCTATCATCCTCTTTCAGGGAGGGCCAATGGATGAGCTTTTCTTCTAAAGAACTGTCTTGGGCCGGGCATGGTGGCTCACGCCTGTCATCCCAGCACTTTGGGAGGCCGAGGTGGGCAGATCACGAGGTCACGAGATCGAGATCATCCTGGCTAACACGGTGAAACCCCATCTCTACTAAAAATACAAAAAATTAGCTGGGCGTGGTGGTGGGCACCTGTAGTTCCAGCTACTCAGGAGGCTGAGGCAGGAGAATCACTTGAACCCGGGAGGTGGAGCTGGCAGTGAGCCCAGATTGCACCACTGCACTCTAGCCTGACAGAGCGAGACTCCGTCTCAAAAAAAAAAAAAAAAAAAAAAAAAATTGTCTTGACCTCCCATAGCCTCTTCCAGACTCTGTAAGATGGGCAAGTGTAGGAAATGTCCTCTTAACACAACCTGCTTTCAGAGAAGAGTCAGATGGCAGTCCTTAATTCTGTGTCATGCATTGAATACAATACTTCATCTTAAAGGTTTTCACATTATAAGCACCATTTGTACTATAGAGATGAAAGTCTACATTCTCAGTTAAATTAAATGTCAGGTAAGTAAGAGGTGGGGCATCTCCCTGGAGCTGCTGAAATGCTGCTAATCACGTGGAAACCTACCTTGTCTCTGATTGTGGCCCTGCCAGAGAGGCCCATTGGCTGCACTTTCTTCCTTTGCATTCCTCTATACCTTTGCCACATTATGTCGGGATCCCTGTTTATATTGATTCTTAAAGTGTTTCTTCCCTGTGCCTGCTCACTTCGTGGGTATAATTTTTGAGTTTACCTCATATTCAAAGTATTTACATTGTTTGTACTAGTTTCCAGAAAAGCAGTGATATGGTCCAAGATTGAATATTAACATCATAAATTATACTTATCATCTAGCAAACTTTATTATGGTTGAATTAGCTAGCAGTAGCCTTGTTTTTAAGTAGATGAGTCTTCTTAATTCTGAAGCTGAGGAAATAGCATGACATTTCAAGTTTTTAATTTAAAACTTTGCTACCTTTTTTTAAAGGATAAGAATAAGTGGAACCGACTTATCCACTAGGCATAGTAGCTATTATGCCCAGGACCCACAGGACTTCTAGGGGTCAATGGAAATGTTTACATTTCTTTTAAATTCAGAAGGGAAAAAAAATAAATGTACCCCAACCTGAAGTACATTTGCCTTTATACCAATGCAATGGTAAATATGACTTTTTTTTCTTTGCAGAGGAATGGGCTCACAAAGACAAAAGTGTCTAGAGCCCATGAAAGTAATGATGCAGCCCTACTCTGTATGGTATCAAAACTCCTGTGAACAGTCTCAGGAGCAGGGTACATTTTCTTGTGTTCTTCCTAAGCAGAGTAAATTTTCTTCAAAATTTCTCTCCAACTATGTGTGAAAACTTCTCTAGCGAAATGATGAACTGGAGGTTTCCTAAGAATCTAATAGGTCTTAGAAGGCATAGAACTTGAGTCTGAGCTCCCTAACTTCTTTTCAAATCCTCAAAGAACATTCCCTTCCAGCTAATACAGTTCAAGATCAAAGGAGATTTTGAACATGCTAATTAAAATGTTAGATATTGCTTGAACAGAAGAAAATTAACTTTTATGCATGCATTTTGACAGTGATTCATGAATGAGTAGGATAACATGTCAGACTGTATCTCAGACCCCAGGTGCTTATCAAAAGCTAAGTATTTACTTATACCAAACCAAAATCACTAAAATATAACTTTGTTATAAAAATGAAGTCAAAAGAAAATCAGCAGGTCAGGTAAATATTGGCATTCTGGCCTCCGTTCACCTAAGGTTGCTTTTGATGCTGTGGAATGTATGAGTTGCTGACAAAAATATCTGTGGCAAGGGGCCAGCAAGCGTGTGAGGCAAGAATGTCAGCAAAGGATGTCAATTTCTTAAAGGCAAAACTGGAATTTGAGCAGTAGGCCCTGGTTCCTAGTCAGCAGGCCTTACCTTAGCAAGGCTTAGGCAGTCCCTATGCAGGGCTGGATGGGGATGGTGCAAAAGCAGGTGTCAGAAGGTGAACTGAAGTAGGAGACAGGGTTTTGAAGATGGCTAGAGGTCCAGGTGGGTGCATTGGCAAACATGAAGTAGCTGGGGAGCACTGTAAAAAAGCCACAGGTGGTGCTCCACGAAAGTAGATAGATGTGGCTAGCTGGCAGCAGCCACACCTGGAGTAGCTTGACGAAAAGCCATAGATGGTGGTTTGAGAGATGAGCTGTGGCGCAACTATGGCTACACAACTAGGGCCTACAGCAGTGCTGCTCCTTCACACCATCAGTCACCATCCATGCTTCATCTCCTAGGACACTAATGCCACCTGGAGGTACCCCAAAGCTGCACATAATTGGTGCCAACCAGATTATGGCTGGTTTTCATGTAGGCTGAAAATGCGCAGACATAAAAAGGTTGAGACTCGTGCAAAAATCACATAGTTTCCTAAGGCTATAGATTCTGAACTGGATGTTCAGAAATGGATGTTATATCATCATTGTCATTTGAAGAGATAATTAAAGATTATGCAACCCAAACATGTTGAAGAAAGATATAGGTTTGTTAGGCAGTTAATCAAAATACTATATTATTTTCCTGGATTTTATCTTTGGGATATTTTTAACTTTTTTAAATTTGTAATGTGCTGTCATATCTTTTTTGCCCTTATATTTGTGTTTGTAAATTTGTGTTTTTCCTAAAGACCTTCCCCTAGTTGTATAAGCTGAAAGATCCACAAACCCTGCACCTGCTCCTGACTGTCTGCATACCCACCCTCAAACTGTGAGATTCAATTCCTGCATCATTCCAGCAGACAGAAATTTCTCTTTGGTCACTTAGCAAAAGAATTCAAATGAAGGATGCTATGAATGTTTGTGATTGAAAAGTGACATGCCTTTCTGTCAGTCAAGAATTATCATAAAGTTCAGTTGTTTAAGCTATACTGATTTAAGTGTTTAGCCACTACTTATCCTAAGGAGATGGGTAAGAGGCAGAAACGAAGTAGTGAGTATGTTTAAAATACATTCCTGACTTTACTCAGGAGCCAAGATGGCTGAATAGGAACAGCTCCGGTCTACAGCTCCCAGTGTGAGCGATGCAGAAGATGGGTGATTTCTGCATTTCCATCTGAGGCACCAGGTTCATCTCACTAGGGAGTGCCAGACAGTGGGTGCAGGACAGTGGGTGCAGCGCACCATGCACGAGCTGAAGCAGGGCGAGGCATTGCCTCACTTGGGAAGCACAAGGGGTCAGGGAGTTCCCTTTCCTAGTCAAAGAAAGGGGTGACAGATGACACCTGGAAAATTGGGTCACCCCCACCCTAATACTGCGGTTTTCCAACAGGCTTAAAAAACGGGACAACAGGAGATTATATCCTGCACCTGGCTCAGAGGGTCCTACGCCCACAGAGTCTTGCTGATTCCTAGCACAGCAGTCTGAGATCAAACTGCAAGGCGGCAGCGAGACTGGGGGAAGGGCACCTGCCATTACCCAGGCTTGATTAGGTAAACAAAGCAGCCTGGAAGCTCGAACTGGGTGGAGCCCACCACAGCTCAAGGAGACCTGCCTTCCTCTGTAGGCTCCACCTCTGGGGGAAGGGCACAGACAAACAAAAAGACAGCAGTAACCTCTGCAGACTTAAATGTCCCTGTCTGACAGCTTTGAAGAGAGTAGTGGTTCTCCCAGCATGCAGCTGGAGATCTGAGAATGGGCAGAATGCCTCCTCAAGTGGGTCCCTGACCGCCGAGCAGCCTAACTCGGAGGCACCCCCCAGTAGGGGCAGACTGACACCTCACACGGCGAGGTACTCCTCTGAGACAAAACTTCCAGAGGAACGATCAGGCAGCAGCATTTGCGGTTCACCAAGATCTGCTGTTGTACAGCCACCACTGTTCTGCACCCACCGCTGCTGATACCCAGGCAAACAGCATCTGGAATGGACCTCTAGCAAACTCCAACAGACTTGCAGCTGACGGTCCTGTCTGTTAGAAGGAAAACTAACAAACAGAAAGGAAATCCACACCAGAAACCCTTCTGTACGTCACCATCATCAAAGACCAAAAGTAGATAAAACCACAAAGATGGGGAAAAAACAGAGCAGAAAAACTGGAAACTCTAAAAAGCAGAGCGCCTCTCCTCCACCAAAGGAACGCAGCTCCTTACCAGCAACGGAACAAAGCTGGACGGAGAATGACTTTGACGAGTTGAGAGAAGAAGGCTGCAGCCAATCAAACTACTCCAAGCTACAGGAGGAAATTCAAACCAATGGCAAAGAAGTTAAAAACTGTGAGAAAAAAATTAGACGAAAGGATAACTAGAATAACCAATGCAGAGAAGTCCTTAAAGGAGCTGATGGAGCTGAAAGCCAAGGCTTGAGAACTACGTGAACAATGCAGAAGCCTCAGGAGCCAATGCAATCAACTGGAAGAAAGTGTATCAGTGTTGGAAGATGAAATGAATGAAATGAAGTGAGAAGGGAAGTTTGGAGAAAAAAGAATAAAAAGAAACAAACAAAACTTCCAAGAAATATGGGACTATGTGAAAAGACCAAATCTGCGTCTGATTGGCGTACCTGAAAGTGATGGGGAGAATGGAACCAAGCTGGAAAACACTCTGCAGGATATTATCCAGGAAAACTTCCCCAATCTAGCAAGGCAGGCCAACATTCAGATTCAGGAAATACAGAGAACACCACAAAGATACTCCTCGAGAAGAGCAACTCCAAGACACATAATTGTCAGATTCACCAAAGTTGAAATGAAGGAAAAAATGTTAAGGGCATCCAGAGAGAAAGGTTGGGTTACCCACAAAGGGAAGCCCATCAGACTAACAGTGGATCTCTCAACAGAAACTCTACAAGCCAGAAGAGAGTGGGGGCCAATATTTAACATTCTTAAAGAAAGAATTTTCAACCCAGAATTTCATATCCAGCCGAACTAAGCTTCATAAGTGAAGGAGAAATAAAATACTTTACAGACAAGCAAATGCTGAGAGATTTTGTCACCACCAGGCCTGCCCTACAAGAGCTCCTGAAGGAAGCACTAAACATGAAAAGGAACAACCAGTACCAGCCACTGCAAAAACATGCCAAAATGTAAGGACCATCAAGGCTAGGAAGAAACTGCATCAACTAATGAGCAAAATAACCAGCTAACATCATAATGACAGGACCAGATTCACACATAACAATATTAACTTTAAATGTAAATGGGCTAAATCCTCCAATTAAAAGACACAGACTGGCAAATTGGATAAAGAGTCAAGAGCCATCAGTGTGCTGTATTCAGGAAACCCATCTCATGTGCAGAGACACACATAGGTTCAAAATGAAGGGCTGGAGGAAGATCTACCAAGCAAATGGAAAACAAAAAAAGGCAGAGGTTGCAATCCTAGTCTCTGATAAAACAGACTTTAAACCAACAAAGATCAAAAGAGACAAAGAAGGCCATTACATAATGGTAAAGGGATCAATTCAACAAGAAGAGCTAACTATCCTAAATATATATGCACCCAATACAGGAGCACCCAGATTCATAAAGCAAGTTCTGAGTGACCTACAAAAAGACTTAGACTCCCACACAATAATAATGGGAGACATTAACACCCCACTGTCAACATTAGACAGATCAACGAGACAGAAAGTTAACAAGGATACCCAGGAATTGAACCCAGCTCTGCACCAAGCAGACCTAATAGAGGACCTAATAGACATCTACAGAACTCTCCACCCCAAATCAATAGAATATACATTTTTTTTCAGCACCACACCACACCTATTCCAAAACGGACCACATAGTTGGAAGTAAAGCTCTCCTCAGCAAATGTAAAAGAACAGAAATTATAACAAACTGTCTCACAGACCACAGTGCAATCAAACTAGAGCTCAGGATTAAGAAACTGACTCAAAACCACTCAACTACATGGAAACTGAACAACCTGCTCCTGAATGACTACTGGGTACATAACAAAATGAAGGCAGAAATAAAGATGATCTTTGAAACCAATGAGAACAAAGACACAACATACCAGAATCTCTGGGACACATTCAAAGCAGTATGTAGAGGGAAATTTATAGCACTAAATGCCCAGAAAAGCAAGCAGGAAAGATCCAAAATTGACACCCTAACATCACAATTAAAAGAACTAGAAAAGCAAGAGCAAACACATTCAAAAGCTAGCAGAAGGCAAGAAATAACTAAAATCAGAGCAGAACTGAAGGAAATAGAGACACAAAAACCCCTTCAAAAAATTAATGAATCCAGGAGCTGGTTTTTTGAAAGGATCAACAAAATTGATAGACCGCTAGCAAGACTAATAAAGAAGAAAAGAGAGAAGAATCAAATAGACGCAATAAAAAATGATAAAGGGGATATCATCACTGATCCCACAGAAATACAAACTACCATCAGAGAATACTACCAACACCTCTATGCAAATAAACTAGAAAATCTAGAAGAAATGGATAAATTCCTCGACACATACACCCTCCCAAGACTAAACCAGGAAGAAGTTGAATCTCAGAATAGACCAATAACAGGCTCTGAAATTGTGGCAATAATCAATAGCTTACCAACCAAAAAGAGTCCAGAACCAGATGGATTCACAGCCGAATTCTACCAGAGGTACAAGGAGGAGCTGGTACCATTCCTTCTGAAACTATTCCAATCAATAGAAAAAGAGGGAATCCTCCCTAATTCATTTTATGAGGCCAGCATCATCCTGATACCAAAGCCTGGCAGAGATACAAAAAAAAAAGAGAATTTTAGACCAATATCCTTGATGAACATTGATGCAAAAATCCTCAATAAAATATTGGCAAACCGAATCCAGCAGCGCATCAAAAAGCTTATCCACCATGATCAAGTGGGCTTCATCCCTGGGATGCAAGGCTGGTTCAACATACATAAATCAATAAATGTAATCCAGCATATAAACAGAACCAAAGACAAAAACCACATGATTATCTCAATAGATGCAGAAAAGGCCTTTGACAAAATTCAACAACGCTTCATGCTAAAAACTCTCAATAAATTAGGTATTGATGGGACATATCTCAAAATCATAAGAACTATCTATGACAAACCCACAGCAAATATCATGTTGAATGGGCAAAAACTGGAAGCATTCCCTTTGAAAACTGGCACAAGACAGGGATGCCCTCTCTCACCACTTCTATTCAACATAGTGTTGGAAGTTCTGGCCAGGGCAATGAGGCAGGAGAATGAAATAAAGTGTATTCAATTAGGAAAAGAGGAAGTCAAATTGTCCCTGTTTGCAGATGTCATGATTGTCTATCTAGAAAACCCCAATGTCTCAGCCCAAAATCTCCTTAAGCTGATAAGCAACTTCAGCAAAATCTCAGGATACAAAATCAATGTACAAAAATCACAAGCATTCTTATACACCAATAAGAGACAAACAGAGAGCCAAATCATGAGTGAACTCCCATTCACAATTGCTTCAAAGAGAATAAAATACCTAGGAATCCAACTTACAAGGGATGTGAAGGACCTCTTCAAGGAGAACTACAAACCACTGCTCAATGAAATAAAAGAGGATGCAAAGAAATGGAAGAACATTCCATGCTCATGGGTAGGAAGAATCAATATTATGAAAATGGCCATACTGCCCAAGATAATTTACAGATTCAATGCCATCCCCATCAAGCTACCAATGACTTTCTTCACAGAATTGGAAAAAACTACTTTAAATTTCATATGGAACCAAAAAAGAGCCCGCATCACCAAGTCAATCCTAAGCCAAAAGAACAAAGCCAGAGGCATCATGCTACCTGACTTCAAACTATATTACAAGGCTACAGTAACCAAAACAGCATGGTACTGGTACCAAAACAGAGATATAGATCAATGGAACAGAACAGAGCCTTCAGAAATAATGCCGCATATCTACAACCATCTGATTTTTGACAAACCTGAGAAAAACAAGCAATGGAGAAAGGAATCCCTATTTAATAAATGGTGCTGGGAAAACTGGCTAGCCATATGTAGAAAGCTGAAACTAGATCCCTTCCTTACACTTTATACAAAAATTAATTCAAGATGGATCAAAGACTTACATGTTAGACCTAAAACCATAAAAACCCTAGAAGAAAACCTAGGCAATACCATTCAGGACATAGGCATGGGCAAGGACTTCATGTCTAAAACACCAAAAACAAAGGCAACAAAAGCCAAAATTGACAAATGGGATCTAATTAAACTAAAGAGCTTCTGCACAGCAAAAGAAACTACCATCAGAGTGAACAGGCAACCTACAAAATGGAAGAAAATTTTCGCACCCTACTCATATGACAAAGGGCTAATATCCAGAATCTACAATGAACTCAAAACAAATTTACAAGAAAAAAAACAAACAACCCCATCAAAAAGTGGGCAAAGGATATGAACAGACACTTCTCAAAAGAAGATATTTATGCAGCCAAAAAACACATGAAAAAATGCTCACCATCACTGGCCATCAGAGAAATGCAAATCAAAACCACAGTGAGATACCATCTCATACCAGTTTGAATGGCGATCATTAAAAAGTCAGGAAACAACAGGTGCTGGAGAGGATGTGGAGAAATAGGAACACTTTTACACTGTTGGTGGGACTGTAAACTAGTTCAACCATTGTGGAAGTCAGTGTGGCGATTCCTCAGGGATCTAGAACTAGAAATACTATTTGACCCAGCCATCCCATTACTGGGTATATACCCAAAGGATTATAAATCATGCTGCTATAAAGACACATGCACACGTATGTTTATTGCGGCACTATTCACAGTAGCAAAGACTTGGAACCAACCCAAATGTCCAACAATGATAGACTGGATTAAGAAAATGTGGCACATACACACCATGGAATACTATGCAGCCATAAAAAAGGATGAGTTCATGTCCTTTGTAGGGACATGGATGAAACTGGAAACCATCATTCTCAGCAAACTATCACAAGGACAAAAAACCAAACACCGCATGTTCTCACTCATAGGTAGGAATTGAACAATGAGAACACATGGACACAGGAAGGGGAACATCACACTCTGGGGACTATTGTGGGGTGGGGGGAGTGCGGAGGGATAGGAGATATACCTAATGCTAAATGACGAGTTAATGGGTGCAGCACACCAACATGGCACATGTATACATATGTAACAAACCTGCACGTTGTGCATATGTACCCTAAAACTTAAAGTATAATAATATTAAAATTAAAAAAAAGAAAAAAAAGAAAAAATGCTTTACTCAAAAATATGCCTAAATACAACAGGCTTCCTTCTCTTGAGTTTTCTTTTCTTTTTCTTTCTTTTTTTTTTTTTTTTTTTTTTTTTTTTTTGAGATGGAGTCTTGCTCTTCTCACCAAGGCTGGAGTGCAATGGCATGATCTTGGCTCACTGCAACCTCCACCTCCTGAGTTCAAGCAATTCTGCTGCCTCAGCCTCCTGACTAGCTGGGATTACAGGCACCTGCCACCATGTCCGACTAATTTTTGTATTTTTAGTAGAGAGAGGGTTTCACCATGTTGGCCAGGCTGGTCTTGAAGTCCTAACATCGTGATCCTCCCGCCTCAGCCTCCCAAAGTGCTGGGATTACAGGCATGAGCCACCACGCCTGGCCCTTGAGTTTTCTAAATTACGTTAGATGGCTGAAAAATTACATTATCTGATGTGATTCTAAATGTATTTAGAGGAAACATTTAAGACAATTATAAAAAGGAGACAGTAAAGAGATATAAGGGTAAATTACATTTATTGTCTTAGATTATTGATTTGAGACTTTTCATCATTTATAATAAATGCACTTAAGTTTAACCTATGCTATAAATTTCCCTTATAGCCCTGCTTTAGCTGTGTCATAAAATTTTATATGCTATATTTTTATTTTGATTCAGTCCAATATATTTTTAAATTTCCCTTCAGATTTATCTGGCCCATAGATTATGAGGAAGTGTGTTGTTTAGTTTACAAATGTTTGGAGAACATTTTGCTGTTATTGATTTCTAGTTTGATTTTGTTATGGTAAAAAAAACACTATATAATTTCAATTCTTTGAAATTTATTGAGCTTTGTTTTATAACAAGGATATGGTCTATCTTGACATTTGTTCCATAAACACTTGAAAGGAATGTTAAGTCTGCTGTTGTTGGGTAGAGTATTTTATAAATGTTGATTAAATCCTTTTGGTTGATAGTAAAAAAAAAAAATCCCAGCCAATATGACTGTAATTTTACATCATGATCACCAACTAATGGTGTATTCCTCATTAGGAAAAACTCCATTAGTCTTTTCTGTCTAGCTTCTCCATGTCACTTAGAGATATGTGGGCAACTGAGAAGTGAGAGGTAGAATGACCCCTAGCTTGCTGTCTAGCTATGAGAGGAGACCAAGCCTAGTTTCCCCATATCTAAATCCAGTCATTCTAGCTGTTGTCTAAACAATATCAATATATAGAGATGGGATCATGGGAGTGATCCACTTTCCTCTGGTTCTCTTCACTGTCTGAAGTGTTTTGAACTAAAAGCTGGTGCTGTGTTTCAAAACCCATTCCCTGTAGATTAAGGACTAATAACTGAGAGCCTTAACCTCAGCCCTGTCTTGGTTCACAACTCATTCCTACAGTTCTTACCACCACCTCCTCTCCATCCCAGGGTTCCATACCCCCAGTAAACTAAATCTAGTGCATAATGATGATCATGATGATTATAGTAATAACTGATATTAATTGAATACTTACTAGAATACATTATTCTCAATACTTTTTTTCGATTATCACATTAATCATCACAACCTCAGTATGAGATAGGTACTATTATTATTACTGTTTTACCAATGGGGAACCTGAGACTAAGAGAGATTACTAAACCAAATTGTTTGCTATAGACACTATAATGTGTGTTAAGTGAGTGAATGACATAAGATAGAGTATGCCTGGAGATCACTGAAATAGAGATTTCACAAATAGAGGTTGAATAGAATGTAAGGAGATGGGTGGATCAGGTGAAAAATGAGATCCTCCAGTTAGTTGGGACATAACTTGGAGATAAAATGTATAAAACTTGGATCCATAGGTGTGTATGGAGGGGGGATTGTTGACAGGTAAATATAATTGTGCTATTTTGCACATTGTGGCTATTGAACTGTCTTCAGTGGTTTTCCGTTAGCAGTAGGTTTTTTCCCCAGATGATTTTTTTCCCTGATATTTAACTTGAAAATAGTAACAAAACAAGCAGCCAAAAGCTGGCTTACCAGTTCACTTAATCTCATCATCATGACTGTTTACTGAAACAAGTTGAAGATAATTATTTTAGGGTTTATGTTAAAAAATAATCAAAACTATGAAATTATCACTACAATGTAAGTAAGCTCATCATCTGTTAGGTCTTTTGATTTAATCTCTGCATCATGTTCCTCTTTGCCATATATTTTTTATTATCACTTTTCAGACTTCTTAACACTGTCTTTTTGCTTTAAAAAGCCTAATGTTCTTTAAATGCATTTCTCCTTTTGCTTGTCCTAGTCATCATGAATAAATTGTGTATGTATGAAGATGTCAGTGTACATAGATGAATGATGTGAATCAGAATACATTAAACTGACACTGTCAGTCTTCTTTCAACACCAACCTCACAAGCATAAATTTGTTTTTTTTTTAAGAAAAACAATCTTGCTACCAAAAGACTTAACTGTTTAAGACCTGTTTTCTGGGGTCATATTTCAAGTAAGTGTCAAAACTTGCAATTTAAGGAATGAGAAAAAAGTTTATACTTTGAAAAGTATCAAAAAAAAGTACTTTTTTCTTTAATATTCAGGATGGATGGGTTCAACCCAAAGGTACCACATGAGCACAGATGGAGAGATAGTGCAAGGGGGCTTTTGCAAAGGAGTTTTTATGCAGTTAATCTTATTTAGCATTGGCTTTCATTATAAAATTAGGGGGAGTTTTCCTGGATGAAAATGGCCCCTAGATATAATGAAATCATACTGAAGAATTGAGAGATTCTTTATACAAAAGATCCTTTAAAATAACCCTTTGATTAAATATTAACAATAATTAAAATTATGAACATAATTTAAATACTAATGCTTAAACTTTTTCAACAGCTAATATTTAACAACCATCAGTGAATTAATATTTTGTTTCCATATATTTAACTAATGAAACAGTCTATTAAAAACACAAAGATAAGAATATGGTACTTGCTGAACCGGTGACGTACCAAATATTGTTGGGCATTCACTCTTCAAATTTAGCAGCCATACACCTGGAGGGAAGGCAGGCTGCTACCTGCCACAGTTCACAAAACAAGAAGAAAGACAAGTAGATTATTTTTCTTGACATGGATTTATTATTTGATTTGGTGAGTTTCCCAATTTGAAGTTATATTAAGTCAATAAAGCAACAACTTTCTTACAAATATGACAAGGATTCACAAAATTATATTTATGATGAATTTCCATTGATACACCAATTTGCCTTTACTTCAAATTCCAACATTTACAGGAGATAGTAAACATGAAGTTTTAATTGACACTGAAGAAAAACAGTGACAGCTAAGATAAAAGAGCTCTTACTTTTTCAGGTATTTAAGGATAAAAAGGTTACAGTTTACTTTCAAAGTCCTTTCCACACACAGTATTATTTAATATATTTCTTTCTTTTCTACTCTTTGAAGCTCCCATCTTCCTCAAAGGACTTGAGAGCTGGAAAATAAATAAAGCAAGTTGTATAGAGAGGTGGAAGAGTGGGGCTACAAAGCTTTGGGCTGAGATTTCATTAGCCTGGGAGTTGTCAATAACAAGTAAGCCTTCTGACTGCAATTCTTTTTGATTAAGCATTAAAAGAAATTAATACGTAGCCAAATTGATTATACTCCCAAATCTTATGACGTGAAGCCATTAGTCTTGGAAACACATGTGGCGAGCTATCTTCCTGTAGATTATATTTGGAGAAGAGATATTGAAATTCATAAATGATTTGTGAGATCATAAAAATTGCTATACATAATTCATTGGAAAAAGTTTGCTTATGGCTTAAACTGAAATCATCATTTTAAAAAATGCATATGCCTCCCAAACCTATTCATTTGCATATATGATCCATATTTTCTTTTTTAAACTTATAGAAGTGCTTAAAAAACAAGTGTCATAAAAGTTAACTTTCTGTGGTTATTTTACATTTTGTAATTACAAAACACTAGATTTTCGTGTATCCTAAATCTCTCTTAAACACTAGTATTTCATTGTCTAAACAATGAAATGAAAATTAAAATAAATTAATCATTTTGACTTTTTAAGAGCCACATCAGTGATTTTTAAAACAACATGAGGTAACTAACTGAATATGTTTCTCCATACGAATTTCCTCAATGGGTTCAGCCAGTCAGTCATATTTATCTGTGTTGCCTGAAAATAGCTCTTTTGCTACATTTTTGTAAACACTTTGGCATTAAATTTTCGTATAACAGAACCACAATCAAAGTTAACATCATATTAGCTGATTTTTCAAATTTGAAATAATCAAATTGGAAAGTAAAAGAGAGCAGTGGCAGAAAATTAAGACTAAGATAAGCATTAATAAAGAAGAGAACAGAGAGTTAGATTATTGCCTTGAAACCATATGGTCAGATGTTAGACTGGTTTTTTAACAATACTTTTACTGTTATTATAACCTGCAGAACCATACGTAAAACACTGGCTACCAAGGACAAGAAAGCCAGAACATTTTTGGCTCATCAGGGTCCTTCTGAATCACTTAACGAGTCACAACTTACTCTCTTCAGAGGTGGCCAACAATCTGACATTTGCAGTTATCACTTCTTTGCTTTTCTTTATATTTTTACCATCATTATATGTAGCCCTAGTAATATAGATTCGTTTTGCCTTGTTTTTTAATTCTATAAAAATGGAATCATACATATGAATTTCTGCTCTTTGCCCTTCCTTATGATTTTAGATCCATCCATGTTATCGTGTGTACCTAGAGTCTGTTCCCATCCAGTGCTATATAGTATTTCATTGTGTGAATATATCACAATCTATTTATCCATTCCATTGTAAATGGACATTTGGTTAATTTCAGTTATATGGTTTGGCTGTATCCCACCCAAAATCTCATCTTGAATTGTAATCTCCGTAATCCCCATGTGTCAAGGGCCAGAACAAGGGTGGAAGTAATTGGATCATGGGGGCAGTTTCCCCCATGCTGTTCTCATGACACTGAGTGAGTCTCATGAGGTCTGATGGT
This sequence comes from Pan paniscus, assembly GCF_029289425.2. Lineage (NCBI taxonomy): Eukaryota > Metazoa > Chordata > Mammalia > Primates > Hominidae > Pan > Pan paniscus. The sequence goes on along the minus strand of NC_073254.2, from coordinate 120,004,716 downwards.
TTTATTAGCATGTGGCATTTCTCCTGCTTGTGCTCACTCCATCCTGCCACCCTGTGAAGAAGGTGCCTGCTTCTCCTTTGCCTTCTGCCATGATTGTAAGTTTCCTGAGGCTTCCCCAGCAATGCAGAATTGTGAGTCAACTAAACCTCTTTCCTTTATAAATTACCCAGTCCTGGGCATTTCTTCATAGCACTGTGATAACAGACTAATACATTCAGTTTAAGGCATTTTAAATGAATATTTCTGTGAACATTCTGGAGCACATATCCTGGTACATATAAACATGTGTATCTTTAGGTATATCCTACCTAAGGGGAAGATTCAGGGTCATACAGCAATATGTATCTATTTAACTTTAATAATGCCTCCTTGTTTTCCAGAGTGATATATCCATTTATGCTGCCACCAGTGGTGGGAGTTTCTGTGGCTCCAACACTTAGAACTGTTAGACATGAAACTTTTCACCAATCTGATAGTTAAGCAAAGGTATCCAATTGTGCTTTTAATTAGCCTTTTCCTTATCTTCAGTGAAATTAAATGCCTTTTAAATATGTGTATTCACCAGCTGGATGCCTGTTTTGTAAATGCCTATTGAAGTCACTTGCCATTTTTCTGTAGGCTTCTCTATCTTTTTTTATAGGTTTGTATAGATAGTTTATATATTTTGAACAAGAGCCTTTTGTTATTTATATGTCTTAGAAATATCTTTACTCTGAGACTTGACTTTTGGCTTTCTTGTGTCATTATTTTTAATTCCCATTATTTTTTATTTTTTGCAAACATAGTTTACCAATAGGACATTGAATGGAATATTACACCTAGAACATGAACCAGTAAACTCTGCATCATTTCTCAAACATTCATTTTTGTCCTCTACATGCATTTCTTATTATGATTAAAAAGAAAACATATAACATGATATCCACCCCCAAACAAATTGATAAATGAACAGTACAGTATTATGAACTATAAACACAACATTTTACAGCAAATACCTAAACTGTTTTCACCTTGCATGATTGAAACTTTATATTCATTCAACAATTCTCCGTTTCCTCATCCTCCAGCCCCTGGCAATCACCATTCTACTTTTGGCTTCAATAAGTTTGATTAATTTAGGTACTTCATGCAAATGAAATCATATAGTATCTTTCCTTCTGTGACTGACTTATTTCACTTAGTATCATGCCCTCAAGTTTCATTCATATTGTGGCATATGACAGAATTCCCTTAATTTTATGGTGGAATAATATTCCATTGTATGTGTAAACTTTTTTTATACATTCATCTATCAGTGTTCATTAAGATGGTTTCTACCTGTTGGCTTGAGGAACCTCCACACTGTTTTCCGTAGTGGCTACACTATTTTACATTCCTACCAATAGTACACAAGAGTTCCAACTTTTCCACATCCACAATACTTATTTTCTGGGTTTTTTGTTTTGTCACTTTTTTTAAAATTGTCATTTGTATGTTTTTATTGTTTGCTAGTAATGGCCATACTAACAGGGATGAGGTGATATCTCACTGTGGTTTTGATTTGCATTTCCCCGATTAGTGACATTGAGCATCTTTTCATATATCTGTTGGCCATTTCTATGATGTCTTTGGATAAATGTCTGTTCAGGTTACTTGCCCTTTTTTTAAATTGAGTTATTTGCTTATTTGCTATCAATATTAAGTTATAGGAGTTCCTTCTATATTTTGGGTATTAACCATTTATCAGAATTGTGGTTTGCAAATTTTTCTTCCAGTCTGTAGGCTGTATTTAGACTCTGTTGTTTCCTTTGCTGTTCAGAAGCTTTTTAGTTCAGTGTAGACTCATTGTCTATTTTTGCTTTTGTTACCTGTGTTTTTGATATCATATCCAAGAAATCATTGTCAAAACCAATATCATGAAGATTTCCCATATGTTTTCTTCGAGGAGTTTTACATTTCTGGTCATACATTTAAGTCTTTAACCTATTTTGAGTTAATTTTTGTGTGTAGTGCAAGATAAGGGTCCAATTTCATTCCTTTGCATATAGATATCCAGATTTTTCGACATCATTTGTTGAAAAGTCTATCCTCTCCTCAATTGTATACTTTGGCACCCTTGTTGAAGATCAGTTGACCATACGCTAGTCCTTCCTTATCTGTGGTTTCACTTTTCAAGATTTTAGTTACTTGTGGACAACCACAGTTAGAAACTAGTAAATATAAATTTCCAAAATAAACAATTCATAAGTTTTAAATTGTGCACCATTACTGGAACATGGTGAAATCTCATGCTATGTAACTTCATTTCTCTCAAGATATGATTAGTCCATTTATCTACCATATCCTCGCTGCATATGCTACCTGCCTGCTAGTCACTTAGTAGCTGTCTCAGTTATCAGACTGACTGTCACGGTGTAGCAGTGCTTGTGTTCAAGTAACCCTTATTTTACTTAATAACAGACCCAAAGCACAAGACTAGTAATGCTGGCAATTTGGATATGCCAAAGCAAAGCTATAAAGTGCTTTAAGTGAAAAGGTAAAAAGATTTTTACTTAATAAAGAAATTTTAAAAATCATATACTGAGTTTGATGTGATATACCATGAGAAAAAATCTATCTGTGAAATTGTGAAGAAGGAAAAAATAAATTCGTGCTAGTTTGGCTGTCATGGATTTCATTCCATTGTGGTTGGAAAAGATACTTGACATGATTTTCATATTCTTTTTTATTATTATTATACATTAAGTCCTAGCGTACATGTGCACAATGTGCAGGTTTGTTACATAGGTATACATGTGCCATGTTGGTTTGCTGCACCCATCAACTTGACATTTACATTAAGTATTTATCCTAATGCTATCCCTCCCCCAGCCTCCCATCCCACAACAGGCCCTGGTGTGTGATGTCCCCCGCCCTGTGTCTATGTGTTCTCGTTGTTCAACTCTCACCTATCAGTGAGAACATGCAGTGTTTGGTTTTCTATCCTTGTGATACTTTGCTGAGAATAATGGTTTCCAGCTTCATCCATGTCCCCGCAAAGGACATGAACTTATCCTTTTTTATAACTGCATAGTATTCCATGGTGTATATGTGCCACATTTCTTAATCCAGTCTATCCTTGATGGACATTTGGGTTGGTTCCAAGTCTTTGCTACCGTGAACAGTGCCTCAGTAAACATACATGTGCATGTGTCTTTATAGTAGAATGATTTATAAACCTTTGGGTGTATAACCAGTAATGGGATCGCTGGGTCAAATGGTATTTCTAGTTCTAGATCCTTAAGGAATCGCTACACTGTCTTCCACAATGGTTGAACCAATTTACACTCCCACCAACAGTGTAAAAGCATTCCTAAAACATTCTAAAAAAAAAAAAAGTGTTCCTAAAATGCTTTTTTTTTTTCTTCTTTTGAGAAGTGTCTGTTCATATCCTTTGCCCACTTTTTGATGGGGTTGTTGTTTTTTTCTTGTAAATTTGTTTAAGTGGATTCTGGATATTAGCCTTTTGGCAGATGGGTAGATTGCAAAATTTTTCTTCCATTCTATAGGTTACCTGTTCACTCTCATGACAGTTTCTTTTGCTGTGCAGAAGCTCTTTAGTTTAATTAAATCCCATTTGTCAATCTTGGCTTTTGTTGCCATTGCTTTTGGCATTTTAGTCATGAAGTCTTTGCCCATGTCTATGTCCTGAATGGTATTGCCTAGGTTTTCTTCTAGGGTTTTTATGGTTTTAGGTCTTATGTTTATGTCTTTAATCCATCTTGAGTTAATTTTTGTATAAGGTGTAAGGAAGGGGTCCAGTTTCAGTTTTCTGCATATGGCTAGCCAGTTTTCCCAACACCATTTATTAAATGGGAAATCCTTTCCCCCTTGCTTGTTTTTGTCAGATTTGTCATAGATCAGATGGTTGTAGATGTGTGGCATTATTTCTGAGGCCTCTGTTCCGTTCCATTTGTCTATATCTGTTTTGGTACCAGTACCATGCTGTTTTGGTTACTGTAGCCTTGTAGTATAGTTTGAAGTCAGGTAGCATGATGCCTCTGGCTTTGTTCCTTTTGCCTAGGATTGTCTTGGCTATGTGGGCTCCTTTTTGGTTCCGTATGAACTTTGAAGTAGTTTTTTCCAATTCTGTGAAGAAAGTCATTGGTAGCTTGATGGGGATGGCATTGAATCTATAAATTACCTTGGGCAGTATGGCCATTTTCACCATATTGATTCTTCCTATCAATGAGCATGGAATGTTCTTCCATTTGTTTGTGTCCTCTTTTATTTCGTTGAGCAGTGGTTTGTAGTTCTCCTTGAATAGCTTTTGTTATCTGATAAAGTCTTTATCTCTCTTTAATTTTCAAAGAATATTTTTGCTGGACATAGTATTCTTGGTTGACAGTTTTTTTTCTTTCAGCACATTGACTATATCATCCCACTCTCTCCTGGCTTGCAAGGTTTCTGCTAAGAAATCCACTAACAGATGTATTGGAAGTCCCTTGAATAATTTTTCTCTTGCTGCTTTCAAAATTTTCTGTTGTCTTTGTGGACTTCTTTTGATGTAGCCTATTTGAGGTAGGCTGGTCTTCTTGAATCTGGATGTTCATTTCCCTTCCCAGATTTAGGAAGATTTCAGCCATTATTTCTTTAAATAAGCTTTCTGTCCCTTTCTTTCTCTTCTTTTTCTGAGATGCCCATAACATGTATATGGATCCTTTCAGTGGTGTCCAATAGTCTTTAAGGCTTTTTTTTTTACCTATTATTATTATTATTATCATTATTATTATTGTTTCTTTTTACTCCTCTGCCTAGTTTATATTTCAAATGAGTTGTCTTCAAATTTTCTGATTCTCTCTCTTGCTTGATCAAGTCTGCTGTTGAAACTTTATAGTGAATTTTTCATTTCAATTGTTGCATTTCTCAGCTCCAAAATCTGTTTGGTTGTTTTTTATATTTTCTATCCCTTTGCTGAAACTCTCATTTTGTTCCTGTATTGTTTTAATGAGTTTATCAATCACCTTTATGGTGGTTATTTTGAATTATTTGTCAGGAAATTAGTATCTAACTGTTTCTTTAGTATCAATTTCTGAAAATTTACTTGGCTCATTTGATTGGGCAATTTTTCTCCGCTTCTTTGTGTTCCTTGTAACTTTGCATTGGTATCTACACATTTTAACAATATAGCTACCTCTCCCAGTCTTTGTAGACTGGCTCCAGACAGGGAAACATCTTCACCAAGCAGCATAGCTACAGATACAGGGGACATCTCAAACATTTTCTGTGGACATGTCTCCTCTGGACATGTGTGTCTAGGTTCCTACTTAGAGAGATTTACCAATTTCTTTTTTCCTGGAACGCATAATTTCTTTTTCCATTGGTATCTATCTTTCGTACCACAGGTTCTCCAAAATAGCAGCATGCCATCTGACTCTTTTTGTTCCCAGTGGCCTTCCAGGCATCCAGAGTACATGAGGTCTCATCAGTGCCCCAGTTTGGGCTATAGAGAAACCAGTCCCTCTGGAAACCCCCCAAAAGCCAGAACACTGCATATATGCTCCAATCTTCACTCCTCCTAAGGAAGATACTGCCAAGCAGCATTGACCTCTGTCAGCTATACCACAGGTCCTCTGGAGCAGCAGCACACTGCCCAGCTCTTTTGTTCTAAGGAGCCCCCAGGTATCCAGAATATGCCATTTCCTGGCAGTACACTGAGATAGATGAGACAAAAACCTGTCCCCAAGGAAGCCCCTTGAAAGTTAGAACAATGGACATGTGCTCCAGTTTTCTCTCTCTCCCCAGGGAGAAGCCAGAAGCTGGAAGTTTCCCCCGATCATATGGCACTGTGCCAGAGAGACTATGGCAAGAGGGTGCCACAGGTTCTTCTATTGGCTTTGATATAGCTGGCTTCCCATTTGCCTTGGATGCAAGTTTCTTAACTGGTTTCTGGATTTCTCACAAAGGGAATTGTTCCATGTATGGCTGTTGAATCAGTGTTGCCATGGGAGAAAGAGGGTCTGAGATTTCCTATTTTACCATCTTAATGGTGTCTTTTAATGAACAGATTTTTTTTCATTGTAATCAAATTTTTCTGGTTTTTATTAAACATCTGTGTCTTGTTTATGGAATTTTTTACTCCAAGGACCTAAAGATACTCTACATTCACTTCTAAAAGCCTTTTACATTTGTTTTTAAGTCACATGGAGTTTATTTTTATGTTCGTATAGATTTCAAATCAATGTGCATATAAATGTATGTAAGCATATATGAATTCATGTATATGTGTATGTATAATATATATTTATATAGGTGAGATTGGTTTTTTTTTCCATTTAGACAGGCAATTGTCCCAGCACCATTTATGGAAGAGTCCATTCTTTCCTCACTTCTCTAAAGTGACATCTTTTCATATATCAAGTGTAATATATATGTATGGGTCTGTTTGGGGGCTCTCTTTAATGTTTCCTTGACCTATTTGTCTATCCCTATTCAAATATCACACTGTGTAGATTACTGTATCTTTATAATTTGTCTTAGTATCAAATAAATTAAGTCCTTCTATCTGATTCTCTTTTTTCAAGAGTTTATTTAGTATTCTTAGCCTTTTATGTTTAAATTTCAGAAGTAGTATGTTATCATCTTTCACAGAATAAAACTTGGAATTTTATTGGAATTGCATTGAATCTATAAGTCAGTCTGGGGAAAATTGACATCTATAGATTAATGAGTCTTCAAATTCATTAACTTGGTATTTTTCTCCATTTACAAATTTTCTTTAACATCAGTTAAATGTTATAATTTTTCCAGCAGAGTTCTTACAAATTTTTGCTGAGTTTAGCATTAGGTATATATATTTTTAACAATTAAATGTTAACTCTTTTAAACTTTCTTTTTCTAATGGTTTGTAGAAAATATATGGAAATATAATTAAATTTTTGCTTGCTTTTATATCCAGCAAACTTACTAAATTCTCTTATAGTTACATAATAACAACTCTGAGACTTTCTTACTCTCCAAGTCTCATACATCCTATTTTTTTCTTCCCCCATTGTACTAGAAAAGTCCAATATTGAAGAAAAGTGGTGATAGTGGACATTCTTTCATTTTTTGAAAGGGAAATGTTCAGCATTTCATGATTAAAGTTCTCTTCAGGGGAGATTCAATTATCAAAGTAACATGACAGACATGAAAAAGAACCAAATGAAAATGAAGAACATTTTTTTAAAATCACATCTCTCTCTCAATTGATGGAAAAAGCATCTTTAATATTAAACTAAAAATCTACTGATGATAAAAAATGCTTGCTGAACTGGGAATAGAGGGAACTTTCTTAATCTGACTAGATAAAATACACTTAATTATGAAGCCCCTGAGGCTCCAGCTCAGAGGAGGGTATCTCCTGTAAGATTCCCCAGCCTCAGTAGGCCCTGGACCCTGATTTTTCTCTGGACTTCATCCAGACATGGAACCAGACTTCAAATGTTATGTCATCCATAAGTGCCTTCTAAATCAAGATAGCATTGGTGCTTCAGTATTCCACTTACTTTTCAAGATCTCATTCAAAACCTAGCCAGGGAATGCCCACTGATTTTTCAGACCTTGAGTATTTTTAAGTTGCTGTATACACACACGCAGACACACATAAATATAAAGACACACACACACACACACACACACACATTTTGTCCAGCATATTTTATTTTCAGTGGGAAGATTAATCTGAGTAATCCAATTTATCATTTCCAAATACCAGACTTAGATGATATTTTTAAAATGTCTTTTATCAAAAGTTTGATCAAGCAAATAATTTTCCAGTTCTATTTTGCTTTATTTACTTGTTTATTTTTTGGCAGTGAGCATTTGGCCTTGAATACTTCTTTGCACATGGTGCCTCCACTGGCTACAACACTTTTCCCTTCCCACAACTCTACTTTGCTGAGCTAACTCTCCCACATGCTTCAAGATAGTCCAATAATCACATCAGGAGGTCTTACCCATTCCATTTCTAAACAATCCGAGTTCAGTAGACCCCATGCATTTTATAGCAGACAGAGAGGATATATTTAACAACATAAGTGTTACAAGAATACTAGCCAATATGAACAGATCTGCAGGCCAATAAGAATAGACGTGATCTGTAAACAACCAGGACCAGTATATACTAGCTAAATATCACCTATGCTCAAAGCATATAGTACAGTAAGATGTGGTAAGATACAAAGATTATCATGATGCTTCTCAAGTTGTTCTGTAACTTGCTGTTTACCTATCTCTTATGGTAATCTGTGAGATTACTATGAACAGGGACCAATCATACTCACCCTGGAATCCTGTGTTCCATGGAATCTTGGTTTTAAAAAAAGAGGTTCCAAAAAATATTATTTGAATTAGGTAAAGGAAGTTATATTGAGGGAATGTTCACTAAATAAATCACTTCCTATTACTTCACAGCTTTAATCCCTGGAAAGTCCACGAACAATGAATCCATTTCACGCATCTTGTTGGAACACCTCTGCCGAACTTTTAAACAAATCCTGGAATAAAGAGTTTGCTTATCAAACTGCCAGTGTGGTAGATACAGTCATCCTCCCTTCCATGATTGGGATTATCTGTTCAACAGGGCTGGTTGGCAACATCCTCATTGTATTCACTATAATAAGGTAAGGAATGGCTCCTTTTTTTTTTTTTCCTTCCATACTTTAGGAAACTACAGTCAAAGCTCCCTAAATGAGTCCTTTCCCCTGTAGCATTTTGCTTAATGAAATGCAATTTTGGAAATATTTGCTTAAGATAATTAAGATAATTAATGAAGATTCTACAGATATTTACTTCATGCATTAGGTAACATCTCAGTTGCAAATCTCAGCATGCTAAGACCTAGGCCAATGCTTACTGCTGGGTCAGTGAGTTTTTAGGGAAATGACTCTCAGTCTTAGCTGCATATTAGAATCATCTGGGTAGCTTTAAAAACTCCTGATATGCAGTTTCACCCCAGACCCATTAACTCAGAATCTCTAAGGGTAGGGCCCGGGTAAGATTTGAAACTGCAATGCAACATTTCATTTTCCAGCAATAAGAATTATCCTAAAAAGCTGACCTGTTTAGGCAGGTGAAAGAGATTCTTTTACTCACTTGGGCAAAAGAGAGACTTTATGTTATCACCAGAAGATGCAGGAAGTCATAGGTAGTGGGCTGTTCCCTTTCATGTAGACCAGCCTATATAAACCAAACTGAGAGACATCTGCCCCTGAGTACCTCCTGCCTGGGCACCACATCTCCCACCTAATTCAGGTAATTTCCTCCTCTCAAGTAGAGAGACAGAATAAGAACTTTACTTGGAGAATAAGAACTGATTATTTGTTTTCTAGGGACTTGACAAAATGGATTCAGAATTAGTGCACACAAGCCCTATAGCTACTTGGTATATTTACTATCCTGATTATTTTCACATGTAAGTTTTGCTAGTTTTAATAACTATAGGATGTTAACTTTTTCATCCTAGTTTCTGATTATACTTAAAATTGCCATTTTCAAAACGTTCATCCATATTCATATGTTATAAAAGATATTCTAGACTGCAGGTTTAGTATCCCTTATCCAAAATGCTTGGGACCAGAAGTGGTTCAGATTTCAGATTTCTTTTTATTTTGTGCTGTTTGTATATGCATAATGAGATATCCTGCAGAAGGGACCAAGTCTAAATACAAAATTCATTATGTCTCGCTTATACCTTATACTCATAGCCTGAAAGTAATTTTATGTAATATTTTGAATAATTTTATGCATGAGACAAAGTTTTTGTAAATCAAACCATCAGAAAGTAAAGGCATCACTCTCTCAGCCACCCATGTGGACATCTGTGGTTGTTTGGAATCACCATCATTCCTGACTCTATATTGACATCCAACCAATAAACAATCACTTTCTTAAACTTATTCACACAACAATACTTAGCAGTAAAAAATATGACCATTAATACCGCTAATACAGTGAAAAATAATGTGTTCAGGGGAACTAAGCAGCCCAGTAACATCACCAGAACACCTGCACCAGCTGTGAAATGAAAGCAGCTGAAGGGGGCTGGGAGGGTCATTTTTCCCTTGGAGACACTGTGTGTTATACAGCAGCGTTTTGACTGCAACCCATCACATGAGGTCAGGTGTGGACCATTCCACTTGTAGGGTCATGTTATTCCTCAAAAAGTTTCAGATTTTGGAGCATTTCAGATTTTGGATTTTCAAGTTAGGGATGCCCAACCTGCACTACCTAATAGGTGTTTTCAGCATCATATTAACACATAACTGCAACAAACTTTTGTGGAGCATATTACACCTAAAAAGCACAGCAGTACTATTATTATACCCATTTAAGACAAGAGGCTCGGATGAGTAAATAACTGGTCCAGCATCACAGAGCTAGTAAGTAGCGATCCTGGCAATCGAACTCAGATTTATTCCGAATTCAAGGCTATTTCCTCCACAACTAATGAAAACAAAGAGGTCATCAAAATTATAGAGACAGTTGTTGGATTTGCTGTAAAGATAAAAGAATCCTCACAGGCTTAATTGAGAGCAAGAGGAGCCCTCAGGATGGTCATGCGGATGGTGCTTATCACCCCGAGAAGGCTCGTAACTTGTCACTTCCCCAGGTGGCGTCTCATCAGCCAGCCCTCTCTCAAACCTTCAGTTTTGCTATCTCTGCGGTTACAAGTAGAGGATCAATGGTATTTTGTACACCAGTCACAGCTGAAGATTTATTTAGTATATAGGGATTCTACTCTTAATAAATTCAAGCATTCCTTATTGTGTCCTGTAAAGCTATTTGTGAATATCAAGCATTTTAAAGTTTTCTTTAAGTGCTAGAAGAAATTCAATTCAATATATATTAGTAAATACCTATTGCATGCCCTGCATTGCCCTAGGGTTTATGAAAATACCAAAAAAAAAAAAAAAACAACATCTGTCTAAAAAGTTCATATTCTAGTGGGGAAGATGAGATTTAAATTCATGGAATAATTTGAAAAATAATACAAGAAAGACTTTAAAAACAATCAACTGGGGGAAAAAAGATGGCTCAGATAAGTTCCAGGAAAGAAAATGGAAGTAATCAATATTCTAAAGGAGCTTCAAAGAGGCAATAGTGCTGAGTAGAGAGTTAATAGCCACAGACTTGAGAATGTTTCTAGCTCACTCCCGTTTGCCTGTTGGACCTGCCCAGTTCTCCTTCCATCTCTCCCTCATGGCCTCCAGTATTTCTGCCCTGCTCTTCTACAGATACATATGGTGTGTCCTACACTCAAAAGCCTTGGTACCACCATTGAAAAACCAGGTCCTTATTAGGTGTTAGCCCTTCCGAAATGTTTGCATTTTCACAGGCAACTTTTATATGCAAAACCTCTTCAGTGTGGGATTCCAGCTCTTGTGACAAGCTGTTGAAGAGACGTCTGGAGCCAGAGAAATTTCTTGGATCCCTCAATTTACACCAATAGATAACAGCTTAATCCCATCTATTTATACAGAGACAAAGTTGAAAAAAAGGAAGACATGGGCAATGTGAGCTCTTCTAAAACTCAATTCTGAGCTGTAACTTATGGAAACAGATTTTCAACATAAAGTCAACCATCATTTAACTGAGGAGAAAAACACCTGAGCCATTGTACGGACCAATTTGTTTGCATTATTGTGAAAAATCTATCATTTCTTCATATTATCATTTTATACATAATGCGAGAATATACATTAGATAAAGAAATGCTAATGGAGCTTTTAAAATAAATATTTTAATCTTTCAAAAAGTATCAGGAACAACTTTTAATTAAAACAACAGTTTTAATTTTTTTGCTAAGATTTTAACACTTTTCCTTGCAAATGGCTCTCCAAAAATGTATTAATCTTTCAAAAGTGATTCAAAAGCAACTTACATTTATTTATTTATTTGGCTAGGAATTTATCAATTTTTTTGTAAATTGCTCTCTAAATATTTTAAGGCAGTTTGTATTAATGTTTTCATCATGCTTTGCCATGATCTTTTATTTGTTACTTTATGAACAGACAGGTGAATTAAATAAAATATTAAGACTACAGTAATGATAAGGAGAAATAAGTAACATTTAAACAAGATTTAATGACTTTTCCTTTTACAGTAGTAATTGTATCAAAACCATTGTTCATCAATAGAACTAAAAGTCAATAAAATCATTAATGATGCTGGAAAGCAAGCAATGAACTAATTTCTGACTTTGCCAAATGAAGACTAGAAACGTATATAAAATAAATATGTTTAACGAAGATGAAGCTTCAAGAATAAGATGTTCTATGTGCCTTTTTTTAAAAGCAAGAAGCAACTGTGCATTAGGAGGGTGACTATAAAATAATGAGGCCTGATCATCACTAGTCTGTTGTACATTAAATTTACAGCAGGTGAAAGGAAGCCAGTTTAGAAAATGTAGGCAGAAAATTGAGCCAATTATAATATTTTCCTCTTGCATTCCCAGGAGACAGATTGATGAACTCAACCCCATTACTCAACTGGTCTCCACAGGCACAGCAGGCCCTGGGAATCACCTGTACTTCAATAAAGGGACGACTTTGTTTTGTCAGACCCCCACATCTACCTTCTGAACACATCTTTCTTCTGTTTACTGACAGACTCCCTTCAACTGGGCAAAGTCTCTATAAAAGGTGCCCTATCCTCCAAAAATAGAGTTCCCATTTTGTCACTTCCTGCCCTCATCTCCCTGTCAGGTCAACTAATTCACACTAAGTCATGAATTCGTGAAACAGAGGTTACGAGATGGACAATGTGTTAACCTAGAGGAATACTGTCTAATGGTAGAATTCCAGCTGCTGACAGGGATGGAAAACATTTTAGAACACAGGTCTCTTTTTTCCCCACCCAGATTAAATAATAACTAACAGCTCCCTCTGACCCAGCCCTCTACCATTCCAAGTGTCAGCCATACACAGACTCTTGTTGGAATTGACCCATACCCTTGGCTGCACAGATATGTTTTCGATGCCAGAGTACCATGCAACAACATCTGTTCAGATGAGCTGTGGTCCAGTTGGCCAATATGAGAAGCTGGCTTGGGAATCTAAGGAAGTTGAATCGATTGCCTAAGGACACAATGAGCGAGGGCATAGAAATGAAAATAAAATTCCCAGTTAGGTTATCTTTCCACTCTGTCACTCTATGTATCTAGGGAAGGGTTGGCAAATATAGGACTCTACTATAAACTCTCTTACCCTTAGCAGTCATCTCTAATCACGCAGGTCTGTCCTGTATAGCATCTGTCCTGTATAGGTCTGTCCTGTGTGAGGACTCAGAATTCTTCTCAGCACAGTGCTTCAGGAAATGACTACTAATCCACTGGCATAGGCTCATGATAGCAATTTAATTCAACTAGAGTTAAATGCCGGATGGGATGGTGAGGCAACCCAGAGATTAACAAGAGCAGGAAGCCACTTCTACACCCTATCCCATCCCTCACCCCAACACCACTTTCCTCTCCCTGCCCCAAGCTGGAGGGAAAAGGGAGAAAGAGGTTTTTCAGCCCTCAGGAGTCTGGGCTGCCTGGTGGGAGCTGGAGCCCCACTGGTATCTTGGACCATGGAGTGAAGGCTACATTCTGGCTTCTCCTGTCCTCCTTACTCTCCAGTTCCCACTGGTGCTTCTGACTGGCTAAACCTAATCAGAAGCCAATTGGCAAAGGGGCCTGAGGACAGGCTGGCGAATGACAAGCACAGCAGCCTACATGCGTAGTGTTATGTTTTGTTAGTTTTACTTAATTCATATCATATGTTGTTATTTCTGATGGCAAAAGGTAAGCATGGTTTTAATAGAAATTTTGAAAAATTGTGAGAAAATGCAAACAATAAAGTAAAAAATCAGTCATACTACTACCAAATAGATGATCACTGTGATCACTTGACATATTGTTCCTGCAAATTTTTTAACAAATGTTTAAATAAATTTAGAGTCATGCTATACACATTATGAATATTCTTTCTTTTTTCCTTTTACTTAATAGTATAAGTATTTTCTCATCTGATTAAATATTCTTTCAAACTATGACTACAGCTACATCCTATTGAGTGTGGTAGTGTGGAATACCATAATTTATTTTATCATTCCTCAAATTAATGAGCATTAGATATGACCATGTTAACCATATGGAGCACATGTTAGCCAAAATTATCACAAGTCTTTGTGTTTTATATTAAATGTTTACATCGTAAGAAATATAAATTTCATGAAGTCTGACAACAGGAAATCTAAAGATAAATTAGACCTAAAAAGGGATATAATTTATATAGTTAGAAATTTTACAATTTCTATTTAATTGTTTTTAATTTTGATGCTGTTGCTTTCAGTAAAGAAGACAATAATAAATATAATGTGTTATTCATATTGCCCTAGTAACTTATGTCCAGATAAATTTATCAGTTGCTTCAGAACTCTCTTTGTACTATACAGAATATCATCTAGACACACTTTTATTTAATTCTTTTTGATTCCCAGTTAATGGCCTGCACTGTTCCCACAATAGAATTACCATAATTCATTATCAGTAAATGATGGGTACCCCTCTAGAGAAAAGCAAGGGCCATGGATCTAATTGCTGCAATTGAGACCTAAGCAACTGCTTATGGTTTATATCCCAATTCACATGCAAATAACATCTGTTTATAGACTAAGATTTATGATTTTTTTTTTAATTTGGAGCTCTTTCTATCTGACTAATATCTGTCCCTCTTCCCTGTCCCCTCTCCATTTCCCAGTCTAATGACCTGAAGAGGACAGGGGATGAGAGACCAAGGACAGTCAGCTGGCTGGTCTTTTGTTTGACATGATCTTTTCTTCATGTCTCCTCTCCCTCTTGGTCATTCTGGTGTGAGGCACCAAGCTCCTGAGGGAAAGGAACCAACCTGTTTTTTTAGTGGCAGCAACAATGCGTACAGTATGGTTGCTGAATAAGGACTCCATGGCAGTAACTTCCCCACACAGTGGATGCTGCCAAGGCCTGGAGAAGAGATGGCCTCGCCCAGTCTGATGTTTCACATGAGAATCTGACAGCTGAGAAATGAAGTTCACAGGCTATAGAAGTTGTAACCAATGAATAATAAAGACACACACTAGCTTCCAAACAGCAGAGCACTAGCCCTGAAATAGGAAAAAACTAGCAATTGTGGCATAATCTTAGGACTGGTTCTTAACATGCTCTTTAAATTCTTATTTGTCCACATCTGCCAATAAACCTGTCTTGACAGTTCCCAGGAAAGAGGAGGGGGCCCCTTCTTTGTGCTTCTTGTCCTTGTACTTGTCTCTAGTTTTCTCTTATCAAATTGTAATGTGATCATTTATTTATGCATGTCTAGACTATAAGCTCCTTGATGACAGGGTTTATACATAGTTCAGCTTTACAGCCTTAGAGCACAACATTATGCCTGCCATGTAATTGGTGCTCAATAAAATGTTTTTTGAATTAATGAACAGAATCTCCCAGATAAAGATGATACCTGCTTATTATTGAATGTGCCAGCTCCTTGAAGTAGGAACCAACTAAATTTTAAATTTCTGCTCTCAGAAATGTATTTCACCTGCTGATGAGAAGGCCACTTCTAGATAGCATTGAATTCACTTCTCCCACCCCCGGCTCCCCACAGGAGACATGAGATCATTCTCAGTGCCATCTACCAGCTCCCTCTTTTCAGATGACTCTCCCTGTCTGGATCTCAGGGTCTTTATTAATAGTCTTTGCTATTTGTTAGATTTTACTGGAATATTTCTAAGTCATTGTTGAAATCTTAACAATGGCCTAAGCTGCAATAAGAAAAAAAATGCATTAGACAACAGAAATCATTTATTTTCAGTCTTCAGCTGTTTTAAATACTGGGAATGAGTAAAGACTAAATCTTTTGCCTGAGTGTATTTAAAGTTGGTATAACTTGTTGCTGCATAAAAAATTACCCCAAACATAGTGGCTTGAAACAATAAACATTTACTGTCTCACGTGTGTCCAATGGTCATGGATTCAGGAGCAGCTTAGCTGGTTGGTTCTGGCTCATGATCTGTCATAAAGTTGCTGTCAAGCTGTCTTCCAGGGTTACAGTTATCTGAAGGCTTGGCTGCAGCTGGAGGATCTACTTCCAAGGTAGCTTATTCCCATACCTGGAAAGCTGGTGCTGACTGGTTGTTAACCAATTCCTCTCCACATGGACCTCTCCATAGTGTTGCTTGAGTATCCTCACAAGATGGTAGCAGGCTACCACCAGGGAGAGCAGTCCAACAAAGAGCAAAGAGAAAGCCCCACAAAAACTTTGTGACCTAATTTCAAAGTCACACACTGTCACTTCTGCCATATTCTCATTGTTAGAAGCAAGTTAATAAGGTCAGCACTCAGAGGGAATTAGGTTCCACCTACTGAAAGGAATATCAAAGATTTTGTGGACATATTTTTAAACCACCACAGTAAGTTATCAAATAAATAGTTCAAAATGCTTAAATACACACAAGACTAGGCATTTCCTCTATGCATCTGTATAGGTTTTCCTTTAACATTTAAAATGCATTATGGCAATTAAAAATTTGTATGAGGTAGCATATATCGAATAGTCTGTGTACATTCAATGTCAATCCTCAGTTTCCTCTATCTCTTTCAGATCCAGGAAAAAAACAGTCCCTGACATCTATATCTGCAACCTGGCTGTGGCTGATTTGGTCCACATAGTTGGAATGCCTTTTCTTATTCACCAATGGGCCCGAGGGGGAGAGTGGGTGTTTGGGGGACCTCTCTGCACCATCATCACATCCCTGGATACTTGTAACCAATTTGCCTGTAGTGCCATCATGACTGTAATGAGTGTGGACAGGTAAGTGAAAGACTTTGAAATATCTTAATATAATTCAGAGGTGCCTGTGCTTCCCCAAGCTCATTCCAGTTCCAACACCAGTTTTGGTTTATAACAGCAGAGGTTTTCTTCCTTTGTTTCATTGTAGAACTGATTACTTAAGAATATTTTGTTCAACTTTCACAGAGGAATATTTTTAATGGAAAACATAAAACACAAAAATCTCCTTTTTTCTAATCATTCTTTTCGACTCAGTTTTATTTGCAATTCAGTGCAAGAAAAAAAAATCACAAAACCAGGAAATATTAGAAACCAGAATGAATTCCCCCCATCAATTTCACAGTAAAGAAGCTGAGGCCCAGAGAGGTGAGGAGATTTGCTAGAAGCACATAGAGAATTAGTGGCAGAACCAAGAATTAAAGTAGGTTTCCTTAGTCTCTGTCCAAGGCTATTTCTGATATGTCCACTGTCTCATACACTTGTTATTGCCTCATAGCTCTAAGGAATCAGTGGAGTAAATAGATGTTATTATACAACCATGAAGCAATTTCCCAGTGCCAGGGAGATCATCTTTTACAAACATTATTGTGATTGGTTAATACAAATGCTGTTATTTTATATTATTAGAAATGTATTCCACTATGTCTTGGAAATGTGCCATAGCCCTTTTCACCATCCATGTAAGCTAATGTTATTTGAGGAGATGATGGTGATGGTGAGTACTTATGGAACCAATAAGTGGTAGAATCCAGTTCAGACCCAAGCCATCTGACTCTAGAGATGGCAGATAGTTGTAACTGCCTCACTATCTGGCCTGTCTAGGAAGCATGCAAGCTAGGATATGCCCTGCATTATCCAGATGCCAGAACGTCCACACCAGGTCCTAGCAGCTCACCCCAAACAGAAACAGAGCCTAAAGACAACCATAGTACTTCCAACAGTGATACTCTGTCTTCTAGGACAACCCACTTAAAATCTCCATCTGCCTTCTTCCCAACCCAACCCTAGCCCAACACATTTAATCCTCTTTGCTCTGATCTACTGTTTTTCCTTTGATTCAAATATATTACATAAATCACGTGTGTGTGTATGTGTGTGTGTGTGTTATTTATTGTCTTGTTCCCTTGTACCTCAAATGTCAATTCCACAAAGGCAGGGTCTTGGTCCACCAATATATCATAAATGTGTGTGTAACAGTGCCTGGCACTCAGGTGCTCAAAAAATATTGATGAATGAATGAATGAATGAATATCTTGAAGGGTATGTTAAATTTCCCTGGGTCCATCCAGAAATTGTCCTGAACCCTGCCTCTTTCACCCTTCTAAGTGAGACTTTTGGGTGGGGAAGTGATGAGCCATTCTTCAGATGAACAAAAAAAGAATTGCAAGGTTCATATAAATCATTCACTCTGACAAGAATGAATAATAATGGTAAATTTTTAAATATCCTTTTGTTTTTCTGCAAGAGAACTTTCAAAATATAGAATGTGCTTCTCAACTTGTAACTAACACATTTTTAAATCAATATACTGCATAGCTCTGGTTAGCTCAGCTAATGCCAGCCAATGTGGCTGTGTCATGAGAAAAGCCCCATAAGCTTGTCAGGGTTCCAATACCAGGAAGAGGGTCTTGAAAAGGCCAGGCTCACTGTAGAAAAGTGACCTAAAGTACAGACCATACCAACAGTAATCCCATTCTTGGGGATAATACGAGCTTCTTTATATACTGTGCCTTGGATGCAGGAGAATATTGGCTTTTTTTGAAAAAAAATAAACAGGTATACTCCTATAAATCTCTTACTGTAAGTGAAGTGGATGGGCATTTTCTGCCTTGGAAGAGACAAACTGTGTATGTTTTTAAATATTGACAGGTTTTTCTCTGTGTATATATGTGTGCACACATGCATGCGTGGTATCTTACTCCTAGTCTTTTGTTTTGTTTTGTTTTAATCCAATGGACATAGTATGCTAAAATTTCATTTCACATTTAAGACATTCTGCCCTTTCCTTCCCCTCATTCTGGAAGATCAGGTGGTAAGAAACAAGTGAAGAGCCTATAAAACTGAACCATTTCCTTCCTCACATTTCTTGTAATTCTAACTCCACTAAATTCATAAAAGTTTAACAAAATCTGCAATTTTGTAAAAGAGAAATGAGGCTCGCTTTGTAAGATCATAACTAAATGTCAGTGCCATCAGTATGCCTTAGTGTTTACATATTTAAATCATTTTAATTGCCAGTTTAATGGATCATACATTTCAAGTGTTTCCAATAACTCATTTTGCTTTCCCTAATTAGTGATAACTGCAAGTGTGTAGAATATTTAGTAGTGGGCTTCTACCTCCATAGCCATACAAAAACAATATATAAATATCCAAAATATTAAAAATGTTTGCCTTCAAATGAAAGCTACCTAGACTTTCATTAGTGGCTACTCATAAATAAATTCTCTAAAACATCAAGAGTCAGTAAGTATGACCCAAAATTTGCAATTGATTCATTCATTTATTAAAAAAATATTTATTGAGCATGAACCATATGCCAGAGATTGTCGGACACAGGGGATACAGTGGCCTTAAACTAATAGTCAAGGCTCCTGCCCTCATGGGGCTTTCATTCTAGTGGTGTAGACAGACATTAAGTGAAGAGTCCCACAAGTAATTGTATATTTCCACATAGCGATAATACACTAGGAGGGAAAAGTAGAGTCTCCTATAATCTTCTTTTATAGTCATGGACCCTCCTATAGAATGGGTGGTCAGAGAAGTCTTCCCTAAGAGGGAGACAGTTAAATAGGGACTTGAAGGAAGAGCAAGAAGAAGCAGAGGCAGATCCTGCCAGGCAGGTAGAGCAGCAAGTGCCTAACCTTGAAAGGGGAAGAGCTTGAGGAAGTCAAGAGAGAGACTGGCACAGGCTCCAACTTGAGCAGCAGGCAGAACCAGGTGGGAAAAAAGACCTGTGGATCATGGGAGGAATTCTGAAAATTGATGGAAAACCACTGAAAGGTTTTCAGCTGGGGAGGGATGCTATCAGAGAAGATTCCTTAATTGCTTGATCCCATGACTTCGTCATCCTATAATTCCAGTAAAAATGATGGCTGGGCTGCTATGCAGTCACTACGTCATCCACTTCCGCAGCAGGGAGAAAAGAGGCCCTTCCCTCGTTAGCCATGCGGAATGCATGTGCAGTGTGCAGAGAATGGGTAGCTGAGGAGCCCTGGCCAGAAACCACTCTCTGCAACCAAAGGCCCCTTAACTGAATGCAAATGTCCTGCTTCTGGTGCAAAATTGAAAGCGCAAGAGGACAGGAAATTTGTTATTTTTGTGAGTCTTCATTAAGTAGCTTTGCAAAAACTTGGAGAAAATTAAGTGACCATAAAAACCATTTTTTACATTTGTTTAATTTCTACTAATACTATCCTCCACCACCCCCAGCTCCCAGCAAAGCTGTGCTTTTTCAAATAGCCTTCCTTCTGAATCTGAGCTTGTTTTTCATTCTCAGCTTTCATTTTTCTCTGAAAAATTCTTGGATTTGCTGGAGGACCAAATACATTTGATATGTCAGAATTTCAAGTTTGATTAATGATTACCCCTTTTTTCCTGGCCCTAAAATGAAAAGAGAAAAAATAAAGAAAAATGCCTCCCCATGAAATTAGCCTATTTCTTCCCTCTGGCTTCTAGCCTAAGTTCCTTAAGGAATTTGGATTGTCTATACTAGCCACACTTGTTAATCCTCACTGTGACTTCTGTGAGCTGAAACTCCATGAGCCTGGTGACTTAAGTATAAAGCCATCGGGGCAAAATGTTTGTTCTATGTGCCTGAACCCCTTCCTGCTGAGGGATTCTCTTAACCCCATATTTTCTTCCTTCCTGCCTCTATGTCAGTAAATGTTGCTGGGAAAAGGGTCATTTCCTCCTGCAGGAAATCCCTGTTCAGAGACAAAGTTTTCCAGAGTCTCGTTTATAGGAAAAGCCTCTTTGTAAAGAAAGAGTTTGCACTGCAGAATTTTACCATTATCAATGTATTCATAGAAGGAACAACTATTTCAGTGAGTGGTTTATTCAGACTTGCAGGGTCAAGAATTGTTTTCTCTACAGATACCAGGCAGCTCTTAAAAAATATAACTTTCATGTCCTTTGTAGGGACATGGATGAAATTGGAAATCATCATTCTCAGTAAACTATCGCAAGGACAAAAAACCAAACACCACATGTTCTCACTCATAGATGGGAATTGAACAATGAGAACACATGGACACAGGAAGGGGAACATCACACTCTGGGGACTGTTGTGGGGTGGGGGGAGGGGGGAGGGATAGCATTAGGAGATATACCTAATGCTAAATGACGAGTTAATGGGTGCAGCACACCAGCATGGCACATGTATACATATGTAACTAACCTGCACATTGTGCACATGTACCCTAAAACTTAAAGTATAATAATAATAAAAATAAATAAATAAAAATTAAATAATAAATAAATAAATAAAAATTAAAATATATATATATACATATAACTTTCTTTTGCCCTGATAGAGGTGTGCTTCAGAAAGGAAAATAATGCTAATAATTTACTCTCATCATGAACCTTTCATCCTTGGAGCTCAGTGCTTTTATTGATTGTTCCAAAACTCTTCCTGACTGCCTTTGCAGGTACTTTGCCCTCGTCCAACCATTTCGACTGACACGTTGGAGAACAAGGTACAAGACCATCCGGATCAATTTGGGCCTTTGGGCAGCTTCCTTTATCCTGGCATTGCCTGTCTGGGTCTACTCAAAGGTCATCAAATTTAAAGACGGTGTTGAGAGTTGTGCTTTTGATTTGACATCCCCTGACGATGTACTCTGGTAAGTTGTGAAAACTTAAGAAAAATGAGTTGAATTAAGTTGTGAAGAACTTCATTCTCCTTGTCAACATGTGAGCAGCCTCAAAGAGTATCCTTATGGATCCTCTTCTCGCCAGTATCTCCACTTAGGTTTCTCCACACATACAATCAAGGTGATAGTTTGATTTTTAAGGAGAGGGTAACCTTTAGAAAAAGATTTTGAATTCAATCATGTAACCTCAGTGGACACAAATATATTTAAACATGGATTTTAAAGATTCATAGCAGCCAGACGCAGTGGGAATGCAGCAATCAAGGGAGGTAAGGAATTTCCAGAGTCACTCAGACTCCACCTCATCAGTATGCAGTTGCAGTTTGCTTGAATTATGTCCCCTATAAAGACATGTTCAAGTCCTACACCAGCTCCCCATACCTGTGAATGTGATCTTATTTGGAAATAGGGTTTTTTCAGATGTAATCAAGCTAAGTTAAGGTCATGCTGGATTAGGGTGGGCCCAATGACTATTGTCCTGATAAGGAGAAGCAGATTTTAAGAAACACAGAGACACACAGAAAAGAGAATACAGGTGAAGACAGAGGCGGAGATTGGAGTGATATGTCTGTAAGCCAAGGAACACCAAGGATTGCCAGAAACCAGCAGAGAGGGTAGGAGGGGGCATAGAGCAGATTCTCCTTCAGAGCCTCTGAAGAACCAAATTTGCCAGCACCTTGATTTCAGATGTCTAGCTTTCAGAGCTGTGAGAGAATAAATTTCTATTGTTTTAAGCTATCCAGTTTGTGCTAATTTCTTATAGCAGTCCTAGGAAACTAATGCAACTACCATAGCCGTTTTATACATTTTAATTTAAAAAGAAATTAAAAGTCTTCAATTTGAAATTTGAACACAGAATTGGAGTTCATGATTAAATTATTTGAGCAACTACCAATGACCAATAACTGTGTTAGATATTTTTACATATGCTATCTCAAGTCAGTCTGGCAGATTACTTTCTCTTACTCCATCACTTGTCAAATAGATAAGTCATTTCTGCATTATGTGGACACAGCCAAAGAAAGATGGCGGTAAAGGACCTGCAAATCCGCTAATCCAGTAAAAAAAAAAAAAAAAAATTCATATGCTTGCATGTCTTGTTCAGTTCAGTTTAGTATAACAAAGTACTATAGACTAGGTGGCTTGTAAACAATAGAAATTTATTTTTCACAGTTCTAGAAGCTGGAAATCCAAGATGAAAGTGCCAGCATGATCAAGTTCTGATGACAGCCCTCTTCCAGGTTGCAGTCTGCCAACTTCTCATTTTATCCTTATGTGGCAAAAGAGAGAGACAGGAAGCAAGCTCTCTTGTGTCTCTTCTTATAAGTACACTATTCCCATTCATGAAGGTGCCACTCTCATGACTTAATTACTTCCCAAAGACCCTACTTCCTCATACCATTATATTTGGGGTTAGGTTTTCAACATAGCAATTTTGAGGGAACACAAACATTTGGGACATAACAGTGCAACGTAGATAGGACTGCACTTCCAGTTCCAAAATGGCAGCATAGAAGCAAGCTGACTGAATGCCCCCGCTCCCAGAGCCCTCAGAAAATCAAAGACAAATATACAGCACCAAGGTTATCATTAGCAATATCCCAGAACTCCAGAACTCCAAAACTCAAATATGTGGATGAGATGGTTCCTCAGGATTCAGAGAAGTGAAAAAAAAAAAAAGCCTCCAAGCCAACTGTAACAGAATCAGACTTCCACATCCATGACACCCCTCTCCCCCATTCTGCCTGACACCAAACACATGAAAAACTTCCCCCCAACTCACAGTTTCTACATTGAAAAAAACGAGATCAAGGTAGACAACCAGCTTTCCCACCACCTTGGGTTCCCTGACAAAATACCTGTCTCTGCCTTAACCTATGGGAAGTATCATAAGTGCTGGAAGGGAGAAATATCCCTGAGAACAGGCAGAGACAAAGTAGGGAGGTGGGACAGTTGCTCTGTAACTCAGCCAAAGGAGACATTAAATCAGAGTGGCTATATAGCACCACATTCCAGGAGGTACATTCAGCAGGTCCCCTGGACAAACCCCTAGCCAGGCTTCCCACACCTCTGGGATATCTCCTTTGGGACTTCCCCAATTCAGGACAGCCAGTGACTGATGGGTCACTAGAGCCACAGCAAGCCTGGGCTTAAGGCACCACCTAGAGCCAAAAGGAGACAGCAACCTAGCGATAAAGACTCTCTAAGCAAATACAGGAAATAAAAACCAAAACAAGTCAGACAGAGAAGACTGGAATAAATAGCAAATCCTCAATGCAAAGACATAGATGTACATCCATAAGAAGCAACAGCAAACAGTGAACCATCAGGGAACCAGTAACTGACCCTAATGAGACAGCAATATGTGAGCTCTCTGGCCAATAATTCAAAATAGTAGTTTTTAGGAAACTCAGTGATCTCAAGATAACACACAAAAGCAATTCAGAAATATATCAGAGAAATTTAACAAAGAGATTGAAATAATTTTAAAAATTAAAAAAAATCTTGGAACTGAGAAATACACTTGCTAAACTGAAAAAGTTACTAAAAATTCTCAACAGCAGAACGGGTCAAGCAAAGGAAAGAATTAGTGAGCTCAAAGACAGGCTATTTGAAAATACACAGTCAGAAAAAGGAATGAAAAGAAATGAAGACTGTATACAAGATATAGAAAAAATTACTTCAAAAGACCAAATCTAAGACTTATCGGTGTTCAAGAGGGAGTTGAGCAAGAGCAAGGAGTAGAAAGCTTATTCAAAGAAATAATAACAGAAAATTTCCCCAAATTGAGAAAGATGTAAATATCCAGATATGGGAAGATCAGAGAACACCAAACAAAATCAACCCCAAAAAGACTGTACCCCAAGGCATATAATAAACTCTCAAAAGTCAAAGACAAAGATAGAACTCTAAAATCAGTAAGAGAAAAGAAGCAAATAACGTATAAAGGAGCTCTAATTCATCTGGAAATGGACTTCTTACTAGAGACCATACAGGCCAAGAGGGAGTGAAATGGCATTTTCAAACTGAAAAAAAAAAAAACCTGCCATCCAAGATATTGCATCCAGCAAATTATCCTTCAACTGTGAAGAAGAGATAAAGTGTTTTCCAGACAAGCAGAAGTTGAAGGAATTTACCACCACCAGATCTGTCTTACAAGAAATGCTAAAGGGAGTTCTTCTGTTGGAAAGAAAAAAAAAAAAACACTAATGTGCAAAAAGAAAATACTTGAAGGTATGAAACCCCTGGATAAAATTAAATACATTAACAAGCCCAGAATACTCTAATACTGTAATTATGGTGTATAATCCACTCATAATTCTAGCATGAAGCCCAAAAGACAAATCTATCAAAAATGGTAACAGCTATAGCAACCTGTTAAGAGACAGATAATATGGAAATATGTAAACTGAGACAACTAAAAGTTAAAATGTAGGGGAATGGAGTTAAAATGTAGATTTTTTTCCACTTTTTTCTTTGATGTAAGATAAATTATCATCTCTTTAGAATAACTTGTTATATATATTTTTTGTCAGCATCATTGCAACCACATCACAAAAATCCATAATAGATTTTAAAAATAAAAAGGAATGAACTAAGACATTCCGCCAGAGAAATTCACTTTTCCACAAAGGAAGATAGTAAGAAAAGAAGAAAGGAAGACAAAAGTTACAAAACCAGAAAACAAGCAACAAGATGGCAGTAGTAAGTCCTTGCTTATCAATAATAATACTGAATGTAAAGGGTCTCAATTTTCCAATTAAAAGGCAGCAAGAGGCTTGATAAAGAAACAAGACTTAACTATATGCAGCCTACAAGAAACCCACTTCACCTATAAAGACACACATAGACTGAGAGTGAAGGGATGGGAAAACACATTCCATACAACTGGAGGTCAAAAAGAGCAAGAGTAGCTATATTTAGATAAAATAGACTACAAATCAATGACTGTAAAAGAAGACAAAGAAGTTCACTATATAATGATAAAGGAGTCAATTCAGCAAAAGGATATAACAATTTTAAGTATCTCTGCACCCAACATTGGGGCTCCCAAATATATAGAGCAAACACTAATAGATCTGCAGGGAGAGAGAGGGCTGCAATGCAATAATAGTAAGAGATTTTAACACACCATTCTCTGTTATCGACAGATCATCCAGACAGAAAATCAACAAAGAAACGGCAGAATTAAACTACACACTAGACCTAATAGGCCTGACATTTACAGAACATTTCACCCAACTGTTGCAGAATGCAAATTCTTTTCAACAGCATATAGAACATTCCCCCAGAATAATCCTATCAGGCCACAAGACACATCTAATCAAATTCAAAAAAGTAGAAGTTATAGCAAGTATCTTTGATCACAATGGACTAAAACTAGAAATCAATAACAAGAGCAACCTTGGAAACTACACAAATATATGTAAATTAAACAACATGCTCCTGAATGATTAGTGGGTCAATGAAGACATCAAGAAAGAAATTTAAACATTTTTGAAACAAACAAAAGTTGAAATACAACATACCAAAATCTATGGGATATAGCAGAAGCAGTACTAACAAGGAATTTTATAGTTATAAATGCCTATATCAAAAAAGTAGAAAGACTTAAAATAAACAACCCACGAATGTACCTCAAAGAATTAGAAAGGCAAGAACAAACCAAACCCAAAATTAGTAGCAGGAAATAAATAATGAAGATTAGAGCAGAAATAAATAAAATTGAGACTAAAAAAACTACAGACGATCAACAAAATGAAAAGTTGGCTTTTCAAAAAGATAAACAAAACCAACAAACCTTTAGTTAGACTAAGAAAAACAGAGAAGTTCCAAATAAACAAAATCAGAAACAAAAATGGAAACATAACAACTGAAACCTCAGAAATACAGAGTCATTAGAAACTGTAATGAATCACTAAAAGCCAACAAACTGGGAAATATAGAGGAAATAAATAAATTCCTGGACACAAAGAGCCTGCCAAGATTGAACCATGAAGAAATAAACAGCCTCAACACAGCAATAGCGAATAAGGAGACTGACGCTGTAACAAAAAGTCTTTCATCAAAGGAAAGTCCAGGACCTGCTGACTTCATTGCTGAATTCTACCAAACACTTAAATAATTAATACCAATTCTCTTCAAACTTCAAAAAAAAAAAATGAAGAGGAAGGAATACTTCGAAACTCATTCTACAAAGCCAGCGTTACTCTGATACCAAAACTACCCAGAGACACACAAGAAAACAAAACTACAGACCAATATTACTGATGAGCATAGATGCAAAAATCCTTAACAAAATACTAGCAAACAGAATTCAACAACACATTAAAAAGATCGTATATCATGAGCAAGTAGAACTCATCCAAGGAATGTGAGGATGGTTCACCATACACAAATCAATAAATTTGATACATCACATTAACAGCACCAAGAACAAAAACCATATGATTATTTCAATAAATGCCAAAACATCATTCAATAAAATTCAGTATCCCTTTCTGATAAAACCCTCATCAAACTGGTTATAAAAGGAACATACCTCAAAATAACAAAGGGCATACATGACATACTTACAGCTAATTTTGCACTGAATGGGGAAAAATTGAAGGCCTTTTCTCTAAGATCTGCAACAAGACAAGTATACCCACTTTCACCACTTTTATTCAATGTAATATCAGAAATCCTAGCCAGAGCAATTAGGCAAGAGAAAGAAATAATGGGCATTCAAATTGGAAAGGAAAAAGCCAAATAGCCTTGTTCACAGATGGCATGATATTATGTTTAGAAAAACTTAAAACTCACCAAAAAACTATTAAAACTGATAAATGAATTCAGTAAAGTCACAGGATACAAAATGAATGTATAAAAATCAATAGCATTTACATATGCAGTAATAAACAATCTGACAAAGAAATCAGAAATGCAGTGGCCTTCAAAATAGCTACCAAGAATATAAAATACCTAGTATTCAATTCAACAAAAGAAGTGATATATCTATACAAGGAAAACTATAAAACTCTGATTAAAAAAATACACATGTACATAAATACCTGATGCAAGAAATAGGACACAAAAAAGGATATTCTGTGTTGATTAATTGGAAGAATTACTATTGTTAAAATGACACTACTACCCAAAGCAATGTACAGATTCAATGCAATCTCTCTCAAAATACCAATAACAGTTTTCGCAGAAACAGGACAAAAAATTCTAAAATTTATATGGAACCACAAAAGACCCTGAATAGCTAAAGAAATCCTGAGGTAAAGAACAAAGCTAGAGGCATCATGCTACCTGACTTCAAAATTTACTAGAAAGCTATAGTAACCAAAGCAGCATGGTACTGGCATAAAAAGACACATTGACCAATGGAACAGAATAGAGTACCCAGATATAAATCCACACATTTATAGCCAACTCATCTTCATCAAAGGAGCCAAGAATGGGGAAAGGAAAGTCTCTTCAATAAATTGTGCTGGGAAAACTGGAAAACTACATGCAGAAGAATGAAACTAGACCCATACCTCTCACCATACACAAAAATCAAACCGAAATGAATTAAATACTTAAATCTAAGACTTGAACCTATGAAAACTACAAGAAGAAAACATAGGGAAATGCTCCAGGACATTGGTCTGGGCAAAGACTTTTCATACAAGACCTCAAAAGCACAGGCAACCTAAGCAAAAGTGGATAAATAGGATTACCTCAAACTAAAAAGCTTCTGCACAGCAAAGAAAACAATCAACAAAATGAAGAGACAACCCACAGAATGGAAGAAAATATTTGCAAACCATCCATCTGACAAGTGATTAAAAACCAGAATATATCAGGAGCTCAAACAACTCAATGCAAAAAAACCCAAATAATCCAATGTAAAAAATGGGCAAAAATCTGAACAGACATTTCTCAAAATAAGACATATAAATGGCCAATGGGTAAATAAAAAGTGCTCAGTATCACTAACCATCAGAGAAATGCAAATCAAAACCACAAGGAGATATCATCTCACCCCAATTAAAGTAGCTTTTACCAAAAAAACAGGCAATAATGGATGCTGACAAGGATGTGAACAAAGGGGAACCTTTATACATTGTCGGTGGGAATACATATTATTACAGTCACTATAAATGCTCTTCGAAAAACTAAAAATAGAACTACCATATGATCCAACAATTCCACTACTGGGTTTATATCCAAAAGAAACAATATTAATATACCAAAGAGATATCTGAACTACCATGTTTATTGCTGTACTGTTCACAATAACCAAAATATGTAATTAATCTAAATGCCTATCAATAGGTGAATGGAAAAAGAAAGTATAATATATATACACAATAGAATATCATTCATCCATAAAAAACAACGAAATCCTGTCATTTGTAGCAACATGAATAGAAATGAAGGCTATTATGTTAAGTGAAACGAGCCAAGTACAGAAAGACAAATATCACATCTTCTCACTTATATGTGGGAGCTAAAAAAGTGAATCACATAAAGATAGTAGATTGGTGGTTACCAGAGGCCAGGAAAGGTAGAGGAAGTGGGTAAAGAAGAAAAGATAATTAAGTGGATACAAAGATACACTTTAATAAAAGAAATAAGACCTAGCGTTTGGTGAATCAGTAGGATGACTATACTTTAAAATATCCTATTGTACATTTCAAAATAGCTAGAAGAGAATAATTTGAATGTTTCTAGCATTTTTAAAAAGGCAAATATTTAAGGTGATGGATATCCCAAGTACACTGATTTGAATTTTACAAATTATATGAATGTATTAAACTATCACATATACTCTGAAATGATATACATCTATTATGCATCAGCGAAAATTGTTTAAAAGAAACATAGATAATATTGTTTATTCATTACTTCTCCCACCATCATTGGCTATCCTGGGCTCAAATTTTACCTCTGCCAGTTACTTCTTGGGTAATCTTGGGCAAGCCACTTGACTCCTCTGTGCCTCAGTTTCTTCTTCTGTAATATAAGGGCACTAATGTCATCATACTCATGGGGTTTCACAGATTCAATGAGTAAAGATATACAAAATGCTTAGAACAGTGCCTACTATATAATAAATGTTACATACTGTTGCCTGTCATTATTAAACACTGAAGATTGGTAATAGGTAGCCCCACCTATTCTACACTCATTACAGTTGGGTTTGGCTAGAAAAAAGACAAGCATTGTTGTTAGTGAACAACGAAGATCAGGGCTTCTCTACAATAAAGCAACCAAAGATCTTGAGCTTTTCCACAAGGACTTTCATCCTGGACCCTGAAAAATGAAAGAATTATGCCTCGGAAACTGCAAAAGCCAATTCCTAATCCAATTAATGTAATGGTGTTGTTCTCTCTCTCTCCTCTCTGTCTCATTTTACAGGTATACACTTTATTTGACGATAACAACTTTTTTTTTCCCTCTACCCTTGATTTTGGTGTGCTATATTTTAATTTTATGCTATACTTGGGAGATGTATCAACAGAATAAGGATGCCAGATGGTAAGTGTTTGCCTTGTTTATTTGTTAAAAGAACAATTTAGATAGCCTAAGACATCTACAATAGAAACTTAGGCAACAGTGACTTGAAACATACCACATTTAGACATGTGGACATTGATATATGTCTATAGAAAAAATTTTTGGAAAATAAGACATGTACTAAATAAACTGCTTAAGAATCTCTCAGTGATGAGTGTTGAAATCACAGATGTAATGGTTTCATTAAAATGCATACGGAACTTAAGATTCTATTTAAAGAATAATTTTATATTTGTTATTAAGTTATTTAACTGTTTTCATTGCACATTTTGCAGAGTTGCATGCATATGTAAATATCTTAGATGTTATGTGCAACCTTTTAATTTTTGTGTTTCAATTTTTTTAATTTAAAGGAGAAAAGTCTCACTAATATTTGAATTTTAAAGGAAGGGTTTTATTAATATTAAAAGATTAATTAGGAGCAAATGAAACCAAAGAGTTAACCTAAAGTCAATAAACTTGAGAAGGACCTTTGAAGATACTTGTCTCTAAAGCTGCATAAATAAATCTAAATTATTTTCACCTTGAGATTGTGTATTCCACAATCTACTTGTTCAAATGAATAAGTCAGTAATTATATAACCTGTTGGTTAAAAACACACTTACATTTATTAAACATTATATTTTAAATATATTTTTGTGTTTCTTATGAAAAGGCAAGTTTGCTGGGTTTCCCTGCACACTACAAATTTACAAATTTTACAAACTTTTTGTTTAAAAAAATGTGAGCAACTTAACCACCATTCCTCAAAATTTGTGGCAAACCCTTGAACCAAAGGTTTGTAAGTAGTCTGTTGGCTCACAACATTTTTTTCCCACTTAGTTTCTTGGAATTCTTTGAAAGTCTTGCACTAGTAAAGTGTGGTCCATTTGGGAAGAAAAAGGAAGTAGCCACAGTTACAGAAAAAAAAATTAGCTTATAAATGTATCCCAGGGAGCTGAGTTGGTGAGAAGGTTAAAATGAAATCATATGGAATATTAAAGATACCAACAGCTAGAGAGAATGCTTGAGCCTTTTTTAAACAGTTCTCCAAATCAGATCATTTTGCTCCTGACTCTTTTCTCAGAAATGCTAAGAGGATCTTATGAAACAAATCTCATACACATCAAAATGCAAAAAATTAGAGGAATGATAGTGCCTACTCTGATAAATTGCAGGGGAATCAAATGATTTTTAGCTTCCATGCTTTTAAAATTATTCCCAAGTTTTATTCATCTGTTACCCCCATGTCCCAGGGAAATTTCCATTAAATGCCTAAATATGACATAACATGATTAAATATGGGAATTTTAAAATATGTTTTATTTTAAAATAATTTGCATTTCTAAAAAAGTGGATAGTAGAGATATAGTACAGATAGTACAGAGATAGTATAGAGGGTTCCCAAATACCCCTCACTCAGTTTTCCCATTGTTAACATCTTACATTACCTAGGATATTTGTCAAAACAAAGAAAATTGCAGTACATTACTGTTAACTAAATTCCATTCTTTACTGGACTTCACTAATTTTTCCATTAAAGTCCTAAATCTGTTCCAGATTCAATCCAGAATAGCACATTGGATTTAGTTATCATGTCTTCCCAGTGTCCTCTGATCTGTGAGTTTCTCACTCTTTCCTTACTTTTCATGACCTTCATAGTCTTGAGCACTGGCCAGGTATCCTGTAGAACATTCCCAATATGAGTTCGCCTGATATTATATCATGATTAGACTGTACTTACATGTTTTTATTTAAAAAAATCAACTCTTCTAATCACAGTATATCAGGGGTCACATGATAGCCATGTTACATCACTGTTGATACTAGCCTTGATTACCTGGTTAAGGTGGTGTTTGCTAGGTTTCTCCACCATGAAACTACTATTTATCCCTTTCACTATTCTATTCTTTGGAAATGAGTCACTAACATAGCCTACCTTCAAAGGGGAAGCAGGAAGATGGGAATTAAGCTCCATCTCCTGAAAGGGGAGTATCTATGTAAGAATCCCTATATTATTTGGAATGCTTCTGTAAAAAAGGTCTGGCTCTTCTCTCCTCATTTTATTCAATATTATTTATATTACTATAGACTGATATGTTTCTTTCATACATTGAGTCATAATTTAATGCTTTGTTATTTATTTGGTCTCTCAAAATGTTCCAGCTTTGAACCTTACATGACAGGAGAGAGTGGCATAACATATTTAAACACTGAAGGAAAAAAACTTATACCCTAGAATAGTATATCCAGCAAAAATACTCTTCAAACATGAAGGAGAAATAACGACTTTCCCAGATGAACTAAAGCTGAGGAATTTCATCAACACTAGACCTGTCTTACAAGAAATCCTAAAGGGAGTACTTCAATCAGAAGTAAAAGGACATGGAGGGAAGAGCCAAGATGGCCGAATAGGAACAGCTCCGGTCTACAGCTCCTAGCATGAGCGACGCAGAAGTCGGGTGATTTCTGCATTTCCATCTGAGGTACCAGGTCCATCTCACTAGGGAGTGCCAGACAGTGGGCACAGGACAGTGGATGCAGTGCACCGTGCGCGAACCAAAGCAGGGTGAGGCATTGCCTCACTCGGGAAGCACAAGGGGTCAGGGAGTTCCCTTTCCTAGTCAAAGAAAGGGGTGACAGATGGCACCTGGAAAATCGGGTCACTCTCACCCTAATACTGCACTTTTCCGACAGGCTTAGGAGACGGCACACCAGGAGATTATATCCTGCACATGGCTCAGGGGGTCCTACGCCCACAGAGTCTCGCTAATTGCTAGCACAGCAGTCTGAGACCAAACTGCAAGGCAGCAGCGAGGGTGGGGGAGGGTTGCCCACCATTGCCCAGGCTTTCTTAGGTAAACAAAGCAGCCTGGAAGCTCGAACTGGGTGGAGCCCACCACAGCTCAAGGAGGCCTGCCTGCCACTGTAGGCTCCACCTCTGGGGGCAGGGCACAGACAAACAAAAAGACAGCAGTAACCTCTGCAGACTTAAATGTCCCTGTCTGACAGCTTTGAAGACAGCAGTGGTTCTCCCAGCACGCAGCTGGAGATCTGAGAACAGGCACACTGGCTCCTCAAATGGGTCCCTGACCCCTGACCCCCGAGCAGCCTAACTGGGAGGCACCCCCCAATAGGGGCAGACTGACACCTCACATGGCCAGGTACTCCTCTGAGGCAAAACTTCCAGGGGAACAATCAGACAGCAGCATTCGCGGTTCACGAAAATCCAGTGTTCTGCAGCCACCGCTGCTGGTACCCATGCAAACAGGGTCTGGAGTGGACCTCTAGCAAACTCCAACAGACCTGCAGCTGAGGGTCCTGTCTGTTAGAAGGAAAACTAACAAACAGGACATCCACACCAAAAACCCATCTGTACATCACCATCATCAAAGACCAAAAGTAGATAAAACCACAAAGATGGGGAAAAAACAGAGCAGAAAAACTGGAAACTCTAAAAAGCAGAGCGCCTCTCCTCCACCAAAGGAACACATCTCCTCACCAGCAATGGAACAAAGCTGGACGGAGAATGAATTTGATGAGAGAAGAAGGCTTCAGATGATCAAACTACTCTGAGCTACAGGAGGAAATTCAAAACAAAGGGAAAGAAGTTAAAAACTTTGAAAAAAAATTTAGACGAATGTATAACTAGAATAACCAATACAGAGAAGTGCTTAAAGGAGCCGATGGAGCTGAGAGCCAAGGCTCAAAAACTACGTGAAGAATGCAGAAGCCTCAGGAGCTGATGGCGATCGACTGGAAGAAAGGGTATCAGTGACAGAAGATGAAATGAATGAAATGAAGCGAAAGGGAAGTTTAGAGAAAAAAGAATAAAAAGAAACGAACAAAGCCTCCAAGAAATATGGGACTATGTGAAAAGACCAAATCTACGTCTGATTGGTGTACCTGAAAGTGACAGGGAGAATGGAACCAAGTCGGAAAACACTCTGCAGGTTATTATCCAGGAGAACTTCCCCAATCTAGCGAGGGAGGCCAACATTCAGATTCAGAAAATACAGAGAAGGCCACAAAGATACTCCTTGAGAAGAGCAACTCCAAGACACATAATTGTCAGATTCACTAAAGTTGACATGAAGGAAAAAATGTTAAGGGCAGCCAGAGAGAAAGGTCAGGTTACCCGCAAAGGGAAGCCCATCAGACTAACAGTGGATCTCTCAACAGAAACTCTACAAGCCAGAAGAGAGTGGGGGCCAATATTCAACATTCTTAAAGAAAAGAATTTTCAACCCAGAATTTCATATCCAGCCAAACTAAGCTTCATAAGTGAAGGAGAAATAAAATCCTTTACAGACAAGCAAATGCTGAGAGATTTTGTCACCACCAGGCCTGCCCTAAAAGAGCTCCTGAAGGAAGCACTAAACATGAAAAGGAACAACTGGTACCGGCCACTGCAAAATCATGCCAAATTGTAAAGACCATCGAGGCTAGGAAGAAACTGCATCAACTAATGAGCAAAATAACCAGCTAACATCATAATGACAGGATCAAATTCACATGTAACAACATTAACTTTAAATGTAAATGGACTAAATGCTCCAATTAAAAGACACAGACTGGCAAATTGGATAAAGAGTCAAGACGCATCAGTGTGCTGTATTCAGGAAACCCATCTCACGTGCAGAGACACACATAGGCTCAAAATAAAAGGATGGAGGAAGATCTACCAAGCAAATGGAAAACAAAAAAAG
The DNA here is from genome assembly GCF_029289425.2 of Pan paniscus. Classification (NCBI taxonomy): domain Eukaryota; kingdom Metazoa; phylum Chordata; class Mammalia; order Primates; family Hominidae; genus Pan; species Pan paniscus. The sequence goes on along the minus strand of NC_073254.2, from coordinate 119,969,786 downwards.
GCAGGGGTTGCAATCCTAGTCTCTGATAAAACAGACTTTAAACCAACAAAGATCAGAAGAGACAAAGAAGGCCATTACATAATGGTAAAGGGATCAATTCAACAGGAAGAGCTAACTATCCTAAATATATATGCACCCAATACAGGAGCACCCAGATTCATAAAGCAAGTCCTGAGTGACCTACAAAGAGACTTAGACTCCCACACAATAATAATGGGAGACTTTAACACCCCACTGTCAACATTAGACAGATCAACGAGACAGAAAGTTAACAAGGATACCCAGGAATTGAACTCAGGTCTGCACCAAGCAGACCTAATAGACATCTACAGAACTCTCCACCCCAAATCAACAGAATATACATTTTTTTCAGCACCACACCACACCTATTCCAAAATTGACCACATACTTGGAAGTGAAGCTCTCCTCAGCAAATGTAAAAGATCAGAAATTATAACAAACTGTCTCTCAGACCACAGTGCAATCAAACTAGAACTCAGGATTAAGAAACTCACTCAAAACTGCTCAACTACATGGAAACTGAACAACCTGCTCCTGAATGACTACTGGGTATATAACGAAATGAAGGCAGAAATAAAGATGTTCTTTGAAACCAATGAGATCAAAGACACAACATACCAGAATCTCTGGGACACATTCAAAGCAGTGTGTAGAGGGAAATTTATAGCACTAAATGCCCACAAGAGAAAGCAGGAAAGATCCAAAATTGACACCCTAACATCACAATTAAAAGAAGTAGAAAACCAAGAGCAAACACATTCAAAAGCTAGCAGAAGGCAAGAAATAACTAAAATCAGAGCAGAACTGAAGGAAATAGAGACACAAAAAACCCTTCAAAGAATTAATGAATCCAGGAGCTGGTTTTTTGAAAGGATCAACAAAATTGATAGACCGCTAGCAAGACTAATAAAGAAGAAAAGAGAGAAGAATCAAATAGAGGCAATAAAAAGTGATAAAGGGGATATCACCACTGATCCCACAGAAATACAAACTACCATCAGAGAATACTACAATCACCTCTACGCAAATAAACTAAAAAATCTAGAAGAAATGGATAAATTCCTCGACACATACAACCTCCCAAGACTAAACCAGGAAGAAGTTGAATCTCGGAATAAACCAATAACAGGCTCTGAAATTGTGGCAATAATCAATAGCTTACCAACCAAAAAGAGTCCAGGACCAGATGGATTCACAGCCGAATTCTACCAGAGGTACAAGGAGGAACTGGTACCATTCCTTCTGAAACTATTCCAATCAATAGAAAAAGAGGGAATCCTCCCTAACTCATTTTATGAGGCCAGCATCATCCTGATACCAAAGCCAGGCAGAGACACAACCAAAAAAGAGAATTTTAGACCAATATCCTTGATGAACATTGATGCAAAAATCCTCAATAAAATACCAGCAAACTGAATCCAGCAGCACATCAAAAAGCTTATCCACCATGATCAAGTGGGCTTCATCCCTGGGATGCAAGGCTGGTTCAATATATGCAAATCCATAAAGGTAATCCAGCATATAAACAGAACCGAAGACAAAAACCACACGATTATCTCAATAGATGCAGAAAAGGCCTTTGAGAAAATTCAACAACACTTCATGCTAAAAACTCTCAATAAATTAGGTATTGATGGGACGTATCTCAAAATCATAAGAGCTATCTATGACAAACCCGCAGCCAATATCATACTGAATGGGCAAAAACTGGAAGCATTCCCTTTGAAAACTGGCACAAGACATGGATGCCCTCTCTCACCACTCCTATTCAACATAGTGTTGGAAGTTCTGGCCAGGGCAATGAGGCAGGAGAAGGAAATAAAGGGTATTCAATTAGGAAAAGAGGAAGTCAAATTGTCCCTGTTTGCAGATGACATGATTGTATATCTAGAAAACCCCATTGTCTCAGCCCAAAATCTCCTTAAGCTGATAAGCAACTTCAGCAAAGTCTCAGGATACAAAATCAATGTACAAAAATCACAAGCATTCTTATATACCAATAACAGACAAACAGAGAGCCAAATCATGAGTGAACTCCCATTCATAATTGCTTCAAAGAGAATAAAATACCTAGGAATCCAACTTACAAGGGACGTGAAGGACCTCTTCAAGGAGAGCTACAAACCACTGCTCAGTGAAATAAAAGAGGATACAAAGAAATGGAAGAACATTCCATGCTCATGGGTAGGAAGAATCAATATCATAAAAATGGCCATACTGCCCAAGGTAATTTATAGATTCAATGCCATTCCCATCAAGCTACCAATGACCTTCTTCACAGAATTGGAAAAAAACTATTTTAAAGTTCATATGGAACCAAAAAAGAGCCCACATTGCCAAGTCAATCCTAAGCCAAAAGAACAAAGCTGGAGGCATCACGCTACCTGACTTCAAACAATACTACAAGGCTACAGTAACCAAAACAGCATGGTACTGGTACCAAAACAGAGATATAGATCAATGGAATAGAACAGAGCCCTCAGAAATAATGCTGCATATCTACAACTATCTGATCTTTGACAAACCTGAGAAAAACAAGCAATGGGGAAAGGATTCCCTATTTAATAAATGGTGCTGGGAAAACTGGCTAGCCATATGTAGAAAGCTGAAACTGGATCCCTTCCTTACACCTTATACAAAAGTTAATTCAAGATGGATTAAAGACTTAACGTTAGACCTAAAACCATAAAAGCCCTAGAAGAAAACCTAGGCATTACCATTCAGGACATAGGCATGGGCAAGGACTTCATGTCTAAAACACCAAAAGCAATGGCAACAAAAGCCAAAATTGACAAATGGAGTCTAATTAAACTAAAGAGCTTCTGCACAGCAAAAGAAACTACCATCAGAGTGAACAGGCAACCTACAAAATGGGAGAAAATTTTCGCAACCTACTCATCTGACAAAGGGCTGATATCCAGACTCTACAATGAACTCAAACAGATTTACAAGAAAAAAACAAACAACCCCATCAAAAAGTGGGCGAAGGACATGAACAGACACTTCTCAAAAGAAGACATTTATGCAGCCAAAAAAACACATGAAAAAATGCTCACCATCACTGGGCCTCAGACAAATGCAAATCAAAACCACAATGAGATACCATCTCACACCAGTTACAATGGCCATCATTAAAAAGTCAGGAAACAACAGGTGCTAGAGAGGATGTGCAGAAATAGGAACACTTTTACACTGTTGGTGGGACTGTAAACTAGTTCAACCATTGTGGAAGTCAGTGTGGCGATTCCTCAGGGATCTACAACTAGAAATACTATTTGACCCAGCCATCCCATTACTGGGTATATACCCAAAGGACTATAAATCATGCTGCTATAAAGACACACGCACACGTATGTTTATTGCGGCACTATTCACAGTAGCAAAGACTTGGAACCAACCCAAATGTCCAACAATGATAGACTGGATTAAGAAAATGTGGCACATATACACCATGGAATACTATGCAGCCATAAAAAATGATGAGTTCATGTCCTTTATAGGGACATGGATGAAATTGGAAATCATCATTCTCAGTAAACTGTCGCAAGGACAAAAAACCAAACACCATATGTTCTCACTCATAGGTGGGAATTGAACAATGAGAACACATGGACACAGGAAGGGGAACATCACACTCTGGGGACTGTTTTGGGGTGGGGGGAGGGGGAAGGGATAGCATTAGGAGATATACCTAATGCTAAATGATGAGATAATGGGTGCAGCACACCAGCATGGCACATGTATACATATGTAACTAACCTGCACATTGTGCACATGTACCCTAAAACTTAAAGTATAATAATAATAAAATAAAAAATAAAATAAAATAACAAAAAAACCCAAAAATAATAGCTACAACAACTTTTCAAGACAGATAATACAATAAGATATACACTGAAACAACAAAAAGTTAAAAATTGGGGGACAAAGTTAAGGTGTAGAGTTTTTACTAGTTTTCTTTTTGCTTGTTTGTTTATGCAAACAGTGTTAAGTTGTTATCAGGTTAAAATAATGCCTTATAACATAGTATTTGTAAGACTTATGGCAACCTCAAATCAGAAAACATACAATGGATAGACAAAAAATAAAAAGCAATAAACTAAATCCTATTACCAGAGAAAATCACCTTCACTAGAGGAAGACAGGAAGGAAAGAAAGAAGGAAGAGAACGCAAAACAACCAGAAAACAAATTTTAAAATGGCAGGAGTAAGTCCTTGCTTATCAATAACAACATTGAATATAAATGGACTAAACTCTTCAATCAAAAGACAAAGACTGGCTGACTGAATGAAAAAACAAGACCTGTTGATCTATTGCCTTCAAGAAACACACTTCAACTATAAAGACACACATAGACTGAAAAAAAAGGAATGGAAAAACATACACCATACCAATGGAAACCAAAAAAAGCAGGAGTAGTCATATCAGACAAAATAGATTTCAATTAGAAAACTATAACAAAAGACAAAGAAGATCACCATATAATGATAAAAAGGGGTCAATTTAGCAAGAGGATATAACAATTTAAAATATATATTCACCCAACACTGGAGTATCCAGATATATAAAGCAAATATTATTAGAATTAAAGAGAGAGATAGGCCCCAATATAATAGTAGCTGGAAACTTCAATAACTTACTTTCAGCATTGAACAAATCTTCCAGCCAGAAAATTGACAAAGAAACACTGCACTTAATGTGCACTGTAGACCAAATGGATCTAATATATATTTACAGGACATCTCATCCAATGGCAGCAGAATATACATTATTTTCCTTAGCACATGGATCATTCTCAAGGATAGAACATATGTTAGGTCACAAAACAAGTCTTTAAAAATTCAAATAATTGAAATAATACCAAACATCTTCTCTGACCACAATAGAATAAAACTGTAAATCAATAAGAGGAATTTTGGAAACTATACAAACACATGGAAATTACAAAATATGCTCCTGAATGACCAGTGGGTCAATGAAGAAATTAAGGAAGTTGAAAAATTTCTTGAAACAAATGATAATGGAAACACAACATACCAAAACCTATGGGATACAGCAAAAGCAGTACTAAATGGGAAGTTTATAGCTGTAAGTGCCTACATCAAAAAAGATGAAAAATGTCAAATAAACAGTCTAATAATGTACCTTAAAGAACTAGAAAAGCAAGAGCAAACCAAACCCAAAATTAGTAGAAGAAAAGAAACAATAAAGATCACAGCAGAAATGAATGAGATTAAAATGAAGAAAACAATAGAAGAGATCCGTGAAACAAAAATCTGATTTTTTTTAAAGTTAAACAAAATTGACAAACTTTTAGCCAGACTAACTGAGAAAAAGACAGAAGATCTAAATAAATAAATTCAGAAATGGAAAGTAGACCTTACAACTGATACTGCAGAAATTCAAAGGATCATTAGTGGCTACCATGAGCAACTGTATGCCATTAAATTGGAAAATCTAGAAGAAATGGACAAATTCCTATACATATATAACCTACCAAGATTGAACCAGGAAGAAATCCAAAATCTGAATGACCACTAACAAGTAACAAGATCAAAGCCATAATTAAAAGTCTCCCAAGAAACAAAAACCCAGGACCCAATGGCTTCATTGAATCCTGCTAAACATTTAAAGAGCTAATACAAATTCTACTCAAATTACTCTGAAATATAGAAGAGCAGGGAATAATTCCAAACTCATTGTACAACACCAGTATTACTGTGATACCAAAATCAGACAAAGACACAACAAAAAAGAAAACTACAGGCAAATCTCTCTGATGAATATTCATGCAAAAATTCACAACAAAATATTAGCAAACCAAATTCAATGATATATTAGAAATCTCATTCATCATAACCAAGTGGGATTTATCCCAGGGGTGCCAGGATGATTCAACATATGTAAATTAATCAATGTAATACATCATATCAACAGAATGATCATTTAAATGATCAACATATGATCATTTAAATTCAATATAATAAATAGAAATATCAAATGCTGAAAAAGCATCTGATAAAATTCAACATCTCTTTATGATAAAAACCTTAAAAAAACTAGTTATAGGAGGAACATACCTCAACATAATAAAAGCCATATATGACAGACCCCCAGCTAGCATCATACTGAATGGGGAAAAAACTAAAAGACTTCCCTCTAAGATTTGGAACATGACAAGGATGCCCACTTTCACCACTGTTATTCAACATAGTACTGAGGTCCTAGCTAGAGCAATCAGACAAAAGAAAGAAATAAAGGACATCTGAATTGGAAAGGAATAAGCCAAATTATCCTTGTTTACAGATGACATGATTTTATATTTGGAAAACTCTAAAGACTCCACACACAAAAAAAACTATTAGAACTGATAAATTCGGTAAAGTTTCAGGATACAAAATCAACATACAAAAATCAGTAGCATTTCCATATGCCAACAGTCAACAATCTGAAAAAGAAATAAAAAAGTAAGACCACTGATAATAGCCACAAATAAAATTAAATACCTAAAAACTTAACAAAGAAGTGAAAGATCTCTATAATGAAAACTATAAAACACTGATGAAAGAAATTGAAGAGGACACCAAAAAATGGAAAGATATTCCACATTCATTGTTTGGAAAAATCAGTATTGTTAAAATGTTCATACTACCCAAAGCAATCTACGGATTCAAAGCAATGTCTATCAAAATACCAATGATATTCTTCACAGAAGTAGAAAAAAAAAATCTTAAAATTTATATGGAACCACAAAAGACCCAGAATCGCCAAATATATCCTGAGCAAAAAGAATAAAACTAGAGGAATCACATTACCTTACTTCAAATAATACTACAGATCTATGGTAACCAAAACAGCCTGGTACTGGCATAATAACAGAGACATAGACCAATGAAACAGAATAGAAAACCCAGAAACAAATTCACACACCTACAATGAATTCATTTTTAACAAAGGTGCCAAGAACATATACACTGGGGAAAAGACAGCCTCTTCAATAAATGATGCTGGTAAAATTGGATGTCCATATGCAGAAGAATGAAACTAGAGCCCCATTTCTCATTATATACAAAAATCAAATCAAAGTGGATTAAAGACTTAAATCTAAGACTTCAAACTATGAAACTTCTACCAGAAAATATTGGAGAAAATCTCCAGGACATTGGTCTGGGCAAAATTTCTTACTCCACAGGCACAGGCAACCAAAGCAAAAAATGGACAAATAGGTCCGGGCGCGGTGGCTCACGCCTATAATCCCAGCACTTTGGGAGGCCAAGGCGGGCGGATCGCGAGGTTAGGAGATCAAGACCATCCTGGCTAACACGGTGAAACCCTGTCTCTTACTAAAAATACAAAAAATTAGCTGGGCGTGGTGGCGGGTGCCTGTAGTCCCAGCTACTCGGGAGGCTGAGGCAGGAGAATGGCGTGAACCCAGGAGGCGGAGCTGGCAGTGAGCCGAGATCGTGCCACTGCACTCCAGTCTGGGCGACACAGCGAGACTCCGTCTCAAAAAAAAAAAAAAAAAAAAAGGACAAATGGGATCGCATCAAGTTGAAAAGCTTGGCTATATAAATTGCCAAGATTTAGAATCAACCTAAGTGTCCATCAACAGATCAATAGATAAAAATAATGTGATATGTGTACACAATGGAGTACTATTCAGCCATAAAACAGAATGAGATACTGTCATTTGCAAGAACATGGATGGAACCGAAAGTCACTATGTTAAGTGAAATAAACCAGGCACAGAAAGACAAACATCACATGTTCTCACACATTTGTGGGATCTAAAAATCAAAACAATTTTACTCATGGACATAGAGAGTAGAAAGATGGTTACCAGAGGCTGGAAAGGGTAGTAGGGGCCTGAGGGTGAGGAGAGGATGGTTAATGGGTATTAAAAAATAGTTCAAAAGAATGAATAAGGCCTAGCATTTGATAGCACAACAAGGTGACTATAGTCAATAATAATTGTACTTTTAAAAATAACTAAAAGAGTATAATTGGATTGTTCGTAATACAAAGTATAAATGCTTCAAGGGATGGATACCCAATTCTTCATGATGTGATTATTACACATTGCATGCCTGTATCAAAACATCTCATTTACCCCATAAATATATACACCTACTATGTACCCACAAAAAATTAAAAAAATTAACAACAACAAAAAAATGTTCCAGCTTTGGAAACTTTGGAAAGTTTTCAACAAGAATAAAAAAGAATATATCACAATGCACCGAGTAAGTAGGAATATAATAATGAGCTTCATATTTCACTGCAAAGCCATTATGAACTGTCCAAAAGGTTCTAGGAACACATTGCCCCATAATTTCTATGGTTGTTTATACCCTGTCTATCTGAATGTTTCCTCTGCAGCTGCAATCCCAGTGTACCAAAACAGAGAGTGATGAAGTTGACAAAGATGGTGCTGGTGCTGGTGGTAGTCTTTATCCTGAGTGCTGCCCCCTATCATGTGATACAACTGGTGAACTTACAGATGGAACAGCCCACACTGGCCTTCTATGTGGGTTATTACCTCTCCATCTGTCTCAGCTATGCCAGCAGCAGCATTAACCCTTTTCTCTACATCCTGCTGAGTGGAAATTTCCAGAAACGTCTGCCTCAAATCCAAAGAAGAGTGACTGAGAAGGAAATCAACAATATGGGAAACACTCTGAAATCACACTTTTAGGAAAGTACATGGATCACCATGAGTCTAGACATGATTGTCTATCTTACTGGTATTATTAGAAAGGGCAGGTGTACCGATATGTTTATGCCCATTCTTCTTGTGTACTTGTGACTCTTAGCAGCATGGAAGAGAAGTGTAACCATGCAAATACAATGAGCTTAATATGCTAACTTTAGCAAGATGTAAAATGTTGATCTCTATTGTGGGTAGGGAATGGGATAGTCTGAGATACCCAGGCTTCATGATGGTGTATATTATTTCAGCATATTATAAACTAGTCACTAATGAAAATGGCCATCCATGACCATTGACTCAAAACTCACCAAGGAACCTGACCTTGCCCTCCACACTGTGGCCTCACTGTAACAGTTTCCTCAAGGTTCCTAGGAGGGTATCACCTTAGAGTGAAGTCTGAAATTTGGCTATTTTTTATCTATAAAAAATGTCAGTTTTATATGGTCCAATACTAATACCCTCAACAACTAAGCCCCACCTTTTAGAATAAGTTACCATTTATTGCACACATGCAATGTGTAAGATTACATGTAACAAACCTGTGAAATAAGTATTATTACCTTTGTTTGCTAAGGCTCAGAAAGGAGAAATGATAGGCCTAATGCTGCAACAGCTATCTAAGAGCTGAGCTAACATTCAGCTCTGCCTGTTTCTTTTCTACTGCACGACCTTGACAACCTTTACTTATCACACTGGAGAACCCAGTAACTTGGAGTTTCTTTTGCTTTCTCCTGTAGCCCTACAAGAGGAGAACTAAAGTCTGATAGAAATGAGTTGATGTTTTAAGCATCGTTTTAGATTACCTTTGTTCTCACACCTGCTAACTGTAGAAACTGGCATCTGCACTTTAATAATAATACTTTACTTCTGGACTTTAAGCATAATTAAGAAACATTCCTGGCCGGGTGCAGTGGCTCACGCCTGTAATCCCAGCACTTTGGGAGGTGGAGGCAGGTGGATCACAAGGTCAGAAGTTCAAGACCAGTCTGGCCAACATAGTGAGACCCTGTCTACTAAAAATACAAAAAGATTAGCGGAGCATGGTGGCGCGTGCCTGTAGTCCCAGCTACTCAGGAGGCTGAGGCAGGAGAATTGCTTGAACCCAGGAGGTGGAGGTTACAGTAAGCCGAGATCACGCCACTGCACTCCAGCTTGGGCAACAGAGTGAGACGTCATCTCAAAAAACAAACAAACAAACAAAACAAAACAAAACAAAAAAACAAGAAACATTCCCTTTTGGTTACAGTATACATGTTTGTTCTAAGGTACAAAAAGTAATTAGCCCTTAAATTTTCATAGGTATTCATTATATCTATCTTTTCCTCTTTAGACTTATATATAGTTAGGAAAGGAAACAATGCATTTAATGCCTGGGTTCTACACTAAGACAAATATTGTTATTTTTGCTTGTGGATAAAGTCTGTAAACCCACCTTCTTCATCTAAATACATTAAATTTGTTTTCTCCGTAAACATCTGAAACCAATTTTCAACCAGCCCCTTCTAGAAAAAGAGTTAACCATTTTTATATCTGATCTCCATTTTTATATTTCAATTGTGTTTGGATAAACTTGTATTTGAATCAACCCAGATGTGATTTTTTAACCCTATTTATTTTACTCTAGAATTTTTAGGCACCATTTCAGAACTGGATAGTATCTAAATGCATATCTGGATGAATGGTTCTGTAAACCACATGAGAACTACACACTGAGACAGGTAGCATCTGAAACATTTTATTTCCATAGCTGAGGTCTAGAGACCTACATATGCAGCTGGATGCTCCTATAAAACGTCAATAAGAAGCTGTGTCATGGCCACAGTTTCAGGGGTCTTCATTCTCACTTTTCTAAGATGCAACAGTCCGGGCTCAGTGAATAATATTGACTTCTGAAGACCCAGCACAATGGGTCAGAAACATCTTATTATGTGATAATTGAAGAGCAATTGCTTACTTTCATTGTTTTTTTAATACAGAAAAATATTATGATTTTAAAGACTTAGCTTTAAACCACAGACCTTTTTCTAGTAGCAGTCCCAATAGTCCTCAAATAATTGGCCAATAAATTATTTTAAATTATATTTACTAAGAGTTGTAAGGAGCTTTATTTAGCATTTAATCAAAGTAGAAAATAAAAAGGGTGACTAATAAATTTATTTTTGTCCCTTTACATAGCGTTTCTATGCATAAGAATATTTATATGCAGATTTACAGAGGTGATTTGATAGAGATTCTTTGTGTGTTTTCTATGTTTGGCCATGATATGTATACATGTTTACTTTCAAATGAAGTTAATAATGATACTTGGGTATTTGTCACTCAGTCAAATAATAATCGTATCCTTATTCTATTCTTATTCAATTCTAGGTGCCTCATTTAAACTTTGATCTCAATTAATAAAAATGAATGAGTAAAAATTGCTTAGGTATTAATTTACCTCAGGCTTGTAGCTTCTACTTTTAAGATTTTCTATAAGGGATTTTATATTCTCTTAATAGAAATAGCTTCTCCTCAACAAAGAGCAAATGTTTCTGAATTAGTAAAATGTATCTTAAATATGGCCAGTAGTTTGAAGGCACTCATTATCATACCAAATTGTCGGAAACCTAGATTCTTGTATTATGTCTCAGAAATTACTGCTTTTTGTGGGTTATAATGTCACAGGGTCATGGAACATTGAATCTGAAACATACTTTAGAGACTGTCAAGTGTTAAAGATGAGAAAAATGAGCCACAAATAAACCAAATTATTTTTAACACAGTTCATTGTGGGTCCAGAGACCCACACCTAAAAAGCAGCTAGAAACCAGCCCTGAGTCCTTTCTACCAAACCATAGTCCCTCCCTTGTGGAACACTGATACAGTTGCTAATAGCTATAACAAATACTTAAAAGTTTACTGAGTAAATCAAGATTGTATAATTATGCTCTAAAAGTTGTCAAATTTTAAAGAAATACCTGACTCAGAATTTACTTGGATTTCTTGTCAGAATGGCAGACATTAATTATCCATTCTCTTCACAGAGCTCTATGGAATCAGCCCAAAGCAAAATAGAGAAATTAACAATATTTTCTTTTACTGCCCCCGATTTTTTGTTGACAGCTCTCTACACCAATAATTTAGTTCATTCTACAAAACGCCTCCTCTCTCACCTAAAGTTAGGAACAGCGCTACACTTCCTACAGTTACAATTCCTTTATGACTCTACCCTAGCAGAGGTAGCATCAGATTTTTCCATTTGGCCATTTTAGCAATGTTGAGATGTAGCTATAGTCCACTCAAAAAACTATACTTAATTGGTATCTTGATTTCTTGTGTTTGTAAATTCATCATTTAACACATATTTACAGAACACTCTATCTCCAAGCCACTGTGCTGAGCTCCACTGAGAATAATTTTTTTTAATGCCTAAGACATTACCTCATCTCAAGAACTGAAAATCCAGTGTCTCCTATGCTTCCTGTAGATCAACTGTACCCATTAGGTGTCCCAGAGAACAATCTACAATGGTTTCTTGATTCTAAAATATAATTCATAAAATATACCATTAATTTAATAACTGCTTTGGGAGGTAAAAACACAACATTCACATTAATAGATATACCCTCAGAAACACACGTGGAATGCACATCACAGAATTGAGGGGAAGAAAACGGTATCGACAACTGTCAGTACATTTTCTTCTAAGATTAAATGTACTCATCTCATCAGTTTATGAAAGGATTCTTCATTAAGTGATTTCATTGCTACTAATGTCTGAATTTAAAGACAAAAGTGAATCATATCAAAGGGTCAAAATTGATTAAATATCTCACAAACAATGTTTACCTTTTTCATGTAAGAACTGAGAAAAATGGGAATAATTTTGAATTAAATATATTGCAGCAGCAGCAAAACCACAAGAACTTGCTACTTAACAACAGAAAAACTTAACACTGCATTATGAAAATAGAGCTTTGAGCTTCTTGAGGATAAAAAGCTACCTCTGACTCATCACACCATCATTGGGAGTGTAATTCTGGGATACTACTTCAAAGGTATTCTCTTCTATCAGAAACCTATTTGAAAGTATAAAGTAGCCTTTTAATCAGAAGAGGGGAAAAAAGCATTTCTAAAACACTATATGATTTTTACTGAGACTACGGGTGGTTCCTATAGCTTATTAAATGTGTTGTTCTTCCTAATTTATAAAACTGAATACATTTGCTAGTTCTCTGAAAAACACTCAAGGCAGATATACTAGACATCTTTTAATAACAGCTATCTAAAATGCCATATGTAAGTCTGTTCCTAAGCAATTGACAAAATTATTTCCAGGAATAAGAAATAAGGAATGAGGTTCCTCTCCTCAATTTTCTTTTTTCTTTTCTTTTCTTTTTTTTTTTTTTTTTTTGAGACGGAGTCTCGCTCTGTCACCCAGGCTGGATGGAGTGCCGTGGCGCGATCTTGGCTCACTGCAAGCTCTGCGTCCCGGGTTCATGCCATTCTCCTGCCTCAGCCTCCCGAGTAGCTGGGACTACAGGTGCCCACCACCACGCCCAGCTAATTTTTGTATTTTTAGTAGAGACGGGGTTTCACTGTGTTAGCCAGGATAGTCTCGATCTCCTGACCTTGTGATCTGCCCGCCTCGGCCTCCCAAAGTGCTGGGATTACAGGCGTGAGCCACCATGCCGGGCCTCCTCTCCTCAATTTTCAATGTTGTGTTGACTGCTTTGGAATTCCTGGTGTCAGTAGACCTGGTTTAAGTTCCACCCTGGTCAATTACTAGATGTAAGACCCTTGCAAAGGACATGAGCAGACACTTCTCAAAAGAAGACATTCAGGCAAGACAGACATATGAAAAAAAGCTCAACTGATCATTAAAGAAATGCAAATCAAAACCACAATGAGATACCATCTCATGCCAGTCAGAATGGCAATTATTAAAAAGTCAAGAAACAACAGATGCTAGTGAGGTTGCAGAGAAAAAGGAATACTTTTACACTGTTGGTGGGAATGTACATTAGTTCAACCATGTGGAAGACAGTGTGATGATTCCTCAAAGACCTAGAAGCAGAAATAACATTTGACCCGGCAATCCCATTACTGGGTATATACCCAAAGCAATATAAATCATTCTATTATGAAGATACATGCATGTGTATGTTCATTGCAACACTGTTCACAATAGCAGAGACATGGAATCCACCCAAATGCCCATCAATGATAGACTGGATAAAGAAAATGTGGCACATATACACCATGGAATACTATGAAGCCATGAAAAATAATGAGATTACATCCTCTGCAGGGACATGGATGGAGCTAGAAACTGTTATCCTCAGCAAACAAATGCAGGAACAGAAAACCAAACACCGCATGTTCTCACTTATAAGTGGGAGCTAAACAGTGAGAACACATGGACACATTGGGAAGAACAAAACACACTGAGGCCTGTCAGCAGGGTGAGGGGAGTGAGGGCATCAGGAAGAATAGCTAATGGATGCTGGGCTTAATACCTAGATGATGGATTGATCTGTGCAGCAAACCGCCGTGGCACACATTTACCTATGTAACAAACCTGCACATCCTGTACAGAAGAAAATATTTTTTAAAAAACTGTTAACTAAACTACTTAATTTATAGATTTGGAAACTGGAGCCCAAAGAGGGTAAAGTGATAACTCAAAATCACAAAGCTTTTTGTTGCCAGAACAAGGGCAAAAATTTGAAGCTCCTGACTCTTAGGCCCTCCCTGGTTTCCACCATATCCTTCTTTCTCAGGCTGTACTCAGAAAGTAGGGGGCTGTGGATTCCATGCCAAGAAGTTGGTTTATAAATGCAGTGAGATGCCTTGAAACTTTTTGAGGAGGGCAGGATCAGAATCAGATCTGTGCTCTTAGAAATAGCTGGCACTAGAGTGTGTGATGAAAAGAACAGGAAGAGCCTGAGGCTGAAAATCACAGGAAGTTATCACAATGGGCCAGGAAATAATGTCTCAACCAGCACAATGACAGTAAAGGTGTATACATTTACCTACCATTTGTTGAGCGCATACAGTGTACCAGGCAATGTGCATAATCTCATATAATCCTTGCACAGCCCTCAGAGCTACATACCATTATTGTCCACATCTTATACATGAAGAATCCAGGGCTTGGAAAGGTTGAGTAACCTGCCTATGGTTACTCAGCTAGCAACCCCAGGCTGATGCTCTCATCCACTATGCTTCTTAGCCTTCACAGTGGATGCATCGTTAAAATGCAGATTCTGATTTGGTAGCTGTAGGGTGCAATCTGAGATTATGCATTTCTAACAAGCTCCCAAGTGATGCTGATGCTGCTGTTGCACAGAACACACTTTAAGCTGAAAAAGGTTGTGTCCAATAGAAATGCAAGGGAGGAAAGAGATAGGAGAAATCTTCAAAAATAAATTTGGTTGTGTGGAATGAGGAAGAGAGAAGATGATGAAACCATGTTGAGATTTCTAGCCAATGGGAAAGCTACTGATTAACATAAGAACCCAGGAGAAGGACCAGCTGCAATCTGTATTCATTAAATGGAGTTTCTGCTCATCTGTTTCTAGATCAATCTTAAAAAGAAAAAGAATTTAACATACTTTTTTGGCAGGCTACTAGTAGAAATTAACAGTGTGTACATATCTACATGCTCATTCAACCATATTGTTTATTAGCAACCCAGCCACACAATAATTTTTCTAGTTTTATAATATCATTATTAACACTTTATAGTTTTGTATCGTTTCTTAAAATCAAGACTGATGTTGACATGGAAAGGTATAATACAGACACCAGGGATTAATTATTGCATAAAGAATATAGAGAAGTGGGAGAAGAGAGAAAAACCACAGGCTATAAAGCCAGTAAACCTGGGTTTGCATCCCTAAATTGCTACTTAGTGCCTGTAAGACCTTGAGCAAGTTCAATAACTACTCAGTTCCTTATCTGTAAATTGAAGATGATAACATCACCCATTTCAAACTGTTGTTGTGAGACATGGATGTTTAAGGTGCTTCAAACACGCCTTGGATAGTGCAAATACTCAGTACTTTTAGTGTCCTTATCATTCCCCTCATCATCTTCATTATCATGATTATCAACATCATTATTTAAAAATACTTGATTGAAAAAACAGCCACAGTGTTTTGCAATTTCTCCCATTGAGAAGTAGTCTATTTTTAATCTAGACTGCCTTGAAACTTCCTTTTACCAATAGAATATGGCAGAAGTGATACCATGTAAATTCCAAAGCCTGGGTAGGCCTCAAGGAGCCTTCCTTGAACCTTCTACTTTTGCCCTTTTGAACCTGCTTGAGACACTACATAATGAAGCCAGTCTAGCCTACTGGGATTGAGAGGCCACATGAAGGAGAACCGAGGTACCCGAGATGGTAGCCAGCACCAACTGCCAGACATGTGGATGATACCCTCTGGACCAGCTGACTCTCCAGCATTCACAGCCATGAGAGTGGCTCAGATGTAACCAACAAATGAGCCATCCACCAATCCACAAAATTGTGAGAAATAATAAGTTGTTCTTTTTTTTAAAGCCAGAAGTTTTGGGGTGATTTGTATTATAGTATAGGTTACCAAAATAGCATCCATGTAAGTAAAAATTAGTAAAATAGTCCTTGTGATTAAAAAAATTGTGAGCCTCTAACGGATGCAGTTATTATGAATCTTGATTCATTCATTCATTCATTTATTCCATTTGAATATGCTAGCTGCTCCATAAATATCTATAGCATGAATATAAAATATGTTTCAGATACAGCTTGGTGAAAAAACATTTTCCTGCCCTTACAGAGTTTATAGTCCAGTTAGCATTAAAAGTGCAAACACACAAGTCTATAAATTGTAATAGATGCCTATAGGATAGGATAACAAAGAGAAACCCAACCTGCACTGGGCAGTTTTTCATCAGTACTTAGAGAGCAGCTGTGAAACAAATTCACTTCCAGCAATTTTATTCTAAAAGAAATAGCTATAGCAGCGAACAGAAAATGCTTGAAGTATGAGGAAGCTGTTGTTCTATTTCTTTTCTATTTAAAAGGGTAGATATAAATAAACTGCCTACAGAGATGGGGAAAACAGATGGATTTGAAAATTCAAACTCACACTGAATGTAATTAACTTGAAAAAGGAGAGAACCCAGTGACGTCTGACATCATAAGTGCCCGGGAGACAGGCAAAGGGCTAACTTCTTTTTAACACCACAGTAGTCTCAGCAGTAAGGAAAATTCAAACTCGATTACAGTCTCTGAAGAGGTGAAAGAGCAAATGAAGAGAGAAAAAAAAATGTGATTGTTGGAGAGTAATTAACATTTTGACCCAGTTGCCAGCCTCAGTAAGTGTTTGCTGCTTTTTAACAGAGTTTGGGATTCCCAGATCATTGCAAATGAGAAGGTCTCCTGAAAGCACTGTGAGTACTGTTTACTATTTGATTCTGAAAAAGGTACACCTGAAGAGAAAAATGGACTTACTTAAAGCACTTCTTCAGCAAGAATGGAGGGTTGCCTTCTGCACAGAGGGGTACTGATTGTATACCTGCAAGGAGCACTCTGTGATAATTGGAACAGAAGAACAACAAGATGATCCTTGGCCTTGAGACAAAGGACACTCTGGGGCTTGATCACAGTCATGCTCCAGGCCACTGGAATTGAGGCTTCAATGTAACCTGATGTACAAAGCCTTTCACAGTTGAGCCGCGGTGACCATTCTCCTCTACTCACCCTGTAGTTTGGTCAGTCCTACACGTGGGGTATACATTCACAAATCTAGGGGGCTTTTTCCCCTCCACCTAACAAACCTCTGCTTGTTACACCAAGTTTAAATATTATTTCCATCTATTCCTAATCCCAAAGCAAGCCAAGTTAGCCATCCTCTTGTTAGTACTTACATAATACTTTGTAACTCCCTCTATTATAGTATAATCAGTGATATTACTTGCATAATTATCTTATATACTACATTGTAAGCTTCTTAAATCCAGAATGCATCTGACTCATCTTAGTATCTGTGGTACCTAAGTATCTGTTACATAAGAAGTATTCAGGAAACAGTTAATGAAATAAATAAAGGAATGAATTAATGAGAAAGGAAGAGAGACAAAGAATACTCTCAGGGATATTGAGGAGTGTCTGTGTGCATGTGTTGTGCATATATTTATACTCATATTTATATGCATGTTCATAGTCACACATGGATGTGGAAAGATATCTATCTAGATGTTAACAAATAGAAAGATTTGTCATATAAACTGAGAAAACATGTTTATCATTCAGGTAAACATGTTTTAATCTCTTTAAACCTCCTCTTTTTATGTCTTTATTCTAAATGTAGTGATAAAGCACTGACATATCACTTATGTATTAAAATCCTTGCAGACATTTTCCCTTTATTTGAGCTTAGGATTTTCTAAAAGGCAACCAATTTGCATTCCTTAAGATTTCATGTGAAAAAATATAAATAAATGAGATAAAAAAGATTTAATGTGGCTTCAAATGCCTTACTGTAAATCTATGAAAATGGTATTTAATAAATAATACAAGTGCTTAACTTAAAGCCTGCACTTCTGTAAACCAATTTCTGAACTTCAAAAATGCCTAGCATATTTTAAGAATGTTTGAAAGTTCAAAGAATAACCTTTTCAAAATTATAAAATTAGATTAGGTATCAAGTGGAAAATGCTCAGTTCTGTCGTCTTTTTCAATGAATCGAATTCCTGTAAATGTTATCAAGCTAAATAACTACAGATTCTAAAGAGAGTTGGTTCTATAATACCAGGTGTCTTCTCTACATGAATACTTTCTATCTTGCTTCCATATAATTATTATAATATGATGGCATTATTTGAAAAACATTTTAAAATATATTCTTGTAGTCCAGATGTGGGTTTTAAAGATAACATTTTTTTATCTCTGAACTTATAAAAGGTATAAGAATATGCTCACTATAGAGAATTTGGAAAACAAGTAATACAGGCACTGTGGAGAACAGTCTGGAGGTTCCTCAAAAACTAAAAATAGAACTACATATGATCCAGCAATCCCACTACTGGGCCACAGGTAAAGAAATCAGTATATCAAAGGGACACCTGCACTCTAATGTTTATTGCAGCACTATGCTTAATAGCCAACACGTGGAATCAACCTACACATCCAACAGCAGAAGAATGGATAAAGAAAATGTGGCATATATACACAATGGAATACTATTCAGCCATTAAAAAGAGTGAAATACTGTCATTTTCAGCAACAAGGATGAAACTGGAGGACACTATGTTAGGAGAAATAATCCAACAACAGAAAATTAAACACTGCATGTTCTCACTCATATGTGGAAACTAAAAGAAATTGATCTGACAGAAGCAAAAAGTAGAACAGAGGATACTAGAGGTTGGACAGGGCATGGGGAAGACAGAGATAGGGAGATATTTGTTAAAAGATACAAAATTACGTCTAGATAGGAGAAATAAGTTATAGTGTTCTACATCTACATCACTGTAAGATGACTATAGTTAACAATAATATATTACATAGTTTCAAACAGCTAGAAGGAGTATATTGAATATTTCCAACACAAAGAAATGATAGGTATTTAAGATGATGGATATGCCAGTTATCCTGATGATCACTATTATATGTACCAAAACATCAGTATGTACCCCATTTATATGTACAATTGCTATGTGTCAGTTTTGTAAAAAGACAACTCAAAAAAAGAAAAGAAAAATCATCCCTAATTCAGAAACCAGAGATAATCATTGCTAATATTTTATCATAATAACATTTCATTACAAAAGTAATAAAAAATAGGAAATTTAGAAATACAAAAAGAAAAAGTAAAATGAAAATCACAATGGTTTCTATTTTTTATTTCTAAGCCTATAGGTTATCTTAACACAATTTGAATGATGGTATATATTTTTAAATAGAACTTAGGTTACTCCCAGTTTTTTAAGGTTATAACTAATATTGCAATGGACATTTTTGATACGTAAGTATTGTCTGAGTTTTTGACACTTTTTTGGGACAGATTCATAGAAGAGAAATAAATAAATAAAAGAGTACCCAGTTCTTAAAATTCTTAATACCTTTTGCCACGCACCATGGAACCACCTACCTGCAACAGATAACAGCATCTGTTCCCCATCTTCTCAACACCATTCAGTATTATTATTTTTCTTCTCTACTAATATTACAGGTCAAAATTGTTTCTCAACAATTTTGTGCATTTCTTTGATCTCTAAGTACATGTAGGCATTTTTCATATGTTAATTGACCATTTTCATTTACTGTGAATTAAGCTCCTTGAAGACAGGATATTTGTCTATCCCAAGACCCTCTGTGTCCGCCACATGGTAATCAGTCAATAACTGCTGTAGGAAAAATGGTATTTTCATATTTTCATATACTTCAGCCATTTTTTACATTTTTAATGTTTTCTTATTGATTTTAAAAGGCCTTTCATATACTAAATGTTGGCTGTAATTATTTTCTCCAATTTCTCATTTTCCTTTTAATCTTGTTAATGGTGTCCTTTGATGAACCATCTTTTTTTTGTTGTTGTTTAGATGGAATCTTGCTCTGTCGCCCAGGCTGGTGTGCAGTGGAGCATGGCACAATCTCAGCTCACTGCAACCTCTGCCTTCCAGGACCAAGAAATTCTCCTGCCTCAGCCTCCTGAGTAGCTGAGATTCGAGGCGAGTGCCACCACGCCCGGCTAATTTTTGTATTTTTAATAGAGACAGGGTTTCACCATGTTGACCAAATGGGTCTCAAACTCCTGACCTCAAGTGATCTACCCACCTCGGCCTCCCAAAGTGCTGGGATTATAGGCGTGAACCACCACACCTGGCCCCATCTTTTATTTTTATATTTTTACATCATATCCATTAGCTTTTTTCCTTTGTGATTTTCTCAATTTTTATGCTTGATGAACTCCTTTTCCATTCTCAGATTATTTTAATGTAAATATAATTTGGTTATTGTTGGGCAGGGGATATGGTATTTATTACTTCCATTAATGTGTTTCATTTACAAAGAAATTCAATGCCTCTTAAGAATAACTTGAGGACTAGTTGGTGTGTCCTGGCAGTCCCTAAAAAGTAAGAATATGAGACACTGGAGAGAATACATTTTTCTTTGCAAAGGTTCTTTTTTTAAATAGATGCACATAGTTTTGAGATGTATGTGATAATTTAATACATTAATATAATTTGTAAAGATCAAATTAGTGTAGTGGGAATATTCATCTCCTTAAATGTTTGTGTCTTTTTTATGCAAGAACCATTCAAATTCTTTTCTAGCTATTTTGAAATATATAATAGATTATCATAAACTATAGTGACCCTATTTATCTATCTAACATGGTCTTATTTCATCTATCAAACTGTATACCTGTACCCATTAATCAACTTTTCTTCTTTATCCACACCTCTACTTTCCCCACTCCCTGGTAACCACTAATCTACTCTCTATCTGCATGAAATTCACTTTTTTAGCACCCATATATAAGGGAGAACATATAATATTTGTGTTTCTGTGGTTGGCTTATTTCACTTAACATGACCTCTAGTTTTATCCATGTTGCAGCAAATGACAGGATTTCATTTATTATGGCTGAAAAATATTCCGTTGTGTATATATGCCATATTTTCTTTACCCATTCATCCATTGATGGGCACTTGGGTTGATTCCACATTTCGGTTATTGTGAATAGCGCTGCGATAAACTTGGGAGTGCAGGTGTCTCTTTGATATATCAATTTCCTTTCATTTGGATATATACGCAATAGTGAATTGCTGGATCATATGGTAGTTCTATTTTTAGTTTTTTGAGGAACCTACATACTGTTCTCCGTAGTGGCTGTACCAATTTACATTCCCATCACAATGTATGAGGTTTCACCTTTCTCTACATCTTTTCTAGCATTCATTATTGCCTGTCTCTTTTATTAAAGCCATTTTAACTGGGATGAGATGATATCTCACTGTACTTTTGATTTGCATTTCTCTGATGACTAGTGATGTTGGGTTTTTTTTCATATGTCTTTTGGCCATTTGTATGTCTTCTTTCAAGAAATATCCAGATCTTTTGTCCAATTTTTAATCAGATCTTTTTTTGCTACAGAGTTATTTGAGCTCCTTATATATTCTGATCATTAATCCCTTGTCAAGTGAATAGTTTGTAAATATTTTTTCGCTAGACTTTTATTTTATTTTATTTTTGTGGGTACATAGTAGGTATATATATATTGGGTACATGAGATATTTTCATACAGCATGCAATGTGAAATAAGCACATCATGAAGAGTGGGGTATCCATCATCCCCTCAAGTAGTTTGCACATATTTTCTCCCTCATTCTGTGGGTTGTCTCGTCATTTTGTTGATTGTTTGATATAATCCCATTTTTCTATTTTTGCTTAGGTTGCCTGTGCTTTTGAGGTCTTATTTTAAAAAGTATTTGCCCAGACCAATGTCCTAAATCATTTCCTCAATATTTTATTCTAGTAGTTTTATGGTTTCGGGTCTTCGATACTTTCAGGGATCATTTCTATTGCTCGTTACAAGGATTCTTATTCTGGGGTGAATCCTCTAAGCCTGTAAAATTCAATGTGCACTGTTCTGGGCAGGGTCCAAAAGCATCCGTGATTCCAAAATGATTAAGAACCATTAGAGATTCTTCAAAGAATGCTTATGCCTGATGTTATCTGGATTCCCTAATATTTAAACGTTAACAATTTTTCTGCAAGCATAGAGCTTGACACCCCAGGAAAAGGAAGAAGAAAAAGGCTAAAGAATAGTGACTGAAGTTTTTAAGCTGAAGAACAAATTCAGCAAAGGATTTTCTGAAGTTGCTACCGTACTGAACCCAGGCTTCGCAAATGATAACTTACTATATCGGGTTCCAGCCCATATGCCTGTCACTGAAAATTCAATAGATCTGAAAGCTAAATATGACAATCTTTTCACATAATTTAAACTCATAGAATTTCTCAATGGGCTGAGATCTTATAAGCTATCTAATTCTACATTACTCTCCTTCCCAAAGTGTCTCAAACAAGTAGTCAGCAAGCCTATGATTAAGTATATCTAGAGATGGGGAACTTTTTCCTTCTTAAGACAATTCATTGCAGAATTTCTCCCTTAAGCCCCTATTTCATGAAGATTTAAGTTTTCCATTTATCTTACTGAATCAGTGGAGCCCAGGTAATCAGACACACCTGCAGGAAATCTGCTGAAACAAACTTCCAGGCCTTTTAAATAAATGAGCTGAGACACAATCAAAACAGCATGTCACTGCCCTGTACAGATTTGTGCTGAAAGGTTTATAAAACAGTGTAAGATTTTGAATACCAAGTGCTCTTTAAAAATGAAACCAGAATTTAAGTTATAAAAATCATGTAGTGCAGTATGAGCTATACTGATTTTATTTTATTTTATTTTTTGAAACAGGGTCTCAGTTTATCACCCAGGCCAAAGTGCAGTGGCATGATCTCAGCTCACTACAACCTCCACCTCCCAGATTCAAGTTATTCTCATGCCTCAACCTCCCGAGTAGCTGGGACTACAAGCGTGCGCCACCACACCCAGCTAACTTTTGTATGTTTAGTAGAGACGGGGGATTGCCATGTTGGCCATACTAGTCTTGAACTCCTGGCCTCAAGTGATCCGCCCACCTCAGCCTCCCAAAGCGCTGGGACTATAGGCGTGAGCCACCCTGCCCGGCCTATACTGATTTTTAGAACTCCTAAGTTGAGGAAACAGGGACAGTAGTTAATTTCTGTGTAAGTGATTATTAAGGTATAAGGTTAGGCTATTTCAACAAAACTGGCCAGTCATTTTGAAAAAGTGAAAGCAAATGGGCAGAAATTCTCCATTTTGACTTGAGGAAATGTCCCATTGCCAACACAGACAAATGCCTGAATGGCCTCTGGGGATTCTCAATGCTGGATGGTGACAGAAAACAGACTGTCATCTAGATTTCTGTAGAACAATGGAAGAAGGACTAGAACTAAGTGTGTAGTTATCGTCTAGCACAAATATGCATGTAACTGCAAAAACTCATATGAAATAACTTTAGTCTCTTTGAACACTCATTTAAATAATAATGTTATTATTTGTCAAAAGATACCGTATGGACCAGGTACGGGAATTAGCCTATTAATTTCTGTATTGCTCACAGCAATAAAAAGAAAAAAGTTCAATCAGAAACCTCAAGGGGGAGTCAGTGCTCAATTAGGGCGAACTTAGAAGCAGCTTGTTATAGGCTTTTACTGCCCTTGCCAGGTCCCTGAAGAAAACAACTCTGGCCTAGTTAAACAATTACCTGATTCTTGTGCTTTGAGTTCCTGCTTTGAATAATTTCTACATAGGGTTTTGGCATAGATATTTCTAAATGCTTATCTGTTTCCTTAGGATATGTACTAGTAGTGTTTTTTAAGCCACAAGTTGCAACCAGAAAGCCATGAAACCAATTTAGTAGCTCAACCAGCTGTTTTACCTCCTTTCCCCCTTAATTGATAGAACAGAGCACAGTTGTGCATACAATATACGTTTCCAGGTGTGGTGTGCATACATGCACACACTAGTATGTGAAATAAAATATATTTCTTACTCTAGGTTAAAAATCAAATACATGTGAAAGACATTCCTCTGGGGAAGAGGGATTAGAGAGATAGAGAGATGAATAGACAGACAGATTCTAATTTATTTAGGAAAAGATTACGTCCCTATCACAAAAATCTAGATTTAATAATATTTTTCTAAAAAGCCTTTTCTACAATATGCTGTCAAAGAAATTTTTAAATGGTTTCATTAATCTTCACAACTCTCCTGTGTGGGAGAATTGGGCTTATATTAAATGATTCTGTCAACTTTACCTCAAGAGAATGGATTTCTACAGATAGTAGCTGCCAATTTTTATTTGCCAAACCAAGGATTTTTCAAGAATGTAGAATAAGATTTTAGAGTTGTGACTAAAAATGAAATGTCAGTAGTGATTTATTTCTGATGAAAACAACTTAGACCAGGTCAAAGCGCAGACTCAGAAAGCATAAAACACCCTCTACGTAGCATGCCTTTTCAACTTTCTTCTCTCTACTGCTAAGTCTCAGTCATCTAGGCATACACTATCTGCATTACGAATTATTTATGTAAAACCCTCACACACACCAAGCATATACACATATTTCCCATTGCCATACTCCTTTTGCCTCCTGCCTCTTTGGCTCAGACATAAGGTGCCAAATGCTTGCCTGAACCATATCTGGGAATCCAAGTTTCTTGATCACCATGGCTTACTTGCCTAATTGAACCTCTGATATTAGCCAAGCCCACTATTGACCCTACCGTGTGCCTATTCCCCCTTAGTAAATAGCTTCCGCCAAGCGCTGTGCACCCCCCTTTTCCTGACTATCCTCTTTGCTTATATCACACTGTCTCACCAATAAATCCCAATGCATCAGTGCCATGCATTTGGTTTTGGAGCCACATGGTAAATCACAAACTTCATGGAATGACTGTGAGATGAAAGTACAATAAACTGCATTTTGCATCTTGGTCCAAATACAGTTGGAATTTTCCTTCAGAACATGTAGATACTTAAAATTCTTAAGAGACTTAGTGGGGGAAAAAAGTGCTATGAGCATTTGATGGCATAGTGGTATGCTTAGGGAACAGAATTAAACATATTTGGCTCTTTTCTAAGATTTCCTCAATTGCAATAGACCCTCAAGGCCACAGTCAACCCCAGTGACTACACAAAGGAAAGGGCCTCTTAATTAGAGGCATGAGAATGTGCTAGCTCCTATTTTCTATAATGGTTGACCAAAAGTCTCATTTCCTCATCACCAAAGGGATGCCGAACAGATCTAGATGTTGATAGATAGGCACTGCAATCACCCAGTAGAACTTTGGAGCTGGGTAGGAGCCAGAGGAAGACCCAGGCATGACCAAATACTGGTAAAAGATATGATTGAACTTTAAAGAGTTGATAAGAGGTGATAGATAAATGAAGAACATAAAGAAAATGTGGGTGCTAATGACCTGCTTTTCAATCCAGTTTCTAGATCTTAGGTGACTCTCTAGACAAATATTAAACTCTTCAAAGCAATAGTTTGCAAACCGATTTTCAGTAATTCACTGGTTCCAATTTAAAAATACTTTTTAAGTAACAAACGTGTATGATAAAGTGCTGAAATGTCCATTTTATTTAATTAACCACTCTGTTCTGTCAAACACTTGGTTAACATGGTGAAGAGAAAAATAAACATGTAGTTATTTGATTTAACTGATTAGTCAACCCAATTTAAATGGCTGATTCCTTCATTCTACATACAGCCACCTCTCAACCACCTTCAAAAAACAAGAAAGCTAGTATTCAAATTACTAGCATTTCTTTCTGTTGTCAGTGTATTTGGTCCAGATCCACGGTAGTGTGAGCAGGGATATGTGGTGTCCACCCCAGGCTTCCGTACTAATATGTTGGATATAAAAGAGAATGGAATAGCACAGGAAGGAGATATTTTCACAGAAAAATATACTGGAGGCAGAAAAAAACAAGCAAAGAGGACAGATCAGGGTCAGCTATGTGGAGGTCAGTCTCTAAGGATGTGTTGTGCTTTCTTCTCTCCTAAACAGTTGTAGCAGATGAAAAACAAAAACTAATTCTTAGACCAGAAAATTAAGCTTTGCATTATGTGATAAGAGAGACTCAAAGAAAACAGTAGACTTCAGACATGTGAGGGGGCTTGCATTTTGTAACTAAAGGAAATACAACCACCCTATGCTGGTGAACTGGAACATATTCTGATTATATTTTCAAAATGAATTAATTTCCCGAACTCTTGAGGTGGGCTACAGCATCCTTAATTCAACAATTTTCTGTAAAAATGTCTCAGTCATTACTGACTCTGCCTCCTTCCATAATTCTAGTCTGCAGCAAATACAGAGCTATCTTGAGATTACTCTTCCAACCCTGTGTGCATCTCACCTAAGAGTCTTTGGCAAATCAGCTAAAATACCTCACCTCCTCTTACCTCCTGGTGGTACTTCTGGCAGCAGCAGAAGCAGGAGTTCAGCAGCATGATTCCAACAGCAGTGGCTACAGTGGCAGTAGCAGAGGTGGCCGCTCATCACTGGGTAACATGCCCTTTTCTGAGTTGGTCCTCCATCCTTCCAACAAGTGTTCAGCCAGTTCCCTGCATTAATTCCTCTCTGCTTGAGATACCTGAAGTGGTTTCTATTTTCCATATTGGACCCTGACATATACAGAAAGCACTTATTGTCACTGCTCATCTTCTCCCATTTTGTTCCTTACATTTTATTAATTTATGAACTAAACATTTAGTTCAAAATTATAGAGTCCTATGAGATTTACAGTATCAGAGAGAGGCATATTTCCTTTCCCGTGCCCTCACTGTACTGTTTTCCAACCTTTTCTCCAAGAAAAGTTTGACATCTGAATACAAAAGTATTCCTATTTTTTATTATAAGTGCATTGTTATGATTAGAAAAACTTGTTGGAGGCAAGTTAACAAATTATTCTTAATGCTGAGCTTTTTCCTCTAAAAGGGAGATGACTTGAGTCACTTCAAAGGGGCCACTTAGAATACAATTAGATCTTAAGCATTTGTTTCACATGACTTATCATGGTAGTTCTCACAAAAAGAGAAAAGAAGAGCGCCTACACTGAACACTTTTTGCCAAGCATCTTCTGCTCATGACAACTTGGGTGGATTCTTTTGCCAGCAGAGCAAAACTTCAGCTTTACAAACACATCTAAAAATATTACCCTGATTACATAACCAGCCTCTTAAATACTATAATAAGAAACAATCACTTTTACAAGGAGATAAACTTTACCCAAACAAATTGTTTCTTAGTTTTATAACTCTCCAATAGCTATTAAATGGCTCATATTGCCCACTTATGCCCAAGGGGGTTCAATTCATTGGTCTGAAAATCGACCAGTGTCTATTTTGATCTTCTTATGATAGGATAACCACTTAAAGTAAGATCTTTATTTTTACCAGTCCAATATCCTCTAAAGAACTTACAAAGGGACCATCTGGCAGAAGGAAGCAGGAGTGTTTGAAGATTAATTCTGCTGAATCAATTCAGAACGCTAACTTGGAAGTGTAGCAAAAGCAGAACGTGCAAGTGAACATTAAATGAAATATGGTATTAAATTATCTCTGAGACATGCGTGGACCCTGAAACTATTGAAACCAAGTCTGAATGTGTTTGGAGTTTGGCATGAAAGCTTTGGTTTGGTAAATATAATGCCAAAAAAAATTTAAGTCTGATAAAATGGCAATATTATATTTTCCAAAGACACATTTTTGTCCATCTTTGTTTAAAATAACTAGCAACTAACAGCATTGCTGCTTGAGAAATCAGAGATTATGCTAAGTGTCTTGAGAAGCAATTACTGCCTTTCTTTGAACTGTCAACTATATTTGAAAGTAATCAGAGCATGGTAACAGAATCATGATCTCATGCTCTGGAAGTGCCAGTTAGTTCCACTGTTTCATGGCAGTGGCTAATCTCAAACCCCAGCCATCCCACAAATATATTCTACTGGTCTCATGAAAATAGAGATCAAAGAATGGTGTTTTAGAACTTCATCAGACCTTTAATATCCTTTCAAGATATTAAAAGATTTATCTGAAGTCCTGTAACAATGAGTTAGGCAGTGAGGACAAGAACTGAATAGTCAGTTCATTCTGCCTCAGGCACATGAGTGAGGGTCCTGGGCCCAGGAATCACCACATGCAAGAAGCTATCTCAGAGCATGTCCTGCGGCCATCAGTTAATCACACACTCTATTCATTCACCCTTCCTAGGTCTTTGAAATCCATTTCACCTTGACAACAAATTCTGAGTTGTGGCCTAAAGTCAGTGTGCAAGACACTTTTGTATTTTACTTGGGAATCATTTTCAATGAGGAAATATGCCTTCAGCTATCTGCCTATTTTTTTTTGGTTATGCAACTTTTATTTAATATAACAGCATTCTACATCATTAAATGTATATTTTTAAATGGTATTTTTCACTCCTGCATACAACTCCCTTGGATAAATACATTATATTAACAATATAAATAATGCTACAGCTTTCAACCTTGTAACTTACATCTCTGAGCATCTCCCTGGTTAATTTCTGTCCTAAGAGTAGAATGACCAGGTCAAAGGATATGACTATTATAAAAAATCACCATGGAAAGCTTACTAATTTTTATTTCACCAGCAATATAATGAAAGTATTATTTCATGAAGTTTCACTATCACTGAATGTTACTTGTCATATTTCTCTTTTAGGTATTATTTCTTGAGTTATCTGTTTATATAATGTGCCAATATTCTATTATAAATTAATTTTCATATTTTGTTTTATGTTATTTATATTCTTTGAATTATTTTCCTCTTATTTTATTTTATTATGATTATACTTTAAGTTTTAGGGTACATGTGCACAATGTGCAGATTTGTTACATATGTATACATGTGCCATGTTGGTGTGCTGTACCCATTAACTCGTCATTTAGCATTAGGTATATCTCCTAATGCTATCCCTCCCCCCGCCCCCCACCCCACAACAGTCCCCAGAGTGTGATGTTCCCCTTCCTGTGTTCATGTGTTCTCATTGTTCAATTCCCACCTATGAGTGACAACATGTGGTGTTTGGTTTTTTGTCCTTGTGATAGTTTGCTGAGAATGATGGTTTCCAGTTTCATCCATGTCCCCACAAAGGACATGAACTCATCATTTTTTATGGCTGCATAGTATTCCATGGTGTATATGTGTAAGAAAAATTTCACAGAGCTTTTGTACAGATTAAGTTTACCAAAGCTAGTGATGCCATAGTAAACAACAAATACCAAAGTTGATAAGTAAAACCAAATGTAGCTTACAACCTTAAGTGACCACAATTTTATATAACAGTATTCTAGTAAATGTAGTTTTTCTTATAGCAAATATTCTAGACTAGAGGTCATATGTCAACTATTTGGAGAACTATTAAAGAAAAAATATATTTTACTGCTATAGCAAGTCTCTTTGTTCTAATTAGCAAACTTTGTAGTGATGGGATAACTTTATATTGATGGGGTACAAATAAATATTAATTAAACTGTGTAGTAACAATTATGCAAGTATTCACTAATGTTGTTCTCATCTAACAGTAAGTGATGGCTGGCCACATGCTTGTCCTCCCAAAGCACTTGTGTCAACAGACACCATTTGGCCAAGTTTCTTCATTTACGGTCATTAGTTAAAGTTAGTAGTTTCTGCCCTAATATGTTTTCTAGACAAGGCTGAGGTAAAATATATGAGGCTTATAATTTTATGTTTTCACAGCCTCTTTTTTTTTCTATGGGCCAGGACCCTTTTAAAGAGCTCAACTGGACCAAGTTTCAAGTGAACCTGACTTGAGCTCTTTGAAAGAGTCCAGGCCCATAGGAAAAATATATATATATATTGCATGACCTCACTTTCACGTGAACCTTTAAAAAATTCAAATATACAGAGACAGAGAACGAAACAGTGGTTACCAGGGGCAGGGGAGTGGAGTATTGGTGGGAGAAGGAGGGGCAAGGAAATATGGAGATGTAGGTCAGAAGATACAAGTAGCAGATATGTAAGATGTACATTAGAGATCTAATGTACAACATGAGGACTATAGGTAATAAAATTGAACTGTATATGAGACTCATGCTAAATGAGTAGATTTTAGCTGCTCTTGCTACAGAAACAAACAAAAA
Source organism: Pan paniscus (assembly GCF_029289425.2). Classification (NCBI taxonomy): domain Eukaryota; kingdom Metazoa; phylum Chordata; class Mammalia; order Primates; family Hominidae; genus Pan; species Pan paniscus. Next base: position 119,939,289 of record NC_073254.2, on the reverse strand, counting down.
ATTGGTAACTATGTAAGATAATGGATATGTTAACTTGCTTCACTATAGTAACCTTTTAACAGTCTATATGTCTCCCATAACATCATGTTTTATACCTTAAGCATATATAGTAAAATGTATTTTTTAAAAAGAGGGGCATTCAGCCCTTTCCTGAATTAGATACTGCAAGCAATACAATGCTCTCTTGCTGGCCTTCAAGGAGCAATCCCATGAACTGCCTAGTGAGAGGGACAGCCTCTACAGCTGAGGACTTCAGTTTTACAACCACAAGGAGCCAAATTCTGCCAACAAACTGATTGTGTTTGGAAGAGGACCCAGGCTTCAGATGAGAATGCAGCCTAGTTGATACCTTGGTTTCAGCCTTGTGAGCAAAAAATCCAGTTATGCCATGCTCAGGCCTAAAGATATTATGAGAAAATAAGTGAGTATTCTCCTAAACCACTAAACAACATACATAAATAGTAAATTTTCAAGCTTGGTTGGCCAATATCTGTGTTTATGTACTACACCTATTTAATCTATTTGAAAAGGGACCTTCAATGTGTTTATTTGCCATACTGTATTTGTTTGATTCTCCTTTCCATTTATCATGAGGTTGTTTTATTTTCCTGCAGTATAGTGACATGTAACTACAGCCTGACAATTGTTCTACCTTTAATATGCCAAGTTGTAGTAGGGGCATTTTTAATCTTTGTCTTAACACCTACATGACACTTCAATAAGGCACAGAGAAAACCATCAATTTTTCATCGTAGAATTTTATTTTGCCTTCAAAAGTTGGCAGATCAAGTAATCTATTGCCAATGACCTTTACAAATGAAAAAATAAAAATTAGACAATTTCTGGAATCTTTTGATCCAGAAAAATGTCAAATATACCTTGACAGCCAAGGCACTCAAAAAGCAGTAGGCCTATCAGCAGAAGCCTCCATTTTCCCATTCCAAGCTTATGTTTCCTGTAGGGACAAAATGCACTTTAAAGACAGTTCCACTCATTAAGTTCCAAACACCTCAAATCAATCCCTGTGATTGTGGAAATCTTAGTAAATCCACTGTCTCACACGCAAGACCTCAACATAGCCCTAATCACTTTCCTCAGTTGCATTCAAGCCATTCACGGCATCCACATCTCCTCACTCAGGATGTTCTCTCTGCCCTCACTGCCATCTCATGACATTCACCCCAAGGGAGCCCATTGTTTGGCCCCTACCCTTCCCCAGTCAAATAGCTCTGCACTTGGTTGGAAAGCACTAGGCCATACATTTTATTTTGGTGTACGCCAAAAGTTCCTAATCATAAGTGTCATCTAGCTAATATATAAATAAATATTAGATAGCTCGATTCCCAGGACCTTTCCCTGAAGATTCTTGTTTAGAGGTTTATAGGAAAGCCCTGGGATTCTTGCTTGTAACCACACTCCAGGTAATACTTATGATCACATGCCTGATTTGATAGCATCATCTTAATTAGGAAACTCCAAACTCCCAGATGCTGGTAGGTGTTTTTCAAAGTTTGAATCCATCTAGGTGAGAAACAAACGCACCCCTCTCCCCAGAACCCACTCCTTGCAAGTGTTATTCCTTGGGACCTTGCCCCTTTTAAGTCATATGGCTGTCATCTGAATGCATCTGAGTTTGTGAACTTTATTTTAGTTACTACTTACATATTCATGCTTTCCCTTTTGCAGATAATTTTAATTCCCGAAAAATAAACAGAAAAAAGTAAAATCTTCTCTTTTTTTGAAATCCATCCAGCATTCAGAAAGGTTTGTTTGCACATTTTTTGCTCTTCTTTTTTTCATTTGTGTCCTTTGTTTCCTGGGCAGTTGTAGTGTTGTTGTTGTTGCTGCTGTTGTTGCTGCTGCTGCTGCTAACATGGTGGCCCTCCCTAAAGTATTCTCTGACAGACTATATGAGCCTTTGGGGTACATGAATGGTAGGCTGACAGGCGTGGAACTCCAATTTCATCATGACTCAGGGCTGGAGCAAGCTGAGTTTTCGATCTATAAGATTAAGGCCCTCTGGTTTGACCTATTAGGCATCACTCTCTGAAAGCAAAGCAATAACATAGCAGGTATGCTGAAGCTGTTAGCATCCTGCTAGGACAATGTCCACTGTGCACTCAACTGGAGCGTTTACTCTGGGGAAAAAGTGCCATTCATTACTCTCTACTCTAGTGGAAAGACTGGGTAATCCTTTTACCCAGCATAAAGCTCTGAGGATTGACCCAGTGTTACACACAGCTATTTCTCTAAAAGAGAATCAGGTTCACTTACTTGCATTTTTCTTCATTTTAACAACGCTATTTTATAGGATCTAGAAAAGAATGGCAAAAAAAAAAAAAAAAGAGGAAAATGTGATCTAGGAGGAACTTACTGGGGTTGAATGATTTTATATATATATATATATATATATATATATATACTTTTTTTGAGACAGGGTCTCCCTCTGTGGCCCAGGCTGGAGTGCAGTGGCACCATCTTGGCTCACTGCAACCTCTGCCCCCTGGGTTCAAGCAATTCTCCCACCTTAGCCTCCTGAGTAGCTGGGATTACAGGTGTGTGCCACCACAGAATGGCTAATTTTTGTATTTTTAGTAGGAACAGAGTTTCATCATATTGGCCAGGCTGGTCTCGAACTCCTGACCTCAGGTGATCCACCCACCTCAGTTTCCCAAAATGCTGGGATTATAGGCATAAGCCACTGCGCCCAGTCTAAATCTAGATATATTTAGGAGAGGCTTTGCCGAATCAGAGGAAATAGGCTTACATGCAGCATGAGAGATTTTAGTTATTAGGGACAAGGTGTCAGCTGAGAGTAAATGGCTTCTGCCGAAGGTCATAATTTCTCCCTTCCCAGAACTCCCCAAGAAAAGTGTAAAGAGCCCTGAGTTCTGGGTGTTTCAGACTTCCATCTGCCCACAAGTAGCAGGAGAATGGAGAAAACATGTCCTGAGTACTTTCAACAAACATGTGTCAGGTGCTTATTCTTTGGCAAAGACAGTTTCAAGCACTAGGACCCAAGGACAAATAAGTCTCTGCCCTCAAAGTTGAAACAGAGCAATTAATGAAGTAAAACAAAGCAAGTGCTATATATCAAAGATAAATGAAAGATTAATTGGGGCACAGAAGATAAATTTTACCTCTGCCTGAGGGTAAGAGCAGGAAAGCTATCCACAAAGACTAAGCAGAAGTTGTATCTCTTGGCTTAAGTCTTGATAGCGGAGTAAAAGCTCACCAGGTAAACAAATGGGGCAGGACATAGTAGGCAGAGGGAATAGCACATGCATGGAAGTTGTGGAGAGTAAAATCCTGTCAGATTTAGGTATAACATGTGCCAGGAGGGGTGGAGGTGGGGGGAGGAGGCAACTTGAATAGGTAGTTGGACCAATAGGCAGATGTTAGTTGATAAAGGGCTCATCGACTAGGCCATCACCCTCGGAGGACAGCCTCCCACACAGACACATGTGCTTGGTTAAAGGAATGAATATTTGGGCATCAAGATTTGTCCAAGATCTGGACCAGGAGGGTTAACAACAGATGTGCCATTAAGAAGCCACTTAAGGGAACAGTGGAAATATGACATCTGGAGCAAGAAGTCCCACCCGAACCCCAAAATGGTAACCTAAGTATTGAAGTAAAGGGAAGACATCCAGATAAACATGACTAATTGACCACACATTTTATGCCCTCTTTCTTCTGAAGCCCCATTAAAATTCAGTGAAGGAATTTTTTTTAGGTGTGTACATACACAAGGGCGAAGAGTTAAAAGAGAGGACAATGGCAAGCGAACAATATTTTTTAAACATAAAAAATGGAAAACAAACAGAAGAGTGGTAACTGATGTAAAAGAGGCTGAACCCTAAGTGTCTACAGAGAAAGAGGACAAAGGGAAGCAAACCCAGTGAGACATAGGAAAGGCCAAGTAGGTGTTGGTAAAGCAGGGGCAAGGCACGAGACTGAAAAGGAAAGTGATGAAAGTTTTTATGCTGAGTAATTACACACCCCTAAATTTGCTTCACCACCTTTGTGGCCAAGAGAAGATCTTTATCTATTCCTCCCCACTCTTGCTGTCAAACGCTGACAATCAGGCATATTCTCCCCAAGCAGAGAACTAAAGGGTTATTTTCTGGAGAAACTGGCCCATATTAATCAGAAAGAATAGGCCTTGCTGTAACAACTAACAAATCCTTTAAAAAGTGTGTTTCTTACTCTCATCAGTCTGGAACAGGTCAGATTGTGTTTCTCTATATCATAGCTAAACATCTAGAACATGTAGAATCTGATAGCATTACAGGAGGAAAAGAGAGAGTTTGAGGATTGTACAAGATGTGCACAAATTGACCCACACCTCATTGGCCAGAATCAAGTCATATGGCCCCACTCTAACTAAAAGGGAGATGGAAAATTTAGATAAGCACATGAGTATTGGGTAAGCATTTACAATCTCTGTCACGCAACCTCAGAGAAATGATTACAAACGCTAACATTTACTGTTTTCTCCTAAAAAACAATTATCCCATAATTATCCTTTGATGAACCCTACTTAATAAACTCAACCCATGCACGTGAGATTCACTTCAGCTGTTTAGTGCCAGAGTACAAGATGTCTGAGAAGGTCTTCCAACATGGAAAATAGAGACCAACATGAATAAATGGGAAAAAGAAAACAATAAAAAGAAATAATGATGATACAGAAAAAAGAAGAAAACTTTTAAAAAATCACAAATAATATCCTCAGGTAGGAGTGAAAATATTGCATCACTTAAAACAAGAAGAATAGTCTATTAAAATAAAAACACATCAGCAAATAAGAAAGAATTCTTAGAAATTAAAATAGCAATATCCAAGCTAGAATTTAATACCCAAGCTAAAATTTAAAAGAAGGGTTGAACAATTAAGTCAAAGAAATCTCCAAAGTATAATCTTAAAAAATAAAAAAATGGAAAGAAAAATAAGTGTCAGAGGATCAATTCACAGGTTTCAATATCTGACAAATAACAGTTTCAAGAAAAAGAAAAGAAAAAGAGAAGAAAATGTTCAAAGGAGTTACTCAATACATTTCTCAGTACTGAAGAATGTGAATTTCCAGACTGAAAGGACCTCCAAGTGCCCAGTAGAATAATTTTTTAAAAATCTACACCAAAGCACATCATCTTGAATTTTCACATTACCAGAAATGAAGAAAAACCTTAGTAGATTCCAAATGGGCAAATAATAAAAAGCAACACGGATCATTTTAGCATTAGAATTTACAAAACTATTTATTAATATACTGCAATATCTTGAAAATGCTAAGAGGAAATATTTCCAATCTATAATTCTGTACCTAATCACCAATCCAGTATGATAGAGAATAAAATAAAATAATGTATTTAAAATAGTTAATGACCAAAAAAAATGTATCTCCTATGAGCCCCTTTCCAAGGAGATTCTGAAGAATTTGCTCCACCTAAAATGAGAGAGTAGAGCCAGAAAATAGAAAATCCTATGCACAAGACAGGCAAAGAAAAATTCTCACAATGGTGGTGAAGGCAGTCCCTGAACGACAACTTTGCAGTAGGCTTGAGAGCAATCATTCCAGTCCAGAGACTATGAAATTCCAGAAAGGAGGTCTCCAGAAAAACAACAACAACTCATAACTGATAGATTACGTGATGTATCTGAACACACAGAAAATAGTACTGCAAGGCAGCACTATTTTACAAATACACTGGGCCGTCCATGTTCATGTCAACATATAAGAAACATGGAAGTCATCATCCTTGTCCTCACAATAAGAAAAAAAAACCTGAACAGACTGAAAATCAACCATGTTTCTTATACCTGTCAGAGAATTGGCAAACTACCACCCTGAAAACTGAAGAGACAGTTGATACAAAGAATACAGATCAGTTTACCTGAATCAGAAGCTACTGGAATCTGTAATCATTTGAACACTTCAAAAGTAAAATCAAAAAATTGCTAAGCATTTGAGTGTGGGCTAGCATGAGAGTTTAAAATTCTTGGGGTGGTTTTTTCCTGAGGGGGCCCCCACTTACATGAATGTTACCTCTAAGGAGCCCCACCAGCTTGTTAGGGAAAGAGCAGAGAAAAATCCCATAGAGCCTTTCTGTCTCATCTATGGGGGACAGGGGAGTGTGACAAGCACTTATGAAGATCAAAGCCCAGAGGCACAGGCCCACTAAAAACTGAGACCTAATTGTAGAGATATAGAATGTTTTTCCTTCTCCCCATATCTTACCATCACATCAGTCAGGCTCTTATATAATAACAGTGGATTATGGCAGAAAGAACTGCAATGCTCAGACTTTACTTAAGAAGGAGTATCTAGGAAAACCTGAAGACAAAAGGAGACAAAAATGAAGACGCTAGAGGAAACTGACGCCTCTAATATCCAGAGCTACAGCAAACAATAAACACAGCCTAACTCCTAGCCAGATAAACATAAACTCTCACACTAAAGGCCTATCTACCTCAACTCCTAGTATCATGTCTAATCTTCAACAAAAATTTACAAGTCATAGTAAAATGCAAGGAGAAACATGATCTGAAAAGACAACGCAGCATCAAAATCAGACTCACATATGGCAGGGATTTAGAATTATCAGTCCATGAATTTAAAATAACTAAAATTAATATACTATGGCCTCTGATGGAAGAAATAGACAATATGCAAGAATAGATGGGTAATATAAGCAGAGAGATGAAACTTTTAAGAAAAGATAAAAAGGAAATGCTAGAAATAAAAAAATTTAACAAAAATTAAGAATGCCTTTGATGGGTTCATCAGGACACTGGACACAGCCAAAAAAAGAATTAGTGAGCCTAAAGCTATGTTGATAGAAACTTTCTAAACTGAAATTCAAAGAGAAAAAAGAATGAAAAAAATGAAAGATAATATTCAAGAACCCTGGGACAATTACAAAAGGTATAACCTATGCATAATGGGATACCAGAAAAAGAAACAAAGAGAAAGGAGCCAAAGAATTATTTGAAGTTATAACAGCTGAGAATTTTCTAAAATTGATCACAGAAACCAAACCACAAATTCCAAAAACTTATAAAACACCAAGCAGAATAAATGTCCAACCCCTGAAAAAAATCTACACCTGGGTATCATATTCAAACTGCAGAAAACCAAAGTCAACGAAACCTTGATAGAAGCCAGAGGGAAAAAAAACACCTTATCTATGGAAGAACAAGTATAAAAATTACACTGTACTCATCAGAAACCACAAAAACCAAAAGTAAGTAGAATGAAATATTGAAAGTGTTAAAAGAAAAAACCACCAGTCTTAAATTCTGTATCCAGTGAAATTATCCTTCAAAAGTGAAGAAGTAACAGATTTTCTCAGGCAAATACAACTGTGGCTATTTGTCACCAGCAGACTTGTCTTGAAAAAAAAAATGCCAAAGCAAACTTCTTTGGTGAGGTGGAAATGACATAGGTTAGAAATATGGCTCTACATAAAGAAAGAAAGGGTGTCAGAGAAGGAAAAAAAAGTAAAATAAAATATTTTTCCTATTTTTACCTGATCTATAGATAACTGTTTGGTCAAAGTAATAATAATAACAATGTATTGGGTGATATAGCATATGAATAAATGAAATAAATGCCAATGATACTATAAGGAATAAGAGGGAGGAATTGGATATGCACCACCCATGAAGTGGTATAGTGTCATTTGAAAGTGGATCTGGATTACTTATAAATGTGTATTGCAAACTCAAGGGCAACCTCTAAAAAAATTAAAGAAATATAATTGATATGCTGAGAGGAGAGAAAATGGAATCATATAAAATAACTACAAAAAAGCAAAAAACAGGAAGATTTTTTAAAAAAAAGAAACAAATAACAAACACAATGAATAAAAAAACAGTTACAAGTAAACTGGAATGTTTGTAGGAAATAATATGTATAAGGAAAACTCAGGAAATGGAAACATGAATCAAATACAAACTTGAAGTGTGGGGAGGAGGAGCTGTACAAGAAAAATAATGTAATTATACTGAATTGTTTGACTCAATATAATAAAGTAAAAGCTGATTTTGATAAAAATTGTAATTACGTTAAATAGGTGGAGCAGGAAAAAGGGGGATTATAAAAGAACTAAACACTTATCTGCCACAATAAGAAGTCAGTAGAGCCGGGTGCGGTGGCTCATGCCTGTAATCCCAGCACTCTGGGAGGCGAAGGCAGGTGGATCATGAGGTCAAGAGATTGAGACCATCCTGGCCAACATGGTGAAACCCCATCTCTACTAAAAATACAAAAAAATTAGCCAGGTGTTGTGGTGGGTGCCTATAGTCCCAGCTACTTGGGAAGCTGAGGCAGGAGAGTCACTTCAACCCAGGAGGCGGAGGTTGCAGTGAGCCGAGATTGTGGCATTGCACTCCAGCTTGGCACTGGCACACAGCGAGACTCTATCTCAAAAAAAAAAAAAAAAAGTCAGTAGATAATAATCAAAAAAGAAATAAGAAATAGAAACAAAAACATTATATTTAGAAATGTGGAGATAAATGCCACAAGATGAAGCTAAAAGTGTAGAAAGTGGTTGCTTCAGGGAGCAGATTTCCGGTGCATATTTTTCTACCAGAAGCATTTTAATACTATTTGATTTTTTTAAACAATATGCATGTATTGCATTAATAAAAATAAATATTCATATTAAAAGTAAAGATAGACTTGAAAGAAAAGAATAGCATGGAGTCAAGGACTGGATAAGTCAATAAGGTTTTTCCAGCATTTGCTTTGTTCAAATTGTTTTTTATTGGGGAGCTCTGTGTGTGCTTCTAGCAGAGTAGAAAGTGGTGGTTTTCAAACTCTGCTCCAAGAAACCCTGGAGTTCTGCAGAAGAGTCTTAGGGCCACCCCATGGGATGGTGTAAGGGCAAGGCATTCTTTTCAACATCTTCAGGTCCTTTCCCTGGCTTAACTAGAGGGGCTTAGCTTTCATCTTTTTTCATTTTTATTCCACATAAGATCTCATTGAATAAATGTTTGATTGCTGCTGGAAGAATAGCGATGTTGAAATTCCCTACCTGCAAGTTTCGAGCTGAATAACCTTAAGGTAGTCCCTTTACCTCTCTGTACCTGCTTCAACTGGAGGCAGTGAGGTGTGTAAAGCATCTAATACATTGCCTGATCTGTAGTAGGTGCTCAGTAAATGTTGATTCCCCTTTTTCTTATCACCCTGGAAATCCTAAAGGCACTGTGTGGCCCCTCAACTAGGATCCCCTAGGGCTGAAGAAAAGACCTTTCTTTTTCTGCTAAATGGAATAGGAGTCAGCTGGCTCCCCCATCCCCTTCTTTCTGCCTGGAACACCGACAGGTGCAGTAGCATCTATATTGCAACCACCAAGGAAAGGCCAAGAGAATCACAGAAATGTCACAGATATAATAGCTTTGCTCTACTGAATCAATGCCACCAGATGCCATATCAATCAGAGTACCAGCAGGAAACAGGTGGCACACTCAAAGAGTGACTAAACAGAGGTTCATACAGGGCCTCTCTTTACAAAGGTGTGGGCGAGCCGAGGAGAATCAATAAGGAATAATGAAACCTCAGGAACCATCAACAGTGAGGAGCCATTAAAACTTCAAGCTTGAAAGGGAAGGAGAGGAAGGTATTAATACAAGAGGCTTGAACCAGGAGAAAATAGAGAAGGGATTCCCCATAAGAACTGTTGTTTTAGGTAAAAGATTCCAGCCACAAACCAACTGGGTCCAACATAGAGGAAGCCAGGAAAAGAAATATCCCAACTTCTTTCTCCTCCCTGTTTGTGATCTCCAGCTGTTGGCCAACCCAATCCAAAGTTGGCCAGCCTAATCCATTGTTGGCCAACCCAATCCATTGGCCAACCCAATCCAAAGTACAGGGGTTAGAGAGCACAGGTAACACACTCCTTAGAGATCACCTTCCCATAGCACAAAGCAGGGCAAAAAGAGGTGGACAATGGGCACAGCCAACTGCCTCCAAACTTTTTATCATATGACACAAATTCCTATTTGTTAAAGCCAACATTAAATTTCCAAACACATTCTAATATAACACATCCATTAAAGATAGGTCATTAGACAGACTTTGCCTGGTGAAGGATAGCCTGGAGTTGGAACTAGTTTGGAGTTCTGCTAAGAGGCTGTAGGTAGAAATAGGAAAATGATGATAGGGGGAAAGTCCCAAAGATTAACAATCCTTACATCAATCAAATGGGATCTGGGGATAGAGGCAGAATTTTGTATGGTCTCACAAAACTGCTCACATTTAGGGTCTTCTGGTTTGGCTGCTGAATTTATGACGGCAATCAAAGGTCAAGTGCATTTTAAATCAGAGATATTGGAGAGGGCTCTACAGAAACAGACTCCTGCAACCATCTGAATTACAATATTACTTCATGTGGGAGGTCATAAATTCTGAATATTTCACAGAGGAAGAGAGTTTCTAGGTCACCTGTAGCCACAGACCCAGGGTCTTTTGTGAGTACATTTGCCAGGATCAGTTGGGCCCTGGGACCAAGTCCCCTAATGACAGCTCTAGGCCTTCAGCTTGAAAGTGTCAACAATAATTTATACCAATCTAGGTCATGTAGTAGCTCAGTTGGAGAAAGCACACCCAGGGCCCCAATAGGTTGGTTAGAGGCAAGGTTCTATGTCCAAAAGGTTTTAAATGAGGTTTCCAGGATGGATGACATGGAAATTGAACCATGTGAATAACTATTATTTATTCACCTGTCACAAGTTAAGTTGCTTGTGGGGATTATATATTGGAATTTAAGGGCTCAATTAAATAACACCCCATTGTCAAGTTTTGAACTGATTGAGAAATAAGAACCAAGAGACAGACAGATGGAGATCAAAAGGGCAGCTTTACTTTTGGTAAAGCAGATTAGAGAACATGGATTTAAATCAGTGGTCTCCATTGTCATCCTGACACCAACTTCAGAAATATTCTTACCTGCTCCATGACAGGTTGCACTAGAAATAAGAGGACACCCATTTAAGGGCAAAGTTCACCCAGTAATCTGTCCATATACTGAGGACAGACCCAAATACACCTGCTATGCAGGCCAGCAGTTTTGAGAGAGAGCTTGGGAAGTTTGAATGGAGCAATTTCCTTTGCTTCCACCTAAACTCACCAATCAGGTAAGGAGCAAGTGAGGGAGCTGGAGAGAGCTGGAAAGAGATGTCATTGTAGTGGAAGCTCCTCGTGGCGATGAGAAGCAAGTAGAATGGAGTTCAAATGGATACTCTCTTTTACTGTTGTGACGGGGGGCGGAAGGGGGCAGATTTTTCCTATCAGCATGGAAAAGTTCAAGTCAGTCCCATTCAAAAAGTAGCACTAGGCCTTCATGGCCATGACTTTGTTCTCTTGACATAGTCAGATGGATTTTATTTTACCAGGGATTGGCACAAGCAAATGAGAAAGCTGAAGACAGAGAGAAACGTATGGTACATCAATACATCCATTTGTATCATAAAAAAGTAATTGGCTTAGAAAACACCAGAAAGGAAGTGAAATTATATTATAACATAATGTAATAGTATAATATAATATAATATAATATAATATAATATGATATAAATCTTCCTAGACAACCATAGGCCAGTAGAACAGCTGATACTTCATCAGTAGGTCCACAAGAGAGGACATTTGAAAAGGGATGGAAGGAACCACAAGAAACCACAAATATCTTCCTGTTCCCTGCCTATCCCATCCCAGCATAGCACCAACCAGATGATAACTGGCAGTCTCCTTCACAGTGAATGCCTGATGACAGTGACCATCTTGGCATGGGCTTGGAAAGATGCCTGTCCTTTATGAAGGAGCAGGCTTTTTGCTAAGATTTAGTCATGAAACTAAACAAAGAAAATAAATAGGTAAAAATGCTAATAGAGTCCTCCTCAAAAAGCAAGTGTTAAAAGCTTGAGAAATTTCTTATTGATCAAAATGTTTCCACACTTCTCCTAGTCACCCTCCCACCTACCATCTCCCAGGAGGAATTCTATTGAGTGGAAAGTGATCAGATGCAGGAGACTGCCCTCCATGGATATTCTGTTTACTGCTGAGGCCAGTGGGCCACCCACAGAAGTGTCATATGGAAGGACTTTATCCAGCCCAGATCCTGGGCCAATGTGAAACTGGACTCAGCTTATGAAGTTGTGGTTTGTCTTATAGGATATTACTCCATCACCAATAACTTGGGTTTTCCCCTAGAAAGTTCTTATCTTTCCCCAATAGAGGATCTTCTGTTGCACACATGAGCCCATTTTTCTGTTGCCCTAGCATCAGTTAATCATGAGTGTGTTCCCAGCTAGGTCTGAGGTTCCCATCAGCCTAGGCAAGGGCTTATGTCCAAAAGATGTTAACTATCGCCTCTAGCCTACACGAGTCTAATTCTTAGTCATTGGAAAGGATTTTCAGCCTGTAGAAAGGACAAATCGCCCCCAATTTGGTTGGTCAAAACACTTCTTTTAGTGGATAATCAGTTTTTATTTTGTAACTGCTAATTTTGAAATCAGGAACAGTCTTTGCCATTCTTATAACGGTAGTTTCTGTAGCTTACAAAACAAACAATGAAGCATTTCCCAATGTTTTTACTTTGTCAGACATGAACATTTTTAAAACTAGCTACCATTCTCCTATTTCTATTATATTGTGAAAGAAAGGGCATTTAGACCGGGAGCAGTGGCTCACACCTGTAATTCCACTTTGGGAGGCCTACACAGGAGGATTACCTGGGGCCAGGAGTTCAAGACCAGTCTGGTCAACATAGCGACACTCTGTCTCTATAAAAAAAAAATTTTTTTTTAAATAGCCAGGCATGGTGGCACCAGCCTGTAGTCCAGCTACTTGTAAGGCTGAGGCAAGGGTATTCCTTAACCCATGAATTCAAGACTGTGGTCAGTCATGATCATGACACTGCACTCCAGACTGGGCAACAAAACAAGATCCTCTCCCTACAAAGCAAACCAAATAAACAAAAGAAAGAAAGGATATCTAACAAAAATCACAGAATGACAGGTATTTTTTCTTTAAACTGAAAAATAGGTAGCCTTATAAAAAAAATTAACATTATCTTTATTTGCCAAACTTTATTGAGAGCCAGTGAAAACACTGTTACAGTCTGGCATTTGGGAACCACTGCTCTTCAACTGTAGGTTACAGGGACACAGATAAGTATAGGATACAAATAATTATTTAAACATATGAGAAAGCAGGACTAATAACATGCATTTTTACTCAGGCAAGTTATTTACAAAGGCTAGATTCTACCAAATATTTGCAAAGCAGCTTTTCTTCTACCAATCACTTTCTCGGAAAACAAAATTGTAATTTTTTTAAAGAAAATTACATATGTACAACAGTACAAATTCAAATAAAAGCTAATTTTAATGCCAGGCATCAAAATGAACAGCATGCATGAAATTCCAAGGGCACAGTGGGCAATAAATTTTCTTCATTATAAAGGCAATGTTTTTCCAGTGGGTGGAGGCAGGTTTGGGCTAGCAGAATTTTCAATAAATTAAAATACAGAAGCTGAAAGCAAATAGAGGAACAATGCCAGAAAGGTCCTTTTCAGAAAGCATGTTTTGAGAGGCTGCACAAATTGATGTTTATTTATCTTGATGAATATATTCTTCTCTGGTGCACCCCACTTTCTCCCCTGTCCCCGCCAATCAACATTCATGCATCATCTCCTAAAAGAAACTAATCTGTGGTAAACAATGAATCACAGTATCATTAAGACTGTGGCCTCATCCCTAGAATATCAGCACCGCAAAACAATAAAACATGGTGACAATAAAACTGGTTCCAAAAAAAATTTACTGGAAGGCACTTTTTGTATGTTGAAAGATGGAGAGTTTTATTTGAAACTCAGAAGCAAATTACTCAGACTCTCAGACTCAACGGTGCTATATATATAATTCAATCAATAAATATTGTTTATAGGCACTGTGGGACATTCAAAAATGAACAAGACACAATCTCAGCTCTCCAGGAACTCAAGCATAGTAGTTAGAAATGATATGCAGTCCTCCTTGGGGACCATTAAAGTGGGCCCAGTGCTGGGCTACACTGTAGGCAGATTAGTTCCAAACTGAGGACATCAACAAAGAAGGGCCACTAATAAAGTAAAATCGTGGCTGGAAGAGTTGTTCACACCTGTAATCCCAGCACTTTGGGAAGCCAAGGCAGGTGGATCACTTGAGCCCAGGAGTTCAAGACCAGCCTGGGCAACACGGCGAAACTCCATCTCTACAAAAAAAAATAAAAAATCAGCTGGGCATGGTGGCACATGCCTGTAGTCTTAACTATGTGAGAGGCTGAGGTGAGAGGATTGCTTGAGCCCAGGAGGTCAATGATGCAGTGAGCCGTGACATGCCTCTGCACTCCAGCCTGGCTGACAGAGCAAGACCCTATCTCTAAAACAAAATAAAATAAAATAATATAAAATAAAATAAAACCAAGAGTTTTACCTAGAGTTTTATGCTCAGAAAACCTAGAAAAAAGTTATTTTGATTTCAGCAAGTATATAAATTTTGCATCATGTTTTAAAATATATTTTGAATTATTCATGTAGGCAACAATGTAGTCCCAAGGTGTCAGGCACCCTAAGGGTGTCATCGCCTGTGTCCAGGGGTGAATGTGGCTTTTCCTTCTGAGACCTGGGAGCATTTTGAATAATTAAATATTTGTTTTCATAAAAATCTATCTAGGATAAGAATTGACTATGCATGTATAATGATTGTGAATCATTAGTTTTATACATAGGGTATTATCTTCACCTTGCATCTTTACAGTGATTTATATACTATCTTACACTGTCTGCTTCTATCTGTGAGCTTTGGACTTCACACTTTCCACTTTGATGATAAACAATGGAAGGCAGTGACTGTACCTTATTCAGGACATCTGTATTATAAGTCAATCCTTCACATGCCATTTCCTACTGATGTTACTCATTTTTATAACACATTTGGTTGTGAGCCATCATGTTCGCAATCATATCTATGATAAGCCAAGCAGTCACCTTGGCTTCAACTTTGGCATATTACCATAAATTTCTTGGGTAATTGCCTTAAGAGAAATCGACTGTTGCATTTTTACTGTCCTAAGACAAAACAGAAGGAAGGAAAAATCTTAAGTGTTAAACAAAAGGCATCTCTGTCCCTTCAGCAGCTAGTCTCCTGGGTAGAGATGTGGACACAATAGATCTGTATTTATTCACTAATACCAGGTTCTATCTCAGGACTAGCTAACTCAAGATCTCTAGGAGTGGGCCCAGGCATCACTATTTTTCAAAGCTCCTCGAGTGATTATCATGTGTAGCCAAGGTTGAGAATCAGCAACAGTGATGGTTCCTCTACCCCACCTACCCCTTCTGTCAAGTTCACACTGATTCAGAAACAGATTGTTATGACTTGGCTTTGATAACACAGCCCAGTATATTCTCCAAATCCATTAGGTTTGGTGTCAACATTTTTAAGGTTAATAATAATCACACAGGCCGAGCGCAGTGGCTCATGCCTGTTATCTTTGGGAGGCCAAATCAAGCGGATCGCTTGAGGCCAGCAGTTTGAGACCAGCCTGGCTAATATGGCGAAACCCCATCTCTACTAAAAATACAAAAATTAGCTGGGCACGGCAGCACACGTCTGTACCCCCAGCTCCTCGGGAGGCTGAGGGAAGAGAATCACTTGAACCCGGGAGGTGGAGGTTGCAGTGAGCCAAGATCATGCCACTGCACTCCAGCCTGGGTGACAGAGTAGGACCCTGTCTCAATAAATAAATAAATAAATAGAAAAATATATATTTTATATACATTATATATATATTATATATATATATAATGGAATTCTATTTAGCCTTAAAAAAGAAAGAACTCCTGTCATTTGTAACAACATGTATGAACCTGAAGGATATTATGTTCAGTGAAATATGCCAGGCACAGAAAAACAAATACTACATAATCTCACTTATATGTGGAATCTTATAAAACCAAACTCATAGAAACAGAAAGTAAAATAGTGGTTGCCAGAGGCTGAACAGGAGTGTGGGGGATTAGGGAGATGTTAGTCCAAGACACAAAATTATAGTTAGAAAAGAGAAGTAAGTTCAAGAGATCTGTTATACACCATTGTGACTACAGTTAATAACAATATATTGTGTACTTGAAAATTGCTAAGAGTATTTTAAGTGTCCATAACCACAAAAAAATGTTAATAAGTATGTGAGCGTCTTAATCCATTTTTGTTACTACAAACGAATAACTGAGGCTGGGTAATTTATAAAGAAAAGGTTTTTGATTTACAATTCTGCAGACTGAACATGAAAGCATGGTGTCAGCCTCTGCTTCTGGTGAGGGCTTCAGGTTGCCACTCACAGCAAAAGATGAAAAGGAGCCAGTGTTTGCAGAGATCACATGGTGAGACAAGACACAGGAAGGGTGGGGAGATGCCAGACCCCTTTTAACAACCAGCTCTCACAGGAATTAACAGAGCGAGAACTCACTCATTATTGCAAGGATGGCACCAAGATATTCACAAGGGATCTGCCCCCATGACCCAAACACCTCCCATTAGGCCCCACCTCCAATGCTGGGGATCACATTTCAACATGCAGTTTGCAGGGGTCAAACATCTAAACTATAGCAGTGAGGTAATGCATATGTTAATTAGCTTGGTTTAGCTATCCCGCAATGTATACATGTATCAAAACATCAAGTTGTACAGCATAAATATATATATAATTTTTGTCAATTTAAAAAATGCTTTTTAATTGCCCTAGGGCAACCAGTGTGAGATATCTCTGGTGTTAAAGATACTTAAAATAATTAATAAAAGCTAAAGCAAATACATAAGCAATCATTTTAAAAGAACAAATAGTCTCCCTCTTGCATAACTGGCCGAGAGAAACCTTCACTCAACAGCCACTTAGTGAGTACATCAGGCAAGCTCCCTCTGTCTTCTCCTCTCTCCATCATGACTGAGCAGGCACTGTCTGTGCTATCCTCTGGTGTTTTTTCAGGGCTGTTAATTTGGCTGCAGCTGCCCAGTTTTGCAACCTTACAACAATCAAGTGAAAAATAAACATCTCCAAGGTTAAAGTTATTCTAATTAGCAATAAGCTCTGAGCAAGTTAAGTCAAGAAAATTCCATAAATATATCTTAGATGCTCACTATCTGCAAACATTACTTGCTGCTGTGGAAGATTTAAAAGCAGGTAAAGTAGTACAGCTTGTTCCCTCAACTTCACTGTTGGTGGAAGTGATGAGTCGACCTCAAAGAAGACTTTGGTGTTATGAACCTCAGGAACTGTGGAAATTAAGACTCCATCAACAGAAACAAAATGATGGTAAACAGGGTTAGTTTCCATGGAAGATATTTTGGATGCCTTAGATTTCCAGCCCAGGAAAGAAGTTAGGGATAGAACTATAGATATGGGAGTTTTGCCAAATACCTTGTTTGCCTCTTCAGATCTACTCTCCACCCTTTTCCGCTCTGCTATCCACTCCAGAAGTCTGATCTGAACAAACATGGATCATGGAACCCTTGGACTTCCCTTTGGGTTCTACCAGCAGGTGACTGGAGGCACGGAGGTACAGTGAGATCACTGTTTATTCCCCTAGGTTCCCTTCCTGTGAGATTGTCTCACACTGGCCACATCCCTTATAGAAGGCCATTTTTCCTCCATGTACACCGCTCTCTCCTTCTGGGTTCCAGTCACCCCTCCAAGCCCTGATCCTTCAGGCTAAATCATACTTTCCCCCAAAAAAGGGGGGAATGCAGAAAAGGAAGAATCACCAGAGAAAAGACCACTTGGGAATCCTTCATAGTAAAGAGGAAAAAAGAAGCCACAACAAAGGAGCCAGCTGAAAGAGAGAACTAGAAAGTAAATGAAAGGTCAAATGGTGTAGACATAAGTCAGTCCCCATCCTGGCCCAGCCATTGAAACATTGTTTATATCTTAAACAAATTAAGATATAAGTAATGTGCAATAGGCAGTGCTATGACTACCGATTATATCTACACAGATATATTCCTCCGTTATACATCAACATCTTTCTAACTAGCATGTGAGAAAAATAAAACAATCAGGTTGATTTTGTAAATGTTCCACCAGTTCCCAAAAATAAAATTTACTCTTCCCATTTTTAGCTTTGCTGGGTAAGTTACAAATCTCATTTAATAGTTTAATATGAATTTTTGTTTGAAATGGCTATGCAGCAACTTGCCTAATCTGGCCACAGCACTGAACAGACACATGGCCAGGGCTGAATTATGAATTGTGCTTCACTGGGCACATGTGTGCTTCACTGGGCACCTGTTATAAAGCTCTCTGCCACATCCCAGACCTGGCAAATGGGATGAACCAAATGATGGCTTCTGCGAGCATGGTAATATATAGTGCATCTCATTAGAGTATTATGATATATGGAGCATTGAACTTGTTCCCAATACATAAAACATTAAATTACAATGAATTCCACTAAAAAATAGAAAAAAAAAATCAGCACTTCCCCTGAGTGGCTCAAGTTCCTGAATGTTTAATGTGAACGTTTCCTATGTATAAGCTGCAAAACAATAACTACAAGTCCTCTTACAGATGAAGACAGGAAACAATCAGCAAGAGATTCTATCACTTTCTGGTTTTATAGAATTTCTTGGTTACTGTCCTGGTGAGGAATAACAGAGTAATGATCATTGAATTACTTTGACCCACATCCATTTGAAACTCCAGGCTATAAAGCTGTGTCAGACTATGAAGACTTTGCCATCTGTTCTAATCACTGGTGACAGAATTTTTTTAATGTAATTATAAAATTGTTACCCTAATGAGTATTTCAATATTTTGTTATAAAATTTTTTTCCAACAAAATATGATTTAAAATATAGCAACTCTGTAACATTCATAATTTCCTTACATTTGTTTGAGCCTTCATTTCTGAATCAGGTTTTGGTTTAGTAGACAGCAGAAAAATTAGGCTTCAGAATTTAAAAAAAAAAAAAAACAAGAACAAACAATAGCCACAACAAAAATTTCCCATTACATCCTATAAGCTCTTCTTAGACTACTCCAACTATTGATCCCATCAAGCTTGGAACACAGCAACTCAACCCAGAAGGCCCCTCGCTGGTGCTCTGTGGAGGCTGACGTCAGCTCTGTGAGGGGAAAAGGGATCTCTGAAAAGGACACCTCTGGGTAGAAAAGGAAATGTCTTTCTCTCTCCAAAGAAGTCTTTTCTTCTTTAGTTTCTTCCTAGAGAACCCTTGGAGGAGTGCTAATCTACTGGGAGTGGCTGCCAGGAACACAGTGTTGAGGATTCTGAAGATCTATCTTAGTTTGGAGGGAAAGAGGGCTGTAATTAATTACTCCTTTCCTCCTTTGTCATGAAATGCCAAGAATTTTCCAAATGTAAGTTCTCTCCATCCTGTAATTTCTGATCTTTTTCCAGAATAGCTTTTCTGTCCTTTGATGACTTAACCATCTGAGGTGACACATTTTCATCTTAGCTGCTAAAATCACTTGTGAAAGAAGTTTATCCCTTCCCTTAATCCTCACTCTTGAAGTTTTCTTTGGGGTTCATCACCCCCACAAAAAAGCTTCCCATTAATTGCTATGACCTTAAAAAGTGGGGTAAAATCTAGTAATATCTCTTAATTAGGACAAATTTCATTAAAGCTAAGGGAATCCATCAACTGTTTAAAGAATGTAAATATACATTATATTCACGTACTTATTTCAATCCTCATAATGATTCCTCAAAGAAGTTATTATCGTCATTTTACAGTTGAAGAAACAGAGGCTCAGAGATGTTGAGTAAATTCTTTAAGATGTCAAAGCTAAAATATGAGCATAAGTCTGTCAGTCCCCAAAATTGCACATGGTTGAGTGAGTTATATGCAAGATTTGGGGAATATTCTTAGCAGTCCTATAGCACATGGAAGCCAATTTATACTAGTACTAATTGTGGTAGTACAAGTTTAATAGGACTCCTTTCACTTCTCCAGATGAACTAAATGCTTTCTCCTTAGGTCTTTTCACATTTCTCCTTTCACTGTTCACTGGCTAATCCCTACTGGCCCTTTACGACTCAGTTTAAGTCACCCTTCCTCTAGAAAGTTTTTCCCAAGTTTCCAAGAACGTGCCCGTCTAGAATCCAGTAGTTCTCTCCATCACTGTTTTGATAATTGCCTTTGTATTCTTCACCATACTATAAACTCCCTGAGGGCAAGTCTGTGTCTTCTTTGCCCTTGTATCTTCATCTAGAATGACGCTTAGCCCACAGTAGGCATTCAGTATTTGTTGGAGGTACTATAATTTAAAAAGCAGGTAAGACAGTGCGTTAATCTCAGTATCCCACTGTGCAAAATTAGCTCCATTTTTGCCATCGTTAATAATAAAGTGGTTAATGATTCCTGAAGATGAAAATGAAGGTGGCTGCATAGTTAATAATTTAATGAATGACCCAAACCTCTTTTTCAGCATTTAGGGCTTTTGGGGGTTCTTACAGTTATCTAAAAGAAAGTAAGTATGGGTCAAGCTCATAAAGCCTTAGGAGAATTAATTGGTATCATGAGTCCCATAATATTATGGGAGCTAAGTATGACCATTGTCTGCCTAGCTCTAAAAGGACCCTTTAAATAAGAAAAGAGAAAGGCCTCTTTTCCTAGTCTCATATTTCCATTTCCTCTAGTTCCAACTCTCTTCCAACACAATATCCAAGCCAGCTTCCTATTATGAGGAGTTGGGAGAAAGAGATGTAATCAATGTAATCATCTTGCAAATTCACTCACAATAAGCTCCACTATTCAGCAAAAATATAGTGCATGTTGTTTCTAACTGATATGATCTCTTTCATAATCTCCCATGTGCTAGGGAATGGTCTAATCCAGGAGTTCCCAACCCAGTACCAGTCCATGACCTGTTAGGAACTAGGTGGCCTAGCAGGAGATGAGTGATAGGCAAGTGAGCATTACCACCTGAGCTCCACCTCCTGTCAGATCAGCAGCGGAATTAGATTCTCATAGAAGCACGAACCCTATTGTGAACTGCACATGTGAGGGACCTAGGATGCATGTTCCTTTTAAGAATCTAACTAATGCCTGATGATCTGAGGTGCAACAGTTTCATCTGGAAACCATCCCTTCCACTGCTGCAACTCACCGCCCCCCAGCTCTCTGACCTTGGAAAACTTGTCTTCCACAAAACTGGTCCCTGTTGCCAAAAAGTTTGGGGACCACTAGATTACATATCATCTAATCTAATAAATAAAACAATCCTTTATTAGGTACCATTTGTCTTTAGGGTAAAAGCACCATTTGGTGCTTCGTCTATTTTCATTCTTCCCTTCCCCTTGTTTACACATGCCAAGTTGGTATCTGGGTTCACTGTAGCTGTTAAGTGAATGAGTAAATGAATGACCTCACCCTCTTGTTGACCCCCAGGCCCTTGCAGGTTCCAGGCTGGCCTGGCATACATATTGGATGTGTTGACTGGTCCATCCATGAGCATTCTACTGGTATCCACTGCTGGTATTTGCAGCTGTAAATTTGCGGACTGTTCTTGCTTGACTTGGCCAGGACCTGGTGGAATATTACTGCTGACTCAGTGTATTAAGCACCTCTCTAGCTTCTGTAAACTTGATGCATTGACATCTGTCCTGTATGCATATTCCAGATACACCTTCTTCTGGACACCCTGATAATATGACTGAATCTCCCCGCCTTGGCCTCCCACTTCCCTCATTGCCGCCTCCCCACCTAGGGAGAAGGAACCTTCCTCCCACGGTGGGCAGAGTGGGAGGGAGGTAAGAATTCAAATAAAAGATGATCAAGCCAGAGTCCACACCAGCAACCACCTCCTTTATCAGGTTCTTATACTCTGAGACACCACAAAACTTACCTAATCATCCCAGGGCCAGATACCAGACAACCAGGGACAGCTTCTATGCTCCAGAGCCTGACTAAATTATTCAAACCAGCCAGTCCTAAGCCTGCTTACCCTGCCTTGCTTGTTCCTTCCCAGAAAGCACAATTCCCCCAGTTCCTCTCTCCCTTGCCTCCTGACCAAGCCCGTTGCTCACCAATGTGCCCCTACTAGAGGTACAGCATGCACACTTCTCTTGGGAACTTCACAAACTGTCTTTTCAATGACAACTGTCTCCTGATCTGTTGGCCTTACTATACCTTAAATGTTCTATTAGCACACTGCATTTTAAAACACTCAGCTTCCTTCCTCTCAGCTTTCAGTGGCTACAACCCCATTCTAAATCTCTCATGCATCCTTCATGTTGTCCCCTAGGTTTGGGTACTCTACCCTCAGCTTCTGTCATGGGATCACCTTGACCCTACAAGTCTGTAGAGTTGCCCAAGGCAGCCTTTCTGACTCTCAATCAATCTCTATGCCATACCAGAAACTAGAGAGGCTCAGGAGCCAGACTCAGATACTCTGACCCCACCACTCTGTGAAGCTGCCAGTAGTTCTTGCCGAGCACCCTTCATGAGATCCAAACAAGGTGAGTATATCCCCTCTAACTTCAGTACTCCCCAGTTTTTTAAAAACATCATTTGTGCTTTGGGTCAAAGCCTGGAGCAAGGAGCTGTCTTCATTGTTTTATCTTCTTTCTATGTCTCCATCTCACCATCCCTGAGGGCCAGGAGGGGAAGCCCTTCTCTTCCTACTTTCTCTTCCACTACTGTCCTAAATAACTCTATGTTGAAGTTCACCAAGCCTGGCTCTGGATATCTTAAAGAGGGAGATAGAAACTTAAATATATTTTATTTTTCCTCTCTCTCTTTCTCTCTCTCTCTCTCTCTCTGTCCCTCTCTCTACATCTAGCTTTCTCGTGTATTGTACTATTCTCTCTTGCCAAGGCAGCATTAGCTTAGTGGCTTAGACTAAAAATGGAAAGGAGTAAGAAAAAGATACTTTACGTAGGAGATTTATATTAATGATTTTAATATTTGCAAAATTATCCCTTTTATATCAGCTTGTGATTACAACTTTCTATCTTAACTCAAACATATATGTCCTGAAATCATTAACCCCTTTTATTTTTTCCTCAAGAGCTCAAAGCAGCAAATATTACTCTTCAGAAATGAAATTCCAATCCCCTGTTAAGTATAAAAAGCTAACAAAATAAATGCCCCAAGTTATGAAGAACTTATATCAGCTAAATGAAGAGTGGAAAATATTCTGTAAAAAGGGAGCATAGGTCATTAGTGGGTGGTTCTGTTGATTATAAAGAGAAGCCAGACACATTACTAGCATTACATGATCCTAGAGCAACTCCAATTTAGTTCCCAAGTTACAGGAGGAGCCCAGGAAAACGCCACTAATTCTAACTTATGCAATCCTCAAAAATAACATTAGTATTTTCTCCCACTTTATGGTTGAGCCACTGTAACAGTCAGGGAAGATAGTCTCAAAGGCCAGTATGGGAAAGTTATTATTTAAATGACATCTTTAATTTTCTGAAAATCTAGGATATTCTTATTCCTCCCAAATATATTCAGATCTGTACTGAGAGCTTTTTCACACATTACAATCTAGTTATCACTTTCACATTTTTTTCTGCTAAGAATTGCCTAGAAAATAGATTAGCCAGACTGTAGGTGTGAAAACATAGAAAATGTGAGAAAAGTGAGATTTAATATTAAAGTCAGGCAGTGAAGTTTTTCCTCCGTTCTGTGAGACAGGGAGAGAGAGAGAGAGAGAGTGTGTGTGTGTGTGTGTGTGTGTGTGTGTGTACGTGTGCAAGTGTGCCCCCTGCATACATGGGAGGCTACATATAGGCTAGAACCCTATATGTAGGTTCTCAGTCTTCCTTGACATGTGAGGAAAAACAATAGGGGTTTTCAATTTTAAAAAAAAGAAGAAGAAGAGGGTTTGCAATAAGAAGTTAGTCTGGATGCATAGCAAATATGCTGCAGTGAAATATCATGATATGTTAACAGGGTACATGATGGGAGTTAGCTGCAGATTGCGTTTCTATTGACTCTACTTTCCAAATTTTCTGCCATATTCTACTAAAGTATGCATTTTTTGGCCAGGCGTGGTGGTTCATGGCTGTAATCCCAGCACTTTGGGAGGCCCAGGCAGGTGGATAACTTGAGGTCAGGAGTTCAAGACCAGCCTGGCCAAAATGATGAAATCCCATCTCTACTAAAAATACAAAAAAATTAGCCTGGGGTGGTGGCACAGAGCTGTAATCCCAGTGACTCGGGAGGCTGAGGCAGGAGAATAGCTTGAACCCAGGAGACAGAGGTTGCAGTGAGCCGAGATCATGCTGCTGCACTCCAGCCTGGGCAATAGAGCAAGACTCCATCCAAAAAAAAACAAAAACAAAAAAAAAACAGAATGATGTTTTTAAAAACCTCTTGGAGAAGTTTCAGAATGAAAGTTCCCACTGAAGTTTTCAAATACTGATTTAGTTTTTTTATCAAGCCAGTATGGGTAGAGCAACTTAAGGTTAAGGCTGTATTAGCTTTTTAGGATTAGTTTCTAAAAGCAAGATATGGAATTTTACTCACATCAAATAATAAACTTCAGGTTTGAAGCTCATGAGGAGTCATGAAATCAAGTTAAAGTGTCAGGACTAGTATTTTTTAAATAAATGAAATAGAATATCAAACATAGTCCTTTTAATAAAGGTATCATTTTGTATAAAATATATGTGTGTATGCATATATGTGAATGTAAATGTACATGAATATTCATTTATATATTTCATGGGTTGAGAAGTCAAATATATTTCTTACTCTGGTTTTCATATGTCTTTCAAAAAAATTTGGAAAATGTTATCCTAAAATATCTGTCGTAAGACTTTATCTATAGCAAATACAGCAGACACATACACGCACGTGCCTGCAACTAAGTAAAACTGTCTACCTCCTTAGATTTTTCTCTGGAGAAGATGGCATTTTAGTTAACAAAGCACTTCATCACACCATTTGCTTAGAGAAATATGAGCTTCTGAAAAGTTGGAAACAAGAATGAAATTGCTCTGCATAATGAAGAAGACGTTTGGAATTCCCAGGTCCCAACACTAAAATGGAAGGAGGGATTTCAAAGAAAGGGGGAGGGAGATGGGGGAAGAGTAACGTGGTAGCAAGGAGGAATCTACAGAGAAAGGCTACTAATAACAGAAAATGAGTAAGCAAAGGACGGTGTATTTCATGCTCACATTCAAAATTAACTTCTCTATGGTCATATGCTCTGACATGTTTTTCATTGGTGTAACTGCCTCTGTGACTCCAAAACCATCAGTAAAGTCAGCCCCGGACACGGCCTTGAGTAGACAGTATTTTCAAGTTTAAAGAACTAACTTAGGAATAGGCATGAGGCATCCTTTTCCCAATATCTACAGGGCCTGATTCTTGGGTTTCATAGTCATGCAAATTATTTGTTGAGTGGAAAAGAAAATAAGAAAGAAAGTAATTGTTCCAGCATTCTGTGATCTGGCACCCCAGCTGGAGTGGCCAGTGTCTATTACTCCACCAGTAGTGAAATCCAGAGGTATCTTTCCTGGCCTCTGACTGCTACTTGGGGGAAACCTTTTCAAGATAACTTGCAGCACAGATTCAAAACACAAAAGCCATAATCTAACAACACACGAATTACTTCTAGCCAACTGCCTCCTTTTCCATCCAGCCTCCTGACCCATTCTGAAGAGTGCAGAGCCCTCTGTACACCCCATGAGATGCTAGGTGCTCCATAAGGCTAATTCTCATTCTGAGATATGGCTCAGGGGTTGGCCCCTTCTTTCAGTGAAGAATGGCAGTGAAAGCACACCTTTTGCATTTACACACAGATACAACCTGATGTATAATGAGAAATAATAGAATCATAAATGCCAACTCCATTTTTAAAATCCTAACTTATACAACCAGCACATAAAAGAACATGAATAGCAAACTTTCCATTATTTGGAAACTTCATTTTCAGCAGCTGCCACTCTTTCTCCAACCTCCCCCTCGACTTCAACCCTACAAACTCTACCAGTTACAAGTAGCAACATAAAAATAAATTAGTTTCATCTCCTTTCACTTCCAGTTCCATCATGTGAAGAAAATGAGGGAAAGATGCAAAATAGTCGGAAGGCAAAAGAATAAAAATTAGAGAGAAAAGTGCCAAGGACTTAAATATTCAAACTGCAAGATCAATCCTAGAGTAATCAGGAATTTAATGTGACTTTCACAGTCTGGAAAGCAAGCTAAAATAAATGTAGGGGCAAGTAAATCCAAGTTAAGTTTGTTTTTATGCTTGAAAGTGAAGTGCACTATTGTGTTCAAAGAGTGCTAAATGATGCAGTAGATATAAACAAGGCAGTTCCCATCCCCAAGGAGTACTAGAGCACATGATGACATGAGACATGAACATGAAAATATAATAAACAATGCTAAAAAAAACAATTATCAAGGATGTTTTTCAGATAAGCATTTTTAAACTTCAGAGGGAGTAGGAGGCTTTACAGAGAAAATAGAATCTGATCTGGTAAGTGAAACATGAATAGACAAGTTTTCAAATCTTTTGAGATGCCACCTAAATTTCTGCTGGATGCCTGATACATATATGGTCACGCGGCTCTCATGACACTGTACTGACATCCCACACGATCCTTTCACTTTGCTCTAAACCTCCCATCCCATCCCTTAACTGGTGAATATCAGTTTGATCTGTTACGGTATTCCTTTCCAACCATTGTACAAATGAGAGAAGATGAAAGACAGGAGCAAAATTCAACAGTAGTGGAGAGTTAAACATGAGCTAGTCTGTAAATGAGAGGTAAATGAGAGGGACATAGATGTTGGATGAGGGTCTGATAGAAGACAGAACCAGAGGAGAAAGTGACTCTCGGCTGCTGGGGCTGCTGATGAACACAGAGCTGTTGGCAGCTAGAAGCAAGAGCAGTGTCACACTGCTGCCTGCACTGCATTAGGTTACTTTACAATCCACCTTCCATGGAGGTGAAGGACTTTGTGCCTGAAGCTAAGGTCAGGGGTCCTAGAGACAAAAGTGGTCCTGAATCCCTCCTATGCCATTTGCTAAATGAAGCTGTATTAGGCCATTCTTGTGTTGCTATAAAGAAACACCTAAAACTGGGTAATTTACAAAGAAACAAGGTTTAATTGGCTCATGGTTCTGTGGGCTGTACAGGAAGCATGGTGCCAGCATCTGCTTCTAGTGAGGGCCTAAGGGAACTTACAATCGTGGTGGAAGGCAAAGGGAACCAGTGCATCATGTGGCAAGAGCAGGAGCATGAGAGCAAGGGGGCAGGTGCCACACACTTTTAAACAACCAGATCCTGTGTGAACTCAGAGCAAGAGCTCACTTATCACCAAGGGGATGGTGCTAAACCATTCCTGAGGGATCCACCCCATGATCCAATCACCTCCCACCAGGCCCTGCCTCCAACAGTGGTAATCACATTTCATCATGAGATTTGGAAGAAATGAATTCAAAACCATGTCAAAAGCCATAGCTAGCTCTGCATTTGCTTCAGATTCAGTCTAATCTCCAAGGCTTGCTGACCTTCTCCTTTTCATTGTTGCTTCCCCTTCCTGTCTCTTAATTGTTCCCTTCCTCTGTTATCCAGTCATTTGGCCCACTAGTGCAACAGTTGGAATATCCCCTCCAAAACGCATGTTGAAACTTAAGCCCCAATGTGGCAGTACTGAGAGGTAGGGACCTTTAAGTGGTGATTGGATCATGACTCTTCTACCCTTATTAACGGGTTAGTGGATTAATGGGTTACCATGGGAGTGGAACTGGTGGTTTTATAAGATGAAGAAGACAGATGTGAGCTAGCATGTTAGCATGCTCAGCCCCCTCACCATGTGATACCCTGTGCCACCTCAGGACACCACAACTTCCCACCAGCTGGAAGGTTCTCACCAGATGTGCCTCCTCAACCTTGGACTTCCCAGCCTCTTTATCTGTAAGAAATAAATTCCTTTTCTTTATAAATTACACAGTTTCAGGTATTCTGTCATAAGCAACAGAAAACAGACTGAGACAACTATCCTCTCTCCAACTTGACTTTATTGAAGACACTACTGTGGTGCCTTTATGTCCCCTCCCCAGAGAACTGTAGGCTGAAAACTGGAAGCAGAATCACAGAATTTGATTGAAGAAATGGACCTTAGTGATCATCTGGTACACAACCTTAGTCTACAAACAAGGAATTCAAGGCTGTAAGAGGTCAAACATCTGCCCAAAGTCACCCAGGTACAGAACTACCAGCTCCCAGCCCAGTGTTCTCTCACGGTATCACTCATCCCCCACGTCATGTGAAGCACATTGCAGAATTCAAGCTCAAACTGAGCCAGGAAGGAAGACAAAATCCAAATCCAAGAGGACAGTAGGGGCTGATCTCATCTCCCAGAGAGGTCTGTCTGCTCTCCCCATCCAAGAGTGTAATACTGTGCTTAATAAACTTTCGCAGCTTTGCTTTGTTAAGAAAAAACAAAGGACGGTAGGGTCATTTCTAAAAGCAGAATGCTAATTATGAGAACATGAAGTGTTGATTTTAACACAGTAGAATGCTCAGGATTTGCATCAACACGGGAAGCGGAATGACGGGCGCGATTCTCTCCGCCACATAAAACGGGCACAGAGCGCCATCTGCTGGATGTCTGGACTTCAGGCCACCTGCCACAATTGAGAATGACGGATATGTTTAAGCTTATTTCTTGTTGGGCATATCCCAAACACACGCACAAATTTACTACATTGTTTATCTTGCTTTTTTCCTTTTTAATATAGCATAATGATATTTCTTTATTAATAATATATATTTCATCATTTCTTTTTAAATCTAAGCTTCTAAAATAATTGTATTATGAAAATGTCCAAGTATACACAAAAGCAGCGAGAATGGTACAATAAAACCCTCACTTAGCCTTCTGTCATATTTTTAAATTGTCAGAATTTTGTCACATTTGCTTCTCTATCTCCTCTTTTTTCTTCCTTGAATAATTAAGACAAATCCCAAGTATCATATATGCCTTCAATCTTTAGTATGAATCTCTCTTAAAAATAGACACTTCTTTTATAAACACAATATCATTATTATAGCTAACAATTCAATAACAATTATGTGTTATTATCTAATGCCTAGTCAATAATCATATTTCCCTGGATGTCTCCAAATATTTTGTATCATCGATTTGTTCAAATCAATATCAAAACAAATTGATTCAATTACATGTAATTTAAAATTCATGAATTCAATTTAAAATCTAATTCCATTTTAAATCCATGAATTCATATGCATCTAATGGAAAAAGAGAAAGCCTACCAACAGAAACAATAAAGGGAGGGAAAGAAGGAAACAACATTTTTACCATATATTAAAGTAACTAGCCCACAAACACCTTAATCTGAAATTTGGCAACTAAAAGAAAACAGTTAAAAATATATTCTGCCTTTGATGAATAAACCATACTTCATTGTAAAAATAGCCCTATTTCATGAGAGGCGTTGTTTTTATACAGAAGAATTCCACCTAAGTGAAAGGAATGATAAGGTTAAAACATCTCCATTTTGCAACTCCTACTAAACCCAAAAAGGTGACGATCTTCAATGAATGGAACTCTTTTAGATAAAAGCTGATGAGGAACTTGACAGAAGAGGGCTCATCCTGTCATCACATGCTCCCACTTGAACATGTGATGCAAAACCAACATCACTAAAGGTTTGTCTGTGTGATTTCTGTCTTGAGGTTATGTGCTATAGTCTATCTTAGCTCTTTTAGGAGTTTTTCAATTTTATGCCTATACCTCTATTTCTTATTATATAACATTATAAAGTTTCTGTGGACTCCCTACTATAAATTATTCCTCTTAATGAGGTATTTCCTTCCCATGTCTATCTCCTGCTTTGGCTAATTGTCATTTTCATTCTTCCAGTGAATACCTTGATGACATTAAGTAAAATACCAAACTTTTTTTTGTAGGTAGTATCTACTGAACTCATCTAAGACCAAGAAATTAGCATAGTCACTTTTCATCTTCCTCTCATTGGGAGTATGTTGTCTTTTTTAAAGTTTTTACTTTTGCTTATTAATTTTCACAATATTTACCTTTTGCAATTGTATCTCTCACCATTGTTTAGCCTACATTTAAATGAATTCAACGTATGTGAGCAATCCTTTTAACATTCTTCATTTATTGGGTGTGCTATTCTTGAGAAAAACTCAATCAACTGATTTTCACCTTCGTAAGTTGCTTAATTTGTCTAAATGCCTGAAAAATGCTTTATTTATCCTTGAAATTCAATACCTTAATAAGGATATGTCTCCTTATTGATTTTCGTCAATCCATTTTTCCAAGCATAGGTTTGCATTTCCAGATTATTCAATTGTTCGAATTATCTTCTATGTCATCTTTGAACATATTGTCTGTTAGATTTGTTGGGGTTTTTAATTCAATGTTTGTTTGGCCTTGTCTACCACTCATATCTATTATTTTCTCAATCAGTGTCTTAATCTCTTTGTCTTTTTCCCTCTACATTCACTGCAATTGTCTTAAACCTTTCTTCTGGGTCATTCATCCAATTTTTAGCTATGCCTGGTCAGTTTCTTGCTCTTTTACTTCATTTTATTTATTAATTCAGCAATGGTATTAAATTGTTAGTACTTGATCTGTTTCCTTAGCTCAGCAAATCTCTTTTTTTCTCACAACTGCTGTTTTAGTATCTCATCTTTAAATTATTGTTTAATAACATGTTTGTATTTAGTAAGCTCTTCCATACAGTAAAACATCCTTAGGAACATTTGTTCCTGAGTGTTCACTTCTGGATAGACTTTTCATCTGTGTTTTGCATTTGATATTTCAATACTTACTTGGTGAGGGGGATAAAGGGGCTGTTCTGCAGTATATTTGCATAGAAGCCAGGCATGATATTTTATCATCTTGCTTTTGAATAGGGAAGACAGCTTGGATTTAGTGTAGGTAATTCCTTGTGATTCCTTTCCACTTTTCTGATATCTGTGTGTTTTGTCCTGTAACTATTGTAGAGTTGGAGATCCTAAAGCTGAGAACTTGGATAAGGGAAAAGAATCACGGCTGTTGGCAGCTCTATTGCCATGCTGGCCTTTACCCTCTCCTCTGTTGCCTGGCCTAACATCTGTGTCCACAATTCCACCATTCTGTTTTACTGTATCTTCAGATGTACTTGGACTTCAGATGTTTACCCAAATGCACTATGAGGCCTGAACCAGGGAGTCAGCCATTCCCACTTCATCTCTCCCTGTCCAGGAGCTGCTGTGACTCCCCAAAGCAGAAAGTGCATAATATAGAACATGAAATGTGTTTCCAAGGTAGAAACATTTTACTTGACTCTCAGGGAGTCTTTTCCCCATCTCCTACATCCTCAGAAACCGAGTTATAACTTATCTTTATTTGGCCTCTATTTGGCTAAATTTTAAATTTTTTATAATAAAAAATTAACACATTCAAAGATAGAGAAACTAGTGTAAATAACCCCATGTACCTATCACCTGACTTTAGTAATTACTAATAAACACACGGCTGTCCTTTCTTCATCTATGTCCCCATCTACCCACTCACTCCCACCCTCACCCCTGCCCCATCCCTCACACCAAGAAATAAAGTTAATCTCGACCTCAGATCATTTCATTTTTCAATCCATTGTTTATGATCCTGACATTCTTCTCCTGTCCAGCCAGTATGGTCTCCAATATGGTGAACTCAAGTGGCTATTCTCTCTCTAGTGGGTCATGGAAATGATTGAAAGGAATTCTGCCTTTGTGGAACGTTTTGCTTCCTTTGTGGAAGAAGGGCTTCTACACACTCCCTTCTGCCTGTTTTCAAGCTAGGGGTATTAGTGAGGCTCTAGAATTTTGTTCATTTTTTTTCCTTATAATGTTTGGAGAAAGATGAGTTGGAAACTTCATGGAAGATTGCTAATTCTCAGAAACTCTGATCTTACTCTTTCACAGCCACCAGCCAGTTCCTCCTTTTTCCTGCCATTTGGTAAGGTTGCCTGATAAAATACAGGACGCTCGTGCAATATTTGGGAAATAATTTTACCCCCAAAGTTGTCATTTGTCTGAAATTCAAATTTTACTGGGCATTCTGTATTTTTATTTGCTAAATCTGGAAACCTTAGTTATTGGGGTGATTTTTCTGGTTTCATTTTTGTGTGTTTGCTTGGTTGATGGGTTGATGTACTTATGTATTATTTCAGTGGCTGAGTTTGCTGAAAGGAAGATTTTTGTGGTCAAGTTTTACTCTGCCATCTTAAACTAGAAAGTCTAACATTTCCTTAAACATTAAAATTACTCATTCAATATTTATATATGTGGAATTTCATTCCTTGCTTAATATGTCAAATACGCTTAGAAGAAGCATTTGCATAACTTTTGGGTATTCTTCTCTTTGCTAGAAATTTAATCAACGTTTAGGTATATCAAGCAAATCTAAATAAATAATGTCTCATCTTGTAGCCAATGCATCAGCAACATAGTAGACAATTTTTAAGAATTTTGTTTCTATTTTTATTATTTTTGGTCAAATATATTCTTAAAGTTCCTCACCACCTAAAGTTTCATTTAGTCTGGGAGTCCCTTCCCATAGAATTCTCCAATTTGAGCTCAGAAATTTCTTCCTGTTACAGAGTGAGATCTTGACTAATAAATAATTATGGAAAGAGTAGTGGCAACGCTTCTTTGGGGCTGTTTATCTCAGTGTACATGGACTGCTAATGGACAAAGAACTCCCTATATGGTGTTGTACACTCTTTATTGTGTGTTGTAGAAGTTGTTAGTAGTCTTAGGTGGGCATTTAAACTAAATTGGCCCAATTAGACTGACAAGAAGAATTTTTATTCAGTGGTGGTCAATGATTTCCTCTCTTTCCTGCTATGTGAACTGGAGAGCCTTACTACCAACAGGCACCTTACAATCCGAAGAAAAGTCATTCTAAGGACAAAACAAGAGGAGAAAGAGCAGAAAGAACTACCATGAGACACAGCCAGAGGCCAGGTCAGCCAGCATGTGGGGCTTGTCTCTGAACTTCATGTTATGTAGATGAACAATTTCCTGAGAGTTTAAGCTTCCTTTGCCTTATAGTTTCTGCTACCTTTAGGCAGAGCATTCTATCTGATATAATTCCTCTTACATTTCTCCTCAAAATGTGACTTTATGTAACTTCCACTTGCGCAGTGGGCCACCACCAAGAACTCCATTGGGACGGGTGTGGCCCGGGAAAGCCCATCTGCAGGCCGCTCACAATCCTAAAAAGCTGGCTTATCACCCACTGCACACCTCACCACCTCTCACCTCTGGCAGGAGACTTAGCTACATCCACAAAGTCCTATAAGCTGCCTCAGCCTCATTGTTCTCTGTCTGGGCACAACTGTCCTGGCTGTCTGGAAGAATGACAACCCCACCGTGGAAAATTCCTCACCCTGGAAAATTCACCTGCAATTTCTGGACTAAAGAGGCCTGCTGAGAGTCAGTCTCCAGTTGATCAAGGAAGTCTCACGGCTAGAATGTCCCCATTTGTTATCAAATGTAGCCGTCGTTTATGTAAATACATTTTAATTTCTTGCAACCTTACTATGGTTGCTACTACTATTACTACTGATAATAATAACCTCTGTAATACAAAGAGCCAAGGCTTATCTTTACAGATGATAAATAAGAGGTGAAGATGCAGAGTCACACAAGTGGTGTTGAGAGGGTCTGTCTCAATCATATCAAAACCAAAGGCAAATCGTTTCATAAATACTGGAAAACATGGGGAAGGTTGCCTTTCCATCCCTGCAGTGGTGATCTCTCTACCTGACTTGTCAAGCCTTAGATCCCATTTCTTGCCCCTGCAGACAACCTGGCAGAGTGCCTTCTTGTCTACATGAAGGGTAAAATTCCCAGGAAAATGCTTTCATTTATCCAAAGTGTTAGAGCTGCCCAAAGCCTTACTTTGATATTTATATTCTGCTTAATTCATTAGCTAACCTCCAGCCTTCTTATCATGCCCCTTCATTCACCGACAGGTAGGCAATGCCTGACCTACTTTGAGAGTCACATTCATCAGCCTTTTATATCCTCACTGACTGCAGAACTCTCATCAGGTCACCCACTAAGAAGGTCTTGCTGTTAATAATAATTCATTCACTCAGCAAAACTGTTGAACAATTACTCTGTGCCTGGCAGGGTACCCGATACTGGAGTTACAAAATTAAACAAGGCATAGAATCTGCCCAGATGGAACATACATTCTCGAGAAAGCAAAAGGATAATTTAAAAGGCAATTACAACACAAGGTCAAAAGCATCCAGCCTTGCCTAAGAGAAAGAATAACTCTGTTATTTTTAAAACAAAGACAACACTGCTTAAACTAACATAAGACCTCACATACTCAGGCCCCAATCCCTACCTCTCCAGCTTCATTCCATACTGCAGCCAGCCCTCTTCAATTTCTCCATTTCAGTCTTGAATGGGTCCTACATTAGTGTCACCATCCCTCACCCCACAAACCCTTTGTACATAGGCCTGAAACCCTCTCTGCCTAGCCAACCTCTGTGCTTCCTTCAGAACTCAACAAAGGGATGCTTCCTTAAAGAAGATTTTCCTGGCTTCTACTTCATAATTTTAGTTGGGTAAAATTTTTTTGAGTGATTAGTTTTCTGTGTCCTCCACTAAACTGTAAGCTCCAGGGATTAAATTTGTTTTTGCCTTTTGTTTTGTTTTGTTTATTCCCTGTATTTAACCCAGTTTCCTTGTAGACAAAGTAGACAACTGATAAATATATATTGAATAAGTAAGATAATGAATTAATGGCAGATAGCTGATATCAAGTTGAAATCTGAAGGACCATAGGATATAGAACAGCAAAAAGAGGGGATGGGCATTCCTTCATTGTTGCATTGACCTCTTCTTTCTTTGCTGACTTTCTCACTTTAGCTGAGCAGAATTTGAAGAGGTAGCTTTCTTCAACCCAAACTTACAGAAGCCATCTGGGAAAAAAATGTTGAAGTTATACTGTCAGACCTGACCAAGACATGCTAACCAATAGCTGCAAAGTTTGGGGGGAAGAGGAGATGAATCCTTGCTAATAGTTGTAGCATTTCCCCTTTGTGCTGGTAGAAAGTCAGAACATGTCAACTCTGATCATTCTGATCATGCTTGGTTTGCATTTTTTAAAGTAAAACACTATCAGCTGCTTCTTAAAGTTTTTATCTCCAGTCTCTTTGGGAACATAATTTTGTTCACAGACTGCATCAGTGATGAATTTTGTGTGGCACATCCTGGAATCGTGGTTTATGGACAAAGAAAGTATGTTACTAAAGGCTCAAAGAAAAACCTGCACAGAATATCTCACCCTTCAGTCAGCTCATCTTTCTCCCAGTTATAGAAAAGTGAATGTTCCCTCCCTGTAAAAAAGCATACTACAAGCACTAAGACATCTCACTTTTGACATATAAATTTTGATACAGAGCCACCTCTCCACAACCACATTTTCTCCCCAAGACCCACAAAACTAACAATTCAACTGTCACAATTGTGAGAAAGGATGTATTGATGTTGTAGGCCACTAGGTTTCAAGGTGGTTTGTTATACAGCAATAGATGACTGACAAAAATGTTTGTTTGCTTGCTTGCTTTTCAAATTTCATTACGTTTGTTAGAACCTCCAGAGCAATGTGAATGGTGACAGCAAGCAATTGGCAGTGTCCATCAGATTCTGAAATGTGTAAATTCTTAGACCCAGAAACCTGGAATCTATTTTACAAAAATACTTGCACATATGTATAAAGAGATAAGCATGAATATTTCTTCTTCATGATTTATGTAAATAAATAACTGGAAACAACCTAAATGATTAGTATGAGGAGATTGGCTAAATTATATATATATATATATAAAATACTTTATACTTATTGATGAAATATTAGAAATATTATCATTGAAGTCAAGAGGGAAAATGTGCCTGCTATCACCATTCAATATTACTTTGAAGATTCTAGCCAATGTAATAACATTAAATAAATAAATTATATTTATAAACAACAAAAGGATAAGGCAAAACTGTCATTACTGCAAATGATATAATATTAAGAAAATCCAATGCAATCAACTGAAAAACTATTAGAAATGATACGCATTTCAAAAGAATGGAAATCATAACGAAGAGTCTCTCAGACCACAGCGCAAGCAAATTAAAACTCAGGAATAAGAAACTTACTCAAAATCTCACAACTACATGGAAACTGCACAACCTGCTCGACTATTGGGTACATAAGTAAATTAAGGCAGAAATAAACAAGTTCTTTGAAACCAATGAGAACAAAGACACAACGTATCAGAATCTCTGGGACACAGCTAAAGCAGTGTGTAGAGCGAAATTTATAGCACTAAATGCCAGCAGGAGAAAGTGGGAAAGATCTAAAATCAACACCCTAACATCACAATTAAAAGAACTAGAGAAGCAAGAGTAAACAAATTCAAAAGCTAGCAGAAGACAAGAAACAACTAAGATCAGAGCAGGAAGGAAGGAGATAGAGACATGAAAAACCTGTCAAAAAATCAATGAATCCAGGAGCTGGCTTTTTGAAAAAGTTAACAAAATAGATCAAATGCTAGTCCTGAATGGTATTGCCTAGGTTTTCTTCTAGGGTTTTTATGGTTTTAGGTCTTATGTTTAAGTCTTTAATCCATCTTTGAGTTACTTTTTGTATAAGGTGTAAGGAAGGGGTCCAGTTTCAGTTTTCTGCATATGGCTAGCCAGTTTTCCCAACACCATTTATTAAATAGGGAATCCTTTTCCCATTGCTTGTTTTTGTCAGGTTTGTCATAGATCAGATGGTTGTAGATGTGTGGTGTTATTTCTGAGGCCTCTGTTTTGTTCCATTGGTCTATATATCTGTTTTGGTACCAGTACCATGGTGTTTTGGTTACTGTAGCCTTGTAGCATAGTTTAAAGTCAGGCTGCATGATGCCTCCAGCTTTTTTCTTTTTGCTTAGGATTGTCTTGGCTATGTGGGCTCTTTTTTGGTTCCATATGAAATTTAAAGTAGTTTTTTCTAATTCGCTGAAGAAACTCAATAGTAGCTTGATGGGAATATCATTGAATCTGTAAATTACTTTGGAGAGTATGGCCATTTTCGCAACATTGATTGTTCCTATCCATGAGCATGGAATGTTTTTCCATTTGTTTGTGTCCTCTCATTTACTTGAGCAGTGGTTTGTAGTTCTCCTTGAAGAGGTCCTTCACATCCCTTGTAAGTTGGACTCCTAGGTATTTTATACTCTTTGTATCAATTGTGAATGAAAGTTTACCCATGATTTGGCTCTCTATTATTGGTGTATAGGAATGCTTCTGATTTTTGCACATTGATTTTGTATCCTGAGACTTTGCTGAAGTTGCTTATCAGCTTAAGGAGATTTGGGGCTGAGATGATTGGTTTTTCTAAATATATAATCATGTCATCTGCAAACAGAAACAATTTGACTTCCTCTCTTCCTATTTGAATATCCTTTATTTCTTTCTCTTGTCTGATTTATTTGGCCAGAACTTCCAATACTACATTGAATAAGAGTGTTGAGAGAGGGCCTCCTTGTCTTGTGCCAGTTTTCAAAGGGAATGCTTCCAGCTTTTGGCCTTTCAGTATGATATGGGCTGTGGATTTTGAGCTATATTCCATCAATACCTAGTTTATTGAGAGTTTTTAGCATGAAGGGGTGTTGAATTTTATCGAAGGCCTTTCTGCGTCTATTGAGATAATCATGTGGTTTTTGTCATTGGTTCTGTTTATGGGATGGATTACATGTATTGATTTGTGTACTTTGAACCAGCTTTGCATCCCAGGGATGAAGCTGACTTGATCGTGGTGTATAAGCTTTTTGATGTACTGCTGGATTTGGTTTGCCAGTATTTTATTGAGGATTTTTGCATCGATGTTCATCAGGGATATTGACCTGAAATTTTCTTTTTTTGTTGTGTCTCTGCCAGGTTTTGGTATCAGGATGATGCTGACCTCATAAAATGAGTTATCGATGAGTCCCTCTTTTTCTATTGTTTGGAATAGTTTCAGAAGAAATGATACCAACTCCTCTTTGTACCTCTGGTAGAATTCGGCCGTGAATCCATCTGGTCCTGGGCTTTTTTTGGTTGGTAGGCTATTAATTACTGCCTCAATTTCAGAACTTGTTATTGGTCTATTCAGGGATTTGATTTCTTCCTAGTTTAGTCTTGGGAGGGTATATGTGTCCAGGTATATGTCCATTTCTTCTAGATTTTCTAGTTCATTTGCTTAGAGGTGTTTGTAGTATTCTCTGATGGTAGTTTGCATTTCTGTGGGATCAGTGGTGATATTCCCTTTATCATTTTTTATTGTGTCTATTTTATTCTTCTCTCTTTTCTTATTTATTACTCAGGCTAGTGGTCTATCTATTTTGTTATTCTTGTCAAAAAAAAAACAGCTCCTGGATTCATTGATTTTTTGAAAGGTTTTTCATGTTTCTATCTCCTTCTGGTCTGCTCTGATCTTAGTTATTTCTTGTCTTCTGCTAGCTTTTGAATTTGTTTGCCCCTGCTTCTCTAGTTCTTTTAATTGTGATGTTAGAATGTTGATTTTAGATCTTTCCCACTTTCTCCTGTGGGCATTTAGTGCTGTAAATTTCCCTCTACACATTGCTTTAGCTGTGTCCCAGAGATTCTGGTACATTGTATCTTTGTTCTCATTGGTTTCAAAGAACATCTTTATTTCTGCCTTAATTTTCTTATTTACCCAATAGTCATTCAGGAGCAGGTTGTTCAGTTTCCATGTAGTTATGCAGTTTTCAGTGAGTTTCTTAATCCTGAGTTCTAACTTGTTTGTACTGTGGTCTGAAAGACTGTTTGTTATGATTTCCATTCTTTTGCATTTGTTGAGGAGTGTTTTACGTCCAATTATGTGGTCAATTTTAGAATAAGTGGTGTGTGGTGCTGAGAAGAATGTATATTCTGTTGATTTGGGGTGGAGAGTTCTGTAGATGTCTCTTAGGTCTGCTTGGTCCAGAGCTGAGTTCAAGTCCTGAATATCCTTTTTAATGTTCTGTCTCGTTGATCTGTCTAATACTGACAATGTGGTGTTAAAGTCTCCCACTACTATTGTGTGGAGTCTAAGTCTCTTTGTAGGTCTCTAAGAACTTCCTTTGTGAATCTGGGTGCTCTTGTATTGGGTGCATACATATTTAAGATAATTAGCTCTGCTTGTTGCATTGATTCCTTTACTATTACGTAACATACTTCTTTTGTCTTTTTTTATTTTTGTTGGTTTAAAGTCTGTTTTATCAGAGACTAGGATTGCAACCCCTGCTTTTTTGTTTTTGTTTTGTTTGGTTTTTGGTTTCTGTTGTTGTTTGTTTCTTTGTTTTTATTGACTTTCTATTTGCTTAGTGAATACTTCTCCATCCCTTTATTTTGAGCCTATTTGTGTCTCTGCACATGAGATGGGTTTCCTGAATACAGCACACTGATGGGTCTTGACTCTTTATCCAATTTGCCAGTCTGTGTCTTTTAATTAGGGCATTTAGCCCATTTACATTTAAGGTTAATATTGTTATATGTGAATTTGATCCTGTCATCATGATGCTAGCTGGTTATTTTGCACATTAATTAAAGCAGTTTCTTCATAGTGTCGTCGGTCTTTATATTTTGGTGTGTTTTTGCAGCAGCTGGTACCAGTTTTTCCTTTCCCTGTTTAGTGCTTCCTTCAGGAGCTCTTGTAAGGCAGTCCTCGTACTGACAAAAATCCCTCAGCATTTGCTTGTCTGTAAAGGGTTTTATTTCTCCTTCACTTACGAAGCTTAGTTTGGCTGGATATGAAGTTCTGGGTTGAAAATTATTTCCTTTAAGAATGTTGAATATTGGCCCCCACTCTCTTCTGGCTTGTAGGGTTTCTACAGAGAGATCCACTGTTAGTCTGATGGGCTTCCCTTTGTGGGTAACCTGACCTTTCTCTCTGGCTGCCCTTAACATTTTTTTCTTCATTTCAACCTTGGTGAATCTGATGATTACGTGTCTTGGGGTTGCTCTTCTTGAGGAGTATCTTAGTGGTGTTCTCCATATCTCCTGAATTTGAATGTTGGCCTGTCTTGCTAGATTGGGGAAGTTCTCCTGGATAATATCCTAAAGTGTGTTTTCCAACTTGGTTCCATTCTCCCCGTCACTTTCAGGTACACCAATCAATCATGGGTTTAGTCTTTTCACATAGTCCCGTATTTCTTGGAGGCTTTGTTTGTTCCTTTTCATTCTTTTTTCTCTGATCTTGTCTTCACAGTTTATTTCATTAAGTTGATCTTCAGTCTCTGATATCCTTTCTTCTGCTTGATCAATTTGGCTATTGATGCTTGTGTATGCCTCACGAAGTCTTGTGCTGTGTTTTTCAGCTCCATCAGGTCATTTATGTTCTTCTCTAAACTGGTTATTCTAGTTAGCAGTTCCTGTAACCTTTTATCAACGTTCTTAGCTTCCCTGCATTCGGTTAGAACATGCTCCTTTAGCTCAGAGGAATTTGTTATTACCCACCTTCTGAAGCCTACTTCTGTCAATTCGTCAAACTCATTCTCCAGTTTTGTTCCCTTGCTGGCGAGGAGTTGTGATCCTTTGGAGGAGAAGAGGCATTCTGGTTTTTGGAATTTTCAGCATTTTTGCACTGGTTATTCCTCATTTTAGTGGATTTATCTACCTTTGATCTTTGATGCTGATGACCTTTGGATGGGGTTTTTCTGTGGGTGTCTTTATTGTTGATGTTGATGTTATTGCTTTCTGTTGTTAGTTTTCCTTCTAACAGTCAGGCCCCTCTTTTGCAGATCTGCTGGAGTTTGTTGGTTGTCCACTCCAGACCCTATTTGCCTGGGTGTCACCAGCAGATGCTGCAGAACAGCAAGGATCGCTGCCTGCTCCTTCCTCTGGAAGCTTCGTCCCAGAGGGGCTGCAGACTGGAACTCTTCCTATTCAGCCATCTTCCTGAATGCCAACAGAGGTCTTTTATTACTTCCAGATGCCATAAGAAGAGTGCTACATGCCTCAAAGGCCAACGTGAAGTGGGGATCCATCTGGGACATGAGCACACTTTCAGTGGTAGCAGAAGGCAGCGGGGTGGGAGAGGGAGTAGATTGATGATTACCAGAGGCTGGGAGGGGTAGTGGGGAGTCTCATTTAGAATTTCTAGTTAAACCCCCCTTGCAGAGCTTGGTGTCCCTCTGCAGAACCTCCACTAAGTGATTGTCCAACCTCTAAACTCCCTTTAGAGCAAAGAACATCTACTGCCTTCCAGAGCAGTTGAGTGAAGGTGTATCTTCACACAGCTCAATATTAGATCAGCCTTTACATTAAGTTGAAACCCCTTTTGTTATAAGCTTCTTCCTGGAAGAATAAGTGTCATGGGTCTTCAATATGTAAGTCCATGATATTAACGAAGAGACCCAATATGTCCGCTAAATGTTTTCATGCCCCAAGCCATTATTTCAGCTTAACTTTTCATGACATGCTTGAGTCCCTTCATCCTGCTGGTTGCTTCTCTCACTATCCCTTTTAAAATGTGACAACCATAATGGAATACAATAAGCTAGAAATAGCCAAGCAGACATGACTAACACTTACAAATGTAACTCCAGATTGCAACAACTTTTTTAGGTATCCAGATTATACTGTTGGTTCATACTGGAAGGCTTACTAATCTTCCTTTTTTGTTTGTCACATATGCTGCTGTTTAAGCTATTCTATCCTTGTGTAGTTAGCTATCTAAGTCTAGGACTTCACAAATGTCATGTTAAATATCTTGTTATTTCGATCAAGTCATTCTCCAAACTTGTTGAAATCCCT
Organism: Pan paniscus; assembly: GCF_029289425.2. NCBI lineage: Eukaryota > Metazoa > Chordata > Mammalia > Primates > Hominidae > Pan > Pan paniscus. The sequence continues at coordinate 119,897,446 of NC_073254.2, read as the reverse complement.
TTAGAATGCTATCCTCCAATATTCCATCCATTCTCTCTATATATCATCTGCAAACTTAATCATCATGAGACATCGTCAACAAAGTCCTTTTAAAATGCTGAATTAGACCAGGATGTGGTGGCTCACACTTGTAATCACAGCACTATGGGAGGCTGAGACAGGAGGATCGCTTGAGGCCATCAGTTGAAGTCTAGTGTGAGCAACATAGCCAGACCCCATCTCCGCAAAAAAAAAAAAAATTAGCTGGGCTTGGTGGAATATGTGTCTGTAGTCGCAGCTACTTGGAAGGCTAAGGCTGAAGGATTGTTTGAGCCCAGGACTTAGAGGCTGCAGTGAGCACCACTGCACTCCAGCCTGGGTGACAGAGCAAAGCACTGCCTCTTAAAAAAAATGCTGAATTACCAAGAGATAATATGGGGGCAAATTAAAAATGGGAAGTTTCACTGCTATTTTTATCATTTCTTGAAAGTCTATTTTCCACCTCAAACAACATAAATGTGCCTTTTTCTCAGGTTCTTAGTGCTCCTACAAGTCCATATCATGAAATTTTTCAGTTAGTCAAGGCTGGGCACAGTGGCTCGTGTCTGTAATCCTAACAATTTGGAGACTAAGGTGGGAGGATCACTTGAGCTAGATAGTGTGAGACCAGCCTGGGCAACAAAGTGAGACCTCTTCTCAAGAAAGAAAGAAAGAGAAAGAGAGAGAGAGAAGGAAGGAAGGAAGGAAGGAAGGAAGGAAGGAAGGAAGGAAGGAAGGAAGGAAGGGAGGGAGGGAGGGAGGGAAGGAAGGGGAGAAAAAAAGAAAGAAAAAGAAAAGAAGAGAGAGAAAGAAAAGGAAAGAAAGAAAGAAAGAAAGAAATTTTCAATTAGTTATGTGAGCATCCTTTCATCTCTTGTACAGTCAGGATTTCTAACCTTCTCTCTCTCTCTCTTTCTCCATGTTTATATTCTCTTTATCTCCAAATTTTTTTTTTATTTTACTGAGTGGTTTTCATTTTTGAACATATTTTCCTCCTAAGTTGCCTTTGTAATTTAGTCATTTATTCATTTATGAAATATACATTGAGCAATTGCTATAAGCTCAGCAATATGGTAAGCAATAAGACCTCAAAAATTAAAAGATGCATTCTTCAAAATTTATTGTCTAATGGGAAAGCAGAGACTTAAACAACTGAAGCACAATGAGCTTTGTTCAATAAAGAAGAATATGCAATGTTTCACGGAATTGAGGTATGCAAGGGCGTGATTATGTTGATGACCCAGTAAATTTAACCTAGGCAAGGAAGGCAATGAGGGCCAAGCTGGGAGTGGAGGAGTGTGGGGGTGAGGGGCGTGGGTAAGGGAAGTGAGACACTGAAAAAGTAATGGGTTCATTTGCAGAAATGTTCTGGAGCTGACTCACACCTACTCAGGAGAGCCATATCTCGACCCAACACTGTCTTCAAAGCCTTCAGGTCAATAGTTGAAATTGGCCATGGCAGGAGTATTTACATGACAGAAATCAGCAAATGTTCCAAATTTGGGTGCTTTTATTTTTATCAGGATGCGGGTTGTTAAACATTTACCAGCACACCATAGAATCAATGGATGGGAGGAGCTGTTATAATTTTTTAAAAGAATTGTTGGAGTTGGAGTCCTAGAGGGAATGAGCTGGAAAGACAGAAAAAAGTGTAGTAAGAGAATGCGATGCCAATGCTGAGATTTTAGCAACCAGTCCAAGGGAAGTTCCTGCTCTTTCCTGTGTATGTCCTTCCCACAGTCACCTTCACTTTGTCACATTTTTCTGAGCCTGGTTTGCTCCTCCCCATCTGCTCCAAGCTCTATATGTCCCAGTTTCCTCCTAGGGGTATTTATTCCAATCTGTCCAAGAAATCAACTCCAGTCTGAACTAACAATCATCATCATTTTTAATACATTGAAGTTATGTTTTGCATTTGGGCAGAAATTGTCTAGCCACTTCTGCATGGAAGTCTGAGAAAACTGATTTCTATATAGGACTTCCTTCAGAGCCCTTTATTTGACAGCTAGTGGCATAAGTGATCTGAATAGTACAGAGGAAGATGAGAGAGAAGATGAGCAGGGTGGCTTCTAAGTGGTTATACCACCACCAGTGTCTTAGCCCATTTGTGTGGCTAAAAAAAACACCGAAGCCTGGAAAATTTATAAAGAAAATAGGTTTATTTTGCTCGTGGTTCTACAGACTGTATAAGGAGCACAAACATCTGCTTCTAATGAGGGCCTCAGGAATCTTCCACTCACAGCAGAAGGCAAGTGGAGCCAGTGTGTGCAGATCACATGGTTAGAGAGACAGTGAGAGAGAAAGAGAGAGAGGGAGCGAGAGAGATAGAGAGAAGGGAGATGCCAGGCTCCTTAAAAGAACCAGCTCTGGGAGGCAGAAAGAGGAAGGATTCTCAGGAGAACTAATGGAGTAAGAATTCACTCATTACCGCAAGGATGGCATCAAGCCCCCATGATCCAAACACCTCCAATTAAGCCCCACCTCCAACATTGGGGATCAAATTTCAACATGAAGTTTGAAGGGTCACATATCTAAACTACAGCAATCAGTAAGATCAGTCCAGAGAGTGTGTACACAGTCAAAAATCGGCATCTCATCTCTGTTCATAATGTAAGTAAACTCATTACCTTTGGAGCATATCATTGGTTAAAAATTACTGTAAGTTAAAAGACATGCTGTGCGTAGAAGAATAAAAATGTCCAATATAATGCCTTGCACTCATGGTATCTGATATCATACTAAATTTCAGATGCTCACTTGTGCCCCTGGGCATTCAGAAATATTTTCTGTTTATGAATATGTCAAGTATTCCCTTCTGTTGCTTTGATCATGTACAGCTGCTGAGTTAGGGCTAGTTGCAGAAAATGGCACTACAGGGTGAAAAGGACTGCATTCAGACTTTATCAACCATCTGGAGTGGTGAGCTTCTTTGATGTCCTAATATCTCTCTGATTTGATTTCTACAAAGTAGGAAAGTCCCTGGTAAAAGTACATTGACATAGATGTATTGACAGGGGCTCATATCTACAGAAACTTTTGTGCTTGCTGAGAAAGTTCAGTCTTTGTGACAGCAGCCATACTTATAGAAGTATCAAGTGCACCTCCGTTAGTCTATTCAACAAGGATTTACAGAACTGCTTTGCTCACTTAATTTTAGATCACAAGTGCTGTTAATAGAATCTTCTTCACTGCACTTCATTCTTTATTTCATACCACCTAGGAAACTTCTTTAGGAAGGTCCTGGGTGCGCAATCTAGAGTCTTCCCCAAGAAAAATGATGCTATCTGTTCATCCAAGAGATTCTGATTTCACCTAACAGGAATGAAGTGCCTATGAAGTGCCTATAGGGTAGTACATTTGACTCAAGCGATGATACCCACTCCCCATTCTTGAGACTACCTCATCAGAGGAATGAAATAAGAATTAAAATGATACATCAGTGAATGGTTTCATTCCTTTTCCTTAATAATGAAAATCTATCCACAGAAATCACCTCTTCTATTAAGAATTGCAATTAATTTCATACATGTATATGGTGCCATTAAAGTTAAAATGCAATGATAAAATAGCTTTCTATATGTAATTTTAGTAAAGATGTCAATAATATGCCTTAATTTATCCCTGGCCCTGATGTTTCATGATATAATCTTACTTGCAAGATATTTCCATATGTTTTGAGCACTGTACATTAACAGTATAGATTTTTACAGACATGATACATATGTAATTACCTAGAATGATGTATCATTTTGGATGTTTTCTACCTCGTATAATATGAATCCCAACTGAATTGGCTTAAATAAAAAGGAAAATCAACTTTCAACGTCATGTAATATAAATTCCAACTCAACTGGCTTAAATAAAAAGGAAAATCAATTGTCTCACATAACAGGTCCTAGGTTGGACAGCTCCAGAACTGGTTGATGCAAGTGACGTCATAAAACACACAGGTTCTTCTCATCTTTCTGCTTGGCATGCTTTGCTTGTCAGCTGTGTCTCTGCTCTTCCCTCATGATCACAAGATAACTGCTACTGTTCTAGTCATCAAGTCCACACAGAACAATATCTAGCAGACAAAGATCTATTCCTTCCTATTACCTTTCATGTGTCATTGGCCAGAACTGGGCCAAATGCCCTACCCTAATACAGTCACTGATAAGGGGAATGAAACTACCAAGATGAGCTTAGACTGTTACATATTTATCCTTGGGTAATATGGGGGAGGCTGTCTTGGAACACAAAATCAGGACCTCTCAGCAAGTAATAGGTTGCACTAAATCAGTAAGGCTCTTCAGTGACGAAGTTGCCCAAGATTCTATCCTCTGTTGCTTCTATTTTCACTCTACTCAGATTGCACGATTCTATATATTTTCCTGCTAATAACCAGTGACTCTCAAATTTATATCTCTAGCCCACAATTGTAGTCCTAGCTTTAGACTCAAAATTCAAAGTGCCAACTACTGCAGACTCTGCAAACTCAACGTATAAATAGAACTAGTTATCTTTTCTCCTACATGTGGTCTGCATCCAATATTTTTGACGCAACTAATAAATTAACTATGCAACCAGTCTGCTGAACTAGATAATTCAATATCATTCCTAATTTATCTCTCTTCCTATCCTTATACATTGATTTTATTTCCAAATTGCTGATTCCATTTCCTAAGTGTTCCTGAAACAATGCATCTTCTGCATAGCCTCCAACGTGTTCTGTATGATTCAAGTTTCTCCCTATTCATTTCTACCTTTGTTGTCACTAGAATGATATTCAAACCAAGGAAAAAAGTCAATGACCTCCTTAAAGGTTCTGTGAAATCCCAACTGCCTATAGGGGAAAAGGGGGCATCATCTTAAGGCCCTTTACAATCTATCCCCATTGGTGTAACATCCTCTTCCAATCCTCCCAAGAAACATCCTCTAAACTCCTGGAGGCTGAACTTTTTAACATTCCCTGGATTTGTCAGGCCTTTTATGAGGCTTGCTTTTATATGATATAGTTTTTACAATCTTTAATTCTCTCCCCCAGTTTCACTTGGGAAATTCTTGATCCTTCTTTAATACCAAATATTACCTCCTCCAAACAACTGATTGAAAAGTACATGAAGAAGTGTTTAACTCCAAAAATAATTTAAAAATTTGCAATAAAACAATATTGGCTCAATAACAGTATGTTAAGTGAAAGAAGCAGGCACACAAGACTATATATAATATGATTCCATTTATATGAAATTTTAGAAATGGCAAAAGTACAGTGACAGAAAAGAGACGAGTAGTTTCGTGGAACCAGACACAAAGGGCAGGCTGTCTTCAAAAGGACACAAAGAAACTTTTGGGAGTAACAGGAATGTTTTAAGTCTATGTTGGTTGTTACATGACTGTATACATTTTCAAATGTACATTTTCTAGTCTGCACAAATAAATTGGGTGAGCTTTTTATATGAAATCAGACTTTAATAAAGATATTAAAAATACTTATGTACCCTAACTTTAAAGAAACACTTTAAAAATAATATTGAGGCCGGGCCCAGTGGCTCACGCTTGTAATCCCAGCACTTTGGGAGGCCAAGGCTGGAGGATCACCTGAGATCAGGAGTTTGAGACCAGCCTGACCTACATAGAGAAACCCCATCTCTACTGAAAATACAAAATTAGCTGGGTGTGGTAGCACATGCCTGTAATCCCAGCTACTCAGAAGGCTGAGTCAGGAGAATTGCTTGAAACTGGGAGGCAGAGGTCATGGTGAGCCAAGATCGTGCCATTGTACTCCAGCCTGGGCAACAAGAGAGAAACTCCGTCTCAAAAATAAAAATAAAAAATTAATTAATTAATAATAATAATATGGAGCTAAAGGTTTTGCCTATTAATTGGCAAAGCTTGAAATTTATACTACCCAATGTTGGTAAGAATTTATTAAAATGTGTATTCTCCTACGTAACTGAGTGGGAGTGATAATTGATAGAGCCCTTTTGAAAAACAATTTGAAAATGTGTACAGGATACTTAGGTTTTTTTCATAACCTTTCAACCTGGTCTTTTTATGTCTGCAGATTATTCAAAGGAAATAATCTAAAGCACACATAAAAGGTATATGCATAAATATTTTCCTTGAAATATTTATATCAGACCTCAGAAACAACTCAAATGTGGAAACAAAAAAAAATTGGTTAAGCAAATTATTAGAAGTTTGTGTTTTTAAAATCATTTCCTCACCGACTTCCCAAGACTCCCAGGCAGTTTCCCCAGTTTCCATGGTCCCATATCCTTGCATCCATGTCCCTGTGATGGTCCTGCTTACCTTTCATTGACTTATTTTCATTAGTGATTGTCCCCCAAAGACTTTAACCTTTCAGCAGCAGGAGTGCATCATATTCATCCTAAAAACCCACTACCTAGCACAGTATCTGACACATAGTGGATGCTCAACTCAAATAAATAAATAAATAACTTACTAGAAAACACTTGCTTGAGGTCCCCTAAAGATCCTCCAAAGTGATCCACAGAGCATGTGACTCTTTTTATAAGGGTGATAGTGGCCATTGTTTCATGTTGTTGTATGATTTTGGAGGCTTTGCATTGATCACCTGGACAGACAGCAAATTTAATATGGTCTTTGGGCTGTTTATGTTTAGCAATCGATATTTAATCATTCTAATACCTGTATCTGGTGGCTGCGAGCAAAATTTGTCTGCAAATGGGATTTAAAGATCAGTGTCTGTACTGCAACTTCAGTTGCATTACCATTATCATCCTTGGGGTCTAACAGAATTTTAATTCCAATCCAGCCAAACTGCCCCATAGGTATCCAATTTCAGTGTGCCTCCAGCTGCTGTTTTGCAACTGAATATTTCTCTCTGAATGTTAAAAGGAGAAAGAGTGCTCCCCAAACTCTATTGAGTTCCATGTAAATGACTTACCTGGTGACCATAACTCACAGCTTAAATTATCTCAAGCCTCAAATTATCTCAAGCCTCACTGGACAAAAAAATAATTTATTTTGATTACAAGTTTGTGTATCGTGCTTCTCAATTCCAAAGGGTTTTTTGAGGTCTTGGGCTATGTCTATTCCTCTATATGTAGCCCCAAGTACCTAATAAAATGTTTTCAACTTTGAAAGAATTCAGTAAATGCTTATTATCTGATAACAATTGGTAATTGTTAAATGTGAGTAACATCTAAAGTAATTATAGGCCACATTTGTATAGTACTTTACCTTACTTAGCACATCCACATAAATACGTTAAATACAAACAGAAAGAAATGAGAATATACACCAACATTTCAGAGAAAAGGAGATAACAATGCAATGTTATATACATTTGGGTGACTCCTTATTAATATTTATATATCTTCGTGTGAGAAAAAAGAGAAAATAAAAATGATAAATTTCAAGAGTTCCAAAAAAGAGAAAAATGTAATTTCCTTCCCATCTATACAAAAGGAATGCTATATGAAATTACAAAAGATTGTGAAAATTACATCTATGTGTTTCCTCAACACAAAATAAAATGAAAAGCCCTACACAGTGATAAGACAAAATGAATTTCATGATTCTGCCCAAACCCAAATTCATCACCCCATGAATGAAACTCCTGAATCTCCCCCACCAACCTTCTCTGCTCAGCTTCCCTGCACCGGTGATGTCACCACCACCGGGGCACCCATGCCAGGAGCTGTGGAGGCCTTTGAAATAGCAGCTATGTGCATTATTGCCATGTCAGACAAGTGAGAAATTTTAAGATACTGAAACATATACAAAGCATTAATCTGATTAAGGTAGCTGACAATATGTGAATTAAGAGATGGAGAATAGACCGGATTGAAAACAAATTTTTTTTAAAAAACCCTCTTTCATACCATCCTTGACATGCCTTCCTTGCCAATTAACCATTTGGTGAAATGTCTTTTGGAAAACCAATTTCTGAGTAATTAATTTCAATGAACTCACTTTCAGCTAATTAACCTAGAGATATACACCCACTCTGAGCACCTGTACCTGAATCCAACCAATTCAGATTCTTTACACACCTAAAAAAGTTTCATTAACTTGACACTTTATGAAGACAGCAAAGGGGTACTTTGAAAATGTCTAAGTACACACTATGGAAGAATGCAATACAGTAGTGTACTAAAGAGTTCCCTTTAGCACATTTACATATATAACAAATCACACAACAGGAATTTGTACAACTCTTAGTCAGATAGCTGAGGAAAGTGTTCCTGCTTCATTCTTGTCCCGAGTTTCACTTCCTTTACCATTCCAATTCTGCATTTCCCACGGATACTCTTTTGTTCCTGTGGGCTATGATTTGCAATGCTATGAGCACTTCTTTATGTATAGATATCTCAGCAATTATTATGAATAAGAATTCATATAAGAATTCTTGTCTTCATAAGAATTCATATATAAACATTGTCTCTGCACCTGCATCTGTTCAAAGTCAATACTTTAAGTTCAAAGTGGTTCTGTAGTCCTATATTTTCTGCTGCAGGGATCTATAAAACATCTGCTGTACCTCCTGATACTTCAAGATGCTGCCTCTGGGTGTGCTGAGCTGGACTCAGTACTCCTATTTTGTGGGTTCTCTGGTCTCTATTTTGCTTCAGTGCAAAAGTCGTAGAATTCTGGGTTGTTGAAAGGAAAGCGTAGCTTCTTGGCTGGGTTCTCTCCAGACTCTACAAAATGTCTGTTTTACTCTAGTGAACACTGTGCCTGCCTAGAGCACCCCCAGGTGTCATAGAGACCCTATGCATAGGCTGCTATGAAGCTGAGGCCTTTGCATGATAATATGAAGCTTTGTAGTCTTACTTCAAATGGAATTTAACTTTTCCCCCCTGGAGCTATAAAGCAGGTGGTATCAGGTAGTAAAAAGAGTGTGATTGCATTTGAAGAAGAAAGAAAAGAAAATGCATAATTAATTTGTCTTATATAAGTCTTACTCAAAAAGCGGGATAATTGCAAATGTTATCTTCAGTGGCAGCATCTGGAATGTTATAAGTCCAAACGGCATTGTATTGATAATGCACTTGGGATTATTTATCTGGAAAAGCATTGCATGAAAACCAGAGCCCATCTTAAAGTCTCATCATAAGTCAGGTGCTTTGTTACAAGAACATTTCAAATAAGAATGCTTGAAAAAAATGTTATAGATAATAGCAGATACTTCTCAAAGCTACCTATCCACAGCACCAGCACCTCAGAAAAAAAAAAAAAATCCTGACAGCCAGCCACCTGGAAGATCTGTAACATTCCCACAGATATCGTTGGCTGAGATGATTCTTCATGCTCTCAATATTTGAATGTAAGGATTGTATCGCACATCCCCCATGCTGTGTATCATTCCTGGCTGCTGGACACACTGTGAAGCACCCCACCTTTCAACAAGAACCCTGTTTACAAGGAGCCCTGTGGAAGCCCCTATGCATTCTACGGCACTGTTCTAGTGAGGACCACCTAGAAATCCCAATTTTTTAGAAAGAAACAATAAGACTTTTCAAAGGTGAGTGCATAACACTGTGAAGCATGCAGACCTTCAATAGAAACTAATCTCAAACACCATGGAATATTAATCCATTTTTAATGAAGCTGAAAGCAATGATGCTGATACAGTTGTATAAGCTCCACATGTGCATATTAATCCTAAATACACTTTTGGCTTTGTTTGGGAAGCAATTTCCACTTTCAAACTTTGGGAAATGTATCTGGACCCAAGGAGATATTTGCATTTAAATTACAGTACATGCTTTTCATATCAATTACACTATGGGGAAAAAAGACAATTCTGATCAGATGACCAAAATAAAATTGACACAATATTATTTATACAGTTTGCTTTCAAGACACATGGAGCAAAAGAAAAACAAAAGTTGCCAAGGCAGAATGTTTACTTTAATCACTGTTAAAGATAAAAATATTCAATGATACTTCTTGAAGCATAGTGAGGGAGACTTTATTCAGGACCAGCACGATAGGTATAGGGACCACTGCAATGGGTTCTTGTAGCTGGGAAGAGAGATTGGGCTCAACTCAGAATACAGCATGTACAAGTGGGAATTTACAGCTAAGGAACAGCATGAGGGTCAGTGGATGGAAAATTACTAAGAGAAAGCATCAGGGGTTAAGGGAATTCTGGCTAAACCAACCTAGCAGGATTCTTGCTGAAACCAGTCCAGGGTGATTGGAACTGGGGGATGATTACCTGGGCAATGGTGGAGGATGAGAAACCCAGTCCGATGTCTAGATGGGAGGGGAGTGGTTTTGCCAAACTGACTTAGCAGGGTTCTTTGCTAAAAGTAGATTTTACCAGAAGCACACAGATAGGCCTAGGAGAAGGTTCAGAAGCCTGACTAAAGTTTGGCCCAGCAAAGAATCTTTGTCATCATGGAGACAGAATGTGCTGTGGAAACAGGATTACTTTTAACCCATTTCCAGAACTTGATCACCTGTTAACAAAAGACTTCCATGGAATGAGTAAGCAGTGCTGACTACACTCTGTTAAAAAGCGAAGTTTTCCCTCCTCACTTCATTCCATCCCAGGGGAAGGAGCTCCATAGCATAACCTAGCACTCCCCTACTCCAAAAGTGGCCCCTGCCTACCTCTGCGACATTCCCTGCACCATCGTTCCATGACAAGCTTGTTCTCAGGCCTTACACTTGCTGAACCCTCTGCCAGGAACCCTCCATCAAATTTGCAGATTTTACAAAATCATGTCATTCAGCCTCTGCTGAAATGTTAGCTCCTCAAAAAGGCCTCAAAAAGGCCTTTCTCAGCCACCCTGAGACTTTCTCAAGTCTCCCCACACGACCCCCGCTATCATCATCTGCTCCTCACTGTGCTTCATTGTCACTTCACAACCCTAGGCTCTACCTGCAATTATGTTGTTTTTTTGTAACTTGTTCATTTCCTGTCTCCCCCTAAAATGCAACTTCACAAAAGCAGACACCTGGTGTTTTTTTTTTATTATTGCTATATACCCTACACCTTTCACCCTTCTTAATTGCCATGGGAAGAAGGGAGGAAGGATGAATGCAAAGAGGGATGGGATGAAAGATGGGTGAAAGGATAAGGATAGAACAGATGGAAAAGTGGGTTTCTCTTCTAGTGGCTACTTCCCCATAAATACACTCTGTCTCCCATCTTTAAAAAACTAAAATCACCAACTTCCCTGAACTCTGTATTACCCTAAGTACACACCCCTGTTTCCTTCCTTCCATGGCCAAGCTCTCTAAGTAACAGCCTCCACTCATGCAAAACCTATTAACGCTTTTCTCCTATACTTTTCTATTTTAATAATTTGACTAGAAAAGTAACAAATGCTAACTATAACAACTTACCCTACATCTTCCTGAAGTTCTTGTTTTGTGTATATAAATAGAAACAGAAATATACAGAGTCCTTAAAAGGAACAGGCCATGTTTATTATACTATAACTTCTCTTTTTCATTTCAGGAGGGTGTTGAGGATATCTTCTGAGACCAAATATACAGATTTCCCTGCTTTTTTAATAGCTGCATAATATTCCATAGCATGAGTGTACTATATTTTATTCAACCCTGTTGATCGACATTCATGCCGATTCCAGATTTTCACTATTATAACCATATTGCAATAAACCCACTGGTACATGTGTCTTCACTTACTCACACTTTTATTTATGTTGCACAGATTCCCTATTCAGCCTTAAACCTGCTACAGTAAATTTTTTGCCCACTCTTCCATATGGCAGATGTCCTATCCAAAACCCTGCCACTAACCCCTTCTTGCCTGGAGTTCTGATAGAAAAAGCAAACACATAGCAGTGATAGTCAAATGAGAACCAGAACCGACTATTTTCATCATTGAATAAGCACTCAATACCTGGGTTCTCTGATAAAAACCAAGTTAGTGAATTCAGCTTACGGTAGGAGGCTTAAAAGAGACTGTTAAAAACGTAATGATCTGAGGTTTTACCCTAGCTGCAAGCTAAGAAGTTTGTCTGCTACAGTTTCATGGATTCTGGCAGAAGATACAAGACTCTTGTATCCTGAATTTACTCTTTCACTGCATAGCAAACAGCATGAGCTTCATGGTTCCCCTTGTCCCCAAGTCCTATGGGGCAACATAAATCAGCCAGGTGGATGCTACTCACACAGTGGGTTGTGTCACAGCTGAGGAAACTCAAGCTTAGAGGACCCCAATCTTTCACAACAAATGCAAGCAAACCTGCCCAAACTTTGTCCCAGAGGAAGACATCTTTATTATACCAAACAACAAATAAACATTTCCTCTGCTCCAGAGGGAGACACTATCTTTATGTTCCAAGGCTTTCCAGCTTACAAAATCCTTGAATTATATAGTCAGTGCTCCTCTCACAAAATGTTCAGACAAATGAGAGACCCATTTGTCTGAGGCTTCCTGCTCTCTTCCTCCAAATCCAAGATGACCACTTTAGAGGGACAAAAGCTGACCTGATTTATAAAGGGTCAAGGATAAAGAAATCAAAACAGAAAGATTGGAGAATAGCTGAATCTACTTCTAGAATACAGATTCTGATCAGATGTCCTTACTGCACTAGAGAAAGCAGTGACAAGAAGAAAAGCCTACCACCTAGATTCAGGAAACAGAATCCTAATCATGCCTATAGTGAATTAAATGGTAGCTCCCCAAAAGTTATATCTACTTCCTAATGTAGGAACTGCTGAATGTTACCTGATTTAGAGAACAGGTTTTTGCAGATGTTATTAAGCTAAGTTGTAGCCTCCAGAATCAAGAAGAATACATTTCTATTATTTTAAGCTACCCAGTTTGTGGCCATTTGTTATGTCAGCCACAGGTAACTATCACAACATCCAACATATTTCTGAACCAACAATGTAACTATCTTTGCTCCCATCGCCTGGGCTTCTAGGATCCAGTAAAGACAGCGAGATAATCCTGCCAGTTTCAAATCTTCCAACCCCTGAATATCACACACACTCTCAATGGCTGCAATGCCTTTAATTGCCTTCTACCAATTCTCTTACTTCCATGTTGTGTCCCTTTTTCTTCAGTTGTTCTCAAAGTCAGTTCAGGAACACCTAGCTGACTTTTAAACTTCGAGAAAAAAAACTCAAATGCTTTGAGATTTTTTAAACCAGCTGTTGGCATATTTTTTCTTGGTGTGTGTAGAACTATTATTATTTGCTAAGTTCCAATGCCTTCCTTTCATTCTTCTCTGTAATCTTTGCTTTCTGGCCCAGGAGTTGTTGTTTTTTTCCTAATGTCTACTTCCAGATTCTGCCTGTTTCAATTACTTATAGAAAGTGAGATGAGATGAATGGGTTCCATATCTGCCACAACAAATCCTGCCAATCTTCCCCTTCCCTGAACAGACTAATTCCCACATAGAAGTAAACCATCCATCAGTCTCATTCCTAATCCATGTCTGAACTCAATGTTTTGGAATGCTGTCTGACTCCCATTAAATACTTATCATTGCATCTTTCTCCAAGAGTCCTATCACCATAAATTTTTCAATCATTTTCCGCTATGGCATGAGAGAACCTGCCTCTCCACCTGTACTAACCACACTTTAACACTCCCTTACTAATGACTGAAGTAGTTTATGCTTACTTTCCCAGGCTTCCAATATCAAATATTCCAAATCTTGTATAACCTCTAGAGGCTGTCCCAATTATCAAGGGCGAGCTCTCCCAGTTTTTCTTATTATTGACTCCCTCCCTATAGCTTTCAAGAGTGCCTTTCAATAGTTTATTATATCTGGGCCCCCTCAGCAGGGAGTCCTCCTAGTTTATTCTCTAGAATCTTGCATCCTTTCTAGTTAAACCTCATTAAGCTCTAGTCCAGACTCACTGATATAAAGACAACAAGAACTCCTTGCTTAGTTCTAACATTAAGAACATTTTTATATGCACACAAAGTTGGTCGTTGGAGCTTTCATCTGTGATTACCTTGCCCTCTAAGGTTGCAATCCTTCTTATGAGATGGTCGCTCTCTTCTTCACTGTTTTGCAATCAATGTACCTTTCTTCTGTCATCTTCCACTTTTTCTTGATGCAAGACTTAAAGTCATTTCTTTATAAGTGTACCATTGTCTCCACTGCCTCTGAATAAACTTGACTCTTGTAGACAATATTTTCAGCACAGTTCTTTCAAATTTCCACCTCAACTCTATGGTTTGTAAACTTGAGATTTTTTTTCTATCACAACAATATGATATCTTTTCTTTATAATAAGGCTCCCCATTTCTCTCTCTCTCTCTCTCTCCATTAATAAAATTCCAATAACTCTCAATGATCAAATCCACTATCTGAGTCCCTGAAATCCACAACCCAGATAGTATTCCAGTTCAGAGCCAATATGAAAACATATGAGGTGAAAGGGTGAGGTGACTCCAGAAGGCTTTGGGCAGATCAAAATCCAAGTTCCTCTTTGGCCTGGGATTCATTTAAACTACAATAAAATGGAACAATCTGGGATAGGCAATCAGTGCTGCCTACCCATGCCTTGCTATCTATGCCTGTGCCTAAAGCTGAACTATTTCACATAACGATGTTTGCTCAGACACAAGGAATTCAGCTGTTTTGCAGTTAAAGGCCTGATGTTGCAGTCCTAACTGAGAAAAAGGATAAAGTAGCATATTAACTTTGGTATCAAATTTATTCTATTTCCAAATTCCTTCAAAAAAAGAAGGAAAAACAAGAGAAAAGAACAGGCTTGTGTATTAGTTGTACAGTCCTTCTTCCAAGTAATCAGCAGTACCTACAATGTCAAGGACCTCAACTGTGTCAAGAGCCCTGATCTCGTCCACCATTTGATCCCAAAGGCTCTTTCTTATGCATATGTCTAATTTGGCCCCATCCACTCTCGACGCCAGTTAATTAGATTAATTGGTAAATCTTGCCTATTTCACCTCCCAAACCCAAGGGTGAGATTTTATCTAATAAACAAAGCAACAAATTAATAAATATGTCATTGCAAATTGAAAAAATGCTGTGAAAGTAATGAGTAGAGAGTTTTGCAGAATAAAGGAAGAGGCTAAGACAAAGCCTCAGGAGGAAAGAGTTAAACTGAGAATAGAAGGACAGAATAGATCTATAGACTGAATCAATGTTTATCTCCTCTCTCCATTTATATTTGCACAATATTAGAAATCACATTTTTAAAATATTTTGAAATAGACTATTTTGCCAGTTGGCTTGATTTTTTTTCTTCTTGGCAATTCAAATTTTGTAGAATCACAAATAAAATTTAGAATTAAATTCATTTTACATATAAATTTTGTAGGTTTTATAATTATTAATTTAATTACACAGTACTTGAATTCAAAAGCTATCTTAAAAGCCCCAAATGCAATTGCTCTTAGCTGAAAAACATGTGCTCAACTATTTTGCCAGACATTCTTTAAGTAGGCATAATACATAAAGCATTATTCCCCTGTGAAATACGAGCAAAGGTTGAGGTTTAACATTACTTAAGAGATTGAAGATATTTATTAAATATGCATTAGCAAAATCAATGTTAGAAATTCTGTACTGTTTGCTATCCAAAAAAAACAGATTCACAAATATGTAAAAATAATATGTCTAATAGTTGGCTAGAAGGACTATGAAATTTAAAAACACAAACAATATATTGCATTTTTTTTTAAGATAGGGTCTGGCCCTCTGGCACTCAGGCTGGAATGCAGTGATGTGAAATTGGCTCACAGCAGCCTCAACCTCCTGGGCTCAAGTGATTCCCCCACCTCAGTCCCAAGTAGCTGGGGCTACAGATATGTGCCATGCGTGGCTAATTTGGGGGGTTTTTTGTTTTTGTTTTTTGGTAATGACAATGAGAGTTTCGCCATGTTGCCCGGGCTGGTCTGGAGTTTCTGGGCTCAAGCAATCCTTCCACCTTGGCCTCCCAAAATGTTGGGATTACAGGCATGAGCCATCATGCCTGGCCAACATATTTCTTTAAGTTAAAAATATATATATACTTTGCATGTAAAAGCTTTTCCTGATGAAAGATTGTATTAGTCACCCTTTTCCAGAGAAATTGAACCAATAGAATATTTAGAGATACATAGAAAGAGATTTATTATGAGGGATTGGCTCACACAATTGTAGAGACTGAGAAGTCCCATGCAGTGCTGTCTGCAAGCTGGAGGCCCAGGAAAGCAGATAGTGTAGTTCCAGCTCAAGCCTGAAGGCCTGACAAGGGGGAGCTAATGGTGGAAGTCCCAGTTAGAGCCCAAAGGTCCTAGAATCAAGAGTGCCAACGTCTGAGGGAAGAAGATGGATGTTCCAGCTCAAACAAAGAGTAAATTCGCTCTTCCTCCACCTTTTTGTTCTATTTAGGCCCTCAAAGGATTGGATGATGCCCTCTGCATTGATGAGGATGATCTTCTTTTTTTTAGTCTGCCAACTCAAATGCTAAACTCTTCCAGAACCTCCTTACAGACACACCCAATAATAATGTTTTACCAGCTATCCCTTAGCCCAGTCAAGTTGTCACATAAAATAAGCCATCACAGAGGTCATTTGGATGTACTAATTAAGTTAAAGATTTATAAAAAAGAAAGATATGGGTAGATTCTGTGAAAAAGGGCAGAAAACAAATTTTCTGTGTTTGCAAATAAGAACGTTGCTCAAGAATTTCACAAAGTTGGCCGCTGGAGCTCAGCAGCTTAGTCTTTTTGTCCCTATGTCTACTCGATACCAATTAAACAGTCCATTTCCATCAGTTAGTTAATTCCAACAACAGAATAAATTACTGGTCAAAGAGTTTTTTTAGCTGTATACCCTTTGTTTAGAGGTGGAGTGGGAACAAAATAAAATAGAGGAAAGGAAGAAAATATATGCTCATGAATGTTGATAGCAGCTTTATTTATAATAGCGAAAAATTGGAAACAACACAAATCTTCATCAACAGGTGGCTGAATAAACAAATGGTGGCATATCCATACAATTGAATACTATTCAACCATAAAAAGGAATGACCTGTTGATACAGGCAATGACATAAATTAATCTCAAATTAATTGTTCTGAGTGAAAGAATATGGACCCAAAAAAAGTACATACTATATGATTCCATTTTTATAAGATCTAGAGAATATAAACTAATCTATAGTGACAGAAGACAGAAAGTAGATCAGTGGTTGCCTGGAAGGTAAGAGTGACATGGGGGGTGCAAAGACTGGAGAGGGTAGAAAAGAGAGATGACAAAAGGGTATGAGGAATCTTTGGAAGGTAATGGATAGGTTGATATCTTTACTGTGATGATGGTTTAGTTGGTGTGCACATATGTTATAACTCATCAAATTGCACATTTTAAATATGTGTAGCTAATTGTACTTCCATCATTTTTCAATAAGGCTGTAAAACAAGACAAATTTTGAAGTAATAATCTAAGAAAAATTTTGTGAGCAATAAATTACATTGGGATGGAGAGTGGAGTCAGAGAGATTGGCTAGGAGGCTATTCTAAGAATTTAGACAGTTTTTCTAGGATAGAGCTAAAGTACTGGTAAGAGGAATTTTAGTTAACCAAGAAAATACCTACGAGAAAAAGTAAAAATTCTGAATTGCATATTTTTTCAAAACATCAATTTTGTACTTCAAAGAATTGACATTCATTAGTTTAAGAAAATACCTCCATCCAAGATGTTGCTTGCTAGAGGTCTACTGAGAACCTGTTTAATGAAAAGATAAGGCAAATGGGTAATTTTTTTTTTTGTTTGCGGGGGATGGAGTCTCACTCTGTCACCCAGGCTGTAGTGCGGTGGCGCAATCTCGGCTCACTGCAACCTCCACCTCCCAGATTCAAGCTATTCTCCTGCCTCAGCCTCCCGAGTAGCTGGGACTACAGGTGCGTGCCACCACGCCCGGCTAATTTTTTGTATTTTTAGTACAGATGGGGTTTCACCGTGTTAGCCAGGATGCTCTCGATCTCCTGACCTTGTGATCCGCCCACCTTGGCCTCCCAAAGTGCTGGGATTACAGGCATGAGCCACCGCACCCAGTGCTGTGTAATTTTTATATTAGCCATTTACTTTTGATTTGTACATGGTTCACTTTCAAGGAGGAGGTAAGAGGAAATTATGTCAATTATTGTTATGAAATGTAGGTATATAAACTTTTGAGGTAATTGACATTTATTTTCTTAATATTTAAAGTATTCATCACTTTTAATATTATTAGATTATACAATTTCAGATAACAGTTTGCCTTATCTTTTTAAAAATTATCCCAAATTCCAAATTAGTAACTTCTTAAATATTTATATGTCACATACAAGTTTGGTAATGTGATTCATGCAAGTCAAATAAATGTACTACAAGCCTGGGCATGTTGGCTTACGCCTCAGCACTTTGGAAGGCCAAGGCAGGCCGATTGCTTGAGTGCAGGAGTTTAAGACTGGCCTGGGCAACAGGCAAAACCCCTTCTCTACAAAAATACAAAACTTAGTCTGGCATGGTGGCATGTACCTGTAGTCCCAGCTACTCAGGAAACAGGTGGGAGGATCGCTTGAGCTTGGGAAGCGGAAGTTGCAGTGAGCTGAGATAGCACCACTGCACTCCAACCTGCGTGACACAGGGAGAATCTGTCTCTAAATAAATAAATAAGGCCGAGCATGGTGGGTCATGCCTGTAATCCCAGCATTTTGGGAGGCTGAGGTGGGAGAATCATTTGAGGTCAGGAGTTCCAGAACAGCCTGGCCAACATGGTGAAACCCTGTCTCTGCTAAAAATGCCAAAAAGGTGTGCCTCCCTGGTGGTCTAGTGGCTAGGATAAAAATACCAAAAAAAAAAATGAGCCGGGCATGGTGGCACGCACCTGTAATCCCAGCTACTCGAGAGGCTGAGGCACGAGAATCGCTTCAACCCAGGGGACAGAGGTTGCAGTGAGGCGAGATCACGCCACTGCACTCCAGCCTGGGTGACAGAATGAGACCTTGTCTCAAAAGTAAATAAATATATAAAAATAAAAATAAATAAATAAATAAATGTACAATAAGAATATTTTCTGGAGTTTAATACCCTACGGTTTTACAGCCTAAAATAATGTGGGCTGTATTCATTGGCGTAATATTTTGGGACAAATTAAGCGTTCCTACAAGTAGATTGAAACCTATTTCTTGAGAAGGAAAGAACACCTCTGTGAACATTGTTTTGCAGACCTGGAGTCATCCAGGTAAGAATGAAGATTTCTCAGTGGAATGTACTCTATCTGATCATTTGGTTTACAAAATAAATGGATATTCTTCAATACACACTGTCTTAGTCCTTTTTCTGTGCTAAAACAGGATACCACAGACTGGGTAATTTATAGTAAACATAAATTTATTTGGCTCACAATTCTAGAGGGTGGTAAGTTTAAGAGTGTGCCACCAGCATCTGGTGAGGTCCTTCATGCTGTGTCATCCCATGGCAGAAGGGCAAGAAAAATGCATGAGACAGAAAGGGGGCCAAATTAATCGCTTTTATCAGGAACCCACTCCCTTGATAACTAACCCACTCTGGAGATAATAGCATAAAATCCATTCATGAGGGCAGAGCTCTCATGATCTAATCACCTCATGAAGTTCCCACCTCTCAACACTATTGCATTGGGGAATTAAGTTTCCAACAACAAACTTGAGGAGACACATTTAAACCACAGCAGTCACCTAGGAACACTAGTGCTCCAAAATCACCCTAGAAAGACGAACTTTTACTGTTTAATATCCAGCTCCTGTTCAAAGCCAGTGATATTCAAGGAAAAGAATCTAAGGGATTTTTTATCCATTTCTCTCTAACTATCTTCATTACCACTACATTACTGTTGAGCTCTACACATGGAGTCTCTAAATGTGTTCCCCACAAGAAACATTTTCAATCAACTACATCCTAATCCTATGCTCTCAATTTTTATCTGGGTAATACAATAAATGGCTATGTGAAAGAAATTTCTGAATTTGTTCCAATACTATTTAAAAGCTTTATGTTGTTCGTTGTATTTTAAAAATATTACCTTCACTTTCCCTGTAAAAGGACCCATTTCTTTTAAATTTTACCGTCAGGAAGAAGTTTGCGTCTAAAAAAATATATGTAATCTATCCTGGTATTCTTTGTGATTTGCCTGATAGATCTCCCCTGGTTTCTTAAATCTTCTCATACCTCAGGTCTCACCTGGATATGAGCCACCTGGCTGGGCCCTTGAATATTCTAGACCAATCACCCCTCAAAATACCCTTTATAGACAGTTCTTAAGCCCCTTTTCTCCTCATATCACTTTCTTCTTCTTCTATTACTTTGCACTGGTTACCCCCAAAAAGTAGCCAGCACCAACAAATGAGGAAAAATAATTGAAATGCATATTTAAAATTAAAAACAAAAGAAGACCATCCTGGATCAAGCTATCTCTGTTGGGTAGTTTTGTAAAAAGAGTCACAGTTTATTCATAGTCAGCATTCAGGTAAAAATTTCCAAGTAAATATTTGCATGTTATTATGCTACTACTTATCAGGAACAGGCCGCCTATTTATTTTGAATTGGAATCTATTACTATGTTTCCCCAAAAGTTGTCCCATTCAGAAAACTGCAACAGAAAACAGGAAAGAAAAAGAAAGAAAGAGTAAACATTTGACTGAATATCTTAACAATATTGACTCTGCTTTGGTCAGTAGAAATAAATTAATGTATGAGTCTGCTACTGATACATTTTTAAATAGAAAAATCCGCTTTTCCTTATCCCCCCCCCCCACTCAATAGATATTGAATTACTTTTTTAGATCTCAGTTGGAAAGGACATTAAATTATAGCCTGCCCAAAAGGCCCAATGTCTCTTCCCAGCCCTGCTTGACCCACGTCAGAGCACCCAAACTTCAGAAGGGAATTGAGATTGGGGAGCCCTTTGGCTCACTGTGATGGCTAGTGTACCACTAGGACTCTTGTCATATTTAACTCAGGCCCTCACAATTAAAAGGATAGTCCTGGGAAGAGGAGACCACAGTGCTTCGGCCCTGTGATCTCACGACGGTTAGAGAACTCGAAATAAATGCCAAAAACTCTATTTGCCAAAAGCATGCTGACAAAAGGAGCAGTACCAACTCCTCCAATCTGTAGCTCCAAGAGATCAGCTGAAGGAGCATCTTCCATAGACATGGGAGAATTAGAGAGGTAAGTAACAGCCTCAGCAGCCCAGGAAGGTCCTAAAGCCCTCCTCCGTCTCTCACATCAACTTAGAGCTCAAAACCTGTTAAATGTGTACTATATCATCTCTTTGAGCCTCTGTCCCAAAAGACTCACCTGCATGCACACTCACATACACATGTCCGTCATTTCATTTTTGGATGAAAACACTAATAGAGAAAGACAAGGTAGTGGAGCAGAATGGACTCTGAACTTAGAAAAAGAAAATTGGATTATTGTCCTGGTTCTGCCATTAATAAGCCATTGACATTTTATGAGCCCGACTGTCCTCTTACACACAAAAAAAGACTTAGGTGAAATGAATAATCTTCAAAATATTTTGAAGGCTAATATTCTAGAAACAGTGTATGATTACCCTGCCTATGAAGAAACAGACAGGGAGAAGAAAAAGGTGCAGAGTAGGACTAGGCACCTGCCTGCAGGACCTAAGCCCCCGATTTACCTCTGGCTTCAGCTGCCTGCTAAATCAAAGCCAGTGCCCATTCAGAATCAGCAAGTGCCCTTACAGCAACATCACTTTTTCTTTCTTTTTTCTTTTTTCTTCTTTCTTTCTTTTCATTCCTTTCTTTTCTTTCTTTCTTTTCATTCCTTTCTTTTCTTTCTTTCTTTCTTTTTCTTTCCTTTCTTTTCTTTCTTTCTTTCTCTTTCCTTTGTTTTTTTTGGGTGTTTTTTTTTTTTTTTTTTGAGACAGGTTCTCACTGTCGCCCAGACTTGAGTGCAGTGATGCAATCACGGCTCAGAACAGCCTTGACCTCTCAGGTTCAAATGGTCCTCCCTCTTCAACTTCTAGCCAGAGTAGCTGGGACCACAGACTCACATCACCAAGTTGGCCAGGCTAACTTATTATTTGTTTTGTAGAGACAGTGTCTTGCCATGTTGCCCAGGCTGATCTCAAACTCCTAGCCCCAAGTGATCCTCCAGCCTCAGCCTCCCGAATTGCTGAGATTACAGGAATGAGCCACCACGCCCAGCCTATTTACTTCTTTGAATTCAAGCTTTTGCTCTCAGTTTCCCCTCAAATTTTTGCTATCTCAGTCATGAATTCAAATTGTATTTTTTATGTTTATCCAGCATTTTGCAGCATTTCATGGTTGAAGAATTTTTTGACTATTCCATTATATTGCCAGAATTGGAAGTTACTATTCACCCTTTTACAATACCCACTGATACAAATAATAAAATCATAGGAAACTATACTGCAGACAGCATCCATGAAAATCCATCCCTGTGGCACAGTATCCCAGATATCTGCAACATCAAGATTAAAAAAATAATAATTGTTTAAAATCAACGGATTAATCAGAATACATCTGCTCCAGTACTTAAGTCCATAAAGGTTCAGTATTTAATGCTACTTACTATCTATCTGAGATATTTAATTTAAGCTATGGTGATAATCTAGAAGCAAAGAAACATATTTTCACAAAAAAAGTCTTAGAATATTATTTTAACAAAATCACAATATTAATTTCCTCATCTGAAAGCACAAGTGAGGCCGCAACGGTATTATCTTCCAAGGGTGGAAATCAATCCTGCCTTGGCCAACACAATCCTTCTCATCCCAGGTTCATGGAAAATTGAATTGTCACTCTCTTATTAGTTAGCTGAGTGGGGAGGGCTCCCAGCACAGGGATCTATAATAATTCTGGGCTGAAGTACCTGGTTTAGGCATTGAGCCAAAGCAGGGCTTCCCTATCCCTATTAAATATCGATATTATCATCAACCACAGCCTGACGCAGCAAGAATTCCCAAGCACCTAAGTGTTTTTGCAGGCAAGGCGTGGTGGCTCATGCCTATAATCCCAGCACTTTGGAAGGTCAAGGCAGGAGGATCACTTGAATCCAGGAGTTCGAGACCATCCTGGGTAACAAAGCAAGGACTCATCTCTGTAAAAAATACAAAAATTAGTCAGGTGGCTGGGCACGGTGGCTCATGCCTGTAATCCCAGCACTTTGGGAGGCCGAGTGGGCGGATCACAAGGTCAGGAGATCGGGACTATCCTGGCTAACACGGTGAAACCCCATCTCTACTAAAAATACAAAAATTAGCCGGGCATGGTGGCATGCACCTGTAGTCCCAGCTACTCAGGAGGCTGAGGCAGGAGAATCACTTGAATCCAGAAGGTGGAGGTTGCAGTGAACCGAGTTTGGGCCACTGCACTCCAGCCTGGGCAACAGGGCGAGACTCCTTCTAAAAAAAAAATTAGTCAGATGTGGTGGCACATGCCAGTAGTCCCAGCTGCTAAGAAGGCTGAGGTGGGAGGATAACTTGAGTCTGGGAGTTCAAGGATACAATGAGCCATGATTGAGCCACTGCACTCAGCCTGGGAGACAGAGGGAGACCCTGTCTCAAAAAATAAATTAAATAATTAATTAAATGTTTTTGAAAGAGGAAAAAGAGCAGGAATAGTTAGGGTCCAAGGGGTCCTTGGTCTGAAGGCAATAGGAAGAGAAGGTAAGGCTGAACAAGGACACATTCTCTTTCAACACAGCATGCCTCTGGTAAATATGACCCAGTCCAAGTCCTAAAATCTGGTCAGATTAGCACCCCCTTTGGGGAGTATGGAGGAATAGAAAAGAAGTTGTAGAAGGAAAGAAAGACCACTTACCATTCATATATACATATTTCTTTTTCAAATCTCATTGAAACAGAAAACTACTCTTCTGGCATTTCAGATAAAACATGCCATATTGTTAAATATATGCATATATTATTTTATATATGCATGTATGCATATATATTAAACTAATATATATAAATTATGTTCATATATGTATTTATGTATGTATGCGTATATGTATATGTGTGTGTGTGTGTGTATATATAAAGATTTATACCAAAGGCAACATTTTTCTAAATTGGATTGATTTCCAAATTGATAAGGATCTGTACGTACATCTCTTATACAAGTTTTGCTGAGGAAACATTTTAGTCCTATACCCATATAAACAAACTATCATTGTAGCTAAACATACAGAAATGGCCTTACTGTAGGCCTTGCCTTCAGGTTTTTCAATCAAAACTGAAATTGTCAGACATGGAGATCGTCACAGCTCCATGTTAGTTCTTAGCATGCCAACAGCAGGCATCATTAAGAGGTTAACATTTTGGTAATATTCATGAGTAACTGAAATTAAAATTAAAGGTTTTTTTGTCCTCACTAGGACATGGTAGAAAAGTGCTAAAATACAACTATTTGTATTGAATGAATAGTTTATTTACTTTTGAAACTAGATTAGCATCTGGACTGTGATAAATCCACTAATTACACATTAAAATAAGGCTCATTCACTTCTTCAAAATGGTTCTAAACTGCTTAGCACAATTTCCAATTGAACTTTGACCTTTGATCTTACACTGAATAGCATTGATGGATCAATGTCACATGAATTATTTTACATTAATGAAACACTGAACCAAGAAGGAGCAAGTAGAAATTATTTTTTCCAATGTCTATTGAGTAAGAAATCAAAAGGCTTATTAGCAGGTATTTTCAAATTTCACACATGAATGGTATCATTCAATACCTTTTTCTAAGAAGAAAAATAACCCACTTAGTGTTTTGTCTTGCCTTAAAGAATATCAAAATCAATTGCTTCCTAAATTGCCTCTCTCATGGAATGTTCACTTCTTTACAACAGCCCTTCAAGCATAGACCACTTCTTCAAATTACAATTGTATAGCTTTCCAACTTTTAAGTACATTTGGGTTTATCAAAATAAAGGGTCTCTCACAGGTGCACTGGAATTGTGCCTAGGAGGAAACAAACTTGAACAGAAATCATCAGACTGCACATATCATCAACAAAATCCTAGAGGGCTAGTCATTAACAATTGGAGAAAACTGAAATTGAGGCAGCTACCTAGAAATTTAAGAAATTAGGATCAAGTTATTTCTTGCATCTACAGGTCTTAGCTGATGTTTTTGGAAAATAATTATTCAATGCCATTTATATTCCTTAATAAAGAAATATGAAACACCATGGTTATGGTGTTTGGAACTTTAATGACATAGCTACAAATTAAATAAAAATTCCCTTGGTATCACATATTTTAGTATATAATGTTTCAATTATATAAATTGTAAAAATGCTTCATTAGATTATAATAAAGGCAAACCTATTAGGTCTAATAAAATAATATATTTAATTCTCAATAACATTTCACAGGCTAGGTAAACCTTAATTTTTTAAAAATTTGTTTTGTTTTGCTTTTTGTTTGTTTTGCTTTGCTTTGCTTATATCAATTCAATCTGGTTATCTCAAGCTTATCTAACTTTTCTAACTGAAAACCATTTTAGAAAATTTGAAAAATTGGACAAGGGGCTAATTATACCATAAATAATCTTTAGTATGATAGATGAACTCTCCTAAACTGGGATGAAAAACTGAAGAACCACTGAACACATATAATACAATCTGAAGGACACGATTGTTCTTTCAGCAAATTAGACTCACCCAGAGGAAGAACCTCCCACTGAAAGGGCGAATGATGCATCCCATTTTCCTCACAATAAGTCTCTTGATAAGAGGCTTTGCACACTGGAATTCTCAGCACCTGCCCCTACCTCGGCGATAGTGAGTGCCCAAAGCCTTTTTATAGGAAACTTTTCACAGAGTAAGAAACACTGCTCCTAATAACTTACAGACAGAATAAGAAAGAAACACTGCCCCTAATAACTTACAGACCACCACCTCTTCCTCATTTCACATTTCTGTGACCTACTTGAGCTGTCCTAGTCTTCCCTGAGGACGGGACAAGAAATGCCATAACCATTATTTCAAGAATGTTGCCTACAACAAATACCAGCATGAACCCCTGTCCAGCTCTTATGTGCATAAACCATCAGCAGATGGAGCCCTTTGCTAATTCAGCTATCGTTCTGGGTCCTCCTGCTTTGTTGGCCTGTATAAGAGTTGCATTCCGTTTCTGTGGATCACACTGAATTGCTGTCATTGTTAGGATTAGTACATCCTGTGTTTTGCATGGAAGCATCCAGGAACTATGTTTCTACAACTAAATGGCAGGAAAATTAAAATGAGTTTTCTTGGAATTAGAGATAATATTTGATGTATTGCCTTTGCGTTGTCCTCAGGTGTGTGAATACAGAGCTTTGATTCATTCCGTCTATAAACAGTAAGATCTACATGTGTTGCAAGAAATATCGTATCTGTTTGTTCTCTACAAATCAGACTACCATTGATTTGGCCACCATCTCATCAGACTGGAGGGGAATTTAGTAATAAATAGGGATTTATTTTTATTTTTATTTTTATTTATTTATTTTTTTTGGCGATGGAGTCTCTCTCTGTCTCCCAGGTTGGAGTACAGTGGCGTAATCTCGGCTCACTGCAAGCTCTGCCTCCTGGGTTCATGCCATTCTCCTGCCTCAGCCTCCCCAGTAGCTGGGACTACAGGCGCTCGCCACCACGCCTGGCTAATTTCTTCTGTATTTTTAGTAGAGACGGGGTTCCACTGTGTTAGCCAGGATGGTCTCCATCTCCGGACCTCGTGATCCGCCCGCCTCAGCCTCCCAAAGTGCTGGGATTACAGGAGTGAGCCACCGCGCCCGGCCTAAGTAGGGATTCTTTAACCCCCCAATCCAGGGTCTTGTAAAGGTTCTGGGGCATATGCAGTTTTGAAGGAAGAGAAAACATGGAAGGGAGGATATGCATCTTGTCATTGGTTACCTGCTTGGCTGAGTTACCAAGATGTATGTCGTCCCTACTGCTTCCAAACCAAGTGTGAGATACAGGAATTGTTTATGAAGCTAAAACCTCCCAAAGCCCATTGAGTCTTACTTCCCTAGAAAGGGTAACATGCAGCCATCCTCTCCGGGATGTAGCCAGAAGCATGGCCGAATTCCGTTTCTCTGGAAAGCATAGCCCTCTCTCTCTTCTCTCTTTTCAGCCCTGCAGAATCTTACTGTTAAGTCAGGTAAAAATGCTTCTCCCTTCTTATTTTTCTTAGAATAATAGTCATCAACCTTAGCCATGCATCAGAGTCTGTCAGGTTCATGACTACACCAAAGGTCATGTTGAGGTCTGGAGGGAGTGGGGAAAGGAGCAGAAAGAACACCCAGGCGACCGTAGACAGGTGAATGGCTTTATTAGCAGCCGCTCTCATCAACAGCTTTCTCATACTGTCTGCCCTGTCTCGGCTGCTTAGTCCTGCGGCCCCCACACACAGCTGAGTGGCCGGCTCTCCCTTGCCTTCAGGGTCAGACGCTTAACTCTTTCTCTCTGGCCACGAGTGAGCCAAACTGTGTCCTGGCTCCCCTCTGTTCATTTGCAAAGATGGACAGCTCTGGCTCTCTCACTTTCTCTGGGCACCAGTGCCTGCACAGTGTCAACAGGGCAATTATACCTTTTGCAGACAATAGTGGCTAAGGGCCAAGTGGTGACGTTCCCATGTTATGGCTACATAGTGTAATAACAAGTGGAGTTATATGCCTGCCCTCTAAACTTGCTGAGTCGCGCAGGATGTAAACATCCTACCTCGGCCTATCCTTAACCAAAGCACAATCATGTTCCTTACAGAGTCACCTGGAGCGCTGTAAAAAAAAGAAAAAAAATTCATATTCCCAATTACCAAACATACCAACCTCACTGGTGTGCAGTGTGGCTGGGACAATTACTTTATAAGACTCCAAAGGCTTCTAATGTGTAGCCAAGATGAAAACTTATCCCTTCTCTTAGCTATTCCCATGAAGACCTCCCTCTCCCCTCAGTGGGCTTGGTATTTACAAACAATAGCCAGACAGGAAAATGTATTTTCTTCTTTCTACCCTGAGAATGTGCTACTGCCTACTTGAATGGACAGAAGGGAAAATACTAGGAGTAAAAAAAAAATTATCATCTGTACATTACATAATATGATCAGATTAAATTTTCTTTTTAAAAAATTTTATAGGTTTTCCATCACAAAATAAATTCAAGCTAATAAAACTTTTAAACAAAGAAGTGGTATAAAAGTGGTGGTGAATCTTGCCTAATTCTTTTGTATAATAGCAATCTCTCAAAATGATGTTATAGTTTTCTTTCACCTATTTATAGAGTAATAATAGAATATATATATATTCCCTAAATTGAACTGAGCTTCTTGAAATAAATCCTGCATAATGATGTTAGTTTTTGTAATACAATGCTGGACCCAAGTTGCTAATGATTTACTCGGGATTCTTCCATCTTTATTTATAAGTGACATTGATTTGGCAGCTGTCTTGTGCTTCGCTACTGACATCAGGGTATGGGGATCTCAGAGGATGTACTAAGAATCTTTCCATCTTTTTCTCCATGCCCTAGTGCAGTTGACAAGGCATAGGAATTTCATGTTCCTTCAAGGATGGGTGGATCTTCAGCACTATAAAAATAAAGGATTAAATCTGATATTGGACTACCTTTTTCATTTTTTTCCAATGGTTTGTAGAACAAATAGAATTCTGTTTTATACATCTTTAGTTAACTTTCATAAAATTATAATTTTCTTAAAAAATTATACTCAATATAGATATTCAACTTGTTTTCATTTGAAACTGTATAAATAGTGTTTTTTTAAAACCCCTTTTCTGTCACGGTTACAGTTCTTTCTTATTCCTAACATACTCATTGGTGCAGTGGGAGAGCGTCTGGCTCTGAAAAGTGTGCAGTGTCCAGAGCTTCGAGGATATCCTGATGTTGTGTCTGACTCTCACCAAGAGAACAGCTCTGGTGGCGGACAGAGTGGAATGGGTGCAGAGGGCCAGGCTGTGCTTCCACCCACAGCCAGAAGCAGGACACTGCACTTTCTGCACAGAATAAGTAGTTAGCCAGAGTGAGACTGGAAAAGACCCTGTTCAAGAAGGCAACCTGGATTCAGTAGAAGCAAAAAGGTGTTCATTTGGAGGGTACATCCTCCTCTCAGGAATGGGGCAGCAGGAGGTTCCAGGGCCTCACAAGCAAAAGAGCATGTGCCAGAGCCAAAGGAGCACCTGCCATAGCTGAAGAACTGGACTCCAATTACACTGAGCAAGTAACACTTCCCCTTCCACTCACTTTGTCCAGCCCTAGAGGAGGCAGAGGGCCATCCATCTGCTAATGGAAGAGTGAGGTAGAGAAAAAGTTAAGAAACCAGCTGTATTATGGTTCTTCAGAGAGACAGAACCAATCTTCAGAGAGACAGAGAGGCAGATAGATGTAGATGATATAAATAGACAGATGATAGATATAGATACAGGCCAGGCACAGTGGCTCATGCCTGTAAACCCAGCACTTTGGGAGGCGGAGGTGGGCAGATCACCTGAGGTCAGGAGTTTGAGACCAGCATGGGCAACATGGTGAAACCCCATCTCTACTAAAAATACAAAAATTAACCAAGCATGGTGGTAGGTGCCTGTAGTCCCAGCTGCTTGGGAGGCTGAGGCAGGAGAATCCCTTGAACCCAGAAGGCAGAGGTTGCAGTGAGCCAAGATTGTGCCACCGAACTCCAGCCTGGGCGACAGAGCAAGAATATGTCTCAAAAAAAAAAAGAAGATATAGATATGGATATGTAGCTACAGAAGAGATGACTTATTAGGAGAACTGGCTCAGAGGATTGTGGAGACTGAGAAGTCCCGTAATAGGCTGTCTGCAAGCTGCAGATCCTGGGTTGCCAGTAGCATGGCCTAGTCTAAGTTGGAAAGTCCTGGAAGCAGAGAAGCCTATAGTATAATTCTGTGAGAACCCTGCTGATATAAGTCCTGGAGTCCAAAGGCCAAAGAGCCTGGAGTTCTGATGTTCAGGGGCAGGAGAAGAAGGGTGTCCCAGCTCTAGGAGAAAGAGAGAGGGAATTTGCCTTTCCTCTGCCTTTTGTTCTATCTGGGCCCCAACTGATTGGAGCATGGTACACACCCACACTGAAAGTGGATCTTCCCCACTCAGTCCACCAACTCACATACCAATCTCCTATAGAAATGTCCTCACAGACACATCTATAAATAACTGGTTCCTTAATCTGGTCAAGTTGACACCAAAAACGAACCAACATGCCTGCCATCACCATGCTTTTTTCCCCAAAAAACGGTTCCAGGTTTCTGAAACTGAATCAGGCTTGAGTTGGGAAATGTGAGAAGCCTCCCTATCAGAATGGACTAGACTTCCTAATATCTGAAAAGCTATGGAATCTGCCCAATACATTACCCAAAAAGAAGAGGAAGAAGAAGAAGAGGAAGAAGAAGAAGAAGAAGAAGAAGAAGAAGAAGAAGAAGAAGAAGAAGAAGAAGAAGAAGAAGAAGGAGAAGGAGAGGGAGGGGGAGGGGGAGGGGGAAGGAAGAAGAAAGAAGGGGAGAGGGGTTCTATTTGTACTTCACCGAATTCAGCTTGTGCAATAGACCAGTTAAACAAGTATTAGAATATGAGTTTAGTGATTGAGAAACATAAAATATTTGACATTTTACTTTCACGGGAAGCCTTTGTGCAAATGAAATGCAGAGCATTGAGCTGAAACATTTATTGCTGAATGAAAACAATACCTACAGGCTCCTGCATGCATATGAGAATTAAGTAGATGAAAAATCTGGCATTTCAAACAAATGAGGAAGATATTAATTTTTTAGTAAAAGATTTTAGTCAATTGGACATCCACCCTGAATCTAATCATGAGGAAGCAACACACAAACCAATCTGAGGTACATAGAAGACAAACTAAGGAACTTTTCTGCTTTAAAGAAAACTAAAGAGATACAATTGGCCAGGTAATTACACCTATAAGTCCATCACTTTCAGATGCCAAGGCAGGAGGATTGCTTGAGGCCAGGAGTTTAAGACTAGCCTGGGCAACATAGTGAGAACCTGTCTCTACAAAAAATTTTTTAAAAGAGTAAGGTACAATTAAATGAAACAAAATGAAACAAGTAATCCTGCTGTGAATCCTAGACCAGAACTTTTTTCTTTCGCTGTGAAAAACATAAGTAGGACAATTGTCCAAATTTGAATAAGATTTGTAGAACAGATAATAGCACTATATCAACGTTCGTTTCCTGATTTTGATTATTGTATTGTGGTTATATAAGAGATTGTCCTTGTTCTTAGGAAATAAGCATTAAAATATTTTAAGGGTATAAAGGTGATGTATTTCTGCAACTTGGCCTCAAAACAATTCGGAGAGAGAGAGAGACAGAGAGGAGAGAGAGAGAGAGTGTGTGTGTGTGTGTGTATGTGTGTGTGTGTTCAGAGAAAGAGAGTGACAGACTGCGAGAGTGGGGCACACACAATTCAATCTCCTATATACTGTCTGTTCTACTTGTCCAAACTCTATTGTTGACTCATTTCACTCTCATGGTTACAACAATGTAAATACTCAACAGTGTCTTGCTGACCTCTACGCATGCCCCTTGATTTCCCAACTTAAACATTCATAATGTTCAGCCTACATATTCTTTCCTCAAATAAAATAGAGAGATAAACACAATGAAAAACCAAAGGACTGTAGATACTCTTTTAAGTTCACACTTGAGGAGTGCACAAATCTCTACTGCTTACATGTGGACTGTGCAAAGTGTTTTCCTTCCAAGGAGCGCAGCATGGAAAGAGGGAAAAAGGAGTACTTTCACACTGTGAAGCCTACAAACACTACCTCAAGGCACGTGATCAAGGGTAACATTAACAGTACTAAGTCTTATAGGTAGAACGTACTCCAGATACGATTTAATGAAGGTTTTCCTCCCAAACACCCATAATTCCAGTCTAATTATGAGAAAAACATCAGAAAAATCTCCACTGAGGGACTTTTGACAAAATACCTAATTAGTTCTCCTCAAAACTGTCAAGGTCATCAAAAAGAAAAAAGTCTGAGAAACCGTTACAGCCAAGAAGGAGCCCAAGAAGACTTGACTAAATGTAACATGATATGCTGGATGGCATCCCGGGACAGAAAAAGGGCATTAAGCAAAAACTAGCAAAATCTGAATAAAGTGTGGACTTTTGTTAACAATAATGTATCAGTCTTTGTTTATTAATTGTCCCAAATGTACCATATGAATATAAGACATTAATAATAGGGGAAATTGGGTGTGGAGTATATAGAAAATCTCTGTACTAACTTTGCATTTTTTTGTAAATTTAAAACTGTTCTAAAATTTAAAAATCGGCTAAAAAGAAAAACAAAGGGAGCAATATCTTCATATATATGTAAATGCATATGTTATGCTTGTATGGGTTCTAATGGAGGGCAACACTGTTATTTTTAAATAACATGTGCAAGGTAAAAAAAAAATTCAAATATTAACAGAAGCTAAAAAATTAAACCTAAAAATGGAAAGTAAAGAAATAGTAGGCGGGTGCAGTGGCTCACGCCTGTAATCCCAGCACTTTGGGAGGCCGAGGCAGGCGGATCATGAGGTCAGGAGATTGAGACCATCCTGGCTAACACAGTGAAACCCCGTTTCTAAAAAAATACAAAAAATTTGCTGGGGGTGACGGCATGTGCCTGTAGTCTCAGCTACTTGGGAGGCTGAGGCAGGAGAATCACTTGAACCCGGGAGGCAGCGTGCAGTGAGCCAAGATCACGCCACTGCACTCCAGCCTTGGCTACAGAGTGAGACTCTATCAAAAAAAAAAAGAGAAGAAAAAGAAAGAAAGAAAGAAAGCAAAAGAAAGAAAGAAAGAGAAAGGAAGTAAAGAAAGAGAAATTCTATGGTAAAGGAGTGAGACGTCATAAAGTTTATTTTTAAAAAAATAAGGTTTTTTCATAAAAAGCACTCTACGCTATTTTAGAAAATTTGCAGTACTAGTGTATAAGAACATACCATACATACTATACAAATATACTAGTTTATAAGCACAAAGTCACATGTACTTTCTTTTTTTTTATTATTATACTTTAAGTTCTAGGGTACATGTGCACAATGTGCAGGTTTGTTACATGTGTATACATGTGCCATGTTGGTGTACTGCACCCATTAATTCGTCATTTACATTAGGTATATCTCCTAATGCTATCCCTCCCCCATCCCCCCACCCCACGACAGGCCCCGGTGTGTGATCTTCCCCTTCCTGTGTCCATGTGTTCTCATTGTTCAATTCCCACCTATGAGTGAGAACATGCAGTGTTTGGTTTTTTGTCCTTGCGATAGTTTGCTGAGAATGAGGTTTCCAGCTTCATCCATGCCCCTACAAAGGACATGAACTCATCCTTTTTTATGGTTGCATAGTATTCCATGGTGTATATGTGCCACATTTTCTTAATCCAGTCTATCATTGATGGACATTTGGGTTGGTTCCAAGTCTTTGCTACTGTGAATAGTGCCGCAATAAACATATGTGTGCACATGTCTTTATAGCAGCATGATTTATAATCCTTTGGGTATATACCCAGTAATGGGATGGCTGAGTCAAATGGTATTTCTGTTCTAGATCCTTGAGGAATAGCCACGCTGTCTTCCACAATGGTTGAACTACTTTATAGTCCCACCAACAGTATAAAAGTGTTCCTATTTCTCCACATCCTCTCCAGCACCTGTTGTTTCCTGACTTTTTAATGATCGCCATTCTAACTGGTGTGAGATGGTATCTCATTGTGGTTTTGATTTGCATTTCTCTGATGGCCAGTGATGATGAGCATTTTTTCATGTGTCTGTTGGCTGCATAAATGTCTTCTTTTGAGAAATGTCTGTTCTTTCAATTAAAAAGGTGAGGGGGAAAAAATCACCTATATTCCTAAGAATGAACTTTTAATATAACAACAATTTTTGCTTTTAGTTTATTCTCTTCTTTAAAAAGTATTTTTTCATGACAAAAGTAGTACCTGTTGTTTTAGAAAAAAATGTGACTGCAGGAATGTAGAAGAAAAAAAAAATCACTCAAATTCCCAGAAAAGGTTGATTATTTTATCTTAAAAGTTACTTTGCATTGATTCCTGATTAGAAAAAATGTTTAGAAAATACAGAAAAGTACATAGTATGAAAAATAAAATCACCAATATTATCATGACCTTCTATATGGCTCTGTCCCCTAACCCATATTTGGGTGTGTGTATGGGCAAGAATGGTGTTATGTGTGTCAAACTACAAATACACAGTGATCTAGGGAAATGCATATGATCAAAGGTTAAGTAAACAAAGTACAGTGCAATAATGCATTTACAGTTATAATCTCAACTATATAGGTGATATTGTATGTCTTAAGATTATACTGACTATGCCCTTTGTAATATTCTTGATTCACTTAATTTTAACTCCTACTCATGTCATAAAATATTTTTCACTATTAAAAAAAGTTGAAGGGAACTTTTCATAAAATATGGAAGATTAAAACTAAAGTGGCATATCTTAACCCTCCCTTCCAGACTTTGGTCACCGAGGGCAGGACACCTCCAGAGCCAGACATCTCTCTGCTCAGCCGAGAAAAGGCTAAGGGGTTGGGTTGAACCCCAAGGCATCAACTGCCACTGTAGTTTCACCTTACACGAGAATTCAGTCCTTCTCCAGGGTTCCTTTGCCCTTCCCACAGTCCACCAGAGCAGGGCCACCCCTGGCAGGTGCCTCCCTCCAAGCTCTGCATCAGAATGGAAGCTAACTTTTTATTGATGCATTTACTTCCAAGATCCACTCAGAAAAATAGGGGCTTGATTATTATAATCAGCTGCTGTGTTTGCTTAGGAAGACAAAGTTTAGATACTTCTAGGAATCAAAATATTTTATGTGGTCAGGTTATGATGACCAGTACAAAATTATCTGATTCACTTTTTTTTTTTTGAAAACAGCACCTTCTACATCAAGCATATTCAATGTGACTTTTACTTTTTATCAAAAAAAATACATTTTAGGATAATTTATCATGTATTACAATTGGACAGTTTTTCAGAAGTTTCTTTCTTTGCTTTGTTGTGTCATAAATATCTCAGTCCTGAATAGATTGCCTTGTACATTCCAGAAATTCATCAATATTTCTTCTCTTCTTGTGACATCCTTTCTGTTATCATTAGTCAGATCAACAGTCAGCCCGTTCTGGCAGCTATAACAAAATACATTACATTGAGTAATTTATAAACAAAAGAAATGTATTGCTCAAAGTTTCTGAAAGCTAGGAAATCTAAGATCAAGGCACCAGCAGATTTGGTGTCTGGTGAGAGTTGCCCTCTCACCTTATTGCAGCATCCTCACATGGTGGAAGTCAGGGCAAGCTCACCTGGGTCTCTTTTATAAGGGCACTCATCCCATTCATGACTGTGTTCATCCATTTTCACACTGCTATATAGAACTTCCAGAGACTTGGTAATTTATGGAAGAAAAAGGTTTAATTGATTCTCAGTTCCACATGGTGGGGGAGGCCTCAGGAAACTTACAATCCTGGTGGAAGGTGAAGGGAATGTAAGGCATGTCTTACATGGCAGCAGGAGAGAAGGAAAGTGAGGAGAGAACTGCCAAACACTTTTAAACCACCAGATCTCATGAGAACTCCCTCACTATCACAAGAACAGCATGGGGGTAACCACCCTCATGATCCAATCACCCCCCCATCAGGTCCCTCTGTCCACACATGGAGATTACAATTTAAGATAAGATCTGGGTGGGACACACAGCCAAACCATTTCAATGGCCTAGTCACTTCCCAAAGACCATACCTCTTAATATAAACATATTGTGGGATAGATTTCAACACATGAACTTTGGAGGGACATGGATATTCAGACCACAGTATCATTGCTGTGATGGGTTTATGTTTTAGTTGTGTATTTCTTCCATCACTTCAAAGGTAATTTGGGGGAAAGAAAAGGTAAATGCAGCCTCTGTCTGCTGATTTGAACTGGGAGTAGTTGATTTTCATTTTGAAAGAAACCTCTGGCAGTATTGAGGAGAATGAATTCGTGGAATGTAGGAACAGAGGCTGGAAAACAGTAGCTCCTGTGATCATCCAGATGAGAAATGGTGGAAGCCAAAATTAGAGCCACATCAATGGGAAAGAAAGGAGGGATTAGATGGGATGTTGCTTTTGAGGAAGCTTACTGTGTTGGTGGAATAACAAAACATAACACAAAACACAACTTGAGTTTCTCAGGCTTTATCATGTAAAGATCACGCAAAGCATAATATCTCAAACTTCACAGGTTTCTAATCCTGTTCAGACAAGACCACTGCCCACAGTAAAGTGTCCCTTCATTATTCCAGGAGTTGCCAAGGAGTGGTTTGCACATGCTCACAATGTGTCTATTCCTGCAGAACTCCACTGCTTCCATGAATACCTCCAAAGACAAAGTGAAGTCCTCACATACCACTTAGTGATTTGAAATAACACCCAAGCTGTAACCAAGTTCATGCCCTTGACAACTAAAGCTTTCTTCCTGGGTCAAGCTCAGCACTACTTTTTACTTAGAATAGGTTATCACCCAAGATAAACAGGAGTTCTTATGATAATAGACCTCTGGTATGATCATATCTACCCCTAATTCCCACTGGATTTGCATGAACATAGCTAAATTGCGTTTGAATTCAAACTGTGACCTCCCTCCTCACTCCCTGCCCATCATACCCAAAATAAACATTTTTAATAACACAAAGGAACAATTTGTTAAGTTCTAAGAGAACAATACAGACAATAATGAATATACATATTCACAGATAAGATTACTAGTTAAGAAGAAATTGTCTGAAACAAAGAATTATAATTGATCCTTTAAAGTCTTTAAGTATTTAGAGACCTAGAGAGGTTAAAAGCAAGAGTTCCAGGAAAATGTATCAGCAAGAGGAAGGCTGTCAAGGCAGGAGCATGTTCACATATTCAGTGATTACATGCAAGGAATCATGCCAGGACCTGGGGATGTTCAGATGGTTAAGGTAAGTCTCTGCCTTGTGGTAGCTTTGTAAGTCTAGCTCAGATAACATCTATATAAAATCCTTACAACTGTTGAATATGGAAAATGCTATACTTGCCACAGTTAAGAGAGTGTTAATATTCAAACAGTTAAATATTCAAACAGAGGAAGAGGTGATAGAAAGTATTAGGGAGGAGGTGATATTTGAGCTGGGCCCAAAATGGGTAGCATTATGTCAGGCACAGAAGGCAAAAAGGGAAATCCAAGCAGAGGAAATAGCGCAAGCAAACATATAGGACATGTTCAAGAAATTATGCCCATTTCTTAGTTAGGCCAGGAATGTCATGGGAGATAGGACAGGAATGTTAGGGCAGGCTTCTTAGAGCAGGTAATTAGGCAGACATGAGCAAGGCAGGAGAGGCCCCACCCCCAGGAATGTCAGGCATCCATCAGGTGATGGTCAGGTGGCTGTTAAACAACCACTGTAAAATGATAATTGGTCATGACCAGCACCAGGGAAAGAGAGTCTCCCAGTAGGTAGTAAACACCTGAAGCTGGTGATCAGCAGCTTCCTGATAAGATCTCAGGAGCTGGACGAGTGGGCTCAAGCATGTACGCTAAGAGGCAAAATGGCAGCATTTAACCAGTACATGACCCTCCTTTAGGAACACTAGACTGGTAAGAAAAAAACACCTAAAATGTGCTGTACAGCTTCAGTAAGCACACTGTGCATGTGGCCCCTCCCAAGTGCTGGCAGGCCACTGCACATGCAGACAGCTCGCTCCAAGGGAAGAATCAAGGGAGGAGAAACATAAACCCTGGAACCATGCCAATGTACAAAACCCCAAGTCAAGGGCCAGACAGGACACTTGCATCTCTTAAGTCACCTTCTTGACCCTCTTCCAAGTGTACTTTACTTCCTTTTGTTCCTGCTCTAAAACTTTTTGATAAACTCACTCCTGCTCTAAAATTTGCCTAGGTCTCTCCCTCTACCTGAAACCTACTTCTGCTCCTCAGCCAAATTCTTTCCTCCAAGGAGGCAAGGGTCAAGTTTGAGGCAGACCTGTCAGATTCGCCACTGGTAGCAGGCTCGGGCTGTGGGAGAACTTTAATCCCCGAAGTTTGGATTTTATTCTTCAGGCAGTGAGAATTCCCTGAAGAGCAAGCAATGGGGTCTGAGTAGAAGTTTTATGAAAATAAATCTGAAAACAGCATATGGTACAGAAAGCAAGAGTGGGGAACAAATTTATCTATAGATACAGGATGAGCTAGAAATCTAGCTGCAAAAGATTATAGTAGAAAAATAGAAGGTTGTGAAAGACAGCACAAATGAACAGACAGGAGGCAACGTATGTGAAAGATGTTGCACAATAGAATAAACCAGGATGCAACAAGTGGTTGAGGTGACAGGTAAGAGATATGGACAAGTTAAAGAGGATGGCTTGATTTCTAGCTGGATGATGAGGAGGTTGGTGATACAATTAACAGAAATAATCTCAGAGGGGAGGGAAGAAGATAATATGAACAAGTCATGTTCAGGGACTCAAATATAAAACATCCTAGAATGGGCTTCTCAATACAAGCTTCAGGAGATTTAGGAACACCCAAAGGGAATGAATACACACACACACACACACACGCACACACACACACACAAAATCTGTCATCAAACTCTCAATCACATCTGAACTTCCCCCCAGCTTTTTAGCTTGGTTCTATTCTTCTAAATGGATAGAGCCTTTATATTGAGGAGTGAGTGGTTAGAAGTAAATTTGAAAAACTTGATGGCCTGTGAAGGAACTTAAAATCTAGATGAGGGGTCTTGCAGAAAAAAGGGGGAACTGGCATTTTTTAAATTGAGGCAAGAAACAATGAAAGTGATGTTTTAGAAGATTGATTTGAAATAAAAAGCAGAACTATTTGAAGAAAGAGACCAGAAATAGAAAGACCAGGTAAGAAGGCATTAGGACAATCCAGGTAATGAGCGAGCCCTGGGGAGAACAGAGAAAAACAACCTGGAAACAATCAAGGCAGATGTACAAGGACTGAGTGACCAATTGAACATGGGAGTGAAGAGAAAGGTAAGCCTGACCTTGGTGATTGTGGTGCTGTTTGCAGAAACATGGACTTTAGGGAGAGACCGGTCTTACTGAAGAGCTATGCTACATGTGCTCAGTTGAAAGCAGTGCTGGGATGTGCAAGCAAACATGTTCAGGTCATCAAAGAGTTAAAGAGTTGTGCCCAGGAAAGAGTTCAGAACCAGAGACAAATTCAGGCATCATCAGCACCAATAAAACCCTAAAAGAGCAGTCGTGAGAATATGATCGTTGAAAAAAAAAAAAAAGCTAAACCTTGAATCAGAATAAAAAGAAAACTATCAGAACATATAAATTGAAACAAAATGGTAGAAACAATCTAGGTTTTGGTCCATGACCTTTCACTAAATAAAGACCACAATCTTGGGATCCATTCAGTGCTAACAACCTCATTTTAGAGAGGAAAATAACATGCCTAAGCTACTATGAAAACAGCACAAAGGCACATTTTTTTTTATTGATGTCTTGGAACCTTGGAAAAAGGACAACTCATCTGAAAGCCTTGACTCTCTGTAAACAGTAGTGTGTCCCTTTGGAGTTGGGTGTGCCTCTGAATTACACACATTTCCCTCAAGCTGGGCATACACTGTCACTATCCATAGCTCTACCAGGAAGAAAGAATGGTTTGAAGTGATCAAAAGACAAGGGGCAAGCCTGCTTTTCCCCTTGCCTCTCAGCCTTCCCTTCCTAACCCCATACCTCCCATCCTCTCTCTGCAGTGTCCATTCTAGCACCATTGTCCATCCGTGTTCTCTGACAATCCGTAACAGCCCCCACTCCAACCCAGCTGTCAGGAAACAACAAACCCAGTTTACCAAGCACCTGAAAGAGAGCACACTTCAGAAATTCCTAGAGAAGATGGAAAGAGAGGCACAGGAGTCATTTAAGGCTGCTGCAGCCATAACCCACATTTACCAACAGAACTGATAGAAATGAAAGTCAAACTTGTTTTGTCCTTAGTCCATGGATTCTTTCTAAATACAGAACCTGCTGTAGAATCAAGGGATTGGGGAAGAGAGGGAGGGAAGGACTCAGAGATCGAGAGTGCTTGGGAAAAAGAGGGAAAAAAACTACTTTCATTTTTCCTGTGAAAAATAGAAGACACGTGGCAGATAGAATTCTCATCCAATTCATTGATCTTAGCTCTTCAGAGATTCTTTCAGGAGTAATTAGAAGCTTTTTTCATGTCCAACAATTCTGTACTCAAGGAGAGCCATTTCCTAAGTGAAATAAGCTTATTTATTGAAGAAGTTTATTTAGCATTTTTAGATAACTTTAGGTTGAAGAAGCCTATTGGACAGGATGTTCTATTTTAAATCCCATGAGGAAACATAACTGTTTGTTTGAAGATGGCTTGTTTGTTGTTTTCTATATAAAATTGGGCAAGAGGCTCTTTAAATTTTTTATAAATACATAAATAAAACATGGATTTCATGTCCTTTGGAAAGCAACATTTGTATATTTATATGGAGTTTCACTAAATATGAAACAAAAGTCTGCTATTTCTAAGGCATTTACATTCACAGATATTGTATTATTATATATTCATATACAATACAATTCACAGAAATACAAATTGCTGAAATCTTGTTGGGAGTAAATTCCATTTTAAATTCTAAGTACATGTTATGCTAACCTAGCATCTCACCAGTAGTCACCTACCACTAGATGGGAAGCACTGGAGAAGCAGAACAGCCACATACTCTAAAAGTATGAAAGAAATGGCAAAGTCAGTCTGGTATTGGTCCGTGCATTAGCCAGGGCCATCAGGAGACAGAAATACACCAGAAAGTTTAGTTGGGAGAATTTAACATAAAGAATAGTTAGCCAGGTATTGGAGAATTGGAAATGAAAAGGGGGCCATACTGAGGTATCACAGAGATAGTAACTACAATGAGCAGCTACCACCCCAAGGACTGTGGGAACAAAGGGAATGGACTGGAATTACGAAAATGTAGAAGCTTGAAGGAGGGACCCTCAAGGAGCTGGCATGCAGATCTCTGAGGAGGGAAAGCTGGCATTTTGGGGCAGGAGAGGGTGGGGACAGGTGTTTAGGCTGGTTCTGAAAGTACTGCTGTAATGGAACAGCCGTCAAGGCCAGTATGAAGAACCATCACTGTGGTGACACTGAAAGGAACGGGAAGAAGCAGGTCCCTACTTTCAGACTCTTTGAGTGGCCCCCTGTGCCAGTATGTAACAGAGGCTAGCACAGGAGAAAAGTTTGCAGGGACTCAGCCCAGCATCATAAAGCGGAATATAAAAGAGTGGGGTTAAAAGTACAGTAGCAATAAACCAGTGTGGTCCACATTTTAAAAGGGTCTCATATGATTAACATTGTTTCCTCTGCTTACAGAGAGAGTCTCTAATGCAATTGTCTTATTTCACCAAAACAAGTGCACCCTCCTCTGCAAA
This sequence comes from Pan paniscus, assembly GCF_029289425.2. Classification (NCBI taxonomy): domain Eukaryota; kingdom Metazoa; phylum Chordata; class Mammalia; order Primates; family Hominidae; genus Pan; species Pan paniscus. Next base: position 119,856,004 of record NC_073254.2, on the reverse strand, counting down.
AGCAGCACAGGAAAGGGAATAAAGGAAAATGAGATAATTGGCCTTACTGGAAATAGAAGAGGTGTCCTGGTATTGGATCAGATATAAAGGGCAACATTGTGCTCATCTTTAACATCCTCCTTAGGCCTTTCAGTATAATTTTGTGTCTCAGGTTAGGAAAAGCCCAGTATTTTAGATTTTCATTGGCATTTGGCTATTTATAAAAACTAGTTTTCAAGGTACAGAAAAAGAATGTTCCTTGTTCTCAAGAATGACCACCATCACCCCATATTTTTTTGTAACTGCTTGTTGATGAAAAGAAGTAGATATTGTTGACTGGGCTGCAGCCATCAGTGACAGCTCCTACCTAGTTATTCCTACAGGTAGAATTTTTTGTTACCCAAGAGGATGAAAGTTCTAAAACCCTGACATGTTATCCCAAACCTACTCACAAAAACTTATAATGAATAAAATTCCTTTAAAAAACTTTATCTATTGTATATAATGGCATCAAAAGATACTACTAATATTTTAAGTGAGAAAAAAGCAACATGTACAATACAATCTCATTTTTGTGCAAATACATATAGAAAAAAGGGTCCGAAGGAAATATACCAAAATCTCTCTAGTGCTTATACCAATGTGTGGGATTATATTTACTTTTACTTTTATCATGTCTTATTTATATTTTGTATGTAACAACATAATAATAATATTAATAGCTATTATTTGTGAAGTATAGTGCTGCTGCTGAGACTGCTTGGGTCTTAGTAGCACCATTTTACATGGAAAGAAATGAAAACATGAACAGTAATTTGCCCTGACTCCTTTAGCAGGTGGGAACAGAAGGGGATCCCAACCCCAGTCTGTCAGCCTCACAAGTCTGGAGGGGGAAATAGTTATTTTTAAAAACTGATTATAGTCAAACCTTTAGTTAAATGCAATAGACTGTTTTCTTTATTTACTACTTTTTAATGAATGTACATTGATCCAAAATTATTAGGTTTCCTACTAATTTATCCAGTCTGGCTCCTGTAAATTTCCATGTTAGACTATATTAGATATATTTACTTTATGTTAAACCCTGAAAGTAGGCTTTCTTTATGCTTGGAAGCTATTTTCAAAGCCAGCTTGTGCTGCTAATGAAGCTGATAGCTGGAGAGACGTTTGTTTTGTTCTACCAAGAATTCCCTGATTCCCACTGAGATGCTGAACACAGTCTAAGGCAGAAGACAGATGAGGATCAAAGGATAAATCTTTATAATCTAATCTATAATAATTGACTCGTTAAGAAATTATCTCACAGCTCAGAATATTAAATTGATTATAATAAACATCTGCAACTTTCCCACCACCTCTCCTCTCAATTCAGCCCTCTGTCCAGGTTGTACGGGGTTCATGAATTTTTATTTTAATGATACATATGCTAAGGGCTTTTAACCTGGTCAGAAGCATATAAATTAACATGAATTGGTTCAAAACAAAAACATTGGCTTTTTTATAGCCTTCTTCATTAACTCCTGACTAGTTCAAGTTAATAACATAATACAAAATACATCTACAGTTCTTTGCAGACATCAAATAGATTGGGGAAAAACAGCAAATTAGCATGCCTAAAGTGTCTCATGTCTAGCCATACAGAAATGAATAGAAGCAGTTTGAAAATAAGAAGAAAGCAATAACTAGGAAATGAAACTCTGAACATTCTCTGTGCTCATTCTCAATGAGAATTGATGGGAATGAATACTGCACCGTACTTTAGCCCCAGTTAATAGATGAACCTGCTTTCATCTCACTGTTAGAGGGACGGTGACTTCTTTTTTCTGATTCACTAGTGGCATGAAAATGTCTAACTGCATTTTACCTCTTTATCTTTTCAAGAGCTTAAATAAAATGCTCCATTGGCTGAGGCTTCTTTGCAACATTAAGGTATACTCCTTAAGAAATTGTTTAAGAAACTCTTTGAAAATCTTGATTTACATTTGAAGGAAGAAACTAAGCCATAGCAAAGTTTGTTAATGGTATCACTAGCCAGCTATTCGTGAAAGAGATGTGATCTAGCCATCATTCGTTGCTGATTTACACCAGATCTGAGACTCGACTGCAGCTGTCCTCCAGCTCAAAGGATGAACCTTTACCCTTTCTGTAGATGAGAATATGTTTCCCTATTATGCTGATTCAGAGGGTTTAAGTCTAACTTAAGGCTTTACTCACATCATGGACTGTACAATAAATGCATAATCTTGTTGTGCTATTGAGAATAGATGGAAATTTTGATTCAATGAATATTCTTGGATGCCCATGTTGTTCAGGGATTTATGAGGATGTCATAGGATATTGTAAAGAGAAATAAGACTTGCTCCCTGATCTCAAAGGTTTATAATCTAATTAGGAAGACACATGTATGCAGCTACAATTCCAGCAACATACGATCTATGAACTACCAACAGAGAAGGAAGCACAAAGCTAGCTGAGAAATTCATGTGGAAGAGATGTTTAAGTTTAGTCTTGAAGCATGGGTAGAAAGTAGAGAATAAATAATAAAGTAGGGAAATCTGTACAGAGGAAGGGATTCAAAGAAGGGGGTTTTATAGCAAGAGCAGTGTAGCAAGAACATACTGACAAGTTCAAGGGAACACGGGTAGTTTAGCTGAGCATAGGCGGCATGAAGAGATAGAAATGGAGGTAAAGATAGAACTGCAGCATACGGCTCTGATGAAGTCCTAAGAGTACAAGTTTCTGAACCTTGTTTCTCTTATCTTTAAAAATGAAGATAGTAAGATTTACCAAATTAAGCTTTCTTACAGCTTAAAGAAACGTGTGTGAAAGCACTTTATAATACCTTTATAGCATGTAATGTATGATTACAATTAATCTACAGAGGGCTCAAGTTATTCAATAAGAGATTGCAAGCTGATGGCCTACTGACTGTTTTGCTTGGCATGTAAATAGGAGCATTTCAAATAAAAATCTGTACTTTCAGCTTCTCTTGAATAACGCCAAAATCTGCTCCACTGGTCCCACAAACTCACATGGCAACAATGGGCTCAAGTAAGTAGCAGCTGGTTTTTAGAGAGATCATGCACTCTCCCATTTACAATAAAACAGTCCCTATTGACCAGGCCAAGAAGCCCTATGCACCCAGCCAACAGGAGAGAAAGAGAGTTTGGAGAAGTCACACCAACTTCATCGGCCTTCTCTAAGAAGTTAACACCCATCAGTTCCACTCTATGCCATTAGCAAGAAATCAGTCACATGAAAATATTCTGATGCAAGAGAGACTGGGTACATTAGTCCTTGTATGGACCACCAGAGTCAATTATATAATACCAATAAGGAGGCTAACTTGGTGAACAGCTGACCTTATATGCCACACCTGACTGTTGGACATTAGGGGATTTTTTCCAGTTTCATCTATATTCATAGATAAAAATAGAGTTATATAAATATAACACTCTTTTACTATTTTTATTCAAGGCAGCTATTCAAGCCAAAATGATTTGAGGAATAAGGCCATAGTTGTTTTATTTTATGCATTTATGATCTCACTAAAGCAAAGTTTAAAAATATGTACAATCCCCTTTAACAACTCTATTTCATGACTAAGTAACTTCAATCACAATTTTTTCCATAGGTTTTAATCCAGAATTTGCCCTTAAATATACCAATTTTGTTACCAGCTAGTAAGTGGGAATTGCTATTCTGTGGGCCAGGCCTTTATAAAACAAAAAGCAGTTTCAAAGACCATTTGACACTCTCATCCCAGTCAGATTTATCAACGTGATATTTGTTAAAGACCTACCAAAAACCTGTCACATGGTCAATTTATTTTTTAACTTATTTTTATTATGCATAATAACTATAGCACTGTCTAAATACTGTGGTTAGAAAAGCAAAATAAAATCAATTACTTTTGTCATTGCTCCTTTTGTCACTTATGCCCACATGCTGGTTGTAATGATAACAGAAGAATGTTACTAGATCAATCACATTTTAATAAATAATTTTAAGATTTCATAATAGTGAGCCTTTACTGAGATAAATATTTATGTCCTTAAAGGCAATTTTCTGAATAACAAGGAAACCAATGTATCTAACTGTGGTAATTCGGATCTTAAAGCCACGTTAAGTTTTCAGACTAAAAATTATTTTAAACTTCAGGTTGTGGAAGGGATAATACCAGCTCTTAAAAATCTTTTTGCACTTAATTGTTTACTTATTTTTTATTTTATTTTTTTACAGATGCGCGGGGCGGGGGGTCTCACTATGTTACTCAGGCCAGTCTCAAACACTTGGCCTCAAGTGATTCTCCCACCCCAGTCTTCAGAGTATCATTGCATTTAATTATGCCTAGCAGTCAAAGGAGCCCAGTTAAAGCACTTAATCTTTAAACTTTACCATTGCATTTAAATCCTGGCAATACTAGCCCAGGAACTATTCCAAGAGTTTTCTGTAGGGAACAGATTGTTCTACCTCTTTATCCCTGAGAAAATGGAAATTATTTCTGGCTGACTCAACAAAGGCATGATCAGTATTTCATGCTGAACTACCTGATTCAGATACAGTAGGTCTTTGAATAAGATTGTTTGGTTTAACATCATTTCATTCTAACGCTGATGGAACAAGAAAAATCAATTCCTGGCCAGGCCAATGTCTGTGTGGAGTTTAAACATTTTCCCCATGTCTTCATGGGCTTACCTCCAAGTACTCCGGTTCCCTCCCACATTCCAAAGATCTATACCTGCGGCTCATTGGTGTGTCTCCATGGTCCCAGTCTGAACGAGTGTGGCATGTGTGTGAGTGCACCCCGCCATGGGAGAGCGCCCTCTCCAGGGCAAGTTTCCCCCTTGCATTTATGCTGCTGAAATAGGCTTGGGCCACCCGCGACTCTGACTGGAATAAGCGGGTAAATAATTATCTTGTTTTTGTTACTCTTTCTTAAATGTATTTATAGCTCACATTTATTTCAATGTTTAATATTAGAAGTGTTTTAGTCATTATTTAGAAGTTTGGTGATATTTCTGTGACCATAAATAGGCCATAGGAATGTAACTCTTGTTTTCATTAATTTAGCCTATGGCAAAATTGGTTTCATTATAAGTTGTTTCGCTGAAAGTCCCAGTTTTCAACAACCTATGAATGACATTAAGTAAAGATTTACTGTAGATGATTTGTAATCTGTGAAGATGCATTGATCATCCTTGATAGTTGGTCAAAAATCTAATTCTTGGCTTCAGTCTTGGCTTCAGATTTTGGAAGTTTAAAAAGCCAAGTGGCCACTTGAGCATCATTTCAGTTATCCCTGAATTTGTGCCTGGTGAGTGATCATAAGATGACATAGGTCAATATGTCTAGTCAGCATGACAACATCAGTAATTGCTGCAAGTCATGCCATTCTGATTTATAATTATTGTCTATATATTTACTTTCAAGTATAGATAAGTCTTCTAGAGATTAAAGTAAAAATCTCTTTATGTGCTTTATATGTCAAAATTATATCAGGGAGTTGACTTCCAAGTGTATATTTATTACTGGAAAACTCCTGAAATAATTAATGATAATTGAATAGGCTGTTAATTTTAGAACTATTAAGAGCTTTCAAATATTAAAACTGATAAGGAAATTTATTATAGTTTAAACATTAACAGAGTTTGTTAAATAAATAATTTAGCAAGATATAAAGATAATTTAGGCTGGGCATGGTGGTTCACACCTGTGATTCCAACGCTTTGGGAGTCTGAGGAGGGAGAATCACTTGAGACCAGGAGTTCAAGTCCAGCCTATACAACACAGGGAGACCCCGTCTCTACAAAAAATAATAATAATAATAATTTTTTAAAAATTAGCCAGGTGTGGTGGTGCATGCCTGTAATCCTAGCTACTTGAGAGGCTGAGATGGGAATCTCTCTTGAGCCCAGAAGTTCAAGGCTACAGTGAGTTATGGTTGTGTCATTGCACTCTAGCATGGGTGACAGAGCGAGATCCCAACTCTAAAAAAAAAAAAAAAGCCTGAAGAGTCTCTATGAGGTATAATCTAATTGTTTGGTATGTAAGCATGAATAGCCTGCTTCTTAGGATTGTTAGGAAAGGGAGAAAGATGCTTAAAGGGAATGTAGAAGGATACCAAAGACAAATTAAGTCCATCTTATAATTTTACCTACAGCCAGTCCTGGTAAAGTTTTGCATGAGTTGATGAAGTTACCCTATTCTTGGAATTAAAAATATTTGTTTTTAATGACCAATAATGAATCTGTAGACATTGGCTCATTTTATCAACTGTCCCAAGAGAAATTCAAAGACTGCCATGGCAATGATCCCTAAAATCTATTGGAGGTATGAAGCTCCAATAGACTAAAGACTAAAGACCTTGCTAAACATATGGTGATTCTTCAAAGCAATCCAGATTCCAAATATTCTGTCATTCCCATGGACAAGTTCTCTTTCTGATTCTGAAAGTATGATGCCTGTGACCAAAAGGTAGGGAAAGGCTAAATCAGGATTGAGATTTTTTCAGATTTATGGTCATTATCTGGGAGAAATATGGTGCAGCCATTTCTACACTCTGTGAAGTTTCAAGAGATGCAGAAAGGACACTTTCTCCACGAAATTAGTTGGTTTTAAGGGTTTCCTTGATGAGGCAAAATGCAATAAATTTCTTAAATATAATGCATGCTAAGTATAAAAAATAAAAGGATAATTAAGACCCTGTCCCTATCCATAGCCTAAAGGATTTATGAACCTTTCTGATTCAACTCAATATCTCATGATCTTTAAGTTGTGTAGACTAAGCCCGGTAACAAACAATCCCCAAATCTCAGTGGCTTAGACAATTGATTTCTTTCTTGTGTCACAGTTCACACAGTTGTCCAACAGGAAACCTGCCATGTGGTGATTCAGGGACTCGGGCTGCTTCCCTCTGGTGGTTTCAGCACTTTCTTCTAGCATCTTAAAGTCATCCCCTAAATCCTCAGCGTCTAACTAGAAGACAAGGGAAGAAGGAAATGTGGAGGATCTCATGAAATGCATAGGGGCCAAGCAGGCCTACAAGGAGTGTACATCACTCCTGCTCACATTCCATTTGCCAGAACTCAGTTCCACAGTCCCACTTACCTACAAGGAAGGCTGAAAAATGCAGTTTATCTAAATGCCCAAAAGGAAAAAGAAATAGGTTTGATGAACAACATAGCATTGTTTCAGCCACATTCAACACTTGAAAATCCATACTTTGTACTTTCCAGATTAAATTAGACACTAAATGGCCAGGCGCGGTGGCTCATGCCTGTAATCCCAGCACTTTGGGAGGCCGAGGTGGGCGGATCACAAGGTCAGGAGATCGAGACCATCCTGGCTAACACGGTGAAACCCCGTCTCTACTAAAAATACAAAAAAATTAGCCAGGTGTGGTGGCGCGTGCCTGTAGTCCCAGCTACTCGGGAGGCTAAGGCAGCAGAATGGCGTGAACCCGGGAGGCGGAGCTTGCAGTGAGCCAAGATCGCATCACTGCACTCCAGCCTGGGCAACAAAGCGAGACTCCGTCTCAAAAAATAAAATAAAATAAAATATAAAATAAAATAAGACACTAAACTAATCAAGCATACCATCTTGAAATAAATATTTTTCCAAAATATTTTTCTAAAAATTCCCGTTACGATGAATTACTATTCTCCAATTTTTACTACCTCCAGTAGATTATACCTCTACTTTCTTTGCCACGTGCCTCCTACTGTGGGCAGCCTATTCTTCCACAATCCATCAACAATGGGTTTAACCGTGTGACTTTTTTAAGCCAATGAATGCAGGCAGACAAGAGCAGAGGCTTTAAATCTGTTTACCTGGTTTGGTTTGCTCTCTTGCCATCCTGGGATCCATCATGATGAGGGCAAACCCCAAGTTGTTGCTGCCCCTTCCACCTGGACCTCAGAAAGAAAACACAGGTAACACACCTGAACTTGAAGTCCAGCTTGGCCCAGCCAAGCCAAACCTAGATCAACCAATCCTCATCCAAACGGCAGACCCATGATCATGGATACAAAGATTTATTATTGAGATTGTGAGGTTATTACATGGCAAAAATGAAATATTATCATTCCCATGTTTACATACATTATAACCCAATGCAGCAGGTTCCATAATAGTTGGTTGTCTCACTAAAAGTTTTTGAAAGCAAAGAATTATTCATCTTTATCCAGTTACTAAAATTCAAAATGATGGGTTTTGTGACCCTCGATGAGAAAATAGACTGTCCTTTAAAGTAAAATTTTATTTTCTCAACAAGTATACAAGATTTGACATAGGAAATACAGGCTGAGCATCCATAATCTGAAAATCCAATATCCAAAATTCTCTGAAATCCAAAATTTTTGAGCACTAATATGACTCTCAAAGGAAATGCTCATTGGAGCATCTCAGATTTGGGGTTTTTGGATTAGGGATGCTCAACCAATAAATAATGCAAATATTATAAAATCCAAAATCAAAACAATTTCTGATCCCAATCATTTTGGATAAGGAATACTCAACTTGTAATATAAATGATTTATTAACAAATTTTTCAAAATTTAAATATCTAAATGATTGTTATCTTTCAAAGATCTGGGAAGTTTACATGCTTGTTCCAACTACACCACCATTACTAAAAACATTTTCCATTTCTTGTTGTCATTGCCATTACTTTTAGGGATGTGATATATTTATTATCTCATTTTCAGATAAAATAGATCTATTTTCAGATAAAAAAATGAGATAAATGTGTCACATCTCTAAAAGTAATGTCAATGACAACGAGAAATGGAAAATGTTTTTAGCAATGGTAATGTTTTTAGTAATGGTAGTAAGGCAGAGAGAGGTTATATAATTTGGCCAAGCCACTGGGAAAGAATCAAGATTTGAATACAGATAGCTTGATAAAAGATCTGATATTCTTGACCACAACACTATACTTTTTCAATAAAAACTCCTAATGCAAAATTTCCCACTTAGATAAGTTTCATTTCAGGTCAAAATAGAGTAATTGGGACATTTACCCTCACACCCTAAACAACTTTGAAAACAGACAAAATGTATGAAACAATGGACATGGGACACTGGGCAAAAGACAACACCCAATAGTGATCCCAGAAAGAAAGAAAACATATGAGGTTAACTGAACAATTGCCACAGCTCACTGCCTACAGGGTTTCCAGACCGCAGCTCAGGACGAGGCTCCCAAACAGAGCCCGGCGGTCTCCCTGAGCTGAGAAGATGGAATGCAAACTTAGGGGAAGCCGAGGTGTCTAGAATTTGTGGGGCTGTGTACTAGAGAGAAGAGAGCTCTGGGATTATCAGAGGGTCTCCCTGGGATCTCCTCAGAGGGTTCCACTAGAATCTTCAACTAAGTAGTGATCAGTGCATGTGTGTGTGAAGAACCTCCCAAAAGCCAAGACACAACCACTCAAAAGGAAGAGGCAGAACGATTCCCCAAGATCTCACAGGGCTGGAAATATTTACATCTCCCCTACCGCAGCCAGAGTGGAAAGACCTCCTAAGACACGAGCATCAAGTATTCCTCCAACAGGTATTACCAGTGGCGCCAAAATATGCCCTGATGAAACGCTGTTCTAAAAACCCTACATGCAGGCTTCAAAGGATCCAATTGTTTCCAAGTAACTTAACTGCATCTCAGAACAAAGGTCAAAAATATTTTAAGTAATGCAAAAAACTTCAGCATGCAAAAACATAAGATTCACAATGTCTGATATCCACTTAAAATTGCCCACATATATGCAAAATCACTCAAATCCAATAAAATGACCATAAAAATCAGTAGTTCCTAAAGGAAAATTACCCAGAATACTCTGAAGATTTTCCAAAGAAGAAATGAAATTAGAGATCACATCTGAGGCAAAGGTGAGTTAGCAGGAGCAAAGGGTTCTTTCTTGGGTCTTGAGGCCTGAACATGTCACAGGAGAGGAGAGGAGAAGAACATAAATCCTTTCATGTGTGGGTAAAAATTATCAAGAGCTTATAGCATCTCTGTCACTAAGAATATAAAATATTTAGCTTTCCTCCCTGCCTTTTTCACTAAAAAAGTCTCTAAAGGAAAGATTTTAAACTATGTAAGACATTGATTTCCACTCACTTTTGGCCTATCTTTGCTTTCATTTACTACCAGTGTGACATAGAAGGAAAAGCTCATTATTAAATCCAAAAAGACTTTGCATCTGTGAACATTTTTAAAAGAACACTGTGAAATCTCCAGAATACTTAGTATATGCAATGGACTGAATGTTTGTGTATACTCTAAAAATTTATATGTTGAAATTCTAACCCCCAATGTGATAGCATTAAGGTTGGGGCCCTTAGAAAGTGATTCGGTCATGTGAGTGAAGACCTCATGGTGGGATCAGTGCCTTTACACCCAGAGAGCTCTGTCCTTCTTTCTACCATGTGGGGATACAAGAAGTTGGCAGTCTGCAAGCCAGAAGAGGGCTAATCAGAACCCAGCTGTGTCGGGACCTTGATCTCAGACTTCCAACCTCCAGAACTATGAGACATAAATTTCTGTTGTTTATAAGCCACTCAGTCTATGGTGCTCTTGACTGAAACAATACAGCTAGACACAACAAACAAGATGGAGGGTGAGACAGAATCAATCACAACTGAGACAGTAACATTTTATATCAAATCATTCATACAGTGTTTAAGAAAACTCTCAGAGATGGGTTTACAAGCATAGATTAAAAGGTTGATAAACTTCAGCAGTATGCTTTACTGGGGAATTTGTTCAGTAGATATGCCAAAAGTCATTGGCTCTAATCAAATTAGAGATCACATCTGAGGCAAAAGGGTCCAAAATATTATATCATCCCCATTAGCTTTTGAGGACAGAAATTGTTTGGCTGACTTTCTTCTAATCCTGCTGCCTATTTATGTTATATTAGTATCTAAAACTTCAATTTATGTTGCTTTTATTTTACATCATCTGCAATCATAGAATGAAAGTAATTATTACTCCCTGAGGCTCAGTTATTTGCTAACATTTCATAGTAGTTTTGTATAGTTCAAATAATAAATCCTTCACAAAAATTATCAAGCCTTATCTCTCCAGCTATTTGAAGTGATTGCTCCTAAACTACATAATGTTTAGCTATTGACAACACCTGGAAGTGAAACAAGAAGGGGCAGGTTGTCCTGTCAGCAAAACACAGAGATGTTGATTGGAGTGAATGAATGAGTCTATTCTATTTGTTCTTATACAAGCATTGATAGCGCTACACAGAAACCGATTTTGCTCTTATGGAAGCTTACTGAGGAACTGAGCAGAACCCTGACATTATATAAAGAACAGTCCATGAAGCTTGTATCTTATAATGATGGTTGTTTAATTCAATTTCATATTTACTGAACTCTTATTATATGCCAGGCACAGTGCCAGGTCCTGGGGAACTGAAACGTTGAGCGGACACAGTCTCTGCCTTCAAGAGGTTGTCAGTCTCATGAAGCAGACATTGAGTAAGGAAATAATTACAACACAGTACGTGTAAAATTAAAGAGCTATGGGCAGTATTGAAGCCAGCAGAGGTGAGAGGCATCTGGCTTCACCTGAGAGAGGGAAAGGGTCTCAGAGGAGATTAAGCTGAACCTCAAAAATTAAAAAAGAAATTGCAAAATGGGTAAGTACAGAGGGGGGATTAGAATTCCAGACAAAGAGAACAGGACATATAAAAGCCCAAATGTGTGAGAGAGCTCAGCCTGTTAAGGGGGCCACGAATACACACACAGTGATAAAACATCGGGAAGGAGGACTGCCCAGGAGAAACAAGGATGGGAAGGGAGTGAAAGGATGTTGTGGGCTTAAAGAGGTCAGGAGGAGCTAAATCATAAAAGGCCATGCCCACCAAGATGAAGAACTTGCCTTAATTATAAAAGTTATGGTACACCACTAAGGATTTTCTGTAGGGGGGTAACATGACAGGATTCACATTTTAGAGACAATTCTAGCAGTAGTGTGGAAGGAAAACTGGAAGCAGGGCTGAACTAGGATCAGAAAGACTATTTGGGGGCTGAATGCCATAATTCAGAAGAGAGGCTGAGGACTTGAACTAAGGCAGTAACAGTAGAAAAGAAGGGAAAGGAGTGGATGAAGAGATATGCATGGGTTACAATCAAAATTATTTGGTGATTGGTTAGACAGGGTTAGCAAAGAGAATCAATGCTAACGTCCAACTTTCCAGCTTCTGTTACTTTGGAGGGATGATGGTACCCCCTGATAAGGTAGGGAAAAAACAGGATGTATTTCTTTAGGCTATACACTGGGATTGCCAGGTAGGAATGCTCAATCAGCAGTGAATATAGCGCTTTACACATAGAGAAGGTGTTAGGGCTAGAAATGTTTGTCTGTGTGTCTTCTATATTACAGAAGAGAGTTAAAAGCATTAAGAGTAGAAAATCCTTAGTGGTGTCCCATGACTTTTATAATGCAGGCAAATTCTTTATCTTGGTAGTCAAGGCCTTTTATGATTTTGATCCTCCTGACCTCTTAAAGCCTACAACATCCTTCCATTCTCTTCCCATTTTTGTCTCTCCTGGGCAGTCCTCCTTTTTAATGTTTTATCACTGTGTGAGTATTTGTGAGGGCCTAGAATAAAAAGAGACAGTCAGTGACAACTCTCTGATAACCTCAATATTAAAAGATGTGACCAAAGAAAAGCTACCTAAGACAGAGATTCATTTCCTATCTCCCAAGGATGTATTTCATTAGGTAGAATGCAATAAAAATTGTATGCATAAATAAGTATAATTATATGCATGTATGTATTTTGTGAATTCATAGGTGTAATCAAAATCTCAAAATAGGGTATTTGACACTCAAAAAAATATTAAGAGCTATCCATCTCAGATAAAGCCATAGGAGGAGAAACAGGAGAGAGTAGTAATGATAGTCAAAAAAGTTCAATTATTTTCCTCTAAAAAAATAATTATAGGTGATAATTAAACTGTGATTTCTCCAGTTGAAAAAGTTTAGAGCAAGATGATAACAAGGGAAGAGAAAGCAGGCACAGAAGTGTCCTGCCATTGGGACCGACTTCTCTCTACCTATCTTCAAGTTCAGATATAATTAGAAAAGGAAAACATGATTGCCCAGTACACACCTGCACTGAGCATAAATGAAATGGAAATCTCATGAGCACAAGTTGACCTGCCTTTATAAAAGAAGAGCCTAAGTATGTATATTTTATTTTAAGAACTAGAAAAATGTGCAGATGCTACAAAACTGACTAAAAAATAGATGCTGTCACACAATATACCCATGTAACAAACCTGCACATGCACCCCCTGAATCTAAAATAAAAGTTAAAATTTTAAAAAAAAGACAACCAAACAAAAACTAGATGCTAATCCCCCAATTTTGTTTAATCACTATACTTCCTGAATAATTATTAATTTATTTTCTTCTCTGGCCCACCTGGAAAGCCCTTTACTCTCCTTATGTAACATGAATCATGTTTTCTCCTGGCTCTTTGTCCTGCCAGCTTGTTCATTTTAACAAAGATGAGAAGACAAAGAACATTTTCTCTTAAATTTCATTTCATTTTCATTTTATTTGTGTGGTTCAATAAAAAAGGAAAAATGATTGGTGTTTGGGACTTCGTGAGAGAATGAACAGCTGGAGCAGGACATGATTCAGGGGCTTGAGAATCTATATCTCAGCCATCCTCCATCTGTCATCTGCCTAACTAGCTACACTCTATCCAGGTTACTCCCAAAATGTTTCTTTCCTCATCTATCTCCCACCAGAACATAAACTCCATGAAGAGAAGGACTTTTGTGTGCTTTGTTCACCATTTGTTCCCAGTCACTAGAACAACTTGTACTTGGAACACATGGATGCTTTTTAAATAAGTAATATTTGTTGAATAAGAAGTAAATAAATACTTTCAGGATGTCATCAGAAGGAAATCTATCCCCAAGAAAAATTACTGCCATGGTAACCTCTGATGACCATGGATTTCTTTGTGTGCTTTGAAATTTTGCTTTGTGCTCTTATCTTGCATGAGGGTGTTTACCCCATTCAGGTGTTTCTCTTGGAGTGGTTTTGAGGTTGCCTCAGCCTGGCCCTCTGGGCTACCCAGACATTAACCAAGTTAGAGGGTTGGGGTTGTTTCCCCTTACAGGAAAAATAGTCTCAAAATCTCCACCCACAGGCAGCTCAAGCATCCTCCCCATTTTGACTCAAATGCCTCTCTTTCCCACTGGAGCTACCAGCATGGGTCTGTTTCTAGCTGCAACACAGGTAATGTGGCTTATACTCCTTGTCCAGTACTAACATCAGTTTGTCCCTACTCGCCACTATCCATTCCTGATCCACTGTTCTTCCTCTTGTTCTTAAGCTCATATATGTACTTTAAATTTTTTTTAAATACTTGTTTTCAATTATTCCTATGTCTCGGGAATAGAGTGGAGAAGATCATATGATATACCATCTTGAAGTCACCTTAAGTTTTTGAAACTCAAAAAATTGAGAAGGTAATTGATTCTCTTTTCTCTCTGAAATTATTTAATGAAAAATACCTACTTATATTGTCTATATTGGTCGCCTTTCTGAGAGGTAGATTTTTTTCTTTCCAGAAAACCATAATCAGTGGATTGTTCTAATGGTGAACTTTGTTTTCCTAAAATTAACTGTAGTTGATTCCTTATTTATTTGGTAAATACTTATATGACACTATGTGCCAGTCATTGTTCCAAGTATTTACAAAAATTAACTTATTTAAGGATAGTAGTAGATTGTGTTCAAAAATGGCTGCAACAGTTCCTCTCATCCCTGTATGGATATCCCTTTACAATTTGATGTCATCGTCCTTCCCATTAAGAACTAGCCTCTTTCTCCATCCCCTTAAATTGAGCCCCCTAGTAACTTGCTTTGACCAATTAAATGCAGCAGAAATTACAATATGTAACTTCCAAATCTATGCCTCCAGAGGCCTTACAGTGCCTGTTCTTGACCTTCTTACTCTCCTGAGATTGCCATATAAAGGAGCCTAGAGGCAAAACTTAAACTGGGCATGGTGGCTCATGCCTGTAATCCCAGCACTTTGAGAGGCCAAGGCAGGTGGATCACCTGAGGTCAGGAGGTCAAGACCAGCCTGGCCAATGTGACAAAACCCCATCTCTACTAAAAATAGAAAAATTAGCCAGGTGTGTTGGCGGGTTCCTGTAAGCCCAGCTACTTGGGAGGCTGAGGCAGGAGAATTGCTTGAACCCAGGAGACAGAGATTGCAGTGAGCCGAGATATTGCCCAGGCTGGAGTGCAATGGTGCTAAGAGTGAAACTCCATCTCAAAAAACAAAAAAGAAAAGAAAAGAAACCACATGGAGAAAGAGACCCAACCAACAGCCAGCACCAATTGTCAGACATGTAAGAGAGACCATTGTGGGCCACCCAGCCCCAAATGTGGCCTGCAGCCACACAAATGCCCACAGTCAGACTAGCAGAACTGCCCAGCTGATCCTGGCACAAATTGCCAGCATGGGATTATAAGTGATAATTAATGTAAGACTCTAAAATTTGGAGTGGTATGTTATGAAATATTAGATAATTGATATAATTGTTGTTATTCAAAGACTACATCAATTATTGCACTCCATATATCAATATTTTATTTAAAATTTTAGAACTATGTCCTAAATTAGATTGACATAGTTTTCTTTCTCATGATACAGCTTTGTTTAGTTCGATATTATATTTTATTAGACTTATAAAATCAGAGCGATAATATCTAACTTCTTCTATTCTATAAAACTGTTTAAGTAGCATAAAATTACCTATTTCTTTTTTTGTTTTGTTTTTTGTTTTTTTGTTTTTTTGAGATGGAGTCTCATTTTGTCACCCAGGCTGGAGTGCAGTGGCCCGATCTCAGCTCACTGCAACCTCTGCCTCCTGGGTTCAAGCGATTCTCCTGCCTCAGCCTCCCAGATAGCTGGGATTACAGGTGCCCACCACCACGCCCAGCTAATTTTTGTGTTTTTAGTAGATACAGGTGTTCACCATGTTGGCCAGGCTGGTCTTGAACTCCTGGCCTCAAGTAATCCACCTGCCTCGGCCTCCCAAAGTGCTGGGGTTACAGGCATGAGCCACCATGCCCAGACAAAATTACCTGTTTCTTAAAGATTTGTTAGAACTTATTCATAAAATCGTCTGAGCTTGGTGGCTTCATTCACCATAAATATCTTACTAGCTTTTCAATATGTTTTTAATGTATTATTTCCTTTTTAGTCTATTTATTCTATTTTATTTGTATATAGTTAACAGTGAGATTTTCCATTTCTTAACCTGTTGAAATACTATAAATATTGGGATTTTTATTGATTTAGGAAGTTAACAAAGAAAATCTAAAGCCATGACATTTTTCTTGTTATCAATTATCCTAATGCTGACTAAAATAATTTAAGCAACAGGGATATTTTAAATAATTTCATTGATGCTAATCAAAAGGTCTGTGTTATGCCATTTTAAAATACACCAGTAGGTGGAACTCTGATAATAACTAAATAATCTTTGTTAGTATTACCTGTCTCTGTTCCCTGCACTATTCTCATTTTGTATGTTGAAAAGAACAAAATACATGTATCCTGAAATCAAGGGGACATTATATAATAATTTATGGAAGTATATTATTCAGGTAGACATTAAAATGCAGTACTTAGAAAAATACCAAATATTCAACTAGATGAATAAAAAGAAAATATATCAACAAAAACTCTATTAATATATTTATGTACTTTAAATGGATACAATTTGTGTCTAAAAATAGGAAAATGATTAAATAAATTACAATATGTTTATACAGCAGAATATTAAAATATAAAGCATTAAAAATGATATAATTAAATACTTTTTAATGCTCAGTATAAAAATACAAAATTAATTTTATCTAATTTTTATAAAAATTACGCATATACATAACATGGAAAGATAGCAACATATTGATATTATTTCTTGATGGTGATTTTCATCATCTTTTTGCACATTTTTTAACATCCAAATTCTCTTGAAGGGGACTGATTTGCTTTCATAATCAAAAGAAAATTTTTATTTACAATATGATTGGCATTCTTCTTACAGTCATATCTCATTAGCATTATATAAATACCAAATTAATGAATGATATTGGGCAATGACCTTAAAATCCTGTCCTGGGATCTGCTTATTCATGGCAATATATAAGTTCAGACCCAAAGGGGGTGAAAAAGAGAGACCCAAAGAAGGGCAGATGGCTGTGGAAAGGGATAGAAAGATGCTTAATCACCCCTCCCTCTTTCCTCCTTTAATATGGTTCACTTGTCCCTCAAAACACATGAATGCGTTTGTACGTGCCCACAGCCTTAATAATGGGAGGGGACTTTCCCAGGTTTCTCCCTGCAGGTGGGAAGACAGAAAGCTCTGTGGCCTGAGCACCAGGGCTGTGGCTGGCCCCAGAGCAAGAGATAGAGGGGATCCCAAAACCTTCTATTACAGAATCTGTCTGGGAGCCACAACAGCCTTTCAACAGCTGGTTGAGCTGCATTGAAAAGATCAAGATTACTGAGGATATTTATATCACTTTGATGGATACTTTTGTTAAAAAGACATATTATGTAGAAGGGCTTGGTCAGAAATCATTGCATTTTTGTTTTGTGTAGGACTTTATCCTTTGCCACTTTGAGGCAGGCACTCTGGTTTTTCTTGAGAGCAGGTGCTCTGGGCTCTGCTCCCTGGGCTGGTGGGAATGAAATGAGGACACCACAGGACAGCACACTGGTTCCCAGAGGAGACGGGAGGTAAAAGACTGAGAGGATGAGAATGAGCGAAGGACAAGCACTCCACACAACTCCAGTGGGAAGGCGGCCAGGGCAAGAGCATGGGCAGCAGCATAATGTCTGTCATTTTATATTTTTAGTCACTTTTTTAAAAGTATAATTTACATAGAATAAAATTCATCAATTTTAAGGTTACATTTGATGAGTTTTGACCATTTCCATCATTTCTGAAGGGTGCCACTTCAGAAACACCCCCTCATGCCACTTTGCAATCACTCTCCCTTGTATTTTACATTTTAGATGGACACAATGATGACACATCCCAAAAAGAAAACTATGACTCAAGGTTGACAAGAACAAAGGTAGTCATGGGAGTAATACGATATGTGAACTTGAGACTGTCCCCAAAACCTGGGCCATCAGGATATCATACATATGAAGACTAGGTGGTTTTAAGTCTGGAAAAGTAGAGAAATAGCGACAGTAGGAGAAAGTGAATCCTGCCCTGGGATCTGCTTGTTTATAATTACAAAGGCCATTAACAAGCAGATCCCAGGGCAGGATTTTAAGAAGGTCATAAAGGAGATGGGAGCGGAAGGGAAAAGTGAATAAAAAGGAGGCTGGAGAGAGTGGTGGTGGCGGGAGCAGGAAGAGAATAGGCCAGAACAGTACTACCTACTTTTAATTTTAATTTTTTGTTTCTACCTTTTCTGAAATAATCCAAATAGTGAGATTGATATGGGGAAGACACTGAAAATAAAGAAAAAAAAAAAAAAAAAACTAGGCTGAGCACAGTGACTCACACCTGTAATCCCAGAATGTTGGGAGACCGAGGCAAGAGGATCTCTTGAAGATAAGAGTTCGAGGATGCAGTGAGCTATGATCATGCCACTGCACTCCAGGGCAACAGAGCAAGCCCGTATCTCTAAAACAGAGTTTAAAAACGAAAATAACTGAGGTGAGAAGGAGGAGAAATGAAGGGGAAAATCCATTATTTCTTGGTTGTTCTCATTAAAATCCTGAGTTAATCTATTTCCCATGCACGTCTAGTAAGGTGATGTTTTGAAACACTCAGTTTTTGCTTTGGAGCCTCTTTCCCAGTGGTTCTCATTCTTTCTTGTGTGCATGTGTGGCAAACTTTCAAATACCAGGATTTTAATCAGCACACCAGAAAGGACGAATCTGTTCCCACTGTGCTCACCACGGGCTCAGGCCACCCACAGCACGCAGACACATGTTTTTGTGTGAAAGTCGGCTGCCTGCCCTCACTCGGACCCCAGGCTTCTACATCCTCTAGAGGAAAGGACTCCATGTCAACACACCTTCTTTCTTTGGCACCAAGAATTAAACCATGCCTCCTACCTCTCACTCAGAGCAAACTGCAACCTGCTCCACTCTCTCAGCTCTCCCTTCCTCTGACAAACATCATCTTAAACATGTCTGCTCAGTTACAGCAAAATTAACTCTACAAACTGACCAACACTGGTTTGCTTTCTTGTACAGGGCTTCTAGTACAAAAGTGCCCCTTGACATCCTGAATGACTCTTCCCTTCTTGTCATGCTATTCTCCCCACGTTTACCATCTTACTTCTCTTGCTTTGGCACCCTCATGGAATTTTTTTTCTTTTCTTTTCTTTTCTTTTTGAGACAGCCTTGCTCTGTCACCCAGGCTGGAGTGCAGTAGCACGATCTCAGCTCACTGCAACCTCCACCTCCCAGGTTCAAGTGATTCTCCTGCTTCAGCCTCCCAAGTAGCTGGGATTACAGGTGCATACCACCACGCCTGGCTAATTTTTGTATTTTTAGTAGAGACGGGGGTTTTGCCATGTTGGCCAGGCTGGTCTTGAACTCCTGGCCTCAGCCTCCCAAAGTGCTGGGATTACAGGTGTGAGCCACTGCGCCCGGCTGAATACCTAAGCTGCACAAAGTTCACCAATGCGGTGTTCTACCACCAATACTTTTCTCATCCTGGACACTTCTCCAGGCCCTGGACTTTCCTAATTCCAGTCATCAGTTTGACTCATATCCCATTCCTGGCCTTGCTCTTATGCTAGAAAAGTGGGGAGCACATGGTAAGGTATTCCTGGAACCGTGTGTTTTCCTACACAGTAACAGTTTGCATTTTAACAGGAACTCTTTAGAGTGCCTGAAAGTCTAGTAAAGCAGTGGATCCTAACCAGGGGGATTTTGCTCTTAGGAGACATTTAACATTTGGAGACATTTCTGGTTGGCCACTAGAGGATGGAGAAATGCAACTGGCATCTAGTGGGTAGAAACCAAGGATGCTGCTAAACATCCTACAATGCACAGAACAGTCCCCCACGACGAAGAATTATCTTATCTAGCCCGGATTGTCAGTAGTGGCGAGGCTGAGAAACTCTGCCTTAAAGAAATGGCTCAGACAGTGAAGATAAAAGACTCTGTGGAAGGCTGGTAAAAGGAAATATTTTGAGGCAGTTGAGGTTTATGGCATTCTTCAGTGCATACTTATTTAGGACTATTGTATTCCCAGCAACAATGACACAGTCTAAATTCTGCCACTGTTACTTTTCAGTATGAAAAAATCACCTTTGAATTACCTCATAGCCCCAAACTCTCACTGAAAACAAGAGTCATCCTAGCCATTGACAATACCACAGCGCGGCTGCTTCTAAAATATTTTTCCTCAGAAACAGAGTGACACAAGCCTTTTGCAGCACCTCATGGTAGGACACTGGACCAGCATCTGCCTCTAGCTCCAGCCTATTATCTGGCTATTTTTCTGAGTTGCTCTCTTACTGAGCATATGATTCAATTCATATTAAACCCACCTGTGTCACAAGGAATATCATAATGTGTTTCTATTATATAAACAGAAAAGGCATAATATTCCAATATCCTTAATAGATTTGGCCCTAAAACTGGAAAATGATGTATTTTGCAAATATATTCACACTAAAACTGAGAACCGCAAGTCATTTCTTGACCCTGAGCTGATGATGCATATTTACACTTCAAACCTGTGGCGAAAAACCTCACAGCACCATTTGATGTTTACACGAAAATGGACTTCAAAGACTGCGCTATGTTCCTGTTCATTCTATGGGCACCGATTTCCAGCAGAATGTGATTATACCTCTGATTACCTATGCCTATTGTCATGGCAGTCCCATCTAAAGCTTTTTTAGAATTTAATAATCGTCTTTTGTTGACCAGAATAATAGTGCAGAGCGCCTGCTGCACACGTGAAACAGCCGTGCACAATACCCGCAAGTAAGTGGCTAGGGTAATTGAAAAACAGACTAAATCCACTGGACTTTTATAATGAAATAAACTGTGAATAGAAGAATAAAATATCATCAATGGCTGGATGTGTATTGTTACTTTGAAGCCTTTCCCCGCTACCACCATCATCAGATCAGAGTAGATGCTAACACCCACTACTTTAAATAATTATTGGATTATTTTTTCTCATTATTTATCACTCAGACTGTTCTGAACACCACCCCACTTGATGTTATAATTAGTTCTCTGGCAAACCTTTTGCAAAATAAATGGTTCCACTTTTGTAGTAATAGAGGTATGGAAATGGCATACAGAAAGCAGGGGAAACAATTTGGTCTCCATTGCATGTGCCAGGAAATGAAGTCGCGTTTGAATATTGATCATGGATTTAATAAATCATGTTTCTCAAATTTGCTTGGAAATTATGAAATTAGTAATATATATATAGACACAAAACATTGTCACCAAACAGGCTTACTACCATTTCAGATCTAGGTCCCATTAAGGATTCAATTAATAAATGTCACAAATGGTCATTGAGATGAGCGCATGTATGAATAACTAAATAAACTTACCTCTTTTTCATTGCGATGAGTAAATTTATTCATGAGATAACTATTTCTGAAGCAGTGGTTAGAAAGGAAGCCAAGTCACCAGTTAGTTACCAATGTTACTAAATAAAATATAACACCGAGAGAGACTTTGGAAATAATATTTTTTCAGCTCATTTTACAGTCAAGAAACCTAAACCCCACAGAAATTAAGCAATTTTTTAAAGCCACACAGTTAGGTAAGAGCAGAAATTTGTTTTCAATAATTAAGAGGGATAAGTTGAACTTCTAGTGAATTGGTGTTAAAGAACTTTGAACACTTCAATAAGAAAGATTTCAAAGACATACAAAATGTATTCAAATTTGTCAATTATTTGGTGTGCAAGTTAAATGTTCTTCTTACTACTTCAAGGTCTTATTTTCTGATCTTGAAACTCCATTCATCCTGCTTGCTCCCATTTTGATCATGTCATTTTTGCATTAAAAAATATTTCAATGACTCTGCATTTTCTACAGATAATAGATTAACTTCTTAATTTGGCTTTCAGGGGCTCTTTCCATCTGGCCCTGACCCACCCCTGCTCACTTATCATCAGCTACTCCACTCCGTGAAATCCTCTGGTGGATCCAGAAGGCACCATTCATATTTTGGTCTGCGCACTCTTGTCACTCCAATATCACCTACATAGAATGCTTGCCCCTCACCTCTCTGCCTATCTCAAGGACCAATGCCAATGCATATCCTGTCCCTGGCCCTCTTCCCTCTCTTGCCCACAGAGGACATCGCTGGTTCTCCATAGCACTCTCCCCACTGAAACCAGACACATCCCCAGAATGTGCCAACAGAGACTTCCAGGCAACCATGCTTACTGAAGCCAGTTTGTCATTCCTTGTCAGATCTCTGGTCTTCCATGTCCGGCTCAAGCACCTTGTCCCTTATTCAGTTTCTCTGAATATCCAAATTCATGAAACTCTCTCCATCCTCTGAAGTCATATTGTGTGCAACTCTTGTTTAGGAATTATTTACTGCCTAACTTCTTGGTCACACATTTCCTGAAACCAAGGACCATTTGTTTCATTTTTAGTAACTACATGGTAATATGCACATAATAACTGCTTGATTAAAACTATACCATCAGCAATGTGTGGTATATGATGTATGTGTATTCATGTATTCTGAATATTAAAATTAATTGTCTGAACTGGTAAATATTTAGGTAGAATACTGATTAGAAGAAAATGTTTAATGTTTATTTGTTATTGGAAAGAAGGAAGATTGCCTTCTATTAATTATCTATGTATGATACCCATATGTTTCTTATGCTTATTGATTATGTAATCAGTATGCTCTTAAGAAAAAAGTTGAGCAGACAAAAAGTCACGTTATTCATACCGCTATCATTAAATTAACTCATTTCCCAAGTGCCCATTACCACTTCATAGCAAAAACACTTCTGCTGGCTAATTCAAAGTCACCCAGTCTTTTCCAGTGTAAACTTGAACTCTGAAGTTTTTTCCCACTCCCATTCAGCTCCTGGCTCCTGCTCCTTCTTTTTTCCCTCTTGGCATCTGGGTTGTGGAGCAGCTTCCATGGCAATGACCACATGAGGGTTTGCAGGAAGGGCATGTAGTTCTGCTATGGTCTGAATGTTTGTGTACCCCCAAAATTCCTAGGTTGAAATAATAACCCACAAGGTGATGATGATAGAAGGTGAAGCTTTCGGAGGTGATTATGTCATGGTGGTAGAGCCCTCATGATGAGATTAATGCCCTTATAAAAGAATCCAAGAGATCCCTCATCACTTCAGTCATGTAAGGACACAGCAAGAAGGCATCAATTATAAACCAGAGAGCACACTCTCAACAGACACCTAATCTGCCTTGATCATGAACTTTCCACCCTCCAGAAATGTGAGAAATAACTTTCCGTTGTTTATAATCTACCCCAGTTGTGGTGTTTTTTTATAGCAGCCTAACCATACTAAGACAGGCCCCTGTGCAGCCTCTGCTTTATCTGGCCTCCACTGAGGGGCCTGATTAGATTTGGGCCACAGCATCTTTGTTCACTGCATCTTTGCTAAAGTCTTCAACCCTCGTGTATAACCTTCAGGCCTCAGGCCACACAGTCTTCATCAAACTGTTCCAACCACATGACTCTTAACTAGGGACATCAACTCTCGGCCACTTCCACAGCACTTTCTGGGATTAAGGGTAGGGCTGGAACACTCAGGGCTTTCCACACACATTGGTGTTTGAGGGACTGTAATTTGAGGTCCTCTGCGGCCTATCTCTCTATACATATTCCCAGCTTTTTTTTTTTTTACTGTTCTTTTCTCTCCTATATTCCATCCTTCTGTCCTTTTGTTTTCCTTACCCCAAAATATACTCAAATTTATCATCCAATCCATCTTGTGAAATTTTACTTCTATATAATATTTTTCCCAAGAGGAACTCTTTCTTATTCCCTGAATCTTCCTTTTTTCTTGTTCCTATTTCAGTGATGAAATGAAAATATTAGTTTCATTTTACATTTAATATCAGATTAAATATTAACCTGAAAATATTAATTGTAATTTAAGTTTACTCTGTTCCCTGCACTATCTCTTTTTCCTCAGAATTTGTTTTTTCTTTTTACATGTTCTGGTCTCTGTCATACGTTCTTCAAACAACTCTGATTCTTGCATGTCCATATTTAAGAGAGAGACACTGAAAAACAAAATTTAAACATGTGGAGACAGCCCTCATTTAAATATCTGGGTCATTTCACTGGAGGTCTCTGTTATCAACATCCAACGTTTTGTGGTTATCCTTTCTGTCTCTTTGCCCTTGTAGGTTTATGCCCTTTTCTTCTTTAATGTCATGGGGAATTTAGGAGAAGAATGTGGCCAGGAAGAAATGAAGATAGATTTGGATGTTCAATACACAGGTTTTTTCTCAATGGCAATGTCCTGGGTGGTCAGGTAACATTCTCTTCAGGTCTAAGGTACCGTATCTGAGGGGTTCCTATTGCTCTTTCATCTTTTAAACTGTGATGTCAGGGGTTTGGGGGGGTTGGGGTTTTTGTTGTTGTTGTTGTTGTTGTATCTAAGCTCTAGTCAAAACCAACTCCCTCCGTAAAAAGAAAAAAAAAACACCTTTTAACCTCTCTGTGTGCCCTCCAAAATTTGTCAGATACCTAAAGCCTGCCATGTACTCTAGGTGCTTTTTTCTTCCAGGGATCTAGAGAAGTTAACTCCAGAAGGCCCAGCAACCCACCCGAAACAGGCAACTCTGCCAAGAAATCATTTGGCTAAGTGTGGTATTTGTATCATACTAGGACTTGTCTCTCAGAGAAAAACTTTAGACTTTATATTAGTCCGTTCTCACACTGCTAATAAAGACATACCTGACAGTGAGTAATTTATAAAGGAAAGAGATTTAATTGACTCACAGTTCAGCATGGCTGAGGAGGCCTCAGGAAACTTATAATCATGTTGGAGGGGGAAACAAACATTTCCTTCACATGGCGACAGCAAGGAGAAGTGCAGAGTGAAGGAGGAGAAAAGCGCCTTATAAAACCATCAGAACAGGATACGGGAAACCGCCCTCATGATTCAATTATCTCCACCTGGTCCTTCCCAAGACACATGGGGATTATGGGAACTACAATTCAAGATGAGATTTGGGTAGAAAACAGCCAAATCATATCAGACTTTCTAATGAATATAAGCGTTTTTTTCTTTTCTTTTTTTTAAATCTGTGATTTATTTTCATGATGTCCCATCTAGGAATGGTGAATGATATCTTACCTAATACCTAAGTTCTTTAAAAATATGCTTTCTTTTGTTTTCTTTCCTGTGAGAATTCCCTTTTTTTTTAAAAAAAAAAGGGGGGGGTGGTGGGGGAATGGAATTAATTATCTTGTAAGACTAACATTGCAAAAAATATATACTGAGGTTACCTTGGAGTCAAAAAGCTGAATTTAAACCCCAGCTGTTTCCTATAGGATATATTGCTTTGGGCAGTTCGGTTAACTTTGCTGAGGCTGTTTCCTTATCTGTAAAATGGGGCTACTATGCCTCCCTCACAGACTCATGAGGATTAAATAAATGTCCATGAAAGGACCTTACACAGACCCTGCCACATAAGCATTCAACAACTGTCTGGTTCTGTTTTATCTGAAGAAGGTTTTTAATGAATAAAGCAATGTAAAGCCAAAATTAGTATTCACATCACATTCAGTTTTGTCCCTAGCATGTGTCCCCATTTGCTTTTCCATGTGTTGGTTCCTCACAGTACTAATTAGGTCACATCAAATATGCTGTAATTGACCATGGCACTTGTGCAGGTTTACATTTTCACACACCAAAACTAAAAATAAATTAATAACCAGCAATTTTGACAATTATGGTCAATTAATTTGTCAACCTAACATTTGGCATATATACTTTCTGTTTAAAACTTAAAACTGTCTATTAAAACACAGAAAAACTGAACTAAATGAACTAAATATAAAAATATTCTTTTAATCCAAAAGAAGACAGTCAAAAGGGGAAATGGAAACAAAGAACACATGGGACAAATAGAAAACAAACACAAAGAAATTGATTTAAACCTAACCATATCAATAATTACATTTAATTACATTAAACGTAAAAAGTCTACATCCCAATTAAAAGCAGAGATTTCAAATTAGATTTCTAAAACAATAAGACCGAACTATATGCTGCCTGCAAGAAACAAACTTCAAATATAAAGATGCAAATAGGTTAAAAGTAAAACCAGGGAGATTTGGCAAGATGGACAACTAGATGCAGCTGCTACTGAGGTAGAACAGCTGCTACCGAGGGAACAGGACGGCTGGTGCACTCCTAACAGATCTTCAGAGGGAAGGCAGGGAGTGGATAGAGGGAAGACATAGGAGCTGAGCTGAAGTGGGAACCCTGCATGGGGCTACTGTGCAATGGGACTCATTCTTGGCCCCCAGTGACTCCAGGGGAATGGGTGACTTGAACTGGCAAGGAGCAATCCACTCTCACCACAGGCCTCCGGAATCCTGGCAGGAGGAGACTCCTTGACTATTACAGACACTTGAGCCAGCAGGGAGAACTGCTCAGAGAAGTGGTAGGGGCAGCATGCCAGCCAATGTAGAGCCCAGAGGGTTTGGTGCAGGAGCTTTGTAGCAGAGCATGACCAGGGACACCCATTCCCCAAGGCTCAACTTGCTCCCATAGGAGACTTTAGCCCCAGGGAAACTGTCCAACCTGAGCTCTGCAGGGTGGTCTTGGCCATCAGACAGGGCCAGTCTGACCCGAGCACCCCTTGGTCTGCTGGGCTCTTCCAAGGGCCCAGCCTGGCCACACCTGCTTGCAGTGCAGCATCTGGTGCCCTGAGGGTCCACATCATAGCTCCTGTGCTGGCATAGAGCTCCAGCTCCAGCTCCAGCCCCTGTGGCCACACATCAGCCTACCCACTCTCTCCCCACACTACAGCTTCCCTGAGTCCACAGCTACCTCTCACATTGCATTGCTGGGCTGTGTGTGCATGGGTGGATTTTGCCTTCCCTGCCCCTCCAGTGCACATGTGTATGTCCACCCCACCCTGCCTCTGCTTCCAGTGGGACTGCACCCCACTCCCCCTTGCCTGCTATACCACCATTGCAGTCATAGCCTTGGTGGACACAGAGCCAGCCAGCCCCACCTGCACAAGTGCCCCACCCCAGAGCCAGCACTGCCACCAGTGAAACTAGGCATGAAGAATAGCAGACCCTCCCCTACATTTCTTTAAATTAAAGAATGCTAAATGCAGCTAGAGAGAAAGGCACACACAGACCTGCCCCTGCCAGGTCCCCACCCCTGTGCTAGCACCACCACCAGTGTAACCACACACACAGTCACCAACAGGCGTCCCCAACCACCCCAGGCCATGCTGCTTCCACTGCTGCTGTGAATGCCTGCACAGGGGCAGACACCCCAGCACCCGCTAGCACCCCACTGCAGCCGACAAGTGTGTGCCCCGCTGCACTGCCACTGCCGCTGCTGCTAACACATGTGAACAAGGATGGATGCTGCTGCCACCACTCTATAAAACACTTTGGCTGCCACCACCCATCAAAGTGTAGTGACCAGTAGTCTGAGAGCACCTTCTCCCCCCACCACTGTGGGTTTCTAAGCTCAAGGAACTAGAGAACAAAGTCAAGGCCAGATACAAGTCGCCCAGAGTTAGAGCATGCAGTTGGGAGCTAAGCCTTGGGCCTCTAAAATCTTACAGATGAAGCCAACAAACTGAACCCACCTTATACTACAATCAAACCTTCAAGGTCATCAAAAAGGATAAAAGGATAAAACCCATCCAAAGGAAAGCATTTTCAAAGAATGAAGGAACACCAGCCCACAAAGATGAGAAAGGACCAGTGCAAGAACTCTGACAACTCAAAAAGCCAGACTGCCTTCTTTCTTCCAAATGACCACACTGCCTCTCTAGCAAGGGTTCTGAACTGGGCTGAGATGGCTGAAATGACAGAAATAGAATTCAGTATATGGATAAGAATGAAGATCATTGAGATGCGGGAGTACACTAAAACCCAATTCAAGAAAGGTAAGAATCACAACAAAATGATACAAAATCTGACAGACAAAATAACCCATATAGGAAATAATGTAACTAACCTGATAGAGCTGAAAAACACAATACAAGAATTTCATAATGCAATCCCAAGAATTAAAAGCAAAATAGATAAAGCTGAGGAAAGAATCTCAGAGCTTGAAGAGCTGCTTTAAGAAATAAGACAGTCAGACAAGAGTAGAGAAAAAAGAATGAAAAGGAATAAACAAACGTACGAGAAATATGGGATTATGTAAAGAGACCACATCTATGACTCATTGGTGCCCCTGAAAGAAATGGGAGAATGGGAGCAACTTGGAAAACATATTTCAGGATATTATCCATAAGAATTTCCCCAACCTAGCTAGAGAGGCCAACATTCAAATTCAGGCAATCCAGAGAACCTCAGGAAGATACTTCACAACAAGATCATCCCCAATACATATAATCATCAGCTTCTCCAAGGACTAAATGAAAGAAAGAATGCTAAATGCAGCTAGAGGGAGAGGTCAGGTCACCTACAAAAGGAAGTCCATCACACTAACAGCGGACCTCTCGGTAGAAACCCACAAGCCAGAAGAGATTGGGGACCAATATCCAACATTCTTAAAGGAAAGAAGTTCCAAATTCCAACCCAGAAATTCTATTTTTTTTTTCAGACAGCATCTCATTCTGTCACCCAGGCTGGAATACAGTGGCACAATCACAGCTCACTGCAGCCTCAACCTCCCAGCCTCAAGTTATTCTCCCACATCAGCCTCCTAAGTAGCTGGGACTACAAATGTGCAGCACCACCACATTGGCTAGTTTTTCATAATTTTTTGTATAAATGGGGTTTCTCTATCTTGCCCAGGCTGGTCTCAAACTCCTGGGCTCAAGTGATCTGCCCTCCTCAGCCTCCCAAAACCCAGAATTTCATATCTGGCCAAACTAAGCTTTATAATTGGAGGAGAAATAAGATCCTTTTCAGATATGCAACTACTGAGGGAATTCATTACCACCAGGCCTGCCTCGCAAGAGCTCCTGAAGGAAGCACTAAATATGGAAAGGAAAAACTATTACCAGCCATTACAAAAACACACTGAAGTACATAGACCAATGATGCTATGAAGCAACCACATAAACAAGTCTGCAAAATAACCAGCTAGCATCATGATAACAGGATCAAATTCACACATAACAATATTAACCTTAAATGTCAATGGGCTAAATGCCCCGGTGAAAAGACACAGAATGGCAAGCTGTATAATGAGCCAAGACCCATCAGTATGCTGTCTTCAAAAGACCCATCTCAATTGCAAAGACACATATAGGCTCAAAATAAAGGGATGGAGGAAAATTTACCAAGCAAAAGGAAAATAGAAAAAAAAAGCAGGGGTTGCAATCCTAGTTTCCAAAAAAACAGACTTTAAACCAACAAAGGTTAAAAAAAAAAAAAGGTGGAAGCAGGGGGGGCGTTACATAATGGTTAAGGGTTCCATTCAACAAGAAGACCTTGTACTTCTTGCACTCAATACAGGAGCACTCAGATTCATAAAGCAAGTTCTTAGAGACCTACAAAGAGATTTAGACTCTCACACAATAAAAGTGGGAGACTTTAACATCACAGTGACAGTATTAGACAGATCATCGAGACAGAAATGTCTCAGTGATAAAGTCAAAGATATTCAGGACCTAAACTCAGCTCTGGATCAAGTGGACCTGATAGATATCAGCAGAACCCTCCACCCAAAAACAACAGAATATATATTCTTCTCATTGCCACATTGCACTTACTCTAAAATTGATCATATAATTGGAAGTAAAACACTCCTCAGCAAATGCAAAAGAACTGAAATCATAACAGTCTCTCAGACAGCACAATCAAATTAGAATTCAAGATTAAGAAACACTGAACACTACACAGCTACATGGAAATTAACAACCTGCTCCTGAATGACTCCTGCATAAATAATGAAATTAAGGCAGAAATCAAGAAGTTCTTTGAAACCAATGAGAACAAAATGACAACGTACCAGAATCTCTGGGCTGCAGCTAAAGCAGTGTTAAAATGGAAATTTATAGCACTAACTGCCCACATCTAAAAGTTAGAAAGATCTCAAATTGACAATCTAATATCACTACTAAAAGAACTAGAGAGCCAAGAGCAAACAAACCCCAAAGCTAGCAGAAGACAAGAAATAAGCAAGATCAGAGCAGAACTGAAGGAGATAGAGACATGAAAAACCCTTCAAAAAATAAACGAATCCAGGAGGTGTTTTTTTGAAAAAATTAATAAAATAAATAGACCACTAGCTAGACTAACAAAAAAGAGAGAAGAATCAAATTGGCATAATCAAAAATTATAAGGGAGTTATCACCATTGACCCCACAGAAATACAAACAACTATCAGAGAATACTATAAACACCTCTATGCACAAAATAGAAAATCTAGAAGAAGTGGATGTGTTCCTGGACACATACACCCTCCCAAGACTGAACCAGGAAGAATTTGAATCTCTGAATAGGCCAATAATGAGTTCTGAAATTGAGGCAGTAATAAATAACCTACCAACCAAAACAAGCTCAGGACCAGATAGATTTACAGCTGAATTCTATCAGAGGTACAAAGAGGAGCTGTTATCATTTCTATTGAAACTATTCCAAACAATTGAAAAGGAGGAACTCTTTCCTAACTCCCTTTATGAGGTCAGCATCATCATGACGCCAAAATGTGGCAGAGGTAAAACAAAAATAGAAAATTTCAGGCCAATATTCCTGATGAATATTGATGTAAAAATCCTCAATAAAATGCTGGCAAACCAAATCCAACAGCACATCAAAAAGCTTATCTGCCATGATCAAGTTGGCTTCATCCCCAGGAAGCAAGGTTGGTTCAACATATGCAAATCAATAAATGTAATTCATCACATAAACAGAACTAAAGACAAAAACCAAATGATTATCTCAATAGATGCAGAAAAAAACCTTTGATAAAATTCAACATCCCTTCATGTTACAAACTCTCAATAAAGTAGTTATTGAAGGAACATACCTCAAAATAATAAGAGCCATATATGACAAAGTCACAGCCAATATCATACTGAATGGGCAGAAGCTGGAGGCATTTCCCTTGAAAATCAGCACAAGACAAGGATACCCTCTCTCACTGCACCTATTCAACATAGTATTGGAAGTTCTGGCCAGGGCAACCAGGCAAGAGAAAGAAATAAAGAGCATCCAAATAGGAAGAGAGGAAGTCAAACTATCCTTGTTTGCAGATGACATGATCCTATATCTAGAAAACTGCATAGTCTTGGTCCAAAAGCTCTGTAAGCTGATAAACAACCAGCTTTCAGGACACAAAATCAACATACAAAAATCACTAGAATTTCCATACACTAACAATTGCCAAGCCAAGAGCCAATTCACAAATGCAATCTCACTCACAATTGCCACAAAAAGAATAAAGTACCTAGGAATACATTAATCAGGGAGGTAAAAGATCTCTACAATGAGAATTACAAAACACTGCTCAAAGAAATCAGAGATGACACAAACAAATGGAAAAACATACCATGCTCATGGATAGGAAGAATCAGTATTATAAAAGTGGCCACACTGCTCAAAGCAGTTTAAAAACTCAATGCAATTCCTACCAAACTGCCAATTACATGGAAGTTAACAACCTGCTCCTAAATGACTCCTGGATAAATAATGAAATTAAGGCAGAAATCAAGAAGTTCTTTGAAACCAATGAGAACAGAACTAGAAAAAACTACTTAAAAATCCTTATGGAACCAAAAATAGGTCCAAATGGCCATGGCAATCCTAAGCAAAAGAAACAAGGCTGGAGGCATCACACTACATTACTTCAAAGAATACTACAGGTCTACAGTAACCAAAAGAGTATGGTACTGGTACAAAAACAGACAGATAGACCAATGGAACAGAATACAGAACCTAGAAATAAGGCCATGCACCTATGACCATCTGATTTTGACAAAGTTGACAAAAACAAGCAATGGGGAAAGGAGTCTCTATTCAATAAATGTTGCTGGGATAACTGGCTAGCCATATGCAGAAGATTGAAATTGGACCCCTTCTTACACCATATACAAAAATCAACTCAAGATGGATCAAAGACTTAAATGTAAAACCCAAAACTATAAAACCCCTGGAAGTCAACCTAGGCAATACCATGCTGGATGCAGGAATAAGTAAAGATTTCATAACAAACATGCCAAAAGCAATGGGCAACAAAAACAAAAGTTGACAAATGGGATCTAAGTAAACTAAAGAGCTTCTGCACAGCAAAAGAAACTCTCAACAGAGTAAACAGACAACCTAAAGGGTGGGAGAAAATTTTTGCAAACTATGCGTATGACAAAGATCTAGTATACAGCATCTATAAGGAATTTAAATAAATCTACAAAGAAAAAAATCCCATTAAAAAGTGGGCAAAGGACATGAACAGAATTTTTCAAAAGAAGACATATGTGCAGCTAGAAAGCACAGGCCAAAGAACTCAATATCACTGATCATTAGAGAAATACAAATCCAAACCAGAATGGGATAACTTCTCACACCACTCAGAATGTCTATTATTAAAAAGTCAAAAAATAACAAGTGCTGACGAGGTTGCAGAGAAAAAGGAATGCTTATACACTGTTGGTAGAAGTGTAAATTAGTTCAACCATTGTGGGAAACAGTGTGGTAATTCCTAAAGATCTAAAAACAGAGCTACCATTTAGCCTAGCAATCCCATTACTGGGTATATACCCAAAGGAATATATATTGTTCTATCATAAAGATACATGCACATGTATGTTCATTATAGCACTATTCACAATAGCAAAGACATGAAATCAATCTAAATGTCCACCAATGGTAGACTGGATAAAGAAAATGTGGTACATATACACGATAGAATACTACGCAGACGTAAAAGGGAACAAGATCATGTCTTTGCAGGAACATGGATGGAGCTGGAGGCCATTATCCTTAGCAAACTAATGCAGGAACAGAAAACCAAATACTTCATGTTCTCACATACAAGTAGAAGCTAAATGATGAGAACACATGGACACAAAGAGGGGAACCACAAACACGGGGGCCTACCAGAAGGTGGATGGTAGGAGGAGGAAGAGGATCAGGAAGAATAACAAATCAGTACTAGGCTTAATAGTTAGGTGATGAAATAATTGGTACAACAAACCCCCATGACACAAGTCTACCTATATAACAAACCTGCACATGTACTTCCAAACATAAAATAAAATTTTTAAAAAAGTAAAACCAAGGAAAATGATATATCATGATAATTCTAATGGAAATAAATCTAGTGTGGCTATTTTGATAGTAACAATATAAATTTCAGAACAACAAGTGTTACCAAAGATAAAGAGGGTCCACAGTAGATTACAGGTGAGGCAAATAATATGCTAACCAAAAAGCATAAAGCAGTCAATTGATCAAGAATATATACAAATTCTAAACATTCATGCATCTAACAATAGTTTCAAAATACGTAAAGCAAAACTGAAAAAACTGTAAGAAGAAATAGACAACCCTGCAATCTGTCAGAGATTTCAAAACACTTCTCTCAATAATTGGCAGAACAAGTAGACAGGAAAATCAAGAAGGGTAAAAAGATTTTAAACAACACTATCAAAAAACTTCACCTAATTAGCATTCATAAAACACCCACATAACAATAGCAGAATACACATTCTTTGCAAATGCACTCAGAACTTTTATTAAGATAAACCATAGTCAGAGCTGATATAGCTTGAATATTTGTCCCTTCCAAATCTCAGGTTGAAATATCATCCCTAATGTTGGAGGTGAGGCCTAGTGGGAGGTGTTTGGGTCATGAGGGCGGATCCCTCATGAGTGGCTTGGTGCACCCTTCATGGTAATGAGTGAGTCCTCACTTTATTAATTCACAATAGATTGTTAAGAAATGGCTTGGCACTTCTTCCCTTCCCTCTTGTTCCCACTCTCACCATCTGACATGCCTACTCCTTCTTCACCTTCTACCATGAGTAAAAGTTTCCTGAGGTCCTCACCAGAAACAAATGCTGGCACCATCCTTCTTGTTCAACCTACAGAACTGTGAGCCAAGTGAACATCTTTTTTAAACAAATTACCCAGCCTCATGCATTCCTCTACAGCAACACAAAATGGACTAATATAATGGCCATAATGTAAGTCTTGTAAAATATAAAATGATTCAAATCAGATAAAGTATACTCTTTAAGAACAATGGAATTACAAATCAATAGCAAGAAAATGTCTTTTAAAATACTCAAACATTTGGAAACTAAATAATATATTTCTAAATAATCCAGGGGTCAAAGAAAAAAATTAAAATGGAAATTAGAAAGTATTTTAAACTAAATATAAATGAAAACACAACATATGTAAGTTTTGGATGCTGCTAAAGTAGTACATAGAGGAAAGTTAAAGCAATAACTACCTACACTAGAAAAAAGAAACATCTCAACTTCCACCTTAAGAGACTACAAGAAGCAAATTAAACCCTAATTAAGTGAAAGAAAAGAAAAAATACAAATTACATCAGAAACCAAGACACATAAAACAGAAAAGAATAGAGACAATTCGTGAAGCTAAAGGCTGCTTGAGAATATAATATTTTTAAGAATTGGAAAACCTCAAGCTACGTTGAACAGTAACAAAAATAACAAAGACAGGAATAAGAGCTAAAATCACTACTAATTCTAATATAAAGGATAATAGGGGAAGAGTATAAAACAACTTTATCCCAATAATTTGACAACATGGATGAAACGGACATATTACATATTATTTGAAAGACACAAACTATAAAATCTCACTCCAGAAAATATACATAGGAAGTCAGTGGGAATGAGGGAATAAGAACTTCTAAAAATCTTCTCCTCCATAAAAGTAATGAGAATACTGGCAAAAATTTATATTTCAGAATTAACATTACAGAACTCTAGAAATTAACTAAAGACTTACCATAGTCTTCAGAGCATTTATTCAAAAGAAAGCTGAATACCAGCAAGAACAGTGAGTTTTGTGGCATTTAAACTTACTCTATTTTCCTCTATCTCTATCCTGTTCTGCTGTAGTCTTGAAAATTAACAGCCACAATCACAAAGTCACTTGAGGGAAAAGAATAGGTTTGGAGCTTCTCTAAAGCCCTCTTTTCAGAGAAGTGTTATTATTTTACCTGTCTGGTGGTACCCTGGAGACCTCACTCATGAGGCTTGTCTTTATTTGACCTGACTCAGAGCTCACCTACTGAAAACAGCCTTTTCTCCAAGGTGTTTGTCAAAAAAAAAAAAAAAAAAAAAAAAAAAGCAGCAATTGTTTGATATCATGGCTGCCTGACATGGTAGATTATAGTTGGGGCAAACAATATGCTAGCCAAAAAGCTTAAAAGGAAAAATTAGAGAGTGATACATCCATAAAGGGTGTTAGAGACTGAATTGTTTTTACCCCAGATTCTTATGTTGAAGTCCTAACCCCCAGTGCCTTAGAATGTGACTGTATTTGGAGATATGACCTTTACAGACTAAATTGGGTTTAAATAGGGTGGTCATTGTAGGGGCCCTGTTACAATGTAACTGGTTTTCTTATAAGAGAAGAGACATCAGGGATGTGCACATACAGAGAAAAAGGCCATGTGAGAACTTAGTGAAAGTGGCCATCTGAAAGCCAAGAAGAGGGCCCTAAGGAGAAACCAAACCTGCTAACACTTTTATCTTGAATCCTAGTCTCCAGAACTGTGAGAAAATAAATTTCTGTTGTTTAAGCCACCCAGTCTGTAGCATTTTGTTATAGCAGCCTTAGCAAACTAACACAAGGGGCTTTGAAAAGCTTTGCCATATGCCAGAGGATCAAGAAGGTCATGCACATGTGTAAAGCTGTGCACATGCCCAGGGCTGTGTGCATGTTCAGGAAAGATTCGAGAGAGACTCTGCACAACAAGAAGTAAACATGAAGACACAACTGCAAATTCCCTGGCTGAGTGATAAATCTATGCCCAAACATGCACACAGAATCCCTCAGTAAAGACAAGAGATTCCAGGCATTTTTTTAAAATCACAGTTTGATCATTAGTTGCTAATTAACCTAAGCGGAGATTTCAGGGGACATACTTGACAAAGAATAAAATTCGTTTTCAGAATTAGTTCATAAAACCACTAAACAAGCAGCCATAACAGCAAGCCCTGGTGAGAGAAGAGAATCTAATTTCCCAAATTGCCTCATTTCATTATTTAAAATGTATAGTTTTCAACAAAAAGTACAAGACATTCATAGAAACAAGAACTTATGGCCTATAAGCAGGGAGCTAGAGGGAAAGCAATGAGTAGAAAT
The DNA here is from genome assembly GCF_029289425.2 of Pan paniscus. NCBI lineage: Eukaryota > Metazoa > Chordata > Mammalia > Primates > Hominidae > Pan > Pan paniscus. The sequence continues at coordinate 119,819,498 of NC_073254.2, read as the reverse complement.
TATTCCTGTCCAGATGTTGGACTTACTAGACAGAGACTTTAAATCAGCTATATGAAAGATGTTCAGAGAATTAAATGAAACCATGTCTACAGAACTAAAGGAAAGTCCAAAAACAATGTCTCATCATCAAGACAGGACATCAATAAAGAGGTGGAAATTCTCTCTTTTTTTTTTTTTTTTGAGATGGAGTCTCGCTTTGTTGCCCAGGCTGGAGTGCAGTGGTGCGATCTTGGCTCACTGCAAGCCTGCAAGCTCCGCCTCCCAAGTTCACACCGTTCTCCTGCCTCAGCCTCCCGAGTAGCTAGGACTACAGGCACCCGCCACCACGCCCGGCTAATTTTTTGTATTTTTAGTAGAGACGGGGTTTCACTGTGTTAGCCAGGATGGTCTTGATCTCCTAACCTCGTGATCCACCCATCTCGGCCTCCCAAAGTGCTGGGATTATAGGTGTGAGCCACTGCACCCGGCTGAAATTATTTCTTAAGAAAAACAACCAAATAGAAATTCCAGAGTTGAAATGTACAATAACAATAATGAAAAATTCACCAGAGAAGCTCAAGAGCTGATTTAAACAGGCAAAAGAATCAGTGAACTTGAAGCTAGGATAATTGAAATCATCCAATCTAAAGAATAGCAGGAAAAAAATGAAGAGAAATGAATGGAGATTTACAGACCAGTAGGCCAAATAAAGAAGAAACAACCCAAATATAAACCAAGTGATGAATGGATAAACAAAATATAGTATATCCATACAATGAAATATTATTCAGTCATAGAACAGAATGATGTACAGACACAGGCTGAAATATGGATAAACCTTGCAAACATTATGCTAAATGAAAGAATACAGGCAGAAAAATGCCACATAGTATATCATTCCATTTATATGAACTCTCCAGAACAGGTAAATCCATAAAGACAGAAAATAGGTTAGTGGTCTGCAAAAGTTGGAGGGGAAGGAAGAATGGAATCTGACTGATAATGGATGTGGGGTGTCTTTTTGGGGTAATAAAAATGTTCTGGAAGTAGATAGTGATGATTGTTGTACAACTTAGTGTGTATAAATCCACCAATTTGTACACTTTAAAAAGCTAAATTTTGTAGTATGCAAGTAATATTTCAGTAAAAAAGGTGGATGAAAATAAAAAGATTAAAAGAAGAAATACATAATCTAAATAGCTCTATCTGTTAACAAATTGAATTTGTAGTTTAAAATCTTCCCAAAAGGATGAGTTGAATGTGAATTCCATGAAACATTTAAGGAGAAAGTATAAACAAACGCTTCCAGAATATTGTTAAAGAAGGAATGCTTTCCAATTCATTCTGTAACACCAACATTACCTTGTTATCAAAACCACAAAGACATTACTAAAAAAGAAAACTACAGACCAATCTCCCTCATGAAATTAGACGCAAAAATTCTGAACAAATTAAGCAAGTTGAATGCAACAACATAATAAGAATAATACATCATAATGGAGTTTATCATAAGAACGCACACTTGGTTATACAATTATGCACTGTATTATACAATGTATACACTTGGATATACAAAAATTAAACAATAAATTTAGCATATTGACTAATTAAACATGGCTGTAAGTATGTATTTACATATAAAGCATCCATTCTTGGCCAGGAGCGGTGGCTCATGCTTGTAATCCCAGCACTTTGTGAGGCCGAGGCAGGCGGATCATGAGGTCAAGAGATCAAGACCATCCTGGCCAACATGGTGAAACCCCATCTCTATTAAAAATACAAAAATTAGCCGGGCATGGTGGCGGGTGCCTGTAGTTCCAGGTACTCGGGAGGCTGAGGCAGGAGAATCTCTTGAACCCAGGAGGTGGAGCTTGCAGTGAGCCGAGATCGTGCCACTCCACTGCAGCCTGGAGACAGAGTGAGACTGGGTCTAAAAAAAAAAAAAAAAAAAAAAAAAAAGCATCCATTCTTGATTACTGGAAAACTAGAAATAAAAGTGCAACTCCTCAGCCTGATAAGGGCGTCCACAAAAAACTTACAGCTTGTATTATATTTAATGGTAAAATACTGAATGTTTAGTCCCTAATACAGGAATAACAACAGACATTTTCTCTCACAACTTCTATTCAATATTCAATATTGTACTGGAGGTTTTGGCTAGTACAATAAGACCAAAAAAAAAAAAAAAAAAGGAAGGAAAGGAGAGAGGAATGGAGGGAAGGCATCCAGATTAAAAAGAAAAAAAAGTGAAACTGTATTTGTAGATAGTGTGTTGTCTATGTAAAATGGCATCTCCAAAAAGTGATTAGAACTAATACATGAATTTAGCAAGGTTGTAGGATCACAAGTTCAAGATAGGAAAATCAACTGCCTTTATATACACAGGTTTATCTTGTTTCATTGCACTTTATTGCACTTCGCAGATATTGCGTTTTTTTTTTTACAAATTGAAGGTTTGTGGCAACCCTCCATTGAGCAAGTCTATCAACATTTTTTAAGAGCATGTGTTCACTTCATATCTCTATGTCAGCATTTCTTAGCAATAAAGTATTTTAAAATTAAACTATGTACACTGTTTTTAAACATAATGCTATTGCACACTTAATAGACTATAGTATAAACGTAACTTTTATATGCACTTGCAAACCAAATAATTTGTGTGACTTGCTTTATTGCAATATTGGCTTTATTGTGATGGTATGGAACTGAACCTACAATATCTCCAAGGTTTGCCTGTACTAGCAAAATAAATAATTGAGAAATTTAAACTAAAATATACCTCCATTTACAAAGCCATTAAAATATGAAATATTAAAGGATAAAACTGACAAATGTGATGCAAAACCTGTTCATTTAAAACTATAAATATTGCTCAGAGACATTAAAGAAGGCCTAAATGAAGAATTAAGCCATATTCATGGATTAATTCTTAAAAATACTCAATATTGTTAAGCTGTCAATTTTTCCCAAATTGATCTATAGATTTAACACAGTCTTAACCAAAATCTGAGGGCCTTTTTTTTTTTTGCAGAAATTGACAAGCTCAATCTAAAATATATATGGAAATGCAAAATACACAGAATTTATGCAAATTACATGCAAAATATATAGAATACAGGTTTTAGCTAAACAGCTTTGAAAACGAACAATATTGGAGAACTAATATGACCAATTTCAAGACTTACTACAACAATAGCCAAAATAGTGTAAAGATAGACAAATAGACCAATGAAATAAAATAGACCTTTGCCTATGTGAACAATTGATTTTTTACAAAAATGCCAGAAAAATGCAGTGGTAAAAGGATAGTCCTTTCAACAAATGGTAATAGAACAATTGGATATCTGCATGCAAAAAATAAACTTTAATCCATATTTATTCATACCTCACAACATATAGGTGCTTAAGTCTCTTACAGATTATAGACCTAAATACAAAAACCTTAAACTGTAATATTTCTACTAAAAATAAAAAATAGGGGGAAAAATCATGTGACCTTAGTCTAGGCATTTTTTAAATAAAACACCAAAACCATGATCGATAAAAGAAAAATGGACAAACTGGACTTCGTCAAAATTAACAACTTCAAAAAATGTCAAGAGAATGAAAAGAAGAGCTACAGACTGGGAGAATATATTTGGAAAATACATATCTAATGAATGATTTATATTGAGAACAAATAACTCTCCAAACTTAATAATAAGAATATAAACAACTGAATTTTTAAGTGGCCAAAAGATTTTAACACTTCACCAAAGAAAGACATATAGATGGCAAGTAAGCTCATGTTTAACAAATTAGACATGAAGGAAATTCAAATTAAAACCACATGAGATATCACTATATACCTATTAGAATAGCTAAAATTAAAAAGACCATGTCAAATATTGGAAAAGACATGGAAATTTTCATATACTGCTGTCAAGAATGTAAAATGGTACAACCACTTTGGAAAACAGTTTCTTTAAAAGCTAAACACCACCTTCCATATGATCCAGAAATTTTACTTCTAGGTTATTTACCCAAGAGAAAAAGAGTATATACAAAGACTTGCACATGAATATTCATAGCAGTTTTATTTGTAATAGACCAAAACTGGAAACAAGTCAAATGTCTATCAATAAGTAAATGAACAAATTATTATACATCTATAAAACAAAATACTACTCAGCAATAAAAAGAATGACCTTTTGATACATACAATGAAGTGGATGAATTTTAATATAATTATGCTGAGTGAAAGAAGCCAGAAAAAGAGTACTGTATGATTCCATTCATATAAGTTCAAGGGAACTATATAGGCACAAATATCTACACTGACAAAAAGTGATGAGTTGTTGCCTCAGCATGGAGCTTGGGCAGGGAAAGGTGAAGGGGAGGGATAACAAGCAGCATGAGGAAACTTTTTGGGGTGAGGGACATATTAATTAGCATGATTATAATGATGTTTCACAGGTTTGTACACAGCTCAAAATTTATCAACTTATACGGTTAATATGTGCAATTAATTTTATGCCAATTACACCTCAATAAAGTTATGAAACTTATATTTAACTAATATCTTAAGGAGCACTCTGTACTTAGGTCAAGGTCCATCTTACTATTGGCAGATGTGAGTCCATATTTCAAACTGTTCTTTATAATTATGTATTTTATAAGCTTCTTGGGAGTTTTATTATTATGAAAATATTATGAGGTTTATTAGCATAATTTTTATATTATAATAAGCCTGGCAAAGAACTTCAAGTGTGAGTGAGAGAAGCATCATTTCCTCCACTAGACCACTTGGGCTGTGGTCTGTATCACATGTACTTTTCAGAGCTCCAGAATGAAGGGGCAGCAGCTACCTACTCAAAGGAAACTCTTCTGAGCACAACAGCAGAGACATACAAGGGCATTTCAAACCCTTTTTTTGTGTCATATCAGCTAACATCTCATTGGCCAAAGCCAGTCATGCTGAGCCCAAAGTCAAGAAATGGGGAAGGACATTTCTCCTATGGCACTGGTGGACATGGAGTGGACATTTCTGAATTACTGTAATAGTTATCTACTAAAGTCCAACCTCTTTTTCATGTGTTTTATGCTCTTCCCACATATGAAATACATTCCACAACATCCAAGACCTTCCAAGATTTCATCAAAATTACAACATCAGGCTCAAAAATAAAGATTTACATCATCAGTTGCAGTTTCTCTTGCTCTGGAGAGCTATGAATTACAAAGAAAAGTTTTCTTTTTCACACACTTTATATACAATAGAGGACCTACATACCACATGAATCCTCCCATCCATTTTGAAACAGGAAGAGTAGAAAGTACATAGCAATCACTAGACAATAAAAATTCTGACATACCACTTGGTGAATGTCTGGTTTACTTATCTTGAAGGTTGAGAATATTTCTCAATTAGACTCAATTCTGCCTCTGAGTGGCTCCTTAGTCTTTTGCTTTCTATGGCACTGACAGACAGTCCATTCTTTTCCATATCCTCCTTGGAAAATCCTGAGTAGGGAACTGGAGAATATATACTTTTTGAGCAGCTGAGCATCCTGCTTGTAGAATGCTGGGGACACATCTCTAACAGTATTTGCTTCTTTTAGTCCAGAGACTACTAATATGATTTTGCTAATACAAATATCTCAGAAATACTGTGGGTTTTCTATATATTTGATTCCATTCAAATCCATGTGCCAAAAGGATTGTGTGAATTCACAGTCCTTTTCAAGATGGATATTTCTCCCTCTAAACCTAATGTTTTGTACTCTGGGCACACCAGGCTGATATAGCACCATACTCTTACATATTTTAGAAGCCCTTTTGTCTTAATAAAAGCATCTACTGATCTAATTAAACTAAAGAGCTTCTGCACAGCAAAAGAAACTACCATCAGAGTGAACAGGCAACCTACAAAATGGGAGAAAATTTTTACAATGTACCCATCTGACAAAGGGCTAATATCCAGAATCTACAAAGAACTTAAACAAATTTACATGAAAAAATCAAACAACCCCATCAAAAAGCAGGCGAAGGATATAAACAGACACTTCTCAAAAGAAAACATTTATGCAGCCAACAGACACATGAAAAAATGTTCATCATCACTGGCCATCAGAGAAATGCAAATCAAAACCACAATGAGATACCATCTCACACCAGTTAGAATGGTGATCATTAAAAAGTCAGGAAACAACAGGTGCTGGAGAGGATGTGGAGAAATAGGAACACTTTTACACTGTTGGTGGGACTGTAAACTAATTCAACCATTGTGGAAGACAGTGTGGCGATTCCTCAGGGATCTAGAACTAGAAATACCATTTGACTCAGCCATCCCATTACTGGGTATATACCCAAAGGAGTATGAATCATGCTGCCTTAAAGACACATGCACACATATGTTTATTGCGGCACTATTCACAATAGCAAAGACTTGGAAGCAACCCAAACGTCCAACAATGATAGACTGGATTGAGAAAATGTGGCACACATACACCATGGAATACTATGCAACCATAAAAAAGGATGAGTTCATGTCCTTTGTAGGGACACGGATGAAGCTGGAAACCATCATTCTCAGCAAACTATCGCAAGGACAAAAAACCAAACACCGTATGTTCTCACTCATAGGTGGGAATTGAACAATGAGAACACTTGGACACAGGGTGGGGAACATCACACACCGGGGCCTGTCGTGGGGTGGCGGGAGGGGGAAGGGATAGCATTAGGAGATATACCTAATGTAAATGACGAGTTAATGGGTGCAGCACACCAACATGGCACATGTATACATATGTAACAAACCTGCACGTTGTGCACATGTACCCTAGAACTTAAAGTATAATTTAAAAAAAAGAAAAATGCAAAATTCAGTCAAGTGGAGCATACAGACAAATAAACAAATGATTTCAAAAAAAAAAAGCATCTACTAGTACAGTGCTTCTCAAAATAGTTGTGTTAAAGAATCAGGGTTTTTTTCTGTAATTTACTATAACTGATACTTTTGTAAACTATGATAAAATATGACAGTAATGTCAAATTTCTATGAAAATCTCCAATACTTCTTCTTCTTAGCTTGATCTACCCCCTGCCTACTTTGGCAACCTCAGCCTTACTGTCTCCTCCTAGCTCACTATGCTCCAGCCATAGGGGCCTTACGTTCTGTTCCTTAAACATACCAAGTCATTTCTGCCTCAAGAGTTTTACACTAGCCATCTCCTAAAATTTAGACATTCTTACTCCCAATTTTTGCCTATCTAGCTCCTTTTTGCAATTCAAGTCTCAGATTAAATATCATCTCCTCAAAGAGGCTCTTTCTAACCTTTGTAAATTTGCCTCAGTCACTCCCTATCATATCATTCTGCTATATTTTATTTACAGTACTTGTCACTAGCAGATATTTCTTATATGTTTGTTTGTAGCATTTATTATTTCTGTCTCCTTAACTGTCTCCTCCCACTATGATCTGTGAAAGGAAAAACCATGTCTTTCTTATCTACTCCTGTATCCTAGCAGTTATATCCATAACCAACATCCTCATGATTAAATAAATTAAATGACAAACAAGAGTCTAACATATATGTATACACACATACATAAATAGTTGAAGGTAATCAGCATAGGTATTAACTGAAGTAATTAGTATGAGTAAGAGTTCTCCAAAAAAGATATAAAGTTGAGACCAAATCCTAGAATAAAATCCTGGGAAATACCAACATCTATTCCCAGGTGCAGGGATTAAAAATGGAGCCAACAAAGGAACTTGTGAAAAAATAAGAATGGTCAAAAAGAAACACTGGTAAGTTGTGTTCCAGAAACTAAAGAGAGTTTTAAGAATCAAAGGGTAATCAAAAATGTCAAATGCTATGGAATACTCAAATAGGATAGAGCAAGAGCAGACACAATTGGTCCTGGAAATCAGGTAGACACTGAAAAAGTTCAGTGGGTGATGGTGCAAAAGTCAAAATGGTATGGTCCAGGGAGAGAATGGAGGTGATGAAATGGACATCAAGGATAGTCTTCAAAGATCCAGTCTTGTGCCTATAACAATGCTTCAGTCAATGACAGACCACACATATGATGGTGGTCTCATAAGATTATAATACTGTATCTTTACCATACCTTTTCTACATTCAGGTATGTTTAGATACACAAATACTTACCACTGGGCTACAACTGCTTACAGTGTTCAGTACAGTAGGCTGCATGCTGTACAGGTTTGCAGCCTAGCAGCAATAGGCTAGACCATATGGCCCAGGTATATAGTAGACTATACCATCTACGTTTGTGTTAGTTACACTCTATGATTATCACACAATGATGAAATAATCTAATGATGAACTTTCCAGAATGTATCCCCTTCTCTAAGCGATGGATAACTATATTCAGATGTTGGATATAGGCTCAGGTCCAGTTGGAAACCAGTCAAAATATTTGAGAGCTTGAGTAATAATTTAGATGAATGGTAAAGACAGATCTTTGGAAAGTGAAAAGCAGGGGAAAAAAATCCAAGAATTGGCCAAAGCAGTATTCTAGTTATTTAGGGGAAGGAGACATCAAAAACTAGATTTATAGTTGTTTTCAGTGTTATTGTTGTCCTATGTGATTTCAAGTTATTAATTTTCTCCTATAAGACATGCAGGGTATAAAGCAATCATAATCTCACAATGACAGTCACAAACTTTTGATGAGCTCAGGCATTATCAATTGAGAAACACAAAGTAGCCTAATTAGCTACTCTTTTGACTCATTGAGGGCTGTTGTGAGGGTCCAGAGAGATAATGTGTATGAAAGTATGCTGCCAGCTACAAGGGAAATACAAATAGAAGGTGTTATTAAGGCTCTATTTGGCTCAGTGATTAGTTCAGAGAATTAGTAGCCTGGGTCCACAAACCATCTTTACTGAGCAAATAGTTGCTTGGCTGCCAGAGGCCTGGCATCTAGAGCAGGCAAAAAGAGCGCTGCATTTCTTGTTCTCAGTGCCCTGAAAACAAGTCATGCCTTCTAGTGAGGAACACAAGACAGCAGTGCCTGCCAGGCCTGTCTCCTTTGCTGCCTCTCTTCAGATTTGGAGATAGTTGCTTTATTAGCTGTGAGTCAGAGTAAGGCAATCAGAAAAAAAAAGTCAAGGGAAAATTCAACTCTCAGTTACTTCCATCAGTTTTTCTGAGCACCAGTTATAGGTAAGGCCTTGGCCTAGGCAAATTTTTATGATGGAAAGAATATGAAAGTTGGTCAGGTCAAAGAGATGTGAGTTCTAATTGTTTGCACCGCTAATCAGCTCTACATACAATCTTCAGCAAACCACTTCACCTCTCCATTCCTGTTTCTTTACCTATAAAATGGGGATGATAACATCACATAAGACTGTTATCAGAATTAAATAAGACGATGCATACAAGTCCCAGCAGAGAGCAGCTCACAGTAGGTACTCAGTGACTTCATTCCTTACTAGGCAATGTGGGAGATGAGAGCAGGGAACATGATAAAATCATGATGATGTCTGTGGAAATAATTGGGAGAGGATGTGATGGGGCCCTAACAGATATAAAGATCACTTTCTATGCAAGTTCACAGGAATGCAAAATTACACCATACCCATGGTCATGAAAGAAGCAGCATTCAACACAGTTTTTGAGGGGCAGAAACGGACTTGAAAAATGAAAATGGCTTTCTCACAAAGAAATTCAAACTTTTACACTAACATGCTCCTCACGACCATCATGCTGAGGGCATGTTTGTGGAAGTGGGGTGCAAAGGCAACTGAGATTAGGAACGTAGAAGGTACTGTAGGTTTTTTCATAATATCCCTGGGAGAACAGTACCCAAACATTGTAGCTAAGTTAATTATAAAATTAATGCAATTTCAGACTTATATTTAACAATTTCTCTTTTTTGCATGTATTAATGCCAGCAGAAATATTTGGAAAGGTATAGAATCATTATACTCGATTATTTAAATCAAAGTCAAAATAAGAACTACCATGAATGTTAGCATGTTTTCCATGTTCTATGTGGAATTGGATGTATCGTGCTCCAATGGAATTCTGAAATGAGGTCAACTTCTGGCAGGTCACACGACTAATTCTATTAAGCCACTGTTCTGTGATCAGCTCCATATGCGTCACCCTTCTGCTGGGTAATTTTGTGCTCAGTCCAAAGATGTTATGAAAAATAGTAAAATTTCGGTATATTGTCAAAGGTCACACAGTATTATAAAAATCAAGATACAAATGTATAATTGGTTCAAAATCTGAGAACAAAATATCACCTCACTTAGAGTTTAACATAAAATTGTTTTACTTCTCCCAATGAAGATCACTTAGGGAAAAAAAAATTTATCCTTGCAATGCATGAGTCTTCATTGTACCTTGGATCAGGAAAAAATAAAAATATCTATAAAAGGTATTTTGGAGGCAACTAGGGAAATTAAAATATGAAATAGATTGTTTTATGGAATTATTGTTCATTTCTTAAGTATAATTTTTAGATTCTTCAGGAGAATGTTATTATTCTGAAAAGACCAAATGTCACAATATCTATTACTTTTAAATGGTTCAGCAAAAAGTTATATGTAAACATATATTTTATACAGGTCGGGGAAGAGAAAGAAACAGAAGGGAGAGAGAAAGAAACAGAGAAAAAGACAATGACAGTGCTCAAATGTGGCAAAATGTTAACAGTTGTTAAATTTAGGTGAATACAGGTGTTCATTCTACTATTCTTTATATTTGATATTTTTCAAAATAAAAAAGTTGGGAAAATAAAAATATTATATCCTTTTCTAAATCTTACTTTACCTTAAATAGAATGGCAAGAATTACAAGAACTGTCTTGTTTAAATGACAAATAGAAGAGATTCATGAAAATTCATTGCCGTTTTCTAGATATACCCGGTGAAAAAAATCTGAGGTTTGAAATTTTTACTGTTTGCCTTCCCTATGCTATGCTGGTATCACACTGCTATGCGCATATTCTTTGATGCAGTTTGATCATGAATCCCAAGTTTAATACAGCCATCTATCTCTGTGCCTCTTGCACCATTTTTTGTATTGATATTTTCATTTTAGTTTTGCTGTGATACCACCATATGCTACAGTATACTAAACACATTAACCCAACAGAGATCAATTTTTCTAAGGGAAACTAATAATACCCACATATAGATGTTCTTCAATAAAGAGCCAAATTTCTTGTCCTCTAAGTAACAAGTTAAGTTTAGATCAACCCATGAAACAAAAGGCTTTATACAACCAAATGTGAAGGGGAAAAAAGGAGAAAGATGAATCAAAATGTTCAACATTGAACACCTTTGTTATGCCACAACGCAGTTGCAGCTGTATAGCAGTGCAAGAGCCAGTGTGTAGATAAAGATGCATTAGTGCATGCAAATATTCCTCAAGGTATGTATTCCTTCTCTTCACAGTAATCAATGCTGCTAGTAAACAGAACATACAGATGTTATTTGATTTGTATATACAGTTTTGCCCATAAAATTATATGTCAAGGTATTCCGATGTATCTAATAACACAGGGATCAAATTTCTGAATTCTCTTTACTATAGAAAATGAATTTTGATTAAGGGAGTAGATATACATTTAGCATAAAATAATCTCTTGGTGTGAGGATATAAAGGTAAAAAAAGTAATGTTTCACGATAGTATTTCAAAATTCTCTACATTTACATTAAAATGTATAAATGTGAAAATTTGTGTAATGCTCACATAAATTATCAAGCTATGTGCAGGGAATTTGAATTTTGTTTAAAATTGTGAGTAAATGTGTCATATGTTGTGTTTAAGATACAAATCATTGAAAACAAGGCAACAATGTGATCCACCATACATTAATGTTTACACTTTTATTAAATTGTCAGATAACTCTCACAAATAAGAGCAGAAGCATGAAGTACACAAAAATGTTATGCTATTTCTACAACTCTGTTCAGAAAAATAACTCAGACTAGATAGAAATCCTTCATGGGCCTCCTGGAAATGGAAATTATGACTGGTACCCTGATTGCCTGGTGTTTTCATATGTGAAAATACATCACATTCACTCACTCAGGACTTCCTTTGCCTAAAAAATGTTAACGTCTTAAGAGTGCATGCTTAATATTTCAATAATATTTGATTCAGCCCAAAAAATTTATAAATAAGTGCCCCAAAATGAAATGATCTGCAATTAGGAATTTGTGAATTCCTTTTCATGAGCAATGTTCAAGCAAAGACCAGACAACCTCTCACTTGTAGGGTTGTTGTGGGGATAAAACACCAGATAGGGGATTGGATCAGGCTCTTTAAAATTCTGAAAATACATTGCCCTATGATTTCTGTAGTTTTAGATATAAAAAGTTGGATTTTTGTTGCTTTGAAAATCTAGATATTTCATTTTTAGGAAATGCAAAAGTGACCTTAATTTTCTATCGTGTCTGTGTGTGTGTGTGTGTGTGTGTGTTTTCTGGAAAGAGGATAAATCTCAAAATGGTCGTCTCTTGTAAGCCCTTGATATTAATAGTACATATTTGGAGAATAAATATGACATTTCCTTATTTCACAATGATCACATATAATGATGTTGTTAGAAATACAAATATACATTAATACACTGTGAGAGCCAACTTCTGACCTGCAGATATTGACGTAAGTAGATTTACAGATGAATGAAATAAATGATCGGCTATCACAAAAGGAGCAAGTGAAGGCTCCTCTACTGCTTTTGGAAAGTGATCATTAGTGCAGCAATGGAACATAATCAGAAAGCTGAAGTGGATATATTACGTTTTCTTACAAATATTTTAAGTCAATTTCTGATATACCACTTTAATAGTTATTTCCAAAGTTGCTTTGCTTGATTACTGTTAGCATAGTCCATATAATGTTAATGTTTCTATAATTCCACAATTGTCTCTCATTTTCCAAATTCAAGGCTTCACGATAAAAGTAAGTCATGGTAGACATTCAAAGAATATATGTGTCTATACTAGAAGAAAAGCATGTTGATGTAAAGTGAAAAATGTGATCATTCTGGATTCTGACTCCAAATATCTCAGTTGCTTGAAAATAATTATGGTACAATTTTTGCCTTTCATCTTATTTACCTACAACCAGTGGAAAAAAAAAACTACTCAGCCCACATATGTTATTGGCCCACAAGACAATGATTTAACTGACCATCCAGAGATTTAATTCTGTTTCCACTTGGACTTTGAATGTTCACAATAATCTGGAGATTTTAACATTTTATTTAATAATTTGTCAGTTTCCTCTCCATCAACCTTTCTTTCTATTTTTTTCCTAAAACAACTTCACACGCCAAAATCAAAACTGCTACATTCATTCTAATTTGCCATTTTTTATATCGATATTCCCATGGAAGGGTTAAAACTGCCTGAGATTTTAAGAAAATATATCAAAAAACTGCTTAGTTTGACCTTCTGTACACTTACAGATAGTTTCATTTCACATTACCAATTCATTAGTATCTTTATCTCAAAGACAATTTTCATAAAAATTTTTGTTGTGATATCTCATATTTTTATTTCAAATTGCTATACTACAGTTTAATACCAAGAATTTCTATATATATCCCTGTTAACAAATATTAGAAACAAAAATATGCATTTGTACTTAAACTTCATGAAGAGTTTATTGCGCTTATTTTATGTAAACAAAAGTATATTCATTTCATGTCTCTTTCATACTTATTTCCCTGTTAAGAATTCTTAATATATAGATGTGCTAAAGTCTAAAAGCTATATACTTAGATAATCCTAGATATAAATTACCATACACTAATGGAGCTTAAAATCATTTTACTATTTTTTGAATTTTAGATGTAAAACCAAGAAGACTATGATAAGATGATAACATTCACATTTAGGTTTAACACGTGCATGCATACAGTATATTCAGATACTGATCTTATGTTATTTTTAAATTATTCAATTTCCTATTAACACTATAACAGAATTTTTTCCTCTAGAAAGTCAGCAAAAAACTCACAAGCTGTTATTCAAGGCCAGAACATACTAATAAAAAGTAAAAAATGTATTCACATTCAGATATCAAATTCAATGATCACTGTGTAACAATTGGCATGCTCCTAATACTCATCCCCAACTCAAGAATTTATATCTTGGTTTATAAGACAGAAGACTCAGATGTATTTATTTCTTGGATATTTGAACACCGGTATATGCAATCATAATCTGATTATTTTAGTAAATAATATAGTTTTAAAACAATTTTAGATTTAAGAAACATATTGTTCAAGTTGCCAATAAGCATAAGGACATAAATCAAATTAATTTAAAAATTAACATCTGTTATTTTTATCTCTATTTCTCAAGTATCCTATAAGAAATTCTTTTTTCTGTGTATATTTGTTTGTATATTATATAAGGACTAGAACATAGGAAACTCAAAACTAAGATTATGACCATGAAAAAAATTCTGTCATCAATTATGAAATATTTGAGATCATTACAATTACATTTTTTTCAAAGATCATAAATATTGAGTTCACAAACAATTTGTAATTTTTGTAAAAAAACTTACTTTTAAATTTCAGGTATGAAACAACACTAAATTTGTTTGTATAAAACAGGATATGAGCATAAATACAAATAGCCTTATGTATTTGTATAAAGAATATTTGAACAAATGAAAAGTACAAAATTAAATTAGATTTTTAAAAGCCATATTGGGAACCTACACAATCCAAATTTTGTTAGCATTACACAGAATTATCTGAAGATGCTACATTTGTTACAACGATTTGCAATTGCAGAAAATATTTTGGAACAATAATTTGGAATACTTTTTCTTCCTTGATAATGGCAAATCTCAGTCTTTTGAAAGAGGATTTGAGTTAGAGAAAGCCATGCATTTTTGACAACCAAATTTGATTAAACAAGTTATTGAATCATTGCCAATTTTTCTACTGAAACTTATTTCATCAATTTTGTGTTCTTTATATAATTGTTTAAAGACACATGAAGAAATGTTTTGAGATAGTTGCATAATTAGAATAGGTTTTTATTCCTCTAATGTGATTACCTTGAAAAGCAATATTCATCCGGAATCATTTTCTTGGACATTTTATTGCTTTCCATCTCAAACAAATGCATGGTACAATTTTTGCACTTTCATATACATATGTATATATAATATTAAGAAAAGAAGCAGATAAACATCCACTAGTATTTAGTATAACTGTGACATAGTGATTTTCTAAATACTGGAGTTTTTTTTATAATAAAGATGAGCTACTTAAGAGATAGGTAGCTAGTCTAGGTCTGAGTTTTTCAATCTCACCACAGTTGACATTTTGGGCTGGATAATTGCTATGAGAATTATCCTGTAGATTTTAGGTTATTTCTCAGCATCCTTGACCTCTACCTACGCAATGCCTGCAGTACGCCCTCAGATGCGACAATCAAAAATGTCTCTGGACATTATCAAATGTCCCCCCAGAGGAAGGAAATCACTCCTAATTGAGAACCACTGGATTAGGTGACTGGAAATTTCTTTCCAACCCCAAGAGCCTATGAACCATAAAATACAATAAAATACATGTAGAGAACATTGTTATACGTTCTAAAGTTCTAAAATTTGATAAGTATAAAGAATGCCATAATTTTTCTAGTTATACACATCTTCAAAGACAACTTTGTAGTAAGATGATACGGTAAACATTTAAAATTTGTTGTCATAAGGCACAGGCTAATAACATACTAAAAATATTAAGCTCACATTAATACACATACATATACAGATATAGATATAATCACGTTTGTAACAAATCTGTAAATGTGTGCATACTCTTAGCAAATAATAACTTTAAAAAACATGACCATTTAGTATCTGTTCAACAACCTTAAAACTTAAAAATAGTATGCACTTCATTATGATTGATAAATAAATTTTTAAATGACCTCTTATGAGGGAAGACTAGGCAAAACAATTGTGGCCATTTATATAGAACCTTCTGTGATTTTTACTCACAAATACTACCTTTTGTTACGTGCCTACTCTACAACATCTGAATTTCTGCAAAATCGTTGCCTTCTTATATCTACCATTACTGTTAGTCTGTCAGGAACTAGATCTCAACTGATTAAAAAATACATTTACCAAAATTTAAAATATCTTTCCGGGTATCAACCTTTCTTAAACATTGCATACTTAACACAAAAATCACTTGTGACAAACTAACATTAAGGTGCTATTAAATACCCAAATACAATAATATTTGGTGAAATAAAACAATAAAACAAAATCACTACAAATAGTAATAGCCCAATATTTTCTTCTTTTCTTCAAATCAACTTACCTCATTTTTGATTTAGCCAATATTATATGTCCATAGATTACTTTGCAGGACATTTCTATTGAGCTAAGACCAACCACAAGGCTAAGTTTGGATCTAATGATTTTTGAGAAAACATTACTACAAAAAAGCCTTATCTCGAATGAAGAAAAGATTCCCAATGGTTAGAATTCCCAGTATACTAGAGAACACTGTAAAGCATAAGTTATTAAGAGTATAATATTATGGATTGTGACTGTCCCCTAAGTAAACCTGAAGGCTTGTCATAAAGTTAAAATGATAACCCGGTAAATTGATAAAATTAATATACTATTTTAAGTCACAATTGTTTAACCATAAAGAGGTCTCATGGATGTGCTGCTTTTCTTTTAATTAAATTAAAAGGTCTCCTCTGTAGTTATTGATGTGTGAACATATTTCCATAGAGAATTATCTAGATGAAGAGCAAAGCATTCAAATACAGTCAAATGCGATTGTATAAAGGTACTATACATTCATTCATTAGGAGAGTGTTCTAATATAAAATCAAAAGTAAAGCATGCCATAGGTAATTATTAGTGGCTCAGTTGTCAGTTAGTCAAATCAACAAAAGGCCAATTATTCTAAGGATAGCCAAGATGGAACGCTCATTGTTGGAATTGAGTTGTTTTGAGATAGTTATGGCCCCTTTTTATGGTATAAATTAGTTTCCCAGTGAGAACATTTGGGACATAATTTCATATGTTGTAAATTATCCCTAAATTTTAAATCTTTAACATTTGGAGAGAAATATGATACTACCTTTAAAAGCCAAGTAAGGTATTAAAAGGAAAAACAGATAATTAAAATTTTAGGTTAAGTTAGAATAGTACTTCCTTTTTTCCAATTTCATCACCTATATAACTCAAGAAACTGTATCGAAGACAAGTAAGTTTTCATTCAACTTAGTAATCATATCCATAGTTTATTTCTTAGCATGGAATTGAACTTATTTGTATATGTTGGAATAATACGTTAAGAATAATAAAAAATTTAAGTGTTTTTAAATTTGAGAAAGAAGTGAACAACCACATATATAGAAAGCCTACAAAAGTATCAGGAGTAGAAAATGCCATGAGTGTCTAACACTTAGTGTCAAAAACATGTGTCCAAAGTATATTTGTAAATATAGTCTATTTGTAAATATAGTCTTCCTTCATCTCAGAATTAAAATTGTACAGTGGCTCTGGTATATTAAATTCCATCTCTAGGCTCTGCCAATATTCAGTACCAGGTTATTCAAAACATTAGCTCAGTGAGAAATTGTTCTGGATAGTCACTCCCTCCTCATTGCTACCTGGGGTCCCAATTCACTGCTCCACCATGGCAGTTCTCACCAGGTATACTGATTGCCTTCTAGTCTGTCCCCTCTGTGGACTGTGTTCCCAGACAGCAAGGATTGTAGCTCATATATTGCTCTAGCCCCAGCCCCCAGCTCTTAATAAGTGTGTTGGATTAAATCAAATAAACACACAAAAAGCATGATATTCAACCATTCTCAAATCCAGCTGTACAGTAGAATTACCTGAAGATCTTTAAAAACATTTATCCTCAGAAAACTTAAATCAGAATCTCTGGAGGTGAGAAGCTCTGGGATATGTATTGTTTAAAAATTTTCCCAGGCACCAGAAGCTGGGAAGAAGGGAATGAGGAGTGATTTTTAATGGGTATAGAGCTTCAGTTCTGCAACATGAAAAAGTCCTGGAGATCTGCTTTCCAACTATGTAAATATACTTCACGCTACTGAATAACACAGTTAAAAATACTTGAAAATACTTGAGATAATAAACTTAATGATACTTTTTTTTTTTTTTTTAGACAGAGTCTCGCTCTGTCGCCCAGGCTGGAATGCAGTGGTGTGATCTCAGCTCACTGCAGCCTCCACCTCCTGGGTTCAAGTGATTCTCCTGCCTCAGCCTCCTGAGTAGCTGGGCTTGTAGGTGCACACCACCACGCCTAGCTAATTTTTGTATTTTTAGTAGAGATGGGGTTTCACCATGTTGGTCAAGCTGGCCTCGAACTCCTGACCCGCCCACTTCAGCCTCCCAAACTGCATACCAAAAACTACTTGTTCCTTTAAAAAGAAAAAAGAAAAAGAAAAGGAATCCAAGGCTAAATATGTTTCAGAAAATCTAAATGTCTTACCCAGAATAAAAATGCTCATTAGAAAATTTAAAACTTTAAGAAATCCCACAATTCAGAAATCTATTTAACTTATTTGTTTCCAAAACTTATTTGATTATATCATTATGAAAGAACGCTTCTCCCTCAAACTGGTTTTTATTCTTGAAAATGAATTATAGCATGGAGCAATGCCTCTCAACCTTTTGATGTCCACAGCACACTTTTGAGTACTAGAATCCCTAACAGTAGGCTTGAAAGGGAAAAATGACTCAAAGGAGCAGTAAACAAGACAGCAATGATTACAAACCATCACCAATGCAACATAACAATATTTACAATGTCTAAACATGCATGCATTCACAGTTACGGCATCATATTATTTTATCCCCCTGAAATGCTGTTGTTTTGTGACGGAGCTACATACTTCCCTAATCTCTCTCTCCCATATGTTCTCCAGGCAGTTCTCACATTTCCTAGTGAACACTGGCACTGGCCTAACACTAAATCATGTCTCTTACCTTTACTCACATGATGTTGCATACCATGCGAGATCCTGTTTAACGTAGATATAAAAATGAAAACCTACTTTAATGCTTTATATAGACATTTTATTCCCTTTGAATACAGAAAGGATACACATTTTGCAAATTTTCATCTAATTTATTTTTCATAAATTAGATGAAAACTACAGGGCAGAATGATACTATTATAAAATCTGGGCACTGCTAAACTCTGTGGTGTATTTGAGAGGCACATAATTGGGTTCCTTTAATCCAGGCAGCAACCCATTATATTCTTTCTTTCACAGTGAATTGCATGTCAGAATAGCCACCGGGGAAAAAAAAAAAAAAGGCATCATGATAACCCTGTTTTTCTCAAACTGTTATTTTGAAACCTGCTTGATAGTGCAGTCAACTCTGCAGTGTGGTTATTTAGTAAAGGTGAAATTATAACACTACAACATTAAAGATTCCTGACTTGCACTTTCATTGACTAGTATCAGGAAAATCAATCTAAAAACATTTAAATCACTTGAAATGTGTAACTGCCCACCCCAACTCCATCATAAGGAATGATGATATTCATAACACAATATTAAATATAGAACATTTATATTAGGTAATTTTAATTATAAATGATGTTATGAAGCCTGATTGAGAATAAAATTTGGCTACAGTTCTCCTTTTTGTGCCACAACTAGATTAATAAATGGTTTTAGTATTTTTACTGGGTTAAAGAGTCAAGCTAGAAAAAAGAAAGAGAGAAAAGAAGAGTTTGTATAACCGCATGCACAAAAAGAAATCTTGGAATAATTATTTTAACTAATGTGACTATTAAATGGAATTTTGTTTTACTTATTTGAAACACATCAACTGAGGTTGATATATTTTGGTCTTAGTGCTGTTTATGGTTATAATGTTGACATCTTCCTCTTAAAATGTTAGGCAAATCATAGGTAATCAATTAAAATACAATTTATACAACTGATGGGTTGAAAAAAGATAGACAATGTCAGAAAACAAAATCATAGTTCATTTCATTGCTATGAGAAAACTAAAAACTCAGTTGCTTTATAAAATGAGCTTGAGCCTAGTTGTAAATTTTGTAAGCCTTTTCTCATTAAAAAAAAATATATATATAGTATTAAAAGTTCCACTTACTGAAGGCTCTCGGGCCTTCCGATCTTAACATGTACGAGATGCCTACTGAGGAGTTTGGTTGCATAGGAATCTTGACTACAGAGACCTTGCAGAATCTGGCGCTTTTATTTTCACCTGTTAAAAAAATATGAAAGTCAAGCTGTTCTCTTAAGCAATGGGTTTGATCTTCTTAAGCTGTATTGCTATATAAAACAATATTAAACTGTATTGTCTCTTTGCATGTGAGTCCAAAAGGAAGAACAATGATAATTTTCCTCAGAAGACTTTTATCTCCTCCCCCAACACACATACACACAAACAGATAAGTAGAAATTTTAAAAGGAAAAGAATAGTAGTGAATTCGTAAACTATTTCTTAAACACACTCATTCACTTGCATTGTAGACGTTACTCTAGTGAAACAGATCTAACTGACTGAGATAAATGTAAAGAGATGTATCTTCATCATTATCTTATTCAAGGGCATTTTTCTTACAGCATAGCACAAATTAAAGCTTCTATACAATAGCCGTAACTAATTTCATATACCTAATTCCAAAGTTCATCATCCAATAAGAGAAAAAATATTTTTCTGTTTTAAGGTAGCACACATTTCTCTGTCAAAAGGGTCAACAATTTCTGGCTGCAGATACTAAGACATCCTCTGGCTTGCTCCCCAAAAGGCCATGTCATTCTTATACAACTTAATCAGTGGCTACACAGAGGAGAGCAACACTGCAATCTTTCTGATCATTTTAATGAGGACCCCTGGCTATTCAGTCATTGAAATATAATTGACTTGCTCTCCTCTTATTTTCATAATAGACACTCCAACCTAGACCACGTTTATTTGGCTATAAGAAACGTCAGGAAGAATTGGAACTTTTCTGAGTGTCCCCATTAAAACTGAAAACATGCCACCCTGTCTTTTACATGAGCTGCAATCATTTTATGTTGGTCTCATTATGCAATACAACATGCAAATATTCCAGTCGCCTTCTCACCAAACTGCAAGGCCAAGAAAATAAGCACACCAAAAAAGTCTTACTTTATCTGTCCTTTTTTCTTACAATTTAATATATTTGTCCAATGTTTAGAAAAATTAGCAGCAGAAATAAGTATAAGTGTTCCTGTCGTAACTGATATTTAATAAGGTTGCAAAGTGGGACTGATGCCTTTCTACTTAATGATTACTCTATTTTCATAAAATGCAAAACTTTTCTCCATGAAATTACATAGTCTACTTAAGGATCAACTAAACATTATTTACAAAGTTATTATGTTTATACTGAGAGGTTTAGGTTTTCAAAAGTGATGTGCAAAATAAATTACTGTAATCTTTGAAACAATGTGAGCCCCACAAATTATTTTATATTTTGGAGTTTTCAAACTTACATTAGTTTAAACTTGAACAACCAAAAACTTTGATAATAAGGAACTTTAATCACAGTATAAATTTAAAAGTTAGTCCACCATGGAAAAATTATTTTCATAAATCCCTATAAAGTAGGCTAAGCACCTTCTCATCAGATACTTTTTTCTTAACACAGAATATTCAGATTAGAAATGTCATTCATCATAATCATAATCATAATCATTCCATTCATTTCTATGTCAATTAAGATAAATTTATATTTGCTTTTGACAAAAGTGTTGGAGGAAAGGGATTCCTGTACTGTTAACATACTTTCAGAGGGAAGTTTAGCAATATTTAGCAATTTTAATGGACATTCCCTTTGACTCAGCAATTCCACTTTCATGAATATGTCCTCTAGTTGAACAATAGCATATATATTCATATATCTATACACACACACACACACACACAAACACACATATACACGGTTGACCCTTGAACAACTCAGGTTTGAACTGCACAAGTCAACCTATACTGGAATTTTCTTCTACCTCTGCCACCACAAGACAGCAAGACCAACAGTTCTTTCTCCTCCTTCTCTTCCTCCTCAGCCTACTCAACATGAAGAAAATAAGGATGAAGACCTTTATGCTGATCCACTTCCACTTAATGAATAGTAAACATATTTTCTCATCTCTATGATTTTCCTAATATTTTCTTTTCACTGGTTTATTGTAAGAGTACAGTAGATGATACCTATAACATGCAAAATATGTGTTAATGACTGTTTCTGTTATCAGCAAAGCTTCCAGTCAACAGTAGGCCATTAGTTAAGTTTTTGGGAAGTCAAAAGGTATACATGAATTTTCTACTGCACAGGGACCCAGGGTTGGGGACGATGATCAGCATTCCTAACTCCCACATTGTTCAAGGGTCAACTGTACACACAGATTTTTGTACATGGAAATACATTTACTCAGATGTTTGTTACACCATAGTTTATATTTGGAGACAAAAAACACCAGAAGTAAACCAAACATCCCAGAGGAAGGCTGACTAGATATGTGATGACTTATTCATCTTCATATAATTAAATACTATATGTCCAATAAGTGAGGTAAATATAGATATTACTACTGGCATAGATATTGCTAAGCGAAAGATAATGTTGCAAAAGTATATAGAATGTAGTCTTTTTTTCTAAGATAATATACAGGTTAACGTATGCATTTAAAAATTTAGAGAAATATACAGCAAATTGTTAACAGTGATTATCTCTACAGTATTAAAGTAGGGAGTCACTCTATATTGAACATTTATGATTCGTTTATGCATTCAGCTAAATATTTTTACTATTTATCTATTTATTTATTTATTTATTTTTGAGATGGAGTCTCACTCTGTCGCCCTGGCTGGAGTGCAGTGGCGCGATCTCGGCTCCCTGCAACCTCCGCCTCCCGGGTTCATCAGCTAATATTTATTTAGCACATACAATGTGCCAAGTGATCTTCGAGGTGTCAGGAAACCTAGGGAGCAAAACAAAGTCATCAGTGTGTGATCCTTTTAAAATCAGAAAAAACAATACAATTCCTGGGATTTCAGTTATTTCAAGAAAATAAAGAAGTGAGAACCATTCATCCCATTACCCCTGTTAAGACTCTTTACCCCTTTTTTCTTGTCCAGAACTTTTTTGATGTTAACCTAATCACAGCCAGATTTTTTTTTTCTGAGACAAAGTCTCATTCTGTCGCCCAAGGTTGAATGGAGTGCAATGGTACCAACGCCACTCCCTGCAACCTTGGCCTCCCAGGCTCAAGCGATCCTCCCACCTCAGCCTCCTTAGTAGCTGGGACTAAAGGCATGCACCACCACACCCGGCTAATTTCTGTATTTTTTGTAGAGATGAGGTTTCACTATTTTTCCCAGGCTGGTCTTGGCTCAAGTGATCCCCTGGTCTCGGCCTCCCAAAGTTTTGGGACTACAGGTTTGAGCCACCACACCTGAAGATCTTAATATAAGCTATCATTAAAGCAATCTGTATTAGGTCTAAATGTCTTATGAAAAAGATTGTATTATACTTTATTATCTATAAAACTTAAATACTTTTGTTACTATATATCTGAACCTGCAATTATGTAAGAGTAATGAAGTACATTTGTGATTTCATTACATATACTTTATTTGACAGTAATAAGATAATTATGTATACGTAAATATGACTATGTAACCGTACACATGAATATTTTCACAAAGCTTAAATAATAACTATAATTGTTTTTACTCATGAACCACAAGATAATATTAAGCTTGTGGGTCTGTAATATTTCAATATCTTATTCAACTTACTACTAACATATATTAGAAGATTTTCAGATTGATACTAATATTGTAAGAGTATAGTAAATTTTATTAAAACGTATATGTTTCTTATACAATATGTAAATGCTAATATTAATTCATATGCTTCAATTTTTTTAAAATCTAGTATTATTCTCTCAAAAATGTCCTAATATGAGGGGTTTTTTTCCTTTTTTCCCTTTAAATTAACAAAAAGTATTTAAAGAATTATTCACAAAATGTCTTTGACTTCAATAAAAACTCATACCTATTAAAGGTAAAATTTTTAGAAAGTACTTAGGGTTCTTATTCATAATGTTCTGAACAAATTATAACTAACCTCCACCAGGATGGACAAACAGACAGATACAAAATATGTAAGGGGGAAAAAAGCCAACAAATAAATTCTAAATACTTACAAAGCAACGTTGTAATGTAATAGCCATGGTCCCCTGACAGTGAGACTAATCACTGTGAAAGGACATCTATTCAGAAAGTGTATTCATTTGCATCATACATGAATTGCCTAGCCCTAAACTCCCCAACGCTAAAGTACTTGTGCTACAGCTGGCTGTAATTTACACAAATTTCACTAGATGGCAGTGTGGGTCGAGTAGCCAAATGTTTACAAGTCATCTCTTCAAATTTGATACCAGACTAAGAACATTACACAACTGGACTCCTTGTTATCATCAAAAATAGATTGTGGCTGGGCGCGGTGGCTCACGCCTATAATTCTAGCACCTTGGGAGGCTGAGCTTGAGCTCAGGAGTTAGATACCAGCCTGGGCAACATGGTGACACTCTGTATTAAAAAATAATAATAAAATAAAGTGTTTTATGAATAAAAGACACATCACATAAAAGCATAATAAAAAGACAATGTGAAGGAGCAAGATTTTAAACAAAAAACACTCTGAGCACATTTGCTCTGCTGTTTATCTCTCCTAGTATCTCAAGCTTGAGGGTGCTTAGGACACACACCTGAGAAACTTGTTTAGAATTCACATTTCCAGTCCCTGCTCCCACCCTTGAGATTCTTAATGAGAATGTCTGCAACAGAACAGAGCTCAGTTTTCAAGAAATATCTAAGGTTGTTCTAATACAGCAGGATCATGAGAAACACTGCTCTAAAGCATGAATCCCCAAAGAAGTGGCACATTTGTGTCATCAGCTCCAATCCAGTCACTCCTGTGACCACAATACCCAGCCCATCCCTTCCTGCATTCTCCACACATCTGAAATATTGTATTCGAATGTCAGCACATTAAAGATATCAAAGCAAGAGTGGAAACTGTTTCTAGCCTTGGCAACAGCTCAAAGACTCATCCCTTCAAAAATAACTTTAGAGGAATTTATTGCCAAGCAGAAGCCCCTGGACTGCAATGAATTTACTATTTGCATCGACTATGATAAACTTAACGATTTTTAAAGAAGTTTGTCAAACCATTCACTCCTGAAGCAAAAAGAGCTGTACCAACCACCTTTTGTCATCTATCCACCATTCTGACTCTTGAATTGGACTTCTAAAAATTTTCCTACGTATTTCTTGCATTTCTCTACTTTTTGTCCATACAAAGCCATCCCTTCCCACTTGCCTCCTGGACCATAATTCTCCTGCACCCTACGCAGCATCCACCTGCTCTGTCTTTGTTCATGACCTATCGAATCTCGCCTCCATCTTGGCTTCTCCCATAAAGACCTAACATCTCAGGCCAGGCACAGTGGCTCATGCCTGTAATCTCAGCACTTTGGGAGGCCAAGACAGAAGGATCGCTTGAGCCCAGGAGCTCGAGACCAGCCTGGGCAATATAGGAAGATCCTATCTCTTCAAAAAATAAAATTAGCTGGGCATGGTGGCATGTGCTACTCAGGAGGCTGAGGTGGGAGGATTTGTTTCAACCTGGGAGGTCGAGGCTGCAGTGAACCCCGTGATCACGCCACTGCATGCCAGCCTGGATGACAAAGCAAGACCTGCCTCAAAAAAAAAAAAAAAAAGAGAGAGAGAGAGACCTAACATCTCATATTTTCCCACTTAAGAATCTGGCATTAGTGGCTGTCATCTGTAATAATTACCAATTTGTGTCTAATCTTGAAAGAATACTGTGAGTGGCAGATTTAAAGAATAAAGAATCTTTAAGTCAATGCTATGTAATAGTGTTACTTGAAAACTGAGCTCTGTTCTGTTGGAGACCTTCTGATTAAGAACCTCAAGGGTGGGACCAGGGACCAGAAATGTGAATTCTAAACAAGCACTAATTACTAAGTAATTTAGTGTTTAATTACTAATAGAAGTGCCCACAAGTATTTCACCAATTAATGTAGTTTTTATTGACTGTGGGTAATTCATCTCTACTGTGTTTCAGTTATTTTCATCCACTCCTAGAGTTTTTATAAGGAGTAACTACTAAATTTTATCATATTTGAAGTAACTTGAAATAATTAGATGGTTTCTCTCCTTTAATTCATTAGTATGGATATTTCTATTGCTAGATTTCTAATCTTGAACCATTCTTTGATTCCTGAAATAAACTCTATGAAGTGATTTTTCTTTTACTATCCTGCTGGATTAGGTTGGTAGTAACCTTTTCTTCAATGACTTTGCATTTATGTAATTTTTGTCATCTTATAATTCTAGATTAGTTTCATCTAGGAGTTAACTGATCTTTACAAGTTGGCTAGTCCTTAGTAGTAAAACTGTCTGGGCTTGGTGCCTTTGTAATGATAGATCTTTACTTTTCTGATCTCTTCTACAGTGATTGGTCCATCATGATTTTATATTTTGTGGGGAATCAATACTAGTGTTTTCCTAGGAAATAATTCATTTTCTCTAGTTTTTCAAAATCATTGTCTTAGGGTCATATATAATGTTTCCTTGTAAATCTATCTTTCCAATTGTGGTTGTATCTATAATTTTTGATGTTTGTCTACAGAGAGTTTTCAAGCTCCAGGACACTCTCTTCCCCTTCCAGTCTACTTTTGGGTAAGCTGATAAACTCCGTCTTTTGGTACTGGTGGGATATTCAAACAACGCAAGCCCCAACCCACATGTGGGAACCTTCACCTCAGCCCTAACCTTTAACCACAATAAACCACAAACCAGTCTCCTTTCCCTGCACTCTCAAGCCATTTTTGGACATGCCTAAGAACCTGCCCTAATCTTCCAAAAAGCTTCATTATATGAGCAATAAATCTTTACGTGCTCTCTTGATGCATGTGTGGTGTCATCATTCTTGACATCCAAAGAGGCAGAGGGAAGGCAGGTGTCCATCCCACCTCTGGAGGGTAACATTAATTGGTGCTGTGAGCAGTGTGTCTGAGTAAGGACCACTACCATAAGGGTGTCTTTCTTCTCTTGCTTTGGCTTGCTAACTGGCTGTGCTGCTTCATCTTGCATTTGCTGAGTCCTACAGAGTCTGTTCTAGATTCAACCAATCTAAGTCAGAAATTTCTATAATTGGCATTTGGGGACAGAGCATGGGACTAGGGCCCTCATTAGAGTGGCCCTGGGTCATACGTCTTGGCCTCACTTATCTGTACATCTCAGTTTAAATACTCTGACTTGATTCCAGCATAAGCCATGACTGACATTAGACTCTGGAAAACAACTATTACCCTGTGACCTTTGGTTGTGTGTTTCAACCCACTGTTGTCTCCTACTCTATAGAGGTTTCCAGGAAAAGACCAATTACCTGTGCAATATATGGGTCCACTGCATCTTCACTGTGTGGAGAAAGAGCAGTCATCATGAGGCATGCTGAGGTCACACTTTCAAAAATGGCTGGCTCACCAGGACCCTACAAAATGTCTTTATGCTGCTACTGCCTATGCCTTTATTGTTAAAATGATCCTGATCCTCATGGTTACAGGAAAATCACCCATGGTACCCATGGCACAGTCATAGAGTTCATTCAAACCCAACTTAATCCAGGGGCCTTAATCCAAAAATGCAACCACATCCATGGGCAGCCCCTAATCCTGAGAAAACTAATTTGATATTCTGAAAGAAGAAACTTATACAGTAAATATAAGCAGGGAGAGGGGATCCACCTCTCCCACCAAATTATATCCAGTAATAAAAGAGAGAGAGAGAGAGAAAGGGAGGGAGGGAGACACAAGTGGGAGAAACAAAAACCTGAAACAAAGGTCCACAATTAGAACCACTACAATTAATTTGGTCCCAATTGGGAATACAAAATGTATTAAAAGAATTTATACAACAAGAAAATAAAAGGAGACTGACTGGCTTTTGCGCCTCATAATATAGGTTCTGAATTAACTTTAATATCTGCTGAGATGCACCAAGTGGCAAAACTTCATGGTCTTAATCAACACTGGAGCTCAAATTACAGTTTTACCTGGGGATCCCATGAATTTAAACAAGGTTATCTCCTATAATCTTAGGGGAGTCACTGAACATAAACTAGAAGACAAACAGGTATGCCTCACCTTAACCTTAATTCCACATAGTCATAGCCCCCATTGCTATAAAATATCCCATGATGGGCATGGAAACTCTGACCCAATGAGTAATAAATTAAAATTGAATTAAGTCTTTTGGCACTTATGAAATGCTTGATAAAAAGGGGGCCCATGAACCTCCCCACTATCTCTGGTTAAAAGTTACTAGGGCCCAGTATAAATTAAAACAGGGCCTTCAAAGATTGAAACCCATTACTCAAGACCTATTTAGAGAAGATGTGACTATCCCCACTGCTTCTCCATTTCTCAATAATACAACAACCCAATTTGGCCTATTCTTAAAACTGGGGAAAGAACAAAAGGCATCTCATGGTGAATTATCACAGCCTTATTGCCAAGGCATCACCCATTAAGGTCTTTATACTCAATAGTGTTGGAATTACTGACACCACGCAGTAAGCAAATAGTAGATACTTCACATCCACAGATTTGGCTAATATGTTCTGCTCAGTGCCTATTTCACCAGACTTACAGCCGTGGCTTGCTTTTTCCTCCCCAGGAACACAATACACCTGTTCTAGGCCATTCATGAGGTAGTGCCATGGCTCTACCATTGCACACAGTATTTGCAGGCAAGAATTCAACTGCAGCCAACTTTCTCAGTACATAGGTATGGCATGACACGGATGGCGTCCTCTACTGAAAACATTCATTGGTTACACGCATTCAGGACAAAAAATACATAGAACTTCACAAAACAGAGATGGAATATTGTCCCACACATAATACAAGGCTGCACCATCTCAGTTAAATTCTTGAAATTATTTGGTAAGCTGAGGGCTTGGATCTGGCTCTGACATCACGTGCCAGGCTCTTCCTTTGAGGGGATGCTCTTCCCACCCTTCCCGGGCTCTAATTCCCATGCCAGGCTGCCCCTGCCCCACACCTATAATGCCTTCCTTGCTGTGCTCCACATAAAAGGTTTAGTACTGAATTTTTCATAAAAAGAAAGAAGAAGTAGAGGAAAAGCTATGTGTTAACTTTCAAATGAAATAATTTTTAAGTTGTGTATAAAGAAAAAATAAGCCTTATTTCCTTAAAGTTTAATTTATTTTTCCACTTGAAATGAAAAAGAATTTTTCAATCAGATGAATGAAACTTCTTCAGTCTTTATTTTAAAAATGCAGCCAGAATTGAGTATCTTTACTCTGCTGCAGTCAGGAAAATCAGTAAATCTAAGCAGGAGATACAGAAGTATGTTATCAGAAGAAAGGGAATTTTATAGTCTTTGGGAAATAATTTAATATTTATTAGGCACTTATTTAATATTATTTAATCATTATCATTATCTTATTTTAATAAAACTTTTAATTTTAATAAAATATTTTAATAAATATTAATCATCATCATTATCATTATCTGATTCATTTTAATAAAACTGTTTCTGTCTATTATTGTGGCACACCAAAACAGCAAGATGGATCTTTACTAAATTTGGAGGGCATATTTGAGGCAAACTTACTTGAAATATAAACTCTGTGTTACACATTCAATTTCCTTCGAGAGCCCTAGATTTTTATTTGTAACAGCTAACAAAAGTATAGAGTTTCACACATCATCTGATTGGGGAATACATGTCCTGTGTATTAGGATCCTGAGGAAAGAAACAAACTGTGGCTTCAGATATTAGCCCCAAATCAAATATCACAGGTACGTTCACTCTCCATTACCAATTTGTGATCCAGCTGCTTCTTATGTGGATAACTCCTGACATCGAAACAGGCAGAATGGTTGCCTATGGATGATAATGAAGTTAAAGGAAATTTTTATTTTATTCTATGTGATTATCTCTGTTTTCTCAATGTTATCCAATACACATGTACTGCATGAGGGGAAATATTTAATAGCAATAACAGCTACTGTCTATTTTAAACACTGTCTATTCCTACAAGTATGGCTGAAGCCACTAATATAATGTAAGTGATCTGTTTCTCTTTTTCTCCTCTTACTCCCTATAACATTTTTTCTAATTTTCATGTAGCACTTTTGCATCTTGCTTCATATATACCTTGACATTATTTTTCTTCCTTAATAAGTGGAAAAAACCTTTGAATTCTGAGATTGGATTTTAATCGTCTGTATATCTCCACCACCAGGAAACACATTATCTTACAATATGAGAGAAGATAAACAAATAATTGCCAGGGAAAATGAATGAATGAATGAATAATTGAATGGCTACTGTTGATTAAATGAGGCTAAACACTTTTTTTAAGGAAAAATCCATGGTAGTGTCTACAATATTATAGGTATATGACATCCAAAAATGTTACATGGGGTCAGCATTTCTGGGAAGAATATGGTTAGGCAGATCTGAATTAGGGAGCTTCCAGATTGCCAGAGGAAAGGAAAGGGGGATCTGGCAATACAGTGTTTACCACCAGGGTCTCAGCAAGCCTTCCAGGCTAACTGCCTGCTCATCTGCTGCAGCTCCTGATTTCAAACAGGTGAGCCATAGACACTGGCCTCTTCTTGCCTCAGGTGCTTTCAGAATCATCATAATTGGTAAAGCTATTATGGGATACAACTTCTGTGCATGCACAGTGAACATCCACACTCTTGTTTCATAGAGCACTGTTCTCAACCCAGGGAAAAACTACTCCACAGTGAGTGCCTTATCACTCTTCAACTCTCAAAAGATCTTCTTTACCATGGCTAATTTCTCTCTGGGTTTCCAGCTCAAATGAAAATATTATTGTTGTTTCATCTTTCCCCAGCATTTTTTTTTATTTTAGGCTTCCCTGTAACAATAAGACTTCAGTTCTAAGGGCAGGCATTTGGACCTTTCTGGCAGGGACTCCTGCCCTGGGCAAGCACACTTGATGATCATACGGTGCATGGTCCCTCCTCCCATGACCATCTGCTAGACTGGCTCTCTGCCGACTCACAAGCTCACTGAATTGTTTCACTAGGACACAGGTGCCAGGCTATCATGGGTTTAAATAAGCAGCTCACATAATACAACAAAATGTTCCTCTTCCCTTCAGGAAGATCCTTCCCCCATGACAGCCTTAAAATAGTGCCACTACATGGCTTCTGAAGCTTGATTAAAGCCAGAGACATGGGCGAGCCAAAGATAATATTGTAAGAAGCAAACCCTGAGAGATGAGTGCTCACAGAGCAGAGCAACAGTGGCTTCAACAGCTGCGGTGCAGGTAGAGGGGTGGGGTGAACCAGAATCCTAGGAATCTAGAAGGAAAGAAGTCATCACTCCAAGCATATTTAACTGGATCCTTAAAAATCAAAAAGGGAGATCTAAATTGTGTATGTGACTATACTTTAACCTACAGCAGAGAGGAGCAGAAGTAATACGGGAGTTAGAGCCAAAGACATGCGTGCACAACTCAACCCTGCCACTTGATGAAGATCAGTCAGCCTCTGAATCTTCAGGTTCTTAACAGTTAAGTGGAAATAATAATAATACTATGTTACTATCACTATGGCTATGTAACAATCATTCCAAATCTTAGGGGTCTAAAACAACAATAATTTTTAAATTCTCAAAAACTTGGGAGCAGCCCAACTGGGCAGTTCTAACTCAGGGTCCCTTGGGAGGTTGCAGTGAGTGGATACTGTGCCTGGGTCCTCTCAAAGGCTTCTTCACTTACACATCTGGGCTGAAAGGACTGGAAGATCTGGCAGCTGGAACCACTATGGCTCTTCAGGCATCTCTCTGCATCTCTGTATGCTCTTTCCTTCTGGTCTTTCCAGCATGGCAGCTTCAGGGTCACTAGACTTCTTATGTGGTGCCCCTAAAGGAGTGTGGCCTGAGAGAGCAAGCCAGGAGGAAGTCGCATTATGATGCAGACTTGAAAATCAAGTTGTGTCACTTTCACACATTCTATTGGTAGGCAGTCACAAAGGTCTATCCCACCTTTTCATGGAGAAATGTCAACATATGAATTATAAGAAGAGCATGGGGGTGAGATATATACCCTCAACCTTTGAAAACTACAAGCTGTCATGCCAGACAAGGTTGTTATAAGGATTAAATTATATTATTCACATTCAGTTTATAAGCTGTAAAGCACTATACAAAGTTATTTTTATAATAGTAAGAATAAAATCCTATATGTCTTTTTTTGTCCCACTCTATTATAGAAGGTAATTTCTAAAGATAAGGTGAAAGGGCATAGTAAACTTTCAAATGGAGTTAAGACAGTAGTAGTAGCACAGAAACCATCTTTATTCAAAGATTTATGGTACATTATTTATACCAATAAATTTTAACAGGTTTATACATTTATTTTGTCATATTTCTTTTAAAAAATCACCTGCCTTAAGAATACCTTTTTTCTGCCTTGATGCAATGGTTCACACCTATAATTTCAGCACTTTGGGAGGCTGAGGTAGGAGGATCACTTGAGGCCAGAAGTTTGAGACCAGCCTGGACAACATAGCAAGACTCTGTCTCTACAAAAAATGAAAGAATTAGCAGGGTGTGGTACCACGCCCCTGTAGTCCCAGCTACTCAGGAGGCTGAGGCGGGAGGATTGCTGGAGCCCAGATGCTCAAGGCTGCAGTGAGCTATGATGACCACTGCACTCCAGGTTGAACAACAGAGCAAGACCCTGTGTCAAAATAATAAAAATAATACCTTTTCCTTTCTTGCAGTCTAGTGGAACCTAAATGCAAGTCTTGGATTTTGCCACTAACCAAACAGAATACATATTAGGGAACTCTTATTTGGGGGTTCAAATGATCTCTAAAGTTTCTTTTTTGTTTGTTTGTTTTTGTTTATTTTTTTATTGATCATTCGTGGGTGTTTCTCACAGAGGGGGATTTGGCAGGGTCATAGGACAATAGTGGAGGGAAGGTCAGCAGATAAACAAGTGAACAAAGGTCTCTGGTTTTCCTATGCAGAGGACCCTGCGGCCTTCCGCAGTGTTTGTGTCCCTGGGTACTTGAGATTAGGGAGTGGTGATGACTCTTAACGAGCATGCTGCCTTCAAGCATCTGTAAAGTTTCTATAAGTTCTAGAAAATTGGAAGTCTAAGCCAGTTGGATTCACTTTACTAATTCAATGCATTAAATTTGTAAAGCATTTATTTATAGACAGGTCTCAAGTGTCAACTTTTGATTTACAAATATGCTTACATTGAAGGAATAACAACACAGATAGAAGATGGTGAAAGAAAGGAGACAGAAAGATTGACCCTACCTAACTCTCTCTGAGTGGGTGGGTTCCAGAAGAGAAGGGCTTCCAGGGTTCAGGGTTCAGTCCCCTGTAAGGTGAATCCTAGAAGAGAGAATGAATGAGACTCTGTGGTCTGAGGTTCCCAGGAAGTACACCTAGCTACCTAAAGGAAACTGGGATCTAATCCTTACCTGACACCTAATTTCCAAAAAGTATTCCCCTGTAGACTCCCTCCAGATCTCCGGGCCCCCCAGTAAGATAAAGGTATCAGAAAAGTACAGGTTCCCTGAAGGCTGTAATTATTTTAGACTGTCATCACTGTTAGCATTAGAGAAGTTTGCCCATCAGTTGTTATTAATGAAAATTACTCAGGTGATATTTTTAAATAAAAAAAGCAAGATGCGGAATCGAGTATGCAACCATGTCTATAAAAAATAACATATATACATAGGTACATATATATTCATTCTATAAATAAATACTTGCCCAGTGAATATACGTATTTTCATTTGCATAGAATATCTCTCTGAAAAGATACACACAAAACTGGAGGCAGTTTCCCAAAGGAAACTGAGGGGCTGGGAGAGAGAGGAAGGGAAGGAAATCTTGCTTTCACTAAATTTACTTTTGTACTTTTACACTTTGTACCATGTACATACATTATCTATTCAAAACCTTGTTTGAAGCTGCTCTGGGATAACTAGTGGCCAGCGTGCTTGCAAATGAACTAGCATGGAGCTCCATGATCAAAGAAAGAACCCCAAGCTCTTCATGCCTTGCTTCTTTCTCACACTAGGATTGCACTGGTTTCTATTTAAAGTGCATCATAAAGTCATATCATAAAGACTTTTTAATTTATCATCTTAGCCTGGGTTCCCTCTGAAAACAAAACCTAAAGAAAAGGCTTAAGTGCAAGCAGTTTATTTGAGAAGTGATCCCAGGTTGCAGAATGAAGGAAAAGGTAGTTAATATAGGAGGGAAAGACTCTCCCGGGAGGGGTTCATAGCTGGCCACCACTATGCTTTCCTCAATCCTGAGGGAATGACTGAGAAGATATCTCAGAACCTGACTGGGACAAGAGAGAATGGGATAGTTGTTCATTCGGTCCTGTCACCATTCAGCAAGGTTGCTCCCAAAAGGGTTGCATTTGCCTGTACTACAGGATTTCATAAAATGTTCCACCTGCAGATGTCACAGAAACCCCAGACAAAAAGCAAGTGGTGTTCCTAGTGCAGGCCTGAGGTGAGGCACCGACGGGATGTACTGAGTGAGGCTGGCTGAAGCCTGCCCAGACCTGGTCACCACAGCAGCAGCTGGGATAAGATGGGAGACAGAGAAGTGTCCAATACATTTATAAGAAATTCCTTCTTCAACAGCTTTCTTCATTAATTCCTTTTCCATCAGTCTTCTTCATCATGCTGTTGCTTTTCTTTCCCTAGCGAGAAAAAGGACATCGATCTTGCACTTTTGAAGAGGAATTTTACATGTAAAAACACTACCAATGTGCTTGTAGACATAAGGAATATTTCTGGAAGGACACTCAAGATAACTTGTTTTGTTCATTTCAAAATAAAACCAGCTTTAAATATAAAAATGTTAAACACATAAAAGTAAGCATCATAATTCAGAAATTTTGCAAGATACTAAAAAAAACCACAGGCATTTGATTAAAGATGGAGGTTTGAATGTATACATTTACCTCTATTCTGTCTGAAACCCCATTAAAATGAGAGTAAAGGAATATTTTTAAGTATAAACCCATGAAGCAAAGACAACAGAAGATGATAAAATAGCAACAAAATATTGGAAGCTGGAAAGTACATGGGTAAATGCTAAGTGAACCAGCAGACTGGAGAGTGCTGAAACCTGTGTCAGCAGTGGGGGAAACCAAGCTGTACACTGATTTGCCTCATAGAACTCCAGATATACTCAGAAATTACAGGGGCAGGTACCTATGAAAGTGGAATTTTTTAAACAGCTAAAACTAGGGTAGATATTTCAATTCAGTTTAGGAAGAAGTTAGAGTTTGGAACCCCCTCTCATTCCATGGAGCTGGGGGCTGCCCCTTTCCCACCCTAGTTGAAGGTAAGATAAGATAATAAGAGAAACTCTACTCTGAGGCACACCATACAGAGTTAGGGTTAGAAGTACCTCTAAAAAAAGTCTATATACTGAAAGTTGAGGTCTCCAGCCCCTTCTTCTACTCAGCCCCCAGAATTCTGACAACTAGGTTTGTATCCTTTAGACAGGGGACTGAAAGCTTCTTCTCCAGAGACCAATCCAATAGAAAAGTCCTAAAGATGCTCATAAAGATTCCCCTTGAAAAACAGCTGAACTAAATCACCTAGAAGTTAAGCCCACAAATTCACAAGCCCTTCATCCTCTAGACCCAGATCTTCTAATCAGTTATGTGGCACCCACATTTTAAATATGAGAGGACTACTGAGGATCATCCGATATTGAGGAACACCAGAAAACAAAGGAACTTAGAAGAAACAGTGACAACATTAAAGAAATATCTTTTAATAAATATAATGAAGAAAATTTTTGCAATCTATCCATCTGACAAAGGGCTAATATCCAGAATCTACAAGGAACTTAAACAAACTTACAAGAAAGAAACAAACAAACCCATCAAAAAGTGGGCAAAAGATATAAACAGACACTTCTCAAAAGAAGACATTTATGTGGCCAACAAACTTATGAAAAAAAGCTCATCATCACTGGTCATTAGAGAAATGCAAATCAAAACCACAGTGAGATACCATCTCACACCTGTTAGAATGGCAATCATAAAAAGTCAGGAAACAACAGATGCTGGAGAGGATGTGGAGAAATAAGAACGCTTTTACACTGTTAGTGGGAGTGTAACTTAGTTCAACCATTGTGGAAGACAGTGTGGTGATTGCTCAAGGATCTAGAACTAGAAATACCATTTGACCCAGCCATCCCATTACTGGGTATAGACCCAAAGGATCATAAGTCATTCTACTATAAAGACACATGTACACAAATGTTTATTGCAGCACTATTCACAATAGCAAAGACTTGGAACCAACCCAAATGCCCATCAGTGATAGACTGGATAAAGGAAATGTGGCACATATATATCATGGAATACTATGCAGCAATGAAAAAGAATGAGTTCATGTCCTTTGCAGGGACATGGATGAAACTGGAAACCATCGTTCTCAGCAAACTAACACAGGAACAGAAAACCAAACACCACATGTTCTCATTCAAAAGTGGTGGCTGAACAATGAGAACATATGGGCACAGGGAGGGGAACATCACACACTAGGGGCTTTTGGGGGGTGGGGGGCAAGGGGAGGGATAGCATTAGGAGAAATACCTAATGTAGATGACGGGTTGATGGGTGCAGCAAACCACCATGGCACATGTATACCTATGTAACAAACCTGCACATTCTGCGCATGTATCCCAGAACGTAAAGTCTAATTAATAAATAAAAAAATGTAAAAATAAAATAAACCTTTAATTTAATCTTCTCAGAAAAAATAAGAGAATATAATATTGTACTCACACAACAAGAATATGATGCTGTAGCAAGATTCAGAAAACAAGTAAAGCATTTTTGAAATTAAATATCATGATAGCAGAAATAAACTTTCATAGAAGGTCTACAATTCAAAAATAAAACAATCTCCCACAAAGCAGAATAAAAAGTCAAAGAATAAAATATTAAAGAACTGATTAAAGTCCAGGAGATCCAATATTCCAAATAATAGAAGTTTCAGAAAGATAAAATATGTTAAATGGAGGGGAAGAAAATAATCAAAGAAATAATTTAGGAAAAATTTTCAAAACTGAAAGACAAGAGTTTCTGGACTGAAAGGACCTACTAAGTGCACAACACAATGATTTAAAATAAAATAAAACCATATCAGTTGGAAATTTCACAACACTAGAAACAGAAAGATATATATGCATGAAGACAAAAAAAAAGATAAGATGGGCAATAGATTTATCAACAGTAATACTGGAAACTAAAGAATAATAAAGAAGTACTTTGAGTTTCTAAGAGGAAAATATTCCCAAGCTAGATTCACCCAGACAAATTATCAGTAAGTATGGGGAGGGGGGATCACTTTCAGACGTGCAAGTTTCCAAAAATATACCTCCCATGCACTTTCTCAGGAAGCTACTGAAAAATGTGCTCCTCCAAAATCAGGGAGTGAACCAAGAAACAGGAAGACATACTATCCAGGAAATAGAGAGAAAACTTAAGAGAGAATAAAAGCAATCCCAGGATAGCAGTGAAAGCAAAACCAAGAGATACCTACACAGAGGCCTGAGGAACAGAGTGAAAGAGCACAGAAGTTCTAGGAAAGATGTCCTCAAAAAGACAAAATGCATTTGCATTTTACTGCCTGCTAGAGGCTCACCGCACCATTAAAGACAATCACCTCACCACTGAAGACTAAAAGTGAAGAGACAGGAAAAGATATTCCATGCAAACAGAAACCAAAAGTGAGAAGTAATTATACTTGTATGAGATACAATAGATTTTAAGTCAAAAACTGTAAAAAGAGACAAAGAAGGTCATTATATAATGATAAAGGGATCAATTCAACAAGGGAATATAACAATCATAAATATATATGCACTCAACATCAGAGCATGCAAACACACAAAGTAAATATTATTAGATCTAAAGGGAGAGATAGACTCCAATACAATAATAGTAGGGGACTTCAACACCCCACTTTCAACAATGGGTAGACTATCTAAACAGAAAGTCAACTAAGAAACATTGGACTTAAAGTGTACCATAGACAAAATGGACCTAACAGACATTTACAAAATGTTCCATCCAACAGCTGCAAAACATACATTCTTCTCAATTGCACATGGAACATTCTCCAGGATAGATCATTAGTTAAGTCACAAAACAGCTCTTAAAAATTTTAAGAAGGTAGAGAGTATATCAAATACCTTTTCTGAACACAATGGTATAAAACTAGAAATCAACAACAAGAGAAACTCAGGAAACTTTACAAATATATGGACATTAAAAACATGTTCCTGGCTGGGCGCAGTGGCTCATGCCTATAACCCCAGCACTTTGGGAGGGCGAGGCAGGCGGATCACCTGAGGTCAGGAGTTCGAGACCAGCCTGGCCAACAGGCTGAAACCCCGTCTCTACTAAAAATACAAAAATTAGCTGGGCCTGGTGGCAGGTACCTGTAATCCCAGCTACTTGGAAGGCTGAGGCTGGAGAATCGCCTGAATTGCCTGACCCTGGGAGGCGGAGGTTGCAGTAAGCCGAGATCATGCCACTGCACTCCAGCCTGGGTGACAGAGGGAGACAATGTCTCAAAAAAAAAAAAAGTTTCTAAATAACAAATAGGTCAATGAAGAAATTCAAAGAGAAATTATAAAATTCCTTAAGACGAACAAGAATGGAAACACACCATACCAAAACCTATGGAACATAGCAAAATCAATTCTAAGAGGAAAGTTTATAGCATAAAGGCCTGCATCGAAAAAGAGAAAAAGATTTCTAATAAACAACCTAACAATGTACCTCAAGGAACTAGATAAACAAGAACAAAGTAAACCCAAAGTTGGTAGAAGGAAGAAAATAATAATGCTTAGAGCAGAAATAAATGAAATAGAGACCTAAAAATCCAATTCAAAAGATCAATGAAATGAAGAGTTGTGTTTTTTGAAAAGATAAACAAAATCAATAAACCTTAGCTAGGCTAAGATAAAAAGAGGGCTCAAATAAATAAAACCAGAGAAGACGTTACTACTGACACCACAGGCGTACAAAAGATTGTGAGACTATTATGATCAACTATATACCAACAAATTTGATAACATGGAAGAAATGGATAAATTTCTGGACACGTGCAACCTACCCAGTTTAAATTATTAAGAAATAGAAAATCTAAGCACACCAATAATGAGTGAGAAAATTTAATTAGTAACAAAAAGTCTTCCATCAAAGAAAAATCCAGAATCTGATTGCTTCAGTGCTGAATTCTACTAAATATTTAATCAATAAATAATACCAATTCTCCTTAAACTATTTCAGAAAACTGAAGAGGAAGGAATAGTTCCAAACTCATTTTATGAAGCTAGCCTTGCCCTAATTCAAAACAAGACAAAGCCACAACAAAAATAGAAAACTACAGACAAATATCCCTGATAAACAGATGGAAAAGTTCTCAACAAGATACTAGCAAATCAAATTCTATAGCACATTAAAAAATCCTTCACTACGATTAAGTGGGATTCATCCCAGGGATGCAAGAATGGTTCAATGTATGTAAATCAATAAATGTGATTCACAACATTAACTGAAAGACAAAACCCACATGATCATTTTGATAGATGCAGGAAAAGCATTTGACAAAATTCAACATTCCTGGCCAGGCATGGTGGCTCACACCTGTAATCCCAGCACTTTGGAAGGCCAAGGCAGGAAGATTGCTTGAGCCCAGGAGTTTAAGATCAGCCTAGGCAACATAGTGAGACCCCATCTCTATTTTAATAAATAAATAAATATATATATATATAAATTCAATATTCATTCCTTCATAATAAAAACTCTCGACAAATTAGATACAGAAGGTATGTACCTCAACACAAGAAAGGCCATATATGACAAACCCACAGCTAACATGATATTGAATAGGGAAAAACTGAAAGCTTTTCCTCTAAGATCAGGAACAAAGTGAGAATGTCCACTTTCACCCCTTCTATTCAATGCAACACTGGAAGTCCTAGACAGAGAAATTAGGCAAAAGAAAGAAATAAAAGGCATCCAAATTGCAAAGGAGGAACTCAAATTGATACTGTTTGCACACGACACAATCTTACACAGAAAACTCTGAAGACACCATCAAAAAACAGTTAGAACTAATAAACAAATTTAATAAAATTGCAGGATATAATATCAACATACAAAAATCAATACCATTTTCATATGCTAATAGTGAGCTATCTAAAAAAAAGAATCAAGGAAACAATTTGGGACTGTAAATTAGTTCAACCATTGTGGAAGACAGTGTGGTGATTCCTCAGGGATCTAGAACTAGAAATACCTTTTGACCCAGCCATCCCATTACTGGGTATATACCCAAAGGATTATAAATCATGCCGCTATAAAGACACATGAACACGTATGTTTATTGCGGCACTATTCACAATAGCAAAGACTTGGAACCAAGCCAAATGTCCAACAATGATAGACTGGATTAAGAAAATGTGGCACATATACACCATGGAATACTATGCAGCCATAAAAAAGGATGAGTTCATGTCCTTTGTAGGGACATGGATGAAACTGGAAACCATCATTCTCAGCAAACTATCACAAGGACAAAAAACCAAACACCGCATGTTCTCACTCATAGGTAGGAATTGAACAATGAGAACACATGGACACAGGAAGGGGAACATCACACACTGGGGACTGTTGTGGGGTGGGGGGACGGGGGAGGGATAGCATTAGGAGATATACCTAATGCTAAATGACGAGTTAATGAGTGCAGCACACCAACATGGCATATGTATACATATGTAACAAACCTGCACGTTGTGCACATGTACCCTAAAACTTAAAGTATAATAATAATAAATTTTAAAAAAAGGAAACAACTTCGTTTATAATAGACCCAACAAAACTAAAATATCTAGGACTAAACTTAACCAAGGAGGTGAAAAATCTCTACACTGAAGACAATAAAACATTGATAAAAGATATTGAAGAAGACACAAAAATGAAAAGATATCCTGTGTTCATGGATCAGAAGACTTAATATGGTTTAAATGGCCATACTACACAAGACAATCTATAGATTTAATGCAATCTCTATTAAAACACCAATGACATTCTTCACAGAAAGAGAGAAAACAATTCTAAAATTCATAGACAGGCACAGTGGCTCACGCCTGTAATCCCAGCACTTTGGGAGGCCAAGGCAGGTGGATCACAAGGTCAGGAGTTTGAGACCAGCCTGGTCAATATGGTGAAACCCCGTCTCTACTAAAAATACAAAAAAAAATAGCTATGCGTGGTGGTCCATGCCTATAATAACCCCCAGCTACTCAGGAGGCTGAGGCAGGAGAATTGCTTGAACCCAGGAGGCGGAGGTTGCAGTGAACCAAGATCATGCCACTGCACTCCAGCCTGGGAGACAGAGTGAGATTCTATCTCAAAAAGTAATAATAATGAAATAAAATAATAAAATAAAGTAAAATTCATGTGGAACCACAAAGACCCCAAATAGCCAATGCGATCCTGAGTAAAAATAACAAAGCTAGAGGCATCATACTACCTGCCTCCAAATTATACTATAAAACTATAGTAACCAAAACAATGTGCTACTGGCATAAAAACAGACACATAGACAAGGGAAACAGAATACAAAGCCCAGAAACAACTTCATGCTTCTATGGCCAATTGAGTTTCAACAAACGTGCCAAGAATGCATGTTGAAGAAAAGACAGTCTCTTCAATAAGAGTGCTGGGAAAATTCTATACCTACATGCAGAAGAATGAGACTAGACTTCTACCTCTCACCACAGACAAAAATCAACTCAAAATGGATTAAAGACTTAAATGTAAAACCCCAAACTGCAAAACTCTTAGAAGGAAACACAGGAGAAATGCTTCATGAGATTGGGCTTGGCAAAGATTTCTTAAATAAGGCCTCAAAAGCACAGCAACAAAAGCAAAAAATAGACAAATGGGATTATATCAAACTAAAAAGCTTCTACACAGCAAAGCAACCAATTAACAGACTGAAGAGACAACTTACAGAATGGGAGAAAATATTTGCAAACTGTACTCCCGACAAGAGGTTAATATCCAAAATATATTTTTAAAACTTCAATATGGCTGGGCACAATGGCTCATGCCTATAATTCCAGCAGTTTGGGAGGCAACAAAGGGACACCCCATTTGTACAAAAAATAAAACTAAATGAATTATCCAGGCACTATGGCATGTGCCTGTAACCCCAGTGACTCAGGAGACTGAAACAGGAGGATCACTTGAGCCCAGGAGTTCAAGGCTACAGTGAGCTATGATTGCACCACTGCACTCCAGCCTGGGCAACAGAGTGAGATTTTGTCTCTAAATAAATAAATAAAAAGAAAATAACTCAATAGCAATAATAATAATAATGGTCTGACTTTAAAAAATGGGCAAAAGACCTTAACAGATGTTCTGAAATAAAAAAGATGCACAAGGCTGGGCACAATGGCTCGCACATGTAATCCCAGCACTTTGGGAGGTCAAGGCAGGAAGATTGCTTGCACTCAGGAATTTGACACCAGCCTGGGCAACAAAGTAAAACCTTGCCTCTACAAAAAACTTAAAAAATTAGCCAGGTGTGGTGGTATGTGCCTATGACTACTTGATAAACTGAGGTGGGAGGATCACTTGAGCCCAGGAGGTCAAGGCTTCAGTCATTCATGTTCATGCCACTGCACTCCAGCCTGGGCAACAGAGACGTTGTCTCAAAAAAAAAAAAAAAAGATACACAAATGCCTGATGGGTGTATGAAAAAAAAATGTTCAACAATACTAATCACCAGGAAAATGTAAATCAAAATCACAATGAGATATTTTCTCACTCCAGTTAGAACAGTTACTATAAAAAGACAAAAGAAAACAAGTGTTGG
The DNA here is from genome assembly GCF_029289425.2 of Pan paniscus. Taxonomy (NCBI): domain Eukaryota; kingdom Metazoa; phylum Chordata; class Mammalia; order Primates; family Hominidae; genus Pan; species Pan paniscus. The sequence goes on along the minus strand of NC_073254.2, from coordinate 119,776,440 downwards.
GAAGGATGTGGAGAAAAGGGAACTCTTATGCACTGTTGGTGGGATTATAAATGACTACAGCCATTATGGAAAACATTATGGAGGTTCCTCAAAAAATTAAAAATAGAATAATAAAGAATAATAAAACATGTATTCTTGGCACGTTTGTTGAAACTTAATTGGCCATAGAACCATATAATCCAGCAATCCCACTGCTAAATACATATTCAAAGGAAATGAAATCAGTATGTTGAAGAGATATCTGCAGTCCATGTTTATTGCGGCACTATTTACAATAGCCAAGATATGGAATCAATCTAAGTTTCCTACAATGAATGAATAGATATATATTTATATCCCATTTTCTTTATCCATTCATTCTTTTTATGGCTTAATAGTATACTATTATATATAATGCATATATATAATGGATATAGTATATTCATTCAATGAATTGTATACCATTATATATATATATAATTCCACATAATATTATATATATAATGGTATAATATTCAGCCATAAAAAATAATGAAATCTCGTCATTTTGACTACATGAATGAAACTGGAAGACACCATATTAAGTGAAATAAGCCAGACACAGAAAGACAAATACTGCATGATCTCATTATTATGTGGAACATAATAAAACAATGTTGAAATCCTAGAAGTAGAGAGTAGAATAGTGATTATCAGAGACTGTGAAGATGTGGGGGGGAAAGAGGATGGCGAGAGGTGGATCAATAGGTGCAAAGTTACATTAAATAGGAGGAATTAGTTCTGGGTTCTATTGCACAGTAGAGGAACTACGGTTAACAGTAAGGTATTGTATATGACAAAATAGCTAGAGGATAAGCTTCTGAATGTTTTCAGCATAAAGAGTTGATTAATGCATGAGATGATGAATATGCTAACTACCCTGATTTTATCATTATACTACATATACATGTATCAAAACATCAAATTGTACTCCATAAATATGTACAATTATAATGTGTCCATTTAAAAAAAAAATATATTGTCCTCAGAAACCTGTTGTACTCAGAAAGGAGGGATCTTTGCTCGCTATTGTTCACATTTATGACTATAAGCATATTCTTCAGAATCAGTTTGATTGTCACTCAGGAAAGCAGAAAGAGGCCATTAGGAGAGCATGTGCAGAAAAAAGGGCTGCTTGATGAAGCCAGGCCAGCAGACACCTGGGCAGCAGGGATGCCTCCTGGGCCTTCTAGACTGCAGAAAGGAAAAGACTGACTACAACTGGCCCTGCTTCACCAGTCTCCTCCTTACTGCTGTGGAAGATGTAAGCTGATTGAAAATGAGGAAGGTAAAAAGGGAATTGGAAAATGGGAAAAATCTCCACGCCTGTACCCAAATTTTCATCTTACAGCAGCCTGTACAGCAAGTCTACCTTACACATAAGTAAAATATGTACCAACTACAACTGTGCTTCCCAGTCAACAGTTTTCAAATCCCTAAAAGTTTAAAGGCAATAGTAGCATCAATTCTGTTTCTATTTTTCAAGAATAACAATGCATGAAATATCTACATCATTTTCCCAGTGAAACTGAATGGTGTGAGAGCGTGGGGGTTTATGTCAAATGAGCAAGATCAATAGCGAATAGTGTTGCTGAAGTCCTAGTTACCTCATCATTTATCATTTAGCTAAAACCAATAGCTACCTTGAGGATTTGACTATTATGCAACTTTGGGTGTTTTCATTCTTAGTCAGGTATTATTTAATTTACAACTAAATGCTAGTCATTAAAAAAAAGAATTAGGAACAAGATGGTGGGATGGAAGACTCCACCAATTGTGTCCCCCCACTGCAAGGACACCAATCTAACAGCTATCTACACGACAAAACACTTTCATAAGAAACAAAAATCAGGTGAGCACTCACAGTACCTAGTTTTAACTTTGTGAAAGAGACACTGAAGAGATAGAAAAAAACAAGCTTGAATCACCAATGCCATCCCTCCCTGAGCAGTGGCGTGGGGTGGAGAGTTCTGTTTGCTGGGGGAGGGAGAGCTGGCAGTTGTGAGACACTGAACTCAGTGTTGTCCTGTTATAGCAGAAAGGAACACCAGACCAAACTCAACTGATGCCCCCCCAAGGAGAGACTATTTAAACCAGCTCTACCCAGGGTGCATTCATTGATCCCAGTGGTTGGAACTTGAATTCCCACAAGCCTCACCACCTTCAAGCCTTGCCACCACAGGCTAAAGTGCCCTGGGGCTCTAAATAAATTTGAAAGGCAATCTAGGCCACAAGGACTACAACACCTAGGTGAATCCTAGGGCTTAACCAGGCCCAGAGACAGTGGACTGGTGGGGCACATGACCTACTGAGACACCAGCTGGGGCAGCTAAGGGAGTGCTGGCACCACCCCTCCGCTAACCCTAGGCTGCAAATCTCCTAACTCCAAAGGATACCTCTTCCTTCACACCTGAGGAAAGGAGAGGCAAGAATGGGTCATATCTTGGATACCAGCTCAGCCACAGGAGAATAGGGCATGGGGCAGAGTCACGAGGCCTCATTTCCAGGCCCTACCTCCCAGACATTTCTAGACACACCTTGGGCTAGAAGGGAATCTGCTCCTTGAAGGGAAGGACCCAGTGCTGGCAACATTTATCACCTGCTAACCAAAGAGCCCTCAGACCCTAAATAAACAGCAGCAATACCCAGGTACTACACTGAGGGGCTGAGGTGAGCCTCTGAGACTTGCTGGCTTCAGGTGAGACACAGCATATTATGAGCTGAGTGTCCACGGGCCAAAACTCCTTTTGCTTCAGAAAAGCAGAGGGAAAAGTAAGGGGGACTTTGTCTTGGATCTTAGGTATCAGCCCAGTCATGGGAGTTAGAGCACCAAGCAGTCTCTTGGCATCCCAGATTCTAGGATTTCACTCTTGAACAGCATTTCTGGACCTGCCATGGGCCAGAGGGGAGCCCCCTGCCCCAAAATGTGAGTACCAGGCCAGGGAGTATTCACCACAAGCTGACCTAACAGCCCTCGGTCCTTAAGGGAACATTGGCAGCAGTCTGCTGGTACTCCCTGTGGCCTTTGGTGGTGGTGCCCATACAGTGAGGCTCCTCTGCCTTTGGAAAGGGGAGGAAAGGGTGGGAAGGATTACATCTTCTGGTTTGAGTACCAGCTCAATTGTAGTACTACAATTGAGCCTCACTGTATGGGCACCACCACCAAAGGCCACAGGGAGTACCAGCAGACTGCTGCCAATGTTCCCTTAAGTACCGAGGGCTGTTAGGTCAGCTTGTGGTGAATACTCCCTGGCCTGGTACTCACATTTTGGGGCAGGGGGCTCCCCTCTGGCCCATGGCAGGTCCAGAAATGCTGTTCAAGAGTGAAATCCTAGAATCTGGGATGCCAAGAGACTGCTTGGCGGGTGGATCACGAGGTCAGGAGATCGAGACCATCCTGGCTAACACGGTGAAACCCCGTCTCTACTAAAAATACAAAAAATTAGCCGGGCGTGGTAGCGGGCGCCTGTAGTCCCAGCTACTCGGGAGGCTGAGGCAGGAGAATGGCGTGAACCCGGGAGGCAGAGCTTGCAGTGAGCCGAGATCGCGCCACTGCACTCCAGCCTGGGCGACAGAGCGAGACTCCGTCTCAAAAAAAAAAAAAAAAAAAAAAAAAAAGAACACTAGGTAGGTTCTAAGGTTTTTGACTGTAGTCCCTGGCTCCAGGATGACACTTCTAGACTTGCCTGGGGTCTTGGGGAACTCACTACCCTGGAGGAAAGGACACAGGCCTGGCTGGCTTTACTGCCTGATGATTTTAGAGCCCCACAGCTTGAGTGAACATAGGCAGTAGCAAAGGAGTAGTTACAGCAGGCCTTGGGCAAGACCCAGTGCTGCAGTGGCTTCAGGTCAGACCCAGTGCAGTCATAGGTGGTGGCCACAGATATGCTTGTGTCACTACACTCCCAGGTTCAAGTGGCTCAGAACAGAGACAGATTCTGTTTGTATGAGAGATAGTAAGGGAAAATAAAAAGTTTCTGCCTGGTAATCCAGAGAATTTTGTCAGATCTTGCCCAAGACCATCAACGCAGTACCTCTACGAGTCTGCAAGAACCACAGTGTTACTGGGTTCTGGGTGCTCCCTAATGCAGATACAGCTTACACAACAGCCAAGTTATTCTGAATATCTGGAAAGCTTTCCCAAGAAGGATGAGTACAAACAAGCCCAGACTATGAAGACTACAATAAATATCTAACTCCTCAATGCCCAGACACTGAATAACATCTACAAGTATTAAAACAATCCAGAAAAGACCTTACTAGATGAACTAAATAAGTTACCAGGGACCAATCCTGGAGAGACAGAGATATGTAGCCTTTCAGAAAGAGAACTCAAAATAGCTGTTTTGAGGAAACACAGAAATTTAAGAGGACACAGAGAAGGAATTCAGAAGTCTATCAGATAAATTTAACTAAGAGATTAAAATAATTAAAAAGAATTAACCAGAAATTCTGAGCTGAAAAACGCAATTGGCATATTGAATAATGCATCAGAGTCTTTTAATAGCAGAACTGATCAAGCAGAAGAAAGAATTAGTGAACTTGAAGATAGGTTGAAAATACACAGCTGGAGGAGATAAAATAAAAAAGAATAAAAAACAATGAATCATGTCTACAGGACTCAGAAAATAGTCTGAAAATGGCAAATCTAAGAGTTACTAGCATTAAAGAGGAGGTAGAGAAAGAGATAGGGGTAGAAAGTTTATTTAAAGGGATAGTAAGAGAGAATTTCCCCAACCTAGAGAAAGATATCAATATCTAAATACAAGAAAGTTATAGAACACCAAGCAGATTTAATCCAAAGAAAACTACATTAAGGCATTTAATAACCAAACTCCAAAAGATCAAGGATAAAGGATCCTAAAAGCAGCAAGAGAAAAGAGACAAATAACATATAATTGACCTCCAATACATATAGCAGCAAGCTTTTCAGAAACCTAACAGGCCAGGAGAGAGTGGAATGAAACATTTAAAATACTGAAGGAACAAAACCTTAATCCTATGTATTAGTCCATTTTCATGCTGCTGTTAAGAAATATCCAAGACTGGGTAATTTATAAAAGAAAGAAGTTTAATTGCCTCACAGTTCCACATGGCAGGGGAGGCGTCAGGAAACTTACAATCATGGCAGGAGGTGAAGGGGAAGCAAGCACTTTCTTCACAAGGCAGCAGGAGAGAGAAAAGCAAAGTAGGAACTTCCAAACACTTATCAAGCTATCATATCACATGGGAACTTATTCACTATCATAAGAAAAACATGGAGGATACCACTCCCATGATTCAGTTACCTTCCACCAGTTCCCTCCCTCAATACCTGCGGATTACACTTTGAGATGAGATTTGGGTGGGAACACAGAGCCAAACCATATAATTCCATCCCTGGTCCCTCACAAATTTTGTGTCCTCATATCTCAAAACACAGTCATGCCTTCCTAACAGTCCCCCAAAATGTAAACTCATTCCAGCATTAACCCAGAAGTCCAAGTCCAAAGTCTCATCTGAGACAAGGCAATTCCCTTCCACCTAGGAGTCTGTAAAATCAAAAGCAAGTTAGTTATCTCCAAGACACAATGGAGGTACAGGCATTGGATAAGTGCTCCCATTCCAAATGGGAGAAATTGTCCAAAACAATTTCTTGCAAAGGGGCACAGGCCTCCATGCAAGTCCAAAATCCAGGGGGCAGTCATTAAATCTTAAAGCTCCAAAATGATATTCTTTGAATCCATGTCTCATATCCAGGGCATGCTGATGCAAGGGGTGGGCTCCCACAGCCTTGGGCAGCTCCTTCATGGGCTGATGTTGAGTGCTTGCAGTTTTTCCAGATGTACAGTGCAAATTGTTGGTGGGTCTACCATTTTAGCATCTGGAGGGTGGTGGCCTCACAGCTTCACTAGGCAGTGCCCCAGTGGAGACTCTGTGTGGGGGCTTCAACCCCAGACTTCCCTTCTGCACTGCCCTAGAAGAGGTTCTCCATGAGGGCTCTGCCCCTGCAACAGACTTCTGCCTAGACATCCAGGCATTTCCACACATCCTCTGAAATCTAAGTGGAGATTCCCAAACCTCAATACTTGACTTCTGTGTACCTGCAGGCCCAACACCATGTGGAAGCCACCAAGGCTTTGGGCTTGCACCCTCTAAAGCAATGGCCCAAGCTGTACCTTGGCCCCTTTTAGCCATGGCTGGAGCTGGAGTGGCTGGGACACAGGGAACCAAATCCCAAGGATACACACAGGAGCAGGGTCCTGGGCTCAGCCCACAAAACCATTTTTTCCTCCTAGGCCTCTGGGCCTGTGATGGGAGGGGCTGCTGCCAAGATCTCTGACATGCCCTGGAAACATTTTCCCTATGTCTTGGGGATTAACATTCATCTCCTCATTACTCGTGCAAATTTCTGCAGCCAGCTTGAACTTCTACCCAGAAAAATGTGTTTTCCTTTTCTATTGCATTGTCAGGCTGCAAATTTTCCAAATCTTATGCTCTGCATCCCTTTTAAACATATGTTCCTCTTCTCCATCTGAGACCACCTCATCCTGGACTTCATTGCCCATATCACTATCAGCATTTTGGTCAAAACCATTCAACAAGTCTCTAGGAAGTTCGAAACTTTCCCACATCTTTCTATCTTCTTCTGAGCCATGCAAACTGTTCCAACCTCTACCTGTTACTCATTTCCAAAGTCACTTCCACATTTTCAGGTATCTTTATAGTAGTACCCCAAACTCTTGGTACCAATTAATTGTATTAGTCTGTTCGCATGCTGCTATAAATATCTGAGAAATATCTGATTTTTAAAGGAAAGAGGTTTAATTGACTCACAGTTCCACATGGTGGGGGAAACCTCAGGAAACTTATAGTCATGGCAGGAGGCAAAGGGGAAGCAAGCATTTTATTCACAAGGCAGCAGGGGAAAGAAGAGTAAAGGAAGAACTTCCAAACACTTATAAAACCATCAGATCTCATGAGAACTCATTCACTATCATGAGAACAGCATGGGAGAAACCACCCCCATGAACAAATCACCTTCTACCAGGTCCCTCCCTCAACACATGGGGATTACAATTTGAGATGAGACGTGGGTGGGGACACAGAGCCAAACCATAACACCCTAGAACAACATACTTAGCAAAAATATTCTTCAAATATGAAGGAGAAATAAAAACTTTTCCAGACAAACAAAAGCTGAGAGATTTCATCAACACCAGACCAGTCCTGCAAGAAATGCTAAAGAAAGTACTTTAATCAGAAAGAAAATGATGTTAATGAGCAATAAGTAGTCACCTGAAGGTGCAAAACTCACTGGTAATACTAAGTACACAGAAAAACACAGAACATTATAACACTGTACCTATAGTGTGTAAACTACTCTTATCCTAGGTTGAAAGGCTAAACAATTAACCAAAAATAACAACTACAACAACTTTTCAAGACCTAGATAGTACAAAAACAATGGAGATCCCAGAAATAACACCACACACCTACAAGCATCTGATCTTCGACAAAGCTGACAAAAACAAGCAATGTGAAAAGGACTCACTGTTTAATAAATGGTGCTGGGATAATTGGCTAGCCATATGCCGAAAATTGAAACCAGAACCCTTCCTTACACTATATACAAAAATCAACTCAAGATAGATTAAACACTTAAATGTAAAACCCAAATGATAAAAGCCCTGGAAGACAACCTAGGAAATACCATTCTGGACATAGGAATTGGCAAACACTTCACGATAAAGACACCAAATGCAATTGCAACAAAAACAAAAATTGACAAACGGAATCTAATTAAACTAAACAGTTTCTGCACAGCAAAAGAAACTATCAACAGAGTAAACAGACAACTTATAGAATGGGAAAAAATTTGCAAACTATGCATCTGACAAAAATCTAATGTCCATCATCTTTAAGGAACTTCAACAAGTTTACAAGAAAAAAACAAACAACCTCTTTAAAAAGTGGGCAAAGAACATGAACAGATACTTTTCAAAAGAAGACATACATGTGGCTAACGAGCATGTGCAAAAGGGCTCAATATCACTGATCATTAGAGAAATGCAAATTAAAACTACAATGTGATACCTTCTCACACCACTCAGAATGGCTACTATTAAAAAGTTGAAAAATAACAGGTGCTGGCAAGGTGGTAGAGAAAAGGAAACACTTGTTGGTGGGAGTGTAAATTAGTTCAACCATTGTGGAAAGCTGTGAGGCAATTCCTCAAAGAGCTAAAAATAGAACTATCATTCGACTGAGCAATCAATTACTGGGTATATACCTGAAGGAATATAAATCATTCTACCATAAAAACATACACACATGAGTGTTCACTGCAGCACTATTCACAATAGCAAAGACTTGGAACCAACCTAAATGCTCATGATGACAGATTGGATAAAGAAAATGTTGTACATATACACTACAGAATACTATGCAGCTATAAAAAAGAATGAGGTCATGTTTTTTGCAGGAACCTGGATGGGGCTGGAGGCCATTGTCCTTAGCAAACTAACACAGGAACAGAAAACCAAATACTGCATGTTCTCACTTATAAGTGGGAGCTGAATACTGAGTACACTTAGACACAAAGGAACAAAGACACTAGGGCCTACTTGTGGGTGGAGGGTGGGAGGAGGGAGAGGATCAGAAAAAAATAACTATTGGGTACTAGGCTTAGTACCTAGGTGAGAAAATCATCTGTACATTAAACCCCCATGACACAAGTTTATATAATAAACATGCACATGTATCCCTGAATTTAAAATAAAAGTTTTTTTTAAAGAAATTAGTATAGTGAAATAAAACAAAGTGATCTTTAGGATAAAAAAAAAGTGGAAACAAAAAAAGTTAAAAAGCAGGGGATGAAGCTAAGGTGTAGAGTTTTTACTGGTTTTCATTTTGCTTGTTTGTTTATTTGCTTGCTTGTGCAAACAGTGTTAAGCTGTTATCAGCTTAAAATAATGGGTTATAACATAGTATTTACAAGCCTCATGGTAACCTCAAACCAAAAAACATACAATGGATGCACAAAATCATATCACCAGAGAAAATCGCGTTCATTAAGAGGAAGACAGGAATGAAAGAAAGACCACAAAACAACCAGAAAATAAATAACAAAATGGCAGGAGTAAGTTCTTACTTACCAATAGTAACACTGAATGTAAACGTACTAACTCTCCAATCAAAGACATACAGTGGCTGAATGGATTTAAAAAACATGACCAATTTATCTGCTGCATACACAAAACACACTTCACCTATAAAGACACATATAGACTATAGATAAGAAGATTAAAAGAGATATTCCATGCCAATAGAAACCAAAAAAAAGAGCAGAAGTAGCTGTATGTATATCTGACAAAATAGATTTTGACATAAAAACTATAAGAAGAGACAAAGAAAGTCACTATATAATAACAAAGGGATCAACCCATCAACAGGATATAACAACTTTAAACATACATGCAACCAACACTGGAGCACCCAAATGTATAAAGTAAATATTATTAGAGCTAAAGAGAGAGAGACTGACCCCAGTAAAATAATAGCTGGAGACTTCAACACTCCACTTTCAGCATTGGACAGATCTTCCAGAAAGAAAATCATGAAAGAAACATCAGACTTAATCTGCACTATAGACCAAATGAATCTGATAGATATTTATAGAACATTTCATCCACAGAGTACACATTCTTTCCCTCAGCACATGGATCATTCTCAAGGATAGACCATATGTTAGGTCACAAAACACATCTTAAAAGACTCAAAAAACTGAAATAACATCAAGTATCTTCTCTGACCATAATGGAATAAAACTAGAATTAATAACAAGAGAAACTTTGGAAACTATACAAATACATGGGAATTAAAAAATATGCTTCTGAATGACAAGTAAGCCAATGAAGAAATTAGGAAGGAAATTTTAAATTTTCTTGAGGCAAATGATATTGGAAACACAACATACCAAAACCCATGGGATACAACAAAAAGCAGTATTAAGAGGAAAGTTTATAGCTAAAAGTACCTATATCAAAAAAGAAGGAAAATTTCAAATAAATCATCTAATGATGCATATTAAAAAATTAGAAAAGCAAGTGAAAAACAAACCCAAAATTAGTAGAAGAAAAGAAATAAAGATCAGATCAGAAATAAATGAAGTTGAAATTTAAAAAAAAAATACAAAAGATCAATGAAACAAAAAGTTGTTTTTTGGAAAAGTTAAACAAAATTGACAAACCTTTAGCCAGACTGAGAAAAAACAAGAGAAGATCCAAATAAATAAAATCTGAGATGAAAAAAGAGACATTATGACTGATAACACAGAAATGCAAAGGATCATTATTGGCTACTGTGAGCAGTATTTGCCAATAAATTATAAAATCTAGGAGACATGGACAAATTCCTAGATACATACAACCTACTAAATTGAACCATGAAGAAATCCAAAACCTGAACAGACCAATAACAAGTAACAAGATTGAAGGACTAATAAAAACTCTCCCAGCAAAGAAAAGCCCAGAACCTGATGGCTTCACTGTTGATTTCTACCAAACATTTAAAGAAGAACTAATGGCAGTCCTACTCAAACTATTCCAAAAAATAAAAGAAGAGGGAATACTTCCAAACTAATTGTATGAGGCCAGAATTACCCCAATACCAAAACCAGACAGGAACAAATCAAAGAAAGAAAACTAAAGGCCAATATCTCTGATGAATATTGATGAAAAATCCTCAACAATATACTAGCAAACAGAATTCAGCAATGCATTTAAAAGATCATTCATCATGACCAAGCGGGATTTATCCCTGGGATGCAAAGATGGTTCAACACATTCAAATCAGTCAATGTAATATGTCATATCAAAAGAATGAATAAAAATCATATGATTATTTCATTCGATGCTGAAAAATCAGACGGAAAATTTTACCATCACTACATGATAAAACCCCTCAAAAACTGGGTATAGGAACATACCTCCACATAAGCACCATATTCAACAGACCTGCAGCTACTATTATACTGAATGGGGAAAAATTGAAAGCATTTTCTCTAAGATCAGGAACAAGAAAAAGATGCCCACTTTTATCACTGTTATTCTACATCCAATGCAAAGATCAGACAAGAGAAAAAAAATAAAAAGCATCCAAATTGGAAAAGAAGAAATCAAATTATCCTTGTTTGCAGATGAAATGATCTTATATTTGGAAAAACCTAAAGACTCTATCAAAAAAACAATTAGAACTGATTAACAAATTCAGTAAAGTTGCAGGATACAAAATCAACATACAAAAATTGGTAGCATTTCTATATGCCAACAGTGAACAATCTGAAAAAGAAATTTTTAAGAAATCTCATTTACAATAGCCACAAATAAAATTAAATACCTAGGAATTAACCAAAGAAGTGAAAAATATCTATAATGAAAACTATGAAAAAAGAAGAAAACTATGAAACATTGATGAAAGAAATTGAAGAAGACACAAAAAAATGAAAATATATTTCATGTTCATGGACTGAAAAATCAAAAGTCCATACTACCCAAAGTAATCTACAAATGCAATGCAATCACTATCAAAATACCGATGATATTCTTCACAGAAATAGAAAAAACAATCCTAAAATGTACATGGAACCACACAAGTCCCAGAGCTATCCTAAGCAAAAAGAACAAAACTGAAGGAATCACATTACCTGACTTCAATTATACTACAGAGCTATAGTAACCAAAACAGTATGGTACTGGCACAAAAACAAACACATAGACCAATGGCACAGAATGGAGAGCCCAGAAACAAATCCACACATCTACAGCAAACTCATTTTTGACAAGGGTGCCAAGAACACACAATGGGGAAAAGACAATGTCCTGAATAAATGGTGCTGGTAAAATTGGATATCCACATGCAAAAGAATGAAACTAGATTCCTATCTCTTACCATATACAAAAATCAAACCAAAATGGAAGAAAGACTTACATCAAAGACCTTAAACGATGAAACTACTACAAGAAAACACTGGAGAAAATCTCTAGGACATTGACCTGAGCAAAACTTTCTTGAGCAATACCCTGTAAGCACAGGCAACCAAAGCAAAAATGCACAAATGGGATCACATCAAGTTAAAAAGTGGTTTCCTTCTGCACAGCAAAGGAAACAATCAACAAGGTGAAGAGACAACCCATGGAATGGGAGAAAATATTTGCAAACTACCCATCTGACAAGTGATTAATAACAAGAATATATAAGGAGCTCAAACAACTCTATAAGAAAAAAATCTAATAATCCAATCAAAACTGGGGAAAAGATTTGAATAGTCATTTCTCAAAAGAAGACATACAAATGGAAAACAGGCATATGAAAAGGTGCTCAATATCATTGATCATTAGAGAAATGTAAGTCAAAATTACAATGAGATATCAACTCATCCCAGTTAAAATGGCTTATATCCAAAAGATAGGCAACACCAAGTGCTAGCCAGGATGTGGAGAAAGGAGAATTCTTGCACACTGTTGGTGGGAATGCAATTTAGTACAACCACTATGGAGAACAGTTTGGAGGTTCCTTAAAAAACTAAAAATTGAGCTATCATATGATCCAGCAATCCCACTGCAGGCTATATAACAAAAAGAAAAAAAATCAGTATATTGAAGAGATATCTGCACTCCTATGTTTGTTGCCACACTGTTCACAACAGCCAAAATTTGGAAACAATCTGTTTCCATCAACAGACGAATGAACAAAGAAAATGTGGTACATATACACAATGGAGTACTCCTGTCCTTTGCAATAGTACTCACAATACACAATAGTACTCCTGTCCTTTGCAACAGCATGGATGGAACTGGAGATCATTATGTTAAGTGAAATAAGCCAGGCACAAAAAGACAAACATCACATTTTCTCACTTATTTGTGGGCTCTAAGAATCAAAACAATTGAACTTAAGGAGACAGTAGAAGGGTGATTACCAGGTACTGGAAATGCAGTGAGGGGGTAGGTGGGAGCAAGTGATAGTTAATGGGTAAAAAAGAAAAAAGAAAGAATGAGTAAGACTGGCTTGGCACGGTGGCTTATGCCTGTAATTCCAGCACTTTGGGAGGCCAAGGCGGGCAGATCACCTGAGATCAAGAGTTCAAGACCAGCCTGGCCAACATGGTGAAAGCCCGTCTCTACTAAAAATACAAAAATTAGCTGGGTGGTAGTGGCATGCACCTATAATCCCAGCTACTCAGGAGGCTGAGGCAGGAGAATCACTTGAACCCAGGAGGCAGAGGTTGTGGTGAGCCGATATGGTGCCATTGCACTCCAGCCTGGGTGACAAGAGCAAAACTAAAAAAAAAAAAAAAAAAAAAAAAACAACGAATGAATGAGACCTACTCTTTGATAGTACAACAGGGTGAATATAGTCAGTGATAATTTAATTGTAGGTTTTAAAATAACTAAAAGAGTATAATAGGACTCTTTGTAACACAAAGGATAAATGCTTGAAGGGATGGATACCCCATTCTCCATATGATTATTATACGTTGCATGCCTGTATCAAAACATCTAATATACCTCATAAACATATACACCTACTATATACCCACAAAAATTAAAAATTAAAAAAATTATAAGGGACACTACCATTATATACAGCAAATTAATATGAGGAGCATAGTAATAAAAATATTTCAGTGAATTCTATGAAGATTTTTTTACCTAATCAATAAGTTGCAACCATCTGCTTATAATTCTCAAATAGCACATTAAGCTGTCTCTAAAACTTAAAAAAAATCAAAAGGATAAAATATTGTACTTACTAATTTGTTTTTGAACTTGTAAGAAATAAAGGCTGACCAAACTATAAATAAAGGCTGACCACACTATAAAGGTGCTCTTTAGATTTGAAAGCTTATAGAAAGCAACCAAAAGTATTCTTTCTTATTAGGTGAAGTAAATTAAATTATTTTAAATACAAAATACAAAAAAAAAAGTCATAAAAGTAGTTTTATGTATTTGATGCTTTAAAATTAAGTTAGCCCCATGACACACAATGTACCTATATAACAAACCTGCACATGTACCACTGAATCTAAAATAAAAGTTAAAATAATAAAAAATAATAATAAAATTAAGTTAGACTTTTTAGATTTATTACTTTGCCAGTAAATAATCTTTTGTCACATAAAGTTATCCACATGTACATACATATTTTAAAACGTCAAAATTTGTCTTTATAATATGAAGCCATTTGAGTTGAATCTTAGATGAATTTTATAATCCAAATTTTAAAAATATACTCTTGTAAATAAAAACATTCTGCTTAAAACCATTTCTGTGGAATATCCATGCAAAAACAACAAAAAATTTTTTTAATTTTAAGGAGATTTGCCAGTTTATAAGTGACTGTGAAAGAGATTCATAAGTCAAAAGTATTTGGAAGACAGTGGTTAATAAAGCTGATGTCTAGAGTTCCACAGACCCCACCAAAACTGCAGGCCACAGTCTGAAAGCCCCTTAACAATGAAAACCATCAGCATTACTGTGGAGATCAAGAATAGGAAATGTGGAATCAGGCAGAGTTGGGTTCTAATTACACTACCTAAGCTTTAAATTCTTCTAAATGTATAAAATGGCCAGGCATGGTGGCTCATGCCTATAATCCCAGCACTTTGGGAGGTCGAGATGGGAGGTCCTGCTTGAGCGCAGGAGTTTGAGACCAGCCTGGGCAACATGAAAAAACCTGGTCTCTATGAAAAATAAATAACAAAAATAATAATAATAATTAGGCAGGCACAGTAGCATGTGCCTGTAGTCCCAGCTACTTGGGAGGCCAAAGAGGGAGGGTTGCTTGAGCCAGGGAAGTGAAGGTTGTAGTGAACTCAGATCACACCACTGCACTCCATCCTGGGTGAAAGAGTAAGATTTTGTCTCAAAAAAGAAAAAGTAGATAAATAAATAAAGGTATAAAATGAAGATAATAGTGCCTCCTTCTCAAGATTGCTATGCCAATTAAATCAGGTAACAAATGGAAGTGACTAGCACAGTGATTAGCATATGGTCAGCATTCAATAAATTACAGAGGTAATATGTGTAACATTTATACATGTAAATATATAACACCAGGAGAAGAAACGCACTAACTTGAATTCTCACTAAGCTCTAAGTAACTGATATCAGCAACTTTACTGAGAAGAGAAGAAGGCAGAAAAGTAAAAGAGAAAGATTACTCATAAGAAAGAAGAGGCACAAACATTGAAAACAAAATAGACAAAAAACATACTTTTGCCTAACGTGTTTAGGATAAACAAAATATCTACAAATATCACAAATACACTTGTCTCCCTCTAAATCAGCAAGCACCTGGGGACATGACAATAAATAAGCAACAACTTTCAGGAAGTTGCTGCCATGTATATTTAATACTAACTAAATATAATCACAGAACCATGGGGTAATGCAGCTGAAGGGACCCAAGAGAGGACCTAAGCAGCTCCAACATTTTGCAAAACACACAATAGAACCTAGGTGATCTGTCCAAGGTCATACTCAATTAGAGACAGAGGCAAAACTTGAATCAGAATTTCTAGTTCAGAGCTCTTTCTTGTTTGCAAAAAATAGCCTTTGTGTGTTTGTGACAGAAAAGGAGAGGTGGTAGGACAGCATCTGGGACATACAAGGCAAGGTTTCCAACACTGCAAACAAAATACACTTGGCTAGCAATAAGATTGAAGATTGACAAGTCAGCAAGGCTTTTCCCTAGGGACAGATAACATGCCGCATTCTTCCTGCTAGAAGAGGCAGTTGGAGTAAAACATCCCTGCTGTCAAAATGACGACTGTTTTCAAATTCATTTCCCCCACCTACCCTTCAGAATGGAAATGAGCCCAGATCCCTTCCTCAGAACAGTTAAGCACAGAATCATCACTCGAATGGAGCAAGCAGCTTGCAGAATGGCTGCAATGAGTTGCTTCCCCAGTAAATAGATTGAACATTATTGCTCTACTTCATACCCTCAATGGAACTCCGTCTCATGAATGGAATGGTATATTATAACTGGCATAAAATAGGCCACCACTTTAGTTACAACACAGGATTATCCAAATAAACAAGCATTAATCATGCACATTATGTAGAGCATAATGCTTCAGAGAGCTTCTGCAAACAGCTCCAAATGAACTCGACCAAATTATACCATCTGACAGCTGTTCCGTGACCTGTGGGAAATGAGTTGGTGGTCTCAGTCCAGTTCCTAGTGGACAGGTGTCCGAAGCACAAAAACTACTCTCACAATTGGGCCTAATTAGCAACCTGGTTGTTGCAGCCGCAATAAAACCTGGAGCCCATGTCACCGCCATGCTGTTGGAGGCTTGTCTTGCCATCAGGTGGCCATGAGCCCAAGGCTTAGTACAGAAACGCTCACAATGGCGCCTGCAGAAAATGTCGTTGCTTCAGGAGAAACAGGGAACTGTCCAGGACTGGCTCTCTGTCTCCCACCTGACTCCCCTAAGCCAGACTACCAAGACATCAGAGATACAAATAGAGAGTTCTGGTTACTATTTTAATCCATGGAAGGAACATGCCTGTAACACTTAAAATGTTATGAATGCCCACTTTTCATAAGAACAATATGCTCATCTATAACAACAACAACAAAAACAGGTTGCCCTGAATGCCAAATCATTTTCAAAATGTCTCCTTTTACCTCTTTGCCCTAACTGAAAGCTGACAACTGCTTCTGAGAACACTGCCTCTCCTGTAGCCCTCCCAAGAGTGCAGTTATTTTCTCCAAAGCTCTACATACCTCACTAACAGAAAAAAAAAAGAAGTATTATTGTTCCTAAATGTCACTGCTAGGCCATTCCTTCCCTGCCCTTGCAAACTTCTTGTTCTTTGACACCCAAAGCATTCAGCTCTGCCCCTATCAACCTTCCATTCAACTCTTTTGTTCAGAAAAAAATGTTAACTCATGGCTTAGAGTCTTCTTCCCTTATCCTCTTTCTGATATCATCAGTGGTGATTTCAACACCCACTTGGGTAAACCATAAATATTCTGGCCTCTAACTTTCTTATTTTCCTCATCCTAATGATCTTTTTTTCCTCAATACTACAGCCACCCACTCTAATGACTGTACACCAGACATTGTCATTAACAGAAACTGGGCACTTCAAAAAATCTTAATACAAATACTACTCCCTTGGCCTACAGCTAGTCATTCCCAGCTCATTTTGTTACAGCTCTCCTCTTTACAACTCTTCTGTCACATGCAGACCAATCAGTTGGCCTACAGCTTTCTTACTGTTCACTGACCTCCCTGGGAGCCACCCCGCCCCCCGTCCCACTTTCTCATCTCTCACCTTTCTTGGTCTCTCGTCTTTCTTCATCCTTTCATCTAAATTAACATTAATTCCTGTCAATTTTTTCTCCAAATCATATTCACTTCTTATTCACCATTTAACCCCAGTTGCTGCCTTAGCAATATAAATTCAATCATATTTCCTGAATGAGTGAAGCATTAGAAGTAAATGCTGGAGGCCGGGCATGGTGGCTCACGCCTGTAATCCCAGCACTTTGGGAGGCCGAAGCAGGTTGATCAACTGAGGTCAGGAGTTCGAGACTAGCCTGGCCAACATGGTGAAACCCCATCTCTACTAAAAATAGAAAAAAAATAGGCGGGCATGGTGGCGGGCACCTGTAATCTCAGGTACTTGGGAGGTTGAGACAGGAGAATCACTTGAACCTGGGAGGCAGAGGTTGCAGTGAGCTGAGATCATGCCACTGCACTCCAGCCTAGGTGACAGAGCGAGACTCTACCTCAGAAAAAAAAAAAAGAAGTAAATGCTGGAGAGTTTCACTATTGCTTAGACTACAGAAACACAAGATAAGGTCACTTCTACACTAACAGTGTGGAAAAAATTGATAATCTACAAAAACATAACTTTTGTTTATCCCAACAAGAGATCAGAGGTTGCAATTAAAGCAAACTGAATTCCAAAGAAGAACAAACCCCAACAAAGAGAAACAGAACACATGAACGATTTTACCTTTGGCAGAGCATAGGAGAGAACTGCCACATAAATCGGTAAGAATTCAGCAAAGGCCTGGCAAGGTGGCTCACTCCTGTAATCCTAACACTTTGGGAGACCCAAGCAGGTGGATTGCTTAAGCTCAGGACTTCAAGACCAGCCTGGGCAACATGGCAAAACCCCATCTCTGCAAAAAATACAAAAAATTAGCTGAGTGTGGTGGTGTGTCCTGTAGTCCCAGCTACTCAGGAGGCTGAGGTGAGAGGATGGCTTGAGAGTAGGAGGCAGAGGTTGCTGTGAACCAAGATCATGCCAATGCACTCCAGCCTGGGTGAAAGAGCCACTATCTCAAAAAAAAAAAAAAAAAAAAAAGAATTTAGCTAAAATCTTAATTCATAAAGGCCAAGTAAGTATGGATTAGCATGACAGTGTGGCATAGCTAGGAGGTCCAGACCAGGGTGGGAGGGAGAGAGGTTGCATTTATTAATAAGATTTTTTCATAGACCTCTACCAGGTGCTGATAAGAAAGCTTGGTGGCAGAATAGAAAACTGGAGACATCCCTCCTTAGTGATGCAGGTGTACAAGAGCTGATTGTCAGGAAATTATCTTCAACCTAGGGCCAACCAGAGATACAAGGCAGAGAAAGTCAACTTATTGATTCAAAAGTCTAGCTTTCAACAAAGAAATCATAATACATACATAGAAGCAGAAAAGTATGGCCCATTTAAAGGAAAATAACAAGTCAATATAAAGTATCTTTTAAAGACCTAATGAAAGATCTCCTAGACAAAGACTTTAAAATAACTAAACAACTATCTTAAAGATACTCAGAGAACTAAAGGAAGATACGGAGAAAGTCAAGAAAATAATAAATGAACAAAATGGAAATAACCACAAAGAAATAGAAAAGCTAAAAAGAAACCAAAAATATCTGGAATTGAAAAGTACAATAACTAAAATTAAAAATTTACCATAGAGATTCAAAGGCAGATTTGAATGAGCAGAAGAAAGAATCCATGAACTTGAAGGTTGGACAAAGGAAGTTATCAAGTCTGAGAAACAGAAAGAAAAAACTATGGGTGAAAACTGAACGGAGCTTAAGGGACCTGTGAGATGCCAGCAAGCAGAAAAACATACACACTGTGGGAGTTTCAGAAGGAGAAAAAAATGGGGCAGCAAGATTATTTGAAGGAATAATAGCTGAAAATGTCCCAAGTTTGATGAAAGTCATGAATATGAACATCCCAGAAGATCAATAAACTCCAAGTAAAATGAACCAAAAAAAAAAAACAAATACCAATACACATTGTAATCAAGCTTTTTAAAGGCAAAGAGAAAGAGAAAATAAATGCTGAAAAGAACAAAAGAGAAGTAACTCATCACATACCAGGGATCCTCAATAAAATAAGCAGAAAATTTCTCATTAGAAACTTTGGAAGCCAGAAGACAGTGAGCCAATATATTCAAAATACTAAAAGAAATTTACTGTCAACAAGGAATCCTACACCTGGCAAAACTATCCTTCAAAAGTGAGGGAGAGATTAATACATTCCCATATAAGGAAAAGCTGAAGGAGTTTATTACCCTAGACATTCCCTGAAAAAGTTTACTATACAGTAACTAAAAGTAACTCAAAGCTATATAAAAAAATAAAGATTGAATAAATACTTGGGCAATTATAAAAGCTAATATTATTGTAGCAATGGTCTGTAAAATATTTTGTTTTCTACGTAATTTAATAAAATAATGCATTTAAATTAATTATTAGTTTATGTTTTGGGGCACATAATTTAATAAAATAACGCATTTAAATTAATTATTAGTTTATGTTTTGGGGCACACAATGTATAAAGATATAATTCTGTAACATCAACAACTAAAAGGGGTGGGGGTAGTGCTATAAAAGAGCAGTTTTTGTATGTTATGGAAGTTAAGTTAATATAAATTCCAATTAGTGTTATAACTTTAGGGTATAAATGTAATCTCCATGATAATCACAAATAAAATAGCTATAGAATATACACAAAAAAATGAGAAAGGAATTTAAACATTTCACTACCAAAAAAAGTCAACTAAACACAAAAGAAAACTGTAATGCAGAAACAGGAATTTTTAGAAGCTAGATAATGAATAGCAAAAAAGCCTCCCCTTTTCAGTTGTCACTTTAGGTTTAGAGAGTTAAATAGCTTAAACTCTCTAATCAAAAGGCAGAGATTGGCAGAATGGATAAAAACACATGACTCAACTATATGCTATCTACAAGACTCAGTTTAGCTCCAAAGACAAATAGATTGAAAATGAAAGAATGAAAATATATATTCTATGCAAATAGTAATTAAAAGAGAGCAGTGGTGGCTATACTGATACACAAATAGGCTTTTTTATCATTATTATTACACTTTAAGTCCTAGGTTACATGTGCACTACGTGCAGGTTTGATATATACGTATACCTGTGACATGTTGGTTTGCTGCACCCATCAACTCATCATTTACATTAGGTATTTCTCCTAATGCTATCCCTCCCCCCAACACCCACCCCACAACAGGCCCTGGTGTGTGATGTTCCCCACCCTTTGTCCAAGTGATCTCCTTGTTCAATTCCCACCTATGAGTGAGAACATGCAGTTTTTGGTTTTCTGTCCTTGTGATAGTTTCCTGAGAATGACGGTTTCCAGCTTCATCATGTCCCTGCAAAGGACATGAACTCATCCTTTTTTATGGCTGCATATTATTCCATGGTGTATATATGCCACATTTTCTTAATCCAGTCTATCATTGACAGACATTTGGGTTGGTTCCAAGTCTTTGCTATTGTGAATAGTGCCACAATAAACATACATGTGCATGTGTCTTTATAGTAGCATGATTTATAATCCTTTGGGTATATACCCAGTAATGGGATTGCTGGGTCAAATGGTAATTCTAGTTCTGGATCCTTGAGGAATCACCACACAGTCTTCCACAATGGTTGAACTAATTTACACTCTCACCAACAGTGTAAAAGCATTCCTATTTCTCCACATCCTCTCCAGCATCTGTTGTTTCCTGACTTTTTAATGATCGCCATTCTAACTGGCGTGAGATGGTATCTCATTGTGGTTTTGATTTGCATTTCTCTGATGAGCAGTGATGATGAGCATTTTTTCATGTGTCTGTTGGTGGCATAGGTGTCTTCTTTTGAGAAGTGTCTGTTCATATCCTTCACCCACTTTTTGATGGGGTTGTTTGGTTTTTTTTCTTGTAAATTTGTTTGAGTTCTTTGTAGATTTTGGATATTACCCCTTTGTCAGATGAGTAGATTGCAAAACTTTTCTTCCATTCTGTGGGTTGCCTGTTCACTCTGATGGTAGTTTCTTTTGCCTTGCAGAAGCTCTTTAGTTTAATTAGATCCCGTTTGTCAATTTTGGCTTTTGTTGCCATTGCTTTTTGTGTTTTAGTCATGAAGTCCTAGACCATGCCTATGTCCTGAATGGTATTGCCTAGGTTTTCTTCTAGGGTTTTTATGGTTTTAGGTCTAACATTTAAGTCTTTAATCCATCTTGAATTAATTTTTGTATAAGGTGTAAAGAAGGGATCCAGTTTCAGCTTTCTACAAATGAGTAGCCGGTTTTCCCAATGTCATTTATTAAATAGGGAGTCCTTTCCCCATTGCTTGTTTTTGTCAGGTTTGTCAAAGACCAGATGGTTGTAAATGTGTGGTGTTATTTCTGAGGCCTCTGTTCTGTTCCATTGGTCTATCTCTCTGTTTTGGTACCAGTACCATGCTGTTTTGGCTACTGTAGCCTTGTAATATAGTTTGAAGTCAGGTAGTGTGATGCCTCCAGCTTTATTCTTTTTGCTTAGGATTGTCTTGGCAGTTCAGGCACTTTTTGGTTCCATATGAACTTTAAAGTAGTTTTTTCCAATTATGTGAAGAAAGTCATTGGTAGCTTGATAGGGATGGCATTGAATCTATAAATTACTTTGGGCAGTATGGCCATTTTCACGATATTGATTCTTTCTATTCATGAGCATGGAATGTTCTTCCATGTTTGTGTCCTCTTTTATTTCGTTGAGCAGTGGTTTGTAGTTCTCCTTGAAGAGGTCCTTCACATCCCTTGTAAGTTGGATTCCTAGATATTTTATTCTCTTTGAAGCAATTGCGAATGGGAGTTCACTCATGATTTGGCTCTCTGTCTGTTAACGGTGTATAGGAATGCTTGTGATTTTTGCACATTGATTTTGTATCCTGAGACTTTGCTGAAATTGCTTATCAGCTTAAGGAGATTTGGGGCTGAGATGATGGGATTTTCTAAATCTACAATCATGACATCTGCAAACAGGGACAATTTGACTTCTGCTTTTCCTAATCGAATACATTTTATTTCTTTCTCTTGCCTGATGGCCCTGGCCAGAACTTCCAACACTATGTTGAATAGGAGTGGTGAGAGAGGGCATCCTTGTCTTGTGCCAGTTTTCAAAGGGAATGCTTCCAGTTTTTCCCCATTCACTATAATATTGGCTGTGTGTTTGTCATAAATAGCTCTTATTATTTTGAGATACATTCCATCAATACCTAGTTTATTGAGAGTCTTTAGCATGTAGGGCTGTTGAATTTTGTTGAAGGCCTTTTCTGCATCTATTGAGATAATCATGTGGTTTTTGTGATTGGTTCTGTTTATGTGATGGATTACGTTTACTGATTTGTGTATGTTGAACCAGCCTTGCATCCCAGGGATGAAGCCCACTTGATCATGGTGGATAAGCTTTTTGATGTGCTGCTGGATTCGGTTTGCCGGTATTTTATTGAGGATTTTCACATCAGTGTTCATCAGAGATATTGGTCTAAAATTATCTTTTCTTGTTGTGTCTCTGCCAGGCTTTGGTATCAGGATGATGCTGGCCTCATAAAATGAGTTAGGGAGGATTCCCTCTTTTCCTATTGATTGGTTTAGTCTTGGGAGGGTTTATGTGTCCAGGAATTTATCCATTTCTTCTAGATTTTCTAGTTTATTTGCATAGAGGTGTTCATAGTATTCTCTGATGATAGTTTGTATTCCTGTGGGATTGGTGGTAATATCCCTTTTATCATTTTTTATTACATCTATTTGATTCTTCTCTCTTTTCTTCTTTATTAGTCTTGCTAGCAGCCTATCAGTTTTGTTGATCTTTTCAAAAAACCAGCTCCTGGATTCATTGATTTTCTGAAGGGTTTTTTTGTCTCTATCTCCTTCAGTTCTGCTTTGATCTTGGTTATTTCTTGCCTTCTGTTGGCTTTTGAATTTATTGGCTTTTGCTTCTCCAGTTCTTTTAATTGTGATGTTAGGGTGTCGATTTTAGATCTTTCCTGCTTTCTCTTGTGGGCATTAAGTGCTATAAATTTCCCTCTACACACTGCTTTAAATGTGTCCCAGAGATTCTGATACGTTGTGTCTTTGTTCTCATTGGTTTCAAAAAATATCTTTATTTCAGCCTTCATTTCATTATTTACCCAGTAGCTATTCATGAGCACGTTGTTCACTTTCCATGTAGTTGTGCAGTTTTGAGTGAGCTTCTTAATCCTGAGTTCTAATTTCATTGCACTGTGGTCTGAGAGACAGTTTGTTGTGATTTCTATTCTTTTACATTTGCTGAGGAGTGCTTTATTTCCAATTATGTGGTCAATTTTAGAATAAGTGCGATGTGGTGCTGAGAAGAATGTATATTCTGTTGATTTGGGGTGGAGAGTTCTGTAGATGTCTATTAGGTCTGCTTGTTGCAGAGCTGAGTTCAGGTCCTGGATATCCTTGCTAACCTTCTGTCTCGTTGATCTGTCTAATATTGACATTGGGATGTTAAAGTCTCCCATTATTACTGTGTGGGAGGCTAAGTCTCTTTGTAGGTCTCTAAGGATTTGCTTTATGAATCTGGGTGCTCCTGTATTGGGTGCATATATATTTAGGTTAGTTAACTCTTCTTGTTGAATTCATCCCTTTACCATTATGTAATGGCCTTCTTTGTCTCTTTTGCTCTTTGTTGGTTTAAAGTCTGTTTTATCAGAGACTAGGAAGACTAGGATTACAACCCCTGCTTTTTTTTTTTTTTTTTTTTTTTTTGCTTGCCATTTTCTTGGTAGATCTTCCTCCATCCCTTTATTTTGAGCCTATGTGTGTCTTTCCACGTGAGATGAGTCTCCTGAATACAGCACACTGATGGGTCTTGACTTTTTATCCAATTTACCAGTCTGTGTCTTTTAATTGGGCCATTTAGCCCATTTGCATTTTAGGTTAATATCATTATGTGGGAATTTGATCCTGTCATTGTGATGTTCACTGGTTATTGCCCGTAAATTGATGCAGTTTCTTCATAGTATCAATTGTCTTTACAATTTGGCCTCTTTTTGCTGTGGCTGGTACTGGTTGTTCCTTTCCATGTTTAGTGCTTCCTTCAGGAGCTCTTGTAAGGCAGGCCTGGTGGTGTCAAAATCTGTCAGCATTTGCTTGTCTGTAAAGTATTTTATTTCTCCTTCCCTTATGAAGCTTAGTTTGGCTAAGCTTTCTGGGTTGAAAATTCTTTTCTTTAAGAATGTTGAATATTGGCCCCCACTCTCTTCTGGCCTGTAGAGTTTCTGCTGAGAGATCTGCTGTTAGTCTGATGGGCTTCCCTTTGTGGGTAACCTGACCTTTCTCTCTGGCTTCCCTTAACACTTTTTCCTTCATTTCAACCTTGGTGAATCTGAAAATTATGTGTCTTGGGGTTGCTCTTCTTGAGGAGTATTTTTGCGGTGTTCTCTGTATTTCCTGAATTTGAATGTTGGCCTGCCTTGCTAGATTGGGGAAGTTCTCCCAGATAATATCCTGCTGCGTGTTTTCCAGCTTGGTTCCATTCTCCCCATCACTTTCAGGTACACCAATCAAATGTATATTTGGTCTTTTCACATAGTCCCATATTTCTTGGAGGCTTTGTTCATTTCTTTTTACTCTCTTTTCTCTAACCTTGTCTTCTCACTTTATTTCATTTATTTGGTCTTCAATCACTGATACCCTTTCTTCCACTTGATCGAATTGGCTATTGAAGCTTTTGCATGTGTCACAAAGTTCTCGTGTCATGGTTTTCAGCTCCATCAGGTCATTTAAGGTCTTCTCTACACTGTTTATTCTCGTTAGCCATTCATCTAATCTTTTCTCAAGGTTTTTAGCTTCCTTGCAATGGGTTCAAACATCCTCCTTTAACTCAGAGAAGTTTGTTATTATCAACCTTCTGAAGCCTACTTCTGTCAACTTTTCAAAGTCATTCTCCATACAGCTTTGTTCCATTGCTGGCGAGGAGCTGTGATCCTTTGGAGGAGAAGAGGTGCTCTGATTTTTAGAATTTTCAGATTTTCTGCTCTGGTTCCTCCCCATCTTTTTGGTTTTATCTACCTTTGGTCTTTGATGTTGGTGACCTACAGATGGGGTTTTGGTGTAGACAACCTTTTTGTTTATGTTGATTCTATTCCTTTCTGTTTGTTAGTTTTCCTTCTAATAATCAGGTCCCTCAGCTGCAGGTCTGTTGGAGTTTGCTGGAGGTCCACTCCAGACCCTGTTTGCCTGGGTATCACCAGCAGAGGCTGCAGAACAGCACATATTGCAGAACAGCAAATATTGCTGCCTGATCCTTCCTCTGGAAGCTTCGTCTCAGAGGGGCAGCCACCTATATCAGGTTTCTGTCAGCCCTTACTGGGAGAAGTCTCCCAGTTAGGATACAAGAGGGTCAGGGACCCACTTGAGGAGGCAGTCTGTCCATTCTCAGAGCTCAAACACCATGGTGGGAGAACCACTGCTCTTTTCAGAGCTGTCAGACAGGGACATCTAAGTCTGTAGAAGTTGTCTGCTGCCTTTTGTTCAGCTATGCCCTGCCCACAGAGGTGGAGTCTAGAGGCAGTAGGCCTTGTTGAGCTGCGGTGGGTTCCATGTTTGAACTTCCCGGCCACTTTGTTTACCTACTCAAGCCTCTGCAATGGTGGACACCCCACCGCCAGCCAGGCTGCCATCTTGCAGATCAATCTCACACTGCTGCACCAGCAGTGAGCACGGCTCTGTGGGCATGGGACCCACCGATCCAGGCACGGGGTGGGTATCTCCTGGTCTGCCGTTGCTAAGACCTTGGGAAAAGCACAGTATTTGGGCGGGAGTGTCCCACTTTTCCAGGTAGTCTGTCACGGCTTCCCTTGGCTAGGAAAGGGAAATCCACTGACCCTTTGTGCTTTCTGGGTGAGGCAACACCCCACCCTGCTTCAGCTCACCCTCTGTGGGCTGCAGCCACTGTCCAACCAGTCCCAATGAGATGAACCAGGCACCTCAGTTGGAAATGCAGAAATCACCCGTCTTCTGCATCCATCACACTGGGAGCTGCAGACCAGAGCTGTTCCTATTTGGCCATCTTGGAATGCACCCCTACCCACTTCACAAAATAGACTTTAAATCAAAAAAGATTACAAGAGGCAAAGAAGGATATTATATATTAATAAAAGTTTTGATACAGCAAGAAGATGTAATAATTATGCATCTACTGACAAACCATCCAAATATCTGAAACAAAAACTGATAGAATTGAAGAGAGAAATAGTTCTATGATAATAATTGGAGACTTTAATATTCTACTCATAATAATGGATAGAACAACCAGATGGAATATAAGCAAGTAAACAGAGGACATAACACAATAAACCAACTACATCTAACAGACATATACAAAACATTCTTCCAAACAACAATAGCATAAATTTTCTTCTCAAGTGCACATGGGACATTTTCCAGGTTAGGCCACAAATTGACTCTCAATAGATTCAAAAAGATAGATAATATAAAAAATATCTCCTCTAATCACAATGGGATGAAATTAGAAATCAGTAACACAAGTAAAACCGGAAATTTTACAAGTGTGAGGAAATTAAACAATACAGTCTTAAACAACAAATAGATGAAGGAAGAAATCAAAAGGCAAATTAGAAAACACTTATATATTAATGAAAACAAAGATACAACATGCCAAAACTTACGAGATTCAGAGAAAGCAGTGATAAGGGAGACATTTATAGTTCTAAATGATTACCTGTCTAAAAAGACCTCAAATCAACAACCTAACTTCACAACTTAAAGAACCAGAAAAAGAAGAACAAACTAAACCCAAAGCTAGCAGAGAGAAGGAAATAACAAAGATTAGAGAAAAGATAAATTAAATAGAGAATAGAAAAAAATAGAGAAAAATCAATAAAACCAAAAGTTGGTTCTTTGAAAAGATCAACGAAAATGACAAACCTTAAGCTAGATGGACCAGAGAAAGAAAGAAGAGTCACATTACTAAAATCGTAAATGAAAGAAGAGACATTATTACCAAATCTACAAAAATAGAAAGTATTACAAGATAATACTATAAATAAGTGTATGCCAACAAATTCAATAACTTAAATGAAATGAACAAATTCTTAAAAACACAAAACATACCAAGACTAAATTACAGATAAACAGAAAATCTGAATAGACTTGTAATTAGAGAGGTCATTGAATCAGTAATCAAAATATTCCAACAAAGGAAATCCCAGGACCTGAAGACCTGACTGGTGAATTCTACCAAACATTTGAAAAAGAACTAATACTAGTCCTTCTCAAACGTTTCAAAAAAATTGAAGTTGAGGGAACACTTTCTAACTCATTCTTTGAGGTTGGCATTACCCTGATAAGCTAAACAAAGCCCAACAATGATAATACAAGAAAATAAAACTACAGGCTAATATATTTACAAATATGGATGCAAAAAAATCCTCAAAAACTACTAGCAAGCTGAATTCAGCAGCATATTAAAAGGACTAGACATGATAACCAGGTGGGATTTATTCCTGGAACGCGATGGTTCAACACTAAAAAAAAAATGGATCAGTATAATACACAACAACAACAAAATGAAGGAAAAACAAACACAATTATCTCAATTGATGCAGAAAAAGCATTTGACGAAATTCAACATCCTTTTATAAAAACAACATTCAACAAACTAAGAATAGAAGGTAATGCCTAGGCAACACAATGAGACCTTGTCTCTACTAAAGAACGTTTTAAATTAGCCAGACAGTGGCACACAACTGTAGCACCTCCTCAGGAGGCTGAGGTGGGAAGACCACTTGAGCCTGGAAGTTTGAGGCTGTGGATAGCTATGATTGTGCCACTCTACCTCAGCCCATGTGACAGAGTGAGACACCGTCTCAACAACAACGAATAGAAAGAAACTACTTAAACATAATAAAACCCATATATGAAAAATTCACAGTGAACCTCATACTCGATGGTGAAAGGCTGAATGCTCTTCCTCTAAAATCAGGAACAAGGCAAGGATGCCCACTTTCATCATATCTATTCAACATAGTACTGGAAGTTCTAGTCAGAGCAATTAGGCAAGAAAGAGAAATATTTGGAAGCCTTTCAGACTGGAAAGAAAGAAGTAAAATTTATGTCTGTTCACAGATAATATAATTTTATACATGGAAAACCTTAAATATTTCACACACATACACACACACACACAAACTGTTAGAACCAATAAACAAATCAGCAAAGTAGCAGGATACAAAGTCAACATAAAAATCAGTTGCATTTCTATACACTAACAATGAACAATGTGAATAGAACATTTTATTTAAGATTGCAGTCAGTGGGTCAGGTGCAGTGGCTCACATCTGTAACCCCAGTATTTTGGGAGGCCAAGGTGGGCAGATCTCTTGAGGTCAGGAGTTCAAGATCAGCCTGCCCAACATGGCAAAACCCCATGTCTACTAAAAATACAAAAATTAGCCAAGTATAGTGGCATGTGCCTGTAGTCCCAGGTACTCGGGAGGCTGAGGCATGAGAATCGCTTGAACCCCAGAGGCAGAGGTTGCAGTCAGCCGAGATTATGCCACTGCACTCTAGCCTGTGTGACAAAGCAAGACTCTGTCTCAAAAAATAAAAATAAAAAAAGGTTGCAATTGGCAATCCCATCTCCATTAACATCAAAGAGGATAAAATACTTAGGAATTAGCTTACCCAAGGAGGTGAAGTTAAAATAAAAACTACAAAATAAAGCGGAAAGAAGCTAATGAAGACATAAATAAAAGGAAACATATCCCATTTTCATGGACTGGAAGACAATGTTGGTAAGATGTCAATACTACCCAAAGTGTTCTAAAATTCAATGCAATCCAAATTAAAATTCCAATGACAATTTTTGCAGAAATAGAAAAGCCCATTCTAAAATTTGTATGGAATCGCAGGTGACTCCAAGTAGCCAAAACAATCTTGAAAATGCAAAACAAACCCGGAGGCATCATAGTTCCTGATTTTTTAAATTTGCAGTGCTAAGTAATCAAAACCATCTGGTACTGGTATAACAACAGACATATAGGCCAAGGGAATAGAGTAGAGAGAAGTAAACCCTCACATATATGGTCAAAGGATGTTTGACAAAAATACCAAGACCATTCAATGGGAAAAGGACAGTCTTTTCAACAAATGGTGCTGGGGAAACTGGACATCCACATGCAAAAGAATAAAATTCAACCCTTACCTACCACCATATACAAAATTTAACTCAAATGGATCATAGTTTAAAATGTAAGACCAAAACGATGAAATTCTCAGCAGAAAACAGAGCAAAATCTTCACATCTTTAGATTTGGCAAAGATTTCTTAGATACAACACCAATGGCACAAGCAACAAAAGAAAAAATAAGCAAAGTAGACTTCATGACAATTTTAAAACTTATGCATCAGACTATCAACAGAGTAAAAAGGCAGCCCACAGAGTGGGAGAAAAGATTTGCAAATCGGGCCGGGAATGGTGGCTCACACCTGTAATCCCAGCATTTTGGGAGGCTGAAGCACACGGATCACCTGAGGTCGGGAGTTTGAGACCAGACTGACCAACATGGAGAAACCCCATCTCTGCTAAAAATAAAAAATTAGCCAGGCGTGGTGGCACATGCCTGTAATCCCAGCTACTTGGGAGGCTGAGGCAGTAGAATCACTTGAACTTGGGAGGCAGAGGTTGCGGTGAGCCAAGATCATGCCATTGCACTCCAGCCAGGGAAACAAGAGCGAAACTCCGTCTCAAAAAAGAAAAAGAAAATATTTGCAAATCATATATCTGATAAGCGACTAATAATTTGAATATCTAGAGAACTCCTAAAACTCAACGATAAAACAGCCCAACTTAAAATGGACGAAGAATTTGAATAGACATTCCTCCAAAGAAGGTACAAAAATGACCAATAAGCACATGAAAAGATGCTATACATTGCTTATCACCGGGGAAATTCAAATTAAACTTTTCGCACCCATTAGCGTGCCTACTATAAAAAGAAATAAATAAAGGGTGTTTGCAAGGATGTGGAGAAATTGGAACTTCTGTGCATTTTTGGTGGGAATGTAAAATGGTGCAGCCACTATGGAAAACAGTATGGTGGCTTCTCAAAAAATTAGAAATAGAATTATCTGTGATTCAGCAATTCTACTTCTATGTATATACCCAAAAGAATTGAAAGTAGGATATCAAAGAGATATTTATACACCTATATTCATAACAGCATTCTTCATAGTAACTAAAGTTTGGAAATAACACAAGTGCCCATCAACAGATATGTGGGCAAGTAAAATGTGACACATACATACAATGGAATATTATTCAGCCTTAAAAAAGAAGGAAATCCTGTTACATGCTACAATATAAATGAACTTGAGGACACTATGGCTAAGCAAAATAAGCCAGTCACAAAAGGACAAATATGTATGATTTCATTTATATGAAGTATTTAAAGTAGTAAAAATCATAGAAACAGAAAGTAAAAGCATGGTTACCAAGGACTGAGGGGAAGGTAGAGAGAGGGTTAGTGTTTAGTAGGCATAGAGTCTCAGTGTTGCAAGATGAAAGTGTTCTAGAGATACACTGCACAATAACGTGAATATACTTAACACTACTGAACTGTACATTTTAGAATAGTAAAGATGAGAAATGTAATGTTATATGTTTTATCATAATCAAAATAGAATTTTTTAAAAAGACAATGGCCAAGAATATTCCAAAAATAATGAAGGAAAACAGATTATTAATACAATAAGCCTGAGAACTCCAAGCAAGACAAATAACACCACACACACACACACACACACACACCCCTAGACCCATTATAGTCAAATTACTGAAATCTGAAGATAAAAAGAGAATCTCACAGGCAGAGAGAAATAAAACAGAAATATTGTAAATAGAGGAATGAAAACAAGAATCGCAGCAAACGTAAAAAGTATGCAAGCTATCAACACTGGAGAAACCTCTTTAAAGTGCTGAAATGAAAAAAGTCAATCCCCAGTTCTAGACACAGCTAAAATAACTTTCAAAATTGAAGACAGGAAGGCAGAGCAGGATGGCAGAATAGAAGACTCTACTGATCACACCCCTACAAGGACACTAATTTAACAAACATCTACACACACACCAAAAAAAAAAAAAAAAAAACCTTTATAAGAACCAAAAATCAGGTGAGCACTCACAGTGTTGGTTTTACCTTCATATTGCTGAAAGAGGCACTGCAGTAGTAGAAAAGGCAGTCTTGAATCGTGGATGCCACCCCTCCCTCACCCCCTGGCAGCAGTGGCATTGTACAGAGATTATTTCTGTGTGCTGGGGGAGGGAGAGCACAGCAATTGTGAAAGATTGAATTCAGTGCTGTCCTGTTATAGCAGAAAGGAAAACCAGACCAAACTCAGCTGATGTCCATCCATGGAGGGAGCATTTAAACCAGCCCTAGCCAGCGAGGGATTGCAGATTCTAGTGGCCCAAACTTGAGTTCCCACAAACCCCACCACCTTGGGCTAAAGTGCTCAGGGGCTCTAAATAAATTTGAAAGGCAGTCTAGACCACGAGAACTGCAACATTTACATGAGTCCTACAACTGAACTGGGCCCAGAGCTAGTAGACCGGGCAGGGTGGGGACATGCAACCTGTGGGTCTGTCATATATGGTTTTTATTATGTTAAAGTATGTTCCTTCTATACCCAATTTTTCCAGGGTTTTATTATGAAGATAATGTTGAATTTTATCTAACACATTTTCAGCATCAATTGAGATGATCATATGGTGGTTGTCCTTCATTCTGTTAATATGACGTGTTACATTGATTGATTTGCATATGCTGAACAATCCTTGTGTCCCAGAGATAAATTCCACTTGGTCATGTTCAATGATCTCTTTAACATATGTTGAATTTGGTTTACTAGTATTTTGCTGAGGATTTTTGCATCAATATTCATCAGAGATATTGGCCTGTAGTTTTCTTTCTTGATGCTTCTTTGTCTGCTTTTGATATTAAAGTAATACCAGCCTTGCAAAATGAGTTTGGAAGTATTCCTTCCTCCTCTATTTTTTGGAATTCTTTGAGTAGCATTAGTGTTAGTTCTTTAAATGTTCGGCAAAATTCAGCAGTGAAGCCATTGAGTCTCAGGCTTCTCTTTGCTTGGAGACATTTTATTATGGCTTTCATCTCATAACTTGTTATTGGTCTGTTCAGGTTTTTTATTTCTTCATGGTCAAATCTTAGTAGGTTGTATGTGTCTAGAAATTTGTCCATTTCTTCTAGATTTTTCCAACTTACTGGCATATAGTTGCTCACAGTAGCCAGTAATAATCCTTTGCATTTCTGCATTATCAGTTGTAATGTTTCCTTTTATAGCTCTGATTTTATTTATCTGGATCTTCTCTCTTTTTCTCAGTTAGCCTGGCTAAAGGCTTGTCAAATTTGCTTATCTTTTCAAAGAAATATTTTATTTCTTTGATCTTTTGTATTATTTTCTTTATTTCAATTTCATTTATTTCTGCTCTGAGCTTTATTACATTTCTTCTACTATTCTTAGGTTTGGTTTGAGCTTGCTATTCTAGTTCCTTAAAATGCATCAGTGGGTGGTTTATTTGAGGTTTTTCTAGTTTTTGATGTAGGTGCTTATAGCTATAAACTTTCCTCTTAGTATTGCTTTCACTGTATCCCAGCAGTTTTGGTATGTTGTGTTTCCATTATCATTTGTTTCAAGAAATTTTGACTTTTCCTTCTTAATTTCTTCATTGACATACTGTTCATTCAGGAGCATATTGTGTAATTTCCATGTGTATGTATAGTTTCCAAAATGTCTCTTGTTACTGACATCTAGTCTTATTTCATTGTGGTCAGAGAAGATACTTGATATAATTTCAGTTTTTTCAAACGTTTTAAGACTTGTTTTGCTGTCTAAGATATGATTTATCTTTGAGAACAATCCATGTGTTGAGGAGAATGTGTATTCTGCAGCAATTGTATGAAATGCTCTGTAAATATCTATTAGATCTATTTGGTCTATAGTGCAGATTAAGTCAGATGTTTCTTCTTTTTTTTTTTTTTTTTTTTTTTTTTTTTGTGAGATGGAGTCTCACTGTTGTCACCCGGGCTGGAGTGCAATGGTGTGATCTCAACTCACTGCAACCTCCACCTCCTGGGTTCCAGCAATTCTACTGCCTCAGCCTCTCAAGTTGCTAAGATTACAGGCACCTGCCACCACGCCCAGCTAATTTTTGTATTTTTAGTAGAGACGGGGTTTCACTATGTTGGCCAGGCTGGTCCCGAACCCCTGACCTCAGGTGATCCACTCACTTTGGCCTCCCAAAGTGCTGGGATTACAGGTATGAGCCACCACGCCCAGCCTAAGTCAGATATTTCTTTATTTTCTGTCTGGAAGATCTGACATTGCTGAAAGTGGTGTGTTGAAGTCTCCAGATATTATTGCACTGGGGATTATCTCTCTCTTTAGCACTAAAAATATTTGCTTCATATATCTGGGTGCTCCAGTGTTGGATGCACATATATTTAAAGTTGTTATGTTCTTTTGCTGAACTAACCCCTTTCTCATTATGTAATGACATTCTTTGTCTCCTTATAGTTTTTGTCTTAAAATCTACTTTTGCCTGATATAAGTACAGCTACTTCTGCTTTTTTTTTTTTTTTTTTGGCATGGAATATCTTTTTCAATTCCTTTATTTTTAGTTTATGTGTGTCTGTATAGGTGAAGTGTGTTTCTTGTAGGCAACAGTAGTTGGGTTTTTTTTTAATTTTTTTTATTATACTTTAAGTTCTAGGGTACATGTGCACAACATGCAGGTTTGTTACATACATATACATGTGCCATGTTGGTGTGCTGCACCCATTAACTCATCATTTACATTAGATATTTCTCCTAATGCTATCCCTCCCTGCTCCCCCAACCCCACGACAGGTCCTGGTGTGTGATGTTCCCCACCCTATGTCCAAGTGTTCTCATTGTTCAATTCCCACCTATGAGTGAGAACACGTGGTGTTTGGTTTTCTGTTCTTGTGATAGTTTGCTCAGAATGATGGTTTCCAGCTTCACCCATGTCCCTGCAAAGGACATGAACTCATCCTTTTTTATGGCTGCATAGTATTCCGTGATGTATATGTGCCACATTTTCTTAATCCAGTCTATCATTGTTGGACATTTGGGTTGGTTCCAAGTCATTGCTATTGTGAATAGTGCCACAATAAACATGCGTGTGCATGTGTCTTTATAGTGGCATGATTTATAATTCTTTGGGTATATACCCTGTAATGGGATCGCTGGGTCAAATGGTATTTCTAGTTCTAGGATTGCCACACTGTCTTCCACAATGGTTGAACTAATTTACACTCCCACCAACAATGTAAAAGCATTCCTATTTCTCCACATCCTCTCCAGCATCTGTTGTTTCCTGACTTTTTAATGATTGCCATTCTAACTGGCGTGAGATGGTATCTCATTGTGGTTTTGACTTGCATTTCTCTGATGGCCAGTGATGATGAGCATTTTTTCATGTGTCTGTTGGCTGCATAAATGTCTTCTTTTGAGAAGTGTCTGTTCATATTCTTTGAGGGTTTTGTTTTTTATCCATTCAGCCACTCTATGTCTTTTGATTGGAGAGTTTAGTCCATTTACATTCAATGTTATTATTGATAAGTAAGGACTTACTCCTGCCATTTTGTTATTTGTTTTCTGGTTGTTTTGTGGTTTTCACTTTCTTCTTTATCTCCTTCCTGTTTTACTTTTAGTGAACATGATAGTCTCTGGTGGTATGTTTTAATTTCTTGCTGTTTATTTTTTGTATATCTGTTGTATTTTTTTTTATTTGAGGTTACCATGAGGCTTGCAAATAATATCTTGTAACCCATTACTTTAAACTGATGAGAACTTAACACTGATTGCATAACAAAGAACCTAACAAACAAGCAAAAAGAAACTAATAAAAACTCTACACTTTAACTTTGTCCCCTCACTTTTAAACTTTCTTTGGTTTCTATTTATATCCTACTGTATGATACATGTCTTGAAAAACTTATAGTTTTTTATCTGTTTATCTTATAGTCTTTCTACTCAAGATATGAGTAGTTTACACACCACAATTACAGTGTTATAACATGCTGTGTTTTTCTGGGTACTTACTATTACCAGTGAGTTTTAAACCTTCAGGTGATTGCTTATTGCTTATTAATATTACTTTTCTTAGAACTCCCTTTAGCATTTCTTGTAGGACAGGTCTGATGTTGATGAAATCTCTCAGCTTTTGTTTGTCTGGGGAAGTCTTTATTTCTTCTTCATGTTTAAAGGATATTTTCACGGGATACCCTATTCTAGAATAAAAGATTTTTCCTTCAGCACTTTAAATATGTCATGTCACTCCTGGCCTGTAAAGTTTCCACTGAAAAAATCTGCTGCCAGATATATTGGAGGTTCATTTTATTATATTCCTTTCTTTTCTCTTTTTTTCTTTTTTTTCTTTTTTTTTAATTATACTTTAAGTTTTAGGGTACATGTGCACAACATGCAGGTTTGTTACATATGTATACATGTGCCATGTTGGTGTGCTGCACCCATTAACTCGTCATTTAGCATTAGGTATATCTCCTAATGCTATCCCTCCCGCCTCCCCCCACCCCACAACAGTCCCCAGTGTGTGATGTTCCCCTTCCTGTGTCCATCTGTTCTCATTGTTCAATTCCCACCTATGAGTGAGAACATGCGGTGTTTGGTTTTTTGTCTTTGCGATAGTTTGCTGAGAATGATGGTTTCCAGCTTCATCCATGTCCCTACAAAGGACACAAACTCATCCTTTTTTATGGTTGCGTAGTATTCCATGGTGTATATGTGCCAGTCTATCATTGTTGGACATTTGGGTTGGTTCCAAGTCTTTGCTATTGTGAATAGTACCGCAATAAACATACATGTGCATGTGTCTTTATAGCAGCATGATTTATAATCCTTTGGGTATATACCCGGTAATGGGATGGCTGGGTCAAACGGTATTTCTAGTTCTAGATCCCTGAGGAATCGCCACACTGACTTCCACAATGGTTGAACTAGTTTACAGTCCCACCAACAGTGTAAAAGTGTTCCTATTTCTCCACATTCTCTCCAGCACCTGTTATTTCCTGACTTTTTAATGATCGCCATTCTAACTGGTATGAGATGATATCTCACTGTGGTTTTGATTTGCATTTCTCTGATGACCAGTGATGATGAACATTTTTTCAGGTGTCTTTTGGCTGCATAACTGTCTTCTTTTGAGACGTATCTGTTCATATCCTTCACCCACTTTTTGATGGGGTTGTTTGGTTTTTTCTTGTAAATTTGTTTGAGTTCTTGGTAGAAGCTGGATATTAGCCCTTTGTCAGATGAGTAGATTGCAAAATTTTCTCCCATTTTGTAGGTTGCCTGTTCACTCTGATGGTAGTTTCTTTTGCTGTGCAGAAGCTCTTTAGTTTAATTAGATCCCATTTGTCAATCTTGGCTTTTGTTGCCATTGCTTTTGGTGTTTTAGACATGAAGTCCTTGCCCATGCCTATGTCCTGAATGGTATTGCCTAGGTTTTCTTCTAGGGTTTTTATGGTTTTAGGTCTAACATTTAAGTCTTTAATCCATCTTGAATTAATTTTTGTATAAGGTGTAAGGAAGGGATCCAGTTTCAGCTTTTCTCTTGCTGCTTGTAGGATCCTTTCTTCATCCTTGAACTTTGAGAGTTTGATTATTAAATGTCTTTAGGTAGTATTCTTTGGCTTAAATCCACTTGCTGTTTAAAATCTCCTCGCAGTTAAATATTGATATCTTTCTCTAGGTTTGGGAAGTTCTTTCTTATTATCGCTTTAAATAAACTTTCTACCCCTATCTCTTTCTCTACCTCCTCTTTAAGGCCAGCAACTATTAGATTCACTATTTTCAGACTGTTTTGTAGATCTTGTAGGCATGCTTCATTCTCTTTTAATTCTTTTTTCTTTTGTGTCCTCTGACTATTTTCAAATAGCCTGTCTTCAAGCTCACTAAGTCTTTATTCTGCTTGATCAAGTCTACTGTTAAGAGACTCTGATGCATTCTTCTGTATGCCAATTGCATTTTTCAGCTCCAGAATTTCTGCTTGATTGTTTAATTATTTCAATGTCTTAATTAAATTTATCTGATAGACTTCTGAATTCCTTCTCTGTGTTATCTTAAATTTCTGTATTTCCTCAAAACAGCTATTTTGAATTCTCTTTCTGAAAGGTCATATATCTCTGTCTCTCCAGGATTGGTCCCTGGTGCCTTATTTAGTTCATTTGGTGAGGTCATATTTTTCTGGATGGTCTTGATGCTTGTGGATGTTCATCAGTGTAAAGAGGTGGGCATTTATTGTAGTCTCTGCAGTCTGGGCTTATTTGTACCTATCTTTCTTGAGAATATTTTCCAGATATTCAAAGGGACTTGGGTTTTGTGATATTAATTTTTGGTCATTGCAACCATATCTGCATTAGGAGGCACCCCAAGCCCAGTAACACTGCAGCTCTTGCAAACTCATAGAGGTACTGCCTTGGTGGTCTTAGATAAGATCTGGAAGAATTATCTGGATTACCAGGTGAAGACTTGTTCTCTTCCCTTACTTCCTCCCAAAGATATAAAGTCTCTCTCTCTGTGCTAAGCTGCCTGGTGCTGGGGAAGAGGTAACACAAGCATATCTGTGGCCACCACCACCAAGACTGCACTGGGTCAGACCTGAAGACAACACAGCAGTGGGGCT
Organism: Pan paniscus; assembly: GCF_029289425.2. Lineage (NCBI taxonomy): Eukaryota > Metazoa > Chordata > Mammalia > Primates > Hominidae > Pan > Pan paniscus. Next base: position 119,738,338 of record NC_073254.2, on the reverse strand, counting down.
TACCCGAGGCCCATGGCAACCACTGCCTGGCTACCATCTTTGTTCGCTCAAGGTCATAGGGCTCTATAATCAGCAGGTAGCAAAGCCAACCAGGTTCGTGTCCTTCCATTCAGGGCAGTGAGTTCCCTCTGGACCCAGCTGAGTCCAGAGATGCCATTCAGGAGCCAGTGTCTAGAGTCAGAAACCTTAGGAATCTACTTGGTGCTCTGTTCTACTGTGGCTGAGCTGGCACCCAAGCCACAAGATAAAGTCCTTCCTACGCTTATCTTCCCTTTGCACCAGCAAGGGAGTGTCTTCCCATGACCACTACTACCCCAGAACTATGCTGAGTACTGCCTGGCTACCACCGATGTTCACTCAAGGCCCAAGGGCTCTTCAGTCAGCTTATGGTGAATGGTGCCAGGCCTAGGACTCTCCCTTCAGGGCATTGGGCTCCCCTCTGGCCCAGGGCAGGTCCAGAAATGCCATCCAATTACCAAGGCCTGGAATCGGGGACCCCAAGAGCTCACTTGATGCTCTACCATACTGTGGCAGAGCTGATACCTAAGCTGCCTTTCCCAAACAAAAGGAGTCTCTCCCCATAGCTACAACAGCTGGGAATGTGCTGGGTCACATATGAAGCCAACATGTCTCTGAGTCTCACCCAAGGCCCTCAGCAAGTACTGCCTGTTTACCACTACTAATTATTCAGGGCCCAAGGGCTCTTTAGTCAGTTGGTAATGAATCTTGCCAGGATTGGGTCCTTTACTTCAAGGCAACGAGTTTCCTTCTAGACCTTCTAGACCATTTCATGTCTAGAAATGTCCAGGATCTAACACCTGGAATGAGGGCATCAGGAGTCTGGCTGGTGCCCAATCCTACTGCGGCTGAGATAGAGTCCTTTTTACTCTCCCCTCTCTTCTCCCTGGCAGTGGGAAAAAGTTTCTTCCAGAGCTGTGCTGCCTGTTGTTGGGCTGGCACAAGCACTGCTGTGGTGGCCCTGGCTGGTGTCTCACTGGGTTGCATGCCCCCACTGTCTCCCAGCCCAGCACAGTACCAAGACTTGCCTAAGAATTGTAGTCCCTGTGGCCTGGACTGCCTTTCAAGTTTATTTAGAACCCAGAGCACTTTGGCTGTCAGGGGTGAGGCTTGCCAGAACTCAGCTTCGGACCACTGGAATGGGCAATTCCCCTCCTGGCCTGATCTAAATGCTCCTTCCATGGGTGCTGGCTAATTTCTATCTAATGTTGCTTTCCACTATATAAGGGCAGCACTGAGTTTCAATGCAAAGTCCCACAATCACAGTACTCTTCCTTTCCCAAGCACACAGATTCTGTCTCCACACCACACAGCTACTGCCAGCGAATGGGGAAGGGATAGCATTGGAAATTCAAGACTATATTTCCTACCTTCTTCAGTGCCTTTTTCAGTGACATAAAGTCAAAACCAGGTACTATGATCACTCGCTGATTTTTGGTTCTTATGATGGTGCATTTTTTTGTGTGAATAGTTGTTCTATTTGGTGCTTCTACAGGGAGGACAATCAGTGGAGGCTTGTATCCAGCCATCTTGCTCCAGCTCTTCTGTTTTTTTTATTATTATTATTCATCTAAAAGGTAATTAATTATCTAGCTGAGAGTAGTGGCTCATGCTTTTAATCCCAGCACTTTGGGAGGCAGGTGGATCACTTGAGCCCAAGAGTTTGAGCAGCCTGGTCAACATAGTGAGACCCTGTCTCTATTTAAAAATAAATAAATAAAAGCTGATTGACTAAGGAAAAAATAGAAACAATGTATTGTGGGCCTTATAACATTTATAGAAGTAACATATATGATATCAACAGCACATAGGAGGAGAGGAAATGAAGTATACTGTGGAAAGTACACTATATATTATATACTATACTATTTGAAAGTAGATTGTTATAAGGTAAAGATACCTATTATAAACCATAGGAAAACCACTGTTAGGAAAAAAACAATAAGCCAATATTGGAGATTAAATGAAATTAAAAAAGAAGGCAGGAAAAAAATGAACAAAGAAAAGATGGTGAAATTAGAAAACAACTAACAAGGTGGTATATTTAAATCCAACTTAATAATGACTTAATTAAATGATGGAATCTGAACACCCCAAAAAAGACAGAGATTATCAGATGGAATTTAAAAACAAGACATGTTATCTTTAAGAAATCTACAGTAAATATAAAGACATAAATTGGTTTCAAATAAAGGGATGTAAAGGAATATACTAAGCAAATACATTAAAAGAAAGGTAGGTGGCTATTTTAATATCAGATAGAGTAAATCCCACAATGAATAGCATTGCCAAATTTTTTTCACATTAGCAAATTGAATTCAGCCGCACATGCAAAGGATAATATATCATGAAAAAGTGGGGCTTATCTTGGTTCTGTAAAGTTGGCTCAACTTTAGAAAGTCAATCAATGAAACTCACCATATCTTAGACTAAAAGCTAAAAATCAATAAAGAAAAAGATTTGAGGAAATTCAACATTATGTCAGCATATAAAAGTAAACTAAAAGTAGAAGGAAACTTCCTCAACCTGATAAAGAGAATTTACTAAAATTTACAGCTAATATACTAACTAATGGCAAAAGACTAAATAAATTCCTACTAGGATCAGGAGCAGGGTAGACATTTTTTTTTTTTTTTTTTTTTTTTTTTTTTGACAGAGTCTCGCTCTATCACCCAGGCTGGAGTACAGTGGCGTGATCGTGGTTCACCGCAACCTCCACCTCCCAGGTTCAAGCCATTCTCCTTCCTCGGCCTCCTGAGTAGCTAGAATTACAGGCGTGCACCACCATGCCCAGCTAATTTTTGTATTTTCAGTAGAGACGGAGTTTCACCATGTTGGTCAGGCTGGTCTCGAACTGCTGACCTCATCATCCGCCTGCCTCAGCCTCTCAAAGTGTTGGGATTACAGGCATGAGCCACCACGCCTGGCCACAAATTTTTTTCTCACTGTTCCTACTCAACAACATACTGGAGGTCCTAGACAATGCAAAATAAGGCAAGAAAAAAAATAATATGCATACAGTTTGGAAAGGAAGAAGCAGAACTATCATTTTCACAGATGTCATAATTGTCTACATAAAAAATCCCAAAGAGTCTACAAAACATTACTAGAACTAAGACATGAGTTTAGCAAGTTTGCAGGATATAAAGCCAATATTCAAAACTCATTTCCATTTCTGTGTACCAGTAATGAGATATTAAAACTGTATTTTCAAATACCATTTACTATCACTTTAAAAATCATGGAATATTTAAGGGTAAATTCAACAAAATATACACAAGAGCTCTCCACCAAAAACTGTAAAGTGTTAATGAGAGAAATTAAAGAAGACATAAATCAAAGTAGAGATACTTGTGTTCACAGATCAAAAGGGGCAATAGTGTTAAGATGTCAGTTCTCCCAGATTTGATACATAAATTCAATGTTATCCCAAGCAAAATCTCAGCAGACTTTTTTGTAGATTCTGACAAGCGATTCTAAAACTTATATGGAAAAGCAGAGACTCTAGAATTTCCAAAGTGATTTTGAAAAGTAAGAACTAAATTACAAGATTCACGTAACCTGATTTCAAGGCTCACTATCAAGCCACAGTAATCAATACAGTGTGACACTGGCAAAATGGAAAAAACAGAGTCCAGAAATAGGTCCACAAATATATGGTCAACTGTATTTTCAACAAAGATGCCAAAAAAATTTAATGGGGAAAGGACAATTTTTCAACATAGAGCACTGAAAAAATTAACCAGATTTTTATATGCAAAAAAAAAACAAACTTTGACTCTTACCTTATGCTATATTAAACAGTAAACTCAAAATGGATAATAGACCAAAATGTAAAACCTAAAACCATAGGACTTCCAGAGGAAAGCATACAAAAAATATTTTATGACTTAGGTTAGGCAAAATTTTCTTACATATCACACCAAAAGCACAATCCATTTTTTTAATTCATAAATTGGATTTAATCAAAGTTCAAAACTTCTGCTCTTTGAAAGGCAAGGCAAAAGTGAGTCACGAAGTGGAATAAAATATTTGCAAAACACATAACTGACAAAGAACTTGTTCCCAGAACATATAAAGAATGCTTAGAATTCAATTATAAAACATCAAACAGTCCAATAAAATTGGGGAGGTGGCAAAAACAGACACTTCGACAAAGTAGAGACAGCGAAGGCACTATGTACGTGGGGGAAATGCGCAATATCATTAGTCATTAGGGAAATAAAAATTAAACCACACTCAGATAGCACTTTACACCTATTGCAGTACCTAAAATTTAATTTTAAATATAAGTAACAATATCAAGTACTGGAAAGGATGTGGAAGAAATAGAACCTTCATGCATTGCTGGTAAAAGTAACAAAATGGTACGGCCAGCTTAGAAAACAGTTTGCCCATTTCGTATAAAGTTGAACATACACTTACCATGTAACCCAGTGGTAATACATACCCTAGCCATGTACCTAAGATCAATGAAAGCATACATCCACACAAACACCATTACACAAATCTCTATAGGAGCTTTATCCATGATTGCCAAAACCTGGAAAGCGTCCAAATATCTACCAACTACCTAGTGGATAAATTGTGTTACATCCATGAAATAGAATACTTCTTAACAGTTAAAAGGAAGGAACTGCTGATATATAAATGATTCTCAAAAGTATTATGTTAAGTGAAAGGAGCCAGAATCAAAAAATGCATACTGTTTGATTCCATTTATATGACATTGTGGAAAAGGCAAAATTACAGCGACAGAAATCAGTTGCCAGCACCCGGGGGAAGCGGGAAAGGATTGACTACAAAAGGCCACAAATTAACTTTGGAGGATGATGGAAATAGTCCGTATCTTGAACACATTATACAACTATACATGTTTGTCAAAACTCATCAAAGGGTGAATTTTACTGTACATAAATTATATCTTAGTAAACCAGACTTCTTCAAAAAGACTATCAAGAATGGATATATATAGGCTCATCATCTTATATTCGTTAAATTGAGTGTAGTTCTACACTTCCAAAATAAAACATTTTAAAATGAATTGCAACATCATGCAAATGATCTTCAGCTTCCATTTTTAACAGGCTATTTATTTCAAATGTTAAATGCAATGCAAAATAAGCCACAGACGGGGAGTAAATGATTACAGAAAACATTCTGATAAAGGACTTGCAGTAACATACATAAATGCATATATAAACATGTATATTATTATAAATACATATATATATTCCTAAGTGTTGAAAAACTTTGCCCAAGTAAGGTTGCGTGGAACAAGAAAATTCTTAGCAGAAAACTTTTGCTATAATGCAGATTCTAGTTTCAATACCCTCTTTTCACTAACAATAATTCATGATATCCCAAGTAATTCTAAGCTTAAGCCAGTCTTAATTTAAGGGCTGTTAAGAAGACAAAAAAATTAAAGAATTTTACAAAATTCATTTAGATCCAAGGCATCTTAAACTATGGGAACAATTAAGGAAAACCATGATACAAAATGTATTCATTCCCATCCCCCCAAATCTTCCACAAGTAGACAATGCCTTGTATACAAGAGCTACTTGATGATTACTTGTACTTTTTTTTAAGCCATAGATCTTATTTGTAAGGGACAAGTCTTAACAACAAATCTGAGAAATTACACACTGTTATTAATGTGCTTTTAAATATAAAACTTTATAAACTTGTACCTGTATCCAAAAATGTCCTCTTTCTGGAAGACATATGTAGTATCTCTAACTTAATCTTAGTGTAAAAATTATATAACTCTGCCAGTGTAAATAAAATCATGCCCTTTCATAATTTTATTGAACTGACTCGTAGGACTACCAGGCCATCATGTATGGCTGTTGTCAGTTGCATCTGGAATAAAGGCATGCAGCCCACAGGACATGGATGTGCTTTGAAATCCAGCCCTTACTCTGTTGCAAGCCTTGTGTCATTACTAATAAAAAGTGGCAACTTTTTTCTAATAGTCCTCCTAACCGAGGACCTTTGTATAATTTTGAACTCAGAGGGTGCCCCCACTGCCTTGTTTTTGTTTGTTTTTTTGGGTGTTTTTTTGTTTTGTTTTGTTTTGTTTTGCTTTGTTGAGATGGAGTTTCACTCTTCTTGCCCAGGCTGGAGTGCAATGGCACGATCTTGGCTCACTGCAACCTCTGCCTCCTGGGCTCAAGTGATTCAACTGCCTCAGCCTCCGGAGTAGCTGGGATTACAGGCACCTCCCACCATGCCCGGCTAATTTTTTTGTGTTTTTAGTAGAGACAGGGTTTCCCGTTGGCCAGACTGGTATCAAACTCCTGACCTCAGGTCATCCACCCGCCTCGGCCTTCCAAAGTGCTGGGATTACAGGCGTGAGCCACCGCGCCCAGCCGAGGGTGCCCATTTTTTAACACACACAAAGATACTGTGAATGCCAGAAGTGGTCCAAAGGACCATTCGTCTTCCTTAAAGACAATCTCAGAATAACGACCCATGTTAGGAATTAAATACTACCAGTTTTTCTCCATTCTTTCAATATATCGTACAATACACAGAATAGCTCTGACAAATATAGGTAGAAGAGAACATAGTTTTGCATAAGTAAGTAAGCAACCACTGACTTCATTTTGAAATTCTGTTCCATCACTGGATCTCCACATAATCTATATCATCCCAATCATTAGCTAACAGACAAAAACTGCTCTACATACATGCACAATTCTCTCTTTCAAGAAAACCTATACACTATTTTTCCATCTTCCTTAAGGACAGCCAAATTTTCTTTGTTCTCTCTGAGGTGTGAAAAGCTGATCATCCCTGTGTATACAGCAAAGTAATTTCTGAGAATTGTAGCAAAACAAGATTGTATAGAGATTTTGCAGTCTATTGCAATTGACGGTACCTTTAGCTTAGGGATACCAGATAAAAATATTACAAATATATGCCACCACTCTCATCCTGCCTTCGATAACCATAACAATAACTTCTAAAATCTTTTCTTCTTGATGCATCTATAAACAATTAGCATGTCTTTGTTAAACTCTAATTGCTCTTCCTACACAGCTGTGTCACTGTACAGCTCAAGAAAGAGGGCATAACTGTTAAGATAGTTATTAATAAAATAATGCCATAACAAACTAAAAAGGCCTGGGGGGTTCAAGAAAAGCAGGTCTCCCCGACATCCCTTCGGAAAACCAGCATTTAAATGCTGAGCTTCTCTACCTTCTTCTTTTAAACCTAAGTCCTTAGTAAGAAGTGCAAGAATGTAGAGGTAAGAACATGGCCTCTTGAGATAGACTGCATTTGAATTTCAGCTCTTCCACTAATTAAATTGTGTGAATAGGACATACTACTCTACCTCTCTATGCCTCAGTATTCTCATCTGTAAAGTGGGGCTAATAATGATTCATACTGTTATGATAACTACATGACTTAATAAAGAACTTAGAAAAGCATCTTGGAGACATTAAATGCTCAACATACTTAAAGAAACAATATGTATTGCTTTTATGTATTGTATAACTTCCCATTAGAGGCGTGTTTGTTTTGTTTTGCTTTGTTTTGTTTTTTTTAATTTTTAACTTTCCCCTGCAACCTAATTACATCTTTAGTGACTAGACAAAGCTAAGGTCTAGTATTTAAGTCTGCACAAACTACCTGCTAGTGCTTCAACAACACCATGGCTAAAGCAAAGGAAAAGAGTCTTTTTCTGGGAAACAGTTGCAAAGTGCTGGGGATATTCATTGAATGAGCCAAGTCTACTCTAAACCTTAGAGTTTTTCACCCTTCAAAGTGACACAATATAGGATGACAACATTCCCATCCCTTTCTACTTGAGAAACTCCAAAAGCTGTTTGTCCCAGAAATATCTTGACATGCTGGAAGTTTTCAGCTTCAGGAAATGAAATTTTCTGCAGTGGAGGATCGAGACATCTATAATTTTGACATGAAATTACTTCACTTAGTAGAGAAGAAAAACATTCTTCAAGAATAAAATCCTGAGATTAAATAACTCCAATGTATTTTAACCCACATTTGGTCTCTATCTGTATGTCCCCATAATCATACAACTTATTTGTCAAATTTAATGACCAAAAATACAGTTTCCACACTGAATCAGCTAAGCTGCCTTTGATTGTTAGTAACTGAATCTCTCACCAGCAGTGGATTAATGATAAGCAGATTTCATTTTTCACAAAAGGCTATAGTAAGTGGCTTACTTCTTCCTGACTTTCTGCCATCCTCAGGAGATTGGCATTCCCATCCTCAGGCTCTTTGTCTCATGGTCACAAGGTGGTTGCCTCAGCTCCACATCATAAACTCACATAGCAGAATCCAAAGAAAGAGGGAAGGAAAGAAGGCTCTTCTTGGACATTTTTCTATTTCTCTTTTCAAGAAGCACCCCTCACCTCAACCCAGCAGTCTTGACCTTATATTTCATTGGCCAGAATTGCCTAACATGGACAGTCCTGGCTGCAAGAAAATGTGGCAAATTATTGGGTATTTCCAGACTTTATCATGGGAAGAGGAAAAAGAGGAAAAGAAATGGCTATTGAGTAGGCAACAACCACATCTGCCACACCTGCTTATAGATTATATTCTTTCCCTGGTTTTTCTTCTGCAAAACTCTTAATTATTATTTAAGAAAAATTGTGTCTGTTACTTTCTTGGTAAACTTCCTCTGATCCAGCCCTAGGCAGTGTTGAGTGTTCATTCTTCAGTGATTTGATAGCACTTTGCATACATGTACATGAACATGTACCACTTGGCACTGTGATGGTTGTTGGTATTTGTTTCCCCATTGCAGAGTGAACTGGAATGGGAAACATTATCTTAGCCGCTATATCCCAAATGTCTATGGCAATATGCTGGAAAAAATTAGACCGAATCATTTAAACTGTAATGATGGAACTATTCCTAAAGATCACACATATGTTTTACTATATTAGGCAGCATGTAAAATCACTAAATAATTTTCTGAAAGAAATTAAATGTAAGGATCAAATTGGTTATATTGATGATCATCCAGTTAACTAGAGTCACTCTTTTTCAACAAGATTTTCTCTGGAATAACAAACAAAAGAGAGAAAAAAATAACATACAGTGTCCACCCTGGCTCTACCCCCAGGAACAGGGCTTTTCAAAACTTCAGAATGTGAACTGCATGGCTCTCAAATGCCTGGGTTCATAATACAAGCTTTTCTTCTTGATGTCCAGGGCCATAAAAACAATGACGAACCCAGTAACACCAAGTATCCAGGTGTAGGACAAGAAATAAGCAAGGTGAGCCTAGAATATCTTGTCCTATCAGATAGCATAGAAGCTAAAAGAGATTAGCGGAGTCATATCAAAATAACTGACGCCTGTCTCCTTGGCTTGCAGATGGCCATCACCTTGCTTGTCCTCACACGGTCTTTTCTCTGTGTGTGACCATCCCTGTTTCTCTCCTCATGTCCAATTTTCCTCTTCTTATAAGGGCACCAGTCAAATTGGATTGGAGCCCACCCTATTGACCTTATTTAATTTAATCACCTCTTTCAAGGACTCATCTTCAAATACAGTAACATTCTGAGGTACAGAGGTTGAAGCTCTAAAGCTTCAACATATTAATTTGGCGGGTGGACACAATTCAGCCATAACAGCTGCCGTACTTAGCAATCCTACATCATGACCTAACATTCCGGGAATTTGTCTGACTAGCCAACCTTTCTCCACAAACCTAAAAAAAAGCCAAGAATTGAGTCAAGTTTGGTGGGGGCACTTCCTTTACCTTTGCTCCCAACAGATTCTAGGTGTCCAAAAAGTCAAATCAGGTCTAAAAGATATTCTGCCTAGAAGAAAACAATAATTTTGTATAGAGATGAGTTATTTTTTTAAAGTCTCACAAATTGGGGTGTGCAGTTTCTCATCCAAATCCAATGAACCTCTCATAGCCATAGCTTGAACAACCAATGTCTTTCTGACTTTGCTTGAGGCACCTTATCCCATGCAGAGAATGATGTGGGCAGAGAAAACATATCTTTGCCTGCATATAAGGTTGCAAATGGTCAACATGAAGCCCTCTGTGTACCATCTGCATTAACAGGGAGTGACATAGGAAACTTCCTGCCAGTAGCAGCAACAGAGCTTACCCTCCAGTGCCCAACCATCCCCCAAATGGCCCTCATACATGTACTCTCTACCTGAATTCCCTGCCAACATCTTGTTCAAGGGTTCAGCAGGAACAAGCAGAGCATTCTGTTCACAGGTGGTTTGGTTTGTGTCCTGTTCCAAATTTTCTAGGCACCTAAACAAATCACAGCCCTCCTCCCTCTCTCATCATTCTGCCAATGAGATACAAAATTGTGGTTGTTTCATGGGGCATTGTTTTGCTACCTAAAATGAGGTTATATTATCAAGGACTCCCCCACCCCTATCCTTTATGAGAGCTTACTTAATCCAAGGTCTCATCTAATCAAATATATTGGCTAAGCTGGCACTATTGTGGGCTCTAAACCAGACCACTGAAGCCTGTCAGATCCACCTGCATTGTGCTTTACCTTCTCACATCAGAAAAAATGTAGGAAGATTTTTTTTCCAAAACAGTTCTGCCCAAATTTGTATATTTGTATTAGGATTTGCAGAAGTTGGTAATTTCTAGATTTCTCCTTATTATAACTTATGAATACAAAAGTATCCTTGCTCCTTAATTCATCAGACTGACATAATGGGTTATATATGTTACACCTTCTCTCTTCATAAGACCACCAAGATTCCAGCAACCACAACTCCCAATTATTCTGTTTTCCTGAGTTCCCCACAAACAATTAGTCCAAAACAATCCTACCAAGTAAGACCTTGGAAAAGTCAATATTCAAGGTCACTGGAAAGAAGCTAGAGCATGAAGTCTTACAGACAAAGCTGTGGGAAGAAGGAAAAGACCTGAATATTCTCATGTTGGAGAGAACAGCTCCAGTGGCATTGACACTGGGAGCAGAGAAGGGGGTGTGCATGAGAGGACTGGGAGGTGATTAGCCTGGAGTGTGGTTGCAGAAGGTATCCTTGTCCCCGCCATGCTCTGCTACAGAGAACTTCTGCCCTTGTGCTATCCAGGCTGTGGACCACAAGTCTTAGAAATCAGAAATCTGGGCTTTGATATGGGCACCTGTCAGCTGAGCAAAGGAAACTGTGGGAAACTCTTCTCAATCCTTCCTCTTAGATACAGCAGAAGCATAGAAAGAACCTACATTTCGGAGTCAGGAGAGCTTGGTTTCTAATATTTTACCTTCTACTTGCTATATTTATAGCTATCGGCAAATCACTTTCCTGAATCTCCATGTTCTTACATGTAAAATGAAGATAATCCCCTCAGAAGGTTATTTGTTTGAGGATTAAATTATATATTGTAGGTAAATTACCTGCCATGTGGTACAGCTCAATAGATTGTTTTCCTTCCAGAAAAAGTCCTGAGAGTCAAGACAGAAGACAGAGAATCATTGACCAAGACATCTTTTTAATTATTTAATAACAGGAAGCATAGCATATCTAAGAAGAGACAAACATTTCTGTAGTACCAAAACAATGTGAGAAATAAGATTAAAATGTATTAAATTGTGTCAACAAGAAACTTTACATTTAATTCTTTCATCTGCCACATTTCAATGAAAGATTTTCAGTAATCATGAAATATAACAAAAAGCTCTGAGGTTGGGAGAAATGCAGCCATTTGTCTTTTGCAGCCTTCTTTGTCTTCTAAGTCAACACCATCAGCGTAGTATTTTTAATGCTAAGACACAGTCCAGATGTCCAGTTCCTTGCAGGAGACCCTATGTGACTCCCACGCCAGCCCATACAGTTATTCTGTAGGATCCGGATAATGGCTGACCGTGGTTCTAAACTGTGGCTGACCAGGCCACACTCCAGATCAGAATCTTAAACAGTTTATTTTTAAATCTCCCTAGATAGTTCTGACTTGAGAACTCTGGTCTGCAATATTAGCAGAAAGGTGGTTGAGGAGGTTCCTGGGAGGCAAAAAAGACTGTCCTGCCATCTGACATTGAGGCTGCCAAGGAAACATGTCGTAAAAATGGAGCCAAGTTCATGGCAGAATAAGTCTCAGAAGAATGTGAGCAAAAACAAAAGTTAACTAATCTGTAAAAACATCTTTCTAATTTAATAACAGACCCTCTGTTATGTCTCCTGGCAATTCTAAAAGAAAAGGCAAAATACTTTAGCTAATACAAAAATGGAATCAACCTAAATGCCTTTCAGTAGAGAAGTGGATAAATAAAGCTTGGCATTTTCACATATATATGGCAGTTGAAAATGCATGAATTAGATCTACATGTATTAACATGGGTAGATCTTGGAAACATAATGTTGAGTTAGTTGGATGATGCATAAGATAAAATACCACTTAAACCAAAATTTAAGTGTAAAACTATATATACTATTTTAGACATATATGTAGCAAAAGTATAAAAATATAGACCAGAGAGGTAAAAATAATAACATTAATAATAGTTACCTCTAGCAGGGGAGGGGACTAGAAAGGTATAAAAACTAATTTTAGTGCAGAAACTTTAATGGAATCTTCACTCCAGAAAAAAAATAGCCATAAAAACATTCTTAGAATAACTGGGGAAATTTTAATAATAGACTGGACAATAGATAACTTCATTCAGTTATTGATAATTATTTTAGAAATGATGAAGTTATGATTTGTGTAGAAATCTTCTTCTTAGAAGATGGATATCGAAGTAGAATGAGCTCTACAACTTACTTTTAAATGGTGCAGCAAAGCTTATGTGATATGTGTACACACACATACCAAAGAGACAAAATCACCTTAGGGCTTGGTAAATTGAAAAGAATACAGAAGTCCCTAAGTGGCAGCCTGAGATAACTGCAGCAATGGCCGTTTCCAGGAGTACTGCAGATGAAGGTTTATGTTTCCAGGTCCAAAAACCCCAGTAAGAGAGTGAAGGCCAGAGTCCCCAGGCTTGTTTCTCTAGACTAGACTACACACGTATGATTCCTACTACCTGCAGGACCAATCTGTCCTCTCAGCACACTTTGCTTTCTGCCATTATAACTCTGATTAACACAGAGAGCAATTTTCTGTTTATTTGTCTCTATCCCATACCAGTCCATGAGCATCATGAGAACAGAGACCATGTCTGTCTTTTTGCTATTGTACTTCAAGCACAGACTACAACAATGTATGGCACATAGTAAGTACTTAATAATTATTTGTTTAATTAACCTATTATGGCCATCTTCCAAGAGGAAGATGCCCCATCTCTTCTCCTCAGCTACCCAGCCATGCCACAAAACACAACAGGTCCTAGAAATAGGCCCTTTAGGGTTCATTTCAGATCAACAACATTTGTTAAAGTGCTGTGTACACTGAAATCACAGTTGAAGCTGCCAAGATCCCTGTGCCTGTCCAACAGTTACTTTTAGAAGTGTCTATTTGCACAAGATGGCCAAATAGGAACAGCTCCAGTCTACAGCTCCCAGTGTGAGCGACACAGAAGATGGGTGATTTCTGCATTTCCAACTGAGGTACTGGGTTCATCTAACTGGGACTTGTTGGACAGTGGGTGCAGGACAGTGGGTGCAGCGCACCGAGCATAAGCCAAAGCAGGGCAAGGCATCACCTCACCCGGGAAGCACAAGGGCTCAGGGAATTCCCTTTCCTAGCCAAGGGAAGCTGTGACAGATGGCACCTGGAAAATTGGGTCACTCCCACCATAATACTGTGCTTTTCCAACAGTCTTAGCAAATGGCACAACAGGAGATTATATCCTGCGCATGGCTTGGAGGGTCCCATGCCCACAGAGCCTCACTCATTGCTAGCACAGCAGTCTGAGATGGAACTACAAGGCAGCAACAAGGCTGGGGGAGGGGCGCCCACCATTGCCGAGGCTTGAGTAAGTAAACAAAGCGTCCAGGAAGCTCAAACTGGGTAGAGCCCACCGCAGCTCAAGGAGGCCTGCCTGCCTCTGTAGACTCCACCTCTGGGGGCAGGGCATAGCCGAACAAGAGGCAGCAGAAACCACTGCAGACTTAAATGTCCCTGTCTGACAGCTTTGAAGAGAGCAGTGGTTTTCCCAGCACTGAGCTTGAGATCTGAGAATGGCCAGACTGCCTCCTGAAGTGGGTCCCTGACCCCCAAATAGGCTAACTGGGAGGCACCCCCAAGTAGGGGCAGACTAACACCTCACATGGCCGGGTACCCCTCTGAGACAAAGCTTCCAGAGGAACGATCAGGCAGCAACATTTGCTGTTCAGCAACATTTGCTGTTCAGCAACATGTGAGCAAAAACAAAAGTTAACTAATCTGTAAAAACATCTTTCTAATTTAATAACAGACCCTCTGTTATTAAAAGTTCTGCAGCCTCAGCTGCTGATACCCAGGAAAACAGGGTCTGGAGTGGACCTCCAGCAAACTCCAACAGACCTGCAGCTGAGGGTCCTGAGTGTTAGAAGGAAAACTAACAAACAGAAAGGACTTCCACACCAAAACCCATCTGTCGGTCACCATCATCAAAGACCAAAGGTAGATAAAACCACAAAGATGGGGCAAAACAGAGTAGAAAAGCTGAAAATTCTAAAAATCAGAGCACCTCTCCCCCTCCAAAGGAACACAGCTCCTCACCAGCAATAGAACAAAGCTGGATGGAGAAGGACTTTGACAAGTTGAGAGAAGAAGGCTTCAGATGATCAAACTTCTCCAAGCTAAAGGAGGAAGTTCAAACCCATTGCAAAGAAGCTAAAAACCTTGAAAACAGATTAGACGAATGGATAAGTAGAATAACCAGTGTAGAGAAGTCCTTAAATGACCTGATGGAGCTGAAAACCACGGCACGAGAACTATGTGACGAATGCACAAGCTTCAGTAGCCGATTCGATCAACTGGAAGAAATGGTATTAGTGATTGAAGATCAAATGAATGAAATGAAGCGAGAAGAGAAGTTTAGAGAAAAAAGAGTAAAAAGAAATGAACAAAGCCTCCAAGAAATATGGGACTATGTGAAAAGACCAAATCTACATCTGATTGCTGTACCTGAAAGTGACGGGGAGAATGAAACAAAGTTGGAAAACATTCTGCAGGATATTAACCAGGAGAACTTCCCCAACCTAGCAAGGCATGCCAACATTCAAATTCAGAAAATACAGAGAACGCCACAGAGATACTCCTTGAGAATAGCAACTCCAAGACACGTAATTGTCAGATTCACCAAAGTTGAAATGAAGGAAAAAATGTTAAGGGCAGCCAGAGAAAAAGGTCAGGTTACCCACAAAGGGAAGCCCATCAGACTAACAGCGGATCTCTCGGCAGAAACTCTACAAGCCAGAAGAGAGCGGGGGCAATAGTCAACATTCTTAAAGAAAAGAATTTTCAACCCAGAGTTTCATATCCAGCCAAACTAAGCTTCATAAGTGAAGGAGAAATAAAATCCTTCACAGATAAGCAAATGATGAAAGATTTTGTCACCACCAGGCCTGCCCTACAAGAGCTCCTGAAGGAAGCACTAAACATGGAAAGGAACAACTGGTACCAGTCACTGCAAAAACATGCCAAATTGTAAAGACCATTGATGCTAGGAAGAAACTGTGAGCAAAATAACAACTAACAAGCAAAATAACCAGCTAACATCATAATGACAGGATCAAATTCACACCTAACAATATCAACCTGAAATGTAAATGGGCTAAATGCTCCAATTAAAAGACACTACTGGCAAATTGGATAAAGAGTCCAAGACCCATCACTGTGCTGTATTCAGGAGACCCATCTCACATGCAGAGACACACATAGGCTCAAAATAAAGGGATGGAGGAAGATCTACCAAGCAAATGGAAAACAAAAAAAAAGGCAGGCGTTGCAATCCTAGTCTCTGATAAAACAGACTTTAAACCAACAAGGATCAAAAGAGACAAAGAAGGCCATTACATAATGGTAAAGGGATCAATTCAACAAGAAGAGCTAACTATCCTAAACATATATGCACCTAATACAGGAGCGCCCAGATTCATAAAGCAAGTCCTTAGAGACCTACAAAGAGACTTAGACTACCACACAATAATAACGGGAGACTTTAACACCCCACTGTCAACATTAGACAGAACAACAAGACAGAAAATTAACAAGGATATCCAGGAACTGAACTCAGCTCTGCATCAAACAGACTTAATAGACATCTACAGAACTCTCCACCACAAATTAACAGAATATACATTCGTCTCAGCACCACATCACACTTATTCCAAAATTGACCACATAGTTGGAAGTAAAGCACACCGCAGCAAATGAAAAAGAACAGAAATTATAACAAACTGTCTCTCAGACCACAGTGCAATCAAACTAGAACTCAGGATTAAGAAACTCACTCAAAACCGCTCAACTACATGGAAACTGAACAACCTGCTCCTGAATGACTACTGGGTACATAACAAAATGAAGGCAGAAATAAAGATGCTCTTTGAAACCAACAAGAACAAAGACACAACATACTAGAATCTCTGGGACACATTTAAAGCAGTGTGTAGAGGGAAATTTATAACACTAAATGCCCACAAGAGAAAGCAGGAAAGATCTAAAATTGACACCCTAACATCACAATTAAAAGAACTAGAGAAGCAAGAGCAAACAAATGCAAAAGCTATCAGAAGGCAAGAAATAACTAAGATCAGAGCAGAACTGAAGGAGATAGAGACACAAAAAACCCTTCAAAAAATAAATGAAACCAGGAGCTGGTTTTTTGAAAAGATCAACAAAATTATAGACCACTAGCAAGACTAATAAAGAAAAAAGAGAGAAGAATCAAATAGACGCAATAAAAAATGATAAAGGGGGTATCGCCACCAATCCCACAGAAATGCAAACTACCATCAGAGAATATTATAAACACCTCTAAGCAAATAAACTAGAAAACCTAGAAGAAATGGATAAATTCCTCAACACATATACCCTCCCAAGACTAAACCAGGAAGAAGTTGAATCCCTGAATAGACCAATAACAGTCTCTGAAATAGAGGCAATAAATAATAGTCTACCAACCAAAAAAAGTCCGGGACCAGATGGATTCACAGCTGAATTCTACCAGAGGTACAAGGAGGAGCTGGTACCATTACTTCTGAAACTGTTTGAATCGATAGAAAAACAGGGAATCCTCCCGAACTCATTTTATGAGGCCAGCATCATCCTGATACCAAAGCCTGGCAGAGACACAACAAAAAAAGAGAATTTTAGACCAATATCCCTGATGAACATTAATGCAAAAATCCTCAATAAAATACTGGCAAACCAAATCCAGCAGCACATCAAAAAGCTTATTCACCATGATCAAGTGGGCTACATCCCTGGGATGCAAGGCTGGTTCAACATACGCAAATCAATAAACGTAATCCAGTGTATAAACAGAACCAAAGACAAAAACCACACGATTATCTCAATAGATGCAGAAAACGCCTTTGACAAAATTCAATAGCCCTTCATGCTAAAAACTCTCAATAAATTAGGTATTGATGGGACATATCTCAAAATAATAAGAGCTATTTATGACAAACCCACAGCCAATATCATACTGAATGGGCAAAAACTGGAAGCATTCCCTTTGAAAACTAGCACAAGACAGGGATGCCCTCTCTCACCACTCCTATTCAGCATAGTGTTGGAAGTTCTGGCCAGGGTAATCAGGCAGGAGAAAGAAATAAAGGGTATTCAATTAGGAAAAGAGGAAGTCAAATTGTCCCTGTTTGCAGTTGACATAATTGTATATTTAGAAAACCCCATCGTCTCAACCCAAAATCTCCTTAAGCTGATAAGCAACTTCAGCAAAGTCTCAGGATACAAAATCAATGTGCAAAAATCACAAACATTCTTATACACCAATAACAAACAAACAGAGAGCCAAATCATGAGTGAACTCCCATTCACAATTGCTTCAAAGAGAATAAAATATCTAGGAATCCAACTTACAAGGGATGTGAAGGACCTCTTCCAGGAGAACTACAAACCACTGCTCAATGAAGTAAAAGAGGACACAAACAAATGCAAGAACATTCCATGCTCAAGAATAGGAAGAATTAATATCGTGAAAATGGCCATACTGCCCAAGGTAACTTATAGATTCAATGCCATCCCCATCAAGCTACCAATGACTTTCTTCACAGAATTGGAAAAAACTACTTTAAAGTTCACATGAAACCAAAAAAAGAGCCTGCATTGCCAAGACAATCCTAAGCCAAAAGAACAAAGCTGGAGGCATCACACTACCTGACTTCAAACTATACTATAAGGCTACAGTAACCAAAACAGCATAGTACAGGTACTAAAACAGAGATATAGACAAATAGAACAGAACAGAGCCCTCAGAAATAATACCACACACCTACAACCATCTGATTTTGACAAACCCGACAAAAACAAACAATGGGGAAAGGATTCCCTATTTAATAAATGGTGCTGGGAAAACTGGATAGCCATATGTAGAAAGCTGAAACTGGATCCCTCCCTTAGACCTTAAACAAAAAATAATTCAAGATGGATTAAAGACTTAAACGTTAGACCTAAAACCATAAAAACCCTAGAAGAAAACCTAGGCAATACCATTCAGGACATAGGCATGGGCAAGGACTTCACGTCTAAAACACAAAAAGCAATGGCAACAAAAGCCAAAATTGACAAATGGCATGTAATTAAACTAAAGAGCTTCTGCACAGCAAAAGAAACTACCATCAGAGTGAATAGGCAACCTACAGAATGGGAGAAAAATTTTGCAGGCTACTCATCCAACAAAGGGCTAATATCCAGAATCTACAAAGAACTCAAACAAATTTACAAGAAAACAACAACCCCATCAAAAAGTGGGCAAAGGATATGAACAGACACTTCTCAAAAGAAGACATTTATGCAGCCAACAGACACATGAAAAAATGCTCATCATCACTGGCCATCAGAGAAATGCAAATCAAAACCACAATGAGATACCATCTCACACCAGTTAGAATGGCGATCATTAAAAAGTCAGGAAACAACAGGTGCTGGAGAGGATGTGGAGAAATAGGAACACTTTTATACTGTTGGTGGGACTGTAAACTAGTTCAACCATTGTGGAAGACAGCGTGGCTATTCCTCAAGGATCTAGAACAGAAATACCATTTGACCCAGCCATCCCATTACTGAGTATATACCCAAAAGATTATAAATCATGCTGCTGTAAAGACACATGCACATGTATGTTTATTGTGGCACTATTCAAAATAGCAAAGACTTGGAACCAACCCAAATGTCCATCAATGATAGACTGGATTAAGAAAATGTGGCACATATACACCATGGAATACTATGCAGCCATAAAAAGGATGAGTTCATGTCCTTTGTAGGAACATGGATGAAGCTGGAAACCTCATTCTCAGCAAACTATCTCAAGGACAAAAAACCAAACACTGCATGTTCTCATTCGTAGGTGGGAATTGAACAATGAGAACACTTGGACACAGGAAGGGGAACATCACATACCAGGGCCAGTCGTGGGGTGGGGGAGGGGGGAGGGATAGCATTAGGAGAAGTACCTAATGTAAATGACGAGTTAATGGGTGCAGCACACCAACATGGCACATGTATACGTACGTAACAAACCTGCACGTTGTGCACTTGTACCCTAGAACTTAAAGTATAATAAAAAAAGAAGTGTTTATTTGCACCCATAAAAAATGCTTGCATGGTATTATTTAATTAATCTAAATAGTCTTTACTTCCCTACTTACCCAAAAGCATTTAAAACATCTCTCTGAAAGGATAGCGCTAGACAGATACACTTACCATCTTTTGTTTATTTACAAATGTAAATAAGTTAGATTCAGGGTTTCTTTATTCCGTAAGTCAGTTATAGACTCAGTAACCAGAAATTCATCTCATATATGACATAATACTTGGTGGTGGTGTCCTCAATATTAAGTTTTCATAGACAGATATACTTGCTGCATATATTCACAACTTAAGTACATATATTTCATTCAAAAAGCTACCTGGAATACTTCCAGTTGAGGAGCCAAGATAATTCTCATTCCCTTTTAGTGGCTAAGAAAGTGTCCAGGAAGATCAGCCTGGCTGACAAGGAAGGCAGTACCATAGAAGAGACACTGGCATGAGGGGATACCCGGAAGAAAAGGTCAGTAAAATACATCAATAATCAAATTCCCTAAAAAATCAGCAGATGAGGAAATATCAAAGCTATATTTCAGCAAGTAAATATGATTCTCATAAAATATGGAAAGATAAAGGACAGAGAGAAGAAACGAGAGGAGAGTAAAGAAAGAAGAAGCAGTGCTACAGGATCAACAAAATGTGCAGTTAGGAAGTACTTTGGGAGACATGTCAGTAGGTACAGCAGGTTGATAAGCCAGACCTTCCTACCTAACTCAAACTGTCCTGCTTCACAAAATCGATGTGTGAGTAAAATGTCTATTAACTGAATTACATATTAATGTGTGAGAGGAGTTTGCCATGTGAAGTATTTCTTTTGGTAAACTATATTTCTTTTTCTTTTTTTTTTTTTTTTGAGATGGGATCTCACTCCATTACCCAGGCTGGAGTGCAATGGCGTAATCTTGGCTCACTACAACCTCCACCTCCTGGGCTCAAGCAATCCTCTCACATCAACCTCCCAAGTAGCTGGAAACAAAGGCACGGGCCACCATGCCTGGATAATTTTTTCTATTTTTAGTAGAGATGGGGTTTCACCATGTTGCCCAGGCTGGTCTTGAACTTCTGAGCCCAAGTGGTCCACCTGCCTCAGCTTCCCAAAGTGCTGGGATTACAGGTCTGAGCCACCACACCTAGCCTAGGTAAACTATGTTTCTTTAATGAAGAATCATTTAGTAATGTGTATTTTGTCCCAATAGGTCTTTATCAATCCATTTTGTTAAAAATATAGAACACTTGCAATTTCACTTTTCTCTGAATGGTAACCAAAATATCAAAATGCTCTTCCCAGAAATCCTGAAATTTCTTGACAATTTTTTTGTTATTTGGTATAAGGAAACCAACACTATTTAACTCTTTTTTTTTTTTTTTGACACAGAGCCTCAAACTGTCGCCAGGCCAGTGTGTAGTGGTGCGATCTCAGCTCACTGCAACCTCACTCCCAGGTTCAAGCGATTCTCCTGCCTCAGCATCCCAAGTAGCTGGGACTACAGGTACACACCACCACACCCAGCTAATTCTTGTATTTTTAGTAGAGACAGGGGTTTCACCGTGTTGGCCAGGATGGTCTTGATCTCCTGACCTCATGATCTGCCTGCCTTGGCCTCCCAAAATGCTGGATTACAGGCATGAGCCACTGCACCCGGTCCCTTTACTCATTTTTTAAACCATGAAATTGCAAACAAATCCTCTTAAAAATTAGAAAGCTGTGATGTTTTTATTTAAAAGTAAAGATACTTCCCAATTAACATAAATACTGGTTACAATCTATGATTTCCAATAAACCTTCATGGAAATACATTTCTAGTATATTTACTAACTCCATTCCCTGAAAATACTTTAAACCTTTTATTTTGAAAGTTTTTAATTAAAAGTATGTTATACTTTCCTCAGGAAATAACTTCTGAAATGTAAAATTAAATACATCATCTAGATTAAAACAAGGAAGTTTTTTAAATTTTAAAAACAGACTTTTGAACATAAGGTACAGCAGCAATAATCTTTTGCCAAAAAAAAAAAAAGAATTCTGAAAGATATCAGCCTTCAGGAAGGTCCCTCTACAGCAACCTGTGGCCTGCCCACGAACCTTAATTAGTTTGAGAGATCATGATATAAAGCCTCTTCAGACTGGATAGGAGTGGTAGCTCTCTGTGTAGAAATAGAGCAAGCCTTTGTACCAGGTAATTTAAGGAGCAGCAACAGGCTAATATGTAGACAAGAGAGGGTGTAGCATGTGGTGTGGTTCTCAGTAGAGCAGCAGGCCTCTAATGAGGCCCAGTAGTGGATAGCAGCTGGTAAACTTGGGGCACAAAATAGGAGGCTCTGAAGGCCTTTATCTGCTAACAAAAGACTGCAAATTGCTCAAAGGCCTGAGTGGGCAATGAGAACATGTTCATATGGTGAGCCAGTATATAAATTTTCAAAACAAATATTACAATATATGAATTTACATTGCAATGACAATCAGTAGAGTTCTGTGATTGTAGACATTTTGGCAAGAAAAGATACAAGAATTGGCTGTAAAATTTTGTGTAAGAAAATCACCACCTGCTCTTCTGTCCGTTCTGGAACGCCCAGACTAAGATGCATACAGTGTATGTTGTGTCTATTTGTGTAACCATGACATACATTCTGTCTGCAACCCCGGACAACTGACAATTAAAATATGATATGTTTTATAGAGTAGTACAAAATGAATGGAATTTATGCATGATGAAATCACTTCCTACTTACCCAAAAAGAAATTAATAATGTAACAGCAAATCATATAAACCACAAGAAAATGCTCAAATCTTTGTGATAAGAGAACAAGAGTGATCCTAGATTTTGATGAATGATCCTAAATAGGTTTTTGTGGATCCTTACATCCTTTTCTGCCCTCTGTACAGTTTGTTTTCTAACAGCAAGCATTCTCTTCAGTAGTTCTACTGGCAGGGTGGCACAACCAGGGATTCCCAAAGGAAAACCACATGTCTGGATACTAAATATACTATTTAGTTAAATATTGAACGTTTTTAGCACTGATGTGAACAATCTCAGAAGTTTGTTTCTTGCATTCTATATCTCTTGAGAAAACAGTTTTTCCAACTTTATGTGTATGGATACACAGGATAAATTTTCAAGGAAAAGGAGAGCATATCTTGCACCCATACAGATCCAAAGCAAAGAAAGACTCAGTCTTAAAAACACATGTCAACAGCTGGGTGTGGTGGCAAGTACCTATAGTCCTAGCTTCCCGGGAGGCTGAAGCAGGAGAATCACTTCAGCCAGGAGTTTCAGGCCAGCCTGGGAAACATAGCAAGGCCCTATATCAAAAAGAAAAACAACAACAACAACAACAACAAAAACACACGTCACAGGTCATGCATCTCCTACTCTTGTAATAATCTGAAGCACTCATTTAATTTTAGAAGAACCCCCTTTGCATTTCTTAACACCCTACTTGCAAGGCTTTGTTGTTCTTGAAATTTGTGGACCACCATAATTGTACCTCCATGATTTATAATTTGAAATGATTTCTTACTCACATTTTTTTCCATCCTCCCCACATCTAATTCTTCATGTTTTTCTAGTCCTTCATCTGATGTCTCACTTCCGTAGCCATCTTGTAGGTCAGTCCCCACCACCTTAGCTCTGGGTCAGGGCTAAGAAGACAGGCTACTCCCTGTCTGGCGTCTCTATCTTGTCAATACTGTTCAGCCCTGGAGTGCCTCAAACTCTATGCTCTCTGCTGTGTTACTCCTTGACCGAAATCCTGCAGTGGCTCCTTATTTCCTGAAGGGTCTGTCTAACGTGGAGGCTTTCCACCAACTGTCCTCGAGTTCACACTTGTCTGAACTTTCCTCCCAGTGCATCCACTTTCTGGCAAGCACTACTTCCCAAAGCAACTCTCTGCCTCTTTATGGAAGCACTTCAACCTACTTCTCCCATCAGGCCTGCTTCTATCTCCTATCTACTCATGCCACCTCCCCTACAAGTGTTTCCTAACTATTCAACATATGTCTTAGTACTCAAAGTAGATCGTAGGCAGGAAATTAATTTTCTGCTGGCACTCTAGTAATTTAATAAACATGTATTGAGGGCCCTGAATGAAAAAAAAAAAGTACAATATTGTTCATTCCCAGTAATCTAGATAGAGACATTTGAGATGCAAGTTATAACCCACATCCTAGATCAGATATTATTTTTAAAGTTTCTTCCTCCATTGGGATGATTTATGCTACAGGCTCTGTCCACCAGAGAAGAAAATTACATTGACCCAACAATTACAAATTCTTTCACCTCACACAATACACACACATCCTTTCTCTCATTCTCTCTCTCTGTCTCTCCTCAGCAATGCACTGCATTAAAACTCATTCATTGTTCACAACTTCGTATGTAACAGCCTCACTGGAAAGTGTCCTATCATTCATTGGTGAATAGGGTAACTATTCAATCAACAGAAAATGTGAGCAATAATTAGCCTGTAAGAGGACGAGGACATGCAGGCTCACCCTTTTCCTGCTCAGACCACGTACTCCCAGGCAGAGTACGCCTTCATTCAAGTTAGGTGTTGGTGCCCATGACAGAACATGGAGAAGAAACCTGAGATAAGCACAATTTACCTCCATAAATTGCATATATACACAGCAAGTTTATTCTTCCAGCCAGGAATATTTTTGTTTTCATTCATCGTTATTACTAAAGACACAAATTTTTGTTTATAATTCATGCCATAGTAAATTGATAATTTTGGGCTCTGAAAACAGATTCTTGCCTCTGATTTGTTTCAGCAAATTACTGAAGCAAAGCACAGGCGAGAGCAAGTGCGCCCAGCTCCCCCCCACCTCTTCTCCCTCACACAGCCTCCCTCAAATCCTGATGAACTGAGCCTATCAAAAGTCTCCAGTGTGTGATGTTCATTCAATTACAAAGTCCATTCGACTTGATTATGGATCATAATGAAAATATCCGCCTTAGGCTAGAGGAATGGCCCGGTCGGAGGTGAGAGAATAGGAGCCACTCGGCAGGGGCCAAGCAAAGCACCAGGCAGCCAGGGTTGGTGGCCTTAGGGGTCAGTCATTTGTCACAAGCCGCAGTCAGTGAGGTTCTAGCAAAATTACCTAACCTCTGAGACACCACACTGCAGCTCCCCTACTGACAGATGGAGCCCTTGGTTAAAATATTCCTGGGCTTTTGGTTAAGAGTTGGTCTTTTTACAAAGTTTATGTTTCAATTTCCTATTAGCAAATTGTTTTGACCCCTATAATAGTCATTTCTAAGACTGATTTGGCTCAGTGATAGTCTTCCTTTATATGCCCAATTTTACTAGGAAATCCCAACACTAATGACTATTAGCTTTTATTCCAGTGGTAAGGGTAGCACTCTTTCCAGATATCTTCTTTTGTAAGTGCTCAGTCCACTTATATTTGAAAATAACATTGTTAAGCATTCTCTTACTCACAAACTAGTTAGAATCCTCTACTGTACATAAAACAATGATAATTACCTTTCCAATGTCTTTCTTCTCTACTGGGCAAGAAGCTGCAAGAAGACAAGAAGGAAAGAATCTCCTCTGTTTTGCTAATCAACATATGCCCAGGCCCTAAGACAATGCCTGCTCACAAAAAAAAAAAAATGTTGAATAGTTACATCATAAAAATGACATATTAACTTCAACCTCAGTGCTATCATCAAGATATCTATGTCCAACATTTTAATATGAGACAGTGTTTTCCAGGTGTTCCTAAAGCTGTCCTCACAGGGCTAACAAGAATTCTGGATAGAAATAGAGTTATAATTAAGCGTTTATCAGGCTGCACTTTGGCCCACTTCCTTGTAAGGGAAAGTCACCATAGCACTAGATACTGACCATTTGCATCCCAAAGCTTCTATAGATAGGATTTCTGATGTTAGAATCATAAGGCTTTTGTTTAAGAATTGCTAAAGCAGATCCTGAATTCTAGCAGAACAGCTGATGCTGATCATTTTAAAGACCCCCCACAGAGGAACTGAATCAGCCTGAGAATACAGTTTCTTCACCTCCCAGTCCCATAACTTCACACTGCACTCTGACCAACCAATGATCTCCACACTTTGACTCACTCCAAAATCCTTAAAAATCTTAACCCCAAGCCTTTCAAATAGATGGATTTGAAGATTCCTCCCATTTCCTCTTTTGGCTGTCCTATATTTAAACCTCTTTTTCTGCTCCAACCTGGAGTCTCAGCATATTGACTTGCTGTGCAACAGACTTATTACAGTTGCATTCCTTAGCTTAGTCTAGTAAGACCAGTCATCATCAAAAATAAACCTTATTTAAACACAGATGGTAGAGAAAAACCAGGAAAAATCCCAAGGGAATGGAAAACCTCACTCATGCCCCCTCAGCTTCCTATATCATGTGATATTTTTAATGACAGTGTGATTTTCCTCCTTGCTTCCCTTGGGTCCCAGCAAAGATAAAGGATGCCATTCTGCAGGAAGTCATCTAGCCTCAATTGAGTCTATGTGTGAACAAGATACTGGGATGCATTTCCTGACTTCTTTGGCCTCAAAGTTCATACTTCAGCAATACCAAATTACCTATAGCCTTACACTTCCATGCTTATGTCTGTAATCTGCCCTCTGCCTGGAAAACCTGCCCTCAATACCATGATCTTCTTCATTTGGCTATTTTCTATTTGTCCTTCAAGTCTCACTTCAGGTCGTTTCTTCCAGGAAGCCTTCCTTGACTGCCCTATGTTGGTCTCCATACCTGCCATAGAACACTGTGCTACCTCTGTCATCATACATCACATTATATTAACAGGATCCATTTATTTGCCTGTGTCATTCTAGATTTCTAGCTCTGAATGTGCAGGAATTGTGTCATCTTCTTAATTTCCTCAGCTCCTAACACAATGCTGGACAAAGAGTAGTTGTTCCATAAATATAATGGGCCAATAGCCTTTCCTTGAGAAGGGACAGAGATGGTGAGGCAGAACACATCCATGGACTATATACTCACCTGGAGAAGCAGCAAGGCGTGAGTGAGAGTGAGACTGTGGTGAAACAGAGCAAAGCCAAAAAGACTCTGAAGGCCTCATGTGGGCAGCTGGCAAGGAAGGTAGTGAAGAAGGAGGGACTGAGGACAATGGGCCCAACCCTTTCATCCAATTGATGGCATCAATTCAATCCAGTACATTAAGAAACTAAACAGACTGAAAATAAAACCAGTTCACAAAAATTCATAAATAATAGAGATAAACAAGAGGTCAGTATGGGACAAAATGGTCACTTAGATTACATAACTAACCTGTCAGAAAGGACACATACTCTTGCCAAGAAAGACCCTGGACCGTATGGACCACAATAAAGCCCTAGGGGATCCAAATGTTGAGCCACATTTTTCTGGTAATGGCAATTTTTGTTACTAACTGTATGACTTTCCATTTGAAAGGCCTGGCTTATCAAGGGAGGTAGAGAGTATTTCATTTTTGGCTCATTTACTACCACCTTTAATCACTGCCATAGTCACATTCTTACTTATTCTTACTTCTGCATAAAAGAGACAGAATAAAGTTTCAAAAGGGCTCAAGGGCTCAAAGCATCGAGCATAAAAATCTTCATAAGACAACCTAAATCAAAAATAGCATACAGTTTACATTTCCCTTGAATCTCTATGACAATGAACTCTTTTTGCTGACTAATTAGTACCCAGTATGAGATTCATCATAAGAGTAGAGAGAATATTTGCTTTGTAAAATGCATTTTAAATTAAGCCATTTTTAAATGTGATTAAAATAAACAGGCTAAATCAGAATTCCAAAAAAAGAGCATTTTTAATACAAATTCCAGAAAATGTTAATAAATAAGGCTGACTGTAGGGTTCCAGGGTAAAATAAATTTTGGAAATACTGAATTATCTGTAGACAAGCAGGCTTCTTTGCTGCAGGACTTCTCAGAACCTTTGTTATGTTAATATGCATTATAAATCTCTAAAAGGATAATATATTATGCAACATTTTACCAGCGTATTTGACTATAAACCCTTTTTCATGGCACATACTTTGGAAAGCCTAGGCTACATGCCCTGAAGGGTGACTAAATATTCCTGAACCAGTTGGTAGGTACATAGCAGCTCGTGTTAGAAGAGGTAGATACTCTAGACCCTGAAACCATAGGCTAGCTTCACAGCTATCCATCCCCTTACAACACATAATAACCCTGGGCATGGTCTGCTTCCAGCTTCCCAGAAAACCCCAATAGAAGTAGCATATGTCAAGACAAACCAGCTGTAATCAAGTGACCTTCATCCTGGGGCAAGAAGAATGGGAAATTAATTAGAGCAAGACACACTGATGTCAAAAATTCCCAAGGAAATCTTAACAAATACCTATTATCTGGTCACTCATCTTTTGACTAGATTGAAATGTCAAAGGAGAGCAAAACTGCACCAGAATTTTAAATAGGCCATCTAGTTTTATCCCAAACTGAATTAAATTGAAATTGTGGATCAAAAGCACCATCAGAAAAACTATGAAAATTATGGCATATAAATTACTTTGAGAAAAAAATTGAAACAAGAAAAACCAGCAGCGCAGGAAAAATTATAGCAAATTGCAGTGTAGGCTGGAATGTCAGCAGACAGGACCCAGAGGCAAAAGGGTGAAGAGACATATTATAGTCAACTCTGATTTCCCAAGTTTTGCCACACATAAGGTCCCTCATAAGAAAAGCAGCCACTGGAACTGATTGCACAGAAGTTGCCTCACAATGTAGGTCAAGTGATGCAATCACACCTACCACAGCTAAATGGTCTAGGGATGAAGCTAAACCCAAAGGTGGTCATCTATAGGCCAAGTGCAGTGAAGAAAGACTAGGTTGGGAAAGTTGATTACTCTTTGCTTTGTCTTCTTTTAGATGGCAAATCCAATCTTCTGGGATTTGTAATTCCATTTTCTTTTTTTGAGATGGAGTCTCACTCTGTCGCCCAGGAGTGCAGTGGCGTGATCTCGTCTCACTGCAACCTCCACCTCCCAGGCGATTCTCCTGCCTCAGCCTCATGAGTAGCTGGGATTACAGGCACCTGCCACCACGCCAGGCTAATTTTTGTATTTTCAGTAGAGATGGGGTTTCGCCATGTTGGCCAGACTGGTCTCAAACTCCTGACCCAAGTGATCCGCCCACCTCTGCCTCCCAAAGTGCTGGGATTACAGGCATGAGCCACTGCACCCAGCCTGAAATTCCATTTTCTAATGACAATGGTTCTGACTTTGAGAGAAGATACATGAGCTGAAAAAATTTAGGTTGTAGATATAGAAAAAGTGGATTTACCTAATTATTCGATTTCCCTTCAAAGTCTAGAGATTGTCAGTCACATCTATTTCTCCTGTTCTGTTCAATTGGTAAAATTTAGTTAATGTTATTTTTATAACTAAATGTTCAGTTTTCTCATTCCCCCAATAGAGGGATAGTATCTTCAAAACGGAATTTTTGTGAAAAGAGATATATTTTAACAACTATTATATTATCCATAGGAAAGGGAGACATTCTTACATGATATGGTTTCTCATTTATAATAAAAACACAGGCTGGGCACGGAGGCTTATGCCTGTAATGCCAACACTTTGGGAGGATGAGAGGGGTGGATCACTTGAGGTCAGGAGTTTGAGACCAGCCTGACCAAGATGGTGAGATCCCATTTCTACTAAATACAAAAATTAGCCGGGCATGGTGGTGGGCGCCTGTAATCTCAGCTACTCAGGAAGCTGAGGCACAAGAATTGCTTAAACCCAGGAGGCAGAGGTTGCAGTGAGCCAAGATCATGCCACTGCACTCCGGCCTGGGAGACAGAGTGAGACTCCATCTCACAAAAAAAGAAAAAAGAAAAAAAAAAGACATTAACCTATATTTTTCCTTATTCTTTAAGTACCATCATAATATGCAGCCCAATATTCATTTTTAAGTACCTCCTCCAAACTTATTGAAATTATTCATCTATTTTCAAACCACATTACATTTTTAAACAGGTCTTTAAATAAAATCAGCCACTTTCCCCAATGAGGCTCTTTCTTGATTACTAATTCATTTCAAAAGATTACATAAAAATAGATATATTACCCCCATCCCAATTAGAAAATGTTGCCAATCTCCAGATGAGTGGTAACACACATACCATCCTAATATGCCTTCTCTTGTTCTGGCCATGAACCAGTTTCTAACGTTGGAAGTCAGCTTCAAACAGGCTTTTGTTTATTTGCATCTGCCAGAGGCAAGGCCAGAGGGCCTGGATGTATAAAAGTATCTCACACTCAGAAGGAGGCCCTCAAGCCTTTGTGCCAGTAGATGTGCAAAGAAGTTTAAGTAAGTGTGGGAAAACAGCAACTGTGGATCAGAATTTGCCATAAGGCAAGATCTAACACAGATTTTTTCTGGTTTGCCACAGACAGATGGAATAGCAGCATAATAGGCTTGGCCAAAGGGTCTCCTGAGCTATTCTCTCCATTGTACACACACAAGGGAGACAGCAAAAACACAAAGAAACAGTGCTTAGGAAGGAAGTGTCTCCTTAAAAGCAAAGCCCTCTACCCATTTATTATTTTGATCAAAAAGTAAGAAAAGGGATTGATGCAAAATGCTTCCATGTGTCCTCCTTGAAGGTCAGTGCATTTGTTTTTGAGGGTCAAACTTGCCACGTGGGTACCACCAGTCTTCACTCTCGGTGCAAAGACAGGCAGCTGGGCAAAGGACAGCCAGGACTTTTTTAAAGCTGTGTCTTAGCTCAGTACCACCTACAGACTCAAATCTTACTCTTCAGCAAAACAGCTAGGTACCAGTCACTGTATATCACCAAAGCAAAGAGCAGCCAAAAGGACCTACAGGAACGGTTTCAGCCACACCTGTCCAGCTGAACTATGTCTTGACGAGGTATACAACTGTCCTGTCCCTCAAAATAAATGAAAACAAGGAGGGAAGAAAATTTTCCTAAATATTCTATATAATCTCAATAAGAACATTTTTTTAAAACTACTGTTAAATGAGACCATTAAACAATTGAAGAAAGAAAGAATGAATAGCAGAAAAGTGATATTTTTTCTCAAAATGGTTTAAATAGATAAAATAAAATTGGCCACGAGTTTATCATTGTTGAAACTAAGATGGATGCATAGGGCCTTGTTATACTATTTTGTCCACTTCTTGTATTTTTAACATTTTCTATAATAAAGTTTTTTAGTTACTTTATAAGTGTATAACTTTTCAGCTTTTCAAACAAAATATAGCATTACTATCAATAGTATAAGTAGTATAATGTTTACTTTTAAAGTTGTTTTTTAATCTGAGGTTAAGGAAATGGCCTGCTTAAAACAAGAACTTGCTCCCAAATACAACTTTTCCCATAAAACAAGTTACCTACAAGCACCTAAGAGAGAATGATATAACTGTAGTACCCTTTCAGAGAGGTTTTAAAAGAAATTCAGGGAGTTTTTCCATAAAATTTTAGTTTTTCTAGGACCTAGAAAAATAAACTAAAAATCACTGTTTCTATCCACTGAGAAACTCTGCACAAAACCAAATGTCTCCAAGAAACTCATCCTGATCGCTAGTGTTCCCTGATGTAGACTGATATATACAAATACATTTCAGCACAATTTCAGTCTGTTCACAGAATATGTTTAAGTTCAAAAAGGAAAACCTTCTACTTTTAGTTTTTGATTATTTTTGTTTTTTGGGTTTTTTGTTGTTTTTTGCTTGTTTGTTTGTTTGTTTGATTTTTCCCAGCCTAACTTTCTATGTATGTATATGTTGTGAATGTAGCACAGGCAATCCTTTGTGAAGGTCATCCTGCAATAACACTCAAGTGCAAATGATTCCTTTTAAAGCCTTTAAATATTTTTTAAGTATGTTCCATTTATGTCATTCAATTGAAGAAAATTTTTATGATTTAATGCTACAAAACATAGAAATATCTATGGGCCAAGAGCCAAAATAACATGGCTTAAAAAAAGATTTCCAGTTAAACCTAAAAAGTGACATTTAGAGAGAAATTCATAACATTTCAGAGAAATGGCTGGATTGGTTTCACCGTACATATTGAAAGTAGTGAAATAAATAAAATCTTTTAAAGAACAGGCTGTGACAATTTTCAACACAACACTTAACACACAATGAAGACAGAACATCTTCCACTCCATATCTGTAAAAAATAAAAATTAGCATTAGAAATCCTACAAAAAAATTAGAAAAAAATTTACCATTTACAGTCATTGATACAATAAACATATTGTACCCAGCAGGGTACTGGGAACCCCATATCCAGAAATCAGTAAGACACAATCCTAGTTCTCTGGGAAAGTATATTTGACAGTGCACATATACAAGCAGACACTGACATTTGGTATTCTTTTCATTAAAATAAAAAGTCGGTTCTTCCTAACCATGAGCATGGAATGTTCTTCCATTTGTTTGTGTCCTCTTTTATTTCATTGAGCAGTGATTTGTAGTTCTCCTTGAAGAGGTCCTCCACATTCCTTGTAAGTTGGATTCCTAGGTATTTTATTCTCTTTGAAGCAATTGTGAATGGGAGTTCACTCATGATTTGGCTCTCTGTTTGTCTGTTATTGGTGTATAAGAATGCTTGTGATTTTTGTACGTTGATTTTGTATCCTGAGACTTTGCTGAAGTTGCTTATCAGCTTAAGGAGATTTTGGGCTGAGACGATGGGGTTTTCTAAATACACAATCATGTCATCTGCAAACAGGGACAATTTGACTTCCTCTTTTCCTAATCAAATACCCTTTATTTCTTTCTTCTACCTGATTGCCCTGGCCAGAACTTCCAACACTATGTTGAATAGGAGTGGTGAGAGAGGGCATCCCTGTCTTGTGCCAGTTTTCAAAGGGAATGCTTCCAGTTTTTGCCCATTCAGTATGATATTGGCTGTGAGTTTGTCATAAATAGCTCTTATTATTTTGAGATACATCCCATCAATAACTAATTTATTGAGAGTTTTTAGCATGAAGGGTTGTTGAATTTTGTCAAAGGCCTTTTCTGCGTCTATTGAGATAATCATGAGGTTTTTGTCTTTGGTTCTGCTTATATGCTGGATTACGTTTATTGATTTGCGTATGTTGAACCAGCCTTGCATCCCAGGGATGAAGCCCACTTGATCATGGTGGATAAGCTTTTTGATGTGCTGCTGGATTTGGTTTGCCAGTATTTTATTGAGGATTTTTGCATCGATGCTCATCAGGGATATTGGTCTAAAATTCTCTTTTTTTGTTGTGTCTCTGCCAGGCTTTGGTATCAGGATGATGCTGGCCTCATAAAATGAGTTCGGGAGGATTCCCTCTTTTTCTATCAATTGGAATAGTTTCAGAAGGAATGGTACCAGTTCCTCCTCGTACCTCTGGTAGAATTCGGCTGTGAATCTGTCTGGTCCTGGACTTTTTTTTGGTTGGTAGACTATGAATTATTGCTGCAATTTCAGAGCCTGTTATTGGTCTATTCAGGGATTCAACTTCTTCCTGGTATACTCTTGGGAGGGTGTATGTGTCCAGGAATTTATCCATTTCTTCTAGATTTTCTAGTTTATTTGCATAGAGGTGGTTATAGTATTCTCTGATGGTAGTTTGTATTTCTGTGGGATCGGTGGTGGTATCCCCTTTATTATTTTTTATTGCATCTATTTGGTTCTTCTCTCTTTTATTCTTTATTAGTCTTGCTAGTGGTCTATTAATTTTGTTGATCCTTTCAAAAAACCAGCTCCTGGTTTCATTGATTTTTTGAAGGGTTTTTTGTGTCTCTATCTCCTTCAGTTCTGCTCTGATCTTAGTTATTTCTTGCCTTCTGCTAGCTTTTGAATGTGTTTGCTCTTGCTTCTCCAGTTTTTTTGTGATGTTAGGGTGTCAATTTTAGATCTTTCCTACTTTCTCTTGTGGGCATTTAGTGCTATAAATTTCCCTCTACACATTGCTTTAAATGTGTCCCAGAGATTCTGGGATGTTGTGTCTCTGTTCTCATTGATTTCAAAGACCATCTTTATTCCTGCCTTCATTTCGTTATGTACCCTGTAGTCATTCAGGAGCAGGTTGTTTAGTTTCCATGTAGTTGAGCAGTTTTGAGTGAGTTTCTTAATCCTGAATTCTAGTTTGATCACACTGTGGTCTGAGAGACAGTTTGTTATAATTTCTGTTCTCTTACATTTGCTGAGGAGTACTTTACATCCAGCTATGTGGTCAGTTTTGGAATAAGTGTGATGTGGTGCTGAGAAGAATATATATTCTGCTGATTTGGGTTGGAGAGTTCTGTAGATGTCTATTAGGTCTGTTTGGTGCAGAGCTGAGTTCAATTCCTGGATATCCTTATTAATTTTCTGTCTCGTTGATCAGTCTAATGTTGACAGTGGGGTATTAAAGTCTCCTGTTATTATTGTGTGGGAGTCTAAGTCTCTTTGTAGGCCTCTAAGGACTTGCTTTATGAATCTGGGTGCTCCTATATTGGGTGCATATATGTTTAGGATAGTTAGCTCTTCTTGTTGAATTGATCCCTTTACCATTATGTAATGGCCTTCTTTGTCTCTTTTGATCTTTGTTGGTTTAAAGTCTGTTTTATCAGAGACTAGGATTGCAACCCCTGCCTTTTTTTTGTTTTCCATTTGCTTGGTAGATCTTCCTCCATCCCTTTATTTTGAGCCTATGTGTGTCTCTGCATGTGAGATGGGTCTCCTGAATACAGCACAGTGATGGGTCTTGGACTCTTTATCCAATTTGCCAGACTGTGTCTTTTAATTGGAGCATTTAGCACATTTACATTTAAAGTTAATATTGTTATGTGTGAATTTGATCCTGTCATTATGATGTTAGCTGGTTATTTTGCTCGTTAGTTGATGCAGTTTCTTCCTAGCATCGACGGACTTTACAATTTGGCATGTTTTTGCAGTGGCTGGTACTGGTTGTTCCTTTCCATGTTTAGTGCTTCCTTCAGGAGCTCTTGTAGGGCAGGCCTGGTGGTAACAAAATCTCTCAACGCTTGCTTGTCTGTAAAGGATTTTATTTCTCCTTCACTTATGAAGCTTAGTTTGTCTGGATATGAAATTCTGGGTTGAAAATTCTTTTCTTTAAGAATGTTGAATAATGGCCCCCACTCTCTTCTGGCTTGTAGAGTTTCTGCCGAGAGATCCACTGTCAGTCTGATGGGCTTCCCTTTGTGGGTAACCTGACCTTTCTCTCTGGCTGCCCTTAACATTTTTTCCTTCATTTCAACTTTGGTGAATCTGACAATTATGTATCTTGGAGTTGCTCTTCTCAAGGAGTATCTCTGTGATGTTCTCTGTATTTCCTGAATTTGAATGTTGGCCTGCCTTGCTAGGTTGGGAAAGTTCTCCTGGATAATATCCTGCAGAGTGTTTTCCAACTTGGTTCCATTCTCCCCGTCACTTTCAGGTACGCCAATGAGACATAGATTTTGTCTTTTCACATAGATCCATATTTCTTGGAGGCTTTGTTTGTTTCTTTTTACTCTTTTTTCTCTAAACTTCTCTTCTCGCTTCATTTCATTCATTTGATCTTCAATCACTGATACCCTTTCTTCTAGTTGATCGAGTCGGCTACTGAAGCTTGTGCATTCGTCACGTAGTTCTTGTGCCATGGTTTTCAGCTCCATTAGGTCATTTAAGTTAGGAAGAATCAATATTGTGAAAATGGCCATACTGCCCAAGGTAATTTATAGATTCAATGCCATCCCTATCAAGCTACCAACGACTTTCTTCACAGAATTGGAAAAAAATACTTTAAAGTTCATATGGAACCAAAAAAGAGCCCGCATTGCCAAGTCAATCCTAAGCCAAAAGAACTAAGCTGGAGGCATCACACTGCCTGACTTCAAACTATGTTACAAGGCTACAGTAAGCAAAACAGCATGGTACTGGTACCAAAACAGATATAGACCAATGGAACAGAACAGAGCCCTCAGAAATAATACCACTCATCTACAACCATCTGATCTTTGACAAACCTGACAAAAACAAGAAATGGGGAAAGGATTCCCTATTTAATAAATGGTGCTGGGAAAACTGGCTACCCATATGTAGAAAGCTGAAACTGGATCCTGTCCTTACACCTTATACAAAAATTAATTCAAGATGGATCAAAGACTTAAATGTTAGACCTAAAACCATAAAAACCCTAGAAGAAAACCTAGGCAATATCATTCAGGACATAGCCATATCAAGGACTTCATGTCTAAAA
Source organism: Pan paniscus (assembly GCF_029289425.2). Lineage (NCBI taxonomy): Eukaryota > Metazoa > Chordata > Mammalia > Primates > Hominidae > Pan > Pan paniscus. The sequence goes on along the minus strand of NC_073254.2, from coordinate 119,702,428 downwards.
CACCAAAAGCAATGGCAACAAAAACCAAAATTGATAAATGGGATCTAATTAAACTAAAGAGCTTCTGCACAGCAGAAGAAACTACCATCAGAGTGAACAGGCAACCTACAGAATGGGAGAAAATTTGGGCAATCTATTCATCTGACAAAGCACTAATATCCAGAATCTACAATGAACTCAAACCAATTTACAAGTAAAAAACAAACAACCCCATCAAAAAGTGGGCAAAAGATATGAACAGACACTTCTCAAAAGAAGACATTTACGCAGCCAAGAGACACATGAAAAAATGCTCGTCATCACTGGCCATCAGAGAAATGCAAATCAAAACCACAATGAGATACCATCTCACACCAGTTAGAATGGCGATCATTAAAAAGTCAGGAAACAACAGGTGCTGGAGAGGATGTGGAGAAATAGGAACACTTTTACACTGTTGGTGGGACTGTAAACTAGTTCAACCATTGTGGAAGACAGTGTGGCAATTCTGCAAGGATCTAGAACTAGAAATACCATTTGATCCAGCCATCCCATTACTGGATATATACCCAAAGGATTATAAATCATGCCACTATAAAGACACATGCACACGTATGTTCATTGTGGCACTATTCACAATAGTAAAGACTTGGAACCAACCCAAATGTCCATCAATGATAGACTGAATTAAGAAAATGTGGCACATATACACCATGGAATACTATGCAGCCATAAAAAGGGATGAGTTCATGTCCTTGTAGGAACATGGATGAAGCTGGAAACCATCATTCTGAGCAAACTATCACAAGGACAAAAAAACAAACACTGCATGTTCTCACTCATAGGTGGGAATTGAACAAAGAGAACACCTGGACACGGGAAGGGGAATGTCACACACCGGGGCTTGTAGTAGGGTGGGGGGTGGGGGAGGGATAGCATTAGGAGATATACCTAATATAAATGACGAGTTACTGGGTGCAGCACACCAACATGGCATATGTATACATATGTAACAAACGTGCACGTTGTGCACATGTACCCTAGAACTTAAAGTATAATTTAAAAAAAAAATTGGGAGAATATTGGATTATAGTTTTCCTGACAAGCTCCCTATTCATTAATAATAAACTTAAAATTTAACATTCATATGCCAAGGTTCTATAATTAATAGTTAAACTATTAGAACTTTGATAAATATAATATTTGTTATCTATTAGTAATGATTCAAAATGTATAATTCACTTAATGCATTACCTATTATTTTCTCATTAAAAAAACTGAAAAATATTCACAACTTTTTTTTATTATAACTGGCTTTCCTTATTCTGATTATACTGAAAGCATTTACACCTGAGTATCATTCTCACAGAGTCCTTATATTTTGTAAAGGAGAAAAGACTAGAAATGATCAGTCTAGTAGCTCCCGGAAACAACAGTAACTCCCCTTGGACCAACAGGGGAGTTCCAGGAAAGCAGTAAGAGAGCTACAACCTAACCACACAGTATCACAGAAATAGTAATTACCTATAAAATCTCCTGCTTCCTTTTCTCTTTTCTCTGTTTTTTTATTCCTGATGCTTCTTCCACTGGTATAGGCCATGAAACAGATTAATCTCACATCAGGCTCAAGAAAGTTGAGACAGAGTTATATAGTGAGATTTTTTAAAGGAGAAAAAGAAAAAAAACACAAAGGGAAGTATTTCTATTACTGTTACAGGAAATATGAAAATAGATATAAATAAATATATTTTTTTCAGTATAGCATTAAATTCCATTGGTACATAGTGTGTGTTTTACTCTGTTGGCAATAGATATCTGACTAAAAACCAAATTGCATGCTACTTCCATGCCATAAATCTGGAAAAGGTTTCTAAATAGGATTTTGGTATACTTGTATCATTCATCTCCCCCAAAAATGGTAGCCCTTATTTTTAACAATAAGTGCTGATATTCACTGACAGGTTTACAAATAGTGTACAACTATATTATGAGGTAGATAGTATCATTACTCCCATAGACACAATGTTATCACGTGGAGTGATAGGTGAAGTGTGGCATCACCCAGCTCTTTCTGAAGGATGGGAGGATGGAGGAATCTCCAGAAGACCTACCTTGGGCCAAGACCTGGGAGATAAATTAGAACCCAACAGTTAGACATGGGCTTGATGAAGGGCACCTAGTCAGAGGGACAAAATGTGCAAATGCAGAGAGGTATGGGTAGTTATGCATGGCGGTAAGAAGTTACATATGTCGGGGGCAGGAAGAGCACTGGGGGTAGTGGCTAGAAATAAAGTTGAAAAAATTCACAAAGAGCTTGGTCTACCAGGCTGAGAAGACTCAGATTTACGCTTTAGGCACTGAAGAGCCACTGGGGAATTCTGCAAATAGATGATGAGATTTGCATTTTAGAAAGATCTCTCTGATGGTAGTTTAAGGACAGATTTCAGTGAAACCAGAATGAAAATAAAATAAGCAATTGATAGATTAATTTTTTAATTTATTTTTTATTTTCTATATACAAAGTGTATAACATAATGTTTTGATATTCATATACATAGTGAAATAAGCACTAAAGTCAAATTAACGTATCCATCACCTTCTGTATTAGTTCGCTCTTATATTGCTATAAAGGCGTACCTGAGACTAGGTAACTATAAAGAAAATATTTAATTGGTTCATGGTTCTGCAGGCTCTACAGGAAGCATAACACAGGCATCAGCTTCTGGGGATACCTCAGGAAGCTTCCAATGATGGTGGAAGGTGAAGGGGGAGCAGGTGTCTCACATGGCAGAAGCAAAAGCAAGAAAGAGAGAGGGGGAAGGTGCCACACATTTTTAAATGACCAGATCTCACAAGAACGAACTCACTATCATGAGGACAGTACCAAGGGGACAGTACTAAACCATTCACAAGAAATCTGCCCCTATGATCCAATCAACTCCCACCAGGCCCCACCTTCAACAGTGAGGATTACATTTCAACATGAGATTTGGGCAGGGACACACATCGAAACTATATCGCCTTCCACAGTTATCCTTTTTGTGTGTGTATAGTAAGAGTACCTGACATCTACTCTTTCAGTAAATTTTAGTATACAACACAAGATTATGAATTATAATCCTCATGCTATACATTTTATCTCTAGACTTAATAATGGTCAGTCCAGGATAGAAATTATGAGACCTTGACTAAAGTAATGTCTGGGCAGACAGAGAAAAGAGATATTTGGAAGATAGAAGTTAGAAAAATTCTATATAATTTTTCCAGTTATATAAATTTCTTCAATAGATAGAAGGAATTACTTTCATTTGTTTCCGTTAACTTCTGTGTCCCACTCAGCAAATATAATGTTTGGAAAAAACAGGATATAAACATTTGACTTAACTGAATTTAACTTTCCTAATATTCTTTTCTAACACATGCTTGTCCATAGAAATCATTATCCATGGAAAACTACTGTTCTAATCTGTCAGTAAATATTAGTTATGTGTTTTAATTTTCACATATAAAGATTCACAAAGAAAAAAACATGGCCCTTTCTCAAGAGGAAAGAAAAAAAATTCTAGGTCAATAGTAAACCTACGAGGGTTCTAGAAGAAGGAGGAGGGGCTGGCATAGAGTAGACACCACCAACAGAAAGTGCTAGATGAATGTAAATTGAAAGATTAAGAGGTCAATATTTAGGGTGCTAAAATTACCTACACAGAGAAACTCTTAGTTTTAGGACCTGCTGAAAGAGAAATATTTAGTGTTTGGTACTTCATTTCTATATCAGAGCAACAAAGGGATCAAAACCAAAGAGAGCGCCTGGTCTTCTTCGAGGCATTAAGTTGACTTTGAGAGGTTTTTTTCTTGCATTTTTGCTGTAAGGTTGACTCTTATTTTCTATACCTAAGTATAGATTACTAGTCTATGAATATGTATGTTGTTTAACACAGAAGTACACAGAAGTTACTTTCACGTAAGAAGCTTAATTAGCTCCCCCTCCCCCTCCCCCTCTCCCCACAGTCTCCCTCTCCCTCTCTTTCCACGGTCTTCCTCAGATGCCGAGCCGAAGCTGGACTGTACTGCTGCCATCTCGGCTCACTGCAACCTCCCTGCCTGATTCTCCTGCCTCAGCCTGCCGAGTGCCTGCGATTGCAGGCACGTGCCGCCACGCCTGACTGGTTTTCGTATTTTTTTTGGTGGAGACGGGGTTTCGCTGTGTTGGCTGGGCTGGTCTCCAGCTCCTAACCGTGAGTGATCCGCCAGCCTCGGCCTCCCGAGGTGCCAGGATTGCAGGAGTCTCGTCCACTCAGTGCTCAATGGTGCCCAGACTGGAGTGCAGTGGCGTGAACTCGGCTTGCTACAACCTCCACCTCCCAGCCGCCTGCCTTGGCCTCCCAAAGTGCTGAGATCGCAGCCTCTGCCCGGCCGCCACCCCATCTGGGAAGTGAGGAGCCTCTCTGCCTGGCCGCCCATCGTCTGGGATGTGAGGAGCCCCTCTGCCCGGCTGCCCAGTCTGGGAGGTGAGGAGCGCCTCTTCCCGGCCGCCATCCCATCTAGGAAGTGAGGAGCGTCTCTGCCCGGCCGCCCATCGTCTGAGATGTGGGGAGCGCCTCTGCCCCGCCGCCCTGTCTGGGATGTGAGGAGCGCCTCTGCCCGGCCGCGACCCCTTCTGGGAGGTGAGGAGCGTTTCTGCCCAGCCGCCCCATCTGAGAAGTGAGGAGCCCCTCCGCCTGGCGGCCGCCCCGTCTGAGAAGTGAGGAGCCCCTCCGCCCGGCAGCTGCCCCCTCTGAGAAGTGAGGAGCCCCTCCGCCCAGCAGCCGCCCCATCTGAGAAGTGAGGAGCCCCTCCGCCCGGCAGCCGCCCCGTCCGGGAGGGAGGTGGGGGTCAGCCCCCGCCCGGCCAGCCGCCCCGTCCGGGAGGGAGGTGGGGGGTCAGCCCCCGCCCGGCCAGCCGCCCCGTCCGGGAGGGAGGTGGGGGGGTCAGCCCCCGCCCGGCCAGCCGCCCCGTCCGGGAGGGAGGTGGGGGGTCAGCCCCCGCCCGGCCAGCCGCCCCGTCCGGGAGGGAGGTGGGGGGGTCAGCCCCCGCCCGGCCAGCCGCCCCGTCCGGGAGGGAGGTGGGGGGTCAGCCCCCGCCCGGCCAGCCGCCCCGTCCGGGAGGGAGGTGGGGGGTCAGCCCCCGCCCGGCCAGCCGCCCCGTCCGGGAGGGAGGTGGGGGGCTCAGCCCCCGCCCGGCCAGCCGCCCCGTCCGGGAGGGAGGTGGGGGGAGCCTCTGCCCGGCCAGCCACCCCGTCCGGGAGGTGGGGGGCGCCTCTGCCTGGCCGCCCCTTCTGGGAAGTGAGGAGCCCCTCTGCCCGGCCACCACCCCATCTGGGAAGTGTACCCAACAGCTCTTTGAGACCGGGCCATGATGACAATGGCGGTTTAGTGGAATAGAAAAGGGGGAAAGGTGGGGAAAAGATTGAGAAATCGGATGGTTGCTGTGTCTGTGTAGAAAGAAGTAGACATGGGAGACTTTTCATTTTGTTCTGTACTAAGAAAAATTCTTCTGCCTTGGGATCCTGTTGATCTATGACCTTACCCCCAACCCTGTGCTCTCTGAAACATGTGCTGTGTCCACTCAGAGTTAAATGGATTAAGGGCGGTGCAAGATGTGCTTTGTTAAACAGATGCTTGAAGGTAGCATGCTCATTAAGAGTCATCACCACTCCCTAATCTCAAGTACCCAGGGACACAAACACTGCAGAAGGCCGCAGGGTCCTCTGCCTAGGAAAACCAGAGACCTTCGTTCACTTGTTTATCTGCTGACCTTCCCTCCACTATTGTCCTATGACCCTGCCAAATCCCCCTCTGCGAGAAACACCCGAGAATGATCAATTAAAAAAAAAAAAAAATTAAAGTAGAAAAAATAAATAAATAAAAAAAGAAGCTTAATTGTTATTTATTCTTAATTGCTATTGTATTTACACGGGACTAACTTTCTTCTCTGCCTATAAAACTTAATAATGGCCAGGCGCGGTGGCTCACACCTGTAATCCCAGCACTTTGGAAGGCCAGGGCAGGCTGATCACCTGCGGTTGGGAGTTCTAGACCAGCCTGATCAACATGGAGAAACCCCATCTCTACTAAAAATACAAAATTAGCCAGGTGTGGTGGCACATGCCTGTAATCCCAGCTACTCGAGAGGCTGAGCCAGGAGAATTGCTTGAATCCGAGAGGTGGAGGTTGCGGTGAGCAGAGATCACGCCATTGCACTCCAGCCTGGGCAAGGGAAACTATGATTCCCATTCTACATGGGAAACTATGATACTTATCAGAAAACATGATCAAAACTGGGTAGGAGAGAGGTTCACCTAGTAGCCAATATTGGCATTCAAGGGTTATGCCTGGGACACCAAGTTCCTTGTGAGATCAGCTGAAGTTGACTCTGAAAGAAAGAATGAAGATAGCAAAACAGTCACCGAATCCAAAATCCAGGAAAGTAACCTAGTTCTAAGCTGCAGAAGATTCTGGGACCAATGTTGACACACATCCCTTGTCTCTCAAAGAACAGGCTCCAGTGCTTAAGATTCAGCATAAAACTGAGGCATTCTTTCTAGCTCTGAAAATATCAAAAGACAGAGGCAAGAAAAATGAGGTAGAGGCTGACATTTTGAAATTGTTATATATTTTTTCAAAAGAAATAGTAAGGGGAAGTTGCTATAATTCAGAAAAAAATGGCAGCCCTGTTCTTTTCTTTCTAAGCCATTTCTATTCTTCTCTCTCTATTGCTCCTATTCTGCTCTTAGAAGACAATGAAAAAGAAAACTAAAACATGACTTTCCCCAGAATTATTCATACAAAGGAACAGACCATCTGAAAAGCAGCCTGGCATATACTATTCTAGCAGAAAACCCTATTCTGTGGAATCACTGGCATATCATGCTTACCATGTGGAGCTACTTGGTTCCACTGTCCTTCATTTAATTTAGCAGTGTTTTATTACCTTCTTACTACAACCTCAGCACTGTAAAAGACACACAGAAGAACCAACACAAATGTATGACTCCAAAAACTTAGTCTAGTTAAAGAGGCAAGAAAATAAGAAAGGCAACATATAACCAAGGGCTAAATGGTCTTAATGTCACTAATTATGAAGAGATAAAGAACTCCTGAATAAGAAGTAAACATAGATAAATTACAATAGAAATCCATTTGTCTTCTGCTGGTGCATTTATGAAAACATGGACACATTCCCTGTGATTATAACCCCCTATGAATATAACCCAGATGACAAATGTGAGAGAAATAAGAAAAGGAGACAAACATTTTAGGGTAGAGCAATAGGAAAGGACTTCATGAAAGGTAGTGTTGGAGCTAAACCTTGAAGGAAAAGCAGAAGACATTCCAGGAGTGGGAGACTGAAAAAGCATGGCATGTGCAAGGTACAGAAAAGATGCCAGTAGTGGTTTCGTTTGGGGGATTACAGAGACGATAATGAGTATTCAGAAATGCACATGGAAGAATGGGGAATTGGGGATGGAGAGGCTGCAAAATTGTAGGTTCTTAAGGGTAAATTTGCAGAATCATTAAATCAGAGAAACTCAGAATTACAAAGGACCTCAGAAATCATCAAAACCAATTTTCAACTCAATGCAATAATATCTGTATGTGGTCATACGGCCTCTACTAAAAAATTCCCAGTGAGAGAAAGAAAATTCACCATTTTTGAGAGAGACTTCTAAATGTTAGAAATGTCTTCTTTATAGAGTTATCATTGTTCTCTTCTTGACCTATGGAGATATAAATATGTTAAAATATGTCACCCCATTTTCACATGCCAGGCTGTGTCAAGAATAAATTGGTATTTATGGCATGCTATCCAAAACATACTAGAAAGAATGGACTGTCAGCTTCAAGGTGATCCTAGCTTAAACTCTAGATCCATCTCAGTCTAAGAGACTACTAGAAATTGTGTCTATTCAAACAAACTCTACTTTGATTAGATAAATTAATGTCTGAGCCTCACCAAGTTGCTCTGAGAAGACTGGGTTTGGTGTCAAGACTACAACATCAGGATTTTCTAAAAATGGAGTCTAACCTCAAGATATGAAAGAAGCAAGCAGGCTTTGGCTAAAATACATGTGATTATAACATTCATGGACCATGTAATTTCTCCCTGCTGGTAAAAGAATGTGGTTCTGTTAGAGAATTTGTCAGTAATTCAGAAACATGTCAGAGTTTAGCATATTGCTTCTATTACACTCATGCAACAGTAAAAAATAAGTTTCTGCTGTAATTATGAGGACAAGGGTTTTTAATCTCTATTTTTATTCCTCATCTATTATCCATAGGAGTCCCCACAGCAGGACATGGAAAATTCATCCCCTTAGCAATTTATTCCAATTTTCCTACTCAATCAATTATTCCCCCAAATCATATAAATAATTGACTGCTGGGAGTGGGAATCAAATATACCACAGGGCTCCCTTCATAATCATATGAGGTAGAGTTTCTCAGCCTCAGCACTATTGCCATCTGTGAGTCAGATAATTCTTTATTGTGGAGGACTGTCCTGTGCATTGTAGGATGTTAAGCAGCATCCCTGACCTCTACTTACTAGATGCCAGCTATCCCTCCCCTCATCAGTCATGAAAACCACAAATGTCACCAGACATTGCCAAATATCTCCTGGGAATAAAAATTGTCCCAGGTTGAGAACTGCTGATATAAAGATACAGTCTTAGTTAAAACCTACTCTGGGCTGTACTTTTCAGGCACATTTTTAAAGTGGTGGTGACTGCCCTTTCTGGCTTACATCCACATAAAATCTGTTGTTTATTCCAATCTCTTCAGAGAAAAGTGTGAACACCCTATTTCTTGACAAATGACTTTGATTATTAGATTGTACCACAATGCGCATCAAAGTACAAGGACAGAGCTTTAACTCTGCTGTCAAGACAACCACTGCCTCTTCAAGCAAAAGAAAAATCAAAGATTTGTAGGATGCCAGTTGAGTAGGAATCTTAAGCCAAAGGCAAGTGCTGTGGCCATGACTGAGCACCTGGCACTTCCCCATGAGAGCTGAATACTCAAGAAAATTGAGACTTCAAATGAGCTTCCACCTAACAAGCTGTAATTTTGTTTCATTGGTGGCGGGTAGAGGACAAGTTGGGGGAAGAAACCAGAGGAGAATTCAACATGACAGTCCATTTGCTAATTCAACGAGGGGGAGTTCAAGACAATCTTCAGAATGCCGCAAGACAAAAGCATCATTATCTGTAATTACTGCTTACCAGTAGCACAGACTGATAACAAGCTTCCTCCGCCAATCTTACCCTGCCATTATGAGAAGAGGCGATTAAACTAATTAACAAATCAACTTTTCTGTGCAACATTGGGCTCAATAGCAGAAAATAATGAGAAAAAGCTAGTTACTTGAAGGGATGAAATGAGACAGAAATCTGAGGTTAACAATAATATGGACAGGGAGCTCGAATAATTGAGAAAGGTGTACATTTTAACATTAGAAAATCTGATTCCACATGGGGAAATATGGAGCTATTTGATCAAAGCCACAGTTTAAATGCAAAGTGCTTTATTTGATCATGAAAAGCATTACAACAATCATGCACAACCCTAATATGTGACAAATACAAAATAATGCCTCACCTATGGAGAAGTCAGACTGTCAGCAACCTCAGTGATCTCAGTTATAGACACTAACTCAAAATGAATCAAAAAAAGAGGTCCTTTAGCCATAAAGTCACATTAGTCTATAGGAAGAGACAAATAACTACTCTCACACCATTGCTATATTTTGTACCTCTCTCAACTCCTCCATTCTTGAAGAGGGGAGGGGCAGTATGTCTTTAACTTATCTCTACCTAAGGCCTTTTTATACATCATAGGTATTCAGTAAGAAGTATTTACCAGTGTGACAGCCATACCACATGTGGCTACTGAGCACTTGAAATGTGGCCAGTGAGACTAAGGATCTGAATTTTTATTTTGTTTTATTTTAATTTAATTTTAATTTAAAAACTGCTTGCTATTGTTTGGCTGTTCCCACCCAAATCTCATCATGAATTGTAGCTCCCATAATCCCCATGTGTCATGGGAGGGACTTTATGGGAGGTAATTGAATCATGGGGGTGGTTTTTTCCCATGCTATTCTGGTGATAATGAATAAATCTTACAAGATCTGATGGTTTTATAATGGGTAGTTTCCCTGCACACGTTCTCTTTCCTGCCACCACATAAAACATGCCTTTGCTCCACCTTCACCTTCCACCATGATTGTGATTGTGAGGCCTCCCCAGCTTTGTGGAACTGGGAGTCCATTAAACCTCATGTTCTTTATAAATTACCCAGTGTTGGGTATTTTTTCATAGCAGTATAAAAATGGACTAATACACTGCTATTCAATTCACTTGTTGAGAAACTTTTAAATAGTCTCAAAACAATTTGGGTACATGAATCCACTTTTTCAACTGTAAATTTTATGAAATCTAAATAAATAGCACGTATCTATCAAAAATTTAGCATTCCAATTGAGTTGTGTTGCAAGAGTTAAATACACACCAGATTACAAAGACTTGGAATTTAAAAAATAATGTAAAATACATCATTAATATTTGTATATTGATTACATGTTGAAATGATAGCATTTTGGATACATTGTGTTATATAAAATATATTATTAAAGATAATTTCACCTATTTCTCTTTACTTTGTTTAATGTGACTATTGGAAATTATAAATTACATATTTGGCTATTAGATGGTGTTGGTCTATAGAGTGAATGAATGCAACATACAGCAGTATATCAGAAGCAGGAAGAGAATACCGACTAACAGCAACAAAAAATGACATCTACAACCAAAGAGAGTCGAATAAAATCAAGAAACCACAATGACCTAGAGTCATTTAAAGCATGAGTATATATTTTCACCTATTTCATAGGTGTCTGAGGGTATCACTGTTATTTATGTATTATAACTCTTTTTGTATAAATTTATCATGCACAACATGTTCTTTTGAAATATGCATACACTATAGAATGGCTAAATTGAGCTAATTAACATATACATTACCTCACATATCAATTTTTATGGTGAGAACATTTAAAAATCTACCCTTAGCAATTCTCAAGAATACAATACACTGTTATATACTATAATCACATACTGTACAATAGATCTCTTGATTCCTCCTAACTGAAATTGTGTATCCTTTGACCAACATTTCTGCAATCCCTCCTCCACACAGCCCCTGGTAACCATCATTCTATGAATTCAACTTTTTAAATTCCACATATAAGTGAGAGCCCCTAGTATTTGTGTTTCTGCACCTGGCTTATTTCACTTAATGTAATATCCTCCAGGCTCATCCATGTTGTCACAAATGACAGGATTTTCTTCTTGTTAAGGCTGAATCATATTTCGTTAAGTATTTATACCACATTTTCTTTACCCATTTATCCATTGTTGGAAGCTTAGGTTGCTTCCAAATCTTGGCTATTGTAAATAGTTCTGCAATAAGCATGGAACTGAAGATATCTCTTCAACATACTGATTTCATTTCCTTTGACTATATACTCAGTAGTGGGATTTCTAGATCAAATGATAATTCTATTTTTAATTTTTTTAGGAACCTTTGTACTGTTTTCCATAATGGCTATACTAATTTGCAGTCCCACCAACAGTGTGTAGGGGTTTCCTTTCTCCACATCTTCTCCAACATTTATCTTTTGTCTTTTTTTTTTTTTTTTTTTTTTGAGAGAGAGTCTCATTCTGTTACCCAGGCTAGAGTGCAGTGGCATGATCTTGATTCACCGCAACCTCCACCTCCCAGGTTCCAGTGATTCTCCTGTCTCAGCCTCCCAAGCAACTGGGTCACAGGCATGTACCACCACGCCTGACTAATTTTTGTATTTTTAGTAGAGACAGGGTTTCACAATGTTGGCCGGGCTGGTCTCAAACTCCTGACCTCAAGTAATCTGCCTGCCTCAGCCTCCCAAAGTGCTGGGATTACAGGCATGAGCCACCATGCCTGGCCTATCTTTTGTCTTTTTGATAAGTCGTTCTAAACAGTGTAAAGTAATATCTTACACTGTGATTTTAATTTGCATTTCTCTGATGATTACTAATTTTTTATACATCTGTTGGCCATTTGCATGTCTTCTTTGGAGAAGATATACATATGTATTGTAACTCAGCCACAAAGAAAGGTATGATGGTGGAACTTGTCATTATTTTAACATTTAACAATAAGTTCCGCTTACCTAAATATTTCACTAATATATAACAACTCATTTAATTATCACAATAATCTTACGAGACAAATATTACTATTACCTTTCCAATTTTGTAGGTAAGGAAATTGGAGCATAAGGAGGTTAAGTAATTTTGTCAACGTTACATATATTTACTATGATTTTCTATTATTCCTGTCAAAATTCTTTTCCAACATTCCCCTATACATGTGTTTGATCAAAATGCTTCTTTCCTCTATCTTTAAATATTATCCTTTTCAATGGCGCCCTTAGTCTGGAATGATTTAGCCAAATCAACCCTAGGAATGAAAGTTCTGCCAGATGTCACAGGCAAACCTCCATTATATTCTCTAACATTAGTAGAAGTCCTGCTGATGTGGGGTCTATCAGGAGACTAGTTTATAAATTCTCTCCTCTAATTTCTGGTTAAGAGTTGCTACAATTTCTAAAAGCCTCTGGTTCTTCTACATGGCAAATAACATTCTAGCAAGAATTTAAAAATACTACATGAAACCATAAACTGGTAATATTTGTATTGCATTACCTCTGATGATATAACAAAATAGAAAATAAATATTGTGGTTTTTAAGGAAGTAGAAATTATCTTTAATCTCTGTGGCTTCAGTTAATATATAACAGTTTCACCAATAAAAGTTCAGTAAGAAAGATTAAGATATGATAGGACACCTAAAAAGATGAAAGGCTGATTGAGAAGAGTGGAAGAGGGTAAGAATTAAGAAGGTTAAATAATTAAGCAAATGGTCTGAATGAAAAGAAGCAAGGTATCAGAAGGCAAAATGATAGAGAAACAAAAAAATGCAGCTGGTTCGAAGACAGTGTTATCTCAATTAATTGTTCACAGTCAGTTACAGATCAAACTCCTTGTTCTACTCTTTCCCCCTTTCTCACTACTGCACTTGACTAGTCTAGAAAAAAAAAAAATTAAACCCACCTGAAACACAAGGGAAGAGAAACTGAGCAGCTTAATGAGGAATTTATTTCAAGCAGTAATAGCAGCACACATTTAAGAAAACTGAGCACTTTTTAAGTGTGAGCATTAACTAATGTAATTTAATAACACGGAAGGCCAATGTGCTTTGTAGTAAGCTGGTTAGTTTTTCTATTTTCTATTCATTGCCTTGTTTTTCCCGCTTTGGCTATTTGTTTTCTCTTTCTAAACAAAAATTAATACACTAAGAGTCCAGGTATTAAAATTTAAGACATGAAAAATTAAGCATATGGCATCAAGATTCTTTCATTTTTATAAAAGGAAAATTAGAGCATCACTCTTATTCAACCATTATCTGTTTTTAACCTATTTGATAATATGAAGATATGGGGAAAATAGCTATTAGAAAGGTTGTAGACTAAAGAATAACCAGGATTCTGTAGATGGTGAGCACTGTTCTGACTTTTTCTGTGAGTACCTTGGAGAACATCATCCTGGGTACCTTTAATTTTCTTCTAGTGGCTTCAGGATTACTTCTGGGAAACAAGCCCTTGTCAAGAAAGAGAAATAAATCAAGTTTTTCTTTAATCTCATTAAGTCCCCACAGTGCAGGCTGACTTTACCAGAAGCTCTTTAGTGATTTTTATTTGTTGCATTTTTCCAAACAGAAGACACAAAGGAAAGGAGCACTGGTGGCCTGTCAGTTCTCAACACTCTGCCAAAAGACCTGGCTGTCATCACGAGGATTTATCAGCTTGCCTTACAGGACACCTAAACCTGTCATGTGGCTCAGGGTTCCTGACCAAAGTCACCAAAGAAGCTATTACCTGAGAGCCCAGCAAATACTGTGGCCTGGAGCAATATTTGGTATGACCGACAGCATGTGCTGTTACCAGATCTTTTGCTATAAAACGCTGGAATCAGGAAGGATTACTCAGAGAAAATTTAATGTAAAGAAATTTAAGCCTTTGACCAAAGTTGTCTTATCTTGAAACAGTATCTTTCTCAAGATTCTTTTTTTTAATATAACCTTTCATAAATCCCTTATGGCTTAATCCCTTGTGAAACAGCATGTATCTTTAATATTACATTATTTTTCAAAATTTGTTGTGTTTAAATCCTAAGAACAAGTTAGTAAACAGTCATGATAGAAACTGCAATTCCAAACCACCTTAACAAAAAGATCCACATATAGAGATGTGATTGAATTTGGTTTATTTTTTAGTGCTTATAAATATTCTACCCTTTTCATCTTTGTTTCTTTTAGATAAGCATTTGGACCTTCAAATAGAATATACTTTTTTTGCATTCATTTGAACATCTTTTCTGACTTAGAACTTGTCTCAAGGGAAAACCTTGAAAGAAAATTAAAACTTCTCTTTTAAAGCCCATAGCAATTCATTAATATTTTCAAGCTTTTCAATACAGTTGCATTCACAAATTGGATTTGCACTGTTTGATATAAAACAATTGTTTTTCACTTCAAGTGCTCCACTGTTTTCAAGCTTGTTAATTAAATGTTTTATTTTTAAAAATACTGTACAAGTTTCTCAAAACTTCATCTGCACCTGCTCTGTAAATGAAAAGATGTCCTTGGAACAACTCCAGTTTATTAAGTGGAAAGCCATTTATTTCACACAAGAATTCAGTCTTTTACCTGCAAGCTTTAACATGAGTTACTGTGCATTGTATTATTTCACCTTTTATCTGCTTTCAATTAATAGAAGCATTTTTAATGTGTGGAGGGGAAAAAGACATGTTGTTTGGAATGTCACTTCCATTGCCTGATGCTCCTATGTGTGTGCTGAACTGACATCCCTGTAAAGCTATTTGGTGGCTTTATCTTTTAGCCTGGCCCTTTTGGTCTTGCCCCATCATCCTTTTTCCCAAAGAGATTATGTAGTGTGATCTGATGAGATATGCAGATGGCGTGGAGCAGTAAAACTGCTACAACCTCTCAGGGATTTTTCACAGCACAGCTAAATTAGTAAACTGCTTTCTAACACAGAAAAGAAATTAGGGACACATGGGATCTGATACAGTTTGGATATTTGTCCCTACCCCAATCTCATGATGACTTGTAATCCAAAATGCTGGAGTGGGTCCTGGTGGGAGGTGTTTGGGTCGTGGGGGCAGATTCTATCTCAAAGACAAAATGCATCTCAAAACTGCATCTTTTCCACTAAGTGGGGAGAGCATCTTAAAATTAAAGGGAAAAAAACTGCATGTAGCCCCCTGAGCTACAATTGGTAATCTAGTACTCAGGGTAGTACTCTTGGTACAAGATGGATGGGCACCTATAACAACAACACTGCCCAGAAAGAGACAACTTTTGAGGCACCTGTTTATACTGCTCCCACCTGCATTCTCCTTTTAGCTAGAACTTACATGAGCTGCCTGTGGGACTCTCTCCCTCCCTCTTGTTAAGAGTAGGAACAGAGCATACATTTTGTAAATTAGTGACTGTTCCACTTTTCAAGGCTAGAAGGAAGTGAGGAGCCAAGGTAGTGCATCCTATGGCCTTAATTCCACTATATTGCCTGTAGACTCCTATCCAAGACATCATGAAGGATATAGATATATGGAAGAAATTTTTTAAAAGTCCACCTAAAGAAGTTATTTTATCCTCTTTAATAAAGGCAGTATTTTGGCATGAGCAAATAGTACTTATTTGCATAAATAATAAAGTATATTTACTTCTCTCCTCTTTAATAAAGGCAGTATTTTGGCATGAGCAAATAGTACTTATTTGCATAAATAATAAAGTATATTTACTTCTCTATCTGTCACACAGCCCATTTGGATGACTTCCATGATGTAAAATAAGGCATGTTATGGTATTAAGATCATTAGTCCTGATGATTCATTATTCGGCTGGAAATAGACAATAATAATCCTCAAAAATTAATACTGCTCTCTGATTGGTTTTAATGTAGCTCTTACAATAATTTTATTTAATAATAATTTAATAATTACTAAATTGATTAAATTATTTAATAATGTGTTTGCTTAATGTAATTATTGAAATTTTTTTCTACTTTGATCACATCTTGAAACTTATGTTGGTAAATTTGAAGATTTGCTTTCTTGCTCTCTAAATATAAAGAGAAATAGACATTAATATATTGTATAGATATTGATATTGATATTACAGATATATAGATATTGCTGAATTACTGGAGAGTCAGTTGAATACATTATAATACTTCATTTCTCAATAATTTAGCATGCATCTAGTAAGAAAAAAGCATTCTTCTTTGTAACCTTAATACAATTATCATACTGGGGTAGTTGAACATTGATCCAACACTATTATTGTCTATATATTATATATATCTTATATATAAGCCATATTCAGATTTCCCTAATTGTCCTGTGATACAGTTTGGCTGTGTCCCCACCCAAATCTCACCTTGAATTGTAATAATCCCCAAATGTCAAGGGCAGGGACAGTTGGAGATAATTGAATCATGGGGGCAATTCCCCCATACTGTTCTCATGGTAATGAATAAGTCTCATGATATCTGATGGTTTTATAAATGGGAGTTCCCCTGCACAAGCTCTCTCTTGCCTGCCACCATGTAAGATGTGCCTTTGCTTCTCCTTTGCCTTCTGCCATGATTGTAAGGCCTTCCTCACCATGTGGAACTATGAGTCCATTAAACCTCTTTCCTTTATAAATTACCCAGTCTCAGGTATGTCTTTATTAGCAACATGAGAACAGACTAATACAGTAAATTGGTACCAGGAGTGGGGTGCTACTGTAATGATATCCAATAATGTGGAAGCGACTTTGGAACTGGGTAATAGGCAGAGGTTGGAACAGTCTGGAGGGCTCAAAAGAGGACAGGAAGATGTGGGAAAGTTTGGAACTTCCTAGAGACTTGTTAAATGGCTTTGACCAAAATGCTGATAGTGATATTAAGTCCAATTACTGGACTTCCTGTCACAATCTGGACAATGAAGTCCAGGTTGAGGTGGTCTCAGATGAAGATGAGGAACTTGCTGGGAACTGGAATAAAGGTGAATCTTGCTATGTTTTAGCAAAAAGACTGGCAGCATTTTGCCCCTGACCTAGAGATGTGTGGAACTTTGAACTTGAGAGAGATGATTTAGGGCATCTAGCAGAAGAAATTCCTAAGCAGCAAAGCATTCAAATATGACTTGGGTGCCGTTGAAAGCATTCAGTTTTACGTATTCACAAAAATGTGGTTTGAAATTGGAACTTATGTTTAAAAGGGAAGCAGAGCATAAAAGTTAGAAAATTTGCAGCCTGATGATGTGACAGAAAAGAAAAACCCATTTTCTAAGGAGAAATTCAAGCCAGCTGCAGAAACTTTCATAAACAACAAGGAGCCAAATATTAATTGCTAAGAAAATGGGGAAAATGTCTCCAGAGCATGACACAGACCTTCATGGCAGCCCCTCTCATCACAGGCCTGGAGGCCTAGGGGGTAAAAATGGTTTCATGGGCCAGGCCCAGGGTCCCCCTGCTCTATGCAGCCTCAGGATATGTTGCCCTGTGTCCCAGATGCTTCAGCTCCAGCCATGGCTAAAAGGGGCCAACGTACAGCTTGGCCCAATGCTTTAGAGGGTACAAACCCTAAGTCTTGGCAGCTTACATGTGGTATTGGTCCTGCAGGTGCACAGAAGTCAAGAATTGAGGTTTTTTAATCTCAGCCTAGATTTCAGAGGATGTATGGAAGTGCCTGGATGTCTAGGCAGAAGTTTGCTGCAGCGGTGTGGCCCTCATGAAGAACCTCTACTATGGCAGTGTGGAAGGAAAATGTGGAGTTGGAGCCCCCCCACAGAGAGTGGCCACTAGGGCACTGCCTAGTGGAGCTGTGAGAAAAGGGCCACCATCCTCCACCATCTTCCAGACCCCAGAATGGTAGATCTACTGCTTGCACCATCCACCTGGAAAAGCCACAGACACTCAACACCAGCCCATGAAAACAGCCAGGAGCAGGGCTGTACCCTGAAAAGCCACAGGGGTGGAGCTGCCCAAGGCTGTGGGAGCCCAACTGTTGCATCCTGTACGTGAGACATCGAAACAAAGGAGATCATTTTGGAGCTTTAAGATTTGACTGCCCCATGGTGGCACATGCCTGTAATCCCAGCTACTCGGGAGGCTGAGGCAGGAGAATCGCTTGAACCTGAGAGATGGAGGTTGCAGTGAGCTGAGATCGCGCCATTGCACTCCAGCCTGGGCAACAAGAGCAAAACTCTGTCTCAAAAAAAAGAAAAAAAAGAAAAAAAGATTTGACTGCCCCATTGGATTTTGGACTTGCATGTGGCCTGTAGCCCCTTGATTTTGGCCAATTTCTCCCATTTGGAAAGGGTGTATTTACCCAATGCCTGTGCCCCCATTGTATCTAAGAAGTAGCTAACTTGCTTTTGATTTTACAGGCTCATAAGTGAAAGAAACTTGCCTTGTCTCAGATGAGACTTTGGGCCATGGACTTTTGAGTTAATGCTGATGAATTAAGACTTTGGGGGAAGGCATGATTGGTTTTGAAATGTGAGGACATGAGATTTGGGAGGGGCTGGGGTGGAATGATATGGTGTGGCTGTGTCCCCACCCAAATCTCACCTTGAATTGTAATAATCCCCACATGTCAAGGGCAGGGCAAGATGGAGATAATTGAATCATGGGGGTGGTTTCCCCCACCCCATACTGTTCTCACAGTAATGAATAAGTCTCATGAGATCTGATGGTTTTATAAATGGGAGTTCCCTCTGCACAAGCTCTCTCATGCCTGCTGTCATGTAAGATGTGCCTTTGCTTCTCTTTTGCCTTCCGCCATAATTGTGAGGCCTCTCCAGCCATGTGAAACTGTGAGTCCATAAAACCTCTTTCTTTTATAAATTACCCAGTCTTGGGTCTGTCTTTATTAGCAGTGTGAAAACAGACTAATACATCCTAATAACATCCTTTATAGTTGGAATTGGGGGATTTTTTTATTGTTTTCTGTTTGTTTCCAATTCTGGATCCAATCAAGGATCACATATTAGATTTAATTGTTTTCTCCTTAATGTCCTCTAATCTAAAACTATTTTTCAGCTTTTTGGTCCTTTGGTAACATTAACATTTGGGAAGAATCTAGGCAAATTGTTTTTAAAGAATGCCCCTCAGTTTGAATTAGCCTGTTGCTTATGATTAGATTCAGGTTAAATACTTTTGACCACAGTGCTCCATGGTTGCTGATGGGTCCTTACAAGTGCATCACATCAGGGAACACAACTCAGTTTGTCCCATTACTGGTAATGTTAAGTTAGATATGTTGGCTATGTTGTCTCTAATACACTGGAGAGGTACCTTAATAAGTACTCTGTAGTATGAAACTAGGATTTTAATCCTACCAAGTTGTTACAAACAATTTTAACCCAAAGTTTTCTAATTTTATGCAGAATTGTAGAGCTCTTATTACTGTCCTGATGCAGTTCTCTCTGGCAGTCCATCCTCCCCACATATTGCTCTGACCTCTCCCTGCAGTCCTCCCCCAACACCTTCCACCTCTCTTTCATGGCTCAGTCTTCTGCTATGCTCCTACAGTTTACTCTCTTTTATTCTTCCATTTGGGTCTACATTCTTTCATCAACAAGTTTCTCTATACTCTAAACCTTCAATACAGTGTTCCCTGAACTTGTAGAATTAACTGAAACCTAGACTTCCCACCCTACTAGGACCCAGCACCCTGGGGGCCCTTCCTATTGAAGAACGATCCCTTTCCTCTACCAAGGAATCTAGGAACAACATTATCCTACACCCCTCTGTATCAAAGCAACTCCACTTGGAACAAGTCTTTGAAAAGCATGCCATGCCTCTGTACCACCCTCTAAATCTTCTCATGATTGTCATCTACCAGCCTCCAAATCTTGCCTCTCATGATCTTGGCACTTGCTTAATTTCTTCCCTCTACGTTGGCTTCTTCCATTATTCTTTGGGACTTCAATCTCCATTTAAAAAATAAAAACAACTTTTTTCTACAATACCACATCTTCTTAACATTTTAAACTCTAAAGATTTTACCTCTGCTCCATTTCAGCAATCCATATCCATGATCACAGCTTGGACCTTATTAATACCCAGAAAAGTTTCACATCTGAAATCTCAAACTCCCATGTCTTAGTCCCTCGCATCTTTCAAGCTTCTTCCCACCTTACGTAAATGCAATCTTTTAATGTGTCATGGCTTTCAGGACCAGAACTCTTTCTTCTTCTCCACCACTTTGGTAAACTCTTTTCCTGTGCGACTGCGAAGTTGTCAACTCCTCAACTCCCTTTGCAAACTGAACTGCAGAATAATCCATTCACCTACATTCTCTTAATTCTGAACTGTTGCTGAGCCCTTCAGGAAAAAACCACGAATCACACAGAGCTCCCGTTTGCCCATTTCCCCAGCTGCTCATCCCCAAGCCTTTTTCATCTTAGTAACACCACCACCAGCCACCCAGTTTGCAAGCCTAAAATCTGGAAATCAACACTGATTCATCTCTTTCCTTCTCCTTCTACATGAAATCCATCTACAGGTGCTTAAGACCCTGTCTCCAAAACATACACCAGTATCCAACCACTGGTTACAACCTCTACTGCAACCATCATCATTCCCTTCAAATACTGCAGCCTTTCTGATTCTACTCTTGCCTCATTCCACAACACTTTCTCCACCCAGCAGCCAACGTGATCTTCTTAAAACACCACCACCCTCCTTTAAGCCTTCTAATGGCTTCCCACCACACTCAAAACAAAAATCATTACTCTTGCCTTGACTTATAGAGCGAGCCCTAACTTTCCTTACCTCTGCTTACCTCAGGTGCCTCAGCCCATCCTACTTTTCTCCTCATCACACTGGTCATTCTCTCTTAGGAGCACCAGACTCATTGCTGCCATAAGCATTGCTGCCATAAGCATTGCTGCATTAGCTTTGCCCTTTGCCGCAGAGAACCTCCCCTTGATATCCAATGTCTGGCTCCCCTGGTCAATCAGACTTCATGTTAAGTGTCACATCCTCAGAAAGGCCCCTCCTACCATCTGATTCATAGAAGTTCCCCAGTCCCTTCTGTCACATCGCTTAATTGTAACTGCATAACACTTAATTGAAGTATTTTGCTTATATACGTATTTGTTCCTGTTTGTCTTCTGCCACTAGAATGTAAGCTCCAGGAGGGAAGGGACTTTGTTCACCTCTGCAACCACTAACACCTAAAATGGTACCTGGCACAAAGCAGACACTCAAAATTGTTGGCTGAATAAATACAATGCAGATTGGAAACAAATATAAATTTATAGCTTACTAATTGTTCTCATCAGTAAAATTGGGAATAATAGTATTACCTAACTCACAGGATTAATAATGAGGATCAAAGTAGTTAATAATGTACAAAGGGCATAGAACAGTATCTAGCACATCAATTGCCATTATTATTATTTGTTACAGAAATAACAAAACAAAAAGGTCACCATCCACTAGAAAAAAACTTTGTGAGAACAACCACATACTGATTCATTAATTTCACTTAACAGATACATATTAATTACTTACTATATTCCTATTGCTATAAGTGGCACTGTAGATATTAAAAACAATACATAGTTTCAGTCCTAGAAGACTTTCACATTTCAGTAAAAATGACAGTTTCATAAATGAATATTTAAGATGTGGTATAAATACTATAATATGCATATGTAGAAAATACATTGGGAATAATTACTACTGCAGGGAAAATCCGGGAAGCCTTCACCAAAAATGACATTTGAGCTAGACCTTTCTTTCACACTGAGAAAAAAAAAATTCTAAGCAGAGGTAGCAGCATGGGAAATAACAGTCCATGCCTCCCTCCTGCCGCACCCTCATCAGCCCCCCTCATCTTCCCACCTATAAACCCAATCCTGCCCCAGCTCCAGGGTGACTCTGTGATATCACGACGTATCCAAGGTCACAACAGACCAAGTAGTGCTAAGATTCTCTTTCTTGGTCACCTATTCATTTCACACTGAATCAGGTAGACATGCTCCCAAGCACTGTCTGCACAAGCATGCTGAATTTCTGGGATTCATCCATCTTGCCATCTCACACAGAGAACAAATGAAAGCCTCTCTCATCTTACTCTGATAATAAATCAGCATCATCAAGTTGAAAACTGGTTATTCACTTTTTCTTTTGCACTCCCGTTGAATTTGTATTTCTAAAATCCTTGTTTACCTGCCTGGGTCCTCTCACAAACTGTACTCCTTAACAGCCTCTCCAATAGCCTTTCTGACTCCACTCTTGTCTCACTCCACAATACATTCTCCGCCCAGTAGCCGAAGTGATCTCTTGACCATCCATGTCTTTGTAGCTCTAATAACTACACAGTACCTGGCATTAACTTGATAAATAAAAATAACCTGCAAATGAATAAATAAGACTTTATAATTTGTAATGATTTTTATAAGTAATTCTTACATACATCTGCAAAGATATTATAGTCTATTATCTATATATCAACATTATTTCATGTGAAATATTTTAAAATATTAGAATTTAATAAAGATGCTGTAATATATGATTTGAACGTACTAAATACAAAAATAAAATGTTAGCTAATCTAACTATAGATCTATAATACATTTTATTTTTTTCCTTCTTTTATTTGAGTTTTTTTTTTTTCTTTTTGAGACAGGGTCTCACTCTGTAGCCCAGACTGGAGTGTATAATAAATTTATAAAAAGAGAAAAAAGTAAAATTTTTTTTAGTTAAGAGGAAAAGTATTATTCTATTTATTATTTCTCTTGCAATGTATAGACAGCAGACATACAACCACCTGATCCCATCACTAAATAGGAAAAGAAAGCTCTGGGTTTTTGCGTTTTTTTTTTCTGTCTTCAATTTTCTGCCTTGTTTTCAAAGGATATTTCATAAAGGAGGAAATAACCAATGAAGCCAAAGTTAATGGGGGAAAAAACCATACATGTCTATATATTATATGTTATTATCTACCAATGGAGGAGTTGCAGGTAATTAGAAATTGTTGGCTTAAAGTGATCACGTTTTTTGATCAAGAGCCTCTTCTCCCTGTACTGGCGGATTTCCACTGGTTTGCCTGAATTCTGTTTGCTTGCATTGGGTCTGACAGGCGAAGAACATGGCCAGCTGGTTTCCAAAGCAATACGCTTCCTGGTCTGAGGAAGGCCTGTGAGACATGTCATAAAACAGCTGCCTCTATCTCCCCAACCAGCCAGAAAAAAGCTGAGCAGAACAAAACCTTGAATAAAAAACCTCGACTTTTCATGCAAGGACAAAAGGCAGTTATTAAGCATACCAGGAAAGTTCTTTTATACCTGGTAATTACATATAAATTGGGGACATATAATAAGAAAAGAATCATTTCCCTCTTCATTTACTTAAAAATGTGATTTCTGCAGTCATTATATAATTACTGGTATTTTTCAGTAACATTATTAGGAATAAATGGACTACTGTTTCTGAAATTATCATAAAGATAAAAATACTGAAACTTCCTTATTAGAACTGGTTGTTGAGTAGGTGAAAAGAGAAAATGGTTTATTTCTGTAAAACAGCAAACTGAACTTTCTTCTTTGTCAAAAGGGATCAATCTGTCATCTTTTGCCTTTAAAAAGTGATTCCTCCTATTTCCCTCATACTCTTATAAGCCCTCCATCTTCCTTAAATTCCTCCTTTGAACATTTTGTTCTTTATGACTGCTGATCTCTAATGAAAACTCCACTAGGACTTAGAGTGTAGCACTGTTTTGTGCTCCCCGACCAACACAGTAGTAAAGAAAAGAATAGGAAACTGATTCCTGTTTTTCCTATCTGTGCTACTTTGAGAGCTTAAGTAGGAGTCCTCAATGAAAGTATTAAGGAGGTAATTTGTTTTCCCACATCTTTTAACATTTTCTTTCTGTTTTCTACCCACTCAACAGTCCTCATTCTTGGAAATCACTACATAAAAACCTGAACCAAGCCCCAAGTATGCACATTACCTGTATCAATTGCAACCCTCTTCCCTCATCCAAGCTAATACACCCATGTTCCATTCTCAGCTACACATTCAGTTATGTGTTCCAGACCTTACCATGTGGAGTGAACTGGTAGTAATCAGCTAACAATCACATTTTTTAAATTGCTTTTAATGTGTTCATTAATGTGCTGGTCTTTGCTCCTCCCATCCCTTCTTCCAGATAACATCATACCTTACCCTGGTTACAATTCACAAGTCAGCTGAAGGCCCTTAAGGGAGAATACCAGTATTGGGGTGTCAAACACCATTGCTGGAGAAGAGGAAAATATTTTTATAGACCAACCTTTCAGCTTTTCTCAAATCATATTACACAGATGTCAAAACTATGCCAAGGCATAAATCTGACACTGTCTAAATTGTCATTACCTCAAAAGTTTACAGCTGAAGAAGGGAAAATTACAGAAGCCAGCTTCCAACTGTGCCAACAACTTAACCATGGCCCATTTCTAGGGGAAGTGTGAGTGAACTGGGTAATGCAACTAGCCACAGAGGCCTGAGGTTTAAAAGATGACACAAAGAAATAACGAATGCAGAGAAATATTAGAATTCGAAAACCACTATTTTGCACCCCTAATGAAAGAATGGATCTAAGCAAGTTTCATCAATGGCTGCCAAAACCATTAGTTGAAACAATGATGATTACACCTGAATCCAACATCAATCTTAATCATCTCTAAAAGTGGAGCATACACACATTACATGCCTCCTAAAGTGATACTATATAAAGTATGCAGCACCACCTATGAAGTATTCTTGTCCCTCCAAAAAAAGGGAAACTAAATCTTAATCTAATCAATCATCTAGTTGTAACCACCAGTTTACAGAAAATATGAGGGGTAGAGGAATATGATAAACAAAGTGAAGAGGCAGATTCAGATTATGGAAATTCTAAAGGACAAATGACCTGGTTTCTTCAACAAATAAAAGAGAGGTCGAAGGAGGAGAGCCATTATAAATGTAAAAAAAAACTTTAGAAACATGAAGCAATGCAAATGAGTGTCCCTCATTCAGACTGAAATTCAAACAAATTCGACTATAAAAGACATTTTTTAGATAACTTGAGAAATTTCAACATGGACTAGGTATTAGATGATATCAGGGAATAACTGTCAATTTTTTGTCAGGTGTAATCTATTAACAGGTGAAATGATACAATTCTAGGAATTTATACTGAAGCAAAAGTAAATGAAACAAGACTGGTAAAACATTGGGAGGCTCATCTTGCCATTTTTTCCGCTTTTGTGAGTTTTGGAAAACTTTCATGTTAAAATATTTTTAGGTTAGCTTTTGTTTTGCTTTGGTTTTGCTTGTTTGTTTTTACAAGACAGACTTGATAACTTTACTAGTCACATCCTGCAATTGAAGATTCTTTTTAAAGCCTTATTTAACACGGAAGATCCAACTAATCAAAAGAAGAGACAGTTCTTTGTATAAACCATAAAGAAGGTAAATCGGCAAAAAAAAAAAAAAAAAAAAAAAAACGCCAGGAGTTTAGGAGCACCAGGCAGAGTAGGGAGGGTTGTGTGAAATCTTGGGACCTTCCACAACTGACTTGACAAAGACAACTTTCCAAAGTTACTCAGCCCAAGCACAGACCTGCTGGCTGGTTTCCCACTCCTCACTGCCAGCTGGCTCCAAGGGTCTCAGCCTGTGCCCCCAGCTCCCAGGAGCAGAGGGCAGAAGAAAAGAGGCAGCTCTACTCTCAGACGGAACTGACCATTTTGGAGTCAGCTGTCCTCCTCTTAGGGCTCCATGCTGAGAGGCCCAGAGGGTGGATGGCTGACCACTCCCAAGCCACCAGCCTGGGGACACTCACCACCATAGCACCAGGGGCTGGGATCCAGTCAGCAGTACTCTACGCAGCAGTAAACAATCCCACTGGACAAGGCAGATTTATCAAATCATTCCATTTTTGGAAAGAAAATGTAAATTGGACAAATTTGATTGTGGCCTGAGTAGTAGATCATATTAAAAACTATTCATTTTGTTTGCTGTGAAATTATAGTGCTATGGTCATGGAAGAAAATGTCCTTGAGGCACACTATACTATTGAAGGGTAATATATCATGATGACTAAGATGTACTTGAAAATACTTCAGCAAAGAAAAACAGAAAAATGTTAATAATTACTAAATACAGGTGACAAAACTAGACTTACTAAAGTAAAAACAAAAAGAGCAATGTAGTGCACATGAGAATATGCATAGTCTAGTACAACTACTTTCGTGTTTTGCATATTATTTTCCAGTCTTAATCTATACAAATACATATGCTTAAGTAACTGCAAACATAATAGACAATCATTTTGGTCAGTTGTTCTCATTTAATATTTTCAATTTTCCATTGTTTTGTCTTAATAATTATTTTTAACAATACTTTATAATGTGCCATAATATTGATACTCCCTAAAGAACATTACCTTAATTTTGAATACTTGAGTTGCTCCCCTGCTTTTTTGCTGTATGATTTAATGTTGCAAAGAAAAACCTTGTATATATAGCTTTATGCTTATGTTAAATTGTTTCACTAAAATAAATCCTCAGAACTATAAGAATGGAGCACAAAAATGTACATATTTATAGTTATATAATATAATTTTATTACATATTATGGTTATATAATAAAAGTATATAAATATATTTTTAAAATATGATACAATAAAAATGTATAAATATATAATCCATAATAAAAACATAAATATGTACATATTTGTGTTCCATTCTTATAGTTCTGAGGATTTATTTTAGTGAAACAATTTAACAAAAGCATAAAACTATATTCACACTGTTTTTCTCTGCAGCATTCTCTGCAGTCATACCACAAAAAAAATGGAGGAAGCAACTCAAGTATTCAAAATTAAGGTAGTGTGTTTTAGGGAGTATCAATATGGCACATTATATTGTTTAAAATAATTTGTAGACAAAACAATGGAAAACTGAAAATATTAAATAAGAACAGCTGACTAAAAATGATTGTCTATTATGATTGCAGTTAAGAATATGTATTTGTATAGATTAAGACTGGAAAATAATATGCAAAAATGAAAGTAGTTGTACTAGACCATGCATATTCTCATGCGCACTACATTGCTCTTTTTGTTTTTACTTTAGCAAGTCTAGTTTTGTCACCTGTGTTCAGTAATTATTAACAATTTTTTTTGCATTTTTTTATTATTATACTTTAAGTTCTGGGATACATTTGCAGAACATACAGGTTTGTTACATAGGTATACACATGCCATGGTGGTTTACTGCACCCATCAACCTGTCATCTACATTAGGTATTTCTCCTAATGCTATCCCTCCCCTAGCCCCCCGCCCCCTGACAGGCCCCAGTGTGTAATATTCCCCTCCTTGTGTCCATGTGTTCTCATTGTTTAACTCCCACTTAGGAGTGAGAATATGCGTTGTTTGGTTTTCTGCTCCTGTGTTAGTTTGCTGAGAATTATGGTTTCCCGCTTCATCCATGTCCCTGCAAAGGGCATGAACTCATCCTTTTTTGGCTGCATAGTATTCCATGGTGTCTATGTGCCACATTTTCTTTATCCAGTCTATCACTGAAGGGGATTTGGGTTGGTTTCAAGTCTTTGCTATTGTGAACAATGCTGCAATAAACATACGTGTGCATGTGTCTTTATAGTAGAATGATTTATAATCTTTTGGGTATATACCCAGTAATGGGATTGCTGGGTCAAATGGTATTTCTGGTTCTAGATCCTTGAGGAATCGCCACACTGTCTTCCACAATGGTTGAACTAATTTAGACTCCCACCAACAGTGTAAAAACATTCCTATTTCTCCACATCCTCTTCAGCATCTGTTGTTTCCTGACTTTTTAATGATTGCCATTCTACCTGGCATGAGATGGTATGTCATTGTGGTTTTGATTTGCACTTCTCTAATAACCAGTGATGATGAGCTTTTTTTCATATGTTTATTGACCACATAAATGTCTTTTTTTTTTTGAGAAGTGTCTGTTCATATCCTTTGCCCAATTTTTGATGGGGTTGTTTCTTTTTTTTCTTGTAAATTTGTTTAAGTTCTTTGTAGATTCTGGATATTAGCCCTTTGTCAGATGGATAGATTGAAAAAATTTTCTCCCATTCTGTAGGTTGCCTGTTCACTCTGATGATAGTTTCTTTTGCTGTGCAGCTCTTTAGTTTAATTACATCCCATTTGTCAATTTTGGCTTTTCTTGCCATCGCTTTTTGTGTTTTACTTATGAAGTCTCTGCACATGCCTATGTCCCGAATGGTATTGCCTAGGTTTTCTTCTAGGGTTTTTATGGTTTTAGGTCTTATATTTAAGTCTTTAATCCATTTTGCATTAATTTTTGTATAAGGTGTAAGGAAGGGATCCAGTTTCAGCCATGTATTAAATAGGAAATCCTTTCTCCATCGCTTTTTTTTGGTCAGGTTTGTCAAATATCAAATGGTTGTAGATGAGCGGCATTATTTCTGAGGTCTTTGTTCTGTTCCATTGGTCTATATATCTGTTTTGGTACCAGTACCATGTTGTTTTGGTTACTGTAGCCTTGTAGTATAGTTTGAAGTCAGGTAGCATGATGCCTCCAGCTTTGTTCTTTTTGCTTAGGATTGTCTTGGCTAAAAGGACCCTTTTTTGGTCCCATATGAAATTTAGAGTAGTTTTTTTCTAATTCTGTGAAGACAGTCAATGATAGCTTGATGGGGATAGCATTGAATCTATAAATTACTTTGGGCAGTATGGCCATTTTCACAATATTGATTGTTCCTATCCATGAGCATGGAATGTTCTTCCATTTGTTTGTGTCCTCTCTTATTTCCTTGAACAGTGTTTTTTCTTTGCTGAAATATTTTAAAGTACATCTTAGTCATTATGATATATTATCCTTTAATAGGGTAGTGTGCCTCAAGGACATTTTCTTCCATGAGCATAGTACTATAATTTCACAGCAAACAAAAAATATATGTATATATATGTCCCTGGCAAAACTTTATATGTTGCTGGACAAATGGTTTTAATGACATCAGCAAAATGTGCTTGTATCAATTTCAGACCATTACTAGCATTTTCTTAAATTTTTATCAAATTTTTATATATAAGGATGTTTACATCTTTGTTTATTGGCAACTTGGTTAATTTTTTTTAAGCTTATTCAGGATTTTTTTTTTTTTTTTTTGGAGAGGTAGTCTCGCTCTGTTACCCAGGCTGGAATGCAATGGTGTGATCTCGGCTCACTGCAACTTCTGCCTCCAGGTTCAAGTGATTCTCCTGCCTCAGCCTCCCAAGTAGCTGGGACTACAGACACAAGCCACCATACCTGGCTAGTTTTTGTATTTTTAGTAGAGACAGGGTTTTACCATGTTGGTCAGGCTGGTCTTGAACGCCTGACCTCAAGTGATCCACCGGCTTCGGCCTCCCAAAGTACTAGGATTACAGGTGTAAGCCACCACACCCAGCCTCAGGATTTTTTTTTTCAAACAAAATCACAGGAAGTACTTGACAATGATATTTGAACATGAAACCTAGCTGGCTGACCTTAGAGAGCCAGAATTTGAAAGTATAATTAAAATGGTTAATTCTTATCATTTGCTATTTATCTATTGGAATCATGATGCTTTCTCATAAATTTTAATGAACTATTTACATATTGCTATTATCTTCTATTCTTGACAAAGCTATTACTTTTCTTAGGCTGTGTTATCATTATTTCAGTTTAGTATTGTTTTGTTTTGTTTGTATGGAGAGATAATATAAGCTTTTGTTGTCTATATATTCAAATATATTGGTCTTTTAATTTCTTAAGGTTTTATTTCCCAACAAAACCAAACACTTCTAAGATCATCTTGACCTACAGTGCATTTGCCAACAGTGATCAACACAGTGCAACACTACTGAGAACGTTATAACTGTCTTATCATTAATATGCTAGACTCCTTACTCTCTCACATTCCTCCACACAGTGACAAAATCCCATCAACGTTACCTCCTAAATATTTAACTCTATCCTCTCCTCTCCATCCCTATTACCACTATCCCTCATCATCTGTCACCTGAACTGCTGAATGTAACTGCCTTCTAACTAGTCTCCCTGTCTCCAAAATAGTCCTCTTGCAATGCAAAACTGCCATTAGTGCCAGCTTAAACCTTCCAGAGTCCCTCCCTTTATGTCCCCTCATCCCCTTGCACCCTCCCCCATAACTCTCCAGTCTCTCAATAACAATTGGCCAACATGCTTTTAATGTTTACCTGAGTTAAGCAGTTTGCAAACATTACTTCAATTACCCCTCATAAGAATGTTTTAAATACAATGCCATTGTTGTTCCCATTTTACAGATGAGTAAACTGAAGCATATAGAGGTTAAGTAGTTTCACCAAGTTCTCACAGGTAGAAAGATGCAGAGACAGGATGCAAACTCAGCTCTACTGAACTCCAAAGCCCACATACTCTCTTAACCACTGCATCACACTTCCTCACAGGTGGATCTTCATCTCTCAGCAATACTGCCTGTTTGCCATTCTGCCCCATAGCAACACTGTAATGCCTGGAATTCCTCATATACATTCGTGCTGCTTCCCCACTCACTATGCTCATGCTATTCTGTCTCTTGGAAATGTCCTTCCTTCTCCTTTTAACCATGACCTAGATGACTCTTACCCATCTTGTTTAAGACTCAGCTCAGGTGTTGCATCCTCCAGGAGGCCTTTTCCTATATAACTCCTTCCCTGCCCTCACCCTTCTCTAAGAAGGTACCCTTCCTCTGTGTTCATCTCCATCACTATACCCACCACATTGTGTTATCAATTTCTGTTCTTATGTTTGCCTTCTCCACTAGACCATGAGCTTGAGACAATCTTTCTGTTTTCTTTTGTTTTGTGTTTTGTTTTGTTTTGTTTTTAGACAGGGTCTCACTCTGCCACCCAGGCTAGAGTGAGACCTCCGCCTCCTGGGCTGAAGCAATCCTCCCACCTCAGCCTCCTGAGTAGCTGGCACCACAGGCACACACAACCATGCCTGACTTTTTCTATTTTTGATAAAGATGGGTTCTTGCCATGTTGCCCAGGCTGGTCTCACACTCCTGAGCTCAATGGATCAGCCCATCTTGGCCTCCCAAAGTGCTGGGATTACAGACGTGAGCCACTGCACCTGGCTTGAGACCATCTTAATCATCCATATGTCCCCAGCCAGTGCTGTGCCTGGCATGTAGTGGGCTCTCAGTGCTTCATCAATGTTCAGAGTAAGAAATAAAGAGTGTTTAATCAACTAATTCTCAACTATTTGTTGAGTATCTACTATGTCTAATGTATGTATTAAAGTTTTGGGCTGGGACAGTCAGGGAAGGCTATAGAGAAAAGAGAAGATTTTAAATGGGGTCGAAAGATGTACAAGGCTCAGAAAGCAAAGCCACATATCAATAATCTAAATCTAATGTTTGAGCAAATGCTTAGGCTGGGGACCATGGTTAGCTATAAATGGCAAAGCTGAGAAGTTAATTGTCTTCCTCTTGCTCTTGAATTCTATCAGATCAGCTGTTTCCTTATCCAAGAGCAAAGTGTCAGATTCAAGCTGTGTTCCAGGGCATTTAACCTTTCAATGATGAGCATCTCACCTTAACTCTAAGATCATCTCCTAGGACAGAAAATTGTGGAAATGCTTCTAAGTAAATTAAAAACCTAGAGACGGTTAGATCATGAGATACATTAATAATAATGAAATGTCAGAAACATGTGCAGCTACATGTAATGAACTCAACAACTGTCTGAAGGTCATAGAGGTCTTCCTGCAAAATACATGTCATTCTGTTTACATCAAACACAGAAAACTCATTTACAAGTGAATGTCATTTTCATCTTTGTTCCATGGCCAAGTACATCTCATTTGCATTTGTTTGTTTCCCTACTGGAGTGCTTGTCACTATTCTACAGCTGGTGTGGGTTGTGCTCAGTACCTGCTACTTACCATAGGCTCAGGCTCTAGTCATCCAGTTACAAGTCTGAATCATAATCCCAAAGATGGTTTTACATAAGGTATTTTTAAATAATATGCATCATTGGGAAATCAAAATTTGGTGATAGTGTTCACAGGAAAAAACTAAAAGTTCAAATGCATGTGCATGCAAACATACTCTTTTCCCATGTGAGCCCAACATTAGGATTTCTATATTGCTAGGCCTGGAGAGGTACAGTTCTATAGCTAAGGCCTCCCAAGGATCCTTTGCCAAATTCCCAAGAGAACAAAAGAATGGGGTGGAGTCCCCATTGTTGTCTCCCTATGTACAGAGTGTGATCAAGAGCTAAAGGTAACTCTGAGTTTTCCAACTATGGAGAGAAGGACCAGTTGAACAGTCAGCCAATCATCCCTCTCCCAGAGGCTGGTCTGATTCTGACACTGTCCTGGCCAGCTCAGCATCCTCAATAGCTCTTTCCTCACTGCAATCAAAGCAGTAGCACCTTATGAAACACACCTGCACCCCACCTACAAAATCACTTAACAAAAGTTATTCATTGAAGTGTCTTTAAGGTAATAAAAGATTGAAAACAACCCAAAGGTCATCAATGGGAGAATTGGTTAAATCTGTCTTTCTACATCTACACAATAGAGTACTATGTAGCAATAAAAGAAAAAAAAAGTGAGGAGGCTCTCTTTGAATTATCATGGAAAATTTCTCCACAGTATATTAATTTGAATAAAAAGCAGGATACAGAAGAGTGAATATTAAATATTTAAGACAGGGAAGAAAATAAAAATACATTCATTCTTGGATATTTGTATTTACAAAAAGAAAACTAGATGTATACAATAAACTAAAATAAGTGATTACAAGTATAGATCAAGATTTTTTGGTTTTGAAATTCATAGAATTTGGGGGATCTACTTTAAGAAATAAAACACAGAATTAGGTACTGGTCTGTATTTGTCCATTTTCATGCTGCTGATACCTGAGACTGGGAAGAAAAAGAGGTTTAATGGGACTTACAGTTCCACATGGCTGAGGAAGCCTCAGAATCATGGTGGGAGGCAAAAGGCACTTCTTACATGGCAGCAGCAAGAGAAAAAATGAGGAAGAAGCAAAAGCGGAAACCCTGATAAACCATCAGCTCTCTTGAAACTTATTCAGTATCATGAGAATAGCATGGGAAAGACCGGCCCCCATGATTCAATTACCTCCCCCTGGGTCCCTCCTACAACACTTGGGAATTCTGGGAGACACAATTCAAGTTGAGATTTGGCTGGAACACAGCCAGACCATATCAAGGTCTTATATAAGGATTTCATGCCAGTGAGCTTCGTGGTACCTCTACCCGTGGTTGATTACCTATGAGCTGACAGAAGTGCACAGAAATGAGATTGGATTAAGACTCCTAGATAGATACCTATTTAGACAGTTTTGTTCTTTGAAAATTGAGTATATTTCTTATTTAGAATGCAAAACCTACCTTTTTTTTTTTTTTTTTTTTGGTAGATACAGGAGTCTCGTTATGTTGCCAAGGTTGGTCTTGATCTCCTGGCCTCAGAGTGATCTTTCTGCCTTGGCCTCCCAAAGTGCTGGAATTATGGGCATGAACCACCTCACCTGAGCATCTCAATCATCTTATTTAAGTTTAGCTCCATTCTGCAACCTTGTGTCTGCAGGGATTCTCCCTCAGCCCGAC
Organism: Pan paniscus; assembly: GCF_029289425.2. Lineage (NCBI taxonomy): Eukaryota > Metazoa > Chordata > Mammalia > Primates > Hominidae > Pan > Pan paniscus. The sequence goes on along the minus strand of NC_073254.2, from coordinate 119,668,599 downwards.
TTTTTCCTGATGACAATGTGCCTAGCATTCTGTTTTGAGTTTGTCCTTGTATTTCCCTCTTTCTGATCACCCTCAGCTCTGTCATCAATAGAGCAGCTTCAGACCACCCCAGCCCCACCTCTGCCCCCTGCCTGGCCCAGATTTCCAGGAATATAGCCTGCTACATGTGAAAAGAGTTTGAACGTTGAATGAACCACACCACAAATGATCTCCAATACCATGGGATGCTAGGAAACTGGGAACTTTTTTAGGTACTGACTTGGGAATTCAGTGATTCTCTGGCTGTGCACCATAGTCCTGAAATTCTCAACAGAATCCAACTATTACACCTTCCTTCCTAGTGTCCTCAGGATCACAGGTGGGCCATTTTAAATCTATCCTTATACAATCTTCTTGTTTAATAAAACCAAGTAAGCCTAGACTAGATAGGACACAGCCTTGCAGGGACTTACCAGAATTCAAATGTCTTCAAATACATAACAAGCCAAAGATGGTCTCTAACTTAACTCTGGTTCCAGCTAAAAAGCCTGGGGACCCACTTATCTTTCAGCTCACCTCATCATCACCCTGTAAAACATTCATTGGATCTAGTTACAAAGGATTCAGATCGAATTTCTGGAAACCTCTTTCATCAGGTGACACTGTTTTAAAGAGGTCATATGGCAGGGTGTGGCAGCATGTGCTTGTAATCTCAGCTACTCAGAAGGCTGAGGCCAGAGGATGGCTCAAACCCAGGAGTTCCATACCAGCCTAGGCAACATATTGAGAACCCATCTCAAAAACAAACAACAACAACAACAAAGCCCTAAATAAATAAATAGAACAAGAGGGCATACATTAATAGTATGTTGAGAATAAGGCTGTGTAGTGGAGTCAGTAGGCTTAGGAATGAATCTTAGGAATACTTCTAGCTTGGTATTGAAACAAGCCCCATTTCCCTTATCTATTAAATAGATTGTTATAAAGATTAAATGAGATAATAAAGATTTAATTAAATGAGTGATGTCAAGGAAATCTTGAGGCGAAGCTATTTTTTTTCCACTTTATGAGAATATTGGCCCATATAAATATCATGAAGTCTCAAACTACTAATTCAATACAATAATACACAAATTGATTTAGAAACCAATGTAGGGCATAGTATATATACAAGCACCTAGAGATGGCAATGCCAGTACCCTGAGATCACATTTCAGCATGTTAGCTTTAAATAATTCCGAAAGCCTATCCCATAAACCCTCTGATGTATTTTCTTTTCTCTACATCCTCTTGGTTGCTAAGGCATTTCTTTCTCTTGCTTTCTGAAAAATCACAAATAAGCTTATAAAATGCGACATCCTACATTGACTTGTTTCTCATTGGATTGACTTTTAGCATACCTGAAAGCATTTTGCTGCTCACAGATGTGTGCTGCTACAGTCCAATGCCCTCAAGAGAGCTTGAATCCGACCTGGTCACGTCTCCATTTCCCTTAAGGTGACAATTCAGGAATCCACTGCTCAGTGTCAAGTATAGAATCTTATCTCTCTGCCTTTTTTTTCCAGGGATTTAAATAAGATTAAAAACAATCTTTGACCTTCGCTGTTATGTAAAGCCATCTGCTATTGCATCTATCTCCACTATATCTCCTGTCACATAAGACATTTCCACCTAAGGCTTTCTACTCAAATCACTAGATTTAAGTGCCTCCCACTCAAATACAACTTGCCATGAAAGTCATTCTCTACTTAAAGTAACTTTCAGGAAAACTGCTGCACTACCAGTATTAAGAATAGAAAATTTGTATTTGCAGCCATTTCCTGCAATATCAAATTATGCAAAAGTATATATGGATAGAAAAAAAGTAGAGAACGCTCATGATGTTTGGATATTTATTTCATTTTTAGTAGTTTCCTCACTCTACTTGAAAACATTTCTCTTAATCTGTGTAACTCAAATTACCAAAAAATCCGACTTTTATATTCTTTAATGAACTCATGATTTCGTCTTTATTGGCCATTTACATGAAACGTTAAACTTTAAATAATTAAAATGTACTTGAAATAAAGCTAATGCCTTCAGAGGGGTTGCATGCATACGTGTAGTCCACCCACTTTCGGTCCCTTTTTGAAGGACTCTTGGAGGCTTTGCAAGCTAAAGGCATTAACAAGTTATCTGTGGTACAACGGCTTAATTTGAATTAAACTACAGTCGCATATGACAGAAGCCCTCCCTTCATCTTTTGTAGGGAGGTCGCCGAGCCCAGAGCGAGCGCCATGCTCCTTCTGGAACTAAACACGTTGGCCCAGCCGTCTGTTGAGTCCTCCTCTTCACAACTCACACCTGGGTGGCCAAGGGTCACGCTTGACCTCGCGATGGCGCCGGCGCCTCTGCCCTCTTCCCGTTGGGAAGGCAGCAGATGGCGAGAGCGCACGGCGCGGGTGCCACAGCTCCCCTCCACAGCGGTGTCGGGCGGTTTCCGCAAGGACCAGTTACGCCTGAAACTCTCCCGTCCTCCTGCCCGCATCGCGGGTCTTCCCGGGTCCTCCTCTCCAGCAGGACTCCTGGACTGTCCACCTAAACGCGGCAAGACTCCCGCACCTCTGCCCCAACCAGACCCCAGAAACCCCTGTTCCCAGGGAGCCCGAGGCTGTGAGCCCAGGGAGCCCGAGGCTGTGAGCCCAGGGAGCCCGAGGCTGTGAGCCCAGGGAGCCCGAGGCTGTGAGCCCAGGGAGCCCGAGGCTGTGAGCCCAGGGAGCCCGAGGCTGTGAGCCCAGGGAGCCCGAGGCTGTGAGCCCAGGGAGCCCGAGGCTGTGAGCCCAGGGAGCCCGAGGCTGTGAGCCCAGGGAGCCCGAGGCTGTGAGCCCAGGGAGCCCGAGGCTGTGAGCCCAGGGAGCCCGAGGCTGTGAGCCCAGGGAGCCCGAGGCTGTGAGCCCAGGGAGCCCGAGGCTGTGAGCCCAGGGAGCCCGAGGCTGTGAGCCCAGGGAGCCCGAGGCTGTGAGCCCAGGGAGCCCGAGGCTGTGAGCCCAGGGAGCCCGAGGCTGTGAGCCCAGGGAGCCCGAGGCTGTGAGCCCAGGGAGCCCGAGGCTGTGAGCCCAGGGGGCGCCGCGCCACAGGACGCCGCTCGCACTCTCACCTCCGGCGCCGCCTGGCCGCCGCCGCACTAGCCCAAGCGGCCGGGGTTCTTTCGCCGCGGCCAGCTCGCCACCAATAGCAACCCTGGCTCCAAGGAATGCACCAATGGGAGCGCTCGGAGTAACGAGGCTCAACCAATCACCGCCCTCTCGGCTCTGGAACCCCACCAGCCGTGTCATCACTACTCCCGTAACTCCGCCAAACGGTAGTTCTAGCCACTCCCTTCCTTCCCTCAGAGTCTAGACATCAAATATACTTTTCCCTGAGTAGAGTCCTGCGGAATTGCAGCTTATGCTCGGCTCAGGAAGACACGCACGCGCGCTCACCTCCGCTGCGTTCTTCTGCTTAGGCTCATCCCTCAATGCCCAGCCAAGCTTTTCAAAAATTAGTGAAAACAAACGAGAATTATTTTTACCACGCAATTGACCTCTATGAACTGTTTGAACCGTTGTCTGGCCGCTATGAACTATTCGAACCTTTGTCTCAGCTTAAAATGGAAAGATGGCCTGAGAAGGAAGAGGTCTGAAGAAGTCTCTCCTTAGCAAAAGCATGGAAAGCCTTTATTTACTGAAGCTGATGCGAGTTGGGGGCTAGAAGTGAACCAAGAGGAGAGTGTTCTGCAAAAAGATGCTAGTGTTATACAAGGCTATCAACCCTTATCTCCTTAGGTTGATATCTTCGAAATGAAAACACAAAGAGTTGCTAGAATTTAGGGTTTTTAAAATATATATATATCGTTTGATAGCTCACTATGCATCAGGTGTGATCTGAGCTGCTGGCCTGCGTTAACTCATTTGATGTTCACAACTATCCTATTGCTTATTTCGCCCTATTTTTACAAGTGAGGAAATTGAGGCAATAGAGAAACTGGCCCAAGATGCAAAGCTACTAAGTGACAGAGGCAGGACTAGAACCCAGGTCTGTCTGAGGTATTTAGGTTAACAAAACAGTTTAATGCCCAAACTAACTAGGTTCAAGCAATCTAGAGTCTTTCACTTCTAAAGAAAATGAATACACCTCCTATCTTTAAAAAAAATTTTTTGGTACAAAATATTCAGTTAGAATCCCAGAAACTTCCAGTGGCATTAGCATAACCCTCAAAGTTAGTTGTGGTCACCAAGATAAGAAGAGTTGAATGGTGGGTGGCAGGGAGAAGAGAAAAGGGGATAGGAAACAGAAAGAAATAATCTGAGAAACACTAATTCAACTGAGGCACTTAAAATAAACAATGTTATTGTTCCTGATTGTATATCACTGATATGACTTTGTCATTAAAATGAATAATGGCATTATGTATGATATTATGCACATACATGAACAAATACATGGGTTATCTGAGGCAACCTATGGAGAATTACACATGACTTTTGATTAAGAGACACTTTGTTCAATTTTTTTGTATTGGAATCTATTTTAACAACTTCTAGAAGATATCAGTTCACAAAGGGGAAACAGAATATTGGGTCCTTTGTTTTATTAAATTCTAAATGTATATCCTTTAACCAAACTAATTTTAGGTTTATTTTTTGAGATGGGGTCTCACTATGTTGCCCAGGCTGGAGTGCAGTAGTTATTCACAGGCATGATCATAGCACACTGCAGCCTTGAATTCCTGGGCTTAAGCTAGCCTTCTGCCTCAGCCTCCTGAGTTGCTGAAACTACAGACATGAGCCACTGCCACCGGCTTATTTCTAATTTATTTTTATGAGCTGTTTTCAGAAGTTACAGGAGTTGGTACTGAGCCAGAAAACGGGAGAAGGGGGCAATACTGTTATAGCTGATAAAATGTTTCCCATGTTTCAAATCTGGGCAGCCTTTGTCACTTTCCTTAAGAACTCATATGCTCTGATTTCAGAAAAGCTTTTCCAATATTCTTCTATAGTGGACGATTTGGTTTGAAGCAATAATTGCTTCTAAGGGCAGGACCACAAAACTAAGCAGGCAGCAAGAAGCTCTGGGCTCTTGGAGGCGATTTAGCAGGCAGATGCTTGAATTCACTTCTAGTTCTGTGTGATGAACTGTGAACCTGGTGGGGCAAGCTGATGGTTCTCCTCCATGGAAAGGAAAGAGCTGCAAGTAGCATAAGAACCTGGCACAGTATAGGTCCTCAATAAATGGTAGTATCTTTGTCACCATATTTACATGTTGATAGTTTTTTTTCTCTCTCTCTCTGTTAGCTTTCTTTTACAAAGTGAAACATTTTCTGGTCAGCTGACACTAAAAACCTATAATTCCTAGCATACATTTTCCCATAGAAGAAATCTTGCAGATCACCACCAATAGAAATCACATGCCCTCCCCTATCCATGCCCCTCTGCTGTGATGTGCCAGAAAATGTTCCTGCCAGCCACCGGGTGACTAAAGCAGTGTTGCCAACAGGAAGAAAGGTGAAGACTTGCAAATCATTCAGGATTCAGAAAATAATGGGCATTTTTAACTGAGTTAAATTATCAGAGTCACATCCAGACCCTTGGGTGACTCGCCAGAATCTTCAAACTGATCTCTGAAAAGTGCTGCAGACATGGGCCCTTCGGGTACCTGCCCTTAGCTAAGAGGTTGACTGATCCTCCACTTTCTACAGTGAAATCCTCCCCAGAGTGTATATGGGGAGGAAGATGGGTGCTTTCCAATTTTAGTCAACAAAATTATATTCTTTATGATATCTGCCCATTAGCTAGCATTTTTTTAAAACCAGTAAATATAGTCATTGCTTCTAATTTTGCTGTTCTTATTATGGGCATCCCAGTGTCCTTAAAGAGTATGCTTTCTTTTCTGTAAGATAGGACCAATACTGACAGCAGAAGACCATTGGAAGAAGTACATGGGAAAAAGAAACTTATGAGTAAAGCAAATAGATCAGCACTTCCAACAAAACAGACCCTCCTTTAGTATTTGTTGAATTAATAATAAAATATATGAATCATAAAAGACACTGAGCAAGTTTCCTTTTTTGCTTCCCAAGGAAAGTTCTGTCAAAATGGAGCACAACAAGAAATAGTGATTCTACAGTTCCATACTTTTTTTTGACAATATGTGGATTTTTTCTTCTTGAAGGTCATGAACTTCTTTCAGTAAACATGAAAACATTTAGCATGATTAACAATAGTTTTAGGAAACAATTGTTTTGCCTGATGTTTGGGAGCCTGTGAAATGCACATATTGAAAATGGTATATTTCCCTGTTATAATACAACACTGCTTAACATTATTTTATGAATACTCAAAGTATTCAAGTCTCCAATGATTTATTTTATTATGCAGTCTCCTCACAAATTGTTTTCAAATTAAACTACTTCTTTAAAATATCTGCTGAAATCACTAAGTGAACAAAACTCTCGTTTGTATCTTTATTTTTCTTAAAGATTGCACAATCTGGAACCAAAATCAAAATACTATACCCACTGTACAGCAGTCATTATAAAACAACACACACCACATTTGTATTCTACCAAATAGAATATTTTCTTTAAAATTATATATTGCGTGCTCTTAGATTCATGCTTTAGATATTTTACATTTATCATTATTCTCTCATAAATAATTGCAACTTGACCAATTTGTACACCTGCTACCACTATATATTCAATGGGGCAAGGAGTAGTCTTTGACATGAGAACAGATAAAATGGAAACAAGTATATGGATGTCACATCTACCCAATTGTGACTAGTGTTTTGCCTATGCAATGAAATGCTAATGTAAAATACACACACAAAACGTCGTTTCAAAAGGCACAATTTCCTCCACAGAAAAGTACAACTTAAAAATACGTGGCAGTTAAAATCTGCGCCCTCGAAGGCGCTGTGACGTTCGCATTGATGTGATTCTGAACACCAAGAGCAGACCGCCTGGGCGGTTCAGGGTGAGCTCATCCAAGAAGTCCAGAGGCCCGGGGTGCGGAGGTACTGGTCGCCCTCGAGCTCTCCAGGTGGCCAGATTTACGCCACCTCTGAACTGTTGCTCTGAGTTTCAGCACCAGATGTGGGACCTCTCACTGTTTCAAATCTGGCGCCCTCTCAAAAACAAAAACGGTTTTGTCCATTGGGTCCCTCTTCCCACCACCAGGAGTTCCTCTACTGCGAGAATAAACCCTCGACTCCTCTCTGTCCTCACCCCGCCCCTTCCCGGGAAGACTCGTTACAAGTCGCGCTCCCCGCCGCCCCCAACCTCGGGGTCGCTCTGGTCGTCTGTGAAGCAGACGTCCACGTCACTGTCGTCGCTCTTGGGATCCCCAGGCTCCGGGGGATAGCCGGGCTCGGCACCCGGGCCGTCGCCCGCTTTGGCGAGCAGACTCTGGCCAGGGTGGCGGGACTTGACATGTCGCTCCAGGTCCCGGCGGCGCACAAGTACCTTGCCGCAGAACTCGCAGCGGTAGGGCGTATTCCCCTCGGCGTGCAGCCGGATGTGCTTGTTGAGATTGCTGGGGTCGCCGAAGGGCCGCAGACAGACTTTGCACTTGAGTGGCTTGTAGCCCGTGTGCGTCCGCATGTGGATCTTGAGCCCATACTTGCGCGAGTACAGCTTGCCACAGTAGAGGCACAGGTGGCCGGTCTTGGGCTTACCTGCGCCGCTGCCTCCGCTGCCGCCGCCCCCGGTGCCTCCCGCCGCCGCGACGGCCGGTGGCAACGCCCCCGAGTCCAGGCGTCCGCGACCCTTCCCGGCAGCCATCTCGGACAGCTGCTGATTGTGCATGGCGATCTCTCGGTCGATGCTGGCCAGCGACCCCAGCTCGGCGGGGCTTAGGGCGGCCGCTGCAGCCCCGCTGAAGTAGGAGATGGACTCCGGATACTTCAGCAGCCCGCCGAAGTGCAATTTGAGCGGGTAATAAGCGGTGGTGGCCGGTGAGCCGTAGAGCAGCTCCCCGTTGTAGACTGTAAAGGCCGGCATGACGGCGGGCAGGTGGCTGCACTCACCACCCGGATAGGCTTTGAGACCGCCCGGGTCGAGGGGCGGCAGCGCGCAGCGCTCGAGGGGCAACCCCGGCGCAGGGGGCAGCTGCGCATAACGCGCTCCTGGCAGCGCGGCGGCTGCGGGCGGGGCGCGCTCCACGTGCTTGAAGGCGGACGCCTCTTCCGGGGGGACGGAGAGCAGAGGGAAGCCGCGCAGGGCCCCAGAGCAGGGCAGGCCAGGCGGCGGCGGCGGCGGCGGCGGGTCCCCAGCGAGCAGGCACTTGGGATGGTGGTGGTGGTGCGCGTGGTGGTGATGGTGGTGACCCGCGCCGCCCGCCGCCGAGTTCTCCCCGCTCCCGGGGCGCCCGCACGCCCGGCCCCCGCCCAGCAGCCTGCCCAAAGCGAGGCCGGCTCCTTGCTTGCTGCTGCTCTCCTCCCGGTAGGGGTCGCCGTGAGCGGCCGCCGCCGCCCTCGCTAGGCCGGCGGGCTTGAAAGCTGAGCGCACGCCGGGGTAGAAAGCCAGGCTGCCGACCCCCGCCGAGGAGCCGCCCACGATGCCGAGGAAGTGCCCTTGTCCTCGGGCGGCTCCGCTCATGTCCAGGGCACGGTCCAGCTGCTCCTTGCCCTTCTTGGGCTGCCCCCACTTGCCTGGGGTCGGCGAGGTGGCCGAGGGCGCGGAAGAGGCCTCGCGCTTGATGCCCTCCCGCGCACCGCAGGCCTGAACTGGTGGCGGGCCTAGGGGGTGGGGTCGCAAAGTTCCTGCCTGGGAAGGCGCGGCGAAATCGAGCGCCGGGGGTTTTGGGGAGAGACCGAGGCCATCAGCCGCTGGGACGGCGCCTTGGCGAGCCGCGTGTTCGTGGTGCAGTAAGGCGCCGCCTCCACCGCCGCTGAACACGCAGTGGAAACGCAGGTGTGCCTTAAGGCTGTTGGGGAATCTAAACGTCCTCCAGCAGTACCAGCAGATGTAGCGCTCCTCCCCTGGGCAAGAAAGAATGGAAAAGCGACCCGGTGAGAGGCGAACAAGCGAGACATAAAGAAAGCGCCAGTGCACCCAAGGCAAAGCCCAAGTTTCGACTAGCGGTGTGGGGAGAGGGTGAAATATAAGTTCGGTAGCCCTACTGTATCGAGGACCCCGAAAAGCCCCAAATGGCCAATCCTTATCAGTGTCTCCATCCTCTGGGACTACTCGGAGGCCAAAAAAGGTGACGGGGCCTTTCCAACGAAGACTTCCTCCAGGCCATCCGAGCAAAATCTTCGTTGGAAGGGCAGCACTCAGGCAGGCTGGCCGTGTAAGAGCAAAGAGCAGCTGTTGCTTTAAATCAAGTGTTGAGGCTGTGCAGTGCCTGGGCCCATCTGTTGGCGTTTGCAGAATAGGTGGCGTATGTCAAGGAGTTTGGATAAGCTGAACAAAGACCAATCTAATGGTCGTGAGCGCCTCATTACCAGGCGAGACAATATCCTGTATGTATAGGCCATATGTAATCATTCCTTTTCACAGGACAATGTCTTTTGTGTCCCTTACCCACCCATTCCACCCCCTTCCAGCCTTAAACACTTTGCCTGAGGTTTTCCTGGAGCGTGACCAACTGAAGGACCACATAGGGACTATGATTTGCCATTCTTCAAAATTATTTGTATCTTTATTTCCTCTTTAACACCATTTAATTTGCTGGGAGAAAAGAAAAAATTCTTATGCCCTGATACTCTAAAAAGGGTGATGATAATCTAAGAAGGATGATGTTGCATTGTCTTGTCTGCCACTTGGTAATTAATTAACTCCTAGATAGCTGCACAAATCCAAGCTTAGTAAAGTCTTTGGAGAAAATATATTAGTTTTTTATTATATGAATATATATAAATGATATAGATCGATAAATAAATATAGATACTCAGCTTTTAATAAGTGCAGAATTCTCTACCAGGCACTATATACGTGTTTGGTGTGAAATCTTTTTTTGTTTAGTATTATTAGCATTAGTTTATTCATTTTGCCCGAGTTTGTGAACACAATCAAGAGACACATATATGAGACATTCTGATCACATACTAGAAGTTAATTTCCACTTAAAAGGGTCATATTACTGCTGTAGAGAGAAATGATCTTGCAATTGGGTTTCTTTTAAAATGTGGTTGATTGATAATACTGAAGGGAAAGATGTCTGAGAAAGAAGTTAGTTGAACCGCAAGGAAATATCCAAAATATACATCAGTCTCATAAAATTTAACAGGAAAGTTAAATTCTCCCTCTGCATATATGAGCAGCTCAAACTTCTGAAATATTACTACAGAAATAACAATAGGGAAGAATTCCAGATCTTCTTCCCTTTATGTATATTAACTTCTGGGTTTGCATAACACAAGTAGCTCCCACCCCTACCCCGTAAGACCTGTGAAAACTCAAGTGATAAGCACTGCATTCCAACTGAGTCCAAGGAGAGCAGAAAGAAAAATGGGGAGAGGAGTATTTGCCTATGACACCCTACCCTAATTGTTTATAGAAGTCTTAGATAAAACCATTTCAATATTCTGTTACCTTGTACTGAACATTCACGTAAAATGAATCATGAAAAAAAGAGAGAATAGACCTCCTGGGTTCTCTTGGTGGGTATGTTGTCTTAAATAACTTCCTTCTAACTTCACAGCCTTTCTCTCTCTCATCACCCCTTTTGAAAGAGGGAGTTTTCAGAGTCTGCCGCAGAATGACTCAGCTCAATGCAAAGCCACATAAGCTTTTTTCTTAAAATGCGGGGGCAGTATTTTCCTCCATCTTACTATGAAATTGAAACCCACTGAAGTTAGCTAGTATTAGGAGGATAGCAGCCATCCTTATTTATTTCTTCCTCTTTCCAAGCTTTAAGCAGCATACGTTTAATATATACTTTTTTTCAGTTATCCTAACTAACTGACATATTCTCCAGACTCTGAGATCCAAATCATGCCAAGAGTATCAAACACATTTAACAAGTGACTGCCTCCTCTTCATGTAACTCTAAGGTGGTCAAGAGTTCAAACTTCTCCAAGCTGGGGAAGTCAGGGTTCAAAATCACCCATGCCTTCTCACCTCCAGAAAAAAAAAAAATGTTGTTTATTTTGACATCTGTTACCATATGATGTTTATAAGCTCAATTGGCTGAAAGGAAAACACAAGGACTGCTATTCCAGTTGCTTTTGTACTATTTGGGACACCTAAGAAAGGGTGTTCTCTGTAGAAATGGCTGGCTTCTAAAGGTTAGTGGCCCGCCAAATTCTATAGTGGCAGATTTGAGAGTTCTCCACTATGTGGCTTTTATTATACTTCTCTTTTTACTGGAAGAAGTTGACAAGAGAATGTAATATAATGTGATGCAAGGAACAAACTATTTTAGGATAATTTGAATACTATACATACAAAATAAACAGAATTAACTTACAGAGGACGATGATACTTTAAAGTGATTCATTGTTTTGAATAAACTTCATTCTGTGTTATTCATGAAGTGTTTCCTAATTCACATACTTGTATTGATTTCTCTAAACCTATTTCTAAAGGGATGAGATTGAGCAGGCAATTCAGGAAGACAGCACGTTAGAATATTTCACAGCATTCATTATTTTGATGTTAAATAATAAATGTGTCTTTAGGAGAAATTACAGACAATTGTCAAGGAAAAAAAGCCATGGAAGCTTTGTGTGTGAAAAGGAAGTCTCCAAAACCTCAACTATTCTAGCACCTCCTAGACTTTTTTCCACAGGAAGTGTTCTTCAGTGTTCAAGGGTAGGTTTAAAAATGTTTTTCTGTTTAGTTACTGCACCTTAATTTGCATAAATCCGCTCTTGGCTTTGAAGGGATCAAATAAATCTTGAGAAGAAACTGGGATACATCCCAGATTCAATTTAAGTAGGCAAGGGGAAATGAATAAATGCCACTTAAATGGAAGGGTCTCAGTACCTGCCAACTGACCAGCTGTAAGTACCGTAATACTTCTAAAATGCTGTAGAAATGCACTGCTCTCCTGGAAAGCCAGTGGAGAAGAAATGTCCATGGACTTTGTAAAAGCATTCCAGGTTTGAGTTATACTCTGTGGAACTCATGATGTAATTACTGTAACAACAACTTAAGGCTCCTTTTTTATTTTTTATTTTTTTATTTATTTATTTTGAGACAGGGTCTCACTTGTCACCCAGGCTGGCATGCAGTGGTAACATTACGGCTCACTGGAACCTTGACCTCCTGGGCTCAAGTGATCCTCTTGCCTCAGCATCCTGAGTAGCTAAGACTACAGGCATGTACCGCCGCACCTGGCTAATTATTTTTTTGTTGTAGAGACAGAGGTCTCACTATGTTGCCCAGGCTGGTCTCGAACTCCTAGCCTCAAGTGATCCTCCTACCTCGGCCTCCCAAAGTGCTGGGATTACAGGTGTGAGCTACCGCGCCTAATTTTTTTTTATTTTAATTGGGTAAATAATGGTCTGTTTGAATATGCAACAGAAAAAGGATGGCCCCATTAAGTTCATAGAGCCTACTTTTTCCCCTGCCATTGTGAGCCAGATTGCTACTATCACTGTTATCATTTATGGTTGATTTTAAGGAGGTAGTGGCGACCTCTCTCCTCTTTGCCTTGAAATACAGGGAATGTGAATTCCATTTTACATAGATCGAGCTATGTCTGGGGACTCGCTTCAAGACAGGAGGAGGAGGGCTGGACTCTTGCCCATCCACGCTTTTGGAATGGGTACCTTTCTCGTCGTGAGTCGGAGTCGCTGTGGTGGGGATGTCGAACCACTGAGCCAAGGAGTTAGAATACCACACTGTCAGCTCCTCCCCTGGCTGGACGTCTCGCAATGCTCGGTAGAAGATCTGGGACGCAAGGAATAGAACAGTTCAATGTCATTTCCTGGGTAATCGGTCAAAAAGCAACTGAGAAGAAAGGTTCAAATCCGGATTCTGATGCTGTGTGACCCTGGAGAAGCTGCTGGAGCTCTCTGAACTTCACTTCCCTCATCCTTCAAACGGAAAAACAATAGTAACTACCTTAAAGGGTTGTCGAGACGTTTAAATGAGACGTCTAGCTAAAGCACTTTGCTCTTAATATTTTGGGCCACCGCAGGGACGGTTAGGTAGACTGAATTGGCGGTGGGGAGTAGGGGGGTGTGGAGAGAAGCCCGCAGTACCTGTCCTCCGGGTAAGTCTGCAATAGCTTCCAGAGTCTGTTCCTGGGAGTTTCTGGCTGCCCGGATTAACCCTATCCACTCCAGAGGGGAGCCCCCCGACTCGTCCACCAGCTCCCCTCTCACCATGCGCACCTGCAACACAAGCAGTGGTCGTTCTCCCCCGCACCTTGGCCAGGCCCACAACCCAAACAGAAAGTTTATCCTCCACCCCCACCCAACACAGGAAAGTGGTTGTTTTTGGTTTGGCCAGACCACTATGGGCTACTGGGAGGAGGAGAATTCCTTAGGACCTTGCTTCGGGGAGGGAGAAAGAGGAAAGTCTACCTATGCTAACAGTACTCCCACTTCCCTGCGCCCCACCTTGACGACACGGGGAGGGGGGAGGGGTGTTGAGAGCATCCTCCCTGAGTGCTTAGGCACATCTTGTACCAAGTTGTCCCCTACCCCAGCTCTCCCATTTGCAGTTCTGAGAGCAGCCGTAACACCACGGTAGAGACATTTCTAGGTCAGTCCCAGGGCCCAGAGCGTACCCCCGACAAACAAACAAAAAAATTATCTCATGCCTCCTGTATTCTGTGTGCATCGCACCTAGTTGCCTGTGAGCCCTGCAGCTAAAGTCTCGGAACAAAGCCCAAGCGGGGAAAAGCTTGCCCGCAGCTGGCAGGCCATTTAAAAGCAATTAAAACGCGTTTAAAGAGGAATGCGCGGTGGGCACCAAACCCTGCTTTAGACTGTAGTGGGGGGCGTGATTGCAGGAGGAGCGAGGTGCAAGTCCCGCTGGCTGGACACCGGAGCTTTTTACTAGAAAGCTCCAAGCAAGGCAAGCTAAAGCCAAGGAGGCCAAAGTCCTTTCTTCTACCCCAGACTTCTGCCTTCATTTCCCGGTCGCTGTTTGCCGACCTTTGGCTCCTGGGACGCCCCCAAAGCGGGCGAGTGCTTTAAGTCTCTCTGGTCAGGGGTCGCGACGGTGTGTGGAGTGTGGGAGTCAAAGCTAGTGGTTTGGCCCTGGCGCCTCCCGGTTGGGACTCTGGACTCTCAGAGCCCCGCTGCAGACGCTCTGACCCTGTGCCCCGCGCGGATGGGTGCCCCTCGCCCTTGGAGCCCGCGTCAGAGCCAGTACCTTGCTCATCCTCTCTCCATATGCCGCAAACCCACAAGCCGACATCGGCAAGGGAAAAAAAAAACATCTGAGGAGGTTCTAGGAACTGAGAGCCTCCCAAAGATTTTTTTTTCAGGAAAAAAAAATTATTTTAAGGCGAAATTAGGCCTCAAATTAACATATTGAAGGGCAGAAGGGAAGAAAGGGTCTCGATGCCCTGAGCCCCCAGAAGGAGGGTGCTTTTGCAGAGAGAGCTGCGAACAGCGTGCGGGGGTGGGCTTCTGGCTTCTGACTGAGGAGACCCGAGAGCGCAGGGGAAAACACAAGCTGCGAATGGTCCCGGCACCTACAGCGCTCAGTGCACCCCACCCAGGGCTGTCGCCTCTCGGCCACATCCTCTCCTCTCAGCCCGACCCCGTCCAGCTCTCACAGTTAAAGAGGCTACTTGCTCAGAATAATAGGAGTCCCCTTCCACCCGGGAGAATTAGCAGGTAACGACTCAATCACTCCCTTCCTCCACTTTCTCTCGTATCCCTTTCCCGGGTCAGGGCACTGAGAGGCGAATGGCAGTGGGCAGAGGTCTGAATGGTCAATACCTTTTTCTTAGGCCCGGGCTCCCTGCGGTCTGACAGGTACTTGCCCAGCTTGAAGGTACCAGGCACCGGTCCGAGGCGCAAGCCGGCCGGGATGCAGCAGTCGGCACTCACGCTGGTGGCTGGCGCTCTGGCGGCTCCGTGCATTGTTGCCGCCGCCACCAGGCAGGCGCTCGGGTGCTCCAGGTCCTTGGAAGGGCGCGAGTGACAGAGCTGGAGCTGCGCGCTAGCCAGAGAGCCGCGCCCCGACGTGCGTCCTCCGCCCGCGGAGTGACGCGGGCGGGCATGCACTGCGCCTTTTCAATCGGGGCGGGAGCCTTTTGGCACCGCTAGCGCAAGGGCGCGGAGTTTGGTGAGAGAGTTGCGCTGCGAAGCAGCTGCAGAGTCCCACCCGAGAGGGTCACATGGAGTGGTTCCCTCAGCCCCCTGCATAATCGAGGCCTCTGAATGGCTAGCACACAATGGTCCAGGCGACCTTCCCATTCCTAAAAATCCAATTTGTCAAGGGCGAAGAAAAGGCACTGGTGAATCAAAGGTCCGGCGGGACCATTAATCCTCAGCATGGGGTATTGTCCTCCAGACAGTTACGATATTTTAAGTGACAAATCCACTGTATAATTTCTCCATAAATTTTACTTCCTTTTATTGTTCCCCGACAAACCAGTTTTGGGAAATAAGTGACTACTTTAAGTCTACTTGGCTGATTCCTTTGAGCCTTGATCTACTTCAAAGATTTTTAATTCTCTCCCCTTGGCTTTATTGTAAAGGAGATTAAACAAAGAGATGGAGACTGTTTGGAGGACTTGTTAACTTCTATTGATTTCTGGCGTGTGCCATACAGAAATTAGGCAGGTACTTGATGGGAAAACACCAGAAAATACCTACACTTTTTAAATAACAACCATATTACCATTTCAGGGGATTGGGTTCAGGCCAGTCGTCTATTTAGAACCGCTTTAATTCTCACTTCTGTCCCATTTCGTCCGAAAATATGATGAAGCCTCCAGACCAAGTTGAGAAGGGGAGGTCAACTGTTCATCACTTTTCTCGGGCACACCTCGGGCCTGCACTTTCTCTGGAGAATGGGAAACAGCCCCAGAACCAACAGTTTCGAATGGGGATCCTGCGCCCCGGTCTGCAGCCCAGGGTTGAAGGGGAAGAAGTTCTACCAGTGGGTTATTGATCACGTCCCCTAGAAGAGGTCCTTGGACTAACTCCCCTAAAACCAGCAACCTGGACTTTTCTATTAAAAAAAAAAAACAGAGTAAACAAAAACGAAAATCACCGCAATCGGTTAAAGGTTGTAGAGAAGAGGGGCGAGGTGGGCGTTTGGGACAACTCTTTCTTACACCTACTTTGTGAATAACAAGACGTTGTACTTCAGAGTTAAACCGGAGAGCTACCCGTTTTCTTTTAGGGAAGCCTCCAATTGGCGTGAGGACATTTATTTTCATAAATAGTAGCCGAGTGATCAAGTTCATCAGATATTTGTGATTTCTGCCGGCACCTGCCGCGTGCTGCTAGTTCTGGGCACAGCTCCCCAAATCCTATGCAGCCAGCACCCGAGCCCGATGCAGTTCTTCCAAGAGAGGCCTGAGTGGTGGTGTATTTCCAAGCCTAGCGCCAGAGGCCCAACCACTGCACAAAAGGGCGGAGGGCCCTCAGCAGCGCCCACGCTAGCTTCTCCTAGAGGCTTTGTCGGCTGAAAGTGCTGGAGTGATTGTGGTTAGCAAGGGTGGCAGGACGCAAGGTGGCGACACCTGCAACTCAGCAGTTTATCTGAGGAGGGTCTTCAAAGAAGCTCCATGTGGTGCCCCTCACTCGAAACCTATGTTCACCATACTGGGCAGGTCCAGGACACTCAGGATCATTCACCCTGTGCTCTCCCACTCAAGACTCGGAGAACCTTTAGTGGATTGCTTCGGCGGCTCAGCCTCCCAGTCTGTAAAATGGGAATGATGGATACAAACAGACCCTTTGCTTCCTCTCTGCGGTTCACTTCGGTTTGTAACAACAATCTGTAGAGTGCGTGCATTCTGGAAGCTCCACAACTGGTTGTTTGCCTAATGGGAAAATCCAGGCCAGGCCAAAGGTTTCAAGTCTAAGCATCTCAAGTCAGACCATGAGAGGACACACGGAAGGCTGGCCTCGGGCCAACTCCAGGGCCTGTGTATACATGGCTGCCGAGGCAGAGAAGAGCCGCTTGAAAGGTCTGGAGGGCCACACACTGTGGCCTCTGGGACCGTGCAGCCACACTATGCCCAGGTCACTTTCTGAGGGAGCTGCCACTGATTTTTCCTCAGAAGCCTCCAATTGCGCTTCTGAGGGCTGTGAAGACTGCCCTCAACGGAGCAGAGGGAGCCTTTGATCCAGCGGCCCATGAATGGCAAAAGCCGGGGGGTGGGGAGGAGGAGAGGAAGCCGCTCCGAAGAGTCAGGGCAATAAATTTAAGCCATGAACATGTCCCTCTAACCTCTGGCCTGGCGACTCCGGGATGACACCCAGTTTAAATTACCAGCACTGCAAGCGGGAAGGGGCGAGCGCTGGGCCTGGGTTCGGGGCGCCTCCCCGGCCCTCCTTAATGAGTGAAAAAGCGTGAACGACACGCGAACAATTTTATCAATAGGGCCATGTAAAGGCCGACTGTGAGGAAAGTTATTTATTAATATAGCCAATTGTGGCTGGTTCCCAGCCCCGCGAGAAGAAAGAGACTGCGCCAGAGGCATTCACACCAGCTCGCCGAGTTTTATTCTGTCCTGTGGCTCAGAGTTGAAGTTCCCCAAGTGAAATAAATTGTCCACAAAGGAGAAAAGGAACACATTTTCTTTTATTTTTCCTCCCCTAAAAAGCAAGGGTGAAACCAATCTAATGTGCCCAGTGGAGCAAGATGGGCCGTGAAAGGCTGGGTGTTAAAAGTAAAAGCGAGCTGTGCAGCAAATGGGATGGAAAATTAAATGAAATTAAATAGCTTGA
Organism: Pan paniscus; assembly: GCF_029289425.2. Classification (NCBI taxonomy): domain Eukaryota; kingdom Metazoa; phylum Chordata; class Mammalia; order Primates; family Hominidae; genus Pan; species Pan paniscus. The sequence continues at coordinate 119,650,782 of NC_073254.2, read as the reverse complement.
ACGGCCGTATTGTCCCTTATTAAAAAGACACATTAATTACATGGTCTCAGCCTTATTCAAAGACAATGTTGAGACTCAATCAAAACATTCCACTCGGCTTTTTTTTTTTTTTAATCGACTTGAAATGGGCGTCCAGAGTCCCCGTTAAAGCGAAATCTCTCCTACACCGAGGTGCGGGGAAAGGCGGTTTAGGGGCGGTCCTGCTCCCTGCCCACAGTAGAACCGTTCGGGCAAGGCTCCCGCTCCGGTAACAGGTTGCCCTAACGAGGCTGGAATGCTCACCAGCAGCCGCCGGCCCTCCGAGGGGCAGGCTACGGAGAGCTAAGTCCCACCCGCGCGCGGCTTTCGAACCCGGCAGCGTTAGGGGGCGGCCCCGCCTGGCGCATAGTCGCGAATGAGCGAAGAGCTGGGAATGCGGCCGGCGCCGAGCACGTGTGACCTGACTCGGCTCCGCCTAGAGGAAAGGAGCCCCTTAAGACTTTGAAGCTGAGATGAGCGGCTTCTTTCAGACCACACTTCTCCGGGGCTGCTCGTCACCGTCGCTCAAAGGCCTTGAGTTTCAGGTCCCCACGGGGACCGAGGGAGTTGTCCCGGGGGTTGGGGAGGCGGGCTCAGCCTTGGAGACCCTGGTGCTGGTGACTCACCAAACACCCCTCCCTCCTAGGTCAACGCGGAATCCCAAAACTGGGGCCGGAGGAGTCCTGAACCCGGGGATGCAGAGAGCCGCGCGGGGTCAGAGACCCAAGGCGAAGGAGGTTAGGGAAAGCAGAGAGACTCCTGCAAGCCCCGCTTTCAGTAGCCGAATTTTGGCCTGAGGCGGCCTGGGCTGCACCCCCCGAGGGTGTCCGCGCGGGCCGGGCGGGCGGGTCAGCTTGGACCAGCTGCGCGGCCCCCGAGGCGCGGGTGGGACATTAAGGCCGGGTCTGAATAGGGCGGCGGCGATGGGCTCTGGGAACGCCACCAGATGACACGCCGGCGATGAGGCCATTTTCCCCTTAATTGCATGGCCGGTGGATGCGCGGCGGCCGGGAGGCTCCAAAGCGGCAGCCAGGACGCAGCCCGGACGCCGCTGGTGGGTTTTGTGGTGCCTTTTTTGTTGTTTTTTAAGTCCTCCGTTGGAAACGGCTCAATAAAAGTATTCAGAATCCCTCTCAAGTTGCCTTTTAACCGGAGTTCTCCAACTTATTTCTTGGTTCTTTCGGTTGACATGGTGCAAAGAAAAGTCAGCGAGCGTGTTGCTGAATTGCAATGTCTCGGGGCACCTCCACATTCAGCGCTTCTCTGCCGGCCGCTGCCGAATGAGCCCGCACTCAATTCGATTTTCCTTGCTGTTGGGCACATTTAGGAGCGCCTCTATTTGTGAAGTTCATTTCTAGGCAAATGTATTCAAGAGCTGATGGGAATGAATAGGACCGTGTGTCAGCCGCCCCTAATTGGGATTAAAGCACTTAGGAGCATATGCAGAGAGTGACAGAAATTCTCAGGTTGCATTGTGTTCAGACTTCCACCCGCTCGGACACTTCTCCTCCAGGGGAGATTTATAAAGATTGCACGGAGAAACTGAGGAAAGAAAAGCGAAACGGGAAACAACCGGGCTAATGGCTCACGATGAGGCTGCGGTTCCGCAAGTGGTGGTGACAGCTTCTGAGAAAAGATGCTGGGGAATAATTGAACGCGGGCCGGGGAGCAGGTCTGAACTCTTTAATCAGAAAGGCGGAGAGTTAAAAGGCGAAATAAAGATGTTCTTGAGATTCCCAGAGGGTATTTCCCCCTTTTCTTCTTTTTTTTTCTTTTCCTTGAAGAGCCTGGATACATTTCTTTTTATCTCTACCCTCCCACACCCACACTAAATAACATATCCTCTCTTGGAGCAATAATAAGAACAATTTGGTACTCGAATTAGAGAGGGGAAAAGTCACAAAAGAAACAAAAATATCTTTTTTTTTTTTGTATGTTGAAGACTTCACACCCAAATAAATCAATGAAAGTATTTTCTGGCCTATGAATGTGTGTATAAAGTATACACATGCTATGTTAAACACAATCATAATATGTATTTATACAATTAAGACTGTGTGTAGATCTATAGTGTGGTAAATCTCCACCTAGAAGTGGCTGCTGGGTTTCTGAGCTGAAGTGACAAAGCTTCCCCCAACCCCCTGCTCTGTCACCCAAGCTGGAGGGCAGTGGAGTAATCATGGCTCACTGGAGCCTCCATCGTGGTTCACTGCAGCCTCGACCACCTGGGCTGAAGTGATCCTCCCATCTCAGCCTCCAGAGTAGCTGAGGCTACAGGCGTGAGCCACCACACTTAGCTATTTTTTATTATTATTTATTTTTTGGAGATTCCATCCAGGCTGGTATCAAACTTCTGGGGTCAAGTCAGCTTTCTAAAGTGCTGGGATTACAGGCATGAACCATGGCGCCCAGCCCACGAGGCCTTTTAAAACCTGAAAATCAACATGGAACTGAGGCTAGGACAATTGTCTTAGCAGAGAGAAGTGACAGCCTCTTTTAGCCCTTGAGGAGCAGAGAAGCCAGAAAGGACAGATGAACACTGAACAAAAGAATGAGGGGGAAAGCAGATACTTCTGAAATTATCTTGATTTTCTTTTCTGTTTCTTTTTTTTTTTTTTAATTCATCTGCAAACGTTGGTTCCCAGGAAAAGTGAGAGACTCTGGCTGTCTGAGCTCAGGATAGGAGAGAGACTTCTCACTATATTCCTTTTGGTATCATTTTGGATTTGGTACCATAAGAATATATTTCCAATTAAAAGTTATTCTTGCTGGATGTGGTGGCTCTCACCTATAATCCCAACATTTTAGGAGGCTGAGGCTGGGGGATTGCTTGAGAGTTTGAGACCAGCCTAGGTAACATAATGAGACCCTGTGTCTACAAAAAAAAAAAAGTTAATAATAAGTTATTCTTGATATTACATTTTTTAAATCTGTATGAGGGCAAGGGGAAAAGAGGGAAGAAATAAAAGGATGGTAACGTGGAAATATGAAGAAGAGATGACAACCAGCAATTTTTATAATAAATTCCTATTCAAAATTAGGCTCCCAAACTCACTCTAGAAACACCTGCTAACCACAGGCTTAGCCATGGTGGGAAGCTGTGTTCTTCAACTACAAAGGAGATTCTGGATAAAGGAGATGACCATGTGACAAAGTGACAATCTCCCCCCACCCCACAACCACGTCAAGCCATGAGTGGAATATTTTCTTTCTCCCTCAATTCCTAAAACCTTCTTTCTCCCCCAGGCTAGCCCACCTCATAAAGAAAGAACATGTGAATCTGTGTTCAGGAGGCACAGGATTTTCCTTTAACCTCAAATCTAGTTTTAAACTTTTTGGAAAGTAAGGCATTATCAGAGGAAGCTGGCCTGGCAGATACCTTGGTAGCCCCTGGGAGAACCTGTGAGCAGTTGAAGTTGATCCAGTGGTCACCACGACAGCAAAAGAAACAAAACAATACAAATTTCCTGCTTATGTCACAACTAAGAGCCAAATTTAGGTTCATAACCAGCATCTTCGAATACCAATTAGAAAGTTCACTAGTGGGATCTGTGTGTTCTTCTACTGTCACCACTAATTATGTGTCTGATGCAATGCTATCACTCATGTTATCCACACTCATGTTATTTATATGCGTGAGCAAGTGATGATACATTTCAATTTCCTGAAAGTATAGTAGAATTTTATATATCCTTCATTTTACAGTAGGATAAACATTCAGATAACCTTTCCAACACATAAATAATCACAATCTAAAATTTTGGTAAGGTTACATAAGGTAAATTTTATGTATATACACCCAAAGATATTTTTTAAATAGTTTTATTGAGATTCACAAGCCATAAAATTCACCCATTTAAAGTGTACAATTTTTTTAGTATATTCACAGTTCACAGGGATGTACAACCATTACCACAAGCTAATTTTGGAACATTTTCATCTCCCTCACTCAAAGAAAGCTCGTACCCAGCAGCTACCACTCCCCATTCATCCCCAGCCTCTCCAGTTCCAGGCAACCACCAGTGTTTTTCAGTCTCTAAAGATTTGCTTACTCTGGACATTTTATCTAAATGGAATCATACAACATGTGGTTGTGATTTTTTACTTAGCATGTTTTCAGAGTTCATCCATGTATCAGAGTTCATTCCTTTTTGTGGATAAATAATATTCCATTGTAGAGATATATCAAATTTTATTTTTCCATTCATTAGTTAATAGGCCTTTGCTATTATGAGTAATGCTGTTTTGAACATTGGTATACATGTTTGTGTGTGTGTGTCTGTGTGTGTATGTGTGTGTGCGTGTGTATGTATATATATACACACACATATATGTGTATGTTTTTGTTTTATTTTATTATTATATTTTTTTTGAGATGGAGTCTTGCTCTGTTGCCCAGGCAGGAGTGCAATGGCACGATCTCAGCTCACTGCAACCTCCACCTCCTGGGTTCAAGAGATTCTCCTGCCTCAGCCTCCCAAGTACCTGGGATTACAGGTGTGCATCACCATGCCCAACTAATTTTTGTCTTTTCAGTAGAGACACCGTTTCACCATGTTGGCCAGGCCGGTCTCGAACTCCTGATCTCATGTGATCCAACCACCTTGGCCTCCCAAAGTGCTAGGATTACAGATGTGAGCCACTGCACCCAGCTGTTTTTATTTCTTTTGGATATATACCTAGGAGTAGAATTGCTTGGCCATATAATAACTAAGTTTAATTTTGGGGGGATTGTCAAACCGTCTTCCAAAGCAGCTACACCATTCTACATTCCCACCAGGAGTGTATAAGGGCTTCAGCTTCTTCACATCCTTGCCAACACTTATTATCTGTTTTTTTAATTATAGCCATCCTAGTAGGGATGAAGTAGTGTCTCACTGTAGTTTTGATTTGCATTTCCCTAATGGCTAAATGAATAATGCTCAGACATACTTTCGCGTGCTTTTTGCCATTCATATATCCTTTTTAGGGAAATGTCTATCTAGGTCCTTTGCCCATGTTTCAATTTGGTTGTCTTTTAATTATTGAGCACACACATTTTTTTATAACTTTTTAAATGCCCAACACATAACAGGCTATTAGGTTGAATGATCATAACAACACTATCAGGTAGAATTTATTATCTATATTTTACCAGTGAGAAAATTTCAAAGAGGTTAAGAAGCTTATTGGGGTCACACAGTAAACAATGGAGACAGAATTCCTCTCACATAATTCTGGGCTTAAAGTCCAGGCCATTTACACTTGACCTCACTGCATTAAGGGGCTTAATTGATGTCACATATCTGTTCTTCTCTATGCAAATGATTAAGTTACCACGGGACATCATAGTAGTTGAGAGAGTGGGCTCTGCAGTCAGAGTGCCTAGATTCAAATCCTTCTTCTGACACTTAGACACATGAACTTGAGCAAGGGTAACCTTTCTATTCTCCAGTTTCCTCATCTGTAAAATATGAGTAATAAAAAGACCTACTTCACAAGTGCTCAGCAGAGCACTCAAGACATAGGATATACTCAGAAATGTTACTTATTAATACTCTTATAATGATACTATGCTCACCATTTACTGATCCCTATGATAATGTATTTGTACTGTTAGGCTAGGGATTGTATATGATAAATTAAATGGAGCAGGACTTCTGGCACCAGAGGCTACTTGGGCAGTCACGTAAGATACAGTCATGCATAGCTCAGGGCAACAAATAATTGATGAAGGGAAGCCTCTCTTTATAGATGTATTCTATCTCATAAATGAATAAAGAGTTTGAGAATTCAAGCATTATTGTTTTGGAACCCTTAGTGAAATAATGAATCCAGGCAATGATCATCAGTGATGGCTAGCAGCACAAAATGCAAGACAACTACATATTATGTGCCTCTGAATGGAAGCAGGCAACACCGCCTGTGAAATAATCTTGCCAAAACAAGCAAGCAAGCAAATAAACAAAATCAAACCTGAATCTGATTGTTCTCATAATAAAAAATAGAGAGGACAGATGAACATGATAAACAAATCGGTGGGACCCAATCAGCAAAAACGAAACAAAACAAAAACAGACTGTGGGACCCTTTACTGGACAAATCATTTTTATTTTTAACAAATAAGTTGCAAGGTGAAAGGGAGAGGGAGGGGGAACCAATACATTTAAAGAGATTTAAAGAGTGTGATGGTTTAAAAATATGTCCACAGATTCTTTAACAATTCACATCTCAAAAAGCGGAACCTTGAGTGTGGGCAAAATTTAATCACTTGCTTGTAACAAACAGAATATGGCAGAAGTGACGGTGTGTGATTTTTGAGACTAGGTCATTGAACATTCCTCCTTGATATCTCTACAACACTGACTAGGTATTTAATGATGTTAGGAATTAATGTTAATTTTAAATGAAATAATTTTAGTATGGTTATGTTTTTTTAAATCCTTATTTTTCAGATACATGCTGAAATATTCACAGAAGAAATATGATGTCTGGGATTTGCTTTATGTAATTCTAAGGTGAGAGGGAAATGAGTAGAGGTATAGATCAGGATTTTTATAGATCAGGATTTTTTGACCTAAGCACTAATGACATTTTGGACTTTGTTGTAGGGGCTGTCCTGTCATTGTATAATATTCAGCAGCATCCTTGTCTCTACCCACTGGATGCCAGTAATATCCCTCCCCTATTGTGGTGCCAGACATTGACAAATTTCCCTGAGGGAGAAAATCACCCTCCGTTGAGAACCACTGGGTATAGATGAAACAAAACTGGCCGTAAGTTGGTAATTATCCAATTTGAGTGAGTAATGAGTACATGGGCATTCGTTACAATATTCTGTCTATTTTTGTATGTGTTGGAACTTTTCAAAATAAAATGTTATTCAAAAATAAGATTTTTTTAAAAAGTCCAGTAGGAGAGAAGAGATGTGAGACAGGCAGTGGGTATGTGCACATGCTCTCAAATCTGAGAGGGAAAAAAAAGCAAAAACAGGTTATTTGTTTCTGTGATCTTTTAAGAAGCTATACCAGCTATGGGCTAGAGAGAATGTGCTGAGTTGCAGGGTGTACAATCTAAATAGCTGCCTGGAATCTTCAAAGCTACAGTGGTACCTTGTTAGACCTAAGAAATCCACAGGCTTCACAATGGAAAAAAAAAAAGGTACTTCTGTGGCATTGAATAAAACTCTTTCTACTCTTCTCAGTTGGGATAGGAACCACCAAATGTGATCTGAACTTAAGTCAATTATAATGGCCTGAATTCATTTTATTTGTACAAATACCTTCCTTGTTAAAAAAAAAAATCGGCAAAGTTATTCCACATTCATCCTTGACCTTTAAGCCTCAAAGTCATGTTTGGAAGATAGCATGGAGGAGAAGAGTCTTCAGTAATATCCCTCAGTTTGGGGATACTGTGCTCCTAACAATATCCTAAGACATGTCTGGATCAGTGAGGATTCTGAGGTAATGTGGAACCGTGTCCTCCCAAAATTCACATGTTGAAGTCCTACCCACCAGTACCTCACTCGGAATGTGAGCTTATTTGGAGATAGGGTCTTAACAAGATAACCAAATTAAAATGAATTTATTAGGTTGACTCCTAATCTAATATAAACTGATGTCCTCATAAGGAGAGGCATTTGGACTCAGACATGCATGTAGGGAGAATGTCATGTGAACATGAAGACAGCCACCTATAAGCAAAGAGAGAGGCCTGGAATAGATCCTTTCTTCACAGCCGTCAGAAGAAATCAATCTTATCAAAACCTTGATTTTGAACTTCTGGCCTCCAGAACTGTGAGACAATAAATTTTTGTTATTTAAGCCAACCTGTTTTGTTGTGCTTTGTTAAGGCAACTCTAGCAAACTGATACAAGTACAAACACCAAAAACTCTCTGTGAAGGGTTGAAGCAGAAAGGGATAAGAGGTGGTTCTGATTCTATGTAAATGTAAGAAATACTGGCTTCAAGGCTACTTCCCCAAGGAAACCAAATTAAACCATAAGATGGCTCAACTGGAGGCACCACAGCCGAGGCACCACAGCCAATGCACAGGACACAGACCCGACAAATTACACCGCTGTCTCTGAGAATGGCTCTCTGCCCCTACTGCCTCAAGAAGTTTGATACTCTGCTGCTGACCTCACAAAAAGGGATTCCACACAGGTGTTTGCTTTTTCACATTACTTATTTCCAAATCAAAGTCTTGGGTGGTAGTTTCTGACTTAGAACCTAAGCCATATTGCTATGTCCTATATGCAATAAGAAAGCTGAGAAAATGAGCATCTGATTTATAAATACGGAAAGGATGGAGCCATGAGGTAGGACATTCCCAGTCATAGTTGAAAGGTCTTCATAAGCATGATACAATTTCACTACACTGCCTTAGTGGCCATAACAAAGTCTTCTATTACCTTCCCAAGTATTCATTTTTTCCATCTTCTAATAGAACCGTGATTGTATTACATTACTGCAAGTTGCATTGCTGTCTGGAACAAAGACTGTGTGTCCCAGTCTCTTTGTGGCTATGTAAGTCCTGGTCAATACGATGTAAAAAGAAGTGTCTTTTAAGACTAAGGAGACAACTCAGCCCCCTTTTGACTTTCCTCATGCTTGAAATGTAGACATGATGGTTGGGGCTACAGAAGCCATCTTGGTCCATGATATAATCCTGTGTATAGAAGACATGTTCTAAGGATGGCCAAACAGAAAGATAGAAGGAAGCAGGATCCCAGATGACTTAATGGAACAACCACACCAACCCTGGATTACCTATGGCTGGACTTCTTTCAGGTGAAAATAAACTCTGGTGTCTAAACCACTACTTGGCAGGGGGAGGGAGAAAGTTCTTTTACTCAAGGCTTATAGCAATCCCGAAGTGGTACTACTAACATATGGAAGATGTTGGTTTGTTTCCTTTTGGGCTTTGGCTTTGTGTGTATTATCAATGAATTAACTTTTTAGATTTCCTTGTAATTTGTATTCATTTTTATATTTGAGAGGCTTATATATAAATATACCTTTTAAAATGAGATACTATTGATTTTATTTTACCAAAAATATTTGGAGAATAAAAACAAATGTTTAAGTCATTAACATAGGAACCATTCTTCTGAAAATTGCTACTTAATGTTTAAAAATAAAGACATCCATTGAATCCAGGACATTATTGCTGTGCATTTATGAATTTGTAGTCTGTCTTGATTCATTTTGTGTTGCTGTAACAGAATACCACAGACTGAGTAATTTACAAAGAAAATAAATTTATTTCTTACAGTTCTGGAGGCTGGCAAGTCCAAGAGCATGGCACTGGCATCTGGCAAGAGCCTTCTAGTTGTTAAGAAGGTGGAAGGACAATGGCCGGGCACGGTGGCTCACGCCTGTAATCCCAGCGATTTAAGAGGCCAAGGTGGGTGGATCACCTGAGGTCAGGAGTTCGAGACCAGCCTGACCAACACGGAGAAACCCCGTCTCTACTACAAATACAAAAAAAGTTAGCCAGGTGTGGTGGTGCATGCCTGTAATCCCAGCTACTCAGGAGGCTGAGGTGGGAGAATTGCTTGAATCTGGGAGGTGGAGGTTGTGGTGAGCCAAGATCACGCCATTGCACTCCAGCCTGGGCAACAAGAGCAAAACCGTCAAAAAAAAAAAAAAAAAAAAAAAGAAGAAGAAGAAGGTAGAAGGGCAAGAAAGTGCTCTCAAGAGAGCAAGAGAGACAGAGGGGGAAGAACTCACTTTTACAGCAAGCCCTTTCCCCCAATAACTAAGCCACTCTCAGGATAATGATAACAACGTTAGTCCATTTATGAGAGAAGAGCCATTGTGACCTAATCACCTCTTATTAGGCCCCTTCTCCGGGAACTATTGTATTGGGGATTAACTTTCCAACCCATGAACTTTGGGGAACACAATCAAACCAATAGCATGGTCTGTGGTCTAAATTCCGGATATTGTCAACCCCAACATTTAATTATATTTTAGTAGATGTTTAATGAAGGATATTAAACTATTCATATAGCATCTATCTTCTTCAGAATTGATCAATTTATTCATTCCTAATCTTAAACCAGCTGCCAGCCGTGTGATATATTTTAGGCTTCTAAGGGAAAAGTAACAAATGCAAAAATATTTCAAGTGCAGGGAGAAGTAGGTTCACATCACTGAACATGAAAGAGATACCCATCCATGTTTCCAAGGTCAAACCAAAGGCTATCATTATATGGTTCTTAATTTTATCACTGATGGTGATGCAGAGGACTTAAAAAAATTTAACCTGTTTCATCATGACTCATGTGAGGGTTGAGATGATTTGATAGAAAGAAATAATAAGAAAGAATTCAGTAGAGAGAAATAGATGATAAAGTGATGGAAGAAAAAAAGTTAAAGAAAGGAGGAAGTGAGAAGCTATTAGAAATAAGTTTCTATACTTGAGCAACAGATGAAAATGGAATGATTCACTGATTAGTATAACTGAAAATATGGGGAGGTGTGGATTCTGCAGGACAGCATCTGGATTAAATACTTTATGGAAAAAATATAATCAGCAAAAGTTTTTCTCTTCTGTGATAACATGACAGACATTTCAGTGCCTACTTGCCTCAGAAAGAGGAGCTTGACACAGAGCAGCAATCAGAAGCTACTTACTCTTTCATCATTAGACCAGAAAGGAAAGGACGTGTTTTTTAGAATATGTTGCCGAGTAATTAATGAAGTTGACAAGTTGAAGGCAATTTTCTGGTTCTTGTTTTAACAACAACTTAACTTTGTTTTTTATAACCCAGTGATGCTGGATAAAATAAAACCAATTGACAGAGAAGTCAGGACAGGACTTGGTTGTTTCTGAATATGAAAAATATCTAGAAAGATGCTTCATCTTTATCCTTTACTTTATTCTGTTGCCCTCATAGCATACATGAATTCAGTTTTTAAATACTTATTTTTAATTTTTTAAATATATAACAAATCATGCATAGCAAAAGTTTTATTCTGTAGAATTGATACTCTCATTCTCTGATTTTTACATTTCACTCAGTCACAGCTTAGAGAAGTTGTGTAATATTGCCAAAAAGAATGGCTCTTTTGATTTCCACATAATTTTTCCAGTGATTGTTTTTTCTCTCTTCTGGGGTTAATTTCCTGTAGCAAACTGTTACATAATCATCCCCAGTGAATTGAACCTCCTGGTATTCATGCTCTTGTATAATCTCCTTTCATAATGATCTTAAGCTTTGCCATATGACTTGCTCTGGTCAGTGGGACATCAGTAAATGTGACACAAGCAGAAGTTTCAGCACTTGCACATTTGTGTCATCCCCTTTTAATATGCTATCGATTGCCATATGAAGAAGCCTGATCTAGTCTTCTTAAAAGACCACACAGAGCAAAAAGGTCCAGCCCTCAGCTCTCCACCAAATGAGTATAGCCACTTAGTGAGCCTAGGTGAGACTAGTGAAAGATCCATCCAGGTAAGCCCAACCCAAATTGCAGAACGGTGAAAAAATAAAGTGTTGTTTTATGTCACTAAGTTTTAATAACCAATTAGTTATTCAATGACAGATAATAGATAGCTACACCTCCTCTGAATGAATATAATTAAATACAACAGAGATAAATGTGGGGGAGACTGCCTTGATTCAAATGATCAGTGGTCTAGAAATGTGAGAAGGTAAACTATTTAGACAAGAGATAGCCAACAAACTGGGGATTGTGACTGATCACAGGTATGGAAGATATTAAGATATCAACCCAAAAACCATCATCCCCATATGTTTTTTGCTAGCAGAACCCTGAGTTTGTGTAAAAGTGGTCAAGTGCTTTAGGGAATGCAAAGTCCCTCCAGACTCCAAGAGGTGAATCTTGATTAACTTAAGTCAATCATGGTAGTTCCTTTACCCTCATTTTTGACTGGTTTAGGAACAGGCATGTGAAACAATTATGGCAAAAAAAAAAAAAAAACACGTGAGAGCAAGTGTTTTGGAAGTTCATGGGAACCGTTTTCTTTCATCTTAAAAAGGGTGTCTAAAAGAAAACAGTCGCCATTATTTCTGTCTTTGCATGTTTTGTGAGAATGAGATTCTTAGAAAAGCAGCAATCAATTGTGAGGAAACAAACCTGAGGACAGAAACCAATATCCACATCAAAGAATAAAGAAATGTTAGGTGTTTATTTGAATAATTAGGCAATAGTTTCTGTAACCTAAATGTGAGATGTGGGTATTTTGATTTGCTTCTTTCTCTTGGACATTGGGAATTGAAATGAGAGGGTGTTTTGACTAATTTTTCTAACTAATGTTTTGCCTCCTATGCTTGCAATTAATTTACCTTTCAGTATTGGTCTTTTAAAAACTGGTTAGAAATTTGTAAGAACATTACAACTCTATCTCCTTTTCCGAAAATAAATGTGAACAATCGATTCTACATTCTTGATACAAGAAATGTTACAGTGAACGCTGGAATCTCAAAAAGACTTCTCTCTCTGGAGCAATGCAATTAGATTTTCCAGTGATTAAATGGGTCATCGCCGATAAGAAGTTATTGCTCAGGGCATAAGATTGTACTTCATTCCATCAAAGTGATGCTCAAGTTCAGAAAGCCGCACAGAAAGCACCCTTAGACAAACACAGACGTGGGAAAGGAATAAACTTGTGAGGCTCCATCAGTTTCCCCATTTAGTTCTTCAGCCCCCTTGCGAAACTGTCTGACCTCGGGCATCTGCGGAAACGCAGACGCTGAGGAAGCACCGACAGAGGAGCGCTTGGGATCTCTGCGGGCCCAGCCCAGGCCAGTAACCTGCAGCCAATGACTGACATCCCAATCCCTAGTCTGGGGACTGGGCGCTGGGGCGGCGCCACGCTGCTTTCCCGGGAGCCAGAAGACTCTGCTGGACCACCGAGCTCACGTGCAGAAAAGCTCGAGGCCCAGCCTCTGCCCCTGTGACAGGCGCCCAGGGAAAGAAGAGAGCCCTGGCTTCCTCAGGGGTCGGGGGATGGGGATGGTAAGGACGCCGCGCCGGGGTCCCTCTTCTGTTGGGGGTGGACGTGCCAGCAGGTCAGGCTGTTTTCCTGAGAGGACGGAAAGGGAAGGCTCGCTCCTGTCTCCTCAATCCCAGGGCCCCGCGGAGCCCCCCTTCTGCGCTGGAACTTCGCCTCTTCTCTGCAGTGTCTCCCCCCACGTCTCAGGCCGAGCTTATGCCTTCTTAGAGATCGACTTCTGTCGCTATGGCCCTTTCAAATCCTAGAAAGCAGCCTGCGGAGAGAGAACTGCGCGCTGAAGTGCGAGTGGCCACGCGCCTGCCGGCGGGCGCCAGCAGCTGCCTCAGGACAGCCAGCAGAGCTAGGCGGCTGCGTCCGTGGGCACCCCGCCCCCGCGGGGCACCACCGCCCCGCGCTCGCGCCCTGCACCCTACCTGGTGCCTCGCACCCCTCGGGGAGCGCCGCTAACTTGCCGGGGGCAATGCGCAGTGAACCGGCCTTAGGGTTCCGAAGCTCGCACAGTGGGAGGAAGGCGACGAGGGGAAGGAAGGCAGATGCCCTCTGTGACTGTACCAAGCTGGTATTGGACTCCCTAGGCAAGAAGCCTTTTAAAATAATTTCATTAAATGCTTTTTTACTGATGATAATGACATCAATAATAATAAAAGAGATCCTGGCTCTCACATTCGTCTGTAAGAGTTTGGTAGCAGCTCTCTTGGTGTGACCATCATTCATGCTTTCCATGAACACGCAATGAGCACTTACTGTGCGGCAGCTCTGCTCCTGCTTGACTAGGATCATCCTAGCCCCTCCCAGGCCTCTCGAATATGAACTTCCCCCGTGTTTTCAGGAGCACTGCAAGGTAACTGTTACGTAGTTTTCGAAAGGTCTGGAGAGCCTGGTGACCATGACAAAGAAAGGCACAGTCATACATAGGAAAAGGATGTCTAATTTACTTGCATTGTTCCAGGCTCCATGCCAGAGTCAGGCCTAGGTTTTGATCCTCTGGAGAAAATGTACCAAAGTCGATGGTTTGAGGGACGTCAGTCACTGCCTTCTGGAAGACTAGGAAGACTGGAAAGATTATTTTTCTCATGCTTAACTGTTTACCTTTTTTTTTGTTACGACAGGATCTCCCTGTGTTGCCCAGGCGGAACTCAAACTCCTTGGCTCAAGCGATCCTCCTGCCTCAGCCTCCCAACAGCTGCGAGTGCCATCGTGCCCTATTACTTTTGTTTAAAAAGGTTTGAATATTTAAAATCAGTTCCATTTAGTCAAAGAGTTACAATTATAGTTCAACTAAACCTGCAGTCAATGTAAGTATTCATACCCTAAGAAAAAGCACCGCAAAATGATGACTGTGATTGTAAACGGTTGATTGGTTTCCTGTGTCCATAGTGGACAATATTATGAAGCATAGACAGAAAAACATGTTTATTAAGAAGTTTTTTTTTCCTTCCAGGAAATTCTGTAGGTGAAAATGTTGAAATTGTCAGTTGAAATATCTGGTGAAGTCTAACATTAACATTAAATAAAAAGCAAGTGACAGGAGAGTACTGATGTATATTCCTCTTGGGAGATTAACTCTTTCTCTGCTAGTCCCCCCCTCACACCCCCACCCCTGAATTTGCCCACAGCCATAGCAGGGCCGTCCGTGTTTCGGGATGCCAGGCAGACGTAATTCGGCTTCAGAGCGCCTTGCTTAAGCAAAAGGGTGTGTGTACGTTCCCCAGGAGTCCGAGGACGGGCAGGCTGGCAAAGGCTGGCCCTGGTCACCGCTGGGAGAGGACGCCCCCGGGCTGGCTGCTGTTGCTGCTGGGGCTACTCCTCCCCCCCGCCCCCGGTCGTCCTCCAGCTTAGCCGCAGCCGCGCTTCCTCCTCTGGGGCTCTCGCAGCTGTTTAGGTTTAAGGTACAGGAGGAATTTCAAGCTTTTTCTGATCCCATCCCATCCGCCCCCATCCCCCGTGAGACTGGCCTCTGGGCACCACGGTCTCTTCTGTCTCCATCCAGCTCAAATCGAAGCTTGGAGAGGAAGCCCCACAGCTGCGGTTCAACCCTGCCCCGGCAGACCGAGATGAAAGCAGCTTGCGGAGGCTGCTCCGGCACCCGGCGCGGGCACGCGAGGGAAGAAGCCCCGCGCAAAGCAGCGCAGCCTTGGCTTTTGAAGCTGCCCTCTATGCACTTCCTCCGGCTTCCAGCCGGAATCTACGCCCCATCCGCAGAGCGGGCTGGGTAAGGTTGTGCGGCAGCAGCAACCCCGAGGGAAAGAATTTTGTTTCTTTTTGAGGCCCTGCTGCATTTCTGGTCCCCAGCCTGGAGCAGGGGGCGCCTCGCTCCCCGGAGTCCCACAGGCTTGGGCCGCAGCTGGGCCAACGCGGTCGACAGGTGTGTGAGGCCGAACCCCGGAGCACCAGGAGGCGGCTGGGAGCCAGGGCAGAACGCCTGGGGCGCATCCTCAGGGAGGAATCATCTGGCGTTCAAGTCGCTCTCGGGTCTTTTGCTGGATCTGCAGATCGGCTCACGCAGCAGGAGCCCAAGGAGCAGAACCTGGGCATGCCAGACTTTGCAGTCGCGCACGCCACCCAGCGCCCGCCTTGCGCTGGTCTCGGCTGGCGTTCCCTCTATTAGGCAGATCGCTTAGCGCTTGGGTCGGTTTTAGTTCTCCAGTGTCTCTCTCCAAAGGAAGCACAGTGTAGTCGTTACTTCTCTACTCTCAGCTCCTAGAGCGATACCGGGCACACAGCAGCGCACAATAAAGTATTGGTTCTTTCATGTAACATGTGTCTGTTGAGCGCTCACTATGTCCTAAACACCCAAGGCCTCCAGCCTCAGGAAGCTTAATTTCCAGTTGTTTAGATGAATGGGAAAACAATAAGGTATTTTTCTTGCGTTGCTATAAAGAAATACCTGAGGCCGGGTAATTTATAAAGGAAAGAGGTAGAGTTGACCCACGGTTCTTCAGTCTTTACAGGAAGCATGGTGCTGGCATCTGCTCAGCTTCTAGGGAGGCCTCAGGAATCTTACAATCATGGTGGAAGGTGAAGGGAGAGCAGGCACGTCACATGGAGAGAGCAAAGGCAAGGGAAAGAAAGAGGGAGAGAAAATCGAAGATGTGATTGGAGGGATCTTCCACAGTGATCAGCTCTGTGTCCTGTGGACAAATTACCTGCTTTCTATGGAATTTAGTATATTTTCTCTTTACCTAGATAGGAAGATTTAGGTATAAATATAACCTGCAATTCCAGTCTTTTAGAAGAGGACTTAAAGAGGACAAAGACTTAATAAGTGAGAGGAAAACAAAGTGAGAGCGGAAAAAAGAATAAAGTGAAAGGGGCACCCAGACCGTCCAACAATTAAAAACAAGCCCATAGCCAAGCACGGTAGCATGCACCTGTAATTCCACCTACGGGGGAGGATAGTTTGAATCCAGGAGTTTGAGGCCAGCCTGGGCAACATAGTAAAACCCCCATCTCAAAAAAGATGCTGGGGCTAACAACATGTCTCATTTTCCCTTTTCACAAAGAAGCATCATGAGTTTAAATCATATGAACTTTTCTCTGTTTTTAATTTAGTTCAAGGACTGCCAATCAAAGGAACTAGAATCATAAAACAGGTACATCCTGACAACTTCACCCTGAAGTGGGAACACCACTACCCCAATACTTCTAGCTTTCTCTTAAGCCACTTTAGCTTCTGGCTTTCAAAAAGACCTGTGAGGCCTGAGTTAAGAGAAAAAGGACAAAGTATTTCTTCCTATGTTCTTTGAACAGAATGCCCCTGAGATTCTAACCTCTGGGAGGCATACTTTTTTCACTTCAGCTCCTGAAAATGACTTCGTAAAGGAAACTGATTAATTTGGGTGGAGGGGTGATGGAGTCAGAAGAAAAAGTCAGGAAAATAAGTTCAGGGAAGTAAGACCAAATGAAAGATTCCTGAGTTATTAGCCAGACTTTTACTGGGATGTGGAATTAGGTTTACAGTCTGTAAGTAAGAGGTTGAGCTGCTTTTTTTCAGAAGTGTGGTACCCTGTCTAGTGGGCCTCTTTGAACTTAGATTTTGGGTCTGTAAAGCTTTTCATTTGTTGTTGTTGTTTTTAAATCACGTTTTCTGAAGAATTCCATACATAGTCCCAATATTAGGAAGTAGGCCTAGCAGTTATTATTATTCTAATTTTTTTAATGAGCGTCAGATAAGTTACTTATCCAAAGCCGCATGGTTGATGAATAGAGGAGCCCTTGTTAGCATCTGGGTCTGATACTCAGCTCAGCGTTCTGCCCACCATTCCGCAACAGGAAAAAAAAATTTAAAACTTAACCAATAAATATCTATTGACGACCTATTAGCAGCTCAGCACAGTAGGAAGGCCTGTGGAAGTGTGCTATTTGCTGGTCCTTAATATGTTCAACGTTGACACATACCTGCTTTGTTCCTTCTTGGCACTATCAGTATAATATAGAAGTCATACACACTCTAGGCACACAGTCTGGAATTACTTCCTGGCTGCAGCATTCTACAGCCACACTTCATTTTATTGTGTTTCACAGATATTGTGCTGTTTACAATGGAAAGTGTGTGGCGACTCTGCATTGAGTACATCTATTGGTGCCATTTATCTGTTATGGTGATCTGCGATCAGTAATCTGTGGTGTTATTGTTGTAATTCTTTTGGGGTTCCATGAACCATATTTATATAAGTCAGCAAACATAATTGATAAATGTGTGTGTTCTGACTGCTCTACCGATTGGCAGTCCCCATCACTTCCCCTCTCCTCAGGCCTCCCTATTCCCTGAGACACAGCAGTGTTGAAATTAGGTCAGCTACACCCTACAATGGCCTCTAAGTGTAGGGTGAAAATTTAAAGTGTTCAAGTGAAAAGAAAAGTTGCAAGTCTCTCACTTTATATGAAAAGCTAGAAATGGTAAGCTTAGTGAGGAAGGCATGTGGAAAGACAAGACAGGCACAAAGCTTGGCCTCCTACACCAAACCATTAGCCAAGTTGTGAATGCAAAGGAAAAGTTCTTGAGGAAAACTAAAAGTGTTGTTCCTGTGACCATACAAGTGATAGGAAAGCAGAACAGCTTTATTACTGATGCAGAGAAAGTTTGAGTGGTCTGAATAGAAAATCATACTAGCCACAATATTCCCTTAAACCAAAGCTTATTCCAGAGCAAAGCGCTAACTCTCTTTAATTCTGTGAAGGGTGAGAGAGGTGAGGAAGCTGCAGAAGAAAAGTTTGAAGCTAGCAGAGGTTGGCTCATGAGATTTAAGGAAAGATGTGGTCTCCAAAACATAAAAGTACAAGGTGAAGCAGCAAGTGCTGATGCAGAAGCTGCAGCAAGCTAACCAGAAGATCTAGCTAAGATTGCTGATGAAGGTAGCTATACTTAACAATAGATTTTCTATGTAGGTGAAACAGACTTCTATTGGAAGAAGATGCCATCTAGGACATTCATAGCTAGAGATAAATCAATGCCTGGCTTCAAACTTTAAAGGAAAATCTTCTGGAAAGGATTCATCATTTGTCATAACTATTAAGAACGTTTGTGGGCTGGGTATGGTAGCTCACACCTGTAATCCCAGCACTTTGGGAGGCCAAGGTGGATGGATTGCTTGAGCACAGAAGTTTGAGACCAGCCTGGGCAAAATGGTGAAACCCCATCTCTACAAAAATTACAAACATCTGCTCGTCATGGTGGCATGCACCTGTAGTCCCAGCTACTCAGAGGCTGAGGTGGTAGGATCATTTGAGCCCAGGAGGTGGAGGTTGCAGTGAGCTGGGATTGTGCCACTGCACTCTAGCCTGAGCAATAGAGCAAGGCTCTGTCCCAAAAAAAAAAGAAAAAAAAAAAAGTTAAAGTGTTAAAAAAAATTTGTAACTCATGGGAAGAGGCTAAAATATCAACATGTTATTCACAGGAGTCTGGAAAAAGTTGATTCCAACCATCATATATCACTTTGAGGGGTGCAAGACTTCAGTAGAGGAAGCAAGTGCAGGTGTGGTGGAACTAGCAAGAGAACTAGAAGTGCAGCCTAAAAATGTGACTGAATTGCTGCAACTCATGATCAGACTTGAACAGATAAGGAGGTAACTCTTATAAATGCTCAAAGAAAGTGGTTTCTTGAGATGGAATCTATTCCTGGTGAAGATGCTGTGAACATTGTTTAAATGACAACAAAGGAATTACAATACTACATAAACTTAGTTGAAAAAGTATTGGCAAGGCCTGAGAGGACTGACTCCAATTTTGAAAGCAGTTCTACTGTGAGTAAAATGCTGTCAAACAGCATAGCATGCTACAGAAAAATGTTTTGTGAAAGGAAGAGTCCACTGATGCAGCAAGCTTCACGGTTGTCTCCTCTCTTTCTTTCTCTTTCTTTCTTTCTTTCTTTCTTTCTTTTTCTTTTCTTCTTTCTTTCTTTCTTTCAGAGAGAGATTTTAACACACCTCTCATAGTAACTGACAGAAAAAAGCAGACAAAAAGATCAGTAAGAATATAAAATATTTAACCACATAATTAACAAACTTGCTGTACCCACAAATGTATAATAATAAACTCATACCTTTCAAATCAGAACACTTCAGTAAGTTTACCATGAATAAAGCAAATCATAAGTTGTCTTAGTTTTTTAAAATTACCACAGCCACCCCAACCTTCAGCAACCACTACCCTGATCAGTCAGCAGCCATTAACATCGAGGCAGGACTCTCCACCAGCAAAAAGATTATGACCCACTGAAGGCTCAGGTGATCATTAGAATTTTTACCAGTAAGGTGTTTTTTGGCCGGGCATGGTGACTTACGCCTGTAAGCCCAGCACTTTGGGAGGCGAAGGTGAGTGGATCACCTGAGGTCAGGAGTTCAAGACCAGACTGGCCAACATGGTGAAATCCCATTTCTACTAAAAATACAAAAATTAGCTGGGTGTGGTGACACACACCTGTAATCCTAGCTACTTGGGAGGCTGAAGCATTAGAATTGCTTGAACCTGGGAAATGGAGGTTGCAGTGAGCTGAGATCATGCCACTGCATTCCAGCCTGGGTGATAGAGTGAGACTCTGTCTGAAAAATGAAGTTTTTTTGTTTGTTTTGTTTTTGTTTTTGGGTTTTTGTTTGTTTGTCTGTTTTGAGACAGAGTCTCACTCTGTTGCCAGGCTGGAGTGCAGTGGCGCAATCTTGGCTCACTGCAACCTCCGCCTCCCAAGTTCAAGCAATTCTCTTGCCTCAGCCTCCCGAGTAGCTGGGACTACAGACACCCGCCACCATGCCCGGCTAATTTTTGTATTTTTAGTAGAGATGGGGTTTCACTATGTTGGCCAGGATGGTCTCCATCTCTTGACCTCGTGATCTGCCTGCCTCAGACTCCCAAAGTGCTGGGATTACAGGCGTGAGCCACCTTGCCAGGCCAAAAGTATTTTTTGTTTAAGGTACATACATTGTTTTTTAGACATAATGCTATTCCATACTTAATAGACTACAATATACTGTAAGCATAACTTTTATGTGCACTGAGAAACCAAAACAAAATGTGTGGCTTGCTTTATTGCAATATTTGCTTTATTGTGGTGATGTGGGAATGAACCCACAATGTCTCCAAAGTGTGCTCATGCCTATGTGGACTTGGGCATGTTATTTCATCTTTCTCAGCCTAAGTTTTCTCATCCATAAAAAGAGCATCATAATAATACCTCCTTAATAGGCTTGTTAATAGGACCAAATAAAATGTGTGCATGTAACTGTTATTAAGTATGGTAACATTTCAGGTAGCTGAGTTAGATGTTTACTGCTAAGTTAGATTTTTACATAGGTAGATCAAGAATTTATTACCTAGGAGCTGAATAAGGATTTCTGTTTTTAATAATGTGCATTAAAAGACTAGTGAGATTAAATGTGTTTCTACTGGCTTTACAATTTGTGAGTAAAGGTAGCATTACATAAAATAAAATCCTAGATAAAAAGTGGTATCACTAGCTTACCAAATTCAAGTATTGTTTTTATCATAACTTGACTAAATCACAGCTTTCACGTTAAGGAAAACTTTTAAATTAGCACATCCAAGGCCCTGGCCATAGGAGCCTGATATTCTTCCCTCCAGTATTGTCACTAATTGTCTCTTCTTAAAGAAATAGTTCCTGTAAGACCATTTAAACTTTTAAACTTATGCTCAATATGCCTTGATTTCCCCCTCCTATCACATTACAAAAAGGGAGGAAAAAAACAAAGTATAACAGCTTTTTCTCCATTTTTATCTATTCCCATTTACACAGTGTTTTAATAATTCACGTAAAAATTATTTTCCAATTTCAATTGCGATTTTTTTTTTTTTTTGAGACAGAGTCTCGCTCTGATGCCAGGCTGACGTGCAGTGGCACGACCTTGGCTGACTACAACCTCCATCTCCCGGGTTCAGGCAATTCTCCTGCCTCAGTCTCCCGAGTAGCTGGGACTACAGGCGCCCGCCACCACGCCCAGCTAATTTTTTGTATTTTTTTTAGTAGAGATGGGTTTTCACCGTGTTACCCAGGATGGTCTCGATCTCTTGACCTCGTGATCCACCCATCTCGGCCTCTCAAAGTGCTAGGATTACAGGCATGAGCCACCGTGCCCGGCCCAAAAATGTTTCTAAGTTGCAATTTTTTTTTTTTTTTTTTTTTTTCTGAGACAGGATCTCGCTCTGTCACCCAGGCTGAAGTGCAGTGGTGCAATCATAGCTCACTGCAACGTCAAACTCCTGGACTCAAGGCACCCTCCTGCCTCAGACCTGAGTAGCTAAGTCTAGAGGTGTGTGCCACTGAGCCTGGCTAATTTATTTTTATTTTTATTTTATTTTATGTATTCATTCATTCATTCAAGACAGGGTGTCTCTCTCTCTCTATTGCCCAGGCTGGAGTGCAATGGTGCAATCTCGGCTCACTACAACCTCTGCCTTCAGGTTTCAAGCTATTCTCCCACCTCTGCCTCCCCAGTAGCTGGGACTGGCATGCACCTCCACACCTGGCTAATTTTTGTATGTTTTGGTAGAGATAGGGTTTCACCATGTTGCCCAGCCTTAATTTTTTTCTAGAGATGGGGTCTTGCTATGTTGCCCAGGCTAGTCTTGAACTGCTGGGCTCAAGCGATTCTCCTTCCTTGACCGCTCAAAGTGTGGGGATTACAGGCATGAGCCACTGCATCCAGTCTAAATTGCAAATTTAAAGAGATTATGTCATTTTCTCCTTTTCAGCACTTTAAATGTCTTTGAAGATCAGTGCTTCTTGGTTAGTACAAAGAACAAATGTATATTTAAAAATTTTTAATAAAAAACTAAACATCTGGCCAGGCATGGTGGCTCACACCTGCAATCCCAGCACTTTGGAACGTCGAGGCAGGCAGATCACCTGAGGTCAGGAGTTCAAGACCAGCCTGACCAACATGGAGAAACCCTGTCTCTACTAAAAACACAAAATTAGCCAGGCGTGGTGGTGCGTGCCTATAATCCCAGCTACTTGGGAATTGAGGCAGGAGAATCGTTTGAACCGGGGAGGCAGAGGTTGCGGTGAGCCGAGATCATGCCATTGCACTCTATCTAGCCTGGGCAATAAGAGCGAAACTCCGTCTCAAAAATAATAATAATAATAATAAACCGAACGTCTTTGAACAGAAAAGTTTGGGAGCTGTTTCTTCAAAGAATATATAAAAACTATAACAATGTTCCCTGATTTCAAGTCACTTTCAGATAAGTTTTGTTCTAAATCCTGATAAGTGGAACAAATAAAGTAAGCATAGCCTACTGTGACGGAAGTGTTAAGCTGAGCGTCTGTCTTGACAACACTGGAAGTTATTTTGGTGACTTCTCAAAGCAAGTGGGATTTCAGTTAGAATTTCTATCAGATGGACCGTTTTTCCCCTCCCTGGGACACCCTGTGCTTGTAGTCCCACAGAATTTGTTGTACTCCTTCTTCTTTTTCTATGTCAATTAGAACGCCAACAGAGTTTTTAAACAATAAAGAGATTTATTTTCACCTTAAAAAAGTCCGAGCAGGACAGTGACCATGGAAGTTGGAATCCACTAAGGAGTGTGTAACAACCCACCTGCCAAATCAACTAAAAAAAAAAATCCAGATATAGGCACTTGAGAGGTTGTTTAATTCAATGGTTCCTCAACATTGTCACCATGAACTAATTTTTTTCATGCCCTTTGGTTCTGTCATCCTCAGCCTTGTCTTCACAGTCATAGCACATCTGCCACACAACAGTGATCACATACAGCAGTTTCTCAACTTTGGAAGTTGGTATTTGGGGCTGAATCATTCATTGTTATGGGGGGCTGTCCTGTGCGTTGTGGAATGTTTAGCAGCATCCCTGTTTTCTACCCAGTAGATGCCCATAGCACTCTCCCCACAGTTACAACAAGCAAAAGTGTCTTCACTCTTCAGTCACTGCCAAAAGTCCCATGGGGAGCGGGGGTAAAATCATCCCCAGAACTGCTCACTATAGATACAACAGTCAGTAGCAGAAAACAGATTGATTTTTTTTTCCTCCAAATACTTTAGTTTATGACCTCGCTCAGAAGTTCTCAGCAGACTTCCCTTCCATGGCATTGGCTAGAATTGTCACTTGCTCATGCCTAAACCAACCACATACAAGGTAAATGAGAATCAATGCAGCCCTCAGACTCAGGTAAGTGAGATGCTGTACCAACCCACACCTCAGCATCTTTGGAGTATACACACACACACACACACACACACACACAAATATATATATACACACACACATACATACACACAGACACACATATATACATATATGTATATATACATACATACACACATATATACATACACACACATATGTATATATAAAAAATTTATTTTTGAGACAGAGTCTCACTCTGTCACCCAGGCTGGAGTGCAGTGGCATGATCCCAGTTCACTGCCATCTCTGCCTCCCAGGTTCAAGTGATTCTAGTGCCTCAGCCTCCCAAAGTAGCTGGGATTACAGGCACATGCCACCACACCTACCTAATTTTGTATTTTTAGTAGAGAGTATTTTTAGTACTTTTAGTTTCACCATGTTGGCCAGGCTGGTCTCAAACTCCTGACCTCAAGTGATCTCCCCACCTCAGTCTCCCGAAGTGCTGGGATTACAGGCATAAGCCACCGCACCTGGCCTGGAGTATATTTTTAAAGTAAGCTTTGTATTAGGCCATTCTTGTGTTGCTATAAAGAAATACCTGAGACTGAGCAATTTATTTTTAAAAAACAGGTTTAACTGGCTCACAGTTCCACAGGCTGTACAGAATAGGCATCTCTTGGCTTCTGGGGAGGCCTCGGGGAGATTTTACTCATGGCAGAAGGTGGAGCAGAAGCTTGCACATCACATAGCAGGAGCAGGAGCAAGAGGTGGAGGCTGGAGGGCCACACTTTACAACAAACAGATCTCATCAGAACTCATTCACTATCATGAGGACAGCACCAAGCCAAGACAGATCCTCCCCCGACCCAAACACCTCCCACCAGGCCCCACCTCCAACAGTGAAGATTAGATTTCAACATGAGATTTGGGCAGGGACAAACATCCAAACTATATCAAACCTTTTATTTTGGAATAATTTAATTTAAATTTACAGAAAAGTTATAAAGATAGCACAGAGAGTGCCTATATGTCTCTTACCCAGTTTCCCCTAATATTAACATCTTAACATAACTATAGCACATTTGTTAAAATTGAGAGACTGTTATTGCTTCATGACTATTAATCAATTTTCACAGTTTATTCAAATTTCACCAATTTTTCCTACTATGCCTTTTTTCTGTTCCAGGATCCCACACAGGATACCACATTACATTTAGCCATTAAGTCTCCTTATTCCCCTCTGGTCTGTGACAGTTTCTCAGTCTTTATTTGTTTTTGATGACCTGGATATTTTTGAATAGTGCTGGTCAGATGTTTTGTATAATGTCCCTAAATTTGGGTTTGTCTGATGATTTTTTTTTTTTTCTCATGACTAGTTGTAGGGTTACAGACTTTTAAGAGGAAGACCACAGAGGTAAAGGTAGAGTTCTCTCCTTATCACATCATGTCAGGAATACATACTACCAACACGACTTATCAGTGTTGATGCTAACCTTGATCGCTTTGTTCAGGTAGTGTGTGCCAGGTGTCTCTGCTGTAAAGTTACTATGTTTTCCCTTTACATAATCTATTGTTTGGAAGCAAGACACTAAATTCAGCCCATACTCAAGGGGTGAAGCTTTAAGTTCCATCTCTGGAGGGGAAACTGTCTACATGTATTATTTGGAATTCTTTAGTAAGGAAGATTTATCTTTTACCCATTTATTTATTTACTTAATCATATACTTACATATGTATGTCAGCATAGATCCAGGTATATTTATTTTATTATTTGGGTTAAAATACTGTACTGTTTGGTTGTTATGGATGGTTAATTTTAGAAGTCAACTTGATTAGGCTAAGTATGCCCAGGTAACTGGTAGAACATTATTTCTAGGTGTGGCTATGAAGTTTTTTCTCCTGGAAGAGAAAAAGGACATAGTAGGAAGAGATTTGAATCAGTTGACTGAGTAAAGAAGATAGCCCTCACCAATGTGGTGGGCATCATCCAAACTGTTGCATGATTAAACAGAACAAAAAGACAGAGGAAGGGTCAATTCACTCTCTCTTCTGGAGTCTGGACATCCATCTTATCTTCTGCCCTTGGACATCAGTGCTCCTGGTTGTCAAGCCCTCAGGCTTGGACTGGAACTACACCACTGGCTTTTCTGGATCTCCAGCTTGAAGATGGCAGGCTGTGGGATTTCTTGGCTTCTATAATCAAGTATGCCAATTATATATATAATCTCCTATTGGTTCTGCTTCTCTGGAGAACCCTGATTAATATAGTTGTTGCTCATTATCATGTGGTTGTTCCCATTATCATTTCAATGTCTTGATGTATATTCTTCCACTTATTTCTTCTTGCTTAGATATAAATAAGTACACAGGCATATAAATATGTTTGTATGTGTATTTATTCTATAGAAGAAATTTGGTCTGGAAGTCAAGTCTGAAAGGGATGATTGTTTTAGAAGCACCCTCAAGTAAGTCTAAAGCACAGTCAAGATTAAGGACCACCAACCATCCTAAGCCAATTATGGTTGTTCTCATCAGGGCTGTCCCTAGTTTTGTGGGGCCCTAGACACTTTTTTTTTTTGGTATGAAACCTCTATCTATATAAACAAAGGAAATAAGGAGAGAATGAAGTAGAATGGAATTAAAGCTGAAAGTTCATGTTAAAGAGAAAAACTAAGAGCATACAAACTAAAGTTACAACGCAGAGACTATGAAGCAGACAGAAAATACACAGAATGGGGAAATAGTATAGGCCAGTTGGAACAGGAAAACAAGAAACACACAAAAAGAAGTGTATCTCAATTCCAGACAGTTTTCTAGTTACAATTCTAGCGCCAATCCACATTTCTTTTTTTAATGAACTGTAAATTTATGGAAGTAACTTTGCAACCAAAAAAGTTCAATTATAGTATGTAGATGTGAAAAAAATGAATAAAAACAAAGAAGAGAATTGGCCAATGCTGCAGGGATAAATAACATAATGAAAGAAGTTAGGGGAGTATCCAGTTTATAGCCAGAAAGTGAGATCCATTCTGAGCTTTAGTTTGAAAAGTACATCAAAATCAATCATTTCAGAAGACCACTAGACAAATAGACTTCCCCAGAGTTTGCAGATCTGGTCTTTATTTTTGCAGACTCAGAAACATGAGCTGCCAGATTACGAAGTCTAGTCTATCTCTTGGGTGTAAATACATTGATCAAGCTCATAGAAACTCATACATTAAAAACCCAACCAGGTGCAGTGGCTCATACCCATAAATCCCAACACTTTTGGAGGCTGAGACAGGAGGATCACTTGAACCCAGGAGTTTGAGACCAGCCTGGGCAACATAGTGAGACCCCATCTGTGGAAAAAAAAACCTGCAAAAAACCTAATATATAATCTGTCATGAGATTAGAGTTAAAAAAAAAAGAAAAAACAATACAAATTAATTGATTTATAAAGATAATTGCCAATTGACTAAATACTTTTTTACTGCTCATAGCATTATATTTCCATAGGCAAATTAATGTGGGAAACCAAATTATTATTGAAAGATTGCTTCATAAGTACAAAATTAGATCAATAGAAGTTGGTTGAAGTTAGTGCTATCAAGTTATAACAATCTGATACATCAACTTGTACCCTAAGAACATACTTGCTGAAGAGCCTAGATACTTAAGTCTGTGGGCCAGAGCTGATTAACAATCTGAAGACGCTGTAGCAGTCAAAATAATAGTCTCCAAAGATGTCCTCATCTGAATCCCCAGAACCTGTGAATATGTTATGTTACATGGCAGGGAGGAATTAAGGTTGCAGATGGAATTTAGGTTGCTAGTGAGCTGAATTTAAAATAAGAAAATTATCCCAGATTATCCAGGTAGGCCCAGGGTAGTAATCACAAGGGTACTTTAAATGTGGAAGAAGAAGGTACAATTTAGAGTGACACAACATGAGAAAGACTCAACTGGCCATGGCTGGTTTTGAAGATGAAGGGAGCCATGAGCCAAGAAATGTGGGAACCTCTAGAAACTGGAAAAGGCAGGAATACAGATTATCCTCTAGATTCTTTAGAGAGGAATAGAGCCCTGCTGACATCTTAATTTTAGCATAGTGAGATGCATCTATGACTTTAGGACTTTTTTCTTTGTACAAGATTTTATTAAAGTTATTTACAGAACAACATCCAGACTCCAGACACAGCTGCTAAGTAGACCCTGCTATGCTGTGGGGACTGGCTGGGACATGGCAGGTGGCTCTGGCTTCCTACCCTTCTGTTCTGAGATGGGAGTGGTGGAGAGTATCTCATCTTTGGGTTCCACGAACCCAAAGATGGGTCCCCTGCCCCTGGTCGGGCAGGGACTTCCTAGGGCTAATCTTACCAGCTGGTTCCCAGGGAAGCATGACCTTCACCTTGATGCCCAGCACACCCTGTTGGAGCAGCACATGGTGCACAGCGGTGTCAACATAGTATTAACAGGGTCCCAGCTGTGGATCATCAGGCCATTCACAAACTTCATGGATTTAGCCCTCTGTCCTCAGAGTTTCCTGGACACAATGACCTTGAAGCCTTTAGCCCCACACTCCATGATGAACCACAGCACACCATAGCAGGCCTTCTGCACAGCAAGCCCTCCTAGGGGTTTGTAACACAGAGACTCTGCCTGGACAATGGCACATATCTCTTGTAGACACCTTTTCAGCATAAAGCTCTACTTTACCCTCTGAAAAGCCAAACCTCTTCTGAACTACAGCAGTCAATTCCCAAATATGCCAGCCCTTCTCACCAAGAACATTCTGTGTTCTGGTGGCTAAGGTAAAGATTTCTGTCCTAGCTGGTGTAACTCAGACCTCAACTCCAGAGTAGCTATCTTCAGCCAGCTCCTGAATGAGAACTTCATTCAGTTCAGCTTTGAAGATACCATCAATGACAAACTTCCTCTTCTTGGAAAACTGCACCACCATCTTGCTGTGGCACACCAGTGAAAGGAAAGGATGACATTTAGGATTTCTGACCTCCAGAACTGTAAAATAAGGTAATTTGTTATAGCAACAATGGGAAATGAACACAGACACCCTGCCAAAATTTGATCTTTCTGACCTTTATTTATGGATTCCATAAATTTTCCTTTCACCATCTTTTAAAGCAAACTAATATAATAACTTGGTGTATACTTTTAGTTACATCACAATTGAGACAGGCTTCCCCAGCTGGATAACCTTGATTGGTGTTCACCAATTATTTGGACACTTCTTGTTCTGGCAAATCTTGTATGCAGGCCATTTCTTGATCCTGGGAATCTCCAGACAATAGGATTGAAGAGATCTGGCTCTAAGATTTCTTATTAATACATTTTGTTCTCTCAAAGGCCATTCTAGACTAACCAAAAATGAAAGGTGAATTCTGGAATCACTCCAAATGTCTGGGGACACCAAATCTAGGAGTGTACAGGGCAGAACAAATATCTAATGGCATGAGTAAGCTGGCATATTGTAACCCAACATATTTGATTATTGTTCCCTGCAGAATACAACTGCATTACAGTGTCAAAGGCTTGTCTTAAAAGACAGAGCATGTTCCTCCTTGTATGAAGCTAGACACAAAGAGAGCTTCCTCATCTCTGAAAACAGAGTTCTTTATCGTCCATGTTATAGAGTCCAGATTTGTTCTAAATTTAAAAAAAGCTAACAGTTATTGAGTTTTTACTATGTATCAGGCACTGCTCTAATTTCATTTAAGTTCATTTAAACTTCACCACAACCCTATGACTTACCAACAATTATCCCTGTTTTACAGATGAAGAAACAGACTCAGAGTGACTAAGTAGTTTGACCAGGGTTAGACAACTGGTAAGCAGCAGAGCTATTATTTGAACCTCATCGGTCTAGAGACTGAGTTCTTAACTAATACACTTTATACTACAGTTTGAATATGTCTCTCAAAGTTTACATGTTGAAAACTTGATCTCCAATGTCATGATGTTGAGAGGTGGAGCCTAACGAGAAGTGATTAGGCTATGAGGCCTCTGCCCTCATGAATGGATTAATGCTGTTATCCTGGGAATGGGTTCCTTATAAAATGATGAGTTTGGCCCCGTCTTGCTCTCTCTCTCTCTGTCTTTCTCTCTCTCTCTCTCACCTTCTCTTTGTCCTTCTGCCATGGGATGATGTAGCAAGAAGGCCCTCACCAGATGCCAGCCCCTCAATCTTGGACTTCCCAGCCTCAAGAACCCATGAGCTAATACATTTCTGTTCATCATGTGAAAGTTGTCAAGATCAAAATGGAGTCACTTGGGTTAAAAAATAAAAATAAAAAATAGAGCCTCAAAGGGCCATGAAGGAAGGGTTCTTACAAATAAATGCCTGGTAACAAAAACTATCACAAAAGATGCTGCAAAAACCATAACATTGCACAAACACCACAGCAACCTTGCACACAAAACAGTATTTCTGTGAGGATATCTGCCCAGCAACTGCCTATCTAACCTTGGACTGGTGTCACCTTTGTAATTGATCCTTGTAGCCATGGCTAACTTATCTCAAAACAATTATGTAATCCTTTTCATTTTTTCTTTAAAACCCTTTGTGTTCCTTCACCTCCCTAAATACCCATGTAGTTTACTAAGGGTGCACATACTCCTATTGCAATGCCCTATTCCTAAATAAAGATAATTTTCTTTTAGAGAGCCTCTCTCTGTTATCTTGGTTGACAATTATAAATTACCCAGTCTGTGCTATTCTCTTATAGCACAAAACAAAGACACTTTTCCATAATTTAGACGTGTATTCATCTTCAACAAATACAGGTATACCAGAACAAAAATAAAGGGAGGTACAGGCGATGACTACATAAAGAAGAGGATGTTTTTCACAATAAGGACTATTAATAACAAAGCAAAGTAATTATGATAATAATTTAATTAAAAATGAGAGGATTATCTCCAATAATTGTGTTTGAGAAGAAAAACTTGTACTACAAACTTAGAATAATGTGCTTATAGCGGTTTCATCATAGTAGTTCTGTTGAAGCTGTCTAGTTGGATAAAAAAGTTATTGCACTGTGAATCAGAAGAATCGGATTCCAGGTATTCTTGCCGCTATTTAACTAAGTGAGCTTGATAAAGCCACTAACCTTCTAGCTCCTAGTTTACCAGAAATAGTATTCTTGCTGCTGGAGAAAGCACTGTAAGAAGAAAAAGGATAAATGCTTTCTTGTCACAGGAGATTGAACACTAGCATCAAGAATTTATTAACATTTTAAAATACTAAAAGAGTATAATTGGATTGTTTGTAACACAAAGGATAAATGCTTGAGATGATGGATACCCATTTACCCTGATGTGATTATTACTCATTGCATGCCTGTATCAAAATAGCTCATGTACCCCCATAAATATACACACCTACTATGTATCCACAAAAATGAAAAATAAAAAATTTTTTAAAAAGAATTTATTGAACACATCCCATTTGAAAAGCACAAGGTAAGTTGAAAATTGGAAGGGACAACATTAATTTATTTCATCAAGTTTAAATTAGTGGGTAGTGAGGTCTGAAAAACAATACTCCTAAAATTATAAAGAAAAGTTTAAAAAATCATCAGCGAAAAAAGGCAAATCTACTAGATAGCTCATGATCTTTTTGCATCCAGGTAAGCTGGGATATCTATGTATTTTAACAGCTTTTGTAAATTTATCTATTCCACTAGAGATATCCTTAAATGAAGTTAGCTTTTGGTTCAAGTCAATTTAACTCAACCTACATTTATAGAATGACCTCAAAAGCAATTTACTCTGAAACTAAGGAAGCCTAAGCTCCAGGCCTGTCACTTGCACTGGGATGAGCACTGGGAGCTGCTGGGCATTTGGTGGAAGCAGAAACCAGGTCACAAACAGGAAGAGGTTCTATGTAGCACTTATGGTAAATTGCCTAAAAGAGTTCACAGAGGGAAAGGACCTGAATTTCCGCAGCTCTAGTAAGTTGTTGCGGCTCTTTTTGCATTCTAAATGTAGTACTCACTTTTCAACATAATTTTGTATCCGTAATGTTATATCAAAGCACATCCCCCAAATTCTATAAGAGATTTATACAAAGATGAAGGATCTCACTGTTTTGTAGGAAGAAGAGTGCAGAATTAGGTATAAAACAAAATTGCGGGGCACGGTGGCTCATGCCTATAATCCCAGCACTTTGGGAGGCTGAGGTGTGTGGATTATCTGAGGTCAGGAGTTTGCGACCAGCCTGACCAACATGGTGAAACCCCATCTCTACTAAAAATACAAAAAAAAAAAAAAAAAATTAGCTGGGCATGGTGGCAGGCACCTGTAATCCCAGCTACTTGGGAGGCTAAGGCAGGAGAATCGCCTGAAGCCATTGCACTCCAACCTGGGTGACAGAGCAAGACTCTGCCTCAAAAAAAAAAAAAAAAAAAAAAATTGCTAGTCCAGTAATAGCAACAAAGTATAATAGGATCGCTTAGAATAAAACATTAGTAATACTAATTCATTGCAGTATCCTTATCTTCTGGATGATGCCAGTTTCACAAAAACAAACAAACAAAACAAACCCTGAGAGAGTTGAAGAAATCCTGAATCTGTGAAATAGCCCATGGCCTGGAGTTTCTTAAGGTAGTGCCTTTTAAATATAAATATAAAGATAAATATATATATATATATATTTTTTTTTGAGATGGAGTCTCACTCTGTCGCCCAGGCTGGAGTGCAATGGCTCGATCTCAGCTCACTGCAAGCTCCGCCTCCTGGGTTCATGCCATTCTCCTGCCTCAGCCTCCCGAGTAGCTGGGACTACAGGCGCCTGCCACCACGCCCGGCTAATTTTTTGTGTTTTTAGTGGAGACGGGGTTTCACCGTGTTAGCCAGGATGGTCTCGAGCTCTTGACCTCGTGATCCGCCCACCTCAGCCTCCCAAAGTGCTGGGATTACAGGCCTGAGCCACCGCGCCCTGCCAATATTTTCTATTGTGATCTGTAGTGTAACAGACAGTAGTGTTCATGAAGTATACTACACACTCGTTTACATTTCTCAGCTTTCTTTTTTTTTTTTTTTTTTGAGACAGAGTCTCACTCCGACACCCAGGCTGGAGTGCAGTGGCGCGATCTTGGCTCACTGCAACCTCCGCCTCCCAGGTTCAAGCGATTCTCCTGCCTCAGCCTCCCAAGTAGCTAGGATTACAAGCATGTGCCACCATGCCCGGCTAATTTTTGTATTTTAGTGGAGACGGGTTTTCACCATGCTGGCCATGATGGTCTGATCTCCTGACCTCGTGATCCGCCTGTCTTGGCCTCCCAAAGTGCTGGGAGTACAGGCGTGAGCCACCGTGCCTGGCCTCAGCTTTCTTCACAGTTAAAAATTGGAGGCATGTGTCTATTCTGGTCAATGGCCCATGAGAGAAAGTGATTGGGTTGTTTCTGTTTCAAGGCTCTTAACCCTGGGTAAGAGTTAGTATGAGTCCTCTGTGCTCTCTCTAGAAAGATTTTAAACCTAGAAGTAAAGACCATCAAAATGGAGTAATTGAAGGATATATAAATATTACATTCTTGAAAATCTGGAAGACAACCACCAAGGAGAGCAAGCCGACTTTATGGGACTTTATGGGAGTGACGTATGACATGTAAAATACTTTGATGTTAAGCTATGCTGATTAGGGGTGGGGGTGGGGAGGTGTTACCACAATTTCACCTAGTGTAGCTTATCCAGACTAATTCATTCTTTTTTCTTTTTCTTTGTGGATTTGGAGTCTCACTCTGTTGTCCAGGCTGGAGTGCAGTGGCACAATCTCTGCCCACCGCAACCTCTGCCTCCTGGGTTCAAGCAATTCTTGTGCTGCAGCCTCCCGAGTAGCTGGGACTACAGGTGCGTGCCACCACACTCAGCTAATTTTTGTATTTTTAGTAGAGACAGGGTTTCACCATGTTGGCTAGGCTGGTCTCAAACTCCTGACCTCAAGTGATCTGCCCATTTCAGCATCCCAAGGTGCTGGGATTACAGGCGTGAGCCACCGCACCTGTTGCAGACTAATTCTCACATACAAATAAATGCATTTCACATCTTGACTGTGTGTGTATATGTGTGTTTGTGTATGTATATACACACATATATAACTTAACCAAATTTAAATATAATATCCTTGCTATTTCTGATTTACCTAGTATTTTCTGTTCTATTTAGGAAAATGATTATACTTAATTTTACCACACCCTAATTGGTCTCCACCTACAATGTGAAAAATACTGTCTTAAGTTGCCTCAGATGCTGACTGTCTATAAACAAGTTTCTGGCATGTCCAATTATTTAGAAAAATAATTATAAGTTTTACAATAAATGCATTGCTACAATGAAAATGAAATGGAAAACACAAAATATTTCGTCTTGTAAAATTAAATTATGGCTTTTGCAGTGTGTTTCTATTTGGTGCATACATGTACATACATGTGCATACATATATGCATGAATATTTTTAGATGTTCTGCAAAACTGTTGGTTCCGCTGCTCCGTAAGTTTGCACTTTATCACTCCAAAATAACTCCATTAAGGTCACGGCCGAGATCTCGCCACTGCACTCCAGCCTGGGCGACAGAGCGAGACTCCGTCTCAAAAAAAAAAAAAAAATCGCAGCCGGGCACGGTTGCTCACGCCTGTAATCCCAGCACTTTGGGAGGCCGAGGTGGGCGGATCACGAGGTCAGGAAATCGAGACCATCCTGGCCAACATGGTGAAACCCTGTCTCTACTAAAAATACAAAAATTAGCTGGGCGTGGTGGTGTGAGCCTGTAGTCCCAGCTACTTGGGAGGCTGAGGCAGGAGAATCGCTTGAACCTGGGAGGCAGAGGTTGCAATGAGCCTAGATAGCGCCACTGCACTCCAACCTGGGCGACAGAGCAAGACTCCGTCTCAAAAAAAAAAAAAAAAAAAAAATCGCCTGATCCAGGCCGGGCCTGGTAGCCCACGCCTGTTAATCCCAGCATTTTGGGAGGCTGAGGCTGACGGATCACCTGAGGTTAGGAGTTCCAGACCAGCCTAGCGAAATCCCCTCTCCACTAAAAATCCAAAGATTAGACGGACGTGGTGGCACGCGCCTGTAATCCCTGTAATCCCAGCTACCTGGGAGGCTGAGGCAGCAGAATCATTTGAACTGGAAAGGCAGAGGTTGCTGTGAGCCGAGATTGTGCCACTGCATTCCATCCTGGGTGACAGATCCAGACTCCGTCTCAAAAGTAAAAAACAGGCGGGGTGCGGTGGTTTACGCCTGTAATCCCAGCACTTTGGGAAGTTGAGAAGGGCGGATCACGAGGTCAGGAGTTTGAGACTATCCTGGCCAATATGGTGAAACCCTATCTCTACTAAAAATACAAAAATTAGCTGGGCGTGGTGGTGCGCGCCTGCAGTCCCAGTTACTCGGGAGGCTGAGGCAGGAGAATCGCTTGAACTCCTGGAGGCGGAGCTTGCAGTGAGCCGGGATCGTGCCACTGCACTCCAGCCTGGAGACAGAGCAAGACTCCGTCTCAAAATAAATAAATAAATAAATAAATAAAGTAAAAAAAAAAAGGAACACTTGATCCCTGAGAACAAAGTCATCTTCATTTATTTCTCTTTCCAATCACAGGAAAAATAAGTCACAAAACCTTATACTTTATTACAATGCCATTGTTCTGTTTTTGAAGTCCTGGAAGAGGTAATAACAGAACCCCGTATCTGAGCCACTTCGCCTAGGTTAGACCCGCTCAGCAACTCCCGTGCTGAAGACAGGAGACCCAGCGGCGTGGGCCCCCGGCCAGAATCCTCAAGACGCTCTCGCGAGAGCCTTCCAACCGCCGCGAGCTCTCGTGAGCACTAGTTCTCTTCAATCTCAGCACCTCCAAGGGTCAGCACCTCCCCTCCGGCTCCCTCCGCTACCGCGGGCCGGAACTTTTGTCGATAGGAACGGGTTTGCACAGTTGAGTGTTGTCGGCCGGCGTGAAGGAGACTACGGGGCCATCCTCTTCCTTTCGCCGTCGCCGCCGCGGAGCGGAGTCGAGCCGAGCTGATTTGATCGAGGAGCGCGGTTACCGGACGGGCTGGGTCTATGGTCGCTCCGCGGGCCGCTCCGCCGGCTGGTGCTTTTTTATCAGGGCAAGCTGTGTTCCATGGCAGGGAACTTTTGGCAGAGCTCCCACTAGTAAGCGATCTTCCGTCTTCTCACCTGGGGCCGGTTTTTGCGGGGGCTGTGAGGACGGGGCCTGTGACTCCCCTGGGCCTGGATCCCAGCTCAGTTCCGAGTGCCGGGGTCCTCACGGGAGACCGCAGCGGCCAGAATCAAGATGCGCTTTTCTGAGGCGACTCCCCTCCCCGCCCCCAGCCCCAGTTTCGGGGAGGGAAGGATCTGTGAGGGGGAGGGGTGGGAGAGAGTTTAGTCTCCCGGGAAGGAACGTTTCGGAGTTTAATTTCGGATTCTTGGTTTAGCTAGGCCGCGGGGGGTCGGATAGAGTGGGCACAGGTACGGGAAGTGTGACTCAGCTCAAGACTGTGAGGCTACTTGTTCAGGACAGTTGTGGCGTGCTTTTACCTGAGGTTTCTTCGGGTGATCGGCGTCGTGGTCTTTTGTCATTCACTGTATATCTTGAGTGGATTTAATATTATGAGGAGAGGAGAGAGTCTGGCTTGTTTCTGCCTACTAACCGCTTCTTGCGCGTACTTTATGTCTAGATGGAGTTTTATATTGATAAGGTATAGGGCAGGTGCCCTCTAAATTTATCCATTTCATTAGCCTGTACTTTATATTTTGTTTTAAAGGCCTGTTTTTCCAGTGACTTTGTTTACCTGTTTCTTTAACCTTTTTCATGAATAAGTTCTTGTTTCTGTCAGTGACCATGTGAGAGCTAGAATAATATTAAAAACATTTATCCCTAAATACATTTGTTTAAGCAGGCAGGAAGGTGCGTTATGGGGTTAATTGAACATTTGACTAGGCTTTCCACTGTATAGTTGAAAGATGAACAGAATTTGACAAAGAAGGTATTTTAGTATAATTTTTTATGCTAAGAAAGCATTAGTAAGTAATTTAAATTTCGATTCTGTGAATAGGATCTGTTCCTGATGTTCATTTTTTAGCCCTTTGCAAAGAGAAAAAAAGAAACAATGAACTCAGTAACCTATTTAAGGAAAAGCAGGTTTTCCTCTTGCTATAAAGTGATTCTGTGGAGATGACATGTTAAAGAAGCTTTACCACTGATCATATGTGTGTGTGTGTATATATATGTGTGTGTGTATGTATATATATATATGTGTATATATATGTTGCATTGTTTTCACACACTGAAATATTGCTTTGGCAAAATTAAAGTATCGAAAGTTTAGGTATTGGAGTTAGAGCTCCTGAAAAAAAAGTTTAGGTAGTGGAGAAGAGATATTCTGATAAACTCTGAAAGAAGCTGAGAGAATTGACAAGTAGCTGACTGTTGATTTTTCAGTTTTTCAACTTAAAAAAAAAATCCTGCGTTATTTTCAATAGTGTTCTCATTATGCTTTCATTTATTCATAGCATTCTAAAAATATGTTTTCACTTTTCAAATATAAAATTATTATAAAGTTAAGTCTACTTCTTTGAAACTATTCTTTTCTCCCAATTCAAATAGTCCTAAAAGAAGGGACCACTTTGCCTTGCTCAAATCCCTTGAGCAGTCATGGAGTTTCTTATCTGGAAAAGGTAACGAGTGTGGAAGACAAGACAATTCTGGAAAAACAAACGAAAAGATTATGAAAGGCCATTGTCTTAGGTGAATTTGGTGAAAGAGGGCAATTTATATTAAATATGCTATATTTCATGCTTCTAAGATGCACGTTTTCACACTTTAACATCTTTGAAATCAGCATGGCAGTTTCTTTCATAGCATATGAAATAATGATGAATCCTAGATGTAATCTTAAATTTGATGAAATGCAGTATTTATACATTTTTTAAGTTTATCCTCCATACAGAGTTCTGTGAGGAAAACTCATAAAATGTTTGTGAAATTTATCTTTTTAAAAACATAAAATGACTCTGTGGGGATGAAATTAATTAGCAAACCACAGTGTAGTTGAGGTAGAACAAAACACAGTCTGTGACCAAAATGAACTAGAAGGGCACTAAGTATTTGCTGGTTAATTGAATGCATTAATGAACAAGTAACAAAAATAAAAAGTACAAAACTAACTGTGGATACTTTATTGGTATCCACAGGAAACTGAAAATACAGTTACTTACTATCTAGAAAATAACATCATAATAGTACCATATATGGAATGTAACCAAAGCTTGAATGTATTAGAAAATCAATATCCTGAATAATTGAGAGATAATAGAAATATTCTATTTAATAATATTAAGAAGGAAACATGAAATAAACCTAAAGAAACAGAAAGACTTAAAATAGATAACGATGCTAATATATTAAAAGGAAAAAAATTATAAAAGCTAATTCTTAGAGTAAATAAAAACAGTAGACCAAACTACTGCTAGTTAAATCAGGGGAAAAAGGAATGATACAAAAATACAAAATTAGGAATGAGAAAAGTAAACCCAGAGGTACTTTTGGGTTATCTCCAGGGTTTTAAATTTGAAAGCCAAAGCAAGTTAAGAGTATTACCCAAGAACTATGCGTTATTTCATGGGTAAATACTTTCCATCTTTCAAGAGAATCTCCTTTTGAAATTGTTCCATTTCATACAGAAAGAAGAAAAGCTTTCTAATTCTCTTTATGAAGCCATAATAACACAGAAAAATCTAGCAAAGGGAACACTAAAAACAGTCTCACTTTTGAATATTGATGCAAACATTGTAAATGAATTATTACCAAATGCAGTCTAACATTACATTGAAAGTATAAAACATGACATTGGATTTTATTATAGAAATATAGTCAATATTAAGAAATCTATTAAGCAGTAAAGGTATTAAAAAACTAATACAATTCAACATTTATCATTGACTAAAGCTCTTACTAAAACAGAAATAGGATGCTTCCTTAACATGAAAAACATAAAGCATCAGCAGTGGTGAAACATTGAGATAATTAGGGTGCCTATTTAAGATTTTACCAATATGCTAGTCAATACAATTGATACAAAGGAGATATAGAAAGAATGACAAAACAGGGACAAAATTATCAATACGTGGAAATAAAATTAATGAGAAAACTCAGTTAATTGAGAAGTTATTAGAAATAATAAAGGTTTAGGAAGGTGACCAGTTATAAAATGCAAAAATAAAAGCTTTTTAAAAATGGATAGGGAAGTACAATTTACATTAGCAACAGAAAATATACAGAGGGAAAAATATAAAGAAATATACAGAACCTGTAGAAAGAAAACTTTAAAAGTCCATAGTGGCACATACAGATTTTAATAGAGTTTGAATTCTTGGTAAGATGTCATTTCTCCCCATATTGATCTTTAAATGTAATGTAATCACAAAATTTGAATGGATATTCTTTTTTAGGACTTGACATAATGCTTCTAAAGTTTAGGTCTTAGAATAATTGTGATAGAATAGTCAGAAATTTTCAGAATAGAAGGGAGTATTTTTCATATCACCTATTAATTACTTAATTTTCTATGTTTTAAAGTAGCACAGCATATGAAGAAGAAAAAAATAGGAAATTATAAAGAAGATCCAAGTATAATGATAGAATTATAAATCAGGAAATACCTTAGCGCATTTGGATAAGCATTTGACAGCATATTTAGCTGGATCCCTACTTTATACTCTGTACCAAAATAAATTCCAGATGGATCATAAATTGAAGGAAAAAAGCTCTTAAGGGTATTAGAAAATATGGGTGAATTGTTTTTTATCGTTTTGAATCAGGAAAGGCCTTGCTATGCCTGACAAACATGAAAATAAAAGGTAGATTTAAGTAAGTGATTCAGATTTCTGTATTACAAATAAATACTGAGAGATATTTAAACTTGGGAGAAATTTTGCACTTATTTGACAAACAAATGATTTATTATTTATACTATACAAATTTTAGATCAGAAGAATCTCTTAATCATTTAAAAAATCGGTAATCCCATTAGAAAAATGGTCATATTAGAATTAACATTGTACAAAAGAAGAACTGTATTTGACCAATAAAGACATGGAAAGATGTTTAACCTCAAAAGTAAACTACAGGGAAAAGAAACAGTGACATACTACTTTGCCTTTAAGTTACAAAGTATTTAAAAGTGGCAGTAACCCATAGGATTTTTTTTTTTTTTTTTTTTTGACAGAGTCTCACTCTGTACCCCAGGCTGGAGTGCAGTGGTATGATCTCAACTCAGTGCAACTTCCACCTCCCAAATTCAAGCAGTTCTCCTGTCTCCGCCTCCCAGGTAGCTGGGACTACAGGCGCATGCCACCACGTCCAGCTAATTTTTGTAATTTTAGTAGAGATGGAGTTTCACCATATTGGTCAGGCTGGTCTCAAACTCCTGACCTCAGGTGATCCGCCCACCTTGGCCTCCCAGAGTGCTAGAATTACAGGCATGAGCCACCGCGCCCGGCCAGGATTAAATATTATAAGATTCACTCATGAACTGTTAATACAAATGGAAATTGGTATAATGTTTTTGGAGGGTAAACTGACAATGTGTATCAATAAGTTACCAGCAACACTAACCCATTAATCCTACTTCTGGGAAGTTATTTCAAATATATTATTAATCAAATATGCAAGGAGAATTACAAAGATATTCATTAAGAAGAATATCATTCAGGAAAATAGTAGGAAGAGAGTATTTTTTTTATACCAGCTATTAATTACTTAATTTTCTGTGTCTAAAATAGCACAGCATGTGAACAAGAAAAAAATAGGAAATTATAAAGAAGATCCAAGTATAATGATAGAATTATAAATTAGGAAATACCTCCGCGCATTTGGATAAGCATTTGACAAAATTTTAGCTGGATCCCTACTTTGTACCAAAATAAATTCCAGATGGATCATAAATTGAAGGAAAAAAGCCCTTAAGGGTATCAGAAAATATGGGTGAAAAATGACGACCTATATTTCCATCAGTAGAGATTGGCTAAATAATGATCCATCCATAAAGCTGTATAAAAGAATGCTGAATAACAAGTTCATTGACATAAGACTTCAAATACATATTGAATGACAAACACAGGTTCAAGATAGTTTTTTCTTTGAGTCATGTCAATTTCATATCTGGTTAAAAATAGCACACTTGACTAGGCAAGAGGAGGAGGCTATCAGTGTAACACATTCTGAGGCAGTTTTTAATATAATTAGATTTGTGAAGTAAGGAAATTAGATGCCATAGTTACCCATGAACAGCTGGAAAACTATATACTTCCTCAAATCTAAGCCACCATCAATTAGTGCCAAATAATTCCACCATTATCTTATATCACTAAGAAAGAATAAACATGCTGCCAATTAAAACACGAAGGCATCACAGATTGTAAGACATGTCTTGATATCAGAGCCAGAATCAATGAAATACAAGCTAGTAACAGACTAAGGAGGAAGAAGGAAAAGATTAGAGCAGAATTTTTTTCAGGACGTATTTACATTTATTAGTGAGATAATTCTTATTAGTCACATTTCAAGAAATGTGAGAAATAATTGTCTTTAAGGTTACTTTTTGCACTTTGTACTTCTCAGAATATGAACAATGTGTTCAATCTTAGAGTGTTTCCTCTGACCTTGCTTGTTGATTTTCTGTAACATGTCTTTTCTAGTTTGCAATGGATTTTGGATAAACAAGATCTGTTGAAGGAGCGCCAAAAGGATTTAAAGTTTCTCTCAGAGGAAGAATATTGGAAGTTACAAATATTTTTTACAAATGGTAAACTTTTTAAAAAATTGGTTCAAATTGTATAGTTGGTTACCTCTGAATAAAAATGTTTTTGTGTGGTAATTTGTGAACTGTTTTAGTGCATACCTAACATTTTTGCTTATACAGGTATTCTTTTTACAACGTATTCATTTATCTTTCTTTTTAGTGATCCAAATAAAGTTTTTTTGTGTGAATTTTACATATCACAGGCACTCGAGACAATTTGAAAGTGTTACCTAATCTCCCTAAGACTTTATAATAATTATTAGACCCAGTTCAAGGTTGGCTAAAGCAAAGTACTTTGAGGATAAATGATTCTTTGGATTGACATCCTATAGTGGTCATTTCTCTTAGAACTTTGCTTTGAAGGGAAGAAGATGTAGGGATAGATCTTTACTCTGACATGTAGTAGGTTTGTCACATAATTTTTTTAACTTTCAGTTCACTATTTTGTAAACTTATCTCTTTTTTTTGAGGATTCATTATGGATTTTTATGTATTATTTATTTGTTTTGGTGAGCTGTATAAAGCTAAGTGTGGTGGCTCACACCTGTAATCTTAGCACTTTGGGAGGCAGAGGTGGGCAGATCACTTGAGGCCAGGAATTTGAGATGAGCCTGGCCAACATGGTGAAATTCCCTCTCTACTAAAAATACAAAAATTAGCTGGGCATGGTGAGGCACAAGAATCACTTGAACCTGGGAGGTGGAGATTACAGTGAGCCAAGATCGTGCTACTGCATTCCAGCCTGGGCGACAGAACGAGACTCTGTCTCAAAACAACAAAAAAAGTGGTAGTATTAACAAGTTTCATAGGTGTCTAATATTTTCTTTTTATATTTATTATAAAGATAATATGAAAAGCATTAAAAATATTTAGAAGATAGAGGGGAAATACTTATTCAACTTCCTTAATGGATGAATAATTTTTTGCTGTGGGGCAGTTTCTGTTTTGTTGTTGTTTTGTTGTTGTTTATGCATACCTATATATTTCTTAACACATTTGCAAATCCTAGAATTAGACCACTGTGACTCACATAGAGCATGTGTAGGTTTTTTCTTTGTTAAAAATGAACATAATTATGATTTAACCACATGGAAGTTACTGTTCAATGTTAATATTATAATGATACCAGAAGATACATTTAAAATTTCATTATTTGCCTTTTAGTTATCCAAGCATTGGGTGAACATCTTAAATTAAGACAACAAGTTATTGCCACTGCTACAGTATATTTCAAGAGATTCTATGCCAGGTAGGATTATTTTTATTTTATTTTATTTATTTGAACTCTTATCTAATGTTGATGAACCTTAGCACAGTGTAAATGAATCATGTATCTACCATAGAGTTATCTTGATTTTTTTCCCAGTGTGTTTTCTGTATGAATGATATTTAACTTTGTTTTATCATATTTTAGGTATTCTCTGAAAAGTATAGATCCTGTATTAATGGCTCCTACATGTGTGTTTTTGGCATCCAAAGTAGAGGTATAAAACAATTTTCTGTTCTTCATCAAAGTGTAGTCAATGTATGTTGGTTAATCTGCCCCAGTTTTCACATGGCCTATGTAAAATTAATAAATGGTAATTTATGCAAAATACTAAAATTGTACAAAATCAAAGAAATATATACATATCCTTATATATTCACTTAACAGACACATACAGCACTTACTGTGTACCAACTGACTTAATCTTTGTAACAAACTGGAATACATAGTAGTAGTATTCCCATTTTATAAATGAGGAAACTGAGACAGAGATGAAGAACTTGCTTAAGATGATATAGCTAGTAAGTGTGAGAGCCGGTGTTTGAACCATGGGAGTCTCGTTACCAATCCTGTGTTCTTAACTACTTTCCTCTGCTGCCTTTGAGACATCTATTGTTTGGCACTGAGTAGTATTCAGTAAGTACCACAGCTTGCCTACCATAACCTGAGAATGTCCCTTATGCTTCTCACCCATATGCTTATCTTCTCCTGTCTTCTCTCCCATCATCCTGATGATTGGCTGCCTACCAAGCCAGAAGGAAGGCAAGGATT
This sequence comes from Pan paniscus, assembly GCF_029289425.2. NCBI lineage: Eukaryota > Metazoa > Chordata > Mammalia > Primates > Hominidae > Pan > Pan paniscus. The sequence continues at coordinate 119,607,359 of NC_073254.2, read as the reverse complement.
AGGGGAAGCTATAGCTATATAGAGTCTAACAAGTAAAAGTTGAGGTTGTGAGCGTAGAGAAATTAGGTAAGGGAGAGAAGATAGATAGGAACTTGCAGCAGAGACTGAATTTCTGTTCAACTGTTTTACCTTTGTAGTATTTTTGAAAGAGCTCAGCTAAAGTCCAGAAAATAATAGCAGATATCGGCTGTTTTTCATAAATAATGTAGTCTTTGGTGGTGTGAAATCTTTGCATTATGTTTCTATTTTTGGATAATGTCTTAGAGTTGTATTCTTAGAGTTGTATTCTTGAATATTGAATGTGATTTTTACCTAGTAAGTTTACATTCCTTTTGGCACCCACTTTGATTTAGTTTTGTTTTAGCCATGATTTAAGGTTATCCATGACATCTTTCCCAACTATTACCTAAATAATGACAATTGACTCTGTTAGAAATAATATTAAGACAAGCTTTCTAGAAGTTTATGTTTTCTAATTGTGAGTGGTAGTTTAAGAAGGCAGAATCAGCTTTGTTTTTGTTAATGGAAAAGAAAGTGTTCATTAAAGGTCCTTATTATGGATTGAGTTTTCTAATTCTAATAATTCTATGTAATATTTGATTTTATTTAAATATTACCATGTAATAATTTAAAGTCTCTTAAGCACAGGCAGTATGGAGGACCAAGACAAAAAATCTTTATAAACATTTAATCTTGTAGATTAATTTGAGGATTTTAATCTATCTTACTTGTTAAATATTGTTATTTGATTTACTGAGTAGAACTCTGTGATGTGATTTACTGAATGAAAGTTTTCCCTTTGAGTTTTGGATAAAGAATTATTCCTAGGCTGGGTGTAGTGGCTCACACCTGTAATCCCAGCACTTTGGGAGGCCGAGGCGGGTGGATCACCTGAGGTCAGGAGTTTGAGACCAGCCTAACCAACATGGCAAAACCCCGTCTCTACTAAAAATACAAAAATTAGCCGGATGTGGTGGCAGATGCCTGTAATCCCAGCTACTAGGGAGGCCGAAGCAAGAGAATTGCTTGAACCCATGAGGTGGAGGTTGCAGTGAGCCAAGACTATGCCACTGTACTCCAGCCTGGGTGACAGAGCAAGATTCCATCTCAAAAAAAAAAAAAAAAAAAAGAATTATTCCTGAGAAAGAGAATGTAGTCTTTCAGATTTGGTTGTAGCATTATTATTTTTTTTAATCTCTGTGACCAAATCTTTCTGTATTTTCTCTAGTTTTATGGAAATTGTATGGAAAGCTCATTTAAGAACATGTCTCAGGCTTTTACTTTTTCTTTTCAGTTATTATAGTTGGAGGTTTAAATGTAAAACAAATATATTAGTACACATAGATTTCCCTTACACAGGATAAGGATGTAGGCTGAAGGTATTTAAATAGATTTTTAGTTTAGCTCCTTTTGTTGGATAAGAAACCAACTCTTGATTTTTTTATTTTAAAATGAAGTGAAGGCTTTAGAAATCTTACGAGGCAATAAATGAAACAGTATATATAAGGTGGATCATAATAAATTTTAGTATTTTCACAATGGTGGTTGTTCAGTTGAAAGAGGAAATGGGAACTGACTTTGGAAGTCTTACGTAATTCCTGTCTCCCTGTTCTAAAAAGGATAGTAACTGTTTATATGGTTTTTTTTTTTTTTTAGTTCTTTTGGTGATTAATTAAGGTTTATCTTATTCACAAATTCGACTGTTTTATCATAGAATGGCATGAAGTATCTGTTAATACAGGTTGAATTGAATAGGAAACATACTTAATATTCTTGCAATTAAGTATAGAATGTAAACAATCTTCTTGGAAACTAATTTAAATGGAAAAACTAACACTGTAACCTTAAGGCTTGGTTTCTAATTTGGTACCTTTTATTGTTATTAAATTATAAAATTATTTTAAAATATGTCTTAAGTTGTAGCAATGTGGGGGAAAGGTAATACAGGCAGAATATCCGTAATCTGAAAATCCTAAATGCTTCAAAATTTGAAACGTTTTGAGGGCCGACATGACATTCAAAGGAATGCTCATTGGAACATTTTGCATTTCAGATTTTTAGATTAGGGATGCTCAACCAGTGTAATGCAAAATATTCCTAAATCAGAAAAATCTCTGATCCTAAGCATGTCAGATAAGGGGTAATCAGCCTGTACATTTAGGGGTGTAAGTACTTCACGCCTCAAGTAGTTAGAAGGTGAACAGATTGTAAACAGGAGCAAGGAAATCCCGTTTTGAATAGAGTTCAGATACCCTTAGATTCATTGGGTTAACATGTACCTGCTTTTCTTTCTTTAGGAATTTGGAGTAGTTTCAAATACAAGATTGATTGCTGCTGCTACTTCTGTATGTAAGTGCAAAAAGTATATCTGCTTTAAGGATGTAATTCTAAAGAAAGCTCCAGAGTACATAGATTCTTTTTTTTAGTTTATGAGACATATGAGAGATTGGTTGGCTTTATTAAATTTCCTGAGGAGACCTTTATGTCTAGTGTATTTGGCAAAAAATCAAGCTAAAAGAGGTTTTTTTAAAAAAGATATAAAGATATTACTTTTAACGTTAAAATGGATAGTAATTATCAATCCAAAAACATCAACTCAGTGGCTTTTAATCTTGTAAGAGTAAAGAAAAAATTCTGCTTCCGAATTTTATTGTATTTTATTGTTTTCTAATGACTATTATGTCATTCTTACGGGTAGATATTAATATCTATGTGCAAACCCGTTCCTGTGTTGTTGGGTTGTTATGAGGACCAAATGAGTTAATATAAGCTTTTAGAACAGTGCCTTGCTTAGTATGTTACTTTGCTGAGGCTGCCATAACAAAATGCCACAGAACAGGTGGCTTAAACAACAGAAGCGTATTTTCTCACAGTTTTAGAGCATGGAAATCCAAGATCAAGGTGTCTGGCTATTCTTACATGGACCTTTCTGTGAGCACACACACTCCTGGTTTGCCGTCTTCTTCATGTGAGGACAATAGTCTTAAAGAATTAGGCCCCACTCTTATGTCCTCATTTAATCTTTTTTTTTTCTTTTTTTTTTTTTTTTTGAGACAGAGTCTCGCTCTGTCGCCCAGACTGGAATGCTCACTTCAACTTCCGCCTCCTGGGTTCAAGTGATTCTCCTGCCTCAGCCTCCTGAGTACCTGGGACTACAGGCATGTGCCACCATGCCCAGCTCATTTTTGTATTTTTTAGTAGAGACGGGGTTTCACCATGTTGGCCAGACTAGTCTCAAACTCCTGATCTCGTGATCCACTAGCCTCGGCCTCCCAAAGTGCTGGGATTATAGGTATGAGCCACCACGTCTGGCCTGTCCTCATTTAATCTTATCCCTTTAAAGGCCCTCTCTCCAAATACAGTCACATTCTGAGGTACTAGGAGTTAGGGCTTCAACATACGAATTTTGGAGGGGGACATATATTGGTCCACAATACTCGGTAAACTTTAGGGGCTATCATCATCATCATCATCTTCAATGACAACAACATCATTATCACTGGAAAACACTGTACCAATGCAGTGGCATTGGTACCAAGGTAAAATACAAGGAATTTAAGGACAAAAAAAGAAGACAGAAACATAAAAATATTAATACAGAAGGAAATAAATAGTATAAGAGAGTTACAGAGAATGCTGTGAATGTTTTGGGTGGGAAAAGATTGTTTCATGAATCCAGAAAGGATTAAGTAGAACTTGGTGAAGGAAGTTGAACTGGGGAAATGCAAGAGATAGACAGTCTAAGAACAATGAATAGTTTAGTCAAATAGGGAAAGCTCATGAGTTAGATTAACTGAATGGTGAGTAAGGAAATAGTGGGGAAAAATCCTTACCTAATTTCAGCTAATAGAGGGCCTTCGATGCTAAATGAAGGAATCTGCACTTTGTTCTATTGACAGTAATGAAAGTTAGTTAGTTAGTTATTTGAGATGGAGTCTCGCTCAGCCGCCCAGGCTGGAGTGCAGTGGCACAATCTTGGCTCACTGCAACCTCTGCCTCCCAGGTTCAAGCGATTCTCCTGCCTCATCCTCCCTGGTAGCTGGGATTACAGGTGTGTGCCACCACGCCGGGCTAATTTTTGCATTTTTAGTAGAGATGGGGTTTCAACATTTTGGCCAGGCTGGTTTTAAACTCCTCACCTCAGGCCTCCCAAAGTGCTGAGATTACAGGCGTGAGCCACTGCGCCTGGCCAGTTTTATTTATTTTTACACATGAGGGTAATGCCAGCATTGCGCATTAGGAAGGTAAATCTGACCCACCTCAGCCTCCCAAAGTGCTGAGATTACAGGCGTGAGCCACTGTGCCTGGCCAGTTTTATTTATTTTTACACATGAGGGTAATGCTAGCATTGTGCATTAGGAAGGTAAATCTGACAGAATTATGTAAGATGAATTGGAGGAGAGGGCAGGTAGAATTAGACAAATTTTGAAGTTATTTACATCCCACAACATGGATGAACCTTGAGGACATTACGGTAAGTGAAATAAGCCAGTAACAAAGACAAATATTGTGTGATTACACTTACATGGAATACTTAGTCAAATTAATAAAGATAGAAAGTAGAATGGTAGGGCTGGAGGAAGGGTGGTATAGGGAGTGACTAATGGATACAGAGTTTCAGTTTTGCAAAAATTTTGTATATCTTAACACAATTTAAAAACAAAAACCTTCTGAAATACAGTAAAACTGCAAACTGTATTGAGTGCTGTCACTTACCACAGGGTGCTGTGAGAAATAAAACCTAACAAGTTTAAAGTGGAAAAAATAATTTTTAAGTTGCTGAAGTCATCCCAGTGAACACTAATGAAGGCTTAAACGAATATTGGCAGCCAGCAAGAAGAACAAACAAGCCAGATTTGAGCGATAGAGTCAGCAGTTCTTATAAAAAGAAGGGATTTAAGAAGAGTCAGAAATGTGTTTTGAGGTTTTTTTGCCTGGGGGTTGGGGAGCTGAAGCTGGTACTGAAAAAGAGAATAAGTGAGTTCTGAAAAGAATTAAATTTAATCTTTGACATTCTAAGTATAAATATGTTAGTAGAACATCCTCTTAAAAATGTGAGGCCAGCAGTAGAAATTTGGAATTTGATAACATTTAAGAGTTGCACAGGCCAGGTATGGTGGTTCCTGCTTATAATCTGAACACTTTGGGAGGCTGGAGCAGGAGGATTGCTTTAGAACAGGAGTTCAAGACCAGCCTGGACAACATAGCAAGATTCCAGCTCTGCAAAAAATTAAAGAAAAACTAACTGGGCATGGTGGCACACACCTGTAGTCCTAGCTACTCACCTGTAGTCCTAGCTACTCAACTAGGCGGAAGTGGGAGGGTTGCCTGAGCCCAGGAGTTCAAGGTTGCAGTAAACTGTGATTATGCCACTGCACTCCAGCCTGGGCAATGGAGTAAGACTCTGTCTGTAAAAATAAAAAAAAAAAAGAGTTGCACAATGTCTTATGCTGCATAGAAAAAGATGTGAACCAAAGAAAAAAACATCTTTGAGAGAGAACATAGTGTCATTCACAATGTGGGGGTGGAGGTAGAAGCCAGATTGCAAGGAATTAAGAAGCAAGTAGGTGCTGAGAAAGGAATAGTCTAACTATATTAAAAATACATGGAACAACTTCAGTGAAAGGAATTGGGGGAAAGGTGTTGACATAAGTAGCTTTGGAAATGATTAAGAGTGTAAGAGTAAAGGCAAAAGGAACTACACGTAAGCACTGTACTCTAGTTGATAAAGTTATTACCCATGGGTGTACAAGTTAACAATTCTGATAATACTATACATGTATATGGGAATTAAACAATTACGTAAATCAATAGCAAATGTTTGAGAGCCGGGTTTCTCGTTGTTGGAGCGGGAATTTACAGATAAGCAAAGGGCTGGAAACAGCATGAACTCGTGTACCTTAATACAATATAGATGGTTAGTTACATATAGAAATATTTATAGATATGTGTATATACATGGGTTAGTGTGTATATTTCTTGGCTTCCTCAGCTGAAAGAGTCCATAAGCAATGACATCCCAGTAGCAATGAGCTCACCTAGTACCCATATCTTGGTTTCTAATATCATTCTCCAATAAAAGGTACCAGGGCTGCTTGGAGAAATGGTTGATTCTAGGACTGGGGCAAGAAATACACAAGATGGACCTGGACCATCTCATAATGCCAGTAATAAAGAAGTATTCAAAACAAACAAGAAAAACAAAAACCTCTATTGATGAGGATATGTCAAAAGGATATAGGAGCCAACTAAGAGAGCTCCCACTGACCAAAGCTGAAAGAATTTGAGCATCAAAATTGTAAAAATAGCATTGGATAATAACTCAAAGTATAAACTAAATATCCATGAGTCCATACTGATATAAATAAATGAGGGAGAAGAGACATGTCTTCCATGCTGAAGAATTCCAAATAATATATGTAACTATTCTGCCCTCAAGTAGAGGGAGCATAACTCCCCACTCCTAAGGTGCTGGCTATACATGTTAACTTCCTGCTAGTGTGTACATATGGAAAGGGAGGAAAAAGGTAACTTTACAGTGGGGAAACCTGAGAAATACTGCCTTAGCCAGGCGATCAAGGTCAGTAGCAACAGTGATAAATCACATTAATATCATGTATCATTGATGTGATATGATGAAGATTGTACTTTATCTCGGTGGTCTTCCTGTCAAAAACCCATTTTCTCTAGTCTAATGAGAAAAACATCAGACAAATTCCAGTAGAGGGGCATTTGACAAAATACTTGACTGGTACTCCTAAAAACTGTCAAAGTCATCAAAAACAAGGAAAGGCTAGAAAACTGTCACAGCCAAACAGTCTAAGGAAACATGACAAATAAATATAATGTGGTATCCTAGATAAGACCCTAGGATAGAAAAAGGACATTGGTACAAACTAAGGAGATCTGAAAAAAGTACAGTTTAGTTAATAATAACATTTCAATATTGGGTCAGTAATTGTAACAAATGCGCCATACTAATGTAAGATGTTCATAGTAGGGGAAGTTGGGTGAAGGCATGTCTTAGTCCACTTGGGCTAATATAAGAAAGTACCATAGACTGGGTGGCTTTCACAACAGACATTTATTTCTCACAGTTCTGGAGGCTGGGAAGTCAATAACGGTGGGTATAAGAGAACTGTGCATGATCTCAGTGTTTGAGTCTACAAAAATAAAAGGCAGAGGAATATAATTAGGTAGAGTTTGTTTTGCTTTTTTCAAGGGAAATTTGAGTATATTGGTATGTGATGGAAGATTTACTGAAGGAGGAAGGTTAAAGATGAAAAAAAGTAGTAGGAGTTATGAATTGAATAGATGATAACAAGTGTATAAGTGGTAAGACAAACAATAGAGAGGAGGGATGTATTTTTCTCCAAGTTGGAGGAAAAGGATTAAAAGACAGAAAAAAATGCAGAGCAGTTTTAGCGTGGAGTAACAGACATGTGACAGTATCAGGTAAATATATTCTCAATAGAGGTGTTAGGTGTCAAGGTCCAGGGCATGGGGATGTAGATTTGTTTTATATACAGAGATAATTTTACTTTGTTGATTGTCTACCATTATATAAGAACCTGTTGTGCTGGTATACTTTACATCACAAGGATTTGTAAAACTCAGAAACCTTAATAGGTATGTCTTAAATTTAAATAAAGGAGAGAAGAAAGGAAAGATTATAAATTTACTAATGTCAAGTTTAAATTGTTCTAGGTTTCAAATCCTGGCAGATATTACACATCTAAATTAGCTGTAGGGCACTGAATTTGCAAAACAAATCTTTTTGAAAACATAGTGCATAGAAGAAATGGAATTTCTTTCTTTTTTTCTTTTGAGATGGAGTCTCACTGTCACCCAGGCTGGAGTGCAGTGGTGTGTTCTCAGCTCACTGCACCCTCTGCCTCCCGGGTTCAAGGGATTCTCCTGCCTCGGCCTCCCGAGTAGCCGGGACTACAGGTGCATGCCACTACACTCAGCTAATTTTTGTATTTTTAGTAGAGATGGGGTTTCACCATATTGTCCAGGAGGTCTTGAACTCCTGACCTCATGTGATCCACCCACCTTGGCCTCCCAAAGTGCTGGGATTACAGGCATGAGCCACTGTGCCTGGCCAGAAATGGAATTTCTTTTAATTTCAGTGAAATCACTTGGGCTTTGTACAAATGGAAGCTGACACCAAACATTTTTTAGGACCTGTCAGTAGTTACTTGGTTGAATTAAATGTGTCATAATGGCTTGAATACAGTTTCTCAAATAGTACTTATGTGTATATGCTCACACCATTTTAAGGACATGGGGGATTGATGGTTAACATTTTTTTTCATTTGTACTTTATTTAGTGACTAACCAATAGAGTAATAGATAATAGAGTACTAACTTTATGTGTTACTACTACTACTTTATGAGTAACTCGAGACCTTTGCATATATAAATGCTTTTATTAAAATATATATTTTGATAAATACCTGGTCATTGTAAAAAGTTTAGAAAGTGCAGATTAGTAAAAAGTTATTAAATCTCACAAATAACCACTGTTAACATTTTTTTGGTGTACTATCCTCCCAGTATTTTATATGTATATTTTTTGCCAATTGTATATATTGTAAACACATATATAACCCCTGTGTTCCTTCTAAGCTCAGTCACTGGAAAATAGAAGAATACCACTCTGTAGCTGAAAAGATTTTAGAAATGATAAAAGCCAGTGATTTTTTTTTCCTGATCTTTTTCTTTTTTAAACATCAGAATCCTTTCTTAAGGTAGTAAATATAAAATTGAAGCTGTGTAGAGTGTCCTGCCCCCCAGTCTTTCCCCTTCCCTGAAAATAAATAAAAATCTGGGTCCGTAAGTGTTGCCAAGAATTCCTACTGAAAATAATTTTGCTCTACCCTCTAATATTCTGCTCTGTTAAAGGAATTTTGAGTTAATTTATTTCCCATTTTCTCAGTTTAAATTGTTTTTTTTATTTTCTGCAGTAAAAACTAGATTTTCATATGCCTTTCCAAAGGAATTTCCTTATAGGATGAATCATGTAAGTATATGGTATAAAATGGAACAATTATCAAAGCTATATATAAACTAGCTCTATTTTATATTAGACTAAATTTAATAGTTTCCTAGAAATGGCAGTTTCAAATATTACATAAATACAGACATTATTCTAAATTAAAGCTAAATAGCTTTTACCATTTAAAAAAAATACTTCATAGTGGTGATTATCAACCCTGGCTGCTCATTAAATCACCTTGGGAACTTGTAAATAATACTGATGTTGGATCCTTTCCAGAACAACAAAATCAGAATTTTCAGGCTTGGGGCTCCCAACATTGGTACTGTGTAAAAGGTCCCAGGTGATACTACTATTTAGCTGGGATTAAAACTAATGGAACAATATGAAATATAAGGTGAATTTCTATTGACATTTTAATAGGTATGTCCTTTTTCCACCTTGCAAGGGATTTGTTTATTCTCTTTAAGTTACATTTTTTTAATTAAGTAGAAATAATTGTATTTTTGCATTTGCTGAGTAGAAAGTATACTGGAAAATCTGATGGTTTTACAGGATATTTTAAATAAAAGTGAGTAATAAGAATGATTGTGAGAAGCTGGCTTTTCCTTACAAGGATTAAAATCCTTATAATCATAATTGCATTTCTAATATAATAGTAATTTTTTATTGCAGATATTTATTTTAATATAAACTATGTTTATTGTCTGGATTTTTAAAACTTTTTAGTAAAAATTTTTGATAAATTACTATAATGTCTGTAATTTATGTTAGATTAAGTGGACTTATCTAATTTGGTTTCATATTGACATTTCATTGATAATCTTTGTTTTAAACAGATATTAGAATGTGAATTCTATCTGTTAGAACTAATGGTAAGTAAATCTTCTGTGATTAATAGATTAAAACATTTTTAAATTAAATGAAGTTGGAAATTATTTAAAGAAATGATTTTAGAGAGGTACATTTGAAAACCATCCACCTAATATGTGATGGTGAAATCATGGTAGCCTATTTATATTAGCACCTAGAGTCTCTCTGAAGCCTGTAAAATAATTTGTATATCCTACTTAGGATGGGAAAATTTTTCTGTTCTATAGTAAGTAACTATAATGAAAGGATTACAAACAGACAAGTCAGGACATTAAACCACCATAAATTATGTGCACAATTTGTGTGTGTGTGCAGTGTTATTTAAAGATAGATTATGTCTTTGGCAGAATTCTGCTCCTCCAGTTGGGAATTATGAATTTATAGGCTAATAAGAGGTTTCAGTGTGTTGCAGATGTGACACTTTGAGTCTCTAAGGGAATGAATGGATGCTGACTGACTGCCAACCGATTTATCAAGGTATATTCCAGAGAGAGCACTGCCTTCACTATTACGGTAGAGTTTAGGGCTGTCATACTGCTAGCTTAAGAGAATAAAAGGGAAGCAAGCATGAGTTAGTGAAATTCACTTTGAAATACACAATTACAAATCAGTTGGGTAATGATAACATTTTTGTGTTGTAATAAATCTGTTTTTTATACATACACATTTTTTAAACTGTTTCTAGGATTGTTGCTTGATAGTGTATCATCCTTATAGACCTTTGCTCCAGTATGTGCAGGACATGGGCCAAGAAGACATGTTGCTTCCCCTTGCATGGTAATTAGAACAGAAGTTATTAATAGTGTAACATGTTATTAGATAGGAAGGTTGACAATTAAATATGAAGTTCAATATTTTTAAAGTCATTAAACTATTGCCCCAAGATATTTTATGTTGAGCAAAATACCACTTGTTGAATTTTAATAACTATAGTGGTGTAAATGCCAAAATGAAGACAATCCTAAATTATTATCTGTTCCATAAATATACCTATTAAAATTTAATTTTATACAAAACACAGACTGTTAACATAAAAATTAAGACTGAAGTTATCTTTAAAGTAATCAGAATACTTTTTGGTAGTATGCAACATACATATAAATTTACTGTATAATTTCTGGTTTTTTAATTTGATTTTTCTGATTTTTAAAAAATTAGAAAAATGTTTATAATTTGTTATGAGATTTTGAAATTTAAAATATATTTAGCTGTAATTTTATTCATTGATATGTGCTTAGTTGTTGTCACATTCATGTATCCATCCTTTTGCCTTGATGTTTTCACTTTTATAGCTGTGCTTCAGTAGTATAAAAGGAAATAAATGTGTGCAAAGATGGGAAATCTGGCCCTCTCTGGAGGAAATACACAATCAGATGAGGTAGTTCTGCTTTCAGTAATAATATGATTTACATTTCTATAGGAGGATAGTGAATGATACCTACAGAACGGATCTTTGCCTACTGTATCCTCCTTTCATGATAGCTTTAGGTATGTAAGTATGGTGTGCCTTTATGAGTTAAATTGTTATAAACTTATTTAGGTCATCCTAAACTTAATTTCACCCTATTGTACTTTATGTTTTTATCTTCCATGAAGTAATAGACTAATCCTTGCATGTGAGCTTTCAATAATATGAACTGCAACTGTCATAAATCAGGATTATTATTCCCCCACCCCCTTTTTTTGGTAAGTTTTTTTTTTTTTTTAAACCATTCAAAATAGTTTTAATCGGTGTCTGAATAGAACATATTTGTTTGTTTAGAGGGAAAAGTTCAGAATTAAGCCAGCTAATATTAATTGTAGCATGTAAAATAATTGGGGCTTTCATATCCTGAGCCCAAACAAATACTCAGAGGTTGAGTAAAGGAGCATCTGTGGTCCATAATGCTTGGCTGGAGGAAGACGTTAAGTACATTCATTCTACAGTCTGTGGAAAGCAGTGCTGTAATGGGTGGAGTCAGATAGTCCTAGGCTTAAACTTTACCTCCTTTACAATTGTGGGAAAATTATCTGACCTTTCCGTGTTTGTTTCCTTAATTGTAAAATGGAGAGAATACTAATAATTCCACTGAGCCATTTGAAGAATTAAATGAGATAGGTTGTAGAGCACCAAATAATGCCTGTTATATATTGGGCACTTGTTAATTTTTGTTCCTTTTCCTTCTATTGATTTTTTTTTTTTTTTTTTTTTTTTTGAGATGGAGTCTCACTCTGTCTCCCAGGCTGGAGTGCAGTGGTGTGATCTTGGCTCACTGCAACCTCTGCCTCCTGGGTTCAAGCGATTCTCCTGCCTACAGGAGGATTATAGGTGTCCACCACCATACCTGGCTAATTTTTGTATTTTTAGTAGAGGCGGGGTTTCGCCATGTTGGCCAGGCTGGTCTTGAACTCCTGACCTCAGGTGATCCACCCTCCTTGGCCTCTCAAAGTGCTGGGATTACAGGCGTGAGCCACTGCGCCCAGCCCCTTCTATTGATTTTTATAACTCCATCCTCTTGATTTTCCCCTCTTATTTTCCATTGGTTTGTCTTTGTTCAGTTGTTCAATTATTCCTTAAATGTTGATGTTTCTTGGCCTTCTTACATCAGGGCTGACAAATAGGTTATACTTAAACTTCTGTATTACTGGCAGTTCCCTGAAAGGACTGGATTTGAAAGGATTTTGAAGTGGTGTCCTACCCAGTGGGTAGGAATACTGGGATCTGCATAGGTAGGAAGGAAGGGATAACAGAACATGTGTCACATTTTTGCCATCCCTGCTGTCTTCTTCTTGGGTACTTTCACTGAGATTCATGGCTTCTACTATCACTTACATGCTGAAACATTTAAATTTCTTTATTTAGCCAAGATCTTGCCACTTGGCAGTTCTTTATATCCATCTTCCTTTTACATAGCTCCACTTGGCATCCCACCAGCACCTCAGACTCATGATGAGGATTGAGCTTATCACTTTGCCCCAAAATATGTTCCTCCTTTGAATGTCTTTGCCAGTTTGGTGAATAGCACTAGTTATATACCTCAGTTGGAAACCCAGCAGTTAGGCCCTTTCATCTCCCTCAATACCCACATGTAGTTGTTTACCAGTACATTTTGTGCCTTCCTCTCGATTGTTCCTTCTGTAATCTCATAGTCATCTTCTCATTTCTATCCATGTTACCACAGCAATCTCCTAACTGGCTTATTAGCCTCCAGCACTCCCATCCTCAGAGAGCCTATCTATCTTCCAAACTGTTGAGCTAGGCTAGTGGTTTCACCTGGGGATAATTTTGCCCCGAGGGGACATTTGGCGATGTTTGGTTTTAGTTGTCATAACTAGGGTAGGGTGCTACTAGCATCTAGTGGGTAGAAGCCAGGGATGCTGCCAAGCATCTTGTAGTATTCAAGACAGTGTCAAAGAATTGTTCAACCTAAGATGTCAGTAGTGCCAAGATTGAGAAACCCGGAGCTAGCCAAATTCGTCTCCCAATTGATATACATACTATTCTCTTCTCCCACTCTCATTTTTTTTTTTTTATAAGACTTGGCTTAGATATCAGCTCTTCAGTGACCCTCCCCAACCCTTTCAGCATCACCTCAGTCTGGGTTTAGGATGCTTCCTCAATCTTCAGTGTACTCTATGCATGCCCATGTTAATAGCATTGTCCACTGTATTTTAATTTCCTGTTTTTATCATGTCAGTCATTTGGTTTTTTTAACCCCTTCTTGACCTAAGCCCTACTCATAGCTTTGCGTGACTTAGGGCAACCAGTGTGTCAGTTCACATTTGAGTTGCTATTTGCCTAGAATGTCATCCTTAGCAAAGACATGGATAACCAGACCACGGAGTATAACTTAAGCTGGGGTGGGTTCAGGGTATCCAGGCTGCTCAGTAGAAATTGTTTTAGGCAAAATTATGATGTAGATTCCTCTCTTTTGTTAGTTTATATTGTGTATAACATATGTAACTAATATTGTATACAGTATATTACATTTATTTTCTAACCTTTATTTGATTACAACACTGAATTCTGTAAGGATGTGCCCAGCTTTCACATAACTTGATCATGTGCTAATAATGAAAAGGAAGAAAAAAGGCCAGGCAACACTGCTTTTAACTGAAATGTGGAAACATAGTCAACATTGTTAAAACCTAGTGTATTAATTGACATTTTTGTTTGTTTTGTTTTGTCACACTGACTTCTGGGTGCAGTTTAACGGCTACTTTGTACACTACTCAGGGATAACTTCCCTTTTCTGCTCTCCTCATTGGATGTTTTTCCTCTTCAACGTGCCTGACTCTCAAGGCAACTGCACCATGACTAGCACGCACTGAGGACCAGATGTCAAGAACTTGATGTAATCTAGTAATTTTTTCTGTCTCGGATTACGTTGATGAGATGGCCAATGGTAACTCTCATATGTAGCTGTTTAATGTTTTTTAAAGAGTGTTGGAAAATACACAGGAAATAGTGAAAAATCTTTGTTAGATCATATATTCTGTGTTTGCAGTTAAACATGGACAGTTGTCTCTCATTTTCATTTCAGCTTGCCTACATGTAGCCTGTGTTGTACAGCAGAAAGATGCCAGGCAATGGTTTGCTGAGCTTTCTGTGGATATGGAAAAGGTATTCCCTTAGTTGTATGTAAACTTGAATGTTTAAAAATTAATGTCATGTTTACTTATCATGAGCCTAAAATCTTGTGATGTCCACCAGGCTAAGAAGATTATTGGTTACAAAATATTAAGAAACATGGGCTGGGCATGGTGGTTTGTGTCTGTAATCCCAGCACTTTGGGAGGCCTAGGTGGGCGGATCACCTGAGGTCAGGAGTTCAAGACCAGCCTGACCAATATGGTGAAACCCCGTCTCTACTGAAAATACAAAAATTAGCCGGGTGTGGTGGCATGCACCTGTACTCCCAGCTACTCGGGAGGCTGAGACAGAATTGCTTGAACCTGGGAGGCAGAGGTTGCAGTGAGCCAAGATCGTGCCACTGCACGCGAGCCTGGGCAACAGAGCGAGACTCCGTTTTAAAAAAAAAAAGTTTGGTAGGAAGAGTTAATGCTGATTATTTAAGTTATGTATCTCTTTTCAGTTTAGGATTAAACAGAATGGTAAACTTTTGGTTTAATTGGTTGCAAAGTAGCCTCTAATTCCCAGGATTATTTTAAAAGCTCCCTGGTAACCACTGACTACTACTGTGAACTTCTGTAACATAGCCTATCTCCTGGCAGAATGGCTTTTGCTGTGTTTCTAGCTTTTCTGCTCAAGTGTTAAATGCATTAAAATTAATCCTAAGGTTAGCTTCTACTCAGGTGGGAAAAAAATAGCTAATTTGGAAACTAGTTGTTTCAAATTTGTAGCTGCCAGTTTTTGAGCACCTTAATGTATGTGTAGTAACAGAGAATCAAAACATCTTTTGTGCACTACCCCCGATTAAGTTGTTTAAAATAATTTACACTAGAGGAGTGTGCTCTATAGTGGTATATTCCCTCATGATTAGAACCTTTATTCTTAGTATGTTTCAGTTTAAAAGATATCATCAGATGGAAGGAAATCAGCTGCAGAGATAGATAAGAATGGACAATGCACACATGCTGAAAAATGAGAGGCTAGAAGGAAAATCCTAAACAGCACTGTGGTGAAAAATACTGCTTTCAAATTTATCAGGATTTAAGGACAGAGACTATTTACTGTTTTCTGAGGGTTGTGTAGTGATGTATGCTCTTTATATAAGAAATGTTGCTTGTTTTTGCCACTGAGAACTTTTCAAATATTTTCTTCTAGATTTTGGAAATAATCAGGGTTATTTTAAAACTATATGAGCAGTGGAAGAATTTCGATGAGAGAAAAGAGATGGCAACCATTCTTAGTAAGATGCCAAAACCAAAACCACCTCCAAACAGGTACTTTGTAGACTTTAATTATTGATGTCATTTAATTATATATCATACTTACCATATTTTTCTTAGATTATGTTGTTTTGTAGTTTTTAAAACATTTCTTCCAAAACTTCATGATCCATGTTAATTTTATTTTTTAAATTTGTGATTTGATTGAGAATGTCTCATTTAAAAAAATCACTAATCTGATTAGTAACTTTTCCTAATGCAGTGGAGGTATATTACAGGTATCTCTCAACATATGGTCATATACCATAAATTTAAAGCTGACAGAATTAGGTAAGTTCATCTGAAATTCAGGGCAGAATTCAGAACTATAGTAGTTGCATGTCAGTTTGATTCTGTGCCATCTTTTTTTTTTTTTTTTTTTCACTGCTGGCTATTGTCCTGTTTTATAAATTTCAGTAGCAATTTTCAAAAATTTCAATGAATGATCTGATATTGTAAAGATAAAGAATTTTGGTTTTTAAGTGACCCTAAGATCCACAGCACATAAGAATATATTTTTGCTAAAAATGAATCACCTATGCTAAGAGGGGGTTTTTTTTGTTGTTATTGGGGTGTATGTGTGTGTTTTAAGTAAGATCTGTTCATTTAGTTCAGTGGTTCTCAGCCCTCACTGTGTACCAGTTCATTTGGGGCAGGGAGAAAAAGTCAGAAGGGAAATAAAGAAATGCCATCCATCTTAATTGTTTCTTTAGAAAAATGATTGTTTTATAACAAGATAGATTTATGGATTGCTACTCATAATGTTACAATTTGGAAAAAGTTATTCAAGGAGCTGTTTAAGGCAGTCATTCAAACAGCTACCTTTGGATGCATTTTTTGCAGAAATTCCCTGAGTGATTCTCCACTAGTGGCAGGGCCTGAAGCTGCAAGATGATGGTGGACAAGATAAGGCAATAATCCTATTGCCAAAGTTACTGGTATTTTCAGTTTTAGTTATTTTTAAGTATTCAGCATTTTTATTTTAAGTATTCAGCATTTTCCAGGAAATTACCATATTTCTTGCTGACTTATAAAGGTTTGCTGTATTTATATATGATTTTATTATGCCTTTGGACAACAGTTTTGGTTTTTTTTTTTTTTGAAGAACACTTCTTGTTTTTCATAAATAGTAGGAATAGGATTTTATATGTAAGATTTAATTTTATAGGAAATTTGTTTAGAAGAAGCTGTAATCTCTATGTTGAGTGATACCTGTAATAACAATGAAATCCCATACCGTAATTTAAAGTTTTTGAGTATATATGGACACTAACTTCCAGAATGCTTGTTATATGTGAGGGCACAAAGTTATATAAGAATAAAAACATAAAACCAAATGTTAGTCTTCTGGATTTTAATTTTTCACGTGTCTTATAATGAGGAATGTCTTTGTTTTGTATAGCTGTGCCACAGAATAATGAATTTAAAAGTCAGTAGGCTTATCAGGGTGTAAAAATGGATCTTTTAATTGGTATAAAATCTCTTTCTTCCCCATTTGAACAGTGAAGGAGAGCAGGGTCCAAATGGAAGTCAGAACTCTAGCTACAGCCAATCTTAAAACATTCCGAAGAATTCCATAGTGGACCACTTGGAAATAAACCATTGGACAGATTTCAGTAATGTCTTCAGTGGAACACAAATGAAAATGAATAGCTTGTTTCTGTCAAGCATATTGGAAAGTGATTTTATTTTTGCAAAATAAGTTTTTCTTTAATATGATTCTAGTACATAATTGATTAAAATCTCTTGATTATAAATGTTTGGAAAGGTTCTAAGGGGACCTACAGACAGACATACATAGACATTTCAAAATTAATAGCTTTTGATTAGTATAATATTTCTTAATTTGGATAATAGAAATTGTAGCTTTTTATTAAGCCAGGAAACATGAAGCATAATTTGTTTAAAATTCTCTTTGGTCATTGAGGGACCAAAAAAGGACGTAAAATTTACAGTCAGTCTATGAGGGTTTTTTTCCCTCCATAAGTTTAACTTTAAAACTGTATTTAAGGAATCAAATCTTACAAAATCCTGGAAGATTTTGGTAATGATGTTGATAATTTCAGGGAAATTAATCAAGTACCTATATTGATTTAAAAGTGTATTTTATTCAGTAGTTTGAGGATCTTGCCATGGAAGATACTAGCCCAGCCTAGCAGAAAAGTGCAATATGTATAGCATACTTTGACATTTTAAACATGATAGTCCGTAACCATTTTGAAATGCTGGGCAAACTACATGAAGTTATTTATAATTAATTCACAGCTAATCAGGCATTTTGAAAGCTTAATTGGATTCAAAAACCATAATGTTGGAATTTGGTAAAATTTTAATGTTGATTTTTACTGTGAAAAGGTTTTTATAAGATATACACACCCTAGTTTAATGTTGTGTCTTGGTGTAGATTTACAGATATACTACAGGTATTCTGAACCAGGAACACAATCAGGTTTCAGGCCAGTTTGATACTGGCTGTCCTTAATTCTAATATGAGAGTAGGACATCATACTAAATGTTATGTCAGTGGGACTGTACTGTCTGTGGAACTTAGCAAATTAATCATTTTCTTCAGACTTGAAGGAGAGTGATAAATAAAATTTGGAGTCATAGGATATTGATGCACAATTTAAGGATTAAACATTTTTAATCAATTGTGGATGATGGCTTATTAAATTAAATGTTGACTTCCTAGTATAAAACTGCAAGAATAAAAGTAACTTCTCCAGCTGTATCGACTAGTGTCTTGAATTTATCTTTTTGAATTTGCCTGATGTTGTTTTTTGAGAATTCTTCTTCCTTTAGTTAAGTGTTAAAGCCTTTTATAGGTTGTCAAGGGGGTAATTTCAAATCATTATAAACAGATTTTAAATAATAGAAAATTTATTTCTGATGGAGCGTATCAAATGAGCTGGAAAGGGAGACTATGTGTAAAGTCAGACTGATGACATATATAGGTTTCCTGAGCTTAATAAGAAAAAAAGCTCTCCTCAGGTCTGAAGGAATTAATGTTGGGCTTAGGTAAGACCTATAGTCTTTAAGTGTTTATTTTTAAAATTAATACCATGCCTCATAGTTTTGTTTTCAGTCTCTTATTGTGGAAGATTTAAAACAACATATACAGGAGTAAAGTAAGGAACCTCCATGTACCTATCATCTAGCTTCAGTAGTTATCAATTTATGGCCAATTTCATTTCATCTAAACTCCCACCCACTTTCCATAAGTTGCCATCCCCCATCTTATTTTGAAGCAAATCCTAGATATCATATAATTTTATCCATAAATATTTCAGCATATATTCCTAAGAAATAATAGCTCTTTAAAAAAACTAAAAGTATTATTGTGCCTCAAAAAGAATTAGTAAAAATAATATCAGATTTTCAGTTATTTCACAAGTATAAAAACTGTTAGAGTTCTAGTCAGGATCTAAATAAGGATCACACATTACAATTTATTGACAAATCTTTTGTCTTTTTATTATTTTATTTTATTTTATTTTTTTTAGATGGAGTCTCACTCTGTCGCCCAGGCAGGAGTGCAGTGGCGCAACTTGTTCACTGCAACCTCTGCCTCCTGGGTTCGAGTGATTCTCCAGCCTCAGCCTCCAGAGTAGCTGTGTCTATAGGCGCATGCCACCACACCTGGCTAATTTTTTGTATTTTTATTAGAGACAGGGCTTCGCCATGTTAGCCAGGCTGGTCAGGAACTCCTGACCTAAGTGATCTGTCCACTTCAGGCTCCCAAAGTGCTGAGATTACGGGCGTGCGCCACTGCACCCAGCCATGTCTTTTTAAATTCATGAATTCCTTCTCAGTCACATTTTTAAAATTCCTGTTTTTGGTTTGCTTGTCTACTAAGAGTCTCTCACCATCTGGATTTTGCTGATTGCGTCCTTGACATGCCATTTAATGTGTTATTTTCTCCTCTATATTTTCTGTAAATTGGTAATTGAATCTACAGGCTTGATCAGATTCAGGCTTGCTTGTTTGCTTGCTTCCTTTTTTTCTGTCTGTTTTTTTTTTTTTTTTTTTTTTTAGTAGACCACTGTACAAATTAAGTAGTGGTCTTTAATCAGGAGACATAAAGTGGCTGGGTTTCTCTATGATTTAATAGCAGCCATTGATGATATGTATTGTTTTTAAAAATCAAATATTACCATAGTTGTCCAGTATGATAGCTACTAGCCACATGTGGTTATTGAACACTTAAAACGTGGCTAGTGTGAATTGAGATGTGCTGTAAATGTAAAAATATATGTTGGGTTTCAAATAGTACAAAACAAAATAATATAAAATCTCTAATTTGTTTATAATGATTACATATTTTTAATATTTTGGATACATAGGATTAAATAAAACATTAAAATTAATTTCACTTTCTTTTTAAATTTTTTAAGTGTAAGATTTAAAATCATGTAATGGTTTGCATTAAAATTATATTGGGCCAGGTGCAGTGGCTCACGCCTGCAATCCCAGCACTTTGGGAGGCCGAGGCGGGTGGATCACCTGAGGTCAGGAGTTCAAGATCAGCCTGGCCAACATGGTGAACCCCCATCTCTACTAAAAAATTAAAAAAATTAGCCAGGCTTGGTGGCCGGTGCCTGTAATCCCAGCTACTCAGGAGGCTGAGGCAGGAGAATTGCTTGAACCTGGGAGGCAGAGGCTGTGGTGAGCTGAGATCATGCCACCGCACTCTAGCCTGGGCAGCCTGGATAATAGAATGAGACTCTGTCTCAAAAAAAAAAAAAAAATTCTATTGGACAGTGTTGCTGTAAGACATTATAGAGAAAATGTTAGACCCCTGTCCCATTCTCCCTACCTCTCATTCCCATTCTCCAGAGGCAGCCACTTTCAACTTTTAGTCACTTCTCTGCTGTTTACTTCATTTCCAAGTGACAAGGTTTTAATTATAACATTTATTTGAACACTTATTAAAAATGTGCCAATTATGTTCTAAGCTCTCTGCATTTATGAAGTAAATTCTTAGAACAATCATTTTAAAAATGATGAAACTCTGGAGCAGAAATATTAAGTAATTTACCCAGTCACAGATTAAGTAACTGACAGAGCTTGGATTAGATTCTGATTCTTAGTATCTGGGCATTTGATCAGACGTGGTGGCTCACACCTATAATCCCAGCACTTTGGGAGGCTGAGGCAAGAGGATTGAGGCCAGGCATTCAAGACCAGCCTGGGCAACAAAGCGAGACTCTGTATCTGTTTATTAAAAAATAAAGCATTTTTTAAAACCTGGGCATCTAATCTCCAAATATATTACCATATTGCCTCCTCCGCTTACACTCCCCTCATTTTTTCTTTTTAATTATAAATATTATCTAACTCTCTGCTATGGAAGATGAGGACTTTGCTTTTCATACTTCTCCCCCTATTCTCCTTCCCCAACCTGATCTTACACTGGGACTTCTACTCCCATCATCACTTAATTGTATAATTTTTGTTAAATTCATATCGAATATATAAATGTACATAGATAATATTGTCTTCTATAGCATACCATGATTACATTCTCTTTCTTTTATAATATTTTTGTATTTCTGGAAGTAGTAATTGCCTTGGTTGTAATTTGTTCAACTTCATTTGTATCTTCTATTAATTGATCATCAGAATCGTTTGTCATTTTTTATTCTCCAAATCACAGGGAGACTTCTTCTTCGAGTTCTACGGCCTTCAGTCAGGACTGACTACTGTCCAAATAACACAGTTGTTGTAATAGAATTGATCATATTGGGACTTCCCTTTGTTTTCTCTTGCATTTAAGAGATATGGGGAATCCAAGTCTTTTTCTTTCACCATAGATAAGGTCTCCCTCTCTCACCCAGGTTGTAGTGCAGTGGCATGATCACAGCTCACTATAACCTTGAACTCCTGAGTTCAAGCAATCCTCCACTTCAGTGTCCTGAATAGTTAGGACTATGGGTACACAGCTAATTTTTAAATTTTTTGTGGAAATAGGGGTCTCACTGTGTTTTCCAGGCTGGTCTCAAACTCCTGGCCTCAAGTGATCCTCCTACCTCGACCTCCCAAAGCCCTGGGATTACAGGCATAAGCCACTGTACTTAGCTGGTAATCCAAGTCTTTTAAGTAGTACCTTGTTCTGGAGAGTGCAATGGCTTCTCAAAATTCTAAGGATATTAACTTAGGTTTTTTGGTTGTTTTAAAATTTTCTTTGTTCCCTGCATTAACACTACAGGTTGAGCATCCATAATCTGAAAATCTGAAATCCAAAATGCTCCAAAATCTGAAACTTGAGTGCCAACATGATGCCACAAGTAGAAAATTCCCTATCTGATTTTATGAGATGGGTCAAAACTTTGTTTCATGCACACAATTATTTCAAAATACTGTACAAAATTAACTCCAGGCTATTTGTATTAAGTGTACATGAAATATAAATGAATTTTGTTTAGACTTGGGTCCCATCCCCAAGCTATCTCATTATGTATAGGCAGATATTTCAAAATTTGAGACACTTCTGGTCCCAGCTGTTTCAGATAAGGGCTATTAAACCTGTATTTCCTTTAAGTTCCTTTTTGCTGTTTGGTTTGGTCATAGTCTTTCAAGTTAGAAGCTTGGCCGTAATTATCTCAGGATCCTTCATATTTGAGAGACACAGAGAAAGCTAACTGGAACATCTCTGTGTACATGGGTAGGACTTTTCAGTAGTGAGCTTCATTATAGGTAAGGGAACAGCAAAACATTTTCCTTAGCCTCACACCCCCAGCATTGTTTTTTAAAGGTTTTTCTTCAGAATGGGTCAATTTTTCTGGAGAGAAATCTATCTCAGGTAGTAGGAGCTGAGCTGTCAGTTCTCAGAGACGAAATAAGGCAAGAAGCTAGCTCATTGTTCAGTATGCAGAGTTTCACTTTATCTCCTTGTTTTCAGTAAGGAGTCCACTGCCATTTCGGCCCCCAGATGTTTAGGAGTTTTCACCTGCCATCTTTACCCATTAATGTTAAATTAATGCAAACAGTAACACAAAATATCAGCTGCCTACAAACAGGTATCATATTGTACATATTCACACAGTAAGAATAGCAGCAAAGTATTAAATATTTGACATGTTATCTGATTTAATCTTCAAAACTTTACTGTGAAGTAGGAACTATTATTATCCTTATTTGGATTCACTTCAACCACATTCTGCCACTATAATACCTTATTGGCCGGGTGTGGTGGCTCACGCCTATAATCCCAGCACTTTGGGAGGCCGAGGTGGGCGGACTGCCTGAGCTCAGGAGTTCGAGACCAGCCTGGCCAACATGGAGAAACCCCGTCTCTACTAAAAATACAAAATTAGCCAGGCGTGGTGGCAGGTGCCTGTAATCCCAGTTACTCGGGAGGGTGAGTCAGGAGAACTGCTTGAACCCGGGAGGCGGAGGTTGTGGTGAGCTGAGATCGCGCCATTGCACTCCAGCCTGGGCAACAAGAACGAAACTTCACCTCAAAAAAAAAAAAAAAAAAAATTAACCAGTTGTGGCAGTGTGCACCTGTATTCCCAGCTACTTGGGAGGCTGAGGCAGGAGAACTGTTTGAACCCGGGAGGCGGAGGTTGCAGTGAGCTGAGATGGAGCCACTGCACTCCAGCCTGGGCAACAGAGCAAGACTGTCTCAAAAATAATAATAATAATAACTTATTAAAATTTCTCTTTTTCTTCTTATCCTTTGCTCCTGGAGAAACTTGTAGCATTAAAAAGTGGTAGTGATAAAATTATATTTTTCCATTAATAAATTGCTATTTTTGGGGGCACCGAAAAATATTTTTTACTGGACGGTAGGATAAGCATTCAATTTTTTGTGTCTAATCATACAAAATTTCTCATAGATTAGCTGCTGATCCTACCTCTATCCAGTATTTCTATGGCATACACATTCTAGATAGCAAAAGGGCACATTATCTCAGAATCCAAGAAACCCCACTGAGATCATAAGCACAGAAGAATGATGTGAATGAAAGAAACCTGAGATATTTTGATTCGTTTAGAACTCTGAGGCTATCCACTGTTGCCAGTTTTTTCAGGACATCTTTCTCCTATTCCATTATGAGAGAGATGTAGAGTACATATAGCATTTAAAAATATAATCTGGCTTTTCTCATACATATCTGAAACTTTTGATCTACCCTTGTATTATCAAAGTAAAAGTGATATTCTCCCATTACTGAAATAAACAGACATTTATTAAATGATGTAGTAAATCATATGCTGTATATTTACATTTTGAGGTCTCTGATACTACAGACCTTAATAATGGTTTTACTCATAAGAGTTTTGTTGGCATAAGGCCAGGTGCTGTGGCTCACGTCTGTAGTCCCAACACTTTGGGAGGCCAAGGCAGGGTGATTGCTTGAACCCAGGAGTTTGAGACCAGCCTGGGAAACATGGTGAAACCCCACTTCTACAAAAAATAGAAAAATTAGCTGGCTGTGGTGGTATGTGCCTGTTGTCCTAGCTACTCAGGTGAGCTTCCCAGGAAGTCAAGCTGCAGTGAGCTGTGATCATGCCACTGCACTCCAGCCAGGAGACAAAGTGAGACCCTGTCTTAAAAAAAAAAAAAAATTGTTGTATAAGTCAGTGCAGTTTAAAAAGTATAATTTGTCCAGAAGCAGAGGTTGCAGTGAGCGGAGATAGCACCACCGCACTCCACCCTGGGAGAAAGAGCAAGACCCTGTCTCATAAAAAAAAAAAAAAAAAAAAAGGCTGGGTGTGGTGGCTCACGCCTGTAATCCCAGCACTTTGGGAGGCTGAGGTGGGCAGATCACAAGGTCAGGAGATCGTGACTATCCTGGCTAACACGGTGAAACCCCGTCTCTACTAAAAATACAAAAAAAATTATCTAGGCATGGTGGCGGGTGCCTGTAATCCCAGCTACTCGGGAGGCTGAGGCAGGAGAGTGGCGTGAACTCAGGAGGTGGAGCTTGCAGTGAGCCAAGATCATGCCACTGCACTTCAGCCTGGGCAGTAGAGTGAGACTCCGTCTCAAAAAAAGAAAAAAAAAACCCCATATATATATATATACACACATAAAATTTGTTAAATCTTTGTATCAGAATGACAACTAAAATTGTCTTTCTAAGTTTGATCTAATATAGAAGATACATTATTCTAATTTATTAACCCTTTGTTTATTTGGGTAAATAGAATACATTATCAAGTTTTTTTCTTAAAAAAAAAAAAAAAAGGGTACCAGGAATCCAAAGGTATATAGTCTTGTTCAAGTGTAGCCAAGTGGGGACAACAGTTCCTGTCCCATGCATACAAAAGGTAAAAATAAGTGCTTACCTACCAAACATATTAAATAAAATTGTCAACAATACTGTTAAAGCCTATTGTGTTCCTCTCCCTTCCCCCATTGGAAACCATTCAGAAGTAGATATTTTTATAATTTATTTATACTTACACTATATATGTCCATATGCCTACATAATAATATGTTATTTTGTATGTTTAAAAACTATACTGGCCAGGCATGGTGTCTCATGCCTGTAATTCCAGTGCTTTGGGAGGCAGAAGCAGTAGGATCAGTTGCGGCTAGGAGTTCGAGACTAACCTGGGCAACATAGCGAGACCCTGTCTCTACAGAAAGTGAAAAAACTATCCAGGTGTGGTGGTGCGTGCCTGTAGTCCCAGCTATTCTGGAGGCTGAGGTGGGAGGATTGCTTCAGCCCAGGAGGTATAGGTTGCAATGAGCTGTGATCTTGCCACTGCATTTCAGCCTGGGTAACAGTGAAAAAGCTTGTCTTAAAAAACAAACAAACAAAACAAAAAAAACAACAAAAAAAACTATACAGTATATGTTTCTGTAATTTGCTTTTTTCCCTCAACATTGTAAGAGTCATCCATGTTAATACATGTACCTCTGATTTTTCCATTTTCACTAATCCTGTCATCAGGTGTGTCTAATTGGCCATTAAACCTACCTACCTTCTATTGGGTGTTTAATTTCAGTTACTGTAATTTTGTTATCTAAGTTACTGAATATATTAATCACAGTTATTTTAAAATCTGTGTCTGAAAACTCCAATCTGTAGATCTTCTGTGGATTTGTTTCTCTTGTCTTGTTTTTCCATTATTTCTCAATCATAAGGTCCTATTGACTGCCGTGCCTATTAATTTTTGATAGAATACCTGAAATTGTATGTGAAAATTGTAAGGTGAAATTGTATGTGAAATATTGTAAGGAAAATTTGTGGCTCTAGCTCAAGGATCTACAAATTATGCCCCATGGACCAAATCTGACCTGCTACCTGTTTTTGTCTGGCTTTAAGAATGTTTGCTGTATGTTTAAATGATTGAAAAATAATCAAATGAGGAATAATATTTGGCAACACATGAAACATAAAATTCAAACCTAAGTGGCCATAAGTAGAGTTACTGGAATAGTCACATTATGTATTGTCTGTGGCTGCTTTTCTGCTGCAACAGCAGAGTTGAGCAGTTGCAACAGAAACCTAATTGGCCACAAGACTAAAAGATTGATTATTGCCAACCTCTGTTCTAGCTAGATAATGGTATCTTAATCTAGAGAGGATTTACTTCTGGTAGGCCCTTAAGATATTAGGAAGATCACCTTAATTCATTCAGGGATTTAGTTGATTCAAAGCTTGTTTTGAGTTCTTGTGGGGGTTGTGAATTTCTGGTTCAACTCTACTTCTAGGGCATAGCCTTTTCAGGATTCCGACTAAAAGCCTGATGTATTTACCCACAATCCTATTCCTTGATGGGCCCAGTACTTCAATGTTGGTTCATTGTCTACAACTTTCCTTCTCCCTGAGATTATGGCTCTTATATATGTGTGTGTGTGTGTGTGTGTGTGTGTGTGTGTGTGTGTATATATATATATATCTTGACCTCAGTCAAGATACAGAACATTTCCATCACCCTAGAAAGTTCTCTCCTTGCCTTCATATGTGTGTGTATGTGTATACATGTGTGCATACATGTGCATACATGTGTGCATACATGTGTGCATACATGTGTATGCATACACATATGTATATATGTATATATGCCTATATGTATATATGCCTATATGTATATATGTACATATGTATATGTGTATATGTGTATATATACACATGTGTATATATACACACACATACACACTGACAGAAATATATATATTTCTGACATTGTCCTTATAGGTACTACAAGAATGACTGCATGAGTGAGTCTAAAAATACATGGGTCTAAAGAGGCACAGACAAGAGAAAACAGGTTTATTTTGCCACCAGTGCATTAGCACACTAATTAAGTGTAGGACTTAACATTCCAAAGGAATATACCCATGCTAGTGGGAGTCATTTACATTTAGGCATTTCTGTTTTCATTATTTTTAAACTGAGGTATAATCACTTACCAAAAATGTACATTTAAGTGTTCAATGTGTTTTGACAAATGTATATACCTATGTACCAATACCTCAGTCAAGATACAGAACATTTCCATCACCCTAGAAAGTTGTCTCCTTGCCTTTTTTGTTTGTTTTTCAATTTTGTTGTTGTTGTTGTTCTGAGACAGGGTCTCACTCTGTCACCCAGGCTGGAGTGCAGTGGTGTGATCTTCCAGTGTTTAAGTGATCCTCCTGCTTTAGCCCCCCAAGTGGCTGGGACCACAGGCACGTGCCACCATGCCTGGCTAATTTTTTGTATTTTTTTTGTAGAGACTGGGTTTCACCATGTTGCCCGGGTTGGTCTTGAACTCCTGAGCTCAAGCGATCTGCCTGCCTAGGCATCCCAAAGTTCTGGGATTACAGGCCTGAGCCACCCTCCTTGCCTTTTCCAGTTAATCTTCTTCCCTCTAGAACAGCAACCACTGTTCTGATTATCCCCATACTAATCATAATTTTTATTTTATTTATTTATTGTGTGTGTGTGTGTGTGCGAGACAGAGTCTCACACTGTCACCAGGCTGGAGTGCAGTGATGCAATCTTGGCTCACTGAAACCTCCACCTCCCGGATTCAAGTGATTCTCCTGCTTCAGCCTCCCAAGTAGCTGGGACTACAGGCACCCGCCACCATGCCTGGCTGATTTTTTTGTATTTTAGTAGAGACGGGGGGTGGTTTCACCATGTTGGCCAGGATGGTCTTGATCTCCTGACCTCATGATCCACCCTCCTTGGCCTCCCAAAGTGCTGGGATTATAGGCATGAGCCACCACAACTGGTGGCTCATTTAATTTTTAAATTTAATTTTTTAAATTGCAAATTTCATCACTACCATGCTGGTCATAATACTGCTATAAATCTTTAGAAGCTGTTAATGTATTTTCATTGTTCAAATTTCACCTGCTTCTCTGGATCCCAGATTAATTGATTTTTTTTTTAAGGCCACATCTGCGTGTTAATCTGCAGGTCTAGCTCATAGCCCTTTTGATGAATAGAAGGTATACTAACACAAATGTCATACATGAATAGGTAGTATAAGTAACCTGGTATTTTAGAATACTATTGAATGATACTAAGCTACTTAAAAATTAATTCATAGAATCCCGACCCTTATATTTCCATGGCAAGTAACATGCGTTATCTCAGGGGAGAGTGCCATTTTCAATTTACAGATGAGAAAATGATTCAACAACTAATTGACTTATACAAAAATCCCCTTACCATAACCAGTGATGCCAGGACTAGATTTTTAATATTTTGCTCATTCCACTATCCTAGGCTGCATGTACACAAGGAAAGAGCCAACTTGTATTCCAAAAATTCAATTTCCTTGTTTCTTCTCTGAAAATTCACAGGTTACCCATTCTTTCCATCCTCTGGCATAGTGTTGAGCACTGAAAACATACATCAAATAGTGCTATAAACATTTTTTTTTTTTGAGATGGAGTCTCACTCTGTTGCCAGATTGGAGTGCAGTGGTGCGATCTTGGCTCACTGCAACCTCCGCTTCCCAGGTTCAAGCAATTCTCCTGCCTTAGCCTTCCAGGTAGCTGGGACTACAGGAGTGTGCCACCATGCCCAGCTAATTTTTGTATTTTTAGTAGTGACAGGGTTTCACCATGTTGGCCAGGATGGTCTTGATCTCCTGACCTCGTGATCCACCTGCCTCGGCCTCCCAAAGTGCTGGGATTACAGGCGTGAGCCACCATGCCTGGCCGCTATAAACATTTTCTGTATTTTATAACAGAAGATTGACAAATTTAGAGATAAATAATTAAATGGCTATTCACCGTACAATTTAGACTCTACACCTATGTAAAAGACTGTTGCTTTTGAGTAAGATGAAAAGAGGCTCTTAGTTTTGCTATCCTGCCTTTACTGACAGTAATTACAAGAAATTCTTAAATAGACATATAAAAATGTAATATATATGAAACATTGGATTATACATTTATCAATCCATTTTTTCATTCATCTACACACCTGTGAAAGCCCAGAGATATTGCTGTGTCCAGGGCCGCCTTGCTTCTCACTCCGGCTAAATAAGAAAACACTAGCTGTCAGATTTGGATGGTTTTACTTCATTGTACTTCTCTTTGAAGTCTCTTGGATTCATCTGTAGAGCTTCACGGACTTCATCCACTGAAAGAAAATGTTAAGAATTTCAGTTAGATTTTAGATATAGTAAATTATATGTTTTTTAATAAATTAATTTAAGACACATGTCACTTACATGGTACATTGATAGACTCAGGGATTTTCTGATACTCCAGAATTTCCCATATCTCTCTAACATCAATTAACATAATATTTTTAGAATTCAACAGGTTTTTAAGTTCCTTATAAGTGACATCTTTAGAAATAGCAGTATAAAAATTGTGGTGGTTTCCCTTTATTGACGTCAAACCTGGAAAAAATAAACAATTTAGGCAACTTCAAAGTGATATCACTATTAACAGCTGGAAAGAATAGGTTAAAAGAATTTCCCCCTGGTTCCAGTCAGTTAACTATAGTTAATTTTTTTGCTTTAATAAACTATGTATTCTAGGTATGTATTTTGCACAGTGACATAATAAATACATATTTGGTCTCTGCTCCTGGTTCCTGATACAAAAGCTCCTAAAACCCTTATAATTTCCTGAGTGATGGGGGTCAGGGGGGTGCTAGGAGCATCTTTTGTTTTAATGAATTTCATTTTTTACTCCACTTCCTGACACAGAGCTCCCAAATCCCTTGGAATTTCCTGGGTGATAGATTCTTTTGTTCTAATGAAGTGACTCTTGGTGGGTTCATGGATAGCTTCAGGATGGGGGCTGGTCACCAGAAAGACCCAAATATGATTAGAAGCTTGGAACTCAGCCCCATTATCATCCTCCAGGAGGTAAGAGCAGCTGGAGACTCAGTTAATAACTGATGACTACATGATGAAGTTTCCATAAATATCTCTGATGGGGTTCAGAGAGCTTCTGGTTGGTGAACACATTCAAGTGCTGGGAGGATAACACACCCCAACCCCATAGGGACAGAAGCTCCTGTGCATGGGACCCTTCTAGACTTCCCACTAGGTACGTCTTCATCTGGCTGTTTATCTGTATTTTTTATTATATTCTTTCAAATAAATCAATAAATTTGTTTCTCTGACTTCTTCGAGCAGTTCTAGCAAAGTATCAAACCCAAGGAAGGGGTTAAGAGAACCCCCGATTTACAGCTAGTTGGTCAGAAGAGTGGGAGGCCTGGACTTGTGACTGGCATCGGAGGTAGGGGCAGTCTTGTGGGACTGAACCCTTAGGCTGTGGGGTCTGTGCTAACTCTGGGTAGTTAGTTCAAAATAAAATTTTAGAACATCCAGTTAGTGTCCACAGAGAACTGGAGAATTACTTGGTTGTGGAAAACCCACACATCTGATGTCAAAAGTGTTGTGAGAGTACAGAAAAGAATTTTTCAGCCAGGCATGGTGGCTTATGCCTGTAATCCCAGCACTTTGGGAGGCTGAGGTAGGAGGATCTCTTCAGCCCGGGAGGTGGGGTTGCAGTGAACCAAGATCACATCACTGCACTCCAGCCTGGAGGATACAGTGAGAACCTGTCTCAAAAAAAAAAAAAAAAAAAAGGCCAGGTGTGGTGGCTCACGCCTGTAATCCCAGTGTTTTGGGAGGCCGAGGCGGGTGGATCGCCTGAGGTCAGGAGTTCAAGACCAGCCTGACCAACGTGGTGAAACCCCATCTCCACTAAAAATACAAAAATTAGGTGTGGTGGCAGGTGCCTGTAATCCCAGCTGCTCGGGAGGCTGAGGCAGGAGAATTGCTTGAACCTAGGGGACAGAGGTTGCAGTGAGCTGAGATCGTGCCATTGCACTCCAGCCTGGCAACAGAGCAAAACTCCATCTCAAAAGAAGAGAAAGGAGTTTTTCCATGTATGCATGTATCCTGACACTGAGCATCAGGATGCAGCCTGTGCTGCCCTGAATGTTTGATATGGGCCTTGTGTCAGTTCCATATTTTACTCTTTCCAAGCCCCTTAATTGGTGGGAGCTTGTAAATACACATTCAGCATCTGGTAAGTGAATTATGGAAATAATCTGTAAATCTTAATCCAAGTTACAATATTAAGAAAATTTTAATTTCATTTCCCCTTGCAAGCAAAGATATTAAGCCATAGATTAGATGTGGGGACCTTACATTTTATACTACACTTGTAAGTACTTAATGGCACTGTTTTTTGTTTTGTTTTTTTTTTTGAGATGGAGTCTGGCTCTGTCGCCAGGCTGGAATGCAATGGCGCAATCTTGGCTCACTGCAACCTCCGCCTCTTGGGTTCAAGCAATTCTCCTGCCTCAGCCTCCTGAGTAGCTGGGACTAGAGGTGCATGCCACCATGCCCAGCTAATTTTTCTGTTTTTAGTAGAGACGGGGTTTCACCATGTTGGTCAGGATGGTCTCGATCTCTTGACCTCGTGATCCGCCTGCCTTAGCCTCCCAAAGTGCTGGGATTACAGGCGTGAGCCACTGCGCCCGGCCTGACACTGTTTCTATCTCTTAAATACAGTCGCCTTTTGGTATCTGAAGGGGATTGGTTCCAGTACTCCCTTGGATACCAAAGTCTGTGGATGCTCAAGTCCCTTATATATAATGGCATAGCATTTGCATATAACTTATGCACATCTCCCGTGTACTTTAAATCATCTCATTTACTTATAATCCTTAGTACAATGTAAATGCTATGTAAGTAATTGTTATACTGTATTTTTGGGTTTTTGTTGTTGTTGTATTGTTATTTTGGTTTTTTCCTGAATATTTTCTCTCTAGTTGACGTGAATCCTCTGGTGTTGAACCTGCAGATACAGAGTGCCAACATTTTGTTACATAATATGGTATCGTAATATAATATTGTAACATAATATGGTATTGGAACCCATACAATAAAATAAATCCATGGGTCCATACTGGTTTAAGGATATAATTGAATAAATAAATGGGGAGAAGGGATTATCTTCCTTATATGGGAACTTCCAACTAATAAATATAGAAGGAATGATGGGAACAGAAAACCATTAGGCAAACACTCCAGTAATAATTGTTGCAGATAAAAACCATTGATGGATATAGATCTAGTGAGTGAAAGTGTGATGAGAAATGAGGTAATATCTTTCCATGAGATACTAATTACAAAGGGAGAAACCTGAAGGATACTACTTTAACTAGTTATTCAAAGATAACTCCACTAGTAATAAGACATGTTGATAACATATGCCTCCTGATATGAGGCCCTGAGAAGAGTGCACAATATCACTTCCTTAGTATTCTTGCAAAAAAAATTCATGTCCTGAATCTAATTAGAAGAAAACCTCAGACAAAAAATCTACAAAGTAACTAGTACCCTTTTTAAAAGTGTCAATGTCAAGAAAGATTAAAGGCTGCGGATTAGTTAATAGTATTATATCAATATTAATTTCCTGATTTCAGTAATTGCACTATGTAAAATGTTCATACTATGTGAAGTTGGTAACCATAAAGGAAACTTTTACTTTTGCAACTTTTCTACAGGTCTAAAATTATTTTTTTAAAAAGAATATCCAAAAGATTTTTAAAATAACAAAAAAATTAATAATGTTCATATTTCACAACAAAATGACCACTATAAGAAAGGTAAATAAGGCCAGGTGCAGTGGCTCACGCCTGTAATCACAATACTTTGGGAGGCTGAGGTGGGAGGATCACCTGAGTCCAGGAGTTGGAGACAGCCTGGGCAACACAGTGAGACTCCATCTCTACTAAAGGTTTTTTTAAAAATTAGCCAGATATGATGGCACCTGCCTGTAGTCCCAGCTACTAGGGAAGCTGAGGCAGGATGATCGTTTGAGCCCACGAGGTGGAGGCTGCAGTAAGGCTGTGATGGCACCACTGCACTCCACCAGCCTAAGTGACAGAGTGAGACTTTGTCTCAAAAGAAAAAAAAAAAAAGGAAAAAAGGTAAATTATACAGGTATGCTTCAAATTTTGTTTAAAGTATTAAATATAGTAAAATTGATTTAAGTAGTGTAGAGCTGGCATAAGAAAAGGTTTAAAAGTCTAAGTCCAGAAAAGAGACTTACAATATACTTTATATGAGAATTTAGTATCTGCTAACAGTGACATTGCAAATTAATAAGAAAATGACATTATATTTAATAAACAGGCCAACTAAGTAGGAGAAAACACTAAGCAGGCTGTTACCCCATCCCTTATGCTTAAATAAATTCCAAATATAAACCTAAAATCTAATTTTTTTTTTTTTTGAGATGGAGTCTCGCTCTGTCGCTCAGGCTGGAGCGCAATGGCGCAGTCTCGGCTCACTGCAAGCTGTGCCTCCCGGGTTCACGCCATTCTCCTGCCTCAGCCTCCCGAGTAGCTGGGACTACAGGCGCCCGCCACCACACCCGGCTAATTTTATGTATTTTTAGTAGAGACGGGATTTCATCGTGTTAGCCAGGATGGTCTTGATCTCCTGACCTTGTGATCCGCCCACCTGGGCCTCCCAAAGTGCTGGGATTACAGGCGTGAGCCACAGCGCCCGGCCCTAAAATCTAATATCTTAAAAGTACTCATAGAAAACATGAGTAGATAATTTAAGTCTTAGGATAGGAAGGCCATTCTAAACATGACAAAAACCAGAAATCATAAAGGTTTGATCTCATAAAAATGCTAAAGTTATATATGGAAAAAGAACAATGAACATTTTGAATACAAGTAACAGGTAGGAAGAAAATTCTTGTAACATAGAAAAAAAACAAAAGATTAGTGTTAATAAAATAGAGTTCATACAAATAACTACGAAAAAGAAAAAAATCCCCATAGAAAAATGGTCAAAATATATGAACGTGGATTGACAGGAGAAATATAAATAGCCAATAAAATGTGAAAAGGTGCCCAATCTCACTACTAATTAAGGAAATACAAGATATAAACAAAATTTTGTTATTTTGTCAGGTTTGTAAAAATTAAAAGAATTTATAATATCAAATATTGGTGAGGGAAAGAGGAAATGGGTACTTTCATACATTGCTGGTAGTGTACAATGTCACAAACTTTTGAAGGGAAATTTAGCTGTAATAACATTTTAAGTATGTATATCCTTTTTACCTCACAATTTTAGTTTTAGGAATCTATCCTACAGAAATCTTAGTATGAGTTAATACAGATGTATATATATGCAATTATGTTTGTGGGTAGCATTCTTTGTAACATTAGAAAACTACAATAAGCTGAAAGTTCATCAATAAGGCAACTGTTATAAGTGGTACATTTATACAATGGGATATGCATTATTTAATGTAAGTTGTCCAAAATAGTATTGAATTTAAAAAACTAGTTGTTGAACATTATGTATAAACCTAAGGTTCCCAAACTTTCTGGGTTTACAATGCTCTTAATGCCTTGGTAATTTTTTGCAGGGCTCATAGGCCAAAAGAAATAAACAGCAGTTCCATGTATTAAGTAGTTAAGAAAAGCCAAAAGTAAGTTGCAAAAAAAGCGTATCTTCTTATGAAAAACAGACACTCTTTTATTTCTTTTTTTTTTTTTTTAAGACTAGTCAAGTGCAGTAGTGAGAAGGAGGGAAAGAGTAGAACAAGTTCGATCTGTAACTGACTGGACAATCAATTGAGGTAACTCACTACCTTCAGACCAGCCACACTTTTCTATTTTCATCTGTCATTTTCATGGCTAGGAAAGTAACATAAAAATGGACAAATAGCTATAAAGGTTTAAACGAACAGGTTTCCAGCTGTTCCACTCCCATGTATATGCTCAAATGAAAACAGGGGCTCAAACAAATACTTGTACACTAATGCTTATATTTATTCACAATAACCAAAAGGTGGAAACAACCCAAGTGTTCATCAACAGATTATGGATAAATAAAATGTGATGTATACATACAATGGAATATTAGTCATAAAAATGAAGTACTGACACGTGCTACAATATGGATACACCTTGAAAACATGCTGAGTGAAATAAGCCAGACGCAAAGGACAAATATTATATGATTCCATTTATATGAAATATATAGAACAGGCAAATTCATAGAAAGTAGGTTAGAGGTTGTCAGGAGTTGGAGGGAGGAGGAATGGGGAGTTTTTGTTTGGGGTGATGAAAATTTTTGTACTGAAATAAAAAGTGTTGATGGTTGCACAACACTGCGAATATAATTAATGCTACTGAATTGTACATTCAAAATAGTTAAAATCACATTTTATACATATTTTACCACAATAAACAAAACTTAAAAATAAAAATATAGGTTTCCTCACCCCCTTCAGATTTGAAAAGTTGATTCACTGTGTCTACAACATTAGATCTTAACCTGGAATCAAACTGTTTCTCATCCAGCTAGCTGTTTTCTGAATTCCCAGAATATAAAGAGCCAGCAGGCTGAATTAATGCTCATTACTGCTTCTCATTGTTAGGAACTAGAAAACTATAGTAATTTTATAATTTATGTTAAACTCAAGATTCTGGCTCTTAGCCACTGTGAAAGACAGTGACAGCAAGTAACTTCTTTAACTGGATCAAATAGTTATGTTTTTCTTGTAGTCATCTAACTGATATTTAACTTTCTATAATTCAATTATATTCCTATTGGGAGGTGGAGGATGGGGGAAATAACCAGTGAACACTAGAACCAGTGAACACTCAGTGAGCAAAAGCCTGAAGTAAGCCTATTTGTTTGATGAGGCTCAGCTGCCCCCAAGCCTCTCATGATATGAGCCTCTATTGCATACTAATTATTTAAAGCCAATAGTGTGTGTTTTTATGTACAGCATGTGCTCCACTGGCAAATCAACCACTTCATCTTGTGCTCAAAGAAACACTAATCTGTTCCTATATTGAAGAAAAACTGGCTATTTGGGATTTACTGAGAGATGATGTGTGGTTCTCTAGAGGGATTTTCAAGAGTAATACAGACTGCACCTGATTTTTACCTTTTCAGCCTAACCTTTGAATAACCTCCAGTTTTGTGGTTTCCACATTAGTAAACCTAACATCACCTGGATGTCACTGCAGCATTACATCACAGGATAGAATCCAAGCTCCTTAGTATGTTCCTTAATGCCTTTCAACAACCCCTTACCAGCACAGTTTACCAAACCCACTCCTCCCTTCATTTCTCCTCTTAGGCCCCAATTGCTCTATCCTCCAGCTACATCAAAAGTATATGTGTGCTCCTGGCTGGGCACAGTGGCTCATGCCTGTAATCCCAGAACTTTGGGAGGCCGAGGCGGGCGGATCACAAGGTCAGGAGTTCGAGACCAGCCTGACCAACATGGTGAAACTCCCGCCTCTACTAAAAATACAAAAATTAGCTGGGCGTGGTGGCACGTGCCTGTAATCCCAGCTACTCAGGAGGCTGAGACAGGAGAATCACTTGAACCCACGAGGCAGAGGTTGCAGTGAACGGAGATTGCGCCACTGCCCTCCAGCCTGGGCAACAGAGCAAGACTCCATCTCAAAAAAAAAAAAAAAAAAGTATATGTGTGCTCTAAATACAGTTTTATAATAAAAAGAGAAGGGATTTTAGAGTCAGATAAACCTAGAGTCACATTCTGGCTTACCCACTTATCCCTGTAACCCTACAGAAATTACTTAAAATTTGTAGGACTTAGTTTCTTATTTGTAAAATAGGAATATTATTATCATTTAAACCTATGAGCTTTCAGTAAGGTAATGTATATACAGTGCAATCAATCAATATCTATTTCTGCCTTTCCTTTGTGATTTATACATACTGCCCATTCTGAAAGAAATAGCTTTCTCCCTCATCTCTCCGTGGAACACTCTTACTCTCCAGTTAAATGTCCCTTGCCACCTCCCCTTTAATCTAACAATTTTGCATCTAGATATCTATTTTAGTAAAATATTTGTAGAAATACACAAAGTGGTATGTACAATGATAATTACTGAACAACTTTATAATAGCAAAAAAATTGGAAATCAAAATGTTCATCAATAGGTGACTGGTGAAATGGTGGAATATATGCAGCAGTTAAGAGAGTTACATGTGCCGCCATGGAAGGCTTCTGAATACCTGAGAAAAAATTGCAGAAAAGTATGCACAGATCACATTTGTATATACAGTATTTTTATGTACTTTTATTTATGTATATTCATAGACAAGTGTTTAGAAGGATGTGTATCAAGCCATATCTGGGGAGAAGAGTGGGAAGGGGAGGATATATAAAGGAGCCATATGTTGTGTTTTGTTTTCATATGAGGATAGAATCATTTAATACTAGCATAATTTTTTTTTTTTTTGAGATGGAGTCTTGTTCTGTCACCCAGGCTGGGGTACAATAGTGCAATCTTGGCTCACTGCAACCTCCGCCTCCCAGGTTCAAGCAATTCTCCTGCCTCAGCCTCCTGAGTAACTGGGATTACAGGCATGTGCTACCACGCCTGGCTAATTTTTATATTTTTAGTAGAGGCAGAGTTTCACCATGTTGGCCAGGCTGGTCTCAAACTCCTGACATAAGGTGATCCACCCACCTTGGCCTCCCAAAGTGCTGGGATTACAGGCGTCAGCCACTGTGCCCAACCACTAGCGTAATTTTATATGTATATTTATTTATTTTGAGACACGGTCTCGCTCTGGCGACCAGACTGAAGTGCAGTGGCATGATCTCCCAGGCTCAAGTAATCCTTCCACCTAAGCCTCCTTAGTAGCTGGGACTACAAGCGCTTGGCTGATTTTTGTATTACAGCATAATTTAAATGAAAAAGATACCTTTTTCTAATATTTTCTAGAACTCAGAGTCAGTTGTTCTTTTCCATTGCAGTGTCACTTGACTGGGCTGTGTGTGGTGATTACTTGTGTCTGCCTTCCCTAGAAATGGGTGAACTGAGCTGCAGAGGCCATATCCCCAGCAGGAAGCCCGGCAGTTTAGGAGCTCAATAAATGATTGATTTTTCATGTTTGAGACAAAGTCTTGCTCTGTGGCCCAGGCTGGAGTGCAGTGGTGCAATAATGACTCACTGTATCCTAGACCTCCCAGACTTAAGCAAGTCCTCCCACCTCAGCCTCACCGGTAGCCGGGACTACATGTGTGTGCTACCATGCTGGGGTTTTTTTTTTTTTTTCTTTTTTAGTAGAGATGGGGGTATCACTATGTTGCCCAGGCTGGTCTCGAACCCCTGGGCTCAAGCAGTCCTCCTGCCTTGGCCTCCCAAAATGCTGAGATTATAGGCGTGAGCCACCACGCCAGTCCCAGAGCTCAATAAATGATTCTTTTTTTAAAAGACAGGGTCTCACTTTGTCACCTGGGCTGGAGTGCAGTGATGTGATCTTGGCTCACTGCAGTCTCGACCTCCTGGGCTCAAGTGATCCTCCTGCCTCAGCCCTCCAAGTAGCTGGGACTACAGGTGTGTGCCACCAAGAGCAGCTAATTTTTTCTACAGACAGGGTTTTGCCATGTTGGCCAGGCTGGTCTTGAACTTCTGAGCTCAAAAAGCTCAGCCTCCCGGTGCTAGGATTACAGGCAAGAGCCACCGCGCCCCACCAAATGATTCTTGAATAAAGGTGAAAGGAAACACTCTGTGGCCAGGAGCAGTAGCTCACACCTGTAATTCCAACACTGTGGGAGGCCGAGGCAGGAGGATCACTTGAGGCCAGGAGTTAGAGACCAGCCTGAGAAACATAGCTAAAACCCCATCTCTACAAAAACAAAACAAACAAAATCAGCTGGGCCTGATGGCCTCCGCCTGTAGTCCTAGCTACTTGCAGACTGAGGGGAGGATCGCTTGAGCCAAGGAGTTTCAAGCTGCAGTGAGCTGTGATTGCAGCACTGCATTCCAGCCTGGGCGACAGAGCCAGACTCTGTTTCTTAAGAAAGAAAGAAAGAAAAAAAAGGAGAAAAGAAAAAAAATTTGCATAGAAAAGCACATCTTAAACTACAGAGGACTTACCAACAGTTAAAATAGGTAGGTGGGGCTGGGGGTAAGCTGTGTTAATGCTGGGTCCCTGTAGCTGCATCCACAGATAAAAGTTGGTGCTGGAGAGGCAGCATGCAAAGCGAAAAGAAGGGACTGCTTTGAGTTCTAGACCCAACGCCTCCGGTAACCACCTTCATTTCTCTGGCTTCTGCTGGCTCATCGGTAAAATGAGGGGTGGTATTTTTATAGTTCTAACACGTTATAGTTCTAGGTGGCTGTTTCATGAAGCGCCGAGCGCTGCTCTGTAGCGGGTCACAAATGTAACTCGCAAGGCTGGGCTCGGCATTACGACTCTCGCCGGCAGGGAGTGGCCATCTTGCTCGCTCCTCTGAGTCGCGAAATTGGCTTTCATGTATTGCTCAGTCAAGCACCACTACCAATATAAACGCCCTCCCATACGACCTCGCTGGAGCAATGTTTACCTCTGTCCCTGCGTACCCAGAGCGCCCACAGGTTCGGGTAGCCCGAAATCTTCCCCAGGTGGGTGTTACATCCCCAGGTGCCAAGAGTGATGGGTCTGACTTTTAACTGGAAGTCTAAAGAAGCGAGCACCCCCACCAATGTTAACCCTTGCCTGAAGTCTAAGGTTAGGCGCTCTCCCTTTCCCCAGGGACCACCAAGCTCACCGCAGAGCGCAGCCTCCGCGGACCCGAGGACCGCCCTGCGCGCAGTCTCGAGCAGCAACCAGGGTAGCACCATTGCGGGCCGGCGGCCGCCGCGCTAGTGACCACTTCCTCCTACTCCTTCTCCTGCTCCGGCCTCCTGGCGCCCTGCTCCAGGCTCTCCGGCGCCCTCCAGCCAGGCACCGGCCGAACCGGGTAGTGCCGCAAGGTGTAATTACTGCTTTGAAACTTAAAAGGCATTTGGAAAGAAACTACGGGTTATGCTTACTTTTTTTGTTTTTGATTATTATTTTGTAGGAGACACAAAGTTTAAAAATAGCAAAAAGTGTGACACATTATTTAAAGAGTTAAAGGAAATAAACGTTTCCAATTTACCTTATAACATGATTTTCATACATTGGATTTGTTTAAAACAGACTGACTACATGGATAACTTTTCTAAGAATTGTTCTTAACTCTGATAGCTGGCTCAACTGATGTAGGCATTAAAATAACGTCAAGATGGATTGCTTGAGGTCAGGAGGAGTTCAATTCCTCCACGAATTGATGATATTTGACTATAGCTTTGTCAGGGTTATGTCCAACTATTGTATAATATGTGTCAGTTTCCTATTGCTACCGTAACAAATTACCCCAAATTTACTGGCTTAAAACAACACAAGTTTACTATATACAATTCTGTAGATTAGAAGTCTCACTTGGCTAAAATCAAGGTGTCAGCAAGCCTGTGTTTCTTCTGAGCTCCAGAGTAGAATTTCTTGACTTGTCTTTTCTGTCTTGTAGTGGTTGCCTGCATTCCTTGGCTCTCACGGCCTCCTTCTCCATCTTCAAAGCCAACAACTTTGAGCTTCAAATCCCTGATTCTGACTCCTGCTTCTGTTATCACATCTCCTTCTCTTCCTCTGATTCTGCTGCCTCTCTTTTATAAGGACCTTTACATTCAGACCACAGAGATAATCCATGATAATCTTCTCATCTCAAGATACTTAATTTAATCACATCTTCGAAGTCCCTTTTGCCAGTTAAGGTAACACATTCACAAGTTTCGGGTTTGTAGAACATGAACATCTTTGGGGCAGGAGGTCATTATTAAGCCTACCACATAAAGCTTCTCATTATCTTATTTTTTATTTATTCCCAGGTTGGTTCCCAAACATAATAAAAGCTATATTTAACTGCAAATAGATTTACAGTTAAAAATTAAAATATTTGACCAGGTGCTGTGGTTCCAACCTGTAGTCCCAGTTACCAGCAGGCTAAGGCAGGAGAGTCACCTGAACTCAGGAGTATGAGGCTATAGTGCACTGTGATCAGCCTGAGTGACTGAGTGAGACCCTATCTCAAAAAAAAAATTAAAATATTCATGTTTAAATGGCATTATTAAAGTGTATGTCCAAGGAATCATTTCATTAAGCATTTACTTTTAAATTCTTCAGTTATCAATAATTTAATAAGCTATAAACCATTTCAGATTTCTAGACCAATGACATCATTTATAATTATTTTCCAAATAATTTGGAGCTTAACCATAGTCTCCGTGTAATTTATTTTGTGGATTCACTTTTAACTAAGATATCACTATATACTGTAGATTCATGTAGTCTCTGTGGCATCCTCATTCTAAATACACATCATAAATCACAGGTAGTATGAACACAAGATAGGGAAACAATGTACTTGGCCTCACTGAATAATATTTAATCTGATTTCTGCTTTTGCAGGAGAAGTATTACTAAACAATTATTCTTTTAGGGCTCATAACTAATTATTATTTTAAAAATATTTTTATGTAGGACTTTTTTTTCTGAGGAGATAAATATGCCTTTCCATATATAGCACACTGCTAAACTTAGTTTATTTAAGAGTCATTGCAGCAAAAAGATCTTGTCAAAAGAGATTCTTGATCATTGTTCCTAGTTATCTTGATCATTGTGTCCAAGTTATTCCATCATTGTTAAGGAATAATTTAAGCAAGACTTAAAATTGATAAAAGAGGGAGAAATAGTTTTCACTTTTCTGAGAAAGATTTACTAGTGCTGAGTTGATATGAATCATTAATTCTCAAACAACTAATTTAATTTTTTGTTGTTACTCATATGTTAGTGAAAGGCTATTGGAAAGAAGGCTTTTTTTCTTTTTTTTTTTTCTTTTCTTTTCTTCTTTTTTTTTTCTTTTTGAGGCAGATTCTCACTCTGTTGCCCAGGCTGGAGTACAGTGACAAGATCTCGGCTCACTGCAACCTCTGGCTCCCGGGTTCAAGCGATTCTCCTGCCTCAGCCTCCCCAGTAGCCACCAAGCCTGGCTAATTTTTGTATTTTTAGTAGAGACGAGGTTTCACCATGTTGGCCAGGCTGGTCTTGAACCCCTGACCTCAAGTGATCCACCCGCCTCAGCCTCCCAAAGTGCTGGGATTACAGGAGTGAGCCACCACGCCCGGCAGAAGGAAGACAATTTTTAAGAGACTTGGGATTTTTCCCTTTTCTTTTTATTTTATTTTATTTTTGACCAATAAAGTCATTTCACACCCATTTCTTTTAAAATCAACTTTAAGTCCCCATATAACAGACTAATAAAATGAAAAATTAGGAAATGTATGGACTTTCATGTGATTCTCTTTTTTTTAAAGAATTTTTATCAAAACTTTAAATGAACATCTGTTGACTCAGCATTTCCATAGTGAACAGTTTATTTACTGAGAATATTTGTGTTAGTAAGCAAAGACAAGTGTACACTAACAAGAAACTGATGAAAAAATAAAAACATTCATTCACAAGAGACTTAAGCAACTGCTCAAAAAAATGAGGCTAATATGGCCCAGCACGGTAGCTCACGCCTGTAATCCCAGCACTTTGGGAGGCCGAGGCAGGCAGATCACCTGAGGTCAGGAGTTCAAGACCAGCCTGGTGAACATGGTGAAACCCCGTCTCTACTAAAAATACAAAAATTAGCCAAGTGTGGCAGCGCATGCCTGTTGCCCCAGCTACTCGGGAGGCTGAGGCAGGAGAATCGCTTGAACCCGGGAGGCAGAGGTTGCAGTGAGCCGAGATCATGCCACTGTACTCCAGCCTGGGTGACAGAGCAAGACTCTGTCTCAACAACAACAACAACAAAAATAGGTTAATATGAAAATATGTCTGACATATACTGTGAAGTGAAAAATTCAAG
This sequence comes from Pan paniscus, assembly GCF_029289425.2. Taxonomy (NCBI): domain Eukaryota; kingdom Metazoa; phylum Chordata; class Mammalia; order Primates; family Hominidae; genus Pan; species Pan paniscus. The sequence continues at coordinate 119,564,461 of NC_073254.2, read as the reverse complement.
TCATAGAAGAGAATGTAGACTGTAATCTAAGCTGTGTTATCTTTTAGCATAAAGGTAGTCATATAAAAACATGGTACAAATGCCTGGTGTACGCACAAAGACAGTGCCTAAAACTATATATCAGAAAACAGCAAGCAGAGAAGAGGAAATGGGAGTGTGGGAAGGAGGGGAAGATGAGAAACCAGCAGGTATTACTTTTAAAATAAAGAGTGTATCTTAAAAATATATACTTGATATCTGGTTCAATTTGGTGTTTGATAAAAAGGAGCTGGGCTCGGTGGCTCACACCTTTAATCCCAGAACTTTGGGAGGCCAAGGCAGATGGATTGCTTGAGGTCAGGAGTTCAAGACCAGCCTGGCCAACATGGTGAAACCTTGTCTACTAAAATACAAAAAAAAAAAAAAAAATTAGCTATGTGTGGTGGCAAGTGCCTATAATCCCAGCTACTAGGGAGGCTGAGGCAGGAGAATTGCTTGAACCCAGGAGGCAGAGGTTGCAGTGAACTGAGACCATGCCACTGCACTCCAGCCTGGACAACAGAGAGAGAATCCGTCTCAAAAAAACAAAAAAAGGAAAAAAATACACTTGATAGAAATATAAGAGGAATATATATAGCCTACAGCTTAACAAAGATTCCCCATATTTCCAAACAGAACATGATGGTAAATTTAAGATATTTAGCATTATTTGGAAAATACATGGTTAGGTAATCTTAAGGTAATCTATATTTTTATTTGATGTTTTGTTATAATGTCATTGTAATAGCACTAAAACATACTTACTGAGTAATATTTAAAAATAATTTCCTTTCTTTGAATAATCCATCAAGTAGTAAATTTTACATTCAATTAAGTGAAAAGGTAAATGAGGAACATCAGAAATAAAATAAAATAGTGTTAGAGAATTTTCCTTAATTCATGCCAAGTTTTGAAACAAAGATTGAAATCTCTGGAGATTTTGGTTATGCTAAGGGTCTATCTAGTGGAAATCAAGATAGCTTTGAATTTTGTCGTTTCCAAGAAAATTTAAGTATTGTATGGTATTTGATAATTTCTAATTTTTTTCTTATGAAGAAAAGAACCTAAATTTCCATAATCTAATTCAATCCCTTTAAAAAAATCAATCATAAACTGGGTTTCCACATATATTTTTTAAAATCTCTTTTACAGTGACACAATTAAGATGCAAATTATTTAGATTTGCTCAAGTTTGCTTGTTCTTGTTCTTCCAAGTTCTAGGTCAAATCCAACGTTAAAATACATGAAAGCTTTTGATTTATGAAGTAGACAATTTTGCCTTCAAAATTACACCACATGACCTCTTCTTATTTGAGGAATATTTTCTTTTTCCCTAGGGAAAAAAATTATCCTAACCCCAAAATGATAGTGTACCTCTATACCTGTAACAGCAACTGGCATATCTGTGCTCAATTATGTTTGTTAAATGAATGGTCCTTGTAAGTACGATATAAGCAAATATCAACCTTCTTTGCCAAGTTCTCCACATGTAAATACTGTTAGAAGAGTTTTTAAAGAAAAATTTAGTGTTTGCAATTTTAACTCTCGTATCTTCTGATTTCTACGCCAATGCTCTTATCCTTAAAGCCACATTTGTCCCTTGGCTGAAGAGTTGTGGAAGATCAGACTTTTAGAACCTATCCATAACCAGTGTTGGCATTTGCAATATCCATGATTGAAACAAAATATTTTCAAACCAACTACTTTTACTAAACATGCAATGTGCTGGCCACTTCAACAGATAACCGGGCTTTGAGGAGGTATAGGTGTATTTCAAGAAATGTACTATCTAGTTAGGAAGAGAGAAGGATACGTAAGACAACAGCAATGGGGGAAAAACCACAATAATATATGACGAATGTTAGATGTGACTTTAAGAGTTCAGGGGGCGGCGGGGGTGTAGGGGCGGAGCCGGGCGCGGTGGCTCAAGCCTGTGATCCCAGCACTTTGGGAGGCCGGGGCGGGCAGATCACAAGGTCAGGAGATCGAGACCATCCTGGCTAACAAGGTGCAAGGTGAAACCCCGTCTCTACTAAACAAAATACAAAAAATTAGCCGGGCGTGATGGCGGGCGCCTGTAGTCCCAGCTACTCGGGAGGCTAAGGCAGTAGAATGGCGTGAACCCGGTACGCGGAGGTTGCAGTGAGCCGAGATCTTGCCATTGCACTCCAGCCTGGGCGACAGAGCGAGACTCCGTCTCAAAAAAAAAAAAAGAGTTCAGAGGAGGGTAACGGAGGGAAATCGGAGGCTGTTTCAGAAGGTGCCCAGCAACAAGTGGGACTTAAGCCGGACTCCTGCAACATCCGAGGTGAGCACGCTGGCCCAGGATCCTAACAAATTGCTAGTCGGTGGCTATGAGTCTTAGATTATCAGGGACTCTCCGGGCTCTGCGGACACGCAGAACGCAGGCGCCACGCAAGCCGGCCCCGCCCTTTCACCCCTCCCCGCGCTCCCCGGCCCCGGGCGCGCCGCCTGGAACCCTCCCGGGCCTGGCTGGGGGCGGGCGAACCAGGCCCCACCTCTGCCGGGAGCGGGACGAGCGCGCAGGCGCAGTCTCCCCAGGTTGTAGACGCTGCGGCCCGGCCCGGCGGGGTGAGTTGAGAATGCGGCGCTTTGGTCGCAGCGGCGGTATGGTCGCCGCAGTTTCTCGGTCTTCGCTTCGGCGACCTTGACCCCCTTGTGGGTGGGCGAGGCTGGAAGAGAGGCTCCCCACCCCACTCGGCTTCCTGATCCCTGGGGGCGCCGGGCGGTCACCGAGGGCCGTGTGAGCGCCGCTCTGCCGGCTCCGGGTCCATGCGGCTGCGGGAGAATCCCTGGGCGTCGGGGCTGGCCTGGGAGGGGCCCGAGTCCCCTGGTGACCTGGGCGCGCGGCGGCCCCACACCTTTCCGTCCGCCTCATCGCGGCGCATTTCTCTTCACATCCTCGGGGTGTGTGTGTGTTGGTGACCGGAGGAAGCCTGTCTAATGACTTTCTGGAAGCGTCGTGTATTAGGAGCTCCGGGGCCGGACTGCTTGGGTCCGCACTGCTTGGGTCCGCATCTCCATCCACCGCTTACTGGCTTTGGGACCTCTGCAAGTCACTTCACTTCTCTTTCTCAGTTTCAAGTGTAAAATGCGGAAAATACTAGCAACTTACCTCCTAAGGTGGTTGTGAGGGTTGCGTGGGTTAATATTTGTGAAGTGCTTAGAACTGAGCGTGATACACAGCAAAACCATAAGTGCTGCTCATCTTTTTGAGCTTGGTATATAAAAGGAGATAGTGACCTTTTCTTCTCTTTCCAACCCCCATAAATAATTGCCCAAGAGTAGGAAAAAAGGATTTTTTTTTCTTAAGGATATGGGCTTTTTGCATAGCCTGTTTAAAAACAAAGCTTTCTAAACAACTTAGTTGCACATCCTACTTTAGAGAAAAGACAAGTGTTAAGTGATGGTGACTTGAAAACTGTAAAGTTTATTGTTTGGAAAACCGCATGAGAAAAATGGCCAGAACATATTTGTGCTAAAAAGAGTTAACATAGCAGGCCTTAAGACTGCTATCCTTAGAAAGGACTGCTTGCAATGTTGGTGCTTGTTTGGCATCTGGGAACTTAGATTTTTGGGTTTGTGCTGAACAGTATGTTTTATGCCGAAATTACCAGCTTCTGTAAAAATCCGGGACACCAAGTCTTTAATGGGCTTCCCTGCGCGGAAACTGCTGCATTTTCACTGATGGAGGAAGGATGTGTTTTGTTTGACCCCTCTTGGGAGGGAGACCGCATAAGGAGCCTACACGTGATTCCTCCAGAGTCCGCTTGTGTCTTTTTCTATTATGATGAGCCTTTATATCCATACTGCATTGTGTAATAAATGTCAGCCATGAATTCAACTATATGTTGAGTCCCGTGCATCCTATCAAAGCTCTAAATGTGGGGGAGATCACGGAGATCCTCAGCCACAGTTTTGTAAATTTGTATAAAGGTAAGGGATATAAGTGCCGTTTTTTTACAAGGATATATTTCCTAGTGGTACTGGGCTTTTAGTGTAACCATCACCTGAATAATGTACATTGTGTCCATTAAGCAATTTCTCATTCCTCACCCCACTCCCATCCTTCCCAGTCTCCAGTGCCCAGACACAATTTTGATGATAAAAAGTATTGGAAGCTCTAATTATTGGACTTTTAATTTTGCCCTTTTGCCTCAAATGGAAATTGGAAAACTACAGATAAATAATTGCCGAATTGTGGGTTACTGTACCAAATGATTCTGTCTGTTTAGACATTACATATGGCAGAAAATCATCTGAAATTGCCTCTACATTACCAAGTTAAGTTTGAGTCAGTGTTTTTGAAAAAAGGCACAGGTTGCTTACAGTATGTAGGTCAAATGCCTGGTTTTGTTTATTATTTTGCTAGCATTATCTGTGTTAATGCTCATCTTTATCAAGAGCTTATCTGTACCACAGCGAGAAAATATAATCAGTTTCTCATAGGCCATTTTCCCTGTACTTTATTAGTTATACCTATCTCTTTTCAGGACATCAAATTTAAATTGATGGAGGTAGGTTTGCAAATTTGAGGTTAGAAAGATCAAATTTGCTGTCTGCTTATGTCTCTTTTCCCTTATAAAAGACTAGATCAGTTTTTGGTAAGTTAGTTGGGAGTTGGAGGGGTTAGAGGTTTAAGGAAAGTGAAGAAGATTTGAAATGGCTCTGTGGATAGTATGTAAGTTGACCAGAAGGTGAAGTGAATAATAATGGACCTAGTCTGCTTTCTTAAGAGACTTTCTCCCGACATGGAGAAAATGGTTAATTGGGTTCATCTAGGATTGGGTTCTGCCAGAGAGGTGATGTAGTCCTTAAGGCTCTGCACAAGTATTCCGGTTCACCTATTTTTGGGTACATGTAATGCTGCACTCTTTGTACATGGGCAACCCCTCTCCATGTCTGCTTGAAGTTAAATGCGCCATGTGACTTGCTTTAGGAAGCAGCTCTCCATTTGCCATTTCCACTTCTCCCTGCCCTGCTGTAAGGGTCATGGAAGGACTTGTTGAGATGCAGCCTCTTGTCAGCCTGGACATTATAGGAAAATATGAGTGGCTGATCAGGCAAGTTGGAAGAACTGGGAAGTTGCTATCAGAGAAGGGGATACTTAAATTAGTGATTTTATAAGGTGGAACTGTAGGGGAGAGTAGATGAGGAAGTTTGGAGGGAGAAGGTAAAGATGAAGTGCTCAAGGAACTCAGAGGCTTTTTCCATGTTCCTAACCCGGAAGCCCTTAATTTATTGCAACTTAGTTCAGTAGTGATGACCGTTGGACTTAATGGTAAACTTGAAAGCTCCCTTATTGTGAATTATGGAATGAATAAATCAAGATTTGGAATTTAGTACTGAATTGAAAGATTCATTACCTTGATCATTGAAAAGTAAGTCAGCAACCATGAAAATTGCGATGTTGCTTAGCCACCAGGCAGGAGAGTAAAAGGTAGGCCAAGCTACTCTAACAGAGATTCCAAAATATAGTAGTTTTAAAAAATGCTTAGCTTGTATCTAAAATCTTTGATAATTAACTGAATTTTTAATAAATATAAGGGATAGAGGTAAATAACACCATGAAGAAAGAGACAAATTCAGTGTGAGACATTATATAACTTTGCTGTCGAAAGAGTATTCTATGGGCCCCCAGCAGTGGCTTCAGTTAGAAGCTTTTTAGGTAGGTAGAATCTCAGATCTTGTGCCAGACTTGTTGAAGCAGAACTTTCATTTTAACAAGACCCTCAAGGTGACTCATGCACTGGCCTGATCTCTTTAAAAAGCTAAAGTCTTAGGCAAGTAAAAGGTTGGAAGAACTGTTCTGTTAATAGATTAAAAGATACTAAAGAGACATAACCAATATCAAGTGCAAACCTTGATTGAATCTTTTTCAAAAAACCAGCTATAGAAGACAATTTAGGGTCAACTAAGGAAATTAGAATATGATGGAATATGAGATGATATTAGAAAATTATTAATTTTCTTAGATATGATTACATTGTTATATAGAAGAATGTGCTTATTTTTAAGAGATACATGCTGAAGTATTTAGGGATGAACTGTCAAGATCTCTACAACTTTCAAATAGTTCAACTATATATATATATATATATATATACACACTTACATACATATATGTGTCTCTCTATACACACATATTGATATTTAGATAAAAACAAACATAGCTAATTGTTAATAGGTGTGGAATTGGTGGGGCACCATGGCTCATACCTGTAATCCCAGCAGTTTGGGAAGCCAAGGCATATGGATTGCTTGAGCCCAGGAGTTCGAGACCAGCCTGGGCAACATGGGGAAATCCCATCTCTACTAAGAAATACAAAAAAATTATCTGGGCATGGTGGTGTGCACCTGTAGTCCTAGCTACTTGGGAGGCTGAGGTGGGAGTATCACCTGAGCCTGGGGAGGTCGAGGCTGCAGTGAGCTGAAATCAGGCCACTGCACTCCAGCCTGGGCCATCAGAGTGAGACTTTGTCTCAAAAAATAATAATAGCCGGGCACGGTGGCTCACGCCTGTAATCCCAGCACTTTGGGAGACTGAGGTGGGCGGATCATGAGGTCAGGAGATCGAGACCATTCTGACTAACACAGTGAAACCCTATCTCTACTAAAAATACAAAAAAAATTAGCCAAGCCTGGTGGCACACGCCTGTAATCCCAGCTACTTGGGAGGCTGAGGCAGGAGAATTGCTTGAACCCAGGACGTGGAGGTTGCGGTGAGCCGAGATCCATCTCAAAATAATAATAATAATAGTAATAATAATATAAATGTGGAATCTAAATAGTATATGAGTGTTCATTATACTGTTCTTTTAACTTTTGTAGATGTTTAAAATTTTTCATGATAAAAAGCTAGAGTGAAAAACCCCCAAAAATGTAGTAGCTTAAAAAGATAGAAATTTAATTTTCTCTTAATATTCCAGTGCTAGTTGTACAACACAGGTATAGAGTGGCTTTACTATGCTTGGCTTACAGCTTCCATTTTTGATCCAGTATGGCTCATCCAGCTCCTACTATTTCCTTGCTAGCAGAAGGGAGGAAAGGGTAAAGAGAACTCATTATCCAGAAGCAATACTTACTCCGTTGATGAAAACTTTAGTTTTGGTCATTCACCTGGACATCATATATTTAGGGGTTGTGTCTTGGTTCAGCCTGGTATAGCAAATTATTATAGACTGGGTGGTTTAAACAACACAGACTTATTTCTCACAATACTGGGAGCTGGGAAGTACAGGGTCAAGATGCTGGCAAATCTAGTATCTGGTGAGGGCCTTCTTCCTGGTTTATAGATGGCCATCTTCTCGTATATCCTCATGTGGATACAAAGGTAGCTTTCTAGCCTCTTATTATAAGAGGCCAGTCTCATTCATGAGGGCTCCACCTACATGACCTAATTACCTCTCAAAGGCTTCACCTCCAAGTACCATCACTTGGGGGATTAGATTTCAACATATCAATTTGGAGTGGGGACACAAACATTTAGTCCATAACGGTATAGTTGGCAAAAGCCAATGGAATATACCATGTGTATACTGATTTAACAAAGATTTATTTCATTTCAAATGATGTTCCCCTCTTCTTCCTCTGTTGATTTCCCGGACCAGTTGAAATTGAAGTCATTTCAGTTTTAATACACATTAAATAAAATATAAAATTTTAATTTTGAAGACTAAAATGTATGAATTTTTTTCCCTCAATCCCTTCAGTAAATAACAGATGCGGGTGAAAGATCCAACTAAAGCTTTACCTGAGAAAGCCAAAAGAAGTAAAAGGCCTACTGTACCTCATGATGAAGACTCTTCAGATGATATTGCTGGTAAATTGTGATATTTGGCATCCCAAATAGTGTTGAGAAGAAATAACAATGCAGGTGACCCTTCAACAACATGGGTTTGAACGCCGAGGATCAACTTGTACACAAATTTTTTTCCACCAAACCTAGATGGAAAATACGCTATTCTTGGGATGCGTGAAAACTGCATACTTGGCAGGCTGACTTCCTAAATGCAGATTCCACAGGGCCCACTGCGGGACTTGAGTATGCACAGATTTGGGTATATGTGGGGAGGTCCTAGAACCAACTACCCCACCCCACCTCCCTGCCTCAAGTATCTGAGGGAAGACTGTATATGTTTTTAATTAAGAAATCTGTTACTCTTTATTTTTACTGTTTTCTGCATAAATATTAGAATCACCTTTTCTAGTTCCAAAAATTCCTGTTGGCATTTTTATTAGGATTTTGTTTAGTTTATAACATGAAGTAACTTAGATTGGCTTTTTTTTTTTTTTTTTTTTGGTCTCTTTCTCATGGCCTATTAAAACCATGTCACCAAGCCACCAGAGCTTGGCAGATGGCTTTTGGGAGCTGCTGGCCTCAGGGCTTGGTTTTCTCTTAAGCCTCATGCTTTTGATTTGGGCCTCTGAGGATTTTCCTCACTTTCTTGCTAGTTCTCTCCATTTAAAGGGATATTTTTAATATATTTTTTCCATTTTAGGTATGCATAGTTGCATACAGCTATACACAAACACACTCACATATGAGTGCCTATGTCTTCTGAAATCCGAATAAGTTCTAAGGATTGTACCAACGTCAGCTTCCTGGTTTTGATATTTTACTATAGCGGTGCAAAACATTAACATCAGGGGAGGCTCAGTGAAGGGTAAATGAGACCTCCTTGTATATTTCTTTATACCTTCCTGTGAATCTAAAATTAGTTCAAAAATTTAAACTCTAATAAATTAGGGACATCAGATAAGGTCCTAATGATATTTAAAGAGATAATTCAGACATCCTTCAGTGCAGCAAACTGGCTATCGAAACATCATCCCGTATTAGTACATGTATAGCTTTGTATAACCACCACCAGTCAAGATACTTGACTGTGTCATCACCACTCTATGTGCTGTCCATTTATAGCAACACCCTCTGCCTTGCGTCCATTGCTCCCTACAACCATGAATCTCTTCTCATTCTATAAATATGTTATTTCATGAACATTATATAAATGGAATTATATAGCATATATCTTTTGAGTTATTTTGTGTGTTCAATCTCTGTGCTTTTTAGTTAACAGCATTTAATACTTTTGAGGTTTGCTCAGTAATGGTAGCACTTTGGTGTAGCAAAGAAAATGTTGAGATTTTGTTTTATCTTATTCAGTAGGTTTAACTTGCCAACATGTAAGTCATGCTATCAGCGTGAATCATGTAAAGAGAGCAATAGCTGAGAATCTGTGGTCAGTTTGCTCAGAATGTTTAAAAGAAAGAAGATTCTGTGATGGGCAGCTAGTACTTACTTCTGATATTTGGTTGTGCCTCAAGTGTGGCTTCCAGGTAAGAAAAGTATTATTTATATGTGAGTTTGTCTGAAATGTTTTCCTTAAATGCTTATTGTGAGTTGGACTGTTGGTCATGCATAGGAGTTAAGATAAATTTATTCCAATTTAGATAGAAATTTTCCAGGAATGAACTTAAAAATGATTGTTAAGGTAAAGTAAAAGGTACGCTATGTTCAGAAAGTAATCAGGTGTGGTTTATAAATACTTGCAGAGGGAATTCAACCTATTTGCAGTAGTTCCCATATCTGGACCAGTCTTTACCTTTTGTATTTACTTAGGAAATGGATCTACCTTTCAGATTAATTTTTTTCTCTCTCAAAACAGATTATTCTGCTGCTTTTGCAAAGTAATTTAAAATCTTAAAGTTTAAAAGTTATTGATATCTGTAATAAAGGAATTTTTTAATGAAATTAAAAGTATATACTTTTTTAAAAAAATAAGAGAAATCTTCATTATTTCACACAAAATGTCCAGAAGTAAGGCCACTTCAGGATTAGTTAATTTAATGGAAAGAACATTAAAAACTGAGGTTTATTCTGTTTTCTGCTGTGCCATCCTCAACCTCATGGTTGTGTTCCTCTTAAAAAACAAAAAAAAAACCTTCTGGAAAGATTCAGCGGATTTGACTTCCCCTCATGTTGCATTAACCAGAATTGCATCTCATTTCTTTACTTACCTAGTGAGGGAAATCGCTATGATTGGTCTGTGTCTCAGTAGTTCTCAGTGGGCTGAGGTGAAGTTGTGTACGGGATTGGGAAATGTGTGTTTGCAGAAGGGCACCACTGGCCTGCCAGGATGCTGGGTGTTCCACAGTGTGCACATTTTTAAATGATAGGGAAATTAACTTTGCCCATGATTGTTTCAGGTAAATACTGTATATTGAGCATGTTAGCCTGTTGGCAAGAAATTAAATTTAATGAGAATCCATATTACTTTTTTGAAACTTTCTCCTCTGGCCTGAAATTAAAAACAAAACAAAACTTTTCAGTATAAGTGTGAGTATAATTTAAGTTTTGATTAATTTGAAACAAACATTTGTAAGTCATACAAAATAAAATTCTGTTCATCTTCAGGGATGTGGTAAAAACTCAGAAAGCCAACATTCATTGAAGCACTTTAAGAGTTCCAGAACAGAGCCCCATTGTATTATAATTAATCTGAGCACATGGATTATATGGTAAGTTAAATTTTGTTAGTTCTTGTGTCCACTAACCACAGCCCCCCAATTTTTTTTTTCTTTAAGCTTTTAAGGTAAAATATTTAAAGATGTTCTATCAGCTTATGGTTTTTTAACCTGAACACAATCTATGGGATACTTCAAGAAAATTAATATTACCTGTGAATATAAAATTTAAATTGGAAAAATTTTAACTATCTCTCTACTTTTTGTTGTTGTTGTTGTTGTTGAGACAGAGTCTCACTCTGTCGCCAAGGCTGGAGTGCAGTGGCGTGATCTCAGCTCCCTGCAATCTCTGCCTCCTGGGTTGAAGCAATTCTCCTGCCTCAGCCTCCTGAGTAGCTGGGACCACAGGTGCATGCCGCCATGCCTGCCTAATTTTATGTATTTTAGTAGAGACAGGGTTTCACCATGTTGCCCAGGCTGGTCTTTGAACTCCTGAGCTCAGGCAATATGCCCTCCTTGGCCTCCCCAAGTGCTAGGATTACAGGCGTGAGCCACTGCGCCCGGCCTTTCTACTTTTCTCTATCATTTTCCTTGTATAATATAAAGAAAAATTCTTTTTAGTTGATTTTTTTGGTAGTGAACTTGCTAATACAGAATTCTAGTGTTGTAGAGAAGGAAGATACTTCAAGCAGTCAGGTCATTTTCTGAAGGGAGAGGGAAGAGCTGGGCATAAGTAGCTTGTAAAAACTTTTCAGGTCATTCTGCTGTTTAATCCTGGTTGAGAATCTAGTCCAGTTTCCTATGTTACCTGTAAGGAAACTATGTAATATTTACCTTTTTGTGGTTATGAAGTAAAAATCCAGGTACTAAAACAAGTTTTTTGTGGGGCGTGATGGCTCACACCTGTAATTCCAGCACTTAGGGAGGCTGAGGTGGGCGGATCACTTGAGGTCAGCAGTTTGAGACCAGCCTGGCCAATATGGTGAAACCCCGTCTCTACGAAAGATACAAAAATTAGCTGGGCATGGTGGCGCACGCCTGTAGTCCCAGCTGCTCAGGAGGTTGAGGCAGGAGAATCGCTTGAACCTGGGAGGTGGAGGTTGCCACTGCACTCCAGCCTGGGTGATAGAGTGACACTCCGTTTCAAAAAAACCAAAAACAAGTTTTTTTATTTTCTAGTTTCTTATTAGCATATCACACTGTTTTGGTAGTATAAATGGACACTATGTTGAAATGCTTCCTCTGTGTTTTACAATAATTTTCCAACTTGAATCTATGGACTCCTAAGGGTTCCTTGAATGAATTTTCAGGAGTCTCAGATTTTCTTTAACATAAAAATATTTTGTCTAAAATTAATATAAGGGTATTTTGGCTCACAGAAGAGGTCATCTTTAATACAGCCAGAAGGGTTGGGCACCAGCTGCATTTGTGTTTTTCTTTGTTGTTGTGAGTCCCAAGTAGTAGTACTGGGGAGAATGACGAAAGAACAGAGGGAACTTAATATATAAATGATGCATTGGAACCAAGGGAGACAGCAATGGTGCCATAGTGTGGCAGTTCAATAAGGATTTCACTTTAGTGGTCTCAAACTCTAGGTGCATCAGAATCTCAGGGAGATCTTGTTATGACAGATTGCAGAGAAATTCTAATTTAGTAGTTCTGGGGTGGAGGAGCCAGAGAATTTGCATTTAACAAGCTCCCAAGTGTTGCCAGTGCTGCTGGTCTGGAGACCACAGTTTAAGAATTACTGAATTAGAAAAAGGTGGGTAAGAAGATTGTGAACATGTAATGTAGCATTGGTGTAATGCATTATGTTTTTGTTGTTTTTTTTTTTTGAGATGGAATCTCACTCTGTCACCCAGGCTGGAGTGCAGTGGCGTGATCTCGGCTCACTGCAACCTCTGCCTCCTGGGCTGGGAGTAGCTGGAATTACAGGTGCCCGCCACCACGCCCTGCTAATTTTTGTATTTTTAGTAGAGATGGTATTTCACCATATTGGCCAGGCCAGTCTCGAACTCCCAACCTCAAGTGATCCTCCCGCCATGGCCTCCCAAACTGCTGGGATTACAGTTGTGAGCCACTACACCCGGCCATAATGCATTATGTTTATAAAACACTTTGAACACTTTCCAACACATGTTCTTAAATGATCACTGGATCTCATGAGGATAAAGGAAACAGGTAATTATAATATACAGAAGAAACAAATTAATACGATGTATTAATGAGTAAACTTAATTGAGGGTAGTTTTCTGAATTGGAATGTGCTTTTGAAAATGTCTTTCCTAACCCTCTACCTCCAAATAAGCGCCAAGCAAAATAGAACAGCTATTTCTTTGAGTCTTACCTATCTCTATATGTAATCAAGCTAGAAGCCTGGCAGTTATTTCCTTCCCCCTTTTTATCTTATTTTATTTTTTAGCCTGTTAACAAAAGTAGACAGAGTGGTATAATGAATTTACCTATACCCATCAACCAGCTTCAGTTGTTGTTGTTGTTGTTTTTCCAGCTTTAAACATTATCAACTCACAGCAAGTCTTGTTTCGTCTAGGCCAGGATTTCTCGATCTCAATACTATTGGCATTTGGACTGTTAATGTTCTGTGATTAATTCCTTGCTGTGCTGTTCTGTACGTTATCGGATGTTTACCAGCATCCCTGGCCTCTACCCACTTAAATACAAGTAGTGGTCCTCTCACCTCTCACCAGTTGTCAGAACCAAAACTGTCAAATGTCCCCTAGGTGGCAAAATCACTCCTCATTGAGAATATCAGTGATTCTCAACAACAACATTGAGAATCGCTGACATTGTCTCACTCACTTCTCCCTACCCATGGCAGTTATTTTGACACTTCCCTTTCCCTCCTCTTTGATATCTAATTTGTTACTGTTTCTACCTGCAAATATATATATATAAAGAATGCCCATTTCTCTCCAGATCCTCTGCTACTATACTAATCTGTTTCTCTTCCTAATGCCCTCCAATCCCTCCAATCTAGTTTATCACATTAGTGAGAGTGATGTTTTTAAAGTGTAAGTTGGGGCTGGGTGTGGTAGCTCACACCTGTAATCCCAATACTTTGGGAGGCCGAGGCGGGTGGATCACTTGAGGTCAGGCATTCGAGACCAGTCTGACCAACATGGTGAAACCCCATCTCTAATAAAAATACAAAAATTAGCTGGGCGTAGTGGTGCATGCCTGTAATCCCAGCTACTGGGTGGCTGAGGCAGGAGAGTCACTTGAACCCTGGAGGCAGAGGCTGCAGTGAGCTGAGATTGCGCAGCTGCACTCCAGCCTGGGAAACAGAGCGAGACTCTGTCTCAAAAATAAAAAATAAATAAAGTGTAAGTTGGACCATATCATGGCCCTGCTTAAAAACCCTCTCGTGGCATTTCATTATACCTAAGATAAACTGCCAAAACTTTCATTTCAACTGTAAGTCTCTGTATGAATTGTCCTCTGCTTATTTCTCTAGACTTACCTGGTGGCTTCCCCTTTGTATTCCCTCCCATGTAATTTAAAGACAAAAGTAACTAAATACCAACTTTGTTATGTGATGTGCAAAATTATTGAGAATATTTTCATAATACTTTCTTAAATTTTATATTTTTTCAGGTGTTATGAATGTGATGAAAAATTATCAACGCATTGTAATAAGAAGGTTTTGGCTCAGATAGTTGATTTTCTCCAGAAACATGCTTCTAAAACACAAACAAGTAAGTTAAGCGATTACTAAAGGAATCTGTGTTAAAATACAGTATTTCATGTAAAGAGTTCATAAATTCATAAAGAATACTTTAGATTTTACTGTGACAGCCCAGCCAATAATTTGAATAAAGATATTATGAGTATCGGCTGGGTGCAGTGGCTCATGCCTGTAATCCCGGCATTTTGGGAGGCCAAGGTGGGTGGATCATGAGGTCAAGGGTTTGAGACCAGCCTGGCCAACATGGTGAAACCCCGTCTCTACTAAGAATACAAAAATTAGCCGGGTACGGTAGCACATGCCTGTAATCCCAGCTACTCGGGAGGCTGAGACAGGAGAATCGCTTGAACCTGGGAGGGGAGGCGGAGGTTGCAGTGAGCCAAGAACATGCCACTGCACTCCAGTCTGGGCGACAGAGCAAGACCCCGTCTCAAGAAAAAAAAAAAAATTATGAGTATCATGCATTCTTAGGTGGCCACCTTGTTATACGTTTATATAACCAATTTGAGAAACTGAAGTATGTCGTGTCTAGATCATGGGCTTTGAAGTCAGTCCTGATAAGTTTGAATTTAGGCTTCCCCACTTACTGGCCATGGTCACTTTTATTGCTTAGTTTCCTTATTTATAAAATTGGGATGATAATTCTGTCTTATGGAGTTACTATGAGGCCTAGAGATAATATTTTCTAAAGATTTAGCAATAGTGCATGTAAAAATACTTGCATAGTACCTGTATTAGTCTTTTCTTGTATTTCTATAAAGAAATACCCGAGATTGGGTAATTTATAAAGAAAAGAGATTTAATTGGCTCACAGTTCCGCATGTTATACAGGAAGCCTCCTGCTGTCATCTGCTCAGCTTCTGGGGAGGCCTCAGGAAACTTTCAATCATGGTGGAAGGTGAAGGGGAAGCAGGCACGTCTTACATGGTGGAACAGGAGGAAAAGATAGACGAGGAGGTAGTACACACTTTTGAACAACTAGATCTTGTGAGAACACACCGACTATCATGAGAACAGCACCAAAGTGATGGAGCTAAACCATTCGTGAGAAGCTCACTCCCATGATCCAGTCACTTCCCATCAGGCCCCTCCTCCAACATTGGCGATTACAACTCGACATGAGATTTGGGTGTGGACACAGATCCAAACCATATCAGTACTTGACACATATGTATGAAATGGTGTCTGTTATTTATTACATAATTGCCGTGTAGTTCTGACACTAACTACTGGGAGTTAGGCCAGACTTCACAGGCTAAGGGCACAGTTGCCCACAGGACTGCCCTCACTTCAGAAACTAGCTGCAGGCTTGAGGGTTCCTAGACCACTGAATTTCTGACCAACTGTCCACAAATTTGGGGGTTCCTACCATTTCTTCAGGTTCAGTGATAATTTGCTAGAATGAGTCAGAGAACTCAGGAAAGTGCTGTACTAACAATTATAGTTTTAATATAGCAAAAAAGGATACAAAACAGCCAAAGGAAGAGATGCATAGGGCAAAGTCTGGGGAGGGTCCCAAATGTGAAGCTTCTGTGTCCACTCCAGAGGGAATGAGGATGCATTCTCCTCACTCTCCCCAGCCCATGCATTCGTGTGCACTAATATACACAAGAGTATTGGTAACCAAGGAAGCTCACTGGAGTTTTGGTGTGGAGAGTTTTATTGGGATTTCATTGTGTAGGCATGATTGATTGAATCATTGGCCATATTGATTTAACTCAGTCTCTAGGCCCCCAACATTCTAATCACATGGTTGGTCTTTCTGGCAGGGCCAGGCCCCATCCTGATTCATCTCTTCAGCATAAACTGTCTAGGGGCCCACAGTGAGTCAGTTTGTTGATATAAACTATCAAATGTGGCCTGAGGGACCCATCATGAATAACAGACACTCTTGTCGCTCTGGAAATTCCAAGGATTTAGAGGGTACTTTCCAGGAACCTGGGGAGAAAAGCCAGCCAGATCCTTTATTATATAACAGTAATGTATTATGTATTTTGTTATTGTATACTTTGTTACCTAACAAATAAATAATACATAACGTATGTTAAGACTGTATAGGATAATAGTTTCTTCCTCCAAAAATAGTAAGTGCTTCCCACATGCCAGGTATTAAATTTTATTTGGTCTGTAGTATTAGAGTAAAACAAAAATAGTTTTATCTTGCCCTCTAGGCGTTAGATTATAGTGGGAGTAACAAGCAAAAAATGCAAATATATAATGACTTCTGGTAAGTGCTACAAAAGAAAGGAACAGATTGCAGTGCTGGGTAATAATATAGTAGTCACAGTGATCAAGAAAGGCTAATATTGCAGAAACATGGTTTGTTAGGAGAGAGTGCAAAGAGATGAAGTTACGAGGTAGATGAGCTGGTCATGACAGATACTGTAATGAACTCCATGGTAAGGAATTTTTATTTTTTTGGAAGTGTAATAGAAATTACTAAAGTATTTTAAGCAGGGGGGTATCACGGTAATTTCATATATATTTTTTTTAAATAAAGATAAGTGATTGCTATGTGGCACACAGATTGTAGGGAGTTAAGCATGGGGGTGGGGAGATCATGAAGAGGGTTAAGGAGGTGATTGTTGGGGGGCCAGGTGAGAGGCTGATAGATACTCATGGGGAGTGAGTGGATTACATGTAGTGAGGGAAGGAGAGTGGGAGGAATTAAGTATTAATACAAACCTCAGGATTTTTACTGAACAGCTAGGTGAATGGACGTGATAATTTTGAGTTGCCTTTGAAGCAGAATTGAATTGCTTAGTAGGTGGCATCAGAAACTGAAAAGCTATATAAAAATATAGTTGCCAACTGTGTTTTCTATAGCCCAGTGTACAGCTGTTTTTGTTAGCCATCGCCCTAATGAGACAGTAATGGTGAAGGAACTGGAGGAGGAACCAGAGAAGGCAAACTCAGGCTCCTGGACAGCAGTAGAAGTGATTAATTTGATCACTTATCATTTACTTATTCAACAAA
Organism: Pan paniscus; assembly: GCF_029289425.2. NCBI lineage: Eukaryota > Metazoa > Chordata > Mammalia > Primates > Hominidae > Pan > Pan paniscus. Next base: position 119,547,273 of record NC_073254.2, on the reverse strand, counting down.
CATTTATTGAATTCTATTCTGCAGCAGGCATACTAGTCGTAGCTCCAATTCTGCTCAAATAAAGAACCAGGAAAATATGGTGGTGAAAGACATGTAACACTACTGGAACTGAAGTTGGTCATAATTCTGTCTGCTGAAAAATGAGCATTAAGTTTCGTTGGCCATAATAAGAAGATAGGCAGGGATATGATGGCATGGGTGATGAAAGTACAAGTTTAGAAATTATTTTCTCTGGATTTTTTTTTTTACCTTAGAGGTTCCCTAAGGTTAAGTACAAAGCCAGTCTGATTTTCATTCAATTTTACTGATTTCTTGAATAAGTATTACAAGAAAGATGCTAGGAAGGGAGCAGAGAATTACGGTATGATGGAAAGTACATGGCTTTGAGGTTGGGCACGGTGGCTCAGGCCTTAAACCCAGCACTTTGGGAGCCCAAGTCAGGCAGATCACTTGAGGCCAGGAATTGAGACCAGCCTGGCCAACATGGTGAAACCCCAACTCTACTAAAAATACAAAAATTAGCTGAGCATAGTGGCACATTCCTGTAACGCCAGCTACTCAGGAGGCTGAGGCATGAGAATTGTTTGAACCCAGGAGGCTGAGGCATGAGAATTGTTTGAACCTGGGAGGCGGAGGCTGCAGTAAGCCGAGATCACACCACTGCATGCCAGCCTGGGCGACAGAGTGAGACTGTCTCAAAAAAAAGAAAAAAAGACAGTAGATGGCTTTGAGTCAGGGGGTCTGGTGTTCAAATTTGACTCTGCCACTAGGTGTGTGACCCCAGGCAGTAATCTGTTTATGTAAGCCTCATTTTTCCTTAGTACTTTATATTTCCAAGGTGCTTCAGGGAATAGAGATTGATAAGACAGTCACTAAATCTTTAAGAGGCTAAAGATCTGAAAGAAGGTGTAAGATTAAACAGTAATGATATGCAAGTAGAGTAAGATTTCTGTTTTAGGTAACAACCAAAGTCCTTCAAATATCCAAAGAGGGATATAATGTTCAGTTGTAGGAACTAAAAAGGAATCATGGATGAGCCGGCTTTCAAGCTGACCCTTAAAGGATGAACTTTGGGCAGGTGAAGATGAGAGAAGAAATCATTTCAGGTGGTGGGAAGCACTAATACGAGCCTTAATTGTGTTTATGGAACCGTGAATAGCACCTGGAGTGGTGGGGCACGGGCTTTTGAGGTAGTTTGAGAGGGAGTGCAGCTTTCAAAGTTTGAGAGATACATAGTTGTTAGTTTAAGGCTTTCGGCAGTTCTAGGGCAAGATGTCATTATCCCTGTGGGTCAAGCTACAGGATCTCTCAGGCAAGTTTGATTTAAAATAATATTCCTTGGCATTCTAGAATAAGTTTTTGGATATAATAGTTTGCCATATTGTGCCTTATATGTGGCTTCCGTATATTTTTATAAAATATTTGGAAAATCAAATATGAAAGTTTTTATTGAGGTTTGTAAGAATGCTGGATATGATTTTGCACTAAATGGTAATCATGAAACATTGTGAAAACACCTATTTATGATAAAAGGAATATGAAACTGTATTATTGTGTTTGGGTGAGAGGATAAGTATGATTTTAAAAGGTTATTTTTATATTTTTGTACTAAGTAAAAATAGTTACTGAGAAGAAAGCCTGTGCCTGTATGTTAAACACATTTTGAAGTTATGCATGACCAGAAATTTTCTTTCTCTTGAAAGCATATTATTAATTCTTTTGTTTTTTTATTCCTTTACTTTTAGGCATCACTATCCTAAAATCATATAGTATATGGGTGGCTCACTCCTGTAATCAGAGCACTTTGGGAGGCTGAGGCAGGCAGATCACTTGAGTCCAGGAGTTTGAGACCATCCTGGGCAACATAGCGAGACTTGGCTCTAAAAATAAAAATGAAATAAATACTATGCCATGTTAACACAAATAACATTTGTAGAAAAGATAACTTTCAAAACAAAAATATAATGAGTGGCACTGTCTTGCATTTTTATAAGACTCTTAAGTGTCTGGCTTAGTAGAAAACAGCTGGATTCTCATATCTGCTTCTGCATTTAATCCTTTGTGATATCACATGCCATATGGCCTCTGGAGAACGGCATTGTATAATTGAGAGTGAATGAAGGTAAAAAAAGCAAATAAAATCTTAGGCTTATTATGAAAATACTTTTGACCTTAAGTACCCTTGAAAGAAGGAAGTTGTCTTCTGACCCACTTGGAGAAGTGCTGAACTGTAGCACATTTGTCTTTATATTTTCTGTCTTCAGCCTTACTTATCCATTAAGGCTCAGCTCAAATCCTACTTCTAGGATGCTTTCCCAATCCTTATCTCTTTTTTGGCACTCAGTGTCTGTGCAGCACACTTTAGAATCTAATAACACACTTTTTTGATGTTTCATATTTATGTTTGTACATGTCTTATTTTCTCTCAAGACTGTAGGTTCCTTAAGACTGGACTCTGGATTATATTCTTTTTGATTTTTATGTGGGTAGACAGTAAATACTTGCTGAATAAACCAAATAGAATGTGACCAGTTTTTGTTGAGGAAGTAGATAGATAAGCTTTGCACTTTCACCCCCCAAAATCCTAAATATTAATATCAAAATTATTTATTCAGTCTTTTAATATCTCTGAGTTTCTGATTTGTACCAGATGCTGCATTAGATGTTGGAGATGCAGTAGTGAATGAGACAGATCTACTTCTAGTTCCTGTCATTACTGATCTTTTGGTCTATTGAGGGATATAGACAAATTGCACTTAGTTATACTTGCCTGTTTAAATAGTGCTGTGATGGAGCAAGTACGAGGGACCGTGAGAACAATTTGGAATAGTATCTAACATTCGACTGGAGGAGTCAGGCCAATTCTATTTAGAAGAATAATCCGACTTAGTTGGAAGCAGAAGAATATCTAGAAATTATCTGGGCAAAAAAGGAACAGATTGTGTGTTCCAGGCAAAGAAAATAGCTCATTGACGAGAGCTCAATAGGTTCAGGGAAGTCTAGATAGCTGAAAAGTTGAGTTTTGTGGTGTAGAAGATGGTGAGGTGAGACTTGAGGTAAGTAAGAACAGATATTTAAGGGCCTTGTACAGATAGAATTTGTTCTGAGGGCAGTGAGGAACCACTGTTAAGTTTTAAGCAGAGAAGTGGCTGATCAGTGATTTTGTGTCTTAGATCTCAGTTGGACTTGTATGGAGACAGATAGGAATGCCTATATATGTATAACTGCCCATTTATTATGTTAATATCAATTTATCATATGACTAAGTAAAGATTTCTAAGGCATAATGGTTAACTGGAAGTTAGTCGATTTTGAGAGTAAACTGGCAAGCTAATTATTATTTCGTTCCAAGCTAGGGGAATTGTGGGGCACCAAGTTGTCTCTTTTTACTCGCTCTTTAAATATTAAACTTCTTTTCAGCTGTAGAAATGGGCAGATTACATTAATACTACATGACTGGTTTAGGTAATTGCATTAAGCAGTTGAGATGAACCCCAGCTCAGGTTCCCAGAAGAATGCTTACAGCTGTGTAGATTTCACATCTGATGTTAGGATTTGCTTATAGAAACAAAACTCCCTCTACCTCCCCCTTCCCCATACATGGAATAAAAAGGTCATTATAATGCAAGACTGAAAATGGGCAAATAAGCATTTTTGTGAGTCCCACCCAGAAATAGGTTATTATTAAAAAGTAGACCAGAAAACTTTGGAGACAGTAAAAAAAAAATCAGTGGTTGAAAGGGGTTGAGGAGAAGAAGGGGTGAATAGGCAAAGCACAGAGAATTTTTTAGGGCAATAAAACTACTCTGTATGATACTATAATGCTGGATCCATGTCATTCTGCATCTGTCCAAATCCATAGAATGTACACTGCCAAGAGTGAACCCTGATGTAAACTAGGAACTTTAGGTGATAATGATGTGTCAGTGCAGGTTCATCAGTTACAATAAATGAACCATTCTGGTGGGGGATGTTGATAATGGAGGCTATGCATGTGTTGGGGTATTGGGGATATGGAAAATCCCCGTTAACGTATGCTCAGTTTTGCTGTGAACCTAAAACCTGCTTGAAAAAAAAATTTTTTTTTTTAAAGTGGGCCATTGTCCTCTGAAAGTCTCATGAGATTTCTCACTTTAATAGTCTTTTAAATGTCATGAGGTGTTCTACAAATATTTAGAGAATATAGGAATTCCTGGTAAAATAATGTAGTTGAATATTGGTTTATTTTTTGTGAAATAGATGACTGACAATCCCATGTTCTTTTCTAAACCAATGCATTTGGCTCATAATTTTAATATTGACGGGATGCCATTTTTAACAAGGTTAAAGAGAAAACAAAATACTATATCCTGCTGAATTTATTAAGCTCATGCTCCTGATTTACAATAGACATGAATTATGTGGGTTTTATGAAGTATGAGTTTGCTGTATCTTTTTTTTTTTAAATAAGAAAGTAAGTGGTGGTATGTTTGGGATCTGAAACTCCATCTGAGTATAATATTATGACCTGTTTCAGTAACAATTTGATTACTATTTAATACTTTAAAAAAAAAGGTGATACATGCTGGGCACATGTATGGCTCATGCCTGTAATCCCAGCACTTTTGGGAGGCTAAGGTGGGAAGATTGCTTGAGACCAGTTCTTCAGGATGAGCATGGACAACATAGCATGACCCTATCTCTGTTTATTTTTGTCTGTTTTTTTTAAGAGGTAATACAGTTCTCTAAAGTGACAGTCATGTTTCTAAGAAATTTGCATTTTCAAAAATAAGCACTAAAAATCGTTGTTTCAGTGTATACAAGGGGCTAGGTTCAAAAAGATAATGACATTTTAAAAACAACCTATTTTTACGTATAGGGTTTTTAATATGGGGTTCCTCATCGGTACTACAAAACACAGTAAAATTATTAGAGTGACTATTTTCTCAGTTTTCCCAAAGATGTCACATAACTAGTATCCTTCCAGATACATAGGGAGATGTTAATTACATGCAGTGGGTACCTAGGATGTTAGGGCGTTAATTTTTTAAGGAATCATTTGAGAAGGACTGCTACAAACTATGACTAAAAAAGCTATAAATCCAAACACAAAACATGTGCAGCAATGGATTACATACAGCTTTTACTTAAGAGTAATGGCTTTGCTATTCATATCACCACTGGCATTTTGTTAGTGTCTTAAACTACTATCACACTTACAAATTGCATCATCTTTATTATAACAGACAGTAGATAATGTTTAAGTGTGTGAATTCTGAAGCTAGACTGCCCGGGTTTGAATCTTCCCTCAACACTAACCAGCAGTATACCTCAGTTTCATCTTTGAAATGCTTCAGTTCTAAAATGGGGACAGTTATCAGAGGTGACAATTTAAGGGAGATACACTCTCAAACTCTCCAACTCTAAATGCAAAATAAGTTCACTTCTCCCTTGCCTATGGGAAGAAAGGGAAGAACCAGTGTTCCCCACTTTTGGTTTAACCAAGGCAATTCACAAATACACCTTTGGGAAAAGAAAGACACCAATTTAGTATTACTTCACAACAAACCCACTATTGGTTGTTTTCAATTTTCTCCTGTGATAAACAAAGCTGTATCTTTGTATACTTGCTCTTTTATTTTGTAGGTGAAATTTTTTTGGAATTTCTTGGCCAAAGTATAAATTTTGATTACTGTTGTAAAACTGCCCTCAAGAAAGCTTGTACAAAGGGTATAGTTGACAATAGTGCCCATAATTCCATATTTAACTTTGTTTACAGTTCAGTTTTGCCATAATGAAGTTTTTAATGTCATTGTTGCCAGGTCATTAGTCTTTTCTGTTTTTAGCCTTTGGGGTCATGCTTTGAAAGTCTTTGCTCTCCAAGATTCTAAAGATATTCACCTAAAATTTGCTGGTACTTTGAGTTTTTTTATGTTTATGATTTAATATCCTTGAACTCAGTTTTTTTGTTTGTTTTTTGAAACAGTCTCACTCTGTCACCTAGTCTGGAGTGCAGTGGCATGATCTCAGCTCACTGCAACCTCTGCCTCCCGGGTTCAAACGATTCTCCTGCCTCAGCCTCCTGAGTAGCTTGGACTACAGGCAAGCACCACCATGCCCAGCTAATTTTTGTATTTTTAGTAGAGACGAGGTTTCACCATGTTGGCCAGGCTGGTCTCGAACTCGTGACTTTAAGTGATCCTGCCACCTCGGCTCCCAAAGTGCTGGGATTACAGGCATGAGCCATCACACCCAGCCTTGAACTCAGTTTTTAAAAAGATAGTTATAGGATCTCTAAGTGTTGAAGTAATTTTTATGCTGGAAAAATTTGAGGTAATATCTTAAGTTTTTTTTTTAAAGTTCTTAGACAAGTTGTTTTGTTGTTTATGTTGTTTTGTTTTTGCTTTGCTGGTATTTCAGCCAGTTTTGTCTTCGAAGACTTGAGGTACATGCAAAACCTATCAGTCCTCAATCAGCTACTTTTTGAGGACTCAGATTATAGGCTTAAAGGTAAACCACAGAGATGTACAAGAGCTTTAAAAACTTTAAAGTGCCGAAAGTGTGCTCTCAATATTCTTTGCATTCCAGGTCTATATTATCTTTTTATGTAAAGGATGACAGTGTTAGTAATATAGAAGTGATAAGTAGAGTAAATTAAATTGCTTTTATTTTTTATTAGTTTTGATTTATTTCCCAAGGTGAGATAAATCCCTTTTAATAAAATAACCTAGCCTGGAAACTTTGTGATTACCTTTTTGACTATGCGGACCACTTTTTTGTAGGTGTGGGTAAAACTTTAGGAGAACAAAAGAAATGATAATAAAAATTTTGTATAGTTTGTCTTTATTGTTGTAGCAACTTTGTCCTCTTACTTATATCATACTTAAAAACATCTTGAAGTTCATTCCTTATTGTATTTGGTTCTGTGTTTATAAAGGAAGAAGAGAATTTTTAATATCATCTAAAATGTTTGCACTGCCAGATTGAAAAATGCTTTGTTATCTCTGAAAACAAAATGATCAAAATAGTTCTTCAGTAGAAGCTATAAGCTGCTTTTTATTAAAACATACAGGCCAGGCGCAGTGGCTCGTGCCTGTAATCCCAGCACTTTGGGAGGTCCAGGCAGGTGGATCACCTGAGGTCAGGAGTTCGAGACCAGCCTGGCCAACATGGTGAAACCCCATCTCTACTAAAAACACCAAAAATTAGCTGGACGTAGTGGTGGATGCCTGTAATCCCAGCTCCTCAAGAGGCTGAGACAGGAGAATCATTTGAACCCAGGAGGTGGAGGTTGCAGTGAGCCAAGATTGTGCCATTGCACTCCAGCCTGGGCGACAAGAGCAAAACTCCGTCTCAAAATACATACATACATACATACATACATACATACATACCTGCATGAATGTCAAGTAATTGAGACTGATTCAGGCATCCCTGTTTTAAACTAGAATTGTAAACTCTCAGTTGACAGCTTCTTAGTAAACACATGCACAACAAGTATATTTAGTGTCTAAACGTTTTCCTGAGATATTACAGTTACCATAAATTTAAGGCTTGGCCGAGTGTGGTGGCTCATGTTTGTAATCCCAGCACTTTGGGAGGCCAAGGAGGGTGGATCACCTGAAGTCAGGAGTTCAAGACCAGCCTGGCCAACATGGTGAAACCCCATCTCTACTAAAAATATAAAATTAGCCAGTTGTGGTGGCGTGTGCCTGTAATCCCAGTTACTCGGGAGGCTGAGACAGAAGAATTGCTTGAACCCAGGAAGCGGAGGTTGCAGTGCCAAGATCGTGCCACTGCACTCCAGCCTGGGCAACAGAATGAGACTCCGTCTCAAAGAAAAAAAAAAAAATTAAGGCCTAAGGTCTCTGCTGTTTACTAGTTTACTATGTATCAATTCTTTATACTCCAGTCATAAATAAGAAATTAGGTGTAAACAGTTATAGTGGTTCCTATAGTGCCTGATACACAAAGGGCATTGATAAATCAATTTAAATTGTTACATTTTGTAAATGTACTACTTAGTAAAATTTAAGACTTGCACTTTTATTTTAAGTAAAACACTTAAATAGCTCTTAGAAATGTTATTCTGGCCAAGTGCGGGGCCTCACTCCTATAATCCCAGTGCTTTGGGAGGCCAAGGCAGGCAGATCACTTGAGGTCAGGAGTTTGAGACCAGCCTGGCCAACTTGATGAAACCCCATCTCTACTAAAAATACAAAAAATTAGGCATGGTGGCGCATGCCTGTAATCCCAACTACTCAGGAGACTGAGGCACGAGAATCACTTGAACCTGGGAGGCGGAGGTTGCAGTGGAGCCGAGATCACACCACTGCACTCCAGCCTGGGAGACAGAGTAAGACTCTATCTCAAAAAAAAAAAAAAATTCTATTTTCTAGTTAAATTATCTTATCTGTTTGACAGTGTAGTTAATTTTTAATATTTTCTCACAGACTTACATGTAAAAGTCAACAAACAGACCCTTGCCACTTGTGTGAAGTGGCTATTTAACCATGAAATAAACTCTTTTTATTGCCACTGCCCTGTGGGTATGTTCTTTCTGGCAGTGCTGTCCATATTTGGTGGCTATGCATGGAGAGCCAGGTGGTGCTGAAAAGCATCGCACAGTGAAGCGTGGATATATCTTGGTTTGACATTTGTCGTCCCTTACTGCTGAAGGGAGGGGGAAAATCTGTTTTTCCATATGTTTATGCTTTATTTTGCCTGCAGTTTTGTCCAGATGGTCTTATGAACATTGTTTACTTTGGGATGCCATCCCAGATGTTTTGAAAACTGTTAGATAAATGTGGCACACAGATACATTTGCATATTATGGTTTTTAAAATGTTATGTGTCTTTGCAAGATTAAAATATAATTTATTTCTAGGAGTATTTTCCCAAGTGAATAATGTGTCTGTGTATATATGTATTTTTTAATGTTTTTTAAAACAGGCCCAATAGGTGTCGTGTATATATATTTCATAAGTATATAAAACATATATAGTTATTATCTATAGGTTATTTCTTCCAGCCATTCAGTTTTCATGTTAATAAGCTAAAAAATATTGTGGCAACATTTATTAAGAATGTTAAGTCTGCTTCATGTTTTGGAAGAAGCCAAAAAAAAAAAGATATTTTTGAGGAGTCATATTTGTTTAGGGTTGCATATACCCAAATCTGTAAGAATCTTGACCTACTGTCTTTTATAATTCTTCTCATTGTACATAAATCACTGAAGAGAATTTAGGTGGTAAAATGACAATGAATTTATAATCAGAAGATTATCATTGTGACCTTGAGCATATCACTTAACCTGTTGGAGACTGAGTTTTGTAAATGTAAAATCAGAGTTAACAGCCTGAAAAAATTGAGTAATGCTTGGATTTAATTTCTCTCTCATCTTAAATCTCTCAAAAATCCCTATGAAACCACCTTTTGGCAACAGCAATAATGAGAGTCTGAACCCATCCTATTCTAGGTTCTATTTACAGTCTCAGATATAAACAAGAAGCAGACTGTTCTGTCTGTAAACCCAGCCAGCATCCATATCAGGGTTCCTCTTGTTTGTGTAGTGCTTCTTAAGTACTGACTGGCTTTTTTCATTTGCTTTTATATTCATTTGAAAACTACCTGGCCTCTTCCCCCTTTTCTTTTTTCCATGCCTGGTGTTTGTACTTCAGTGACCCACTTCATTGATTGTGCTGGCCTTTGCCCCCAAGCTCTAGTGTGGGGTTTATTATTTATTATAATATTTGGAGGACAGGAGAAGAGACCTATCTTGCTAGTTCTTTTCTGCTTTACCTCAGGATTCTGGAGTTGGGAGTTAAAAATAGTTCCTTAATATCTGAACACATTCCAATAACAACCAATAACATTTAAAGAATAAAAAAACCAGGAATAGGGGGAAACCAGTTAATAGCGTTTATAGAAACTATTGTAGCACAGGATAAAAGTTGTTAGAACTTAAAGAAAACTTTTTTCCATGAAATAGGTTTGCTTAATGAAAGAAACATCTTCTGCTGGGCGCGGTGGCTCACACCTGTAATCCCAGCACTTCCTGCTCCTTAGAACAGGGCCACTCCCACTCGGGTTCATCTCCTTTAATGTTGTTTATAGAAGTGGGGCAGGTGTCGTAATTTATTTCCTCTTAAGAACTTGTCAGAGACGTAAGAAGCTAACCTACTAGTTCTGCTGTTTAATCTTGCAGATTTTTATGTGTTTCGAATTTTTATTATGAACAGTCCCCCCAGTGCTGTACCCCTTTGGCAGGAAGAGCAAGAGTAAGAGATGTTCCCCTATTTCCATCAATCAGCCAAATATTTAAAAGTTAATTAGTAATGCAAGGCAGCATGTCAGTATTAGGTGAAAAAAACATGTAATTGTAAAGAACTATAAAATCTAAGGGCTGGCTGGCTACGGTGGCTCACACCTGTAATTCCAGCACTTTGGGAGCCCGAGGTGGGTGGATCACTTGAGGTCAGGAGTTTGAGACCAGCCTGGCCAACATGGTGAAACCTCTTCTCTACTAAAAAAAAAAAAGAAAAAAAATACAAAAATTAGCTGGGTGTGGTAGTGGGTGCCTGTAATCTCAGCTTCTTAGGAGGCTGAGACACGAGAATCACTTGAACCTGGGAGGCGGAGGTTGCAGTGAGCTGAGATTGCACCACTGCACTTCAGCCTGGGCTACAAAGTGAGACACTGTTTTTTAAAAAAGAAAAAATCTGAGGGCTGAAAGGAATTTAAAAGAACATCTAGTTAAAACTAAAGCATTTCAGAACTTGGGAATTTCTTATCAAACTTCAAATTATCATAATTTTGATTCAGAGAGTAATCTGCTAAATACATGTAGTCAACCATGTCAGTAAATGTTAGGAATTGTTCTTTGTTTTCATATTAGTAAACATGAACTGATAATATAATTTTCTTTTTTTCTTTTGAGACAGAGTCTCACTCTGTCACCCAGACTGGAGTGCAGTGGCATGATCTCAGCTCACTGCAACCTCTGCCTCCCAGGTTCGAGTGATTCTCATGCCTCAACCTCCTGAGTAGTTGGGACTACAGGCTTGCACGCACCACCACGCCCAGCTAATTTTTGTATTTTTAGTAGAGACGGGCTTTCACCATCTTGGCCAGGCTGGTCTTGAACTCCTGACCTCTAGTGATCCACCTGCTTCAGCCTCCCAAAGTGCTAGGATTACAAGCCTGAGGCACCGTGGCCAGCCTAATATAATTTTCAAATCTGCATTAATTATACAAATCTGTAAGCACAAAACATGCACTTATGTGTCATATACTTAGGTATTTTACTTTTTGTATTACAGTGTGGTTCTGTTTATTTTTTAAAAACTTTTAATATGAACATTTTCAAATTCACAGAAATGTTGCAAGAATAATACAAAAATTGCCACTATAGGATGGTGATTTTCCTAATTCTGTCATTTCTTCTATTAGCTGGCATTCTCTTATAAGGAAGTCTCTTCCCTACTTTTTCTCATTTAAAAAATCTGTTACCAATTCAGATTCATTCTGTGAATAATAATCTATTATACTACCCTTACTTATTTTTATGATCAAATTATCTGAATTGAACGAGCCTGGTCAAAATCCCTGTGTATTTTGACTTATTCCCAATCACACGTTTTGAGCACTTCCTTACTCTCTGGCATGGTAAAATGTTATGGGTTCATTTTGCATCTTTGCTACCCTGGGTTAAGAATCAGCCTTTTCCCCTAGAAGTCCTTATTTCTTTTCATGGGTAATGGTATTTAGAAGTTAGACCTTTTCTACTTGTTCTCGACTGTTCTTTTACATTTAGTTTTTTAATTCATCTGCAATTTATTCTGTAATATAGTGTGAGGTGCAGATCTGTATACTAAAGTTTAAATTAATTGCTCTAGCAATAAAATATAAAACCAAAGATAGTTGTGTTTATATTCTTCCCCTTCAGGAACACTGATTCAGGGAGATAATCTTATTTAAATTTAATTTTAAATAATGTATATAAATTATGTTAAGTGACATATTTATCTTTACATCTTGTGTCAGTTATTTTTTCTCTAACTTGTAGGTGCATTTTCTAGAATCATGAAACTTTGTGAAGAAAAATGTGAAACAGATGAAATACAGAAGGGAGGAAAATGCAGAAGTTTATCTGTAAGAGGAATTACAAATTTAGGAAATACTTGCTTTTTTAATGCAGTCATGCAGGTAAGAGTCATCAGAAAGCTTTGTAATATGTAAAAGATTCTCTTAATTTATATAGTCATTGGCTCACCTGTAGACTGTCAAATGACTGCTAAATGTTCCTCTAGAAATTTCTCTGTTTTCCTTTTGTTTACGCTATCTTGGGCCATCACCATATGTATACATGTACCTTATTTTCATGCAGGGCTTCTGAAAGGTCTTCTGTGTATTTTACCATGGCTCTATCGGTAATAGTGACCTTTACTAAATGTAAAATGTACTCAACTAAATCTTAATATTTTTTGAAATAGACACTTTTGCTATGCTAGATGAAATTTGAGAGTGTATTCCATAAAATCAGAGGCATATTTTAACTGAATCTGAAGACTTTAATTTTGTTTCCTTTTAGAACTTGGCACAGACTTATACTCTTACTGATCTGATGAATGAGATCAAAGAAAGTAGTACAAAACTCAAGATTTTTCCTTCCTCAGACTCTCAGCTGGTGAGTAATAACTGTTTGAATAATAGCTGCTTTCAGATGAGCCACTGATGTTACCAAAATCTCTTTTCCTAATTCGCAGATCAGTCAACTAAGATAGTAGTCAGGGGGCTTAAAAATAATTTAAAAGCATTCTGTGAAAATAATCAGATTTAAAATTTCTAAAATCATAACTTTAAGGTATGTTATGGTTCCAATATGCCATGGATCAAATAATAAAAAGATATCAAGGCAGCTTTAAAATAAACATACTGGAAGAAACAAAAGAGGTGTGACTTCTATTGAGCAAAATGCCTATAACCCCTATTTTGTAGTTTCTGGTGACGTTTAAATTTAGCATTTTTGTTCTTTAAAGCAAGATGAAATTTTAATAGTGAGCATCTAAAGGTTTTTTTTTTTGAGACGGGGTCTCGCTCTGTCGCCCAGGCTGGAGTGCAGTGGCGCGATCTCTGCTCACTGCAAGCTCCGCCTTCCGGGTTTATGCCATTCTCCTACCTCAGCCTCCTGAGTAGCTGGGACTATAGGCGCCCGGCTAACTTTTTTTTTTTTTTTTTTTTTGTATTTTTAGTAGAGACGGGGTTTCACCATGTTAGCCAGGATAGTCTTGATCTCCTGACCTCGTGATCCACCCGCCTCTGCCTCCCAAAGTGCTGGGATTACAGGCGTGAGCCACCGCGCCCAGCCACATCTAAAGGTTTTTTGAAGCCTAGCCTGATGATAGATTTTTAAGCTAGTGAGAAAGATGAAAAAAAGAGCAGCCCCTGATATTCAGAAGCTGGCCTGGCACCCACAGTTAGGCCATGTTATTCAGATAATCCCACAGAATAACAATCTGATAGTAGGTTTCTCTGAGACTACGATGAAATAAGACAAAGCAAGGCCACTTCATGATTTTGTCTAAAACAAGATCACTTTGCCATTTAGAAAATCTGAAACACCCTCCTTCAGCCAAAATGAGAAATGAATGAATGCTACTTTACTAGTTAGAGATTTATCCTCATTTTAGTCTCCCCCACCAACTGCCGCAATATGTAAGATTTATTGAGATGTCCCATGATAGAATTAGCCTCGCTTTCTGAGGGCATTCACTCTAGAGTAAACCTCTGCTTCCTGAAACCCACCTTCAGATTATTCAACCAGAGCCTAAATCCTGGGTAGGTTCTTTACAGCACTCTCTTACTAGGACACCCTGTGGTTCCCCATGCTGCGTGATCTCCCTCACTGCCACAAGTAATAAACCCACCTAGTTCAACGATAGGTGTGTTTCTGATGGACTTCGGCTGGGAGGTATTGATACTAGTAAGGACAATTTTAGTGAGAAATTGATCAGCTTGTGTGTGTGTGTTTGTGTGTGTGTGTAAGTGTGTAAGTCAGAGTATATGTATAGCTCATGATCTGACTTTTGAAAACAATTAAAGAGTTCTAAAAATGCTTAGCCCTCTAAACATGCTTAGTAATCTTAGATTGTTTTTCCCAGTAGGCATTTTTGAAAGACAGTACTGTTTTATATATATATCTTTGAAAGACAGTATTATTATATATATAACATACTGTTATATATATAATAACCTCCTTTTTATATATATATTTACATGTAAATGTTTACCATATATATATGTATATATAGTCGAAAAGCAGCCTGTAAACATTTGTTCAGCCCCTTAAAAATTTAATGATAGATTCCAATGCCCTATTCTAAATAAAGTGTAGTGAGATCCTTAAAACTACTAAAGGGAAGTTATTGCCTAGTCATTTAAAAAGACCTGTTAAATGTGATTTCCTGTTAAATGCGATTGGATGTTGAGTTTAAATATTTGACATGCAGAGCTGTGTTTCAGGATTACTATATGGCAATTAGATACTGTAGTTAATAACTTTAGGTTTGTATCATTCTAACAGGGTAATTTTGAATCTTATATCTTAGGTTTTTAGGGCATAAAGTTGACCTGAGCTGTGGCACTATTCTTTGAGTTGGTTACTGCCCTTTGAATCACCAGTTTATCTTTGTCTTTTGTCTATATACCGTTTATTTTTTTATTTTTATTTTTTTACCTTATTGTGCTGGCTCAGAGCTCCAGTAACATGTTGAATAGAGATGATGGGAGCAGTCAGCCTTGCCTTAATCCCAAAATTAGGGGAACAAACATTCAGCTTTCTCCCATTATTACATACGAAGGTACGATTTTCAGAGGTGTTCTTTGTAAGCTTGAGGACATTCCTTTCTATTGCTAGTTTTCTGAAAGTTTTATCGGAATGGATGTTGAATTTGTCAAATGCTTTTCCCACATCTATTGAGATGATCATATGGTTTTTCTTCTTTATTCTGTTAATGTGGTGAATTACACTGATTCCTTTTTCAAGTGTTAAACCTATCCTGTATTCCTCTTACAAACCCCAGTTATGATATGCTTATATGCTGCTGGATTCAATTTAATATTTATGTGCATATCAACTGTGTGTGGAAAACTTTTTATTTAATGAAAATATTCTTAAAAATGTATATTATGAGTGTATAACTTGATGAATTTTCACAGCTAACACACTTGTGTAACTAACACCTTGCTCAAGTAACATTACCAGCATCTGGAAGGCCCCTTCAACTCCCCCCCACATTCACTACTTCCCTAACCCACATGAGTAACCACTAACCTGGTTTCTAACAGGATAGATTAGTTTTGCCTGTTTTAATACTGCATATAAATGGAATCTTACTATATACATTATTTTGCATTTGGCTTCTTTCTGTCAACATTATGTGTGAAATTCATCCTTCTTGTGTTTTCAGCAAACTTTTGTTTTCAAAGTTTAAGTGTATTTTTTATTTTTATTTTATTTATTTTTTGAGATGGAGTCTTGCTCTGTTACCCAGTCTGGAATGCAGTGGCACGATCTCGGCTCACTGCAACCTCTGCCTCATAGGTTCAAGCAGTTCTCTTGCCTCAGCTTCCTGAATAGCTGGGACTGTAGGTGCGTGCCACCACACCCAGCTAATTTTTTTTTTTTTGTATTTTTAGTGGAGACAGGGTTTTGCCATGTTAGCCAGGCTGGTCTCAAACTCCTGACCTCAAGTGATCCACCTGCCTCGGCCTCCCAAAATGCTGGGATTACAGGCGTGAGCCACTGCGCCAGGTCTAAATGTACTTTTTAAAACTAAGGTTATTTCCTCATCTCATTTTGAAGGTTTTTTATTCTGTCTAAAAAATATTTTCATTGAGAAAAGGGAAGTGCAACTTGGTACTTGAAGTTTAAAATTACCTTAGATTTTACTTTTGACCCTTGAGGTAACTTTCAGTTAACATGGCAGAAAACACTTTAAAAAAAAATAGACTTTATTTTTTAGAGCAGTTTTAGGTTTACAGCAGAAGAGAAAACATTTTTTTTTTTTTTTTGGAGACAGTCTCATTCTGTCACTCACACTGGGGTGCAGTGGTGCCATCATGGCTCATTGCAGCCTGGGCTTAAGGGATCCTCCCACTTCAGCCTCCTGAGTAGCTCGGACTGCAGGCACGTGCCACTACACTTGGCTAATTTTTAAATTTTTTTTTGCAGAGACGGAGTCTCCCTATGTTGCCCAAGCGGGCCTTCCACTCTGGGCTCAAGTGATCCTTCCACCTTGGCCTCCCAAAGTGTGGAGGTTACAGATGTGAGTCATGGCACCCAGCCCAGAAAAGCACTTTTGACATTCAAAAGCTATGGAAGGCCGAGGACCATGGCTCATTCCTGTAATCCCCTAGCACTTTGGGAGGCCGGAGTGGGAGGATCACTTGAAGCCAGGAGTTTAAGACCAGCCTGGGCAACAAAGTGAGACCCCCCTCTACCCCCGTCTCTACAAAAATTTTAAAAATCAACTGGATATGCTGGCATGCATCTGTAGTCCCAGCTGCTCAGGAGGTGGAGGCAGGAGGATCACTTGGGTCCAAGAGTTTGAAGTTACAGTGAGCTGACCGCACCACTGCACTCCAGCCTGGGTGACAGAGTGAGACTTCGTCTAAAAAAAAAAAAAAACAAAACACAAAAGTCTGTCTTGAGTCCTCTGTAATTTTGACTGGGTGTGGTGGCTCATGCCTGCGATCCCAGCTACTTGGGAGGCTGAGGCGGGAGGATTGCTTGAGCCTTAGGAGTTCAAGACCAGCCTGGGCAACCCTGTCTCTTAAAAACAAAACAAAACAAAACAAAAAAAAACAACTATGGAAAATTATAGCCTGTCCTTTCTGTGATTATAGTGGATTTTTAAGGATAGTTGTTATGAAATACATATGTAACAGTTATTTCATGAATATAGGAATAGGAAAATATATTCAATAGTTATCTTGGAAGATAACATTCTTTAATGTCCCAAGTTTATATTTGGGATCTGCTTTCTATTCCTTGTCCTTTAGGAGAAAGTGTTATTTGTGGGGATAGTACTTTAGAAACCAGATTTCGAGGGGAAAAAAAATTCTAGAATTAAATGGGTTAATCCTTCACCCAATGTTAGCTGCTTTTGTCAAGCTTTATGTCTCTCCCCTTTAAAAGAGGGAGATGTTATGCTGATTTTGTTACATGATTCCACATTATTACTTTACTAGTAAAATATTTGGGGAAAAGAAAGGTGTATAATCATACATTATACACAAATAATCATACATTATTTACTAGCAAATAATGTATGATTATTCGTGGAGTGGTACAAACATTAAGTAGATTAGTGATTTTATTTATTGGAGAGTGCATTAAAGGACAGTGACAAGCAACTAAAGATTGGTGATATCATTTGATCTAATAGTTTTATTAAGCAAAGGGCAGAGGATATGAAAATACCTGTGTTTTTCAAGGCAGGTATTCTGTTTTCCATTTTTATATATTTTATTTATGAAATAATAAAGTTTCTTAATACAATTGAGGCAATTTAGTTGGTGTTATTTAAGCAGAGTGTAACTCAGATTTTTAACATGTTATTTTTAAATTGTACATTTCTGACACAGAGTTGATCATGTTTTTAAAGGACCCATTGGTGGTGGAACTTTCAAGGCCTGGACCACTGACCTCAGCCTTGTTCCTGTTTCTTCACAGCATGAAGGAGACTGAAAAAGGACCACTTTCTCCTAAAGTTCTTTTTAATCAGCTTTGTCAGAAGTGGGTGCATCTACATTTAATATAAATAATTATGAGTTACAAAATACTAATGTATTCATCACTTAACATGAATAGTCGTTTTTACTGTAACTTTGCTCTTATTGCCCTGACTATGAAGAGAACTAAAATTTATTAGTTACAGCTCTATGCTTTATGAAAATTATATCTCAGTCCTCAGAAGAAGCAGCTTATCCTCATATATAAGGAAATGGAGACACAGAAATTAAATGGCTCACCTAGTCTGAGTGAAAAGCTGAGAATCAAATGGAGGTCTGTCCTGACTTGGATGCCTATGTTGTAATACCATAAAGTGAGAAAACCATAGAGTTGTAAAATCTAGAAAGTACCGTAAGATAACATCTAATCTAGCTTTCTTATTTTAAAAGATGAGCTGTGAGGCAAATAGAGTTTAAGTGAATTTCTCAAGGTATTACAGTATGTTTAAAAACCAAATCCTTATGTGCCTGGAAATAAACACATAAAGGATCTGACTTGACGTTAATGCATTCATGTATTCATTTATATAAAAAATTGAGAGCTTGCTTTTTATGAGGTACTTGCTGCAATTCAGGGGTACACAACATATATTGCATCACAAATGCACCCTGTCCTCATGGAACTCACAAGCTAGTCCAGTCCACAATTACTAAAATATGTAGAAGGAAAATTCTTTGAATATGAGCTTGCGTTTTTGTATATCTATAGACTTTAAAATCTCATTTTAATTAAAACTAGTAATGAATGCCATGATATTTTAAATATAGTCCAAAATAGAGGGCTTAGTATATGTTTCATTTGGTTGGCAAATGATGTTTCTTCAAAGCCTGAGGACCAAAAAAACCTGCAAAATTCTCAGAGGCATGAGTGTCTCACAGAGTTAAAAAGTTTTTAGCACAGCCATAATAAAGAATGAAATCATATTCTTTGCAACAACATGGATGCAGCTGGAGGCCATTATCCTAAGTGAATTAATGCAGGAACAGAAAACCAGATACCACATGTTCTCATAAGTGGAAGCTAAACATTGGGTACTCATGGACATAAAGATGGCAACAGTAGAGAGTGGGGATTACTAGAGGTGGGAGAGATTGAGGGAGGAAGGGTTGAAAAACTAACTATTGGGTACTATGCTTAGTACCTGAGTGACGGGATCATTCGTACTCCGGACCTTTGCATCACACAATATACCCAGATAACAAACCTGCACATGTACCCCTTGAATCTAAAATAAAAGTTGAAATTAAAACAAAAAAAGTTATTAGGTCATTGTATGCTTTAGAAATTTGTTTCTGACTTTGCCAGAAATAACTTGTTTTGTATAATTTTCTTCCTGGTTATAAAGGTTTATTAACATTTTAAAAATTACTATTAAAATAATGGGCACTGATAAAAATTCAAACTCCTCTCTATCTTTACTCCTCAGAAGTAACTATTATCTGATTCTTTCCAAAAGTGATCATACATACACAGACATATGCAAATTTTTTGCAACTTGCTTGATATATTTTATACATCTTTCCATGTTAGCACATGTGTGTATAACTTACTCAGTTTTGTATGTATACACTGTACTTGCGGAAGTGTATCCATACATCTGTAGGATAAATTCTTAGAATAACTAGATCAAACATTATTTGAAGAGTTTTATTTATTTTTTGTATTTTTTAGGAGACAGGGTCTCGCTCTGTGCCCAGGCTCAAGTGCAGTGGCCCAATCATAGTCGAATTCCTGGGCTCAAGCATGCCTCCCTGCTCAACCTCCCAAGTAGCTGGGATTACAGGCATGAGCGTCATCCATGCTTGGCTGAAGAGTTTTAAATTGCCTTTTTTTTTGTTAGTTTTATGGTGTTTACTTTTAAAAGAAGTATACATTAGACAAATATATTTTTTTAAAATCAAGTAAAGATTTAAGCCACATGTGTTTGGGTTTATTTCTGAACTATATTCTGTTTCATTGATCTACATGTCTTGTCTTTACCCCAAAGCCTACACTGTCTTGATTACTGTAGCTTCATAGTAAGTCTTGCAATTGAGTAGCATAAGTTCTCAAATTTTGGTCATCCTTTTCAAACTATTCTAGGTCCTCTTTTTTTTTTTTTGAGATGGAGTTTCGCTCTTGTTGCCCAGGCTGGAGTGCAATGGTATGATTTTGGCTTACCACAGCCTCCACCTCCTGGGTTCAAGCAATTCTCCTGCCTCAGCCTGGGATTACAGGCGCCCGCTACCACACCCAGCTAATTTTGTATTTTTACTAGAGATGGGGTTTCTCCATGTTGGTCAGGCTGGTCTTGAACTCCCAACCTCAGGTGATCTGCCCACCTTGGCCTCCCAAAGTGCCAGGGTTACAGGCGTGAGCCACCGCGCCTGGCCGGTCCTTTGCTTTTTTATGTAAATTATAGAATCAGATTGTCAGTTGGGATTGTTTTGAATGTGTAGATCAATTTGGGGAGAATCAACATCTTAACAATGTTGAATCTTTTCATGTATGGTATCTTACCAGTTTTCTAGGTCTTTGATTTTTCTCATCAAGGGTGTATAGTTTTCAGCATACAAATCCCGCACATATTTTGTTAGATTTATCTTAAGAATTTCATGTTTTTATGCTATTTATTGTAAATAGTACTCTTTTTAAAAAATTCAATTTCCAATTGTTCATTGTTAATATACAGAAATACAGTTGATTTTTGTATGTTGACCTTGTTTCTTGCTACCCTACCCAACTTGCTTTACTAGTTCTCTTAGCTTTATGTTGATTCGTTGGTATTTCCTATGTAGACAATGTCATTGGCAAATGAAGATTGTTTTCTTTCTTTCCAATCTGTATCATTTTATATCTCTTTCTCATTTTATATCACTGTCAGGGACAACCAATACATATTGCAATAGGACTCTTCTTGGAAAAAAAATGAAAAAGGACCACCAATACAATGTTAGAATGGTGAAATAGGCATCTTGCCTTATTCCTGATATTAAAGGGAGAGCATGCAGTCTTTCACACGTAAGTGTGATAATAACTATAGAGTTTTCATACATGCCTTTTATCAGGTTGAGGAAATTCCCAATTATTTTTAGTTTTTCTTTTTTCTGAGAGTTCTTATTAAGAAATGGATTCTTTAAAAATGCTTTTTCTGTATCCAAATAATCTTTTTTTTTTTTTTTTTTTGTCTGTTGGAATAGTAAATTGTATTGGTGGATATTCTGGCTAGCTTTAGTAAGGTATATGTGACATAAAATAAATTGTACCTATTTAAAGTGTACTACTGGGGCCAGACACAGTGGCTCATGCCTGTAATCCCAGCAGTTTGGGAGCCAAGGTGGGAGAACTGCCTGAGGCCAGGAGTTTGAGACTAGCCAGGACAACATAGGGAGACTCTATGAAAAAAAAATTATCCAGAGGTGTGATGGTGCACACCTGTAGTCCCAGCTACTCTAGAGGCTGAGGTAGGAGGATCACTTGAGCCTAGGAGTTTTGAGTGTTCAGTGAGCTGTTAATGTCATTGCATTCCTGTCACCCCTGTCTCTCTAAAAAATAAAATATACTATTGGATAAGTTTTGACATATCTATACACTTTGTGTGTGTGTGTGTGTGTGTGTGTGTGTGTGTGTATGTATATATATATATACATACATTCATTCAATATAATGAATGTATCCATCACCCCCCAAAGTTTTGTTGGGCCCCTTTATAATCCCTTTCTCTAGAACCTGTCCCCTAAACTCCATCCCTGGGTGGTATACCCCTTACCTGTTTTTTTTTTTGTTGCAATAGATTAGTTTGCATTTTGGGGAATTCTATAGAAATGGAATCATACAGGGTGTACTCTTTTTTTATCTGACTTCCTTCACTTGGCATAATTTGTGGTTTACTCATATTGTGTGTATGTGAACCAGTCTCTTGAAGTTTCTGTTATAGTGGTGATTATCACACACTTTGACCACTTGTGATGAGCCTTATTTGGGAGCAAGGTCTTCAACTTTGTGGTTTTTGTTTGTTTTATTTGGTTTTCTGCTTCTGCATTAGTTCACTTAGGGTGATGGCTTTCAGCTGCTTCCATGTTGCTTGCCGCAAAGGATATGATTTTGTTCTTTTTTATGGCTGTGTAGTATTCCATGGTGTATATGGACCACATTTTCTTTATCCAATCCACCATATATGGGCACCTAGGTTGATTCCATGTCTTTGCTATTGTGAATAGCACTGTGATGAACATAGAAGTGGATTAAATTTCTTTTTCTTGACAGTCTCCTAATTTATGCTTGTACATATATTTTTCTCTCATGCCTTGAGGTTTTTAAAAGTCCTCTCCTCTTTCTCATGGCAATACTTTTACTAAAGTACATTTCCTGGGAATCCTTAGGGTTCCCCTTATTTTGAATAGGCTGAATATTTTCATATGTTTGGTGATTTTTATCTTTTAATCCTTTAATAGGTTTGAAAGTCTCTCTTGATATGGGTAGCTCAGATAGGCTCCATCATAGAGTCTAGAAATCATCCTATGATTTTTTTTTGCCCATTCCTAGGTTAAAAAAACAAAACAAAACAAATCTAAGTTTATTAAATTTTCTTCAGTGGTTTAGAAGGCAGTAAATAGTTTTTGCATTGGTTGAGAAGGAGCTATAGGCAGAGACATGGTGGAGGCAGTTTCTCTTTGTTCAGGAATGATTTCCTCCTTGTGTGTCTGCTTTGAAAGCCATAAACTGCCCCCTCCTCCTACCTACCACTTGGCTAGTGAAGATCTCTGAAGGATTCTCCTGTTCCCTCCTCTAGTCATCTGCTACTTCACTGGCCTTCCTTGGAGTATACAGCATAAGTATAGGGTTCTGCAGTTTCTGCCTCTCCTGATGCCAGCTGTGGAGGTCCAAATAGGATTAGAATATGTGTCCATCTTGGTTTCTGTCCTCATCTCTAATCTAGGAGGTGGGTTCTGTCCACCAAGTGCAGGTAGGGAAGCCCATCAAGGTAATAAAGTATTGTCAGCATGTTGCCATGTGCTGCTAGTTAGCAAGAATGTCTGGAGTGGTGTTTCCTCTTACAGGCTGGATTGATGACCGGTTAATGTTTTAGCAGTCAGGGACTCACTTTCTTTGTATTATTAGGATTAATATTTATCCTGAGATAATGAAGAATAATGCTGAAAGTACTGCACTTGGCCGGGCGTGATGGCTCATGCCTGTAATTCCAGCACTTTGAGAGGCTGAGGTGGGTGGATCATTTGAGGTCAGGAGTTCGAGACCAGCCTGGCCAACATGGAGAAACCCCACCTCTACTAAAAATACAAAAATTAGCCGGGCACGATGGCAGGTGTGGCCAGCAACTGTAGTCCCAGCCACTCAGGAGGCTGAGGCAGGAGAATTGCTTGAACCCAGGAGGCGGAGGTTGCAGTGAGCTGAGATTGTGCCACTGCACTCCAGCCTAGGTGACAGAGTGAAACTCCATCTCACAAAAATAAAAATGAGATAATAATTAAAAATAATTAAGTACTGCACTCTGTCAAAAGACCTGTAGTTATGTTAGTGGCACTTAGCTTGTTCTTCAATTTTCTCAAGCATAAAGTAGAACTTATATTAATTATAAATTCCTGAACAGTGCTGTTTTGTATATCACATGAGATATGTTGTAAATATCATAAATAGTTGTAAATGTGTCTTCTACTATAATATATTCTCATTATTTTGTATTTTGACAGAATTATTTCTTCATCTTAGGTCAGAACACTTTCTAGATTTAATACTTGTCTGCACTTAAGGCAAAATGTTCATTTTAGCATAGAGTTTACTGTAGGTTACTTTTTAAAGTTACTGAAATCAACCAAATATTTCCTATGTCAGTGTCTCCATGAATAGTACCTGATCTTTTTATTAAGTTAATACAGAGGAAATTTAATTATCAAGTCCTTAAAAAATATATTCACAGGGAGATCAACTTATAGTCCTTTATATGAAATAGAAACACTCTCTTGCTTTCCTTTTGGTTAAGGTAGGAAGATAATAAATCACAGTGGCTTGGGTTTGAATACTGGTTTATTTGCTAGCTGTATGACCTTGCAAATGTTTTAAACAATACCGCTGAGCCCTCATGTGTAAGTTGGAGAAAACAGTACATCCCAACAAAGTTGTTGGAGGATTATGCCTGAACATGTGAAAAACTACTAGTATTGTGCTTAACATATAGTAGTTGCTTAATAAATGATAGCCATATTCTCAGTGCACACTTAAGATCACACCCTAATTGGACCAGTAATCACATTTCGTCTATTTAGTTGGAAAAGTAGTAAACTGCGTCTTTATGCCATTTTGTGTGTGTGGGTGTGTGTTTTGGTAGAGAACGGGGTTTTGCCTTGTTGCCCAGGCTGGTCTCGAACTCCTGAGCTCAAGTGATCTGCCCCTTGGCCTCCCAAATGCTGGGATTACAGGCGTAGGCTGCCTCACCCGGCTAATAATATGCTATTTCAAGTGCATTTAGAGAAGAGTGTTGATGAACCATGGAATGATTATTCTTTTTATCTTTCCTCTTTTGTTTTTAAATCACAGGGCACCTCGATTTAAAGATTTCCAGCAACAGGACAGTCAGGAGCTTCTTCATTATCTTCTGGATGCAGTGAGGACAGAAGAAACAAAGGTCAGGTTTCTTTATGTATATCATGTATTCTCTTCAAGAAGAGCATACAAAACTAAGGGATTATTGGGGGGCCAAGGCGGGGTGGATCATCTGAGGTCAGGAGTTTCAGACCAGCCTAGCCAACATAGTGAAACCTCGTCTCTAATAAAAATTAGCCGTGCATGGTGGTGCATACCTGTAATTCCAGCTACTTGGCAGGCTGAGACATGAGAATTGCTTGAACCCAGGAGGCAGAGGTTGCAGTGAGCTGAGATCACGCTACTGCACTACTCCAGCCTGGGTGACAGAGTGAGACTCTGTCTCAAAAAACAAACAAACAAAAAACAACTAAGTAAGTAATTTCTATTACAATTTAAAAGTACAGTTGAGAAATAATTTAATTTTTTAGAGTAAATATTCTAGATATTTTTTCTTTCTTCTGTAAGATATTTACCTTTATCCTTTTACAGCCCTATTGTCCTTTTTAGTTAATGTCCTTTGGCTGTAAATAAAATAATTTAAACTAGCTTAAGTAAAAAGGAATTGGGGCCAGGCATGGTGGCTCATGCCTGTAATCCCAACACTTTGGAAGGCCGAGGCAGGTGGATCACCTGAGGTCAGGAGTTCAAGATCAGCCTGGGAAACATGCTGAAACCCTGTCTCTACTAAAAATATAAAAATTAGCCAGGTGTGGTAGCGTGTGCCTGTAATCCTAGCTACTTGGGAGGCTGAGTGCCACTGCACTCCAGCCTGGGTGACGGAGTGAAACGCCGTAAAAAAAAAAAAAAAAAGGAATCTTAAGATGCAGGGAGATATTCCTGGGCGATAGGGGGATATAGGAACAGGAAAGCTGTCAGGAATCCAGAAAGCATTCTTCTTCTTATCCTAGTTTCTCTGGCTCTGTAAATTTTCTTCATTTTTCTCCATGCAGACCAACCAGTATTTGCATGTCATAGTTCCATGTATGTAAAAACTATACTGGCTATTCATGATTCTCGATTTTTAAATTCCCAGTAGATAGAAACTTCATTATTCCATGTTGGATTAAATTCCACTCATGGATCAGTTGTTTGTGGCTAGGAGAGAGGAGTCCCAGCCTCTTGGATGAGAGAGCATTTCTCAGAAAAGGAATAGCCTGTGGACTGGATAGATTCCCCAGTGTTGATTGTAGGCCTGTCCCCTAACTGATTGGCTCTTTATTGACTTTAACGTTAAATTAGTTAAATTCAACTTCTTCTGGGGAGGGGTTTCCTGTGCACATAGGATCAGTTTATCAGAGAAAATGCAAGATATTAAGGATATCAGATACACAGCACACATTCTCCGTTTTCCTCCCTCTTACTCATAGAAGACATTGCTGATCGTTCCTAACAGTCCAGGTGAGTTTGGGTTCAGCCTCAGAATTATTTTCTGAGCACAGCATTGTGGGCAGCCCTTGTCAGTCATAATTGGAGTAATAGGTGAAAACCTGTTTTCCATTCAAGGCAAATATACTTCTTAATCTATATGGTAATATGTAATAAAAGCAGCCAAGTGTTCAGTGAAGTGCATATGTGCTTGTGATAAGTAGTGCTAGGCAAGATGGACCTTCCTTTTTAAAAAAAAATTCTGCCAGATATGGTGGCTCATGCCTGTAATCCCAGCACTCTGGGAGGCCAAGGTGGGTGGATCACTTGAGCTCAGGAATTTCAGACCAGCCTGGCCAACATAGTGAAACCATGTGTCTACTAAAAACACAAAAATTAGCCAGGCGTGGTGGTGCACACCTGTAATCCCAGCTTCTTGGGTGGCTGAGGCATGAGAATCGCTTGAACCCGAGAGGCGGAGGTTGCAGTGAGCTGTGATCGCACCACTGCACTCCAGCCTGGGCAACAGAGCAGAGCCTACCTCAAAAAACAACAAAAATCCTGTTTTAATTGTAGTGTGGCAGTGTCTCTTTACTCCTAGTGACCAGTTTCCAGTGAAGAGAAAATTAGAGTTCTAATATTTTCTTTAAAGTTTCCTTTAAAAATAAGGATTGAGTTAATTACTCTCTCCTGCTATAAAACATCATGTATCACAATCCTATTTTTAATTGTCTGTTTATTGACTTTCTTATTAAGCTAATTGAATTCAGCTTTTAGAGGTGTCATTCCTTTTCTGCCACCTCTCTACTTTTACATATTTGATCATAAACCCTACCACTTTCTATTTAGATTTATGTCCCTATCTGTCAGCTTTCTTAGATTGTGATCTCTTTGAGGAATGGTACTATGTATTGTCTCTGTCCTGTGTGCCTTGCACATAGTAGGTGTTCTGTGAATTTGTGTGTGTGTGTGTGTGTGTGTGTGTGTGTGTGTGTGTGTGTGTGTGTGTTTTGAGACAGGGTCTCACTCTGTCATCCAGGCTGGAGTGCAGTGGCATGATCTCAGCTCACTGCAGCCTCTGCCTCCCAGGTTCAAGTGATTCTCCTGCCTCAGCCTCCCGAGTAGCTGGGATTACAGGGTGTGCCACCATTCCCAGCTAATTTTTGTACTTTTAGTAGAAATGGGGTTTCACCATGTTGACTAGGCTTGCTTATTTATTTAGACAGTGTCTTGCTCTGTTGCTTAGGCTGCAGTGCAGTGTTGTGATCTCGGCTCACTGCAACCTCCAACCTCCTGGGGTCAAGTGATTCTCCTGCCTCAGCCTCCTGAATAGCTGGGATTACAGACACATATCACCAAGCCTGGCTAATTTTTTTTTTTTTTTTTTTTTTTTTTTTTTTTTGTATTTTTAGTAGAGACAGGGTTTTACCACTTTGGCCAGGCTTGTTTCGAACTCCTGACCTCAAGTAATCTGCCTGCCTCGGCCGGCCTCCCAAAGTGCTGGGATCACAGGCATGAGCTGCCACTCCGGGCTCCCTGTGAATGTTTTTTGAATGAGTTGTATGTGCTTAACCTTAAACGCAACTTTTTTTTGAGAATTTGAATTGGGAAGAAATCAAAATAATTATTCTTATATGTTATACTAGCTAGTTTGTGATTTGCAATTATTTTGAATATGTTGTATTTGAATAAACTAATAAACCGACAGGATAATACTGTGTTGTTTTACCTACATTGTGTCTAAAAAAGAAAAAAAAAAGAGATTTATAATTAGTTAACCATTGAGGATATTAGCATAGTCCCCTAGCTAGTATTTGATCACATTTTCTTAGAGCTAGGAACTGATACTTAGAGTTGAGCTTCAAACTCAAGTCTTTCTGACTCCCAAACTAATGATCTTTCTAATTCTATAAAATACTGCTGATTGAAGTTTAAATGCTTGGACATCTGTAGTCAGTAGAAATAATGATTTTAAGTCTGCTATTTAAAATGTAACCACAATTATTTTACTATTTGTAAAAGTATTAAATCGGATTCAATAATTATGGTATATTGCTGTTCTTGTTGAGGGGTAGATGCATGTTGGCACGGTGGGAACAGGTTGCTTTTTGTATTATGAACAATAAATGGGCCTACAGATGATACGAGTTACTTTAAGATTAATTCAGATTTATCAATTGCTAGAATTATTTTTTTCCCCATGATTTGCAGGAATACGTTTACTATGTGGTGGTCATGTATCATTAAATGGAATTAAAAATTATGTAAGTGGGCTGGGCATGGTGGCTCATTCCTGTAATCCCAGCAGTTTGGGAGGCTGAGGTGGGCAGATCGCCTGAGGTCAGGAGTTCGAGACCAGCTTGGCCAACGTGGTGAAACCCCGTGTCTACTAAAAATACAAAAATTAGCCAAGCATGGTGATGCGTGTCTGTAATCCTGGCTACTCAGGAGACTGAGGCAGGAGAGTTGCTTGAACTCAAGGTGGAGGTTGCAGTGAGCTGTGATCGCGGCACTGCACTCTAGACTGGGTGAGGGAGTGAGACACGTTCTCAAAAAAAAAAAAATTAGTAAGTGAAGTTAAAAGTCATGTGAATGGATTAAAATTATGTCTTGGGGTTTTTTTTCTGTTGATATTATAAAAAAAGTAAAATATATCCCTGTCACTTTTTTCTGTTTTACCTCTATAATTTGATAGCAGTCTTTGTTATAATTAAATTATTGTTTAGTCGTAATGGTGCATTGGGATGCACAGTATCTTAGGCAGCCCAGCAGGACACATTGGTTTTGAAAGCTCTTATCTTTCTTGCACTATTTGAGGGCTTTAAATGGTGCAGTAAAATTAAAATGTCAAGTCTGTGGATCTATTCAATTTCATAAGCGAGGACAGTCCTGACGGTCAGCTACAGTGAGTATCAGGGCAGGAGCTGCATTGTCTGGCCTGGGAACTCCACAGCTGTTAATCGTGCTGTTGTTGTAGTGTGTCACTGCCATGTGTTTCTTGATTGAAGGAAGGCTACAGTGTTATGTCTGCCACCAGAATCTTTTAGTAATGATGAAAAACTACTGACCTCCTTTCATATGGTTTCATTAAAGTCTTTTCTGAACTACAACATTGAGGAATATACTCTTGCTGAATATAGTACTTAAAGGATCATTTGTGCAGAAATTGTAAATTTTTCATGTACAAAATCAAATTTCCTAGAAGTAGTTCTTTTATAAGACAGTCTTTTTATTTTATACATTTATGCTTCTTTGTTTTTTCCTTATAATTTGCACAGTCACTAAATTAATGATACTATATTTTTATTATCTTCAAGATTTATTACTGTAATATATTTTTGGTTAGAATTATTTTAAAGACAGAATATCTCAGCTAACTTAAACTGTACATTATTTTCATTCTTGTTTTTAAAGTATAAGGTGGAGATTTGAAATAGTTGAACCTTGATACTGCTAATTGATTAAGTGCTACAGTTATTAACAGCTCCCTGACCAAAGTATGTATCTTTCTTTTAACCTAAATTGTTCAAAGCACAACTCTTAACAATGAGGAATTGTATATGGACGTAAACTCATTTATTTTCCTCAACTTGATGAATTACCTATTAATTGACTTTTAAACAGTTTAGAGTAGAGAATATAAATTCACGGTTAGGATCAAAATTAAAAAGCAAAAGTCTAATATTTAAAAGTTAATAATGTAAACAATTTCATTTTACTCTTTTTAGAGTGTAATCACAGCTTTTTAGCTTTTTTCCTGCTGCTTGAATTGGTAGCTTCTTAGCTTCTTTTGAGTGATATGACATTTCAGGATATATAGCAAAGTTTCATTAAATCATATCAAAAATCATGTCTGAATTAGTAAAATGTTTAAATTGTAGGATAAATTTACAGACTAAGTTGAGTTAGAAGTATTTCTCTTGAGTTGTTTGAAATGTTATGATTATCTGAAATATTTGTGAGTGAACATTGGTATTTATTGGAATTTTTCATTTAAGTTCATTAAATATTTCTCCTGCATGGAATTTACACAATTCCAATTTGCTTACTTTAGTTCAATAAATTCTTTTTTCAAGGTGTAAAAGTCAACTTTAGCTTAGACAATGTCTGAATTATATCAACTTTCAAATTTATTGAGTCTGAATTGAAGATTATTTCAGTATTTAATAGCTTCTGGGAGACATTTTATTGTTTGATTTCTTTATAGTATATAAGTGTATTTCAGGACTTGTGTCACACGGTATGAATTGCTTTATGTTTGCTTTTATCCCCTACTTTGTAAAATATTTAAGTGTTTTGAATCTTGTATTAATTTTCAAAATATGCTTGAGGACAGTCAACAGTTATAGGAAATATAATGTGTTAATCACAGGCCAGTTAGTAATAAGTGAAACTCAGTTTCACAATTATTGGAGGAGGATGTGTTAAAAAACATATATCATACACAGAAGAAACATAAATCATACACAGCAGAACAATTCTGGGGGTCATGAGTGTCTTCTGCTTATCCAGGCAGCAGGGCGTGGAGCGAGAATAAGAATGTGATCACCTCCTTCTCCATATAATATTGTGTTCTTAGATTAAAAGCATGTTATAATGGCAGAAGGGGATCTTGGTGTTGACAATATGTCTGATTCATAAGTCTCATTGCTCCAATCTGGGTTCTTTACCTCTCATATCTGATGTACAGGTGTCACTCTGGAATTCCTCCTAACCATGCTCCTGGGAAATCCCTTTGCCTCTCTTGTGTTTTGACTTTGCCATTGTTTATATCCCGTGTTCTTGTCTTTCTTCCTTTATGCTCTTTTTTTCCTTATTCAAAAGGTGGCATATACCATATATATAACTTGTACTTTGTCTTTTTTTCACTTAATATATCATAGTGATCTTTTCCAATTAAAAGATAGGAAGGACCAGGCACCACCTGTAATCCCAGCACTTTGGGAGTTTGAGACCAGCCTGGGCAACATAGGAAGAGCCTGTCTCTACAAAACACACAAACAAACAACAAAAAACAGGTGTGGCAGCTCATGCCTGTAATTCCAGCACTTTGGGAGGCTGAGGCAGGTGGCTTGCTTGAGCTCAGAAGCTCAAGACCAGCCTGGGCAATATGGCAAAACCCCATCTCTACAAAAAAATTTTTAAAAATTAGCCAGGTGTCATGGTGTGTGCCTATAATCCCAGGTACTTGGGAGGCTGAGGCAGGAGGATCACTTGAACCCAGAGAAGTCAAAGCTGCAGTGGGCAGTGATCACACCACTGCACTCCAGCCTGGGCAACAAAACAAGACTCTCTCTCAAAAAAAAAAAATATATATATATTTATTATATATATATTTATATATATTAATTATATATATATATTTTTTGGAAAGATAATTAACAAACTTTTCCCTCATCCTACTGTCATAATCTGAATTAGGAAGACAAAATTCATCCACTAATTAGGGGCATAGTTAATGTTAAAAGGTCACTTATTAAGTTTTATTCTTGGAGTATGTAGTTTTATTCTGAAACTTTTCTGTGAGATGGGATCTTTCCTAAAACATACACAAGAGATGTAGAAATAGTTAATATAAACCTTGTCATTTACTGAGAGCTGCTGAAAACATAATCATTATTGACAACTAAGTTCAAGTAAAACCATAATTAAAATTTGGGGGATTCTTCTTGCTATGGACATTAATTGATAAATTTGGACTTTAGTTATATGTGTATATAAATGAGTTAGTCCACATAGCATAGAGATTATAGTAACCAGCTTGATAGCTTCTTAATATAGAAAGGTCTTCATAGACAATAAATTTCATATGGTCTATTTTCTTTTTTGGTCCTAATTAAGAAGTGTCATTTTAGAGAGAGGGAGAAGGAAGAAAGAGGGCAAATTAATTTATGCTAAGCAACAGGACTAGGCTGCTTGCTTTTTGTACATTGATAAAAATACATTAAATCCAAGAGAGAACCTAAATGTAAAAATTCTGACTCTTGGGAAAATTTGACATTAGAGCAATCCATTCATGGAATTTGAGACCTGGAAGAAATTACATTTTTTAAAAAATTTGGTCATTTTATTTTCAGACTAGGGAACTGAAATCCACAGTGTACCTTGCTGTTTGAAAGTACTTTTATTAGGAGGATGAGGCCTGAGTTAACTATTATTAGACCAGAATCTATTAACTTTGTTTTACAGCGAATACAAGCTAGCATTCTAAAAGCATTTAACAACCCAACTACTAAAACTGCTGATGATGAAACTAGAAAAAAAGTCAAAGGTATGTTGACTCTTTGTTAAAACTTTTTTCTGTAAGAAAATATTAAAATTTTATTTTAGTTGGAAAAAGAACATTATGTGAACTAATCCACCAAAGTAGTGGCTTTAAAAGGAGGACGTAGTTGCTGCAGTGTCTGAAAAATACTTTAGTGGAACATAGAAAATGCTAGAATGTATTCATGTGAATTTATAAGAATAAAGCTAATACCAAGTATACAGATTGACACTGATACCTTTATGTGAGGTCTTCTAAGGGAAACTTGAAAGGTTGTTGAAAGTAGCAACCACACTTGGAAGTTCATATTTATCATATTGTATCATTTGACATGTGTTTGGATCAATGGATTTATGGATATTTTTTAGATGTAACTAGACAAAATGTTTAAGTGCTCCAAAGACTCCTGCAAATAAACCGTTTATTGAAGAGAGTGCTGGTAAGTCAAGTGTAAGTGCACTTTGCCTACTCCTAGTGTTTGCTATTCATCCATAAAAATATGAGCCCCAAATGATGATTACCTAATCAAAGTTGGTTATTTATCATTATCAATACTACAGTGTGGGTTTATATACCTTGCCCTAAATGTATATTCTGCGTTGAGATACTAACTAATGTTAGCATGAAGTGATTTTTAGAAGACATTTAAAAATATTATTTGTACTTTTTTCTAACTTTTGTTTTTGTGGTTTTATAATGTATGTACTACAGGTCTATAATTTGCAAACATACACACATTGTTACTGTGCACTTTATTGTAATTAAGGGTTCAAGATTTTTAAAAAACGTAGCTGCTCAAATATGCCTTGTTCTTTTGTGTTGAGATAGTGCCATCTCGTGGATGTTTAGAATAACAGCCCCGTTTTTCTTCCCCCTCTTTCCAGTTTTGTACTATTTCCAATCCCTTGTAGTTTTTCTAGAAGAAACATCTTTATTATTATAGTATTTCTAAATACAATTTTAATTAATGTTTACTGATATATTCACGTTTTCTGTCATTCAGTGCTCTAATATTTTTAATGATTTTAAGTATTGTTTGTATGAAACTTGAAGATAGAGGCTCAAAAAAGAAGTTTGAAAGAGGGGTGAATAGGTTTGTTAATATACTTTTTGCTCCCATGGTTTATGATGGAAAGTTTCAAATTTTTATTAAAGTAGAGAGAATAGCATAATGCAGCCCTTTATATCTCTCACCCAACTTAAACTGCATTCATGGTTTATGTTTAATCCATTTTCTCCCAACCTCAGGTTATTTTAAACTAAGTCATTGGCATTTTTTTAATTTATAAATATTTCCTGAGCAGAATAATTTTAACTTTTAAAAATATAACCATGTTCTTGAGTTCTTAATTACCTATGTTAATTCCTTACACTTGCCTTTTATGACTGTTATTTTCATAGCCGTGATCCTGGCATCCGTAGTCCTGATAGCATAATCTCCTTTTCCATTCTTCTGGGCACTTATTGGTTAGACATGAGGTTTTATAAGTTTTAATGGGAGTGGTTGAGGTGTGGTATGAATGGTGGTTGTTTTGTTTTACCTCTTAAGAATAGTTCATTATTTCTTGGAGACTAAAGTAGTTGATAGTTGTAAATCTGCTACAAAATTGTAAAGGAGAAAGACTTTAGAATGTTGTATGTATAGTAAAATGTATTATTAAATGTAGTACAGAATATCTTATTCAGATTACTTTTGAATAACCAGAAGATAGCCTATTATACTGCTAGATGGATGGTTGACATGTTTTTTGCATTAAAAAGTATGATTTTTACAGCATATGGAAAAGAAGGTGTGAAAATGAACTTCATAGATCGGATCTTTATTGGTGAATTAACTAGCACGGTCATGTGTGAAGAATGTGCAAATGTAGGTACTTTAGAATTCAATTCAGCATGGAATGGATTACAATCACATCATTTTTATTATATTTTCTTTCACATATAATCATTGGCAGTCATTTTTAAAATTTGACAGATGATTACATAATAATTCTTGAAAGTCTTTTTATACGCTACACTCCTAGAAAGTAAATGTGATAATTTATATATTTTTAAAAGTAAATGTATTTTTGTGTTATTTTTCCTCATGACACACCTATGAGGCAGTTTTAGCCTATCTTAATATACTGAAATTCATTAGCTATCTGTTTGAAGTGAGAGAAAAATTTCTGTGAAGAGAGTAACTGTGCTACATTGCAGTGCCCTAAAATGTAATTCCAGGCTGGGTGCAGTGGCTCATGCCTATAATCCCAGTACTTTGGGAGGCCAAGGCCGGCGGATCACTTGAGGTCAGGAATTCAAGACTAGCCTGGCCAACATGGTGAAACCCCATCTCTACTAAAAAAATACAAAACAATTAGCCAGGCATGGTGGTGGGTGCCTATAGTCCCAATGACTCGGGAGGCTGAGGCAGGAGAATCACTTGAACCCAGCAGGCAGGGTTGCAGTGAGCCAAGATCGCACTACTGCACTACAGCCTGGGCGACACAGCGAGACTCAGTTTCAAAAAAAAAAAACTAATTCCAATAGAAATAACTTAATGTATTAACATAATTTAGGGTGGTTATATCACCTTTGATTTAAAGTTTATATGATGTATTAAAGATTTTTGTGTAGACTTCACTCACTTTGAACTTAATAATTTTTATTTTGAATGCCATCTTTAACAACTTAAAGCATGTATGAATTTTTTGTAGATTTTCAATTGCTTGGCAAGGAATATTTCTGTAAGTGTATGACTTAGCGTATGATAGGTTTAAATTTCTGTTAGATTTTAATAGTAAAAGGAGCCTTTATTCATTTTCCTGTCCCAGATTATGGAGTATTTTTCTGTGTTCTCTAGCCTTAAAGAAGCAGGATTATAAAATATATCTCATTCTAGCCTGTCACATTGAAACACAGAATGCATGACCATGATTATTTAAGTTTCTAGACTATTCAACACAGAAATTGTTTTCTCTCTCACAAGATAGAGAGTATCTTTTAAAACAAAATTATCTTAAAGAATCTATAAAACACAGCCAAGCTCTCTGCTTTTTTTCATGGCTTTTTCTTAACATTTCATAGTTTACTTATGTTCCAGCCCTAAGCTCACCAAAAATGTCTAGTCTTTTTTAAGTTATTTTAAATATTACAGGCCAGTCATATTGACAGTAATATAAAATTCAATTGGATCACATTCACTGATGTTTGAGAATATCTTGTTTTGATTAACAATGTGCTGCAATACCCAATTAAATTGCTATTTTTTTCAGGAACAGTTTTTAACGTAAAATTTTAGGTTGCCCGGGAAGTTTGATTTCTTTGTACTTTACAAAACTATATGTTTATATTAGAATTCTAACTGAAGTTTTCAATGTGTTTTCCTTTTAAGATCTCCACGGTGAAAGATCCATTCATTGATATTTCACTTCCTATAATAGAAGAAAGGGTAAGGAGAAGAAAACTAATGATGAAGCTTTGGTGAAGAACATTTAATCATTTATTTAAACATTTGTTGAGTATATTACCAGATATCTGAGAATCATTATTTTTTATATATAATTGAGTTTGTATTCATAATTGAGTCTGATTTGGGGGTTTGTGTAAGTATGCATAAAGTATGATGGTTTTTATTCTCAAGGAATTTAAACTCTTAAACACTTTTTATTTTGATAATTTGTTAATTTTTTGTATTTCAAGTCAGTTAAAAATTTTAAGATGAGGACATCCAGAATTTATTTACTAAAGAGGTTTTGTGTTCTGTATGTGGCATTTACATAGGTTTCAAAACCTTTACTTTGGGGAAGAATGAATAAATAT
This sequence comes from Pan paniscus, assembly GCF_029289425.2. Taxonomy (NCBI): domain Eukaryota; kingdom Metazoa; phylum Chordata; class Mammalia; order Primates; family Hominidae; genus Pan; species Pan paniscus. The sequence continues at coordinate 119,511,484 of NC_073254.2, read as the reverse complement.
AGAAGTTTACGGGAGACAGATCATGATCGATACAGTGGCAATGTTACTATAGAAAATATTCATCAACCTAGAGCTGCCAAGAAGCATTCTTCATCTAAAGATAAGGTAAGACCATAAGCATCTGTTAGACGTCTGTTTTTTAACAGTTTATTAACAAAAGTTTCAAGCACATCTAAAAGTAGAGAACATAGTGTAATAAACTCTCATGTACCCATTTTTTGGCTTCATAATTATCAACTTGGCTACTTGTATACTAACTATATATATCCCACATCCTCCCCTTCCTCCCATCCCAGACTATTTTTGGATAATCCCAGATTATTTTTGAAATAAATCCCAAATATATCATATACTTCAATGTGTATCTCTAAAAGAGAGTTTTTGTTTGTTTGTTTGTTTTTTAAGATGGAGTTTTGCTCTTGTTGCCTAGGCTGGAGTGCAATGGTGCAATCTCAGCTCACTGCAGCCTCCGCCTCCTGGGTTCAAGCGATTCTCCTGCCTCAGCCTCCTGAGTAGCTGGGATTACAGGCATGTGCCACCATGCCTGGCTAATTTTGTATTTTTAATAGAGACGGGGTTTCACCATGTTGGTCAGGCTGGTCTCGAACTCCTGACCTCAGGTGATCTGCCCTCCTCGGCCTCCCAAAGCGCTGGGATTACAGGAGTGAGCCACTGCGCCCAGCACTAACCGAGGGATACTCTTAAAAACCAAAAAACACAGTACCATTATCATATCAAAAATATTAATTCATTATAAATAAATAAGGATTCAGTCATTATTTAAATTTCTGCAGTTGTCTCATAAGTACTTAGTTTTTTATTTTGCTTTCTAAAGTTTGGATTTTAGGATTTAAAAGAGGTCTATGGATTGCAGTGCCTCTTTTTTTTTTTTTTTTTTTTTTTTTTTTTTTTTTTTTTTTGATATGGAGTCTCACTCTGTTGCCCAGGTGGCGCGATCTTGGCTCACTGCAACCTCCGCCTCTTGGGTTCAAGCGATTCTCCTGCCTCAGCCTCCTGAGTAGCTGGGAGTACAGGCGCATGTCACCACACCCGGCTAATTTTTGTATTTTTAGTAGAGACCAGGTTTCACCATGTTGGTCAGGCTGGTCTTGAAATCCTGACCTCATGATCCACCCGCCTCAGCCTCCCAATGATTGCCATGTCTCTTAAATCTCTTTTCATCTACAGATTCCCTCTCCCTCTTTTTCCTCCTTTGCAGTTTATTTGCTGAAGAAATCAGGTCCTTTTTTTCAGCAGCATGGTGTTAACAGATTCCTCTGTCACCTTTATTTCTCCTCTGAGACATTTAGATCTAGAGGCCTAGTTAGGTTCAGATTTAATTACTTATTTAATTTTTAGCAAGAAAACTTCTAGGTGGTGGCATGTATACTTCCATCAGCTAGATGTACATAATGTTTTATGTCTCTCTATGATATTACCAGTCACTGATAACCATTGTCTAGATCTATTATTTTACTAGGGACATACCTGGTTGTTGAATATCCCATGAAAATGGAAAATTATTCCATGAAATGGTGATCATTGTAACCATTGTCTAGACCTATTATTTCACTAGAGACATACCTGGCTGTTGTATTATCCCATGAAAATGGGAAGAAATCAATCTGAACTTATACTTCAGCAAAAAAAAACTTTTTTATATGAAATGATTTGTATTAATTTGGCAAATTAACATTAAATTTAACTTACTCTATTAATTAATTAATTAATTAATTATTGAGACAGAGTCTCACACTGTTGCCCAGCCAGGCTGGAGTGCAGTGGCACGATCTCAGCTCACTGCAGCCTCCCAGGTTCAAGTGATTCTCGTGCCTCAGCCTCCCAAGTAGCTGGGACTACATGTGGACACCACCATGCCCGGCTAATTTTTGTTATTTTTTGTAGAGATAGGGTTTTGTCATGTTGGCTGGGCTGGTCTCAAACTCTTGATGACCTCAAGTGATCTACCTGCCTTGGTCTCCCAAAGTGCTGGAATTGCAGGTGTGAGCCACAGCGCTGGGCCTGAATTTAACTTACTCTGTTAGAAGACTTATGTTAGAAGTCACAGGACTTCAGAAAGGACAACATGTTTTCTATAAATAAAAGCTAATTTTGCTTCATAAGATATATAGGACAGTTAAATTCAATTTGAGCATATGCTTTATTCTAATGGTATAAAACAAAGCATCTTATAGAGTTTGAAAAGGTTAAAGCATTAATTGTGTTGCTATTCCCCTAAAAAGCACTGGTTATTAAAATATAAATGTGTAGTGATTTTTTTTTCTTTATTTTTATTTAGTTTAAAGAGTTAGGAGATTCTGTGGTACTGGCCAAAGTAGTTTTAATACATCCGCTATCCAAATGTATGAGAGAAATACTTTCCACACAATATTGGTTAGGAACTGAGAATATGCATATATGATATATAGAAACTGTACCTCAAAGATCTGGACACCACATGGATATAACTTGTGCTTGTGCTGAACAAATTGGACCTACTCTTTATTGAAAATTTTTTTCATATAATATTTTTTGTTACTTTTTTATTGGACCTATTCTTTATTGAACGTTTTTTTTCATGTAATAGAGTTACCTTTTTTTTTGTTTTGATGGGAAAAAGTGCAAGTTTGCATACGGTTCTAAAATTAGAAAAGTACAGTTCTAATAACATCTTTAAGGTACTATATTCAAGAAGCGAAAATTTAAATGACATAAATGTATTTCAGTCATTAGGAAGTTTATGTTTAGAAGTTATTTCCAGTAGTTCAACTACAGAACCAGTTTCATCATGGAACCAGAATGATTCAGTAGTTAACTACTTTCAGTACTAGTTTTATAAAGATCAATAAAGTCTTGTTTTGCTGATTAGTGAAGCTGTTAATAAGAGTATAAAGATATTTGACAAACTTTTCTTTATAGTATTTTTTAATCTCTTACAGTAATAGAAGCACCTTGCATCTTTTAAAATTATACTAGAGGCACAAGTACTGATTTCATCATAAGTTTTTGAGTTTTTTACCTTTTCTGTTTGCCAAATTATATGAGTTATCTCATTAAAACCACACAAAAACTTAATATGAAGAATGATAAAAATAATTACATAAAAATAGTGAAATTAGCTGAGAAAATCTTGCCCTCAAGTTGGAAGATGTTATCTCTGAGTACCTTGAAAAAGTGCATTTTCTTTTGCTTACTGATAACAGGCAAATAATCCAGTTAAATAAAGCACTATAAAACTAGTATGTGCAATTTCTGGCCTAAATACAGAAAAAATAGTAACAGGAGGCAGATACGTAAACAGAGTAAATAGCCATAGGCCTATATAAACATCCTTCTTGAACCAAAAACTAAGGTAAAATGAGCTGCAACAAATGGCTACCAAAAGATATTATGTGAAGTCTATTCCATAGGCTATTTTTCTTCCTCTCTTTTCCCTCCCCACAGCTTTTTAAAAAACCATCATGCTGATTGAATAATTGTAGAGACTGGAAAATCTCAAATTGATATCCTTATATAAAATCCTGCCTCAGCTCATTAGTTCAGAAAGAAATCCAAAAGTTCAGTTCTCTGAGCTGCTTCAACACATAAGTATATTAGTTTTATGAAAGATTTTTTTTTTATTTCATAAAACTTTAATACTTCTGCCAGAATCAGAAGTGCACTGTGCTCTGGTGCAATTTACATGAACTTTGGTTCCCACCACCTGTTAGCTGCGCAGCGTTTTGCCAATTAAGCTCTTTGAGACTCAGCTCTTACATTCAATTATAAGACCAGAATCTTGCTGTTTTTTCTATTTATCCCATCTGTTGTTTATTTCTGTTTCTACTTTTCATGCACTTTTGGTTTTAATTGAATAATTTTTGTGTTCCATCTTATTTCCTCTGTTTTCTTTTTAGTTATTATAAAAGGTGTTATTATGGAATTGCTGAAACCTGTGTTGTGCCTCTCATCATTGGGGTTATATTCAGAAAATCATAGTCCTCTTATTTACATGGAAGAAATTAAGAAAATTTCAATCTTTCTATTATTTTACCAATCAGACCAGTCACCAAAAGAATACTGTGTAGTTACGGTATCTATCAATATACTTCAAAATAGATTTGAGGAAAACGCTGTATTCAAAGGGATCTTACCTGATTTTACCATTTTTCCTAGGTGCTAAATTGCTCAAGGTATTATACAGAGGTATTTGAGAAAATGGCAACTTAACCTATGTAAATTTTTTTAAGGATAAAATTGAACAGGTACTTAGTAGTTTTAAAGTCCAAGTAAAACAGTTGCAAGGATATTTTTGTTTATCATGTGGTGTTGGCTCAATTTACTCTTGGGAATTTTGGAAACACCCAGAGAAGGTCATATATCTCCCCTTTGATCATTTTCATTTCTTATATTTTTAAAGTTTAAAAGTGGGCTTTTCCCCTCTACTTAGTGTCTGTAACAAAAAGAGAAGCTCCTTGCATCTTTTAATAATAGAGGTACAAGTACTGATTTGATAGTAAATTGAGTTTTTCACTTCTTCTCTTTGCTAAATTATACTACAGTTATCTCATTAAAACTGAACAAAGTTTAATATGAAGGATGATAAGCATCAGGTGAGGAAAAAAGGAGAAATAAAACCAAGATATGGTAATGTGAATACAAATGAAAGTTAGCACTGGTGGAAAGGCAAAAGATCTGGCCTGAGTATTTTAGAAAGTTTAAAAAATAGTGAAAGGAAACAGTGAATAGAAATTTTTTATTGGAAAATTATGTGAGGCAAAAAAAGCACTACCCAAAAGGTCTGAGGGAAAAGATAGGGAATTATCATGTAGCCGTCTGATTAATTTTTTGTTTCCCTAGACCCCACTCCTCTCCCTATTCCCCACCACCATTTGGTGCTCCACATTGCAGACAGGGCAATATTTCTAAAATACAAAAATAGGTCATCGTATTCCTTGTAGCCCTCAGAATCAAGTCTGATACATGCAGCCAACAGGCATATGAAAAACTCAGCATCACTAATCATTAGGGAAATGCAAATCAAAAGCACAATGAGATACCGTGTCACACCAGTCAGAATGCTATTATTAAAAAGTCAAAAAATAAATGCTGGCGAGGCTGCAGAGAAAAGGAATGCTTATACTCTGTTGGTAGAAGTATAAATTAGTTCAACCATTGCGGAAAGCAGTGTGGCTATTCCTCAAAGAGCTAAAAACAGAACTACCATTTGACCCAGCATTTCCATTACTGGGTATATACCTGAAGGAATATAAATCATTCTACCATAAAAACACATGTAGGTGAATGTTCATTGCAGCACTATTCACAATAGCAAAGACATGGAATCAACCTAAATGCTGATCAGTGACAGTTTGGATAAGAAAATGTTGTACATATACACCATGGAATACTATGCAGCCATAAAAAAGAATAAGATTGTGCCTTTTACAGGAACGTGGATGGAGCTGGAGGCCATTGTCGTTAGCAAACTCACACAGGAACAGAAAACCAAATACCACAAGTTCTCACTTATAAGTGGGAGCTAAACATTGAGTACACTTGTACACAAGGGAACAAAGACATTGGGGCCTACTGGAGGGTGCAGGGTGGGAGGAGGGAGAGGATCAGAAAAAATAATATTGGATACTAGGCTTAGTACCTGGGTGAAGAAATAATCTGTATAACAAACCCCTGTGACACAAGTTTACCTTTATAACAAACCTGCACATGTACCCTGAACCTAAAATAAAAGTTGAAAAAAGAAATCTCATTGCTGTTCAAAACAAAAACAAGTCTGTGACTTATGTGCATCTGGTTAATTTTTGTGTGTCCTTCTCACCTCCCCACACTTGTACTCTATTTTCTAGCTAGACTTCCCTAATTTCTTGTTCTTTGTCTTACCTGTGGGCCTTTGAACTGTCTCTTCTGCCACGAACAGTCCCATTCTCCTCCTGTAGCCTCTGCTCAATTTCTGCATATTTCTCTGATCCACTCAATTCTGGATTAGTTCTTTTCCTCTGGCTTTCTATAGCACTGTATTTCTCCTATCATAACAAAAGTTGTACCTAACATTTGAGTTCTTAATTATGTTATGATCACTGTTTTCAGTTATTTACACCAATTATATTGAGCCAAGAGGTGGATTAAATAACATGCCTAAGATCATACAAGTAGTCTGGCAGAAATGGGGATTCAGACAGGTTAAACAAGGACCATGTTCTTAACCACGTATACTGCCCCCTGCTGACTTGAACTTATGTCTCACCATACTTCTATTGGGATGGATTGCAGGATCTGCAAACAGGAACTGAGTCTGTCCTTCTTGCCACTATGTCTTAGGTGCCTAGTTCAGTGCTTGTACATGGATGGTGTTTAGGGAGACCACTGAGCTCATACTCGTGATTGCTGCCAATCGTAATAGCTGATACTGGCTGGGTGCGGTGGCTCACGCCTGTAATCCCAGCACTTTGGGAGGCCGAGGCAGGCAGATCCCGAGGTCCGGAGGTGGAGACCATCCTGGCTAACACAGTGAAACCTTATCTCTACTAAAAATGCAAAAAATTAGCCGGTCATGGTGGCACACGCCTGTAATCCAGCTACTTGGGAGGTTGAGGCAGGAGAATCTCTGGAACCCAGGAGGTGGAGGTTGTAGTGAGCCGAGATTGCGCTACTGCACTCCAGCCTGGGCGACAGAGCGAGACTCCATCTCAAAATAATACTAATAGTAATAATAGCTGATACTTACGCTGCTTACTGTGGGCTACGCACTGCTCTGTGGGCTTTTCTATAGTCTCAAAAAATAAGGATGGGAAGGGGTACTTTTATATTTCACTAGGAGTAGGAGGATAAAAGGGATAGATAGAATAGTCTCATTCAAAAGTTCCTAAGACCAGCTGATGATGAGAATCACCTGTTTATTAAAACGAATTCTCATACCCAAACTCAGACATGATTAATGGGAATTTCTTAGTGGTAATGCCTCGGATATGTATCTTTTAAAACAACAAGCCCTCTTAGGTGAGTCTGATAATCACCTGAATTTGGAAACTATTCAATCAGAAATTAGATTAATTGGATTCTGGACACAGCTATTTTTATTAGTTATATGATCTTGGACAAGTTACTAAAAACCTGTATGGGTCTATATTTTCCATTGACCATTAATTTTCTATTGGTACATAATATTTGTACATATTTATGAGATATATGTGATATTTTGATACATGCATAGAACGTATCGTGATCAAGTCAGGTATCGGGGAACCTGCCCCGATATTCACATAGGTTCTTTTCTATTTTCCTTAAGCATCGGCCAGCTTGAGAAATAAAGGGACAGAGTACAAAAGAGAGAAATTCTAAAGCTGGGCGTCCAGGGGAGACATCACATGTTGGTAGGTTACGTGGTGCCCCACAAGCCGCAAAAACCAGCAAGTTTTTATTAGGGATTTTCAAAAGGGGAGGGAGTGTGCGAATAGGTGTGGGTCACAGACATCAAGTACTTTACAAGGTAATAGAATATCACAAGGCAAGTGGAGACAGGGCAAGATCACAGGACCACAGGACAGAGGCGAAATTAAAATTGCTAATGAAGTTTTGGGCACCATTGTCATTGATAACATCTTATCAGGAGACAGGGTTTTGAGAGCACCCGGTCTGACCAAAATTATTAGGTGGGAATTTTCCCTTCCTAATGAGCCTGGGAGCACTATGGGAGACTGGGGTCTATTTCATCCCTGCAGTCTTGACCATAAGAGACGGCTACGCCCAGGGGGGCCATTCATAGGCCTACCCCCAGGCGCGCATTCTCTTTCTCAGGTATGTTCCTTGCTGAGAAAAAGAATTCAGCGATATTTCTCCCATTTGCTTTTGAAAGAAGAGAAATATGGCTCTGTTCCGCCAGCTCACCAGAGGTCAGAGTTTAAGGTTATCTCTCCTATTCCCTGAACAATTGCTGTTATTCTGTTCTTTTTTCAAGGTGCCCAGATTTCATATTGCTCAAACACACATGCTGTACAATTTGTGCAGTTAACACAATTATCACATGGTCCTGAGGCAACATACATCCTCCTCAGCTGACAGGATTAAGAGATTAAAGTAAAGACAGGCATAGGAAATCACAAGGGTATTGATTGGGGAAGTGATAAGTGTCCATGCAATCTTTATGATTTATGTTTAGAGATTGCAGTAAAGACAGGCATAAGAAATTATAAAAGTATTAATTTGGGGAACTAATAAATGTCCATGAAATCTTCACAATCCATGTTCTTCTGCCATGGCTTCAGCTGGTCCCTCCGTTTGGGGTCCCTGACTTCCTACAGTAGTCAGGGTATTTGGGATATCAGTTACCTTAAGCATTTATCATTTCTTTGCATTGAGAACATTTCAGATTTTCTCTTAGCTACCTTGAAATATATAATCTATTGTTGTTAACTGTAGTTACCATACTGTTCTATGGAACATTAGAACTATTCCTTCTAACTCTGTCTTTGTACTCACTAACATACCTCTCTTTTTAGCTTCTCCACTACACCCCCACTCACTCTTTTCTAAGCCTCTGATATCTATCATTCTACTCTCTACTTTCATGAGATCAACTTTTTTTTTTTTTTTTTTTCGAGACAGAGTCTTGCTCTGTTGCCCAGGCTGGAGTACAGTGGCGCGATCTTGGCTCACTGCAAGCTCTGCCTCCCAGGTTCATGCCATTCTCCTGCCTCAGCCTCCCAAGTAGCCGGGACTACAGGTGCCCGCCATCAAGCCCGGTTAATTTTTGTATTTTCAGTAGAGACAGGGTTTCACCTTGTTAGCCAGGATGGTCTCCATCTCCTGACCTCATGATCCACCCACCTCAGTCTCCCAAAGTGCTGGGATTACAGGCGTGAGCCACTGCGCCTGCCCCAACTTTTTTTTTTTTTTTTTTTTTTTAAGCTCTCACATAAGAGTGAGAACATGGGATATTTGCCTTTCTGTGCCTAGCTTGCCTTACTTAACATAATGACCTCCAGTTCAATCCATGTTGATGCAAATGACAGGATTTCATTCTTTTTAGGGCTGAAGAGTATTCCATTATGGATATATACTACATTTTCTTTATCCATTCATCTACTGATGGACACTTAGGTTGATTCCATTTCTTGGCTATTGTGAATAGCACTGCAGTAAACATGGGGGTGCAAGTATCCTTTTGATACACTGGTTTTCTTTTCTTTGGATAAATGTCTAGTAGTGGGATTGCTGGATCTTATGGTAGTTATATTTTAGTTTGTTGTTGTTGTTGTTGTTGTTGTTGTTGTTGTTGTTGTTGTTGTTTGAGACAGAGTCTTGCTCCATCGCCCAGGCTGAAGTGCTGTGGCACAGTCTCAGCTCACTGCAACCTCTTCCTCCTGGGTTCAAGTGATTCTCATGCCTCAGCCTCCATCTCCCAAGTAGCTGGGACTACAGGCGTGTGCCACCACGCCCAGCTAATTTTTGTATTTTTATTAGAGACAGGGTTTCACCATGTTCCCCAGGCTGGTCTCAAACTCCTGACCTCAAGTGATCTACCCACCTCAGTCTCCCAAAGTGCTGGGATTACAGGTGTGAGCCATCGCACCCAGCCCTATTTTAGTTTTTTGAGAAATCTCCATACTGTTGTGTTTTTTTTGTTTTTTGTTTTTTGTTTTTTTGAGATGGAGTGTCGCTCTGTCACCTGGGCTGGAGTGCAGTGGTGTGATCTTGGCTCACTGCAACCTCTGCCTCCCAGGTTCAAGTGATTCTCCTGCCTCAGCCTCCCGAGTAGCTGGCATTACAGGCACCTGCCATCACACCGGGCTTATTTTTTTGTATTTTTGGTAGAGACAGGGTTTTCACCATGTTGGCCAGGATGATCTTGAACTCCTGACCTCGTGATCCACCTCCCTTGGCCTCCCAAAGTGCTGAGATTACAGGCATAAGCCACCGCACCCAGCCATCTCCATACTGTTTTCTATGGTGGCTGTACTAATTACATTCCCACCAACCGTGTTTCAGACTCCTTTTCTCCACATTCTTGAAGGCATCTTATTATTTGTCTTTTTTGATAATAACCATTCAACTGGGGTAAAATGATATTTCATTGTGGTTTTAATCTGCATTTCTCGGATGATTAGGGATGTTGAGCATTTTTTTCGTATACCTCTTGGCCATTTGGATGTCTTCTTTTGGGAAATGTCTAACATTAGTTCCTTATAGGATGAAGAGTTTGCAGATATTTTCTCCCATTCAACAGGAGGTCTCTTCATTCTGTTGATTGTTTCCTTTTCTGTGCAGAAGCTTTTTACAGTGTAGTCCCATTTGTTTTTGTTGCCTGTGCTTTTGAGGTCTCCATAAAATCATTACCTAGACTAATGTCCTGAGTGTTTCTCCTATGTTTTCTTCTTGTAGTTTTATATTCTAGATTTTACATTTAAGTCTTTTATCTATCTTGAGTTGATTTTTGTATATGGTGAGAGATAACGTTCTAGTTGTATTCTTCTGCATATGGATAACCAGTTTTCCCAGTACCATTTGTTGAAGAGGGCGTCCTTCCCCCAGTGTTTGTTCTTGGCCCCTTTTTCAGAAATCAGTTGGCTGTAAGTATGTGGATTTCTTTATTCTGTTGCATTGGTCTATGTGTCTGTTTTTATACCATGACCATACTGTTTTGGTTACTGTAGTCTTGTACATTTTGAAGTCAGGTAGTGTGAGGCTTCCAGCTTTGTCACTTTTGCCCAGGATTGCTTTAGTGATTCTGGCTCTTTTTTGGTTCTATACAAATTTTTTTCTTTTTTTAGATGGAGTTTCACTCTTGTTGCCAAGGCCAGAGTGCCACTGTCAGAGGTGCAATGTCAGCTCACTGCAGTCTCTGCCTCCCAGGTTCAGGCAATTCTTCTGCCTCAGCCTCCCAAGTAGCTGGGATTACAGGTGCCTGCTACCATGCCTGGCTAATTTTTTGTATTTTTAGTAGAGATGGGGTTTCACCGTGCTGGCCAGACTGGTCTCAAATTCTTGGCCTTAGTTGATCCTACCTCAGGCTCCCAAAGTGCTGGGATTACAGGCATGAGCCACTGTACCCAGCCAGGTTCCATACATATTTTAGGATTGTTTTTTCTTTTTATGTGAAAAACGTCATTGGAATTTTGATAGGAATTCATGGAGTCTATAGATTGCTTTGGGTAGCATAGTCATTTTAATATTTTCCTGATCCCTGAGCATGGGATGCTTTTTCGTTTGTGTCTCCTTCAGTTTCTTTCATTAGTATTTTATAGTTTTCCTTGTGGAGGTCTTTCACCTCCTCAGTTAAATTATTCCTAGGTGGAATTTTTTTTCTTTTGTAGCCATTGTAAACAGGATTGCTTTGTTGATTTTTTTTTCCAGCTACTTTGTTGTTAGTGTATAGAAACGCTTCTGATTTTCGTATGTTGATTTTGCATTCAACAACTTTACTGAATTTGTTTATCAGTTCTAAGATTTTTTTGTTGAAGTCTTTAGGTTTTCCTATATGTAAGATTATGTCGTCTGTGAAGAGGAACAATTTGACTTCTTTTCCAATTTGGATGCCTTTTATGTTTTGGTTTTTTTTTCTTTTTTAAGTTCTAGGGTACATGTGCACAACGTGCAGGTTTGTTACATATGTATACATGTGCCATGTTGGTGTGCTGCACCCATTGACTCGCCATTTACATTAGGTATATCTCCTAATGCTTTCCCTCCCTGCTCCCCCCACCCCACAACAGGCCCCTGTGTGTGATCTTCCCCTTCCTGTGTCCAAGTGTTCTCATTGTTCAATTCCCACCTATGAGTGAGAACATGCAGTGTTTGGTTTTTTGTTCTTGTGATAGTTTGCTGATAATGATGGTTTCCAGCTTCATCCGTGTCCCTACAAAGGACATGAACTCATCCTTTTTTATGGCTGCATAGTATTCCATGGTGTATATGTGCCACATTTTCTTAATCCAGTCTATCATTGATGGACATTTGGGTTGGTTCCAAGTCTTTGCTATTGTGAATAGTGCCACAATAAACATACGTGTGCATGTGCCTTTAAGGCAGCATGATTTATAATCTTTTGGGTATATACCCAATAATGGGATGGCTGGGTTAAATGGTATTTCTAGTTCTAGATCCTTGAGGAATCGCCACACTGTCTTCCACAATGGTTGAACTAGTTTACAGTCCCACCAACAGTGTAAAAGTGTTCCTATTTCTCCACATCCTCTCCAGCACCTGTTGTTTCCTGACTTTTTAATGATCACCATTCTAACTGGTGTGAGATGGTATCTCACTGTGGTTTTGATTTGCTTTTCTCTGATGGCCAGTGATGATGAGCATTTTTTTCATGTGTCTGTTGGCTGCATAAATGTCTTCTTTTGAGAAGTGTCTGTTCATATCCTTTGCCCACTTTTTGATGGGGTTGTTTTTTTCTTGTAAATTTGTTTGAGTTCTTTGTAGATTCTGGATATTTGCCCTTTGTCACATGAGTAGGTTGCAAAATTTTCTCCCATTCTGTAGGTTGCCTGTTCACTCTGATGGTAGTTTCTTTTCATGTGCAGAAGCTCCTTAGTTTAATTAGATCCCATTTGTCAATTTTGGCTTTTGTTGCCTTTGCTTTTGGTGTTTTAGACATGAAGTCCTTGCCCATGCCTATGTCCTGAATGGTATTGCCTAGGTTTTCTTCTAGGGTTTTTATGGTTTTAGCTCTAACATGTAAGTCTTTGATCCATCTTGAATTAATTTTTGTATAAGGTGTAAGGAAGGGATCCATTTTCAGCTTTCTACATATGGCTAGCCAGTTTTCCCAGCACCATTTATTAAATAGGGAATCCTTTCCCCATTTCTTGTTTTTGTCAGGTTTGTCAAAGATCAGATGGTTGTAAATGTGTGGTATTATTTCTGCGGGTTCTGTTCCATTGGTCTATATCTCTGTTTTGGTACCAGTACTATGCTGTTTTGGTTACTATAGCCTTGTAGTATAGTTTGAAGTCAGGTAGCCTGATGCCTCCAGCTTTGTTCTTTTGGCTTAGGATTGTCTTGGAAATGCAGGCTCTTTTTGGTCCCATATGAACTTTAAAGTAGTTTTTTCCAATTCTGTGAAGAAAGTCATTGGTAGCTTGATGGGGATGGCATTGAATCTATAAATTACCTTGGGCAGTATGGCCATTTTCACAATATTGATTCTTCCTATCCATGAGCATGGAAGGTTCTTCCATTTGTTTCTGTCCTCTTTTATTTCCTTGAGCAGTGGTTTGTAGTTCTCCTTGAAGAGGTCCTTCACATCCCTTGTAAGTTGGATTCCTAGGTATTTTATTCTCTTTGAAGCAATTGTGAATGGGAGTTCACTCATGATTTGGCTCTCTGTCTATTATTGGTGTATAAGAATGCTTGTGATTTTTGCACATTGATTTTGTATCCTGAGACTTTGCTGAAGTTGCTTATCAGCTTAAGGAGATTTTGGGTTGAGATGATGGGGTTTTCTAAATATACAGTCATGTCATCTGCAAACAGGGACAATTTGCCTTCCTCTTTTCCTAATTGAATACCCTTTATTTATTTCTCCTGCCTGATTGCCGTGGCCAGAACTTCCAACACTTGTTAAATAGGAGTGGTGAGAGAGGGCATCCCTGTCTTGTGCCAGTTTTCAAAGGGAATGCTTCCAGTTTTTGCCCATTCAGTATGATATTGGCTGTGGGCTTGTCATAGATAGCTCTTATTATTTTGAGATATGTCCCATCAGTACCTAATTTATTGAGAGTTTTTAGCATTAAGGGCTGTTGAATTTTGTCAAAGGCCTTTTCTGCATCTTTTGAGATAATCATGTGGTTTTTGTCTTTGGTTCTGTTTATATGATGGATTACGTTTATTGATTTGCATATGTTGAACCAGCCTTGCATCCCAGGGATGAAGCCCACTTGATCATGGTGGATAAGCTTTTTGATGTGCTGCTGGATTTGGTTTGCCAGTATTTTATTGAGGATTTTTGCATCAATGTTCATCAAGGATATTGGTGTAAAATTCTCTTTTTTTGTTGTGTCTCTGCCAGGCTTTGGTATCAGGATGATGCTGGCCTCATAAAATGAGTTAGGGAGGATTCCCTCTTTTTCTATTGATTAGAATAGTTTCAGAAGGAATGGTACCAGCTCCTCCTTGTACCTCTGGTAGAATTCGGCTGTGAATCTGTCTGGTCCTCGACTTTTTTTGATTGGTAGGCTATTAATTATTGCCTCTATTTCAGAGCCTGTTATTGATCTATTCAGGGATTCAAGTTCTTCCTGGTTTAGTCTTGGGAGGGTGTATGTGTGGAGGAATTTATCCATTTCTTCTAGGTTTTCTAGTTTATTTGCGTAGAGGTGTTTATAGTATTCTCTGACGGTAGTTTGTATTTCTGTGGGATCAGTGGTGACATCCCCTTTATCACTTTTTATTGTGCCTATTTGATTCTTCTCTCTTTTCTTCTTTATTAGTCTTGCTAGTGGTTTATCGATTTTGTTGATCTTTTCAAAAAACCAGCTCCTGGATTCATTGATTTTTTGAAGGGTTTTTTTTTGTGTCTCTATCTCTTTCAGTTCTGCTCTGATCTTAGTTATTTCTTGCCTTCTGCTAGCTTTTGAATTTGTTTGCTCTTGCTTCTCTAGTTCTTTTAATTGTGATGTTAGGGTGTCAATTTTAGATCTTTCCTGCTTTCTCTTGTGGGCATTTAGTACTATAAATTTCCCTCTACACACGGCTTTAAATGTGTCCCATAGATTCTGGTATGTTGTGTCTTTGTTCTCATTGGTTTCAAAGAGCATCTTTATTTCTGCCTTCATTTCGTTATGTACCCAGTAGTCATTCAGGAGCAGGTTGTTCAGTTTCCATGTAGTTGAGCGGTTTTGAATGAGTTTGTTAATCCTGAGTTCTAGTTTGATTGCACTGTGGTCTGAGAGACAATTTGTTATAATTTCTGTTCTTTTACATTTGCTGAGGAGTGCTTGACTTCCAATTGTGTGGTCAATTTTGGAATAAGTGTGATGTGCTGAGAAGAATGTATATTCTGTTGATTTGGGGTGGAGAGTTCTGTTCATGTCTACTAGGTCCACTTGATGCAAAGCTGAGTTCAATTCCTGGCTATCCTTGTTAACTTTCTGTCTCATTGATCTGTCTAATGTTGACAGTGGGGTGTTAAAGTCTCCCATTATTATTGTGTGGGAGTCTAAGTTTCTTTGTAGGTCTCTGGGGACTTGCTTTATGAATGTGGGTGCTCCTGTATTGGGTGCATATATATTTAGGATAGTTAGCTCTTCTTGTTGAATTGATCCCTTTACCATTATGTAATGACCTTCTTTCTCTTTTCATCTTTGTTGTTTTAAAGCCTGTTTTATCAGAGACTAAGATTGCAACCCCTGCCTTTTTTTGTTTTCCATTTGCTTGGTAGATCTTCCTCCATCCTTTTATTTTGAGTCTATGTGTGTCTCTGCACATGAGATGGGTCTCCTGAATACAGCACACTGATGGGTCTTGACTCTTTATGCAGTTTGCCAGTCTGTATCTTTTAATTGGAGCATTTAGCCCATGTACATTTAAGGTTAATATTGTTATGTGTGAATCTGATCCTGTCATGATGTTAGCTGGTTATTTTGCTCGTTAGTTGATGCCGTTTCTTCCTAGCATCGATGGTCTTTACAGTTTGGCATGTTTTTGCAGTGGCTAGTACCGGTTGTTCCTTTCCATGTTTAGTGCTTCCTTCAGGAGCTCTTGTAGGGCAGGTCTGGTGGTGACACAATCTCTCAGCATTTGCTTGTCTGTAAAGGATTTTATTTCTCGTTCACTTATGAAGCTTAGTTTGGCTGGATATGAAATTCTGGGGTGAAAATTCTTTTAAGAATGTTGACTATTGGCCCCCACTCTCTTCTGGCTTGTAGAGTTTCTGCCAAGAGATCTGCTGTTAGTCTGATGGGTTTCCCTTTGCGGGTAACCCGACCTTTCTCTCTGGCTGCCCTTAACATTTTTTCCTTCATTTCAACTTTGGTGAATCTGACAATTATGTGTTTTGGAGTTGCTCTTCTCAAGGAGTATCTTTGTGGCGTTTTCTGTATTTGCTGAATTTGAATGTTGGCCTGCCTTGCTATGTTGGGGAAGTTCTCCTGGATAATATCCTGCAGAGTGTTTTCCATTCTCCCTGTCACTTTCAGGTACAGCAATCAGACATAGATTTGGTCTTTTCACATATTCCCATATTTCTTGGAGGCTTTGTTTCTTTTTACTCTTTTTTCTCTAAACTTCTCTTCTTGCTTCATTTCATTCATTTGATCTTCAATCACTGATATCCTTTCTTGCAGTTGATCAAATCGGCTACTGAAGCTTGTGCATTTGTCACGTAGTTCTCGTGTCATGGTTTTCAGCTCAATCAGGTCATTTAAGGACTTCTCTACACTGATTATTCTAGTCAGCCCTTTGTCTAATCTTTTTTTCAAGGTTTTTAACTTATTTGCATTGGGTTCGAACTTCCTCATTTAGCTAGGAGAAGTTTGATCATCTGAAGCCTTCTTCTCTCAACTCGTCAAAGTCATTCTCCGTCCAGCTTTGTTCCGTTGCTGGCGAGGAGCTGTGTTCCTTTGGAAGGGGAGAGGCGCTCTGATTTTTAGAATTTTCAGCTTTTCTGCTCTGTTTTTTCCCCATCTTTGTGGTTTTATCTACCTTTGGTCTTTGATGATGGTGACTGACAGATGGGGTTTTGGTGTGGATGTCCTGTTTGTTAGTTTTCCTTCTAACAGTCAGGACCCTCAGCTGCAGGTCTGTTGGAGTTTGCTGGAGGTCCACTCCAGACCCTGTTTGCCTGGATATCAGCAGGGGAGGCTGCAGAACAGCGAATATTGCTGAATAGCAAATGTTGCTACCTGATCGTTCCTCTGGAAGCTTTGTCTCAGATGGGTACCCAGCCGTGTGAGGTGTCAGTGTGCCCCTACTGGGGGTGCCTCCCAGTTAGGCTACTCGGAGGTCAGGGACCCACTTGAGGAGGCAGTCTGTCCGTTCTCAGATCTCAAACTCTGTGCTGCGAGAACCACTGCTCTCTTCAAAGCTGTCAGACAGGGACATTCAAGTCTGCAGGGGTCTCTGCTGCCTTTTGTTGGGCTGTGCCCTGACCCCAGAGGTGGAGTCTACAGAGGCAGGCAGGCCTCCTTGAGCTGCGGTGGGCTCCACCCAGTTCAAGCTTCCTGGCCAGCCGCTTTGTTTACCAACTGTTAGTATTATATGTATAATAGGAAAGTTTGTTTCCAAAAAAAAGTACTATATAAATTCAGCGGAGTGGAACTTGTTGGCTAATGTTATTTTTCCTGATTTTGAAGATAAAAAAAATTGAGGCAAGACACTTTTTATAACTTACTCATCTTCTTCCCCTGAATAACTAAAACTGAGTATCAATTACTCATGATAGTCTTTTCTTTATTTTTTGTCTTGACCCTTCAGCCAAGGTATAGGAAAAGAAAAATGTACTTTAAGCCATCAGCTGTGTGGAAACTTTAGTGAAACATTTCAGGTAGCTTAAAATTTTTAATTAGTTGATTCCCCCCTTCCCAAACTTAGGTTATTTTTTTCCCGTAATTTTCTTCCAGATCTATGGCAACCAAGCAACACTGTGTCATAATAGTTTATAGTTTACTTTTGTTACTTTTTAATTTGTTTAAAAAACAGATACATTTTCAGTGTTTAAAAATGAACAAGTATGGAAAGGCTTATACAGTAACTGAAAAGTCTCCTTTGGGAAGCCAAGGTGGGAGGATTGCTTGAGGTCAGGAGTTCAAAACCAGCCTAAGCAACATGGCGAGACTTTATCTCTACAAAAAATTAAAAAATTAGCCAGGTATGGTGGTACATACTTGTAGTAGTAACTACATGGGAGGCTGAGGTGGGAGGATCACTTGAGTCCGAGAGTTTGAGGCTGCAGTGAGCTGTGATTGTGCCACTGCA
Organism: Pan paniscus; assembly: GCF_029289425.2. Classification (NCBI taxonomy): domain Eukaryota; kingdom Metazoa; phylum Chordata; class Mammalia; order Primates; family Hominidae; genus Pan; species Pan paniscus. The sequence continues at coordinate 119,493,568 of NC_073254.2, read as the reverse complement.
CTCTAGCCTGGGCAACAGAGCAAGACGCTGTCTCTAAAAGAGATTTTTTTTTTTAAAGAAAAAAGTCTCCCTCATAGCCCTGTTCTACAAAAGTCCTATTTCCTTCCCCACAAATAGCCTCTGTTACACTGTTGTTTCTTGTGTGAAGATTTACTTTTAAAATAGAACTATTTTTTAGTATATCTTCTAGTGATCTTAGTTTCAGTAGGCTTAGGAAATGGATCTGAAATGGTATTTAATAACTATGATATGTTTAAGAATTATTGGCATTTATTTTCAATGAGGTTACAAGACTCTTTTCTTTGAAAACACTGTCAACTTACAGAGTCAACTAATTCATGACCGAAAATGTATTAGAAAATTGTCATCTGGAGAAACTGTCACATACCAGAAAAATGAAAACCTTGAAATGAATGGGGATTCTTTAATGTTTGCCAGCCTCATGAATTCTGAGTCACGTCTGAATGAAAGCCCTACTGATGACAGTGAAAAAGAAGCCAGCCATTCTGAAAGCAATGTTGATGCTGACAGTGAGCCTTCAGAATCTGAAAGTGCTTCAAAGCAGACTGGGCTGTTCAGATCCAGTAGTGGATCCGGTGTGCAGCCAGATGGACCCCTTTACCCTCTGTCAGCAGGTGAACTGCTGTACACCAAGGAGACTGACAGTGGTGATAAGGAAATGGCAGAAGCTATTTCTGAACTTCGTTTGAGCAGCACTGTAACTGGAGATCAAGATTTTGACAGAGAAAATCAGCCACTAAATATTTCAAATAATTTATGTTTTTTAGAGGGGAAGCATTTGAGGTCTCATAGTCCCCAAAATGCTTTTCAGACCCTTTCTCAGAGCTATATAACTACTTCTAAAGAATGTTCAATTCAGTCCTGTCTCTACCAGTTTACATCTATGGAATTACTAATGGGGAATAATAAGCTTCTATGTGAGAATTGTACTAAAAACAAACAGAAGTACCAAGAAGAAACCAGTTTTGCAGGTAACTATTTTTTTAATTACATAATTATTGATCTCCTGATAGTGTCTAGTGAGTTACAAATTTCACTGAGAATTTTACTGAGAATCTTGTCCCTATACTTGTGTTACTTAGGCAGAGATTGTTTCATTCATATTTGTACCTGAGCGCTTACAATACTGGGCAGAACAGATTTTCAATAGTTTTTTTATTTAAATAAAGAGCAGGAAGTATACAACTCTGCCTTGAAAATGCAAACCCATATAATCTTATTTGAGGGAACTACCTATCTGAAATCTATCCAGAAGAAATATCCCTACAACTTTTTTTTTTTTTTCTGGAGATGGAGTCTCACTCTGTTGCCCAGGCTGGAGTATAGTGGCGCGATCTCGGCTCACTGCAACCTCCACCTCCTGAGTTCAAGCGATTATTCTGCCTCAGCCTCCTGAGTAGCTGAGATTACAGGCGCCTGCCACCATGCCCAGCTAATTTTTGTATTTTTAGTAGAGATGGGGTTTCACCATCTTGGCCAGGCTGGTCTTGAATGCCTGACCTCATGATCCACCCGCCTTGGCCTCCCAAAGTGCTGAGATTACAGGTGTGAGCCACCATGCCTGGCCTCCCTAAAACTTCTAATTGTATCACTGGTAAGATAAATGATAAGGCTAATGTGTTTCACAGATCCTATCAATCTGTTGTAAACTCAACGTAAGATAAATTTTGAAGATTTTAAATAGTAGCATGTCATAAAGCTAGCGCTATAATTACCATGATTAGTTGGTCAGAGAAAAGTGGAGAAAGGGGGAAAATAAGAAATTTTCAGTTCATCTTTATCCTTGAATAAATGGAAAGAATACTCTGATTCTTAGTGACTACTTGTTTTAAAATGTAGGCTTTATTATTCAGGTACGGTGAGGCTAAAAGATCAGGAGATAATTGCCACTGAAGAAATAGTGTGTTATTCATAGTTCCCAAGAAGTGGGGGCCCACCATGCTGCACAGGACCACACAGGGAAGCACCAGCGTCAGTCAGGAGGTAGGGGAGTGAGGGGGAAACATGGACAGGAGCCTTTAGTGTGATTTCTAAAGGAAGAAATGGGTAAGGCAGGCTAAGCAGGCTTAGGATTGGCTAGTTTGAATAATATTAGTGGGCTCTGGGATATAGGAGCTGTCTCTAGTTATCAGGTGCCTGGTCCTAGAGTGATTACAGCAAGTGGATAGTGTCCCAGAGTGTAAGAGCCCAGTGAAGGAGGTTGTTTGGGTATGCTCTCTGGGCTCTGGATTGGTTTGCATGTGAAAGGCATGCATATGTAAGTTGTTTACTATCTCTAGGAATTAGCCCTTGGAGGGGTTGTCCCTCCAATGTTAACCAGACCCTAGATGTCAAAGCATCAGAATAAAGACATACTTAATACACTAGTAATAAAGAAATGGGAGAAGGAAGAAATACCTATATGCAATTGGCAATGTTCAAATACTAACATAAATCTTAGGAATTTAGAAATTGGGGCTGGGCGCAGTGGCTTACACCTGTAATCCCAACACTTTGGGAGGCCAAGGCATGAGGATCGCTTGTAGCCAGGAGTTCAAGACCAGTCCGAGGAACATAGTGAGATCCCATGTCTACAAAAAACATTTTAAAAATTAGCCAGGTGGGGTGGCATGCACCTGTAGTCCCAGCTACTTGGGAGGCTGAGGTGGGAGGATTGCTTGTGCCTGGGAGGTCAAGGCTACAGTGAGCCATGACCACCTCACTGCACTTCAGCCTGGGTAACAGCAATCTCCAAAGAAAAAAAAAATTTAGAAATCTAGAAATCTTTTAAAACCCAAATTCTTCAACTACACGTGCTTCTGGTGATTTTTGGCTGGAGGGCATTGACAGAAATTAATTCTAGTCCATCTGCTTTCTACCTTCCAAAATTTTGTTTCAAGTGTTACCTCTCCTATTCTTTGTTCTTATTAACTGTGTGCCTTAAAAAAAATTCCTTTACTTTCATTTTAGCAGAGTTCTAGGAAGGAGTAAAGACTGTCCTTTCATCAGAAGTCCAATTTCTTTAACATTTTTAAAAATGTGGTATGATGCTTCTGTATAAATTTTTATTATATGGTAGATAATGTATAAAATGGAATTTTATAAATAAATTTATTGTATTTTATGTAGAAAAGAAAGTAGAAGGAGTTTATACTAATGCCAGGAAGCAATTGCTCATTTCTGCTGTTCCAGCTGTCCTAATTCTCCATCTGAAAAGATTTCATCAGGTAAGTTTCTTCAGTAGCACCATAATTTTCATCATGTGTTTTACAGAGCTTTAAGTCCTATAGAATATTGTCAAGAATTAGACAATAACCAGTAACTTATTGCATTTTAAAATGTGTCATGTGAGATTTACTGCTCATCTAGCCATAATAGTTTATAAGACTTTCCTGATTAAAATTGTTTAATTCACAATATTTGAAAATTTAGGCAGCAGGAACCTAAATGGTATCTCTGTGTATGTTTGTGTGGTAATAGAAAATAAGTTTTGTGGCTGGGCACGGTGGCTCCCTCGGCCTTTGGGAGGCCGAGGTGGGCAGATCACCTGAGGTCAGGAATTCGAGACCAGATGGAGATAAGAGTCTTGCTCTGTCACCCAGGCTGGAGTGCAGTGGCACAATCTCAGCTCACTGCAACCTCCACTTCCCGGGTTTAAGCAATTCTCCTGCCTCAGCCTCCCAAATAGCTGGGATTACAAGTGCCCACCACCACACTGGCTAATATTTGTATTTTTAGTAGAAATAGGATTTCACCATGTTGGCCAGGCTGGTTTCGAACTCCTGACCTCAAGTGATCCACCTGCCTGGGCCTCCCAAAGTGCTGGGATTACAGGCGTGAGCCACCACACCCAGCCCATACAATTTTCAAGTAAAAATTTTAATTGTATAAAACAAATTATCAAGAAAACAAGGAGAAAACTTAAATGATTTTTTTGGGAGGGTAGAGGAGAGAATCTCCCTCTGTTGCCAGGCTGGAGTACAGTGGCACAATCTCGGCTCCCTGCAACCTCCACCTCCTGGGTTCAAGCGATTCTCCTGCTTCAGCCTCCCAAGTAGCTGAGATTACAGGTGTGTGCCACCACACCTAGCTAATTTTTGTATTTTTAGTAGAGATGGGGTTTCACCATGTCGGCCAGGTTGGTCTTAAACTCCTGACCTCAGGTGATCCGCCCACCTCGGCCTCCCAAAGTGCTGGGATTTTAGGCGTGAGCCACTGCACCTGGCCCTTAAATGAATATTTAACTTGACCTCTGTGTGAAAGCCTTTCTAAATATAAAACCTTAAGAAGGAAATCTCAAGGAAAACTATTGATAGTTTACATATTTGCAACATTTTAGGTGGGATCCAGATGTGCGAGAAGAGATTTTTCTCCATCCTGCCATCCCTATCCACAGATTAGATTAAGTTCTGAATTCTTCCATAGCCAAGGTTGTAGAAGCTCAATGGAACTGAAATGACACAGAGAACAGAAGCAGATGTATTATGTCTTGTCATATCAGAGCGCCTAATGGAAAGGGTACATCTGCAGTGATTCTGTGTGAATAAGAGAGGATAATGCCAGATTGCAGAAGCTAATTTCATGATGCACCGCAGTTATTTTATATTTGGTACTTGCATCCCTGTTTAGAAACAACTTACAGAAATAATTCTTGCCCTTAAAGGGAAATATTTATGGACATCCATCTAGGTCCCTTTTTCTCTCAAGCTAAATGTAATGTCAGCAAAGCCACATTCTTATTCCCAGGGTTTGGGCATTGTAGGGAGCGGAGTCCCTAAGCAATGCCTGTGTTTCTAGTTCATTGACATCCCTGAACACCTTCTCTATGGTAGCTTTAGGGCTGTATATCAGAAACATCCACAACACTTAAATGCAAATCTGAAACTGAATAGAGATCTTTGTCATAAATATGCCAAAATTTTAATATTGTAAGTATATAAAGAGTCTTAAAGATCAATAAGAAAAATATCAGACCCTAATAGTAAAATGGGAAAAGAATATCAACTAACATTTCTAGAAGTACAAAGTCCAGGCAAGTATGAAAAAGGTCCATCCTTCCCAGCAAAAGAAAGGCAAAATAAAATGGCAGATTCTTTTTTCAACCTGTCCAAATTAGCAAAGATGTAGTAGTGTTGATAAGGATGAACTGAGATAGAGACATTTTCATTTACCAGCATTGGGAGTGTAAGTTGGTAACACCTGCTAGAAAGCAATTTAGTAATGAATATGAAGAACATTGAGTAATTTTTTTTTTTTTTGGAGATGGAGTTTCGCTTTTGTCGCCCAGGCTGGAGTGCAATGGCGCGATCTCGGCTCACTGCAACCTCCGCCTCCTGGGTTCAAGTGATTCTCCTGCCTCAGCCTCCTGAGTAGCTGAGATTACAGGCACCCACCACCGTGCCTGGCTAATTTTTGTATTTTTAGTAGAGACAGGGTTTTACCATGTCAGTCAGGCTGGTCTTGAACTCCTGACCTCAGGTGATCCACCCACCTCGGCCTCCCAAAGTGCTTGGATTACAGGCATGAGCCACCGTGCCCGGCCGAGTAATGTTTTAAACAAAACAATTTTTGAACAAAGCTAATTACTCTTGACTAAGAATCTACCACAAGGAAATAGAGATATACACAAAAATTTGTGTGTGCCCCACTCAGATCATGCCAGACGTAAGGCCTAGCTTAAATGTCCAATGTGCAGGATATCAAATTTATATTTTAATATGGAAAATGCAGTGTATCATTTCATTAAAGGGAAAAAGGCAGGAGACTGTATATGCAAATATAAGTCTAAAAATTTTCCAAAAATTACCACCTAAAAAAAGATTCATCTTATATTAAAGTCCTTCACACAGTCTCTCGTATGATGGTGTAGTTTCTCAACAGCAAAGTACTGATTGAGGAGAACACAATAGCTGAAATGATCTCAGACAGTGCTGGTATTGGGTGCTTATAGAGGTCACCTGATGAAAAAGGCAAAGAAATTGAATGTAGATTAAATATTCCTGGGATATGACGTCATAATTTCATGTCAGCTATTTTCAAGCCTTCTAAAGATCACTTGAAAAAACAAATCAGTAGGTGGATACACTTCGGCAAAAAAAAAAAAGGGTTTTTTGTTTTTAAAGAAAGATAAGCCATAAAAAAGCAACAGATCTACAGTAAACTTGTGATTAGTATGCAAATGAAAGATCAGTCATTGACGTCATGACAGGTTGCCCCTTTTCGTTTTTGTCTACCCATTCATTTCAGATTTAGGTATCTTTTCATTCCAACAGAGTCCATTTCTATTTATGGGTCTCCTCAATACCTTTGATATTTTATTAGCTAGTTTTTATTACCATTACATAATGCAAAGCATATACTTTTTAAGGTTTGCCTTTGAAAATTAGAAAAAGAGAGCATATTTAAGAACATAAAAGTACAATTTTATTTATGTAATATATAGCATTTACTTTTACTGATAAAATGTTTTGAGTGTTCAGGTTGTTTGTTTTAATGAATGAATATAATTGAATTTTAGAACTGAAAAGGACCTAATCTCATCCTTTTATATATGGAATCAAGTTGACAACCAGTCACTGAGTTAGGCCTAGAACACCAATCTCTTTACTCTTTAGTTGAATATATTTTCATGATAGCATATGTGTCAGTAGCTTAGCTTTTATATTGAATTTATTTTTCCATAAGTGTTGAAAAGCCATAATGAAAGTAACTATTCCCCCTATTGTTTGTGGTAAAAATCCCCATGTAAATGAATAATCTTTGCAGTAACAATTTATGAAACCTAATTTTTAATTTAGTCATATTAATTTTAGACTATACATTAGTCACATTTTTTATCTATGAAAAAACTAAGTCCTACAATTTCTCTTTTGGTTTTAGTTAACAAAGACAATGCTTTATTTCTAATTGTTGCATTTCAAAAATGTTTTGGTCTTTTTAAGGCTGGCTTGAGTCTTCGTAAAGTAAACAGACATGTAGATTTTCCACTTATGCTCGATTTAGCACCATTCTGTTCTGCTACTTGTAAGGTACAGTATATTAAGATATTTAATTGATTTATAAATTAATATGCTTGAAAGTATCCTATATATTATGAGACAATGCTTTTTCTAAAAAAATAACTTCTCTTCTGAAAGGGAATTTTAATAGCCAGTGATTAAGTCAGTAATATGTGGAACACTTAATACATTGAATATGATTTTTGTCCTTTGGGAGACAAAGGAAAATTGAAAAGGTAAGGCATGAAGCATGATGGTTATGAAGGTCTAAGCTGTTTGTAAGTGCTACTGGAAGCTGATGGTTGCTGAGAGAAGGAGGTTTTGTGTCCTCGATTGTTCCTTGTGAACTGTTTAATCAGTAGTAGTTTTACCATTTGCGGAGTTCTGTATCTTTTGCAAATCAGTGTAGAAGTGAATTGTCTTTCGTGCCACTTCATGTGTACTACTGAGAGTAGTGTACTTGTCAGCGGAGTGTGATACTTCAAAACTGCTGCTACTTTAATAATTAGGTACAGAAAGCAGACTGGCTTATCATTGCTTATTTTACATGTAAGAATTGTGTAGATGAAGTAGACGACTTGGTCTTCCTTGAAGGAAGCAGTTATGGGGTAACATACTGTCCTGTTCATGATTACTGGCTAGAAGTCTAGATTTTGTAGTATGTAATAGAATGCTTATTGAACTTAATACTTTCAGCACATTGATAATCAAAACAAAATCATCTTAAATGCAATTTTTGGTTGAATTACAGTGTATCTGCTGTGGAATACCAGCACTATCTGTCAATTGTTAATACTCAGTATTCCTAGAATTTAATAATGTGGTAAATAATAATGAAATTTAACAATATTTGTGTTAAACTTATGAAAACATATTTTTAAAAAGTACCTATTACGGAGAATTTCCAATAAACACAAAAGCAAATAGAACACTACCATGAACTTCCAGCACCCAGCCCTAAAACCTTACATCCATGGCCAGTCCTGCCCTATCCACACACTAATTCACTTTCTTCTCCTTTATTATTTTGAAGCAAACATCAGGAATCATTTCACCCATAATATTTCACTATGTATCTCTAACAGATAAGAATTGCTCCCTCTACACTTTTTAACATAACCACAATATCATTTAATAATTCTGTCATATCACCTAGTGTTCATATTTTCAATTGTCTCATAAATGTGATTTTTAAAATCAATTATTATCCAGATAAGGACTGGATCTATTGTTCATTTGTGCAATTTTTAATTTTCACTTTTTGGAATTTCTTTTAAAATTTAATTTTGTTTAATAATTACATAACATATTTATATAGGTCCAAAGTCAAATGTACCTAAATAAGGTAAATTGAAAGATATCTGGCTTTTCTCCATGACATTCTACCTGTTTGCTCCTTCCCCTTATAGGTAACCATTTTAAAAATTATGGCTTATTCTTTTATAATTTTTTTTAAATATAAGCAGACAGGCATGTATATTTTCATCTCCCCTCTTAAATAATGGTAGCTGACACTGTGTATCCTTTTTTCTGTCTTACTCTTAACATTATATCCTACAGCTTATTCCATAGCAGCATTTAGAGATAGTCTACACTCCATTTTTCAAGCAGCATAATACTCTATTGTGTGGATGCATCATAGTTTATTCAACCAGTCCCCAATTTACAGACATTTTAATTCGTGTTTTGATATTACAGATAATCCTGCAATTAATAGTGTGGTACATGTCTTTTGACATTTTGCTCATGTATTTGTGGGATCAAATCCTAGAAAAAGGATTAATGAATCCAAGAGTAATACATACACAACTTAGCCTGATAACATGAAATATCCCTGCATAGGCCAGGCTCAGTGGCTTACGCCTGTAATCCCAGCGCTTTGGGAGGCCAAGGCAGGTGGATCACCTGAGGTCAAGAGTTTGAGACCAGCCTGTCCAACAAGGTAAAACCCTGTTTCTACTAAAAATACAAAAATTAGCTGGGCGTGGTGACAGACCCCTGTAATCCCAGCTACTTGGGAACGTGAGGCAGGAGAATTTCTTGAACCTGGGTGGCGGAGGTTGCAGTGAGCCGAGATCACACCATTGCACTCCAGCCTGGGTGACAGAGCGAGACTCCATCTCAAGAAAAAGAGAGAGAGAAAAAAAGAAACATCCCTGCATAGGGATTGTACCCTTTGCATTCCCATGTGCAATATGTGTGAGTGCTCTTTTCCCCACAAATCAGCCAACAGAGAACCTTGTTAAGGTTTTTCCATTTTGCCAGCCTAGTAAGTATGGAAAGTATCTCAATTTTACTATGCATTTTTCTTATGTTAAGCAGATATACATTTACTTACTTTTCCTTAAAACAGTATTTAACAAATTTTACTAATTTGGGTTTTTTTCTTTGTTTAAAAGAATGCCAGTGTGGGAGATAAAGTTCTCTACAGTCTCTATGGCATAGTGGAACATAGTGGCTCGATGAGAGAAGGCCACTACACTGCTTATGTGAAAGTGAGAACACCCTCCAGGAAATTATCGGAACATAACACTAAAAAGAAAAATGTGCCTGGTATGCCATCCTAAGTTTATTTTATTCTTAAAAACAAACGAATATGTGCTTCCTTTTCTGGGAGAGCTAAGTTATTATTTCATAGATGCCTCTAGTGGATTTGCTTGCTTGCTTTATTTTAACTTAATTGATTGATTGATTGATTGAGACAGAGTCTCAGTCATCCAAGCTGGAGTGCAGTGGCACAATCTTGGCTCACTGCAACCTCTGTCTCCTGGGTTCAAGTGATTCTTATGCCTCAGCCTCCTGAATAGCTGAGATTACAGGCACGTGCTACCACACGTGACTAATTTTTTATATTTTTAGTAGAGACGGGGTTTCGCCGTGTTGGCCAGGCTGGCCTCAAACTCCTGACCTCAAGTGATTTGCCCGCCTCGGCCTCCCAAAGTGCTGGGATTACAGAGCCACCATGCCCAGCCTCAACTGGATTCACCTTGAGAATTCCCTCTAGGAGTGCCTAGAAAATCTCAAATATTATGAAGACTGTACCCTTCTAGGTCATATGAGATGACATGGTATTTTAAGGTACTGAGTCATTGTGTATTATAGTGGAGTAGCATTTTATTTAACAATACCAAAAGTTTTTGAAGCCATATCAGATTGTCAGAAGAGTTGGAGTTGAAAATTTGCTGGCTTTGTTTATGGGTCATCCAACTAACTTTGCTTTTTTTGTTTTGTTTTTGAAATGAGGTCTCACTTTGTCACCCAGGCTGGATTGCAGTGGCAGGATCTCGGCTCACTGCAACCTCTGCCTTCCGGGTTCAAGCGATTCTCCTGCCTCAGCCTCCCAAGTACCTGGGACTCCAGGCGCCTGCCACCACACCCGGCTAATGTCTGTTGTTTTTTAAATTAGAGACGGGGTTTCACCATGTTGGCCGGGTTGGTCTCAAACTCCTGACCTCAAGTGATCCACCCACCTCAGCCTCCCCAAGTGCTGGGATTACAGGCATGAGCCACTGCGCTGGGCCAGACAGCATTATTAATTATACCTATAATATTAATGCTTTGAAAGAATTTGTTCTAATGAGAACACATGGACACAGGGAGGGGAACATCACACACTGGGCCTGTCGGGGGAGGGGGGCTAGGGGAGGGATAGCATTAGGAGAAATACGTAATGTAGATGACAGGTTGATGGGTGCAGCAAACCACCATGGCACATGTATACCTATGTAACAAACCACATTCTACACAGGTATTCCAGAACTTAAAAATATAATTAAAAAAAAAAAAGTTCTTTTTGGAAAATAACCCAAGAAAAAACAGACTTCTCAGGTAAAATTTGGCATTAGATAGAGTTTGTAATGAATATGTTATTGTTTGTAATTTAGAGTAAGAACCTAAAGCATACTTACTTTAAAATTGTACTTCTTTTTGTTTTGCTAGGTTTGAAAGCGGCTGATAGTGAATCAGCAGGCCAGTGGGTCCATGTTAGTGACACTTACGTACAGGTGGTTCCAGAATCAAGAGCGCTTAGTGCACAAGCCTACCTTCTTTTCTATGAAAGAGTATTATAACTATTAATGGTAATGATTATTTAGGTCATTTGTTTTTGAATGCCACAGTGATAACTATAATATATAATGTGCCTTTGTAGTCTTCCCTCTTCTGTAGGAATAGCATGTTCCTCAAATGGTCCTGAACTTTTTCACCATTTTGGTGAACCCTTTTAAAGTAAATTTACTCAATGCTTTAAAATTCATAGTCTTAAAATAAATGTGAATTTTGTTTCCAGGTATTTATTCTGGGGTACAAAAACCTCCCAGAATTTACAGTAGGAAAGGAAACACCTTTATGATGTGGCTTATTATTACAAGCATTCAGAAATGATGCTGGCTAAGTCAAATCATTCCTTGAGACAGTGATTCCTAAATGTAATGCCACCTTCCTGAACTCTCACATATTCTATATCATGGTTATTTTTAAAAATATATTTTTAGCCTTTTGTAACCTTAGTCTTGTTTTGAGCAATCATATTCCATGTTTTATGTGCTTTTATATTTTTATAATAAATATTAAAGTAAAACTATTAAAAATTGTTTATCCACGTACCACTTAACTTAAAATCATCTCAGGGCCATCTAGTGGTATATATGTGTACTACCATTTAGGAAACTGCTATAACACATAATTTCATGAAGTAACACCTAATACGGTGTAGTTCCCTGGTCATATTTTATACAATTCAACCATATAAAAGGGTGTCACTGTAATTTCAGTAGTGTGGGTTTACAAATAATCTGCTGGTTAGCTTATTACCTTGAGGTTTTGAAAAACTAGAATTATATTGAGGCATTTCATAAACATATCTCTTGCACCCTCTTCATGGTGGAGTTAAGGATAACTTGCAGGTGGTTGGCCAAGGCCCAATATAGATGATTATAACATTTAGAATTGGCAATTAGAAGTTGATAATCCATATAGGACCATAGGATAGCTTTGAAATATAAATTACCAAATTATATTTGTAAATGATAGAGAATTATATTCTTAACAGAAAAATATATACTTTTTCTACTTCTTGTAAATACTAAACACAGTTTTGGGGTTTTGAAATCACTTTGTCTTCAGCAAGCATCATTAATAAGTTCAGGTGAATTTAGCTTTTAATGGGGCATTAAGCTGGCATTTTTTATTTTCTTTTAAAATAAATAATAGCAAAAATATCATTTTCCCCTCTAGAATACAAATTATTGAGCTGTCAAAACTTGGCATGAAGAATATACTATTACTTAGGCTTAAATATCAAAAGATAATGGCTACTTCAGTGTCATATTGTTGAAATAGAAACAAAACTGCATGGTTCAAGCATCCTAATCATTAGTGCCAATGAATGATAGTGCAGGCAAGTGCCGGGTAAATGCCTAGTCCCACTTCATTCTCCTCCTGGGAAGAAAGGATAAGAATAGTGGCTGCAGATAATGTATGGAAATATTTAATCAAGACTGTCTTAAACACATAAGCATATATAATGTTATCAAGGTCACCAGTGCTGCCTTTTGATATATGGATGAACATAACTGTAATTAAAGACGGTAATAGTATACAAAATGCAGAGCTTAAAAATGTCATTGCATAAATTCTATTTTTAAGATGTTGAAATGTTAGTAGTGTTTTTCTTGATTTTTTAACAGTGAAATAATCAAGAAATATATCTTTAAGTTAATCTGCAAAGTCAGGCTGTGTTCTGTAAAAGGTATTTCACAGCATTTTCTGTTTAACTGTAATCTGTCATCATGGAGATCTCAGTACCAGAGCAGTGAATTTTTTGAAAAATATTGACTGTCTTTATTCAAGTCAGCCATCTTGGTAAGAGCAGTTTTCATCCCCCCACTGCCCAAATGTAAATATAGATCACCTAATTTTTCTTACAGAAAGATACTGTTAAGAGGCATGCACTTTTCATCGGATGGTCACTTGTTTCTTGTTTCAAAGACAAATATTTGGATAGATACCCATACTTGCTATGAGTCAGTCACAGTGCTGACACTATTTTAACATCATTTAAAATGGAAAGATCTACATAGATTTTTGACATTATTCCAGAAGTAACATGCAAGTAAGATATTTTTATTGTCATTTTCTTCATGTTAAAGGAGCTACTTATGAAATCTATTTTTTTATGGCCTAGAGTTTATGAGTGCTTTTTCCTTGTCTTCTGAAAATGGAATAAATTGGATTTTTGATACTTAAGAATTTCCTAAAGATAGCTTTTGTAACAGAGAAAGCATGTTAAATTACACATGGGTCTACCTTAAAATTTTTGTTATTGAGTATTTCCAAAGCACATTTGCAGGGATAGTAAATGTATATAGTAGCGAGTCTACTATAATAACAGTAGTTTCTGGATCACCTCAGGAAACAGTATAAATAAATAATAATGTTTACTTATCATCAACATAACTACCATAGTGTTTGAATGAATTAAAGTTTCATTAGCTTTATTTAGAAACTGGTTTACCCCAGCTTCCCGTTTTTTTCCAAATATAAAATGATAAAATATTGATTGTGCCAATATTGTCATTTAATGTTCTTAAAACTTGTGAAGACCACCTTTTTAGTTAGCTGAGAAGAGTGATAGTTGGTATCAATTTGTTAGCCAGGCATGGTGGCTCATGCTGTTGGGAGGCTGAGTGGGGAAGATGCTTGAGCCCAGGAGGTCAAGGTGCAGTGAACCATGATCACACCACTGCATTCCTGCAGAGTGACGGAGTGAGACCCTGTCTCAAAAATAAATAAAAAGAAGACAGTTGGTATCAATTCAAAGAATAGTTGATGCCTGTTCTCTTATTTTAAATGTACCAACAGAGCTATTTTACTGTATTTAATAGTTCTTAGCTTCCATGTGTGATGATTTTAATCAGTGATTTTATGCAATAGCTGAAGAAAATTTTCTGAAGATTAAGCTGTGAAATGTATCAACCCTCATCTAATTTTTGTAGTACAAAATGACATCCTGATTCCTTTTAAAAATTCACGTTTGTAATTTATTTTTCTGCATGTATTGATCAAATAAGCCTAAACCAAATATGTGCAATAAAATTGAGCCTTTAGATAGTATCTAGTGCATTGTTAAAAAAGATTATTTCTAGATATTTATGATGTTTTTGTTTACGTAGAAATCATGAATTCAAATCTGTTTAAAAGATGACCATATTTTCAATTTTGAGTAATACATATTATTCCTACTTTTTTTTTTTCTTTTGCCATGTTTCTAGAAAACAGCTGTGTAACTTATTGAGCGTTATTTTGGTGTTACTGTATAAAACATGCATAATAAATATTCTTATTTATCTCATGTTACAAGATTGGTCCTGGAATTTTCACAGTTTACGTTATTGACAGAATGTTTTATCAACAATGCATTTGCTTATGTCTTAGTCCACTCAGGCTGCTATAATAAAATACCATAAACTATGTGGTGTATTAACAAAAATTTATTTCTCACAGTTCTGGGAGCTGGGAACTTCAAGATCAAGGTGCCAGTAGACTTGGGGTCTGGTGAGGGCCCACTTCTGTTCATAAAGACAGTGCTTTCTTGCTGTGTCCTCACATGGGAAAAGTACAAGGCATCTCTGTGGGTCCTTTTTCATGCAGCCCATTCATGAGGGTTCCATCCTCATGACCTAATCACTTCTCAAAGGCCCTATCTCCAAATACCATCACATTTGGGATTTGTGAATGTTGTAGGGGACGTAAACCTTCAGTTCATAGCAGCTTTCTCAGCTATATTCAAAATACCCTACATGTTTTAGAAATTCTCTATTTCAAAACAGTTTATGGGCCACTTTACCTCAGATTTCAGTATCTACCAAGGACGATCATCTTCCTTTCAGGGGTTTCTTAAAAGGTGTATTACTTAGACAGGATAATTATTAAGACAAGGGTAAGGTCTTGCACCAGCAATTAAGAAATACTTTGCCTACCCATTTGTGTCTAAAATTCTTCCAGGTCATGAAGCTCTTTGAGATTATGATGAAAGTTAGAGACTATCTTTTATTTGTTTAGTCATTTAGTAAGTGTTTGTTAGGCCAGGCACAGTGGCTCATGCCTGTAATCCCAGCACTTTGGGTGGCCAAAGTGGGCAGATCACCTGAGACCAGGAGTTCGAGACCAGCCTGGCCAACATGACAAAAACCCATCTCTACTAAAAATACAAAAATTAGCTGGGCATGGTGGCACAGGGCTGTAATCCCTGCTACTTGGGAGGCTGAGGCAGGAGAATCGCTTGAACCCGGGAGGCAGAGGTTGCAGTGAGCCAAGATAGTACCACTGCACTCCAGCCTGGGTGACAGAGACTGTCTCAAAAAAAAAAAGTATTTGTTGAATACCTGTTGTGTGGTAGGTACTAGGCATACAGCAGTCAACATAAGAGCCAGAAATCTAAAAGGTGAGGAAATACACATTCTAAGAATGTAAGGAAAATTTATGTCAATGATAATGATATGGAGAAAAATCAAGCAATATGGACTCCCTATGAAGTCATGCAGAAATTAAGGTACAGGGGATGAAGATATCCTAGAGATAAAAGGCATGGTGATATTAGTACTGATATTCCTGAAAGAGAAAGCTGAGTGTTGTAGGAAGGATGGGGTTTTAATTCTGGGGCCCTCCCTTCTGGCAATATAGAGACGGAGAAGGGAAGTCTTAACATCTGTATGTTCCCAGAAAAATGTATCTCCCTAATTCTTGTATGTAATTTTGAAGGTTCATGGACACTTCTGAAGCCATTTCATACGTATTTTAAATTGCACCCAAGAAGAAATATCTGAGATGTTTGCATTCCCATATGTATTAGGATAGGCTGAGTTGTGCTGCAGTACAACCCCAAATCCCAGTGACTTAACACAAAAGTTATTTCTGGCACATCCGAAGTTCACTGTGAGTCTGCACAATCTGCAAAGGCAACTGATCTCCAACTGGCGATTCTGGTAATCCAAGCTGATTCAGTCTGTGACTGTACCATTTCAATATGAGGTCTCCCCATTGTGGCAGAAGAATACAGCATTAAAAGATCTTGCACCAGCAATTAAGTTATTCATCTTGGATGTGTCTCTGACAACTCATTGGCCAGCAGTAATCACATGACCCTGCCTACATGCAAGGAAAGATGGGTAGGAAAGAGTCTCCCGTGGGCTTACAAAAAAAGGAGAATGGGATATGTGAATTTAAGAGAAGTCTCTACCACAATCCACCCTTCTGGTCACCAAATAGTTTTTTTTTTTTTCCCTTTATACACATGGAACACAGTGACTCTTAAGGGACCGGGGCCAAAAGTCCCATCAAGGTAAAGTTTTATCCTCCAAGACCAGGCTCTCTGGAAGTGCTATATCAGATTTGGATGTTTGCTCCTACTGTTCTGGAGACCCAGGAACCAAAAGGATATCTTCTGTTTTCCACATACTTAATGTACAGTGGTGGAACTGTATCTGCAATAAACATTCTGAATGGGGAAGAAGAATGGGAGACACAGTTAGGATCCCTAAGTCTAGGTATGGGGTATATTCATGATTAGGGTTCTTTTCTACCTCCTAGGAAGAATTCCCTTGTATATTGTTCTCTGTGACTCTAGAGTCCAACCTCTGGGAAAGTTTTGTTGGTTTTTTTTTTGTTTTTTTTTAATCTTCATGGCTACATCTGAAGAGCTACTGAGGGATATATATGCCAACTTTGGGAGTTGCACAGCTTTTTTGAGACCATTTCTTAGATGACTAGGGACTGTAATTTCTCTTAATTTGGAATAGCCACAAGTTGTTGTAGCCAAGGTTTGTGTGTGTTTTTAATACAATTCTTAAAATTTTAGTAGGCTTCTCATCTGTAGATAGATTTGAAGGGGTGGGTTGCCCCTCCACACCTGTGGGTGTTTCTCGTAAGGTGGGACGAGAGACTTAGGAAAGAAAAAGACACAGAGACAAAGAAATAAGGGGACCCGGGGAACCAGCATTCAGCATATGGAGGATCCCGCCAGTCTCTGAGTTCCCTTAGTATTTATTCATCATTCGTGGGTGTTTCTCCTAGAGGGGGATGTGTCAGAGTCACAAGACAATTGTGGGGAGAGGGTCAGCAGACAAACACGTGAACAAAGGTCTTTGCATCATAGACAAGGTAAAGGATTAAGTGCTGTGCTTTTAGATATGCATACACATAAACATCTCAATGCCTTACAGAGCAGTATTGCTGCCCGCATGTCCCACCTCCAGCCCTAAGGCGGTTTTTCCCTATCTCAGTAGATGGAACGTACAATCGGGTTTTATACCGAGACATTCCATTGCCCAGGGACGGGCAGGAGACAGATGCCTTCCTCTTGTCTCAACTGCAAGAGGCATGCCTTCCTCTTATACTAATCCTCCTCAGCACAGACCCTTTACGGGTGTCAGGCTTGGGGGCGGTCAGGTCTTTCCCTTCCCACGAGGCCATATTTCAGACTATCACATGGGGAGAAACCTTGGACAATACCTGGCTTTCCTAGGCAGAGGTCCCTGCAGCCTTCCACAGTTTTTGTGTCCCTGGGTACTTGAGATTAGGGAGTGGTGATGACTCTTAAGGAGCGTGCTGCCTTCAAGCATCTGTTTAACAAAGCACATCTTGCACCGCCCTTAATCCATTTAACTCTGAGTTGACACAGCACATGTTTCAGAGAGCACGGGTTTGGGGGTACGGTTATGGATGAACAGAATCTCAAGGCAGAAGAATTTTTCTTAGTACAGAACAAAATGGAGTCTCCCATGTCTACTTCTTTCTACACAGACACAGTGACAATCTGATCTCTCTTGCTTTTCCCCACAAGTTTGAATCACAAAAGATTTTAGGTAAGAACAGGCAGTCATTGAACATAAGTTTACCTTACTTTCTCCAACCTGGCCTAAATGGACAATACCTGCATAAAGCCCAATGGGATCTATTGTTAAATAACTAAAGTATTATTTTATACCCTCATATTTCATTATACCAGATTCACTACTATCTAGGAAATGCTTAAGTAACTATATTAAGAATCAAAGAGTAGTCTGGGTGTGGTGGCTCACGCCTGTAATCCCAGCACTTTGAGAGGCTGAAGTGGGCAGATCATGAGGTCAAGAAATCGAGACCATCCTGGCCAACATGGTGAAACTCTGTCTCTACTAAAAATACAAAAATTAGCGGGGTGTGGTGGCATGCGCCTATAGTCCCAGCTACTTGGGAGGCTGAGGCAGGAGAATCGCTTGAACCCAGGAGGCAGAGGTTGCAGTGAGCCAAGATCACGCACGCCACTGCACTCCAGCCTGGCAACAGAGTGAGACTCCATCTCAAAAAAAAAAAAAAGTTGTAATTTGTAATGATGTGCCTGTAGCATACTAGCTTTAAATATTTTTCATCCTCCATTGTATTATGTGGTAAAATATATACAACATAAAATTTACCACTTTAACCATTTTTAGGTGTATAATTAGGGTCATTAAGTGCATTCACATTTCCAGAATTCTTTCATCATCCCAAACGGAAACTCTGTACCCATTAAACAGTAACTTCTCATTCCCGCCTTCTCCCAACTCCTGGGAACCTCTATTCTACTCTCCATCTGTGTGAATTTGCCCATTCTAGGCGCCTCATATAAGTGAAATTGTACAATATATGTCCTTTTGTGTCTGGTTTATTTCATCTTGCATGTTTTCAAGGTTTATCCATATTGTAGCATGTATCAGAATTTCATTCTCTTTTAAGGCTGAATAATATTCAATTGTATATATATACCACAGCTTTAAATTTTTATTAGGTTTTAAGATGGATGTGATATGGCACCTAATAACACTATAAAGGTTCAAATCTCAAGAAAGAGCAATAGTTCCTATTTCGATATATTTTCCACATATCATCTTACTTAGCTTATTTCCATTTTGCTTTAAGGATAATTTGTTTCTGTAATAATGGAAGGTGACATATCCTCCCCTAGAATTTTCTACTTCACTCCATTCATTCATTCATTCATTCATTCATTGAGACAGAGTCTCGCTGTGTAGCACAGGCTGGAGTGCAGTGGCACGATCTCGGCTCACTACAACTTCCACCTCCCGGGTTCAAGTGATTCTCGTGCCTCAGCCTCCTGAGTAGCTGGGCCACCACACCCAGCTAATTTTTGTATTTTTTTGTAGACAGTTTCCCCATGGTGGCCAGGCTAGTCTCAGACTCCTGGCCTCAGGTGATCCACCCTCCTTGGCCTCCCAAAGTGCTGGCATTACAGGCGTGAGCCACAGTGGCCAAATTTTCTACTTTAAACACTGAAAACAGAGGAAGTTAATAAAAATTTTAACCTATAAAGTCCCCTGGTTGTTAGTCATTAACAGCAGATTGTCAGATAAGACTGGTAAAACGATGGCTGCTAAGCATTTGATGATCCAGGCGCAGGATGATCAAACTGCAGCAGATCATGCACGTGACAGCTGCTTACATAGAAATTTAACACCACAACACACATTCTTAGAAAATTCTGTGTTGAAATACATATACTTACCCGATGTGTCCATAAGATCATAATGTTATGGGGAACTCTTAGAACAGAGTGGTTAGAGAAAGGGAACTGGAATTGGAACTGTAAAATTCATTTTCTGGTCTGGTAAACAGCAATTGCTGAGGGTGTCTCATTAAACTGGCACAAGGAACAAAATGTGAGGTATTTAATAATCCTCTCCACTTCACAATGCATTTCCAAAATGACTGGCCTACATTAGGATCATTGTTGAACATATTAATGCAAACATATAGCAGATGTAAAAATTTCTGTGTGCAAAGCAGATGCTGGCCACTTGGAGGGCAGAGGTGAGGGGGAAATCCCTTACCCGAAAATTGCCTCACCTTTACTAGGGAAACAAGCAAAGAATTACAATATGATTATAGAGAGTAGGAACATGACAGTTTCACTAGGCCAATCAGGTTTCTCTAAGAAGATAGAACATTCCTCTGATGAGAATGTTTCTCAGAGAATTAAACTTGAAAATCAGACCTGATGCAAAAAACTTGGAAAATGCACAAAATCACAGAGCAAAATTAGAGATTACTGATAACATGTGGTATATGTCCTTCTAGTTTTTGCTCCATACAGTGGTTTTTATTTATTTTATTCTTTTGAGACAGAGACTCACTCTGTTGCCCAGGCTGGAGTGCAGTGGCGGGATCTCGGCTCACTGCGACCTCTGACCCTGGGTTCAAGCAATTCTCCTGCCTCAGCCCCCCTAGTAGCTAGGATTACAGGCGCCTGCCACCACGCCCAGGTAATTTTTGTATTTTTAGTAGAGACGGGGTTTCACCATGTTGGCCAGGCTGGTCTTGAACTCCTGACCTCAAGTGATCTGCCCACCTCGGCCTCCCAAAGTGCTGGGATTACAGGTGGGAGCCACCACGCCCGGCCATACAGTGATTTTTTAAAATCAGACTGTCCAGTAGTCTTATTTGTGCTAAGTGGAAATTAGGGAAAGGGTCAGAGAAATAGGGATTTCCTTTTGCCTTCAGTAGTATCCTCATGAACCTGCGTCATGGTGTTGTTAGGTGTAATTAATGAAGGTTTCTCACAAGATAAAATGTTATTTTGAGGACCACGTCCGTGGATTGGAGGAAAGGCAGATGGTTAGCTAGTGACGACTTTATTATAATGCTAATTCAGGAGTATCTGGGTCTCTAGCGCTGAGAAAAACTGAATTTTCATGCAAAGGGCATCTATATTTTCACATCTGTATCTTTATCCATCTAGCTGTGCTCTTACTATTTTGTTTCTACGGTAATTTGCTATTTCTTTTGCACGACAATTGCCCAATGAAATAATTCAGATACTTCGTGCACTTTGTCACGCAAAAGTTTTCATGTCACTCTCTGGAAAGGCACTTCCCAAGATGTAGCTAATAAACACTGTATCTTTGGAACATTTTTGTTTTCCTTTTAACTTGTAGCTCCTAGCCTGGAAATTGATACTTTTGACACTTGAACGTTGTTCATATAAAAACACTGTGAAATCAACATACTGTCTTTGAGGAATGGCATTGCATGCGTCCTTTTGAGAAGCCATCTTGTAGTTGAAGGAAAGCAGCAGGACGGAAACCAGACTTCCCCCCCACGGTTCCCTAAAGGTCACGGATAAAGAATGAAAAACCGGGACTAGTCAAGCCAAGGAGAGAAGAGCAAGTGTTCCCGGAAGGGGGCGCGATGTGTTGAGGTTAACAAAGAGAAAGACAGCTGCGGGGTCAGCTAAGGTCTCCGCTTTCGCTACCGACCCAGACTGCTCACCTTCACAAACTCACGTTTTCCTCAAGCGGCACCCTCGGCAGCGCTCAAGTGAGAGTATTCCATCCTTGGAATACTCCGAGAAGGTTCGAGCCAGAAGCTGGATTGCCTGAAATGCCGCTTCCAGCGCACTAAGTAACTTGAACTGCGCTAAGCAACTGGCCAGAATTGGCTTGGTTTGGTTTGACCCTGGGGTTCCTCCGTAGTCTGTAAGTGGAGTTGCGAAGTCAACCCCTTCTCCAAGGCGGGAGTGTTTCTAGGAGGGAACATACTTCCCCTTAAAGGAAGATCACGTTGCTAAAGTAAAAAATTTGAAGGCGCCCTATGTGTAGAACACTTACGTTCTTGGCTTTCTGGCCACCATAAAGATGGGTCGGGAATGGCGCCAGCTACGTTAAAAAGTAACGTGCAGGAATGGTTCAGTTGCCCGGTGTTGACCAGAGTAGAGATGGGTTTGCCCACAAAAAAAATGGCGCCGAAACATGTCAATCCGCACAATCACGTGTTCACAAACCTGGATGAGAGATGGTATGGCTTCAGATGACAAACGGATGTTATTATTCTTTACTTCCGGGTGAGACAAATCGGGCGCCATCTTGTCTTGTTCCCGAAGAAGTAGAAACATCGAAAGCGTTGGAGAGGTGTTACCGGAACGGCGGCGACAAGGGTGTTCCCGAGCTAGAGTGGGTAAGTGATGGAGAACAATTACACGTGGGCACTTGCCGGACCATTACAACGTTCTTGGTTTCTGTGGCGAAGGTAGCATAACTTAAAATAGGCTGCGTACGCTGCTTGGCGCGACCGCTGGAACCTCATTCCTTTAAAGCGGTGCGGTCCGCCAGACTTGGTAAATCAGAGCGGTGCTTTCGCTGAAAAGGAAATGTCCTTGTTAAAGAGAGTGCTCACGGCCCCATCTTCTCACAGAGTTTCCTCTCGGACGAGAAGGGACTAATTGTTGGGTTCCTGACCGGCCGTTAAACACTGCGCGTGCGCAGTGGGAACCCCCTTGTGGGAAGGGGGTTCATGGGGGCAGAGGAGGCGGGGGCTCGCGACCTGGAGCTTATACCCTTTGAGGCTCTGACTACGCAGGCGCAGTTCCTTAGTTTGTGTTTTTCGTGTGTTCTTACCCAATGATGGATATTATGTGTTAAGCTTCGCTAAAGGTAGTATCCAATATTTCAGTTTTTTACCGTGTGGTGGATAGTATCGTCATCTGAACAAATTGAGCATTAGACAAATTTGTTTGTGGGTTGTTAAATTAACATTCTAGCTTAAGATTTTAATTCAACATTAATCTTTTACATCTTTTTACTTCCCCCTGCCCCCAAGTAAAACAAAATAAACTTAGAATTCCTCATTTGAGTGCAGCAGGGCGAAAACAACAGCAACCAGACTACTAAAGATTTTACTTGTGGAATTTTTTTGTAAAGTGGCAAAGGGCATATAGAGAAAATAAAACAGTTCTTTAAAGATGTTCTTGAGAGTTTTTTTTTTTAACTTACTAATAGACTTTATGTTTTAGAACAGTTTTTGTTTACGTTGAGCACATACGACGTCCCCACTACACACACAGTTTCTCTTCTTATTAATAGATGTTAGTATGGCACATTTGTTGCAACTAATGAACCAATAATGATAAATTATTAACTAAGGTCCATAGTTTATTCCTACTTCCTCACATTTTACCTAAAGTCCTTTTTCTGTTCCAGGATGCCAGCTAGGATATCACATTACATTTAGTTGTTGTATATTCTTAGGCTGTATATTCTTGGCTGTCACAGTTTCTCAGGCTTAACTAATTTTTGATGACTGTTAAGGGCTGACTTGTGCCCCTCTAAAATTCGTATCTTGAAGTCTTAACCTCAGTACTCCAAATACAGAACGTGACTGTATTTGGAGAGAGGGTCTTTAAAGAAGATGAGGTCACTAGGGTGGACCTTAGCCCAATATATTAATAACTGCTGTCCTTATAAGAAGGGAGTAGGACACAGAGGGATGATCATGTGAAGACGTAGGGAGAAGACAACCATCCACAAGCCAAGGAGGGAGGCCTTAGAATGAAATCAACCCCATAGAGCTTACACTATACGCCTCCAGAACAGTGAGGAAATAAATTTATGTTGCTTAAGCCACCCAGTCTTTGGTACTTTGTTATGGCAAGCATACCAAACTAATACAGTGACCTTGACATCTTTTGAGGAGTATGGGTCAGGTATATTGTAGGGTGCCCTGCTATTGGAATTTGCCAGACGATTTTCTCATGATTAAAATGGCCTTACGGACTATATCAGGGGAAGATCACAGAGGTAAGATGCCCTTTTCAACACATGCTATCAAGGATACATACTATCAAGGTGACTTATCACATTATTACTGACCTTGATCATCCTTCTGGAGTAGCGTTTGTTAGATTTATCCACTGTAAAGTTACTTCCCCCACCCCTTTTTATACTGTTCTCTTTGGAAGGAAGTCACTTTGCAGAGCCCACGCTTACTGAATGGACAGTTGTGCTCTTCCTCAGTTAGGGTGGAATATTTACATAATTTATTTGGAATTCTCTGTGGGAGATTTGTGTCTTCCCTCACATTTATTTGTTTATTTTATCATATCCTTATGGGCTTGTGGATGTTTATTACATAACTTGTATTATAATCCAGTACTTCTTTATTTTGTTGCTCAAATTGTACCAGCTTTGGCCATTGGCAGCTCTTCGAGTTGTCTACTGTTCTCCTTTGACATGTTCCTATCAATTTTTTTTTTTTAGCACTTTATTACTTCCTGGCAGTATACATGCTCCAGACTCATCTTTTGTATTTCCTGTCGCAGTCCTAGAGTCAGCTATTTCTTTAAAGATCTCTGATTCCTTTTATTGAAGAATGGTATTAAAACCAAGTTCTCGTGCCTAGGTGTGCTTGTTGCTACTAGGGTGTCATTTTGGGCTCTCTCTCTGCATTTATTTTTAAATTATTATTGGGGGGGTATTTATAACCAACTCTCCAATTCTCCAATTTTTTTTTTTTTTTTTTTTTGAGACAGAGTGTCACTCTGTTTCCCAGGCCGGAGTGCAGTGGTGGCACAATCTTGGCTCACTGCAACCCCCGCCTCCCGGGTTCAAGTGATTCTCCTGCCTCAGCCTGCTAAGTAGCTGGGACTACAGGTATGTGCCACCATGCCCAGCTAATTTCTGTATTTTCAGTAGAGTGGAGGTTTCGCCATGTTGGCCAGGCTAGTCTCGAACTCCTGGCCTCAAGTAATGCACCCACCTTGGCCTGCCAAAGTGCTGGGTTTACAGGCATGAGCCGCCATGCTTGTCCTCCACTTTTAAAATAATCTTTTGAGCTACAAGCTGCAAGTATTTCAGTATATA
Source organism: Pan paniscus (assembly GCF_029289425.2). Taxonomy (NCBI): domain Eukaryota; kingdom Metazoa; phylum Chordata; class Mammalia; order Primates; family Hominidae; genus Pan; species Pan paniscus. Next base: position 119,468,901 of record NC_073254.2, on the reverse strand, counting down.
CTAAAATGCATGTCACATAAAGTAGCAAAATTTCTGTTTTCCGTATTTCGAATGATTACAAGATTAATCTTTACCAGTGCCATTTCCACCTAATCTGAATTAAACAAATAAATTCTTTTTTGACTTTGAGGTCAGTCAACTCATGTAAGACTGAAATGTCAGGGGTGAAGAGGATTGTTGTATTTTCTGGCTTCTCAGCTTTGTGGTTGATTTGAGAAATATTTCATCCTATGCATCAAATGATAGATGTGTTTCTGTAGCTCTTTGATTTTGTAGTTGATGCTCAAGGACTTTAAAATACCACATTTTAATTCTCATCCATCTCTGTCACAGTCTCTGAGTGACTTTTGTAAATATTACTGATTGTCATTTTGGCCACACGGGGTGGCTCATGCCTGTAGTCCCAGCACTTTGGGAGGCTGAGGAGGATGGATCATTGAGGCCAGAAGTTTGAGGATAGCCTGGGCAACATGGTGAAACTCCATCCCTACTAAAAATACAAACATTATCCTCGCGCGGTGGCATGCACCTGTAGTCCCAGCTACTCGGGAGGCTGAGGCATGAGAATTGCTTGAACCTGGGAGGTGGAGGTTGCCGTAAGCCGAGATCACACCGCTGCATTCCAGCCTGGGCGACAGAGTGAGATTTTCTCAATAATAAATAAATGTTTGTCATTTAAACAAGTTGTTTTAGGACCTCAAAGCGATGAAGTTCTAATATAGATCCATTTAAGAAAAGGATAAAATAGATGATGGCCATTTCTGGTTGTATTAGTTTTCTAGGGATACTGTAGCAAATTACCACAAACTGGCTGATTTCAAACAACAGAAATTTATTCTTCCACAGTTCTGAAGGCTAACAGTGTAAAATTGAGGTTTTGGTAGGGCATGCTCTCTAATGGCTTTGTAGGGGATTCTTGTCTCTTCCTAGCTTTTGGTAGTTCTTGTCAATCCTTGATGTTCCTTGGCTTATAGAGCCATCTACTCCCAATCTGTACCACTGTGGTCATGTTACATTCTCCCTGTAAGTGTCTATGTCTCCTTTTTAATAAGGTCCCTCCTAATCAAATATGAACTCACTGTAATTTGAATACATCTGCAAAGACCCTATTTACAAATAAGGACATACTCACAAGTATCACTTGATACTCACAAGTATCAGGAGTTAGGACTTCAGTGTATCTGTTGGATGGGGACACAATTCATTCCATAACACTGGTGATAGCTATCACTTGATTTTTTTGCGGCAGTGTGTGGTGGCTTTGATGATCTGATACAAACCTTGGTTATTCATCTTTCTGTTCTTCCCAGACCCCATTTGTTTTCCAAGGAAATAGCAGTTCACTTTACCCCATAAAGGGAAATACTCTTAGGAAAGTCTTGCAGCCTTGCCCGTCATTAATCAAATTTCTCCAAACTTGAAAACCCAAGCCTAACAAGCTTTAAAATTAAGTCTAAAGGAAGAGTGAATAAATTGGAATCAATTTTTGATATTATAAAATCACAGTAGCAATATTGGAATGTCATTTTCATGGTTGAACATTAATGTATTTACTTGCTAACATTTCAGTGAATTATAAATATTTAACCACTTAATATGGACAAAACATTATGGAGAATTTAAATTATTATAAAATGTTTTCTCTCCCCTAAAGAAGATTTTTGTTTGAGCCAAGACAAAAACATGAAAATTTAATGCAGACCCTCTATAAAAAGTATTGTATGTCATCTTTAACTTATTAAATGAAAGCTTTCAAACAGTGGTAAAGAAGAGGGTAGCAAATGCCCATCCTTAAATTATCAACATTTTCCAAATCATTTTTAAACCAACTTGTAAATGTCATTTTTAATGGTACAACGTTATGTTATTTCATTAGACCATAGTGAAATTTAAAATATGTATCCATTGATTACTGTGTTGTGCCTGTGTATTCCTTCTGTTTTCTAGATTTTGCATTTGTTGGATTTGTTAGTAGTGAAGATACTATGGTGAAGATGAAGGAAGAAAGAGTAGTGTTCCTAAATCCTTGCCATAAAATCACTAGTAATCTTACTGTTTAATTAAACAATAGTTAATGAAACTCCTTATCAAGCATTGTGCTATGTGCTGAAACATATATAAAAGTTTAAGTATTTCCTAGTTTTATAACAAGTCTTTACTACAATCTGTCTCTTTTCTACAAAATTTTAATGTAAGTGCAAATTTTGTTTTCATGACCAGAGTTACCTGTTTTGGATAAGATTATCAAAATTTACTCTAAATCCTATAAGAAAATGAGACAGAGAACATTTGCCCAATGCATGAAAAATGATGCCACTTGAGGCCTTTTCTTTTTAAGAATGCAGTTATGGGCCGGGAGCAATAGCTCACGCCTGTAATCCCAGCACTTTGGGGACTGAGGCGGGAGGATCACGAGGTCAGGAGATTGAGACCATCCTGGCTAACAGGGTGAAACCCTGTCTCCACTAAACTACAAAAAATTAGCCGGGCGTGGTAGCAGGCGCCTGTAGTCCCAGCTACTCAGGAGGCTGAGGCAGGAGAATGGTGTGAGCCTGGGAGGCAGAGCTTGCAGTGAGCCGACATCGCACCACTGCACTCCAGCCTGGGCAACAAAGCGAGACTCCATCTCAAAAAAAAAAAAAGAATGCAGTTATGTATAGAAAATTACTAAATTACAAAATCTTCTCAAAACTGCTAAGCTCTAGGAATTGGAAATAGGAATCAGGTATTTTTTATCTTTATTTTATATCTTTCTGTATTCTTTTAATTATTTTATTCTGTCAATGTGTATTTTTAGAAAAAATACAGATTTTTAAAGATACAGAGAATCAAATGAAGCTAATGAACACAGTCCATAATGACTAGTACAGGCAGTACAAATTACACAAACTTCTTCAACTGTGAGACATTGGGCAAATGTCCTGTATCTCATTTTCTTATAGGATTTAGAGTAAATTTTGATAATCTTATCCAAAACAGGTAACTCTGGTCATGAAAATGAAATTTGGACTTATATTAAAATTTTGTAGAAAAGGGACAGATTGTAGTCCCTTTTTTTCGCTTAATGCAGTTTGTACGATAATACGTACCAGTATGTAGCAGTCTACCTTATTCATTTTAATGGCTGAATAGGAATCAACTGTATGGTTCACTCTAACTTATTTAACTTGCCTTTAATTTAATGTCACTGAAACCAGATGTTTACTGTTACAAAATATGCTGCCAATTTTTGAATTATGGTATGAATATTCACATTCATGGTTTAGGACCCTGCGGTGGAATTGCTGGGTCAGAGGGATGTGCATGTACGTTTTGTTAAGATGCCGTAATGGTAAATTGCCTTTTTTTTTTTTTTGAGACGGAGTCTTGCTCTGGCACCCAGGCTGGTGGAGGGCAGTGGTGCTATCTCAGCTCACTGCGACTTCCACCTCCCAGGTTCAAGCAGTTCTCCTGCCTCAGCCTCCTGAGTAGCTGGGACTACAGGCCAGTGCCACCATGTCCGGCTGATTTTTTTGTATTTTTAATAGAGACGGGTTTCACCGTGTTAGCCAGGCTGGTCCTGAACTCCTGACCTCAGGTAATCCACCCGCCTCAGCCTCCCAAAGTGCTAGGATTACAGGCGTGAGCCACCGTGCCCAGCCAGTAAATTGTCTTTTAAAAAGACTAACCATTTGGTGTTCCACCTGTGCCCTCATCCAGTAGTCATCCTCTGTAACTAAATCAAGTTTCTCAACTCCAGACTTAATTAAAGCGCTTTAATAAATAGCCCCTAACTTCCTTAACTTACCATCACCTTCTTTACTGTTTTTTTATTCTGCTCTGTTTTTCCCAATTTCACATCTTTTTTGTATTTTTCTCAGCCTAAGTGTCCAAAACATTATATTACTTGAATAGTAGCTTCCATCAAAACTTTGGGGAAGAAAAGCTTCTAAAAATATAGCAAAAGTAGAAGTGGCTGTTCTAAACATACAGAAAAATGATCATAGGTGATACAAATCAAACCCTTGAAAATATGCAAATTAAAACCTCTGTTCATAGGAAAACTTTTTTTTTTTTAAATAAAAGCTTCAGCTGGGTGTGGTGGTTCACACGTATAATCCCAGCACTTTGGGAGGCCGAGGTGGGTAGATCATTTGGGTCAGAAATTCGAGACCAGCTTGACCTGCATAGTGAAACCCCGTCTCTACTGAAATACAAAAATTAGCCAGGCTTGGTGGCGAGCACCTGTAATCCCAACTACTCAGGAGGCTGAGGCAGGAGAATCGCTTGAACCCAGGAGGCAGAGATTGCAGTGAGCCCAGACTGCACCACTGCACTCCAGCCTGGGCGACAGAGCGAGACTGCCTCTCAAAAAAAATATAATAATAATAATAACAATAAAAGTTTCAACCCATGAAACAGGAAGACAAATTTAGACTAAAGAATTCTTTCAAAGATAAAGTGAAACCTCTGTAAGTTTTAGATTGCTTCTGGAAAAGAAAATGGAGTTGAGCAGAAGTGGGTTGGCTTGATCACTTTTTTTTGAGATGGTGTTTCTCTCTTGTCGCCCAGGCTAGAGTGCAATGGCACAATCTCGGCTCACTGCAACCTCCGCCTCCCAGATTCAAGCAATTCTCCTGTCTCAGCCTCCCAAGTAGCTGGGATTACAGGAGCCCGCCGCCACGCGCGGCTAATTTTTGTATTTTTTAGTAGAGACGGGGGTTTCACCATGTTGGCCAGGCTGGTCCTGAATGCCTGACCTCAGGTAATCCACCTGCCTTGGCCTCCCAAAGTGCTGGGATTACACACGTGAGCTACCGCGCTCGGCCGATCACCTTTTTTTTAAAACCCCCTAATAGTTGTTAACTTGAAGAGTGCTACCAAAAGTGATGGTGGGAAAGCTCTAGTATTGATATTAATCACCACGAATTGAAACTTCTGATGCTTAGTTTTTATGTGTTTCTTATTTAATCCTCACAATAATCCTTTGGGGTATAGACATTTAGGTCTTCTGTTTTACAGATTGGAAAACCAAGGGTTAGAGCATAATTTACTTACGTTCACACCACTAACGAACGGATGTAGGTAGGCATCCTGAACCAGAGCCTGTGCTCTGAAGTCTAGGTGACAAGTGGTGACCAGAAAACTTAAAAGGGGAACTAAAAAAGTTGTCCATGACAACCATTAAACATGAGTAAGAAAAACAACCTTTATTTAGAGTAATTTCTGGAAAAGTAAATTTATGGATTGGGAATGATGGTAGGGAGTCATTATACATCATTTTCATCATTTAAATGGTTTTAGTAAGTGCACATTTTCAGTTTCAGTAGGCACTTTATAGAGCTGTTGATAATGTCTGTATTATATGAGTTTACAACTTAAGACAGAAAAATTATGCATTGAACTCTGATAAGCTGTTAAAGCGTTGGAAAGCACAGCAAGCTTTTTGGTTCTCATAAGTAGAAGTTAACAGCTTCCTCATCATTAGCCTTTAAACAGAAAGTAATAGCTAGACACTGATTATTTATTTAGTGTCTGCTATGTGCAAGATGCTTTCTTGTACCTTATTGAAGATAAAAAGATGAATAAATTTGTCTTTCTTTCAACTGTAAAAAGCTGTTGATTGAATAAAAAGGAAACTAAACCATTTCAGGAACAAACTGTTCTCTCCTTGCTAATGTTAATTTCTAAACATAGAATTCTATAGGAAAATTTAAATTAATATTTTATTACCTTGTATCATCTAAGTTAATAGGTGGATGAGATCTTCATTTCAAATGTTTGTTGTTCCTTTTTTCTCAATCTCTAAATTGTTTGACATTGTTTTTTATTATGAAGGAATTGTTCAAGTAAATAAAAGATTTGGAAAGAAAAAAGATGTTAAAAAGCTTTGCCTCTTCATTTCTGGTGTATCTCTTTTCCCTGATTTTATTATGATAAAATAATTCCCCATTATAAAGTTAATGCAAGGAAAAGTGACTAACTTGGAGATGATCACGCTTATGTTGCATCTCTAGAATTTATTTTTATGCGAATCATGATAATCTATAAGCAGACATCTACTTTTTTTCCCCCTAGGGCATACATAATCTTGCTGCTATGCTTCGAAGCTGTAGTCTGAATCAACCTAAGTTTTAAACAGAAGGTGAACCTCTGAGGTCAGTTTAAATAGCAGTTGGTGTGTCTTCTTGGTGTTTCCTATTTATTTGTTAACTCTTAATTAAAGTTGTAAGCGAGGTTACTTTTCAAGGGCTCTGATAACCTATTTAGCCTTAAAGGACTCTAAAGGCGTACTTGGGAAACTGGACAGGACAAAAAGGGGAGGAAGAAGGAAACACTGAAGAGAGGTTAGAAAACAATATATTTAACTTGGAACTGATACCCAAACCAGTTGTTGGCCTCATTTGTGCTGTGTAGTGCCTATTTTGCCATATTCTAATAATGTCATTGTAATTGATTACATTAGTGTAACTTGAAGACAGGTACATTTGACTCATAAGTAAATCAAGGTGACAAAGAAATACACCTCCCATAATTCACAGTGTTCTTCATTTGAGGGATTAGTATCTGCCGCAGATAGAACTATACCTGTATGGCATTCTGGGAATGCTGCGAAGACTGGAGTTGGAAACCTTTAAAAGCCTGAATTGTAATTGCCAATTGTCCTATTAGAGTTAATATCTCTATTTTTTTTGTTATCCAACTTGCCTACTTTTTGTGATCCTGCAATACAAAGGCTTGCTTTTATCTTGTTTTTAGCATACAGGAAAGGATCAATCTAGAAGGATTCATTTAGTAAACATTTATTAAATGCCTGCTATGAGCTAAGCCTTGGGATACAAAAATAAAGAAGAAACCATGCCCTGGTTATGTGAGTCACTGGTTCTTGAACAGGGTTGTGTATCAGTGTTGGATAAAGTACAAAGATATTAGACTTGTAAGACTTTTAAACCTTTTATTAGGAATGTTTTCAGACTAGCTTACAGAAAAGTTGGGCTAGTGTGATGATTCCCCCCCATACCATCTCCTAAATTTAATAGTTATTAACATAAAGTACCTTCCCTCCCATCTTTTCCATGCTATTTATATGTTAAGAAACCAGGTCTTGGAGGCTGTCTTACTTTCTGGATTTAATACCATTTATCTCATTTCTTTATCCTTTAAAATTGCTTTATATTGGAAGTAAAATCCAAAAGCTCAGTTGGACTCAGTTAAACATTTTTGATGAGAATTCTTAGTGATTCTGGGAGCATAGTAGACACCTAATAATCTGTAGGGGTGATATTTTGGCAACCTTTGAATTTCTGATTTCTCATCAACTTTTCTTGTAAGGTTTCCTGAATAAATATTTTATTACTTTTGGCAATATGATAGTTTTCTAATTCTGTTCTACATTCTTCATTTTTTTAGCTGTAATTATATATAAGGAAGAATTTTTCTTCATCTGCTGAAGCTATTTGGTTACTATCTTAAAGGAATCTTGATTGGGGAGAAATGAAATCACTTTTTTCCTACAATCTTCAAAATAATTACATATCCAGAAATTTATATTGTACAAAAAATAGAGTTTTTTAAAAAGTCTTTTTTGAGCTAAATTCATTGTGTTATGCTTGCCACCAAATTCTGAGACCAGCATTAACAAAATTTTCTACCTCGTTTGGTACCCTAAAAATTCTAGTTGCCTCTGGCAAGCTATTGACAAGAATTTTAGACCTCTGATGAAATAAATGTATCATCATATAATAATTTCTGATGTGAGGTTTTAAGATTAAATAACTCACTATAATTTTTAAACTATGTTTAATTTATTGAAGATAGAAAATCAAGTATATTTTAAAAGAAGGGATGTGGGATCAAGGAGGACAGCCTTGGCAGCAGTGGCCCTTGAACCAGCAACAATGGATGCAGTCATTCCAGCACCAACAGGATCCAAGTAAGGAAACAAATTGAATTTGAAAGGGCGGGGTTGGATATGTGGAAATGGGTAGAAGACACATGATGGGATGGATTAAGGGATATGGAATTGAGATTGGTGTACTGGATCATTTTATGGTCAGAATTTAATCTTCTCATAAATAGCCTTGCCATAGCATATATAGCAGGAAATGGACTTCCCTTTGGAAGACTCTCAAAATGTAGAAAGCTTTTTGAAGATTTTACATTTTTTAAACTGATTTAGTCCTTGTTTTTCTAAAGAAAGAGAAAAGCCTAAAATATGTTGCTTATGGAGAACACTTCTGTGAATTCTGACTCTTAAAGTTGTATATTATATTGAACTGGATGGTGTGCTATATCATTTTAAAATTTCTTTTTGCTGTGGACTATTTCAGGCACACATACAAAGGTAGAAGAGTATAGGGAGCCCTTGTTTATTATTTAGCTTTAATAATTGTTAACTAGTGGCCAATTTTGTTTCATCCGTAAGACCACTTACATTGCTCTGCCCTCACTGGGTTGATCTGATGCTATTTCTTTTTTTAATAGCCTTGTATCATTCTATTGTAGGATTGTACCATAATTTAACAAAGCCACTTTTGGGTGTTTTGTTATTTATAGTTTTTCACTTTTTGAAACAATTAGCATAATCTTGTGTGCATATTGTTATTCACTTGTCCAATTATTTTCTTATGAAAAGAGCTAGGTTTGTTAAGTCACGGTAATTTCAGGTGCACATTGCCACGTGTAACCCCATAGGGGTTATGCCAGTGTTTCAAACTGTATGAGAATACCTATTTAATCTTCATTAAAGTAAGATGCAGAAAAACATATCTTATTCTACTTTGTTTACTTTATTAATATTAGATCTTAATGCATTTTTGGGTGGACTTGCAAAATAAAAATTATTAAAAAGATCTTGAAATGTTAAATGTAGATGCTTGGGAAGAGAGGCCAGGTGCGGTGGTTCATGCCTGTAATTCTAGCACTTTGGGAAGCTGAGGTGGGCAAATCGCTTGAGCTCAGGAGTTTGAGGCCAGCCGGGGCAACATGATGAAACCCCATCGCTACCAAAAATGCAAAAATTAGCCAGGCTCATAACCCAGACTCTACATGGATGGATGGATGGATCATGGATGAATGGATGGATGGATGGATGGATGGATGGATGGATAGATACGTAAAAATTTAGAAATTAAAAAAATGTATCTTGGGAAGAGAGTCTTCAAGATAGTGGGGAAATGAATTTTGAATAAAGACTGGCTAAGAAGTTGTAGCCAGACTACACTAGTCATGTTTTGGCTAGAGAAGGGAGCCTTATTTAAAGAAGGGCAACCATAAGGAAAAACAGAGTTAGGTAGCTGCTCTCATCAAAGGCCTATAGGCTCGAATGCAGGCCTGGAAAGATAAATAGGACATGTTGAAGGAAGAAATGATAGCGTTTGATTATTTTTGTGGTTTTTTTTTTGTAAAGGTGATGACATTTAAAAATTCAGTAAACTAAGATGCAGGGGATAAATTTTATATGAATTAATATTAGAAATGGGTTAAGAGTGTTTTTTGTGAAGTTCTTTCCTGAAAGTGTAAGTAGTTTATATTATTTTTTAGCCTGAATATGGGTTATTTGCTAAGTACCCTTTCAGACACAGTATGCTTTAATATTTAAGATCTCATTCAAAAAAATTTTTTCTAATTTCCCTCATACCCTCTCTGTCTGAAATATTTAAGATCTAAGGAATAGTTGAACTGCTTGTTTTACATAGAGGCACTATTCTTTTAACTCCTACATTCTGAATGCTGAATTCAGTGTTAATTTACGTTAGGCCAGATTGATTGGGCTGCATTGGCCCAAGCTTGGATTGCCCAAAGAGAAGCTTCAGGACAGCAAAGCATGGTAGAACAACCACCAGGAATGATGCCAAATGGACAAGATATGTCTACAATGGAATCTGGTCCAAACAATCATGGGAATTTCCAAGGGGATTCAAACTTCAACAGAATGTGGCAACCAGGTTTGTTGTTCATGTTTTCACAATTTTAAGACTTTTAAAAAACAGAATGAAGATTATTATTAAATTTTTTAATTTGCTTAGTTGTATGACTTCTGGAAATTAATGCTTCTTAAAGAATAGGCAGTTTTCAATTTGATTTGACTTTGACATTTTGTGGTTAAAATTATTCTGTACTCATTCTGCTAGCTTTGTGGCACTCAGTTTGATTCTTTTCTTGGTTCTTCATTCCTAGGCTGACAGGGGCTGGGAACACTCTGGAAACCTCACTTGGCATCTAGGGAAGAGAGCATTCTTTGTCTCTCTATTGCAACCTCTGGCCTTTTCAGAAGCAGCACTGGCAGAGTAAAACATGTCTAGCCTCTAATTAAAGAAAAATTGTGTCACTGTGTGACAAATTAGTCTGTCAAATATACTCTGCCCCTACCATCCGCCTACCTTTTTCTTCCCTTTTTTTTTCAGATAGTGAAGATCTTTCATAAGTTTTTGTGTGTTTTACTTTTTTGTTTGTTTTATTTCACAGTATGATGTAGATTTCTTGATGCTAATTCAGTCTTCCACGGCTTGTGTTATTCCTTTTTAATAGTCACTTGAAACTATGGAGGAAATCAGCCTCTCATTTGGGTATGCTGATGGTGAAGTCATAACCTCCTTTCCCTATTAATACTTTTTGTTTCTCCTTATAAGAATGGAGACCTCAGTCGAGACCAGCCTGGGCAACATAGCAAGGCCCTGTCTCTACAAAAAAAAAAAAAAAAAACCTTAAAAATTAGCCAGGCATAGAGGCGCATGCCTGTAGTCCCAGCTACTTGGGAGGCTGAGGTGGGAGGATTGCTTGAGCCTAGGGGATTGAGACTGCAAGGAGCTGTGATCACGCCACTGCACTCCAGCCTGGGTGACAGAATGAGTCCCTCATTTAAAACAAACAAATAAAAAAAACGAGAATTCAGATTACTTTTAAAAACATAAATATTCTAGTCTTTGATACTGTGAGGTGGTTCATTTCTAGCTTTCTTGAAAGTGAAATTTCCCCACATTTGAAAATGTTTTAGTTCCTAAGTTTAAGTTCTTAAATGACTCCCCCGGGCATCCCTACCCCTTAGTTTTACTTTACTTTGTGACCCTGGGCAAGTGATTTACCTCTGTGTGCCTCGATTTTCCCTCCCGAAATTGGCAAAAATAATACCTAATTTCTCCCTACCTCACAGGGATGTTGTGAGGATAAATGTGTTCGTGTAAGAAAGAAATTATATAAAACCTCAAGGTATTATTTTTGTGGTGTTGTTACTAAACAAATATAAAAATTCAACAAAAATAGTGCTTTGGATTTTGTTACATTTGTTAAAAATAACTTTGGGCATTTGGTTAGGATATGAATTAGAGTGGAGTTAGCTCATTTTGAATTATATATGACAGTTTAGTTCATTGCTTATTTTTAAGGTAAACAAAAGGAATTTGACCAAGAAGTCATAAGTTGTTTTTTAAATCTGTATGTTTACTGAAAAATCTTTCTTGAGATCTTAAAATTCTGTGTTGATTTTGTTATAACCGCCTGTTGAATGTTTTTATGCCTAAATCTTAAATAGAATGGGGAATGCATCAGCAACCCCCACACCCCCCTCCAGATCAGCCATGGATGCCACCAACACCAGGCCCAATGGACATTGTTCCTCCTTCTGAAGACAGCAACAGTCAGGACAGTGGGGAATTTGCCCCTGACAACAGGCATATATTTAACCAGAACAATCACAACTTTGGTGGACCACCCGATAATTTTGCAGTGGGGCCAGTGAACCAGTTTGACTATCAGGTGAAAGATATTTTGTTGCTTTAATATTGTAGATGTGCACGTAATCCATTCTTTGGAAGTGTCTCATCAAGAATACCTAAGATACGTGTTTCACCTTTCAGACTTGTATAAATAAGCACATTCTGTCTCAGTTATCAATTTTTGAGTATTAAAATAATTAGAATTTGTTTTCTGATTTTTTTATTTCATTAGGAAAATGGTATAAAAGATCATTAGGGAAAACTTTTGAAAAAATTAAAAATGTATAAGTGCAATAGCTATATGATGTTTTATTTTCTAATTTATATTTCAAAATGGTATATTTAAATGTTAAAGACTAGAGAATGCACAGTAATTGAATATAGCTCATGGTTAAGACATGAATAAAAAATATAGATCATTTTCCTAAGTGTAATTCCTTGTGCTATGTAGAATTATGACTGTTTTTCTAGTGTCATTTTTTTTCCATTCTGACATGACATGTTAATGGAATTGTATATAATTTCCTCTGTAGCATCCAATTCATTCCTAGGGACATAGAACTCTGTGGGGAATAGTGTTGTATGTTGGGCTTTATTTACTTCATTCCCTCTGCCGGGGTCTACCCTTAAATTATAGTGCTAGGTGTCATTTTGAAATAACTGATTGCAATTATTAACTTATAAACTGCTATCATAATTTAAAATTTTGAAAGAATTATTTCATGAATTCTAGGGTAGATTTGATAATGGACATATAGTATTCACCTTGAGATGGTAATCCTCTCATTAATAAATATTCAGATACTTGTATACTTGGTATACAGATACAACAGTTTTTATGTTGTTTGAAGAAATATAATGGCAGGGAGCATCTGCTTACCCTACTTTTGCATGGTAGATCCCATGTAAACAAGACAAAGAGCTGTATTGGCAGCTGGCCTAGAAAAGCCTCTGAAAATAGCAAAATTGCAGAAAATATTTAATGATTCATTAACTTCTATCTTTGCTTATAAATGAATATATCTGCAAGATTATAGAAACAGCTTAAGTTGTTTAGTTCACTTTTTGTTCACTGTAAGTAGGATGTTGAAATTGACAAAAATGTCTAGTTAAAGAGAAATTAGTATCTATTTGATGTCTTAGTGTGGTAGGATTAGCTTGTAAATGGATTCAGAATGAAAAATTTCATATACTTCTTGAAAGTAGCTTATCAGCTGGCTTTTAGAAGCCTCTTTGCATTTACGTAGCCGGAAAATCTTAAGAAAAGTAAGCCTAGGTTCTTGGGACTATAGAAGTATCGGTGGATGTTAGAGCCATGGAATTCTTGGATGTGCTGCACACATGGATTTCTACTGTCCCAGTTCATAACACACGTGTGTCCCAGAGAGTATATTGTATTAATTTGAAGAAAAAATAAACTGCAATACTCTTTCAGCATGGGGCTGCTTTTGGTCCACCGCAAGGTGGATTTCATCCTCCTTATTGGCAACCAGGACCTCCAGGACCTCCAGCACCTCCCCAGAATCGAAGAGAAAGGCCATCATCATTCAGGGATCGTCAGCGTTCACCTATTGCACTTCCTGTGAAGCAGGAGCCTCCACAAATTGGTAGCTATTTAACTTAGTTTAGTGGACCACAATTGGCATGACTTTTTTATCATATAAAAAGGATGTCTTGTTTTCTTAAAATTGTTTGAGTATCTCTGATGTATTAGGAATTGACACTTTATTTTTTATGGTCATAAAGCTTAAAATTACAAAAATGATACTGGTCTGAAATTAAAAGGTTTAAATAATTTTCTTTAAACCTTCACATTAAATTCCAGATTTTGTGATGAAGTGAAAATTTATGCTAGCCATAGCATGTTGGTATTTTCTTCAGTGTAGGCATTTCAGTACATTATACAGATATATGAGCCCTTCTCCTTTTAAATCTAATTGTTCAATCTCTGTCCACTCTTAGTTCATCTGATGCACTGCTGTCAGATTAATTTTCCTCTGGTTATTTCACTTCCCCTAAGTATTTTGGCAGAAAATTTCAATTTTTTAAATAACATTGTAGAGCCAGCCTATTTCAAGTGACAAATACATATTTATGCCACTTTATATCTGGAAAGTTCTAAATTGTTCAGTATTTAATGGACAGGAGCATTTGTTAATAAATCTTTACTTTTTACATTTTAGGAAGATTCTAACTTTACTGCTTTTTTAACTTACTAGCAAATCACTTAATTTTTTCGAGTCTCAGTTTCCTCACCTGTGGAAAAAAGTGGAGTAATAGTAGTGATCTCTGAGGGCTTTTGTAAGGATTAAATTAGATGATGGTTTAACATGCTTTCATTGTGTCCTGGCAGATTTTAAGCACTAGAGCAGTGGTCCCTGCTGTTATTAAAAGTGATGGCATTGAAGAAAGGCATGATATTTAATGGGATATTTTTTAAATTTACTCACAAGTTTGTAGAAATATTTTACTTAACTGACTTGCGTATATTTTTCCCACGTGAAACAGACGCAGTAAAACGCAGGACTCTTCCCGCTTGGATTCGCGAAGGTCTTGAAAAAATGGAACGTGAAAAGCAGAAGAAACTGGAGAAAGAAAGAATGGAACAACAACGTTCACAATTGTCCAAAAAAGAAAAAAAGGCCACAGAAGATGCTGAAGGAGGGGATGGCCCTCGTTTACCTCAGAGAAGTAAATTTGTAAGTAGAATCCCCAACATGAAACTCCATGTGAAAATCTTGGTTGTGTGAAAACTTTACTGAAATAGATATTTTAGCCTATAGGAAAGTATTAGAGTGATGTTCCTAAGATTACGTTCATTAAGTATATTGAGGATTATGATTTTATATATGTGTTACTGAAGATACAGTAAGGAGAAAATGGGACAACAAGTTTATAAACACTTCATTCCAGAGAGCTGGCTAGATCTTGATAAACAATCTGTATTCATTCATTGTGGTACAGATGACTCCCTGGTGATAGATTATAAAACAAAGCTACATTAAAATAGTAATAGAGAAATAAAATCTCCCTCTTTTGAACATTTAAACATATACCTGAGGATGTAATAATTTTGATTGTTTTTGACGTGAGCACTGGAAGTATAACAACATTTTAAGTCTTCAAATCTTCATCAGTTAGATGGCTTGAGTGGTTTAGGAACTTTTTTATTCAGCAGGTATGATAGCCACAGCACTGGCCAGTATGCAACTCAGGAAATTTGTCTGTCTTGCACGGCCATTTTCTGCTTTAGAAATAAATCTCAAGAAGAGCAGAATAACTAGATTTTGGCAGGCATTAGTTTTGCTTAAATTCCATAAATTACTTTTATTTTTCCCAAAAGATCTATGCAAAATCTGTGTTTTTATTCTAGATGTTAAGTAACAAAAATAAGAAGCAACAGAAAGACACTGTTAAAGGTTACTCTTTTTTTTTTTTGTCTTTTTAGGCAGTTGGGGGATCAGGGTCTCACTCTGTTGCCCAGGCTGGAGTGCAGTTGCACAATCATAGCTCAGCATAGCCTTGAACTCCTGGACTCAAGCAATCCTCTCACCTCAGCCTTCCAAGTAGCTAGGGCTACAGGCGCACACCACGACTCCCACCTAATTTTTGTATTTTTTGTAGAGATGGGGTTTCACCATGTTGCCCAAGCTGGTCTTGAACTCCTGGCTTCAAATGATTCTCCCACCTCGGCCCCCCAAAGTGCTGGGATTACAGACGTTAGCCACTCTGTCCAGTCTTTTTTTTAAAAAAAATCTTTACATGAAATAGTGGTGTTCCAAATTTTTTTTAAGCATCAAAAATTGTTTGGAAATTTTCCTTCCTCTTTCCTCCCAAATGCCTGTGGGATTGTGTTACATATATTTTTCCCCTGGTTCACGTAGTCTTTCCACAGTAGTATTTAGGTGGTCATCTTGTCTTTTACTTAGTGGGATTATTAAAAGTGACTAGGGGACACTTCTCTGACAAAGGAAAGGGTCACATGCAATCTGGATCCTGAAACCTAAAACCATACAAAGACAGGAGACAAACTGCTGGCATTTGTTTAATCTGAAGTAGACCTCATTTTTATCTGTTTATTATGAGCTAAAAAGAAGCATGTTTTACTGAGTTTCAGGGCCAGCTGAGATCTTGGCCCTGAAAAATCTGATTAGAGATTTTTCATTTTAAGTCGTGCAACTTTAGGTAAATAGCTTAAATACATAGCTGTAAAAGTTATACTGAATAATATGTCTATGGTCCATTTATCCAAAGTTCTATAAGTGTCTCATTTCAGGCCCATTATATGTAATAGATAGTAATTAAATCAGTCTCTGGGCATTATGTTTTTCTGGGTATTTATAAAATAAGGTTAAAATTGACTAAGGGAAAAGTAAAATTGAAAAAACAATTTATTTTCCTAAGCCTTCTTGTAATCTTACATTTTTCCCAGGTTATACTTTTTAAATTATCAAATGAAATCTGTAGTAAATGTAATTTAGATAGCAGTTTCACTCATATTTCTGTTTCATAGACTTTTTAATTTGGGGTTTAAGATTTTCTATATGTAAGATAAGGATTTTACATTATACACATGAATTTGGACTACCATACTATTATTTTTTATAGGATAGTGATGAGGAAGAAGAAGACACTGAAAATGTTGAGGCTGCAAGTAGTGGGAAAGTCACCAGAAGTCCATCCCCAGTTCCTCAAGAAGAGCACAGTGACCCTGAGATGACTGAAGAGGAGAAAGAGTATCAAATGGTAGAATGTTAAAGTTCTTACTATGTACATGGATTTATTTTGTTTGCAATTTTTTTTGGAGAAAATATTAGAGGAAAAAACAGAAACTAGAACTGCTGACCAGTATTATTAATTGAAGAGATACTCCTTTTAACTTAAAACAATTATAGAAACCTTTATTAATAGGGACTTTTTTAAATGTTTTGATTTCAGGCTGGGGTAATCCTAGTACTTCAGGGGGCCAAGGCAGGAGGATTGCTTGAGTCCAGGAGTTCAAGACCAACCTGGGCACTGCAGTGAGACCTTGTCTCTACAAAAAATTAGCCGGGCATAGTGAGGTGCACCTGCAGTCCCAGCAACTCAGGAAGTTGTGGTGGGAGGATTGTTTGAGCCTGGGAAGCAGAGGTTGCAGTGAGCCGAGGTGGTGCCACTGCGTTCCATCCTGGCTGACAGAGTGAGACCCTGTCTCGGAAAAAAAAGAAAGAAAAAAGTGTTTTGAATTCAGTGTGTCTACTATACAGATACATTTATAATATTTTTTTCTTTGATCCGTATGATTTCGGAATATTTATTTATTTATTTATGGAGATGGAGTCTCGCTCTGTTGCCCAGGCTGGAGTGCAATGGCAGGATCTTGGCTCACTGCAACCTCTGCCTCCTGAGTTCAAGCAATTCTCCTGCCTCTGCCTCCCGAGTAGTTGGGATTGCAGGTGCCCACCACTATGCCTGGCTAATTTTTGTATTTTTTCAGTAGAGACAAGGTTTCGCCATGTTGTTCAGGCTGGTGTCGAACACCTGACCTCAGGTGATCCGCCCACCTCGGCCTCCCAAAGTGCTGGGATTACAGGTGTGAGCCACTGCACCCAGCCTGGAATTTTGTTGAAGTTTTGATGTTACAGAAAAATGTTCAAGATACTTTATTCCTTGAAATGGCTGCTCTGATGTCTAAAAATATTTTATAAAATGGTTTTGTGGCTGGGCACGGTGGCTCACGCCTGTAATCCCAGCGCTTTGGGAGGCCAAGGCAGGCAGATCACTTGAGATCAGGAGTTTAAGACAAGCCTGGCCAACATGGTGAAACCCCATCTCTACTGAAAATACAAAAATTAGCTGGGTGTGGTGGTGCACACCTGTAGTTCCAGCCACTTGGGAGACTGAGGCAAGAGAATCACTTGAACCCAGGAGGTAGGGGTTGCAGTGAGCCAATATCACGCCAGTATGATCCAGCCTGGGCAACAGAGTGAGACTGTCTGAAAAAAAAAATGGCTTTGCATTTTAATATTTTTGAAGATGTCACACTATTAGTAGCTATAATAATTAGAAATACTGTATAAAATGCTCTTTTTTAGATGTTGCTGACAAAAATGCTTCTGACAGAAATTCTGCTGGATGTCACAGATGAAGAAATTTATTACGTAGCCAAAGATGCACACCGCAAAGCAACGAAAGGTATATTTTGGTGTTTCTGGTTTTGCTTTTCCTGGGGTATTTTGGTTCTGATGACTATTTTGGCCTTTTTTTGTTGTCCTTGTTGGATTTCTACCAGATATTTGAATATTCTCTTGCATGTTTTAACTCTTAAAGATTAGATTCGTAGACACCATATTAAAGCTATACAAATATTTTTGTTTTATCTGACCTACATGAGTACAAATTAGCAATCATGCTGTTTTCCTCTAAAATGTATTGTGGAAAATTCCTGGTGTTCAGTTTATTTCACCTGATTTTTTTTAATAGATAACATGGCATTGTTGTGTGACTTCTGATACAGTTTATTTTGACTAATGAATTTTGAATTATCAACCTACAATTTTTAGTTTACCACTTATCTCTTACAGAAGCAAGGGATTCCCTACCCCTAGATTTTTAGTAACACCTTAAAAATGTATTGAAAACAAAAATTAAGTTACATGTCATAATCTCAGAAGTAGACATACAGATATACCTGTCAACATTTTTTCTCATTATAAACCAATTTCAACTCACATCAGAGTTATAATTTCAAAGCCAGACATGATACTGGTTTAAAATGAATGTTATGTTTTTAATGTTTCTTCTCTCCCCAAAAAGCAGCAATAGTAGTAGATTTAACAATACCATAGACTCATGACTATGAAATCGTGGCTATTTGTGTTAACATGTTGTTCCTGTTGTTGATGTGATACAAAGCTCCTGCAAAACAGCTGGCACAGTCCAGTGCACTGGCTTCCCTCACTGGACTCGGTAAGTGTTTTCCATATTTGTGAGAGGGCCTAAAGGGAAAAATCACACATACATTGTCTCTCTGCGTGTTCTATTTTGAAACTGTATTAGTCCTACTCAGTTTATAAAAACCTAGGTCTTAGGGTTATGTCATCCTGTCTAAAAAGGTTTGCCTATTTTTTTGACTAACGCATTCACAGTGAGAAATTTATAAATGTGATGGTTAATTCATAGTTTATTGGGGCAGGTTATATTGGAAGATTTCCTTATTGCTCCAATATATGCATTTTATATATATATAATTATATATGAACACCTATAGTTTGTACTTAATAATTCATAATTTAGCCATGATAGTATCTAAGCTCACTTTCAGAATTATTGCATACATGCCTTAGGGAAGAACCTATCCACTAATGCTTTTAATAACTTACATAGATTGTGTTGTGGCAAGTCAAGTTTTAATATAGAGGAAAGGGTTTATCTTATCATAGTAAAATAGTAGTGATGTGTTCATAATTTACTATTTGCATGGTATTATTATCAAGGCTGTAAAAGCTTGAATTTGCCTTTTCCACATCTTCATTTCAAATTAATTTTTGTGAGGACCCAGAGAAGTGGGTAGAACCAAATGCCCATGTGGTTTTGTTATGGTTATTTAGATCATTTCAGGGTGGGGAGTATTTTCAGCACCATAATATTTCTGTACCAGGGAGATTATAGTATTCTAATTTTTTTAGGGAAAAATTGCTTAGCTCTAGGGATTTCTAAACTTTGAACAATAAAAGTTAATTTTAGAAATACTTTCAGGGTCATCATTAAGCTTTAGCGTGGCTTTGTTACTGCCCTGTTAAGTAGTTTTGTTGGTTAGTATGGACAGTACAGCAAACCCATTATGATTCCTTTACACTGAGAAAAATATGAAATAGTCCAGAAAGAATAAGATATTAAGTAACCTTTGCCTGAAGGTTCTGTGAACTCCTTAAGCGTTTGAATGTATACTTCTCCCCACCCCGAATAAGCGTATTCTTCTGGGAAAAGGCAATGAAAAAAGAAATGAACTTTCTTCTCAGACCTTGAAAAGTTTTTAGTGCATAGTATAATTTTTTTCATATGATAGACTGAGCTTTATGCACACAGGTGGACTGGGTGGTTATGGATCAGGAGACAGTGAAGATGAGAGGAGTGACAGAGGATCTGAGTCATCTGACACTGATGATGAAGAATTACGGCATCGAATCCGGCAAAAACAGGAAGCTTTTTGGAGAAAAGAAAAAGAACAGCAGCTATTACATGATAAACAGATGGAAGGTGTAGTATACCTTTTAGACTTAATTTTGGTCCAGTTTTGTATTTCTTTTTATTTTTTAACTAACCTAAAAATATCAAAGGATAAAATAAAGGCTATATTATAAATAATATGTGATATAACTGAAACTAAAGTCACAATTTTTGTTTGGTTGTTTTAGGATCCATTTATTGCAGTGGCTATAAGCCAAGCTATTTAGGGTATTTTTATTTCTTGCTAAAAGTCTTGAAATGAAAAAGATGACTTTTGAAATGGGAAAAATATATTTGTAAGACTATTGAAAAGTAATTTGTAGCTAGGATATATAAGGATAATAGAGAACCTAGAAGTTTTTTACTTAAGATACTTTACCTAATACTAGGAATAACAAAAGAGAAAATTTACTTAGAATTTCTTCTTTGAAAAATCTAAGGTAATTAAGAGTTAGCAGCTAAGACTTCTCTATAAACCACTTACTTACCTTTAAAATTTTGCTTTAGTTGGACAAAAGGGAAGTCTTTTCCTACTTGCCTCACACCCACCTCTACATCTTGATACTGTATTTTGCTACACTGTCCAGGAGGGTAACGTAACTAACTACAAGCTATAGAGAACTTCAAATGTGGCTAGGCATGTGCTGTGGGTATAAATTACATGCTAGATTTCAAAAACTTTACTTGAAAAAGAGAACAGAATTTTTTAAAATTATGTGTTGAAATGATAATATTTTTGGTATATTGGGTTATTTTACCTGTTTCTTTTTACTTTTTTAATGTGGTTACTAAAAAATTTTGAATTACTTATATGGCTTGCATCGTAATTCTATTGAAAATGGTGTTGTATTGTTACAGTCTGGTAGCTTGACATTTGGTAGTATGAGAATTTTACATGCACATTTTCTTACTGTTTTTGTCTTTTTCTGTTTCAGAAGAAAAGCAGCAAACAGAAAGGGTTACAAAAGAGATGAATGAATTTATCCATAAAGAGCAAAATAGTTTATCACTACTAGAAGCAAGAGAAGCAGACGGTGATGTGGTTAATGAAAAGAAGAGAACTCCAAATGAAACCACATCAGTTTTAGAACCAAAAAAAGAGCATAAAGAAAAAGAAAAACAAGGAAGGAGTAGGTCGGGAAGTTCTAGTAGTGGTAGTTCCAGTAGCAATAGCAGAACTAGTAGTACTAGTAGTACTGTCTCTAGCTCTTCATACAGTTCTAGCTCAGGTAGTAGTCGTACTTCTTCTCGGTCTTCTTCTCCTAAAAGGAAAAAGAGACACAGTAGGAGTAGATCTCCAACAATCAAAGCTAGACGTAGCAGGAGTAGAAGCTATTCTCGCAGAATTAAAATAGAGAGCAATAGGGCTAGGGTAAAGATTAGAGATAGAAGGAGATCTAATAGAAATAGCATTGAAAGAGAAAGACGACGAAATCGGAGTCCTTCCCGAGAGAGACGTAGAAGTAGAAGTCGCTCAAGGGATAGACGAACCAATCGTGCCAGTCGCAGTAGGAGTCGAGATAGGCGTAAAATTGATGATCAACGTGGAAATCTTAGTGGGAACAGTCATAAGCATAAAGGTGAGGCTAAAGAACAAGAGAGGAAAAAGGAGAGGAGTCGAAGTATAGATAAAGATAGGAAAAAGAAAGACAAAGAAAGGGAACGTGAACAGGATAAAAGAAAAGAGAAACAAAAAAGGGAAGAAAAAGATTTTAAGTTCAGTAGTCAGGATGATAGATTAAAAAGGAAACGAGAAAGTGAAAGAACATTTTCTAGGAGTGGTTCTATATCTGTTAAAATCATAAGACATGATTCTAGACAGGATAGTAAGAAAAGTACTACCAAAGATAGTAAAAAACATTCAGGCTCTGATTCTAGTGGAAGGAGCAGTTCTGAGTCTCCAGGAAGTAGCAAAGAAAAGAAGGCTAAGAAGCCTAAACATAGTCGATCGCGATCCATGGAGAAATCTCAAAGGTCTGGTAAGAAGGCAAGCCGCAAACACAAGTCTAAGTCCCGATCAAGGTAGTATACTTTTTAAAGTATTTTGTCTGATTTTTTAAAAAATTTGACTGAATTTATTCAAAGTTGAAAGTGTCCTTTCTCTCTCTCTTTAATAAACTCAGTTTGGTACTTGATAAATAATCATAGTCTTAAATGTTAGAAATCCTATATAATATTATTTATTTAAAATTGCAGATTTTTAGTTTAAAATACATTTTTATTTTTAAATTTTGTCTTTTCCCTTTTTTTTCAGATCAACAACCCCTCCCCGTCGTAAACGCTGAGGAATGATGTGGCAAGAATGCCATGATGTTCTTTAAAAAAATTCCATGAGTTTTAAGGGCTTGTCTCATTATAGAGGCACATTGTGGCTGTGTAGGTGAAACCAGAATCTTTTTTTTTTTTAATCTGTAAATAGGTGTACTTTTTCCAATGCTGCTCCAAGTTACTTAATAGGATTTCTTTGTATTACGTTTTTTTCAAAAAATATAGTGCATAATAAGACTATAAACATGCCATTCTCTTTCAGCTGTAATGTTCTTAAAATTATTCTTGAATGTACTGTGATGTCAATAAAGCTCTTTAGTTCATTTTTGTTAAACTCTTGCACCTTAATTTTATGGTTTTAATCTAAGGAACGTACTTTTATAAAAAGGCAGCTGGAATTTTGTATAACAGGTTTTAAAGGTACCTTCTCTCACCTCCCCCAAAGAAAATGGTTTTTACTTAATAGTTTGTCAAAGTTTGTAAATTGTACCCATGGACTTTTGCCAGATTCCAACTTTAAGGGTATGAAAGAGGGCTAGAAATAGACCTTTACTTTTCATTTGGAAGTATTTGACAACTTTCTAAACTTTTCTTCCTATTTTGGGGATTTTCAAGTAATATATTCTCTGTGTGTATAACGTGTGGTTCACTCCTGTAAAATGAAATTGCTGGAATCAATCAAGCCAGTGCACCAGTAGAGTTATTTGTAAGGAACGATTGTGTTTGACACTAATAGTCAAGTCTGGAACTATATTCTACAGTCACCCACTTCTGTTTTAGAAGCATTTTGAAACACTTTTTGGGGTTATAGAAATAAGACTCATGATTCAATATATTTATTTATATTTTTAAAGTATAATATGACCTCAAATCAATGGAGGAATGCTGTATTATGCAGGTGTGTGTCAATTTCATGACATTAAAATTGTCTGATTTTGTCCATTTCTTAAAATTATGATTAGTGAGTGGTCTAACAGTTTAAGGCATTGATAACTTACAAGTAGAATGGGGCTCTCAAAGCATTTTAACTCAGTTGCTTTCAGGGTCCATTTTTTTATGTAATCACTTATTCAGTGATAAATGAATCTCTGAAAACAAATGCTTTTACATTTTAATTTAAAAAGAAAACAGGTGCAGGCCACAGAAAAATTTTAAAGTATGCCTTCTTACCAGCAATAGTTCATTTTAAAAATCATGCCAGATTTTTGCCAAGATCAGTGTTTCCTCAACATGAAGATAGAAATAGATTTGTATAGTGTGCTCTTGTACCTCTACATAGATTATTATATAATTTTGAGCAGTTACACATTTATCTAAAGGAAATAAATCAACTGTGAATAAATGCATGTTTACCAAAATGGCTGTTTACAGTGCATTTAGTTCTGATATTTATAAAGATGACATTTCACAGAATAACTTTAAAATAGTTTGAAATTCTATATAGTTTAGACATCGATCACATCTGGAGACAAAATAAAATGTGCAATATTTTTTATGTAGGCGAGCTAACACAGTGTACCTAATTGCAGAATTATCTGATTAATTTGTAATAGATAAGTTGTATAACATTTTCATATCTTAAAATGTTTTTTAGATCAATCTTGAAGTGAAATATTTTCAAAATAAAATTCTACAGAAAAATTCTGTTGGCTATGATATGCACATTTTTGGGCAAGTTATGAACTAGAGCCAAAAGTAGTATTTGACAGTTTTATTTACTCTGCCGTAATTTGCAAGCTTATCAGTTAAGTCTGTAGCTTTTTTAAAAGCCGTCATGATATTTGTGATTATTAGTACATAAACCAGTGTTATAATTTGATATTTGGGTTTTTCAGACTTTTAGTGGCAGATTTAGAGAATTCTTTATTTTCTTGACATGTGATATAGTATTTATTTACCTTGAGTGGTAAGGTTTTATAAGGTAGGGTTTCCATGATTTAGGATGTGAATGCAAACACTTACACATAAGTTAATTAGATGTATAATTTGGTTATGAAATCTTTTCTAAAATAATACCACCAGAAAATTAACAGATTAAATTTTTGAGACAATCCTTGGTCTGGATTGGTTAATGAAAATGTCTTGTTTAAGAGGTTCTATTAAAAAATATTTCTAGTGTATTAGTCATAATTGTTTTTGTGGAGTGGGGGTAAACCACACCATTAAGGGAATAAAATGTAATTTGAAAGAGGTGATTATAAGATTTGTTTCAGGCCCCAAAATATAAATAAAAATTGGTGTGGAATCTCGTTAGTGTATATGTTTTCTGCCACTATAAAATTACCTTTTTAGCATCTGTTTCTAGTGGTGTAATACCAAGTAGGTAAATTTCGCAGTCTATTTTTAGTGTCCTGAGTTTTTTGTTTCCTTAAACACATGAAAGGTAATAGTAAAGAATTTTTTACTGTATTTGGGAATTTTTACATAGGAGTTGTATTAGGTTTCCAGTCCCTGTAGTGTTGCCTTACAGAAATCTTTACATCTAAACTGAGTTTTTCTTCTCCTACATAAATTTAAATGTATTTTGATTTACTGAAGTTTCTAAAATGTACTGAGTACAGACATACACCACATAACGACGTTTCAGTCAATGACGGGCCACATGTACAACAGTGGTTCCATAAGATTATAATGTATTTTTACTGTACCTTTTCTGTGTTTAAATACACAAAACCATGATATTACAGTTGCCTACAGTTTTCAGTATAGTATTTGTAGCCTAGGAGCAAAAGGCTATACCATGTAGCCTGGGTGTGTAGTAGTCTATACCATCTAGGTTTATGTAAGTATACTCTGTGATGTTCACATCACAATGAAATCACCTAATGACACATTTCTCACATGTCCCCAAGTTAAGCAACTGCATAGTTGCTGTTTTTTGTTTTTTGAGATGGAGTCTTTCTCTGTTGCCCAGCCTGGAGTGTAGTGGCGCAGTCTCAGCTCACTGCAAACTCTGCCTCCTGGGTTCAAGTGATTCTCTTGCCTCAGCCTCCTGAGTAGCTGGGATTACAGCACCCACCACCACATCTGGCTAATTTTTGTGTTTTTAGTAGAAACGGTTTCGCCATGTTGGCCAGCTGGTCTCGAACTCCTGACCTCAGGCGATCCACCCGCCTTGGCCCCCCAAAGTACTGGGATTACAGGCGTGAGCCACCACTCCCAGCCGACTGCATAAATGGAAGTAGTATTAGAGTCATTGGATTGAGCTGGCTCTGTTTCTTGATGTGTTTTAGGCAAATCACTAAATCACCATGGGCCTTAACTTCTTCAGCTGTGTAAGGGAGGAATTAGATGAATTTTTTTTTTTTTTTTTTTTTTGAGATGGAGTCTCGCTGTGTCGCCAGGCTGGAGTGCAGTGGTATGATCTTGGCTCTGCAACCTCCGCCTCCCAGGTTCAGACAACTCTCCTGCCTCAGCCACCCAAGTAGCTGGGACTACAGGTGTGCGCCAACATGCCCAGCTAATTTTCGTATTTTTAATAGAGACAGGGTTTCATGTTGGCCAGGATGGTCTTGACCTCTTGACCTCGTGATCCGCCTGCCTCGGCCTCCCAACATGCTGGGATTGCAAGTGTATGCCACCGCACCTGGCCAAATTAGATTAGTTCTAAACACATCTAGCTGTTAAGTTTTTCAGTTTTAAGTGGAATTTTGTTGTGTAAAATTTAAAAGAGAAAATGGGCTTTAGCTCTTCAGAAAGCACACATGGGTTATATTTATATCATAAAGGTTTATCAGATACCTATAGAGTTCCTCTAAAGATACCTTGGTTAAATCTGCCACATTCTGATTTTGGTAGAAGTTATGATAGAATTATTCTGAGTTACCAATTTATGTAAAATTTTTAAGTAAATGTGAAAACTTACCAGTTAAACTGAGTGGATGTAGTGGTATATCTCTTTTTTTTTTTGAGACACAGTCTTGCTCTGTTGCCCAGGCTAGAGTGCAATGGCGTGATCTCAGCTTACTGCAACCTCCACCTCTCTTGTTCAAGCGATTCTCCTGCCTCAACCTCCCAAGTAGCTGGGATTACAGGATTCCATCACCACTCTCAGCTAGTTTTTGTACTTCTTGTAGTAGAGATGGGGTTTCACCATGTTGGCCAGGCTGGTCTTGAACTCCTGACCTCAGGTGATCGCCCACCTCAGCCTCCCAAGGTGCTGGGATTACAGGTGTCAGCCTCCACGCCCAGCTGTATATCATTTCAAAGCTACAAGGGAGCACTTTACCCTTGGATGAAAAAAAAATGTTTATAAAGTTGAATTACAAAACAGACATTAAGAGTTTTAGAGCAAAATAAATACGTAGACTTACGGGTGAGACCATAACAATAATAGTCTGGGGAAATATCTCCAACAATGGCCATATACTGCATTACAGCCATTACAACTTTCCAATACCACTTAGGCTTAAGGGTCATTGGGAAAGCCCTTTGTTGATGTTTGTAGCGAGAAATACTATGAGCTAGTTTTGCTTATTTGGGCCAGACCAGTTCTGGGTGTTCAAAAGACATACTTGTCAGCATAAAGCAAATCATTGATTCCCCTTCTTGTTAAAATGTAGTGGAAAGGCTCTGAAGCCCAGTGAAGTGTGGTACCTTCAAAGAAAGTACATATAAAGCTCCTAGAACTTTATTTAATTGTGCTTGCACTTTGCTTTTTCCTTGGATGTGTCACTCCAATAAATACAACACGTGCTACATTTTCTTTTGTGCAGAGCTTTCTGCCTTCATGTGGAAAGAGGATCGTGTATCTAAGGGTAGAGGAGCTCTGAAGAGGACATAGCAACTGAAAAGTGCGACCACTCTTAGGAGGAGGTCAATATTTTAGCTAAGAACCATGAATGAAAGACTATTGCTGTCTGGGTGAGGTGGCTCCCACCTGTAATCCCAGCACTTTGGGAGGCTGAGGCAGGCAGATCACCTGAGGTCAGGAGTTTGAGACCAGCCTGGCCAACATGGTGAAACCCTGACTGAAAATACAAAAATTAGCCGGGAATGGCAGCATACACCTGTAATCCCAGCTACTTAGGAGGCTGAGGCACGAAGAATCACCCGAGCCTGGGGGGCGGAGGTTGCAGTGAGCTGAGATCCTAGCACTGCACTCCAGCCTGAGCAACCGAGTGAGGCTGTCTCAAAAAAAAAAAAAGAAAAAAAAAGATTCCTGAGTGGTAAATTTCGCTAACTGAAAGAACCCTTTGCCAATTTGACCCTACCTGTTGAAAATACAGAATAATTTTTTGTCTTCAATGTTGGAGATTCGTCATTGTTCTTACCCAAAGAAAGACTTTGTGCATTTAGAGGTAAAATGTTACTGATCACTGTTCCTAGCTCTAAATGAAGTTTGCCTAGACTGAGCCACAGAAGCCTCCTACTACATGATGTATATACCCTGTACAAGATAATAGTCATTTGCAGAAAATAAGTTTTACATTTGGCCTTCTGGCCATCTGATATTTGAGTGCCTTGAAAGGGGAAACAATTCTTCCCTTGAGGAAGAAGTGCTCCCATACTCTTGCATTCTTAGCAGTAGGGTCAGTGTCTTACAGGAATATAAAAGTCCTTGAAGAGACATCTGTTAAGTGTGAAATAGAGCTACATGGCAATAAAAGAAGACACAGCACGAAGTAATGGCCTGATTGAGGTCAACTTCGAACATGAGGTTTGAGGTGTCCTATAGCAATAAAGTATCTTCAAAGTTGTTTATGATAGTAAAAACATCTTGCAGTTTAATTCCATGTACAATTTGCTAAATGAGCGTGAAAGTATAGCCATACATACATAACACTCAACAATACAATCATGAAAGTCGGCTGTAGGCCGGGCGCGGTGGCTCACGCCTGTAATCCCAGCACTTTGGGAGGCCAAGGCGGGCGGATAACCTGAGGTCAGGAGTTCGAGACCAGCCAACATGGAGAATCGCTTGAACCCGGGCGGCGGAGATTGCAGTGATCCGAGAATCCGAGATGGGGACTGTACTCCAGCCTGGGCAACAGAACAGACTCTGCTAAAAAAAAAAAAAAAAAAAAGTCGGCTGCGGACGGCGAAAGTGATCTCGGAACCTTTATGTTGGGGATCTTTTTTCGGGAGGGACCGGAAAAGAGGTGGGATCGTTTGTCGCGATGTGGAGTGGCCGTAAGCTGGGCTCCTCCGGGTGTTGGTTTTTAAGAGTGCTGGGGCCTGGAGGCTGTAATACAAAAGCTGCGCGTCCCTTAATTTCCTCGGCGGGTGAGTGTGTGTGCGGAGGTCCTTCGCATGCAGTCAATTGCGAGCGCTAGCGTCTCTGCGCATGCGCCGGGGGTGGGGCGGTGGGTTGTCTCTGGACCTCGCGAGGGGTCAGCGCGAAACCTAAGGCTTGGTCCTGGCCCCATCTCTCTCCATTGTAAACCTCGCATAGTCCCCTTGGGGGACGCCGGGGAAAAGAGCTCAGGACCAGTGGTTCTGTCTGGAAAAGCGCAGGCCGCGGGTGTCTTGTGGCTGAGCTCCTTGCCCCAGGAGCCGGCGACCCGCTCTGCGTGTGCTGCAGTCTGAAGGTCATGCATCTTTCCTTTGCCGGGGCAGGAATAACTCACGCCTCCTAGTTATGCATAGCTTTGTATCTGTGTTTTGTTTGCACAAAGCTTGCTGTTTTTTCAGAAAGAATTTAAGGCAGCTGTATTACTTTTTGATTAATAGGTTAATCCAACAGACTGCATTTGCAAATGAGATGAAGAAAATAACGCACTGCTCAGTGCTTGTAGACAGCAGTCTGATTTTCGAACTCTCAGTATTAAGTAGAAACTTAAGCTCATCTTTTACATGGAACTCTTAACAAATACTGTATGCCAGACACTGGTATGAGCACTGGGAATTTAAAAACGAATGACACCGCAAGGATCTCTTTAAAAATGTTAGGATAAACCTAAGATCAGGATATAATGAACAAAAAAATGGGGAATCTAACCGCCCATTAATAAAGGTTATTAGTTGGTACTATCATACAGTGAAAAATAGTACAGCCAATAAAAATGATTTAAATCTATTTGTACCCACATGGAAAAGTAGTAAGATATAGTGTTAAGAAAGTAAAGTTTCATTGTTTCCTGGAAGGAGCCAAAAAAAAAAAAGTTACAAATCAGTATGTATAGTGAACTTGGAGTTATAGGTGGAGATATATAGAGAAATTTTGCAGTGATTGCCTGTGGTAGAGTAGGTGATTTTCTATCATTTTATCCTTTATATACTTTTCTTTTTCTGAACTTTTTTTAGTAAACATATGTGTCTTTTATAATCAAAAATTTAGAAAAGATATAATAAACCTAGTTCCAATTTTTGAGGGGTGAACATAGAAGGAGCATTTAATCCATATTTGGGATCAAGGAAACTTCTTGAATGGGATATTTAGAGAAATCTTGAAGGAGGTGGCCAGTTTTAGAAGAAGTTGGTCGAGACAGGCAGCTCACTTGAGGTCAAGTGTTCGAGACCAGCCTGGCCAACATGGTGAAACCCTATCTACTAAAAATACAAAATTAGCTGGGCGTGGCGGCAGGCACCTGTAATCCCAGCTACTCGGGAGGCTGAGGCAGGAGAATCGCTTGAACCTGGGAGGCAGAGGTTGCAGTAAGCCAAGATCACACCATTGCACTCCAGCCTGAGCAACAGAGTGAGACTCTGTCTCAAAAAAAAAAAAAAAAAAAAAGCAGTTGGAGAGGGGAAAGGACCAGCTCGAGAATCTGTGAGAAAGTTTGTGAGAAACTGCAAGGTTCCTTGAAAAGTAAAGTGTGTAGGTGGAGGGCAGAAGGTAAAGGCAGGGGGTGGCAAGGGATGAGGAAGAGGCCTTTTTGGCCATGACACATTCATGAAAGGCCATTTACACCTCCTGAGGTAGACTATCCCGCGGATAGTGGAAATCACTGAAGAAGCAACATGAACAGATTTATGTTTAAGAAATAACACTTGGCAGCTGTCTACATAGAATGTGGGATGGAGTCAGGCAAGTCTAGGCCCAGGAAGACCTTAGAGTAATCCAGACAGTAAATTATCATTGCTGGAAATAAAGTATTGGTAGGGTAAAAGTCTGTCACCTATTTTATTCACCATCAGCATGGTGCCTGGTAGGTGCTGAATAAATGACTTTTCAATAAATAAAATGAAAAAAACCTTTTCCCATTCCTTTAAAATTTCAAATACCAGGATGATCACAGATTCAAGGTAGAGAAGGAATTGGTAGCATTCTGTTTAAATACAAACTCAATTACTCTCTTTCCGTTGTGGTAAGGTGGTAGAGTGGTTTTTATTTTTACTTTTTAGATTAATTAATTATTTTTTTTGAGAAAAGGTCTTGCTCTGTATCCCAGGTTAGAGTGCAGTGGCATGACCACAGTTCATGGCAGCCTTGGCCTCCCTGGCTCAATTGGTCCTCCCACCTCAGCCTCCCAAGTAGCTGGGACTACAGGCAGGCACCACAATGCATGGCTAATTTTTATATTTTTAGTAGAGAGGGGGTTTCACCACATTGTCCAGGCTGGTCTTGAACTCCTGGGCTCAAGCGGGCCGCCCACCTTGGTCTCCCAAAGTGATGGGATTACAGGCATTGAGCTACTGCGTCTGGCCTAAGATGGTTTTTAAACCTCTTGAGAATTGTAGCAATACTGATGACTTAGGGATTCATTTTCCGGAAATAGAGGAGGTAAGAGAGAGATCAAGGGTTGTCTGTCCGTAAAAGGCAGATATTGTTAAAATTTCTAAGGCTTAGTTTCGTAATAGTAATACCTTATATGTCGTTATCGATGTATCACGGTTTACATAGTTAAGCTTTATTCTTCAATAATATCTCATGTATCTACCTAAAGTCATACAGGAGGTGATATTTGAACTGGGTCTTAAAAGGTAGTCCAGATAGAGTTGGTGGAAAGGGAAATAAAATGAACAAAAGCCTGGCCGAGCACCTTTAATCCCGGCAGTTTGGGAGGTCGAGGCAGGTGGATCGCTTGAGCTCAGGAGTTTGAAACCAGCCTGGGCAACATAGCAAAACCCTGTCTCTACAAAAAAAAATACAAAATTTAGCCAGGCATGGTGGTGTGCTTCTGTGGACCTCGCTACTGGATAGGCTGAGGTAGGAGGATTACTTGAGCCTGGGAGGTAGAGGCTACAGTGAGCCGTGAACCCACCACTGCACTCCAGCCTGGGCAACACAACGAGACCCTGTCTCAAAAATAAATAAATAAATAAATAAATAAATAAATAAATAAAATGAGCAAAAGCCTAGACACATGAACTTTATTAAAAAAGAACATCGTAATGGGTTTGGGATGGACTGTGAAGGGCTGATTAAAAAATAAAACCAAATAAACATAAGCTCAGGAGAAAAGTATGCAGAGACTACAAAAAGACAAGATGTGAAATGTAAATGACCACTAAACATAAGAAAGGATGCTTAACCTCATTCATGATAAATTGAAACTACATTAGCTGGGCACGGGGCCCATGTTTATAGTGCCAGCTACTCGAGGGGCTGAGGTGGGAGGATCGCTTGGGTGACCTTGGTGGAGGTTGTAGTGAGTGGAGATTGTGCCACTGCAGTCCAGCCCGGGTGACAGAGTGAGACCCTGTCTCAAAAACAAAAACAAACAATTAAAACTACACTAAGATACCATTTTCATGTATTTGATTAGCAAACATAAAAATGTTTAACAAAGACTGGGCGCGTGGCTCACGCCTGTAGTCCCAGCACTTTGGGAGGCCGAGGCGGGTGGATCATGAGGTCAGGAGATCGAGACCATCCTGGCTAACACGGTGAAACCTGTCTCTACTAAAAATCCAAAAAATTAGCCAGGTGTGGTGGCGGGCACCTGTAGTCCCAGCTACTTGGGAGGCTGAGGCAGGAGAATGGCGTGAACCCAGGAGGCAGAACTTGTAGTGAGCTGAGATCTCGCCACTGCACTCCAGCCTGGGCGACAGAGCAAGACTCCGTCTCAAAAAAAAAAAAAAAGTTTAACATTGTATGGGTGACAGTGTGGGAAAACCAACACGAGACACTCTCATAGATTACCGATAGGATTGTAAATTGGTTCAACATCTATTTAGTGGCAATTACAGATTTACAAATGCACGTACCCTTTGACATCATTCTTGAGATTTTACCTACAGGGACTCTGAAACACATATGAAATGAAATAACCTATGTAATTTAATCTCTAGTTGTTGTCGTTTTGAGACGGAGTCTCACTCTTTCGCCCAGGCTGGAGTGCGGTGGCGTGATCTTGCCCACTGCAATCTCCACCTCCCGGGTTCAAGTGATTCTTGTGCCCCAGCCTCCCAAGTAACTGGGACTACAGGCGCACCCCACCACGCCTGGCTAATTTTTGTATTTTTAGTAGAGACGGGCTAATGCCATGTTGGCCAGCCTGGTCTCAAACTCCTGACCTCAAGTGATCCGCCCACCTCAGCCTCCCAAACCGCTGGGATTATAGGCATGAGCCACCACACCCGGCCCTAATCTCATAGTTTTGATAATTACCCAAATGCTCATTATTAGGGAACTGCTTAAATAAATAATATAGCCATACAATGAATTATCACACAGCCTTTTAAAAAATATGAAATAATTTCCAAGATATGTTGGTAGGTGAAGAGAAACATTCAGAGTGAGTGTATTGTGCTACATTTTATATAAAATGAGAGAAACTGATACTTTAAAATGATTGCATATGTATAAAATGCCTCTGGAATCTTACATACAAATCTAGTAAGATTGGTTGTTTATAGGGAGAGAAACTAGATAGCTACAGTCAGGGCTGGGAGAGATACTTTGTACTGTACCCTTTTGTACTTTTTGATTTTTTTAATTTTTTATTTTGAAATAATTTAAGACACAAGAAGTGGCAAAAATAGCACAGAGATGCTGGGTGCGGTGGCTCACGTCTGTAATCCCAACACTTTGGGAGGCCGAGGCGGGCGGATCACTTGAGGTCAGGAGTTTGAGATCAGGCCGGTCAACATGGCGAAAGCCTGTCTCTACTAAAAATACGAAAAGTTAGCCGGGCATGGTGGCGTGTGCACCTGTAGTCCCAGTTACTTGGGAGGCTGAGCTGGGATAATCACTTGAAACTGGGAGGCGAAGATTGCAGTGAGCTGAGATCTTGCCTCTGCAGTCCAATTTGGGCGACAGAGTGAGAGACCCTATTCCCCCAAAAAACAAAACAAAACAAAACAAAAACCCCAAACACACAGAGAGAATTTCCATGTACTATTCACCCAGTTCCTTGGTGATACCATCCATAGTACATTGTTGAAGCCAGGAAATCAACTTTAGTATGATAATTGACTCCACTACAGACCTTATTTGGTTTTTGCCAACTGTACATGCACTCATTGTGGGAGAGAGTGAGGAAGTGGGTGTGGGGGTGTGTGTGTGTGTGTGTGCATGTATACATTAGTGTTTTATTTATTTACTTATTTAGTTTTTGAGATGGAGTTTCGCTCTTGTCACCCATACTGGAGTGTAATGGTGCGATCTTGGCTCACTGCAACCTCTGCCTCCTGGGTTCAAACAATTCTCCTGCCTCAGCCTCCTGAGTAGCTCGTATTACAGGTGCCCACCACCACACCTGGCTAATTTTTTTATTTTTAGTAGAGACGGAGTTTCACCATGTTGGCCAGACTAGTCTCAACCTCCTGACTTCAAGTGATCCACCTGCCTCAATCTCCCAAAGTGCTGGGATTACAGGCATAAGCCACCGCGCCAGGCCTATTTTGCCTTTCCATATAAATTTTAAAATCAGCATGTCTGTGTCTATCAAAAAAAAAAAGGCTATTGAGATTTTGATAGGAATTGTATTAAATGTGTAGGTCAATTTGGGGAGAACTGATCTTTTTACTATGTTGAATTTTCCAATATGTCTCACGTTTATTCTTTGATTTCTTTCATCAGTGTTGTATAATTTTAAGCATATAGATTCTGTACATGTTTTTGTTTGATATATGCAACAATGAATTTTTTTGAAATGATTTAAAATGATAAAGTATTTTACATTTTGAATTTTGCCTTCCACTTGTTCATTGTTAATATATAGAAACAAGACTGACTTTTTTGTGTTGCCTTTGTAATCTTTGAGCTTTCTTTTTTTATTTTATTTTATTTTTTTTTTTGGAGATGGAGTTTCGCTTTTGTTGCCCAGGCTGGAGTGCAATGGTGCGACCTCTGCTCACCGCAACCTCCGCCTCCTGGGTTCAAGCAATTCTCCTGCCTCAGCCTCCCGAGTAGCTGGGATTACAGGCATGTGCCACTATGCCCGGCTAATTTTGTATTTTTAGTAGAGACAGGGTTTCTCCATGTTGGTCAGGCTGGTCTCGAATTCCCAACCTCGGGTGATCCACCCGCCTCGGCCTCCCAAAGTGCTGGGATTACAGGTGTGAGCCACTGTGCGGCCTGTAATCTTTGACCTTTCTGAATTCACTTATTATTTCCAGGAGCTTTTTAAAGATTTCTTGGTATTTTCTACGTAGACAATAGGGACAGTTTAATTTCTTTCTTAACATTCTATATATCTTTTATTTCCTTTTCTTGCCTCATTGCACTGAATAAGACTTTCAGTACAATGTTGAATAACAGTAGTGAGAATGGATGTGTTTACCTTGTTTCTGATTTTAGGGGGAAAGGGCTTAGTCTTTCATCATAAAGTACTATGTGAGCTATAGGTTTTTATAGCTGTTTTGTAAAATAATTTCCCTTTCATTCTTAGTTTGCCAAAAGTTTTTAATCATAATGGATATGGATTTTGTTAAATGCTTTGTCTGTATCAATCAACATGATTATGTTTGGTATTTGTTTTGTTTTGGTTTTTGACTTTCATTTGTTTGTTTTTTGAGACAGTGTTGCTCTGTACCCTAGGCTGGAGTGCAGTGGTGCAATCATGGCTCACTGCAGCCTCTACCTCTCAGGCTCAAACAGTCTTCCCATCTCAATCCCCTTAGTAGCAAGGACCATGGGTGCACACCACTATACCTGGCTAATTTTTTAAGTTTTTCTGTAGAGATAGGGTCTCACCATGTTGCCCAGACTTGTCTCGAACTCCTGGGCTCAAACAATCTTGACTCTTCAGCCTCCCAAAGTGCTGGAACTACAGGTGTGAGCCACCCTGCCTGGTGTGTTTCTCTTTTTTATTGTTAATATGGTCGATTATATTAACTGCTTTTTAACATTGAACTAGTGTTGCATACCTGGAATAAATCTCACTTGGTTGTGCTATATTGTTCTATTTATATGTTGCTGAATTATATTGTGGTAATATTTGCTAAGAATTTTTGTGTCTGTTCCTGAGAGGAATTGGTCTGTAGTCTTTGCTGTACTCTTTGATTTTTGTATCAGAGTAATGTTGGCTTCATAAAATGGCCTGGGAAGTATTCCTTACCCTTCTATTTTTTTAAGAGATTAAGTAGAATTGGTTGTTATCTCTTTAAGTGTTTGGTAGAATTCACCAGCGAAGCCATCCGAGACTGGAGATTTGTTTTTCAGGCTTCTAACTATGAATCCAATTTCTTTAGTAGTTATCAGTTATTCAGGCTCTCTATATGAATTTTGGTAGTTTGTGGTTTTTATGGAATTAGTCCATTTTGTCTAAATTGTAGAATTTCTGAGTGTAGAGTTATGTGTAGTATTCCCTTATCAACCTTTTAATGTCTATCAGAGCTATAGTGATATCCTTTCTTTATTTCTTGATATTGGTGATTTACATCTTTTCTTTGTCAGCCTTGCTAGAGGCTTATCAATTTTATTGATTTTTGCGGTGAATTAACTTCAGGTTTGATGTATTTTCTCCGGCTTTGTTTTGTTTACAATGTCATTGATTTTCATTTTTATTTATTTATTTGTTTATTCATTTTTTGAGACAGAGTCTCACTCTGTCACCCAGGCTGGAGTGCAGAGGTGCCATCTCGGCTCACTGCAACCTCTGCCTCCCAGGTTCAAGCGATTCTTGTGCCTCAGCCTCCAGAGTTGCTGGAATTACAGGCATGTGCCACCATGCCTGGCTAATTTTTGTATTTTTAGCAGAGATAGGCTTCTATCATGTTGACCAGCCTGGTCTCGAACTCCTGACCTCAAGTGATCCACTTGCCTTGGCCTCCCGAAGTTCTGGGTTTACAGATGTGAGCCCCCTCACCCGGCTGATTTCTATTTTTTATCATTTTCTGATTTCTGCTTGCTTGCTTGCTTTGTGTTTATTTTGCTCACCTTTTTCTAGTTCTTGAGGTCGAAACTTAGATTGTTGATTCGAGGCCTTTCTTCCTTTTCTTTTTTCTTTTCTTTTCTTTTCTTTTTTCTTTTTTTGTTTTTTTTTTTTTTTTGAGACAGAGTCTTCCTCCATTACCCAGGTGGGAGTGCAGTGGCGCAATCTTGGCTCACTGCAACCTCCATCTCCCAGGTTCAAGCGATTCTTCTGCCTCAGCCTCCCGGGTAGCTGGGACTACAGGTGTGTACCACCATCCCCAGCTAATTTTTGTATTTTTAGTAGAGACAGGGTTTTACCATGTTGGCCAGGCTGGTCTTGAACTCCTGACCTCATGTGATCTGCCTGCCTCGGCCTCCCAAAGTGCCCAAAGTGCTGGGATTACAGGTGTGAGCCACCATTCCTGGCCCTTTCTTCCTTTTCAATATGATTATTTTAGTGATATAAATTGCCCTCTCAGTGCTCCTTTAGCTATATCTGCTGGTTTTTATATGTAGTATATTTATTTTCATTTACTTCAATTTTTAAAATATCCCTGAGACTTGTCTTTGACTTATGGATTGTTTAGAAGTGTGTTGTTTAATTTCCAAGTGTTTTGCTTTTTACCGTTATTTTTCTATTATTTATTTGATCTTATTACATTCAAAACTATAGTTTGTGTGATTTCACTTAAAGTTATGAAGATTTGTTTTGTGTCCCAGGATATGGTCTATCTTTATGAATGTTCCATGCATGCTTGAAAGAATGTATATTTTGTTGTTTGGGGGAAGTGTTTCACATATTTTCAGTAGATTTTATTGAATAATGGTCTTGTTCTGTTCTTCTTTATCCCTGCTGGTTTTCTATCCAGTGGTTCTATCAATTACTGAGAGAAGAGTGTTGAAGTCTCCAACTTACAATTGTGGATTTGTTTATTTCTCATTTCATTTCTATGAGTCTTTATGTGTTTTGAAATTCTGTTGTTGGTATGTACACATGTTTTTTGAGACACAGTCTTGCTCTGTCGCCCAGGCTGGAGTACAGTGGCTTGATCTCAGCTCACTGCAGCCTCTGCCTCCCGGGTTCCAGTGATTCTCCTGCCTCAGCCTCCTGGGTAGCTGGGATTACAGGCACACACCACCATGCCTGGCTAATTTTTGTATTTTTAGTGGAGACAGTGTTTCACCATGTTCACCAGGCTGGTCTTGAACTCATGACCTCAGGTGATCTGCTTGCTTCAGCCTCCGAAAGTGCTGGAATTACAAGCGTGAGCCACTGCGCCTTGCTGGTGCATACACATTTAGTATTGCTTTTTCTTCTTGGTGGATTATCCCTTTTATTGTGATGTAATGCCCCTCTTTGTTTCTGGTACTTTCTTTGCTCTAAAGTCTACTTTGTCTGAATGTTTATTGAACAACTGAGTGTTCTGCAACACAGCTGCTGGCTCATAAAGCAGGCCCCTGTGTAAGTTGAGCATATAGACTGGGTGAATGTTTATTTTAGGTTTTATATATACACATACATTTTTTTTCCTCTGTAAAGGGTATTGAGCATATGCAAAAATTCATTTCATGTAGCTAATATGGAATTGACAGAATTTGAACTAGTTTTGACAAATAATTTCAGAATTAATATTATCCTAGTTTAAAACATAACACTTTATATTTGAATATCATTCCTGTCATTTTATGTACATAATGTAGATGTAAAAACTAATGGCATGAAAAACTTTATAAACAGATGCATTACTTGTTTTGGCTAATTACAATTTTAGAAATGTCTGGGTTAGAGTTAGATACCAGAATGTATGTAAGACCTTTATTTTATTTTATTTTTTAGGTAAAATCTTAAATTAAGTAAAAAACAAACAAAAACCGTTTGTTTATCAATTGTAATGTAACAGTATTACCATATAAAATAAAATTTTGTCCGGTTGAGACAGGAGTATCCCTTGAGCCCAGGAGTTTCAGACCCAGCCTGAGCAACATAGGGAGACCCCATCTCAACAACAATAACAACAAAAATGAGCTGGGCCTGGTGGCCTGCGCTTGTAGTCCCCGCTACTTGGGAAGCTGAGGCGGGAGGATTGCTTGAGCCCAGGAGGTGGAGGCTACAGTGAGCCATGATTGTGCCATTACACTCCAACCTGGGTGGCAGAGCAAGACTATAAAATAAAATAAATAATAAAATAAAATAGAATCTTCAATTACATGCATATCAGGGATTCTTACTGTGCAAAGCTTTTCTCTAGATATTTAATTTTTTTTTTTCAGTTTATGTGAAGAACCAGCTCAGTTGGACTCTACAGATTAAACCAGGGGTTTTCAATGAATACAGAACCATATGGTTCAAATCCTACAGGACGATCTTTTCCTGTTTGAACAGAATAAAGAGTTTCAGGTGAGTTTATTATTACTGTGGCAAATATTCACGTAATTATATGTAATAGGTTTTTAGTATTATCTTTAATAAACCCAGTCAGTATGTAATAGTCCATGTGGCTTGATTAAAGTAGCTTGTGTTTATTTAAGTAGTCTCAACTAATTTATTTTCTAACAATTTTTAAATTTGGGGAGTTTCAAACCCACAGAAACGGTAATAGAATAATACAGTATATAGACAATAAACAACCTTCATTCAGATTCAGAGATAGCTTTTGTTTTCAATATAAGGCTATTACTTAGAGAAGAATTTTTATTTCCTCATAATGTCCTTATGACAAGACACAAACAAGGCAGTGCTTAAAATCATAAATATTACTTATAATACCTAATACAATATTTTAAAATTTTTAGAAATCATAAGTGATTTGGGTGCTGCATAAATATGATAAGGTGGCTAAGGTAGCAAAATTGAATGAAAGTAATATCTTTCTGTATTTGTATTTTATAAGCCAACTTTTAACCTTGTGAAAATATTGCACAGCATTAATACTTGAACTCTGTTTTTTGTTGTTGTTGTTGTTGTTTTGAGGTGGAGTTTCACTTCTGTTGCCCAGGCTGGAGTACAATGGTGCGATCTTGGCTCACTGCAACCTCCTCCTCCCGGGTTCAAGCGATTCTCCTGCCTGAGCCTCCTGAGTCATTGGGATTACAGGTGCCCGCCACCACAGCCAGCTAATTTTTTTTTCTTTTTTTCTTTTTTTTTTTGTGACAAGAGTTTCACTCTTGTTGCCCAGGCTGGAGTGCAAAGGCACAATCTCGGCTCACTGCAACTTCCGCCTTCCAGGTTCAAGCACTTCTCCTGCCTCAGTCTCCTGAGTAGCTGGGATTACAGGCATGCACCACCACACCCGGCTAATTTTGTATTTTTAGTAGAGAAGGGGTTTCACCATGTTGGCTAGGCTGGTCTTGAACTCCTGATCTCAGGTGATCCACCTGCCTCAGCCTCCCAAAGTGCTGGGATTACAGGCATGAGCCACCGAGCCCAGCCTTGAACTCTGTTTTCTAAGTGCTTGTTCCTCCTTGTAAATGAGCCCCTTTGAGTTTGGGTTTATATGAAATCATTCTTAGTCAAATGAGCAACCACCTACTGTTACCTATTGTAAATTAGTCCTTGATTACTGAGGCTTTGCATTAAACATGGACAAGGGGGCTAATATTCCTAAGATAATATTAATATTAAAGAGGAATGACACTTGAATCTTAAAAGAATAAAAAGTAATGAATATAGAATATGCTCTCTTTATGTGGCTAAAAACAAACTTAATAAAAATGTGAATGGCATTACCTTTTCTAAGTTAACATCCTTACTATGTTTTACCTGAGCAGCCCTTTGAAGGATTTTTCTATACTATATGCTTCTACATGGAAGTCAGTGTAGTGTCTATCTAACCCCTCTTTACTCCTGTTTGATCCCGTTTAATTAAATAAAATTTTAGGCAAATTATATACTTTCCTGGGCTTTTTCCTTCAGATTATTCATTTGCCAAGTGCTTCCTGAGCACCATGTTCCAGGAACTGTACTAGTCACTAAGAATAAAATGGTAAGGAAGACAGTCCATGCCTTGCCTTCATAGTGCTTGTGGTCTAGTGGAAGACAGACATGATCGATCAGATAATCACATAGCCCTATGAAGAAGTACAAAGTGGTATAGGAGTTAAAATAGGGGGACAGGGGATGAGGGGAACATGACCCAGTTTTGAGGATCAAGGAAGATTCTTTTTTTTTTTTTGAGACAGAGTCTTGCTCTTTCACCCAGGCTGGAGTGCAGTGGCATGATCTCAGCTCACTGTAGCCTCCACCTCCCTGCTTCAAGCAATTCTCGTGCCTCAGCCTCCCAAGTAGCTGAGATTATAGGCACCTGCCACCACACCTGGCTAATTTTTGTATTTTTAGTAGAGACTGGGTTTCACCATGTTGGCCAGGCTGATCTGGAACTCCTGACCTCAGGTGATCCACCTGCCTCAGCCTTCCAAAATGCTGCGATTACAGACGTCAGCCACCACATGCAGCAGATCAGGGAAGACTCTTAGATAACATTCCATTGAAACTAAGATCTGAAGGATGAGAAGGAATCAATTAGGTGTTTGGGAAAGGAAAGGAAGGATGTGGGAAGAATGTTCCAGGCAGAGGGGACAACCTATTTGAAGTGCCTGAGGAAAGAGCATGCACAGCCAGTCCAAAGAACTGAAAAAGGACCCATGTGGTTGGAGTGGGAAGGATGAGGAGAATAGAAGGAAGTGAGTTTGGAAAGGGAGAAAACTGGGAACTAAATAATTCAGAACTTTGTAAACTATGCTAAGGATTTTGGTCTTTTTTCTAATGGCACTGGGAAGATATGGAAGCATTTTATTCAGGAAAATAACAATCAAATTTGTATTTTGGAACAATCACTCTAGATGCATCATGGAGAACAGATTGGAAAGGGATGAGGTAGGAATCAGCTACCAGTTAGAAGGCTAGGACACTAGTTCAGACAAGAGATGATGGGTGCTTGCGTTAGAATTATGGCAGTAGAAATGGAGCAGAGAAAATGGAGGCACCTGTGCTCAAATCCCAGCTCCACAATTTACTTAATCTCTCTGAGCCTCCCTTTTCTTATCTGTAAAATAGGGATAATAATAATACCCACCTTGCAGAGTTGTTGGAAGGATTAAGTGAGGTAATATATGTGGAGCTCTTAAACAATACCTGGAATTTAATAAGTGCTCAATAAATGGTAGCTATTATTATTATTTATTTATTTATTTTGAGACAGAGTCTCACTCTGTCGCCGAGGCTGGAGTGCAGTGGCTCAATCTCGACTCACTGCAACCTCCACCTCCCGGATTCAAGCGATTCTCCTGCCTCAGCCTCCTGAGTAGCTGGGATTAGAGGTACCCACTACCATGCCCAGCTAATTTTTATATTTTTAGTAGAGACAGGGTTTCACTAAGTTGGTCAGGCTGGTGACCTCTTGATCTGCCCCTTTCGGCCTCCCAAAGTGCTGGGATTACAGATGTGAGCCACTGCACCCTGCCAGCTATTAGTATTGTTATTGTTATTATTATTAGATATGACCCAGAAGGCTAAGTTTTATAAAGTTCTGTTTTGAATTGAAACTTACTTGGAAAGTAATTTTGTTTCGTCTGTGAATAGATGTATTTATATGCAGTGTGATTATAAGAAAACTTGGTTTTAAAGCATCAATATTGAGCAATATACAGATTTAGAATATAATAAATTGTAAATAAGACTATCTTTCTACATAATATCCCATGTTAAACATTTCTTCAAAACAGCAGTATTTGCTTGGTTCTTCATTTTCACCTTTTAGGTACCCTTGCGCGAGACTGTACAGTACTTCCCAAACCACTGTCGACAGCGGTGAGGTAAAAACCTTCTTGGCCCTGGCTCACAAATGGTGGGATGAACAAGGAGTATATGCACCTCTTCATTCCATGAATGACCTGAGGGTGCCATTTATTAGGTAACACTCCAGAAACTCTAAGTCTTTTTAAATGGAACTTTTTAAGAATTCATATTTCACATTCATTTTTTTCTTAGTTTATACCTAGTTAAAAAATGCTGCACATTAAGTTTGCTTTGGAAATTAGGGAGATTCTTTTCAATTACCACTGTTTGAAACCATTAATTTTTAATAATATCATGCAAGGTCTAGGCTGCTTTCATAGCTTAATTTGAAGCCTATTTGTATATTATCAAGTTAATTATAATTAAGTTCTTATAAAAGCAAACTAGGGTCTTATGGCATCAAGGCCATTTTATTTATTTTATTATTTATTTAATTTTTTTTTTTTTGAGATGGAGTCTTGCTCTTGTCACCCAGAGGGGAGTGCAATGTCACCGTCTTGATTCACTCCAACCTCCACCTCCTGGTTTCAAGCGATTCTCCTGCCTCAGCCTCCTGAGTAGTTGGGATTACAGGCATCTGCCACCATGCCCAGCTAATTTTTGCATTTTTAGTAGAGACAGGGTTTCACTATGTTGGCCAGGCTGATCTCAAGCTCCTGACCTTAGGTGATCTGCCCGTCTCAGCCTCTCCAAGTGCTGGGATTACAGGCATGAGCTACCGTGCCTGGCCCAAGGCCATTTTATAACTACAGACCTACAGTGGCGTCATTGACTTAGGCAGTTCTGGTAAAGTTTGATTCAACAAATTTTTTTGAGAACTTACCTCATACAGAGCTCAGGGGCTAGACTGTAAAAGACTCTAAGATGAATGAAACATAATCTTTGTGCTTCGGGAACTTATAGGTTGCTGTGGAAGTTAAAGAAAGGCAAGAGTTCATCAGGGCTTACATTTAAGAAAACTGGACACCATTCTCACTTAACGTGAGAATTCTCACTTAACGTGATGAATTAGAAAAGCATCCAAATTGTTTATCCCTTTAAAAATATTTTTTTATCAGTGAGTTGCAAAACTGTTTCTTAAAACGTATTTCTAGGTAAGTAATTTCT
Organism: Pan paniscus; assembly: GCF_029289425.2. Lineage (NCBI taxonomy): Eukaryota > Metazoa > Chordata > Mammalia > Primates > Hominidae > Pan > Pan paniscus. Next base: position 119,425,646 of record NC_073254.2, on the reverse strand, counting down.
GAAAGGCTCCAACCATTAAGATTTAGTATGAGGGGGGAGGGATAGCATTAGGAGATATACCTAATGCTAAATGACGAGTTAATGGGTGCAGCACACCAACATGGCACATGTATACACATGTAACAAACCTGCACGGTGTGCACATGTACCCTAAAACTTAAAGTATAATAATAATAAAATAAAATAAAATAAAAAATAAAGGGAACTGCAAGGGAGCAGCTACAAGCAAAATGTAAAAAAAAAAAAAAGAAAGAAATTGTTCATTTGTTCCTCTGTCCATTTATGTATTCATCAAACAATTTTGGGCAAAGCACTGTAACAGACACAGAATATCTGACTCAGACTTTGCCCTCAAGGAACTTCCTGGTTGGTTTTTGCTGGTTCATCCAGAATTAGTATACCAAAAAGAGAAATACTGACATCCTTTAATACCACTGACAAAGCAAAGCAAAGAAAAACAGAAATGTCATTCTTGTAAGCTAGAACACTGGTTCTCAAAGTGTAGGCCCTGGACAGTGACATTAGTTCACCTAGGAGCTCATTAGAAATGCAAATTATCACGTCTCATCAGGGACCTTCTGCTCTGGGGAGGGGTCAGCACTCCATTTTAAGCAAACTTTACGTGATTCTGATGTATACTAAGTTTGGGAATTACTCTGTTCAAACTACTGAGACACCTTTAACTAGACATCACACATAATAACCCAGGGCAGTGCAAGCTATGGTTAAAGTTTAGATTTTATTTTGAGCATAATTAGAACCCGTCGAAGGAAAGTGATATGATCTAAATTATGATGTAAAGGAGTCATTTTAGCTGTGGTTTAAAGAATGGATCGACTTCATTTGAAATGGGTCTTTTCTGTATAACTTTCCAAAATGATCTACTTAACCACTATCCATGTTATTCTTAGAATTCAATTAACTTTAATGGCAATAGAAGATACCTTAAGATATCCTCATTATGAATAATATTTATTTTAATATAAGTATAATTAAAATTTATACATAGTCCTCTCTCTCTCTCTCTAAATATATATATATATATGTTTAGTTTACAATACTGTTAGGTGTATATATACTTGTGTGTATATGTGTGTATACATATGTTTGTATAGGTAAAGTATTAACCATGATTATCTTAGAAGTAAGTTTACTTGATTTAGATGCCTGTTTACATGCTCATACATGAAAACACCACTCATTTAGAAGATTAAAAGAAATTTTATTTTGAAGGGAATATAGACAAATTCTGAAAATATAGGTCTCCCATCTGCTTTTTCTAAGCTCTATAAAATAACCTATTTGCTGCTGACATGAAATGGGTCTAGCAAGTATTGACAGCAAAGCCAAAACGTGTGTCATGATATCTCAAGCAATTGAAATTAGGTTAATCTAGATTATTTTGAAATTTTTTCTTTATATTATTACTAAAACAATAATTAAGTCATAATTACTACTAGATTATTTCAGACCTTTAAGCCTCCTGCTTTTGATTATTGAAAATGTTTTATAAATTAAATGTCAATGTTGAAAGATCTATTTATCAAAAAATATGAATAATTTATTTAAATGGAGGTTAATATTTCCTTGAAAACTACACACTTTGTGACTTTTCGTTGATAAAATTAATTATTTGTTTTGGTATGTTTTGAATTTTTTTAAAAAGGGACAATCTTCTGAAAACAATTCCTAATCACCAGCCAGGAAAACCTTTGTTGGGGATGAAGATTCTTGACGTTGGCTGTGGTGGTGGGCTGTTAACTGAAGTAAGTGACAGCTTTCCTGCCATTTTTAACTGGGGGAAAAAATTAAGAAGTAGACTTGTGCCTCATTTATTCTTTCAACAAATAATATTATTCATTAAAAAAAGAAATGCATGTTGGGAGGCCAGGGTGGGTGGATCACCTGAGGTCAGGAGATCGAGACCAGCCTGACCAACATGGCGAAACCCTGTCTCTACTAAAAATACAAAAATTAGCCAGGTGTGGTGGCGGGCACCTGTAATCCCAGCTACTCGGGAGGCTGAGGCAGGAGAATCGCTTGAACCTGGGAGGCAGAGGTTGCAGTGAGCTGAGATCGAGCCACTGCACTCCAGCCTGGGCAACAGAGAGAGACTCTGTCACACATACACACACACACACACACACACACACATCCATAATATTGATTTTAATCTTTTTTTTTGAGACAGAGTTTGTGTTGCCCAGGCTAGAGTGCAATGGCATGATCTCAGCTCACTGCAACCTCCAACACCCAGGTTCAAGCAATTCTTCTGCCTCAGCCTCCCCACTAGCTGGGATTACGGGCTGCCGCCACCATGCCCAGCTAATTTTTAGTAGAGACAGGGTTTCACCATGTTGGCCAGGTTGGTCTTGAACTCCTGACCTCAGGTGATTCACCCGCCTCTGCCTCCCAAAGTGCTGGGATTACAGGCGTGAGCCACCATGCCTGGCCAACCTGTGTTTAAAAACTTGGGCATGTCATGGGAAATGACTAAATAAAAAAGCTGAGAGAAGAATTAGCTATGAAAAATCATTTCTAGTCAGAGAAAAAAACTTTTGAGAAAAGATTGTTCTTTAGAAAATTTGAATATTTCAGAAATGATTGCTGTTTTTTCAATGGCTTGTTACATTTATTGCACTTTAAATATGTTAATACTATACTATGTGCAAGTAAGTGTATCTAGAGTACATAGACAAAGTTTTTTTCACTGTCTTCAAGTAGTTTTTTATCAGTTTTTTGTTGTTTTCATTGTTCTTCTTAACTTTAAGGGTTTGATTATGGAAAATTTCAAATGTGTACGAACTAGAGAAAATGGTATATGAGTTTTCATGTACCCATAAATGATGTCCAGTATTTATCATCTCATGGTTAATCTTGTTTCATTTTTGATAAGCTTTTTATTGCTAACATGTGCTCTATTTTCTTCCTGAGGGTAACAGTTTTTTTAATGCCATTAGCCTCTAGGGCGGCTTGGGGCTTCAGTTATTGGAATCGACCCTGTGGATGAGAACATTAAAACAGCACAATGCCATAAATCATTTGATCCAGTCCTGGATAAGAGAATAGAGTACAGAGTGTGTTCCCTGGAAGAGATTGTGGAAGAGACTGCAGAAACATTTGATGCTGTTGTAGCTTCTGAAGTTGTAGAACATGTGATTGATCTAGAAACATTTTTACAGTGCTGCTGTCAAGTGTTAAAAGTAAGGCTTATGGAGTTTACGTCTTGGTTTCTTCTTCTGAGTGTGTGTATTTGTATCTATAGCAATAAAATGGTCCATAATGCATTAGCAGTCCAGCAGGCAAGGTATAGTAGAGAAGAAACCAGGAAGCCTGGATGAGGGGACAGCATCTCTGCTGTAGATTTCTTCTACTCCTCAGCTTGCCCTCAATACCAGGGTCTTCCTGTGTCCTATTAATATCTTGGATGTCCAGGGATCTTGAAAAATGTTGGTGCTGGCTGGATATGGTGGCTTATGCCTGTAATCCCAGCACTTTGGGAGGCCAAGGTGGGCAGATCACTTGAGGCTAGGAGTTGGAGATTAGCCTGGGTAACATGGTGAAACCCCGTCTCTACTAAAAATAGAAAAAATTAGCTGGACATGGTGGTGCATGCCTATAATTCCAGATACTCAGGAGACTGAGGTACAAGAATTGCTTGAACCCTGGAGGTGCAGGTTGCAGTGAGGCGAGATCGTGTCACTGCACTCCAGCCTGGGCAACAGAGTGAGACCCTGTCTCAAAAAAAAAAAAAAAAAGAAAAATATTGGTGCTGAACACGGGAAAACCATACACTTATAGCAGTATTTTTCCACTGGTGCAGTCGGGATTAAATACTTAACAGATATTGAATGACAATTATAAGACATTGATTTGAGGCCGGGCACAGTGGCTCACACCTGTAATCCCAGCACTTTGGGAGGCGGAGGAGGGTGGATCACCTGAGGTTGGGAGTTTGAGACCAGCCTGACCAACGTGGAGAAACCCCATCTCTACTAAAAATACAAATTAGCCATGCGTGGTGGCGCATGCCTGTAATCTCAGCTACTTGGGAGGGTGAGGCAGGAGAATTGCTTGAACCCGGGAGGCAGAGGTTGCAGTGAGCCGAGATTGTGCCTGGGCAACAAGAGCGAAACTGTCTCAAAAAAAAAAAAAAAGAAAGAAATTGATTTGGATGAATACTTAAACATCAATAAAAATAATTATTAGCATAAGTTTAATTAAATAACAAGTAATTCTGTACATGGTAAATGCATAATAGTTTTCAGCTTATAAAAGAATATTTCATAAATGTGATCTCACTTGATCTTACCTACAACTAGATGAGGAAGGAAAGGCAGGTATTGTTATCACATCCTTTCACCTACGAGGACTCAGGATTTATCAGATGTCAGAGGTCTCTAGGCATTTAAGTGGGGCTTAAGGCCAGACCATTTGACTCCAAGTTTGGTTCTCTCCATTACTTACTATGCTTATATAGTATAATTTACAACAGACTTTGTTCTCTGAATGTGGCTGTAAGTTTTCTTTTAATAAATACCCCTAAAGTATTATTATTATTACTATACTGACTCTGTCGTTCACATATTTAGGAGGTGACATCCTAAGGTCAAAAGCTAAAAGAATGAAATGCATAGCTCTTATCGAAATTTTAAGTAATTTTAAATTTATAGCAAAATTGCAAAGATAGTGCAGTGTGCCTTTCACCTGTCTTCCCCTTAGGTTAACATCTCACATCATAAGGGTAGGAACTAGGATGAGTCAAGTGAGACACCTAGGGCACAAAATTGCAGGTGACAGCCCCTCTCAGGTGCTGACCCTGCACTTGCATACCCTGAAAGGGGTTGCCTATTTCAATTCTGTGCCCTAGAAGCCTCACTTGCCTCATTATAGTTCTAGCCCTATATATAAACCATGGTACCGTTCTCAAAACTAGGAAATTAACATCAGCATTATACTTATTAACTGCACTACAGAGCTCGTTAAATTTTATTAATTTTTTTTTTTTTTTTTTTTTTGCTAATGTCAGTTTACTGTTACAGGATCCAAACCAGACTTGTACATGTATTTAGTTGTCATTTCTCCTTAGTCTTCTTTAATCTGTGACAGTTTTTTGGTGTTTCCTCTGTTTTTCTTGACAAGGTCTTACTCTGTCACCCAGGCTAGAGTGTACTGGCAAGATCACGGCTCACTGCAGCCATTTCCTGGGCTCAAGCCATGCTCCCATCTCAGCCTCCCAAGTAGCTGGGACCACAGGTGCATGCCACCATATCTAGCTAATTTTAATTTTTAATTTTATATTTTACTTTTTTGTAGAGACAGGGTCTCCCTATGTTGCCCAGGCTGGTCTCAAAATCCTGGGCTCAAGGGATCCTGCCACTTCAGCCTCCCAAAGTGCTAGGATTACAGGCGTGAGCTACTGTGCCTAGCCCTTGTTTCCTCTTAAGTAGAGTTTTACTAGGCTTATCTCTTATTTTCTAAATAAAACTTCTTAATTGATTGTTAATTATTGTTTTATATGTCAGTGTGTATGAATGGAGGTTCTTTGACACATATGAGGGATGCTGGCATTGTAGGGTTTAAAACTAATTTTTGCTTTAATGGAAAGCCTATGTTTTAAAAATGACTATTGCTTACCACCATTTCCTTAAAGTATGAGTATGTAGAACACAGATTAGATATTCATAAGTGACTTTTTTTTTTTTTTTTTTTTTTTTTCAGAGACAGGATCTTCCTCTGTCACCCAGGCTGGAGTGCAGTGGCACCATCATAGCTCACTAAAACCTCAAACTGCTGGGCTCAAGTGATCCTCCCACCTCAGCTTCCCAAGTAGCTATGTCTACAGGTGCTTAGCACCATGCCTGACAGTTTTTTTAAATAAATTTTTTGTAGAGATGCAGTTCTCGCTATGTTGACCAGGCTTGTCTTGAACTCCTGGTCTCGAGCAATCCTCCTGCCTCAGCACTAGAATTATAGGCATGAGCCACCATGCCTGGCCTAGAAGTGATTCTTAAGATATTTTAGAGTTTGAAGTTGCAATGAGCTATGATCATGCCATTAAAGGGAAAAAAAGATATTTTAGAATACTAGAGCTTTACAGAGGAAAGTTAAAATGTGTGATAATATAGTGTATGATATTTTTGTTTTTAATTTAAAGGCATACTCCAATATTTCAGGGCCCTCTCTTGTCTTTTTTATTTTTGGCATAGAGTGGTATCTAAGATATATTATCTCTTTCTCCTAACTCCCCTTTCTTTCTCGCTTTCTTTCTATATGTCTATAGTAATATGATTATTTTGGAGGGAATCTTTGGCATTTTTCCCTCATCAGGCTAATGAGAATGTTTAAAAGAGAGAGGGGACATTAATATCCTTGCCATTTGTGAGACAATATAGGTAACACCATAAATATATTTATTATAAAATGACAGACTGAGGCCGGGTGCAGTGGCTCACGCCTGTAATCCCAGCACTTTGGGAGGCCAAGGCAGGTGGATCACAAGGTCAGGAGTTCGAGACCAGCCTGACCAAGATGGTGAAACCCCGTCTCTACTAAAAATACAAACATTAGCCGGGCGTGGTGGCAGGCACCTGTAATCCCAGCTACTTGGGAGGCTGAGGCAGGAGAATCGCTTGAACCCGGGAGGTGGAGGTTGCAGTAAGCTGAGATCATGCCACTGCGCTCTACCCTGGGCGACAGAGCAAGACTGTGTCTCAAAGATAAAATAAACTGGCACACTGAATAGTCCTATAAATCCTTTGCATTCATCCTGGTGCTCATGTTGTTCTCTTTATATAAATATATATCACTGCAACCTCCACCTCCTGTGTTCAAGTGATTCTCCTGCCTCAGCCTCCTGAGTAGCTGGGAATACAGGCACTCACCACTATGCCCAGCTGATTTTTATATTTTTAGTAGAGACGGGGTTTCGCCATGTTGGCCAGGCTGGTCTCAAACTCCTGATCTCAAGTGATCTGCCCGCCTTAGCCTCTCAAAGTGCTGGGAATACAGTTTGTAAGTCACCACGGCCGGCCACTCTTTATATTTTTTATAAAAATGAAATAAAAACAAAAAATGTTCAAACCTAATCATTAATGTTTTAGTGAGAAAACACTTAATGGTAGTACTTCCCTGCACAAGATGTATAGCTCTGTGCTGTAACGAACGAGTTAAGACAGGCTCAGCCCTTACAATGAAAACCATTTTGACATATGTTAGAATGTGAATGTGGACATGTAACAAGGAAGAGCAGCCTGATCTCATTTTTATTGTAAAGTGTTTGATATGTACAAAAGAATATATAAATATAAATCATAATTATATATGATCTTAAGAGTTGTAAGCACTGTTGTATATACTCACTGAGTACATCTAAAATGCCTTTTATAGTGAATTTCCCAAGAGAAAAAAATGCTATTTTGGTGAATTATATTTTATGCATACATATATATTTTAATGGCACTCAGATTATTTGGAAGAAAGGAGGAGGGAGGGGGAAACAGCTTTTACTTAAGTGATACACTTAGTCTTTTACATTTTACTTCTATATAATTTCATTTCTTTTAGCCCGGTGGTTCTTTATTCATTACTACAATCAACAAAACACAACTTTCCTATGCCTTGGGAATTGTTTTTTCAGAGCAAATTGCAGGTATTGTACCAAAAGGTACTCATACATGGGAGAAGTTTGTTTCACCTGAAACACTAGAGAGCATTCTGGAATCAAGTAAGTATTAAGAGAATGTTTTCTAATTTTCCAGGCCTAGCTGAACTTTTAATATGCCAGTAATTATTATGCACTTAGCCTAGCACTTAATAAAACAGGCCACTATGTTTTTGAATGTTGGTTTTATCTTCTCAACTAGGTCATAAACTCATGGAAGCTAGGATTAAGTAGTAGATACCACTTGTCTTTTACCTGTCGCCCCCTAACCCAGGGCCAAGCAGATAACAGATGATCAATGAATACTTTTTGGCTATTTAGTCCTCACTTGTTTAAGAAAGAGATACAAATGTCTGTTATTTACACATTCTCAGTCTGCCTTCTTGAGCCCTGCTTGTATCAGCTTATCTTACATATTATTTTTCCTGATTCCACCACAGTTACATATATTTTGAACTTCAGTATCACTTTTTATGTATTTTATATTACTTACAGCATGACTTTATGGTTATTTTGGTGTTTTTTTTTCATCCTTTTATGGCCTGTAAGCTACTTGAAGGCAAGACTATGTCTCCTTTTTGTACTCTCTACAATGCCTAGCTCTGCTTTACACAGAGTGAGCTCTCGATTTATGTGATGAATTCCAGTCAAGTAATAGTGCTTGTCAGTTCATTTATTTGGCATTCGGTATTCCTGTTGAGTACTTAGACTCCTATATTTCTAATGCTTTTTTTTTTTCATATAAGTCTATCAGTAAACTTGATTTTACTTGGAATATTATTAGTACATAGCCATGTAGTAAATTCTAAAGATTTCTGTGAGTAACTTTGTTGAAAATAAAGTAAGGCTGCACGCAGTGGCTCATGCCTCTAATCCCAGCATTTTGGGAGGCCGAGGCAGGCAGATTATTTGAGGTCAGGAGTTCGAGACCAGCCTGGCCAATGTGGTGAAACCCTGTCTCTACTAAAAATACAAAAATTAGCCAGGTGTGGTGGTGCATGCCTGTAATCCCAGCTCCTCAAGAGTCTGAGGCAGGAGAATCACTTGAAATCAGGAGATGGAGGTTGCAGTGAGTCAAGATTGTGCCACTGCACTCCAGCCTGGGCAACAGAGTGAAACTCTGTCTCACAAAAAAAAAAAAAAAAGAAAAGAAAAGAAAAGAAAGAAAGAAAATAAAGTAGGAAAAAAATGTTTTAAAGATGTGTTATGGGGACAATCTCCTGTTGGCACATATTTTTTAATAACAGCTAACATTTATTGAGTACTTACCAAACTCCAAGCATTGTGCTAGTTTACACATATAGCTCATCTAATTCTAACAGTTCTATGATACAAGTTCTGTACCTGTAAGAAAACTGAGATTTATAAAGTTAAGTGGCTTGCCCATGGTCACCATATAATAGGTACCCGAGCTGGGATTTGAATCCAGGCAGAGTGCGTTGGAGTATGTGTCCTAATTGCGACTTACTGAAGTTCTGCAGTAAATTGTGATTAGTGCATAGTTACAAAATACGCTTGCCCATTAAGTTAGGAATCCTTTTTTTTTCTTCTTTTCCTATCCATTTAGTGTGCTCTCAGCATTTTTAATACAGAAAGTTGCATGAAACTCTTGGAAATTGGAAGGAAAATATTTATTAAACCTACTCTTTCTGATTTTTTTTTTTCAGATGGTCTGTCAGTTCAAACAGTGGTAGGAATGCTCTATAACCCCTTCTCAGGTTACTGGCATTGGAGTGAAAATACCAGCCTTAACTATGCAGCTCATGCTGTGAAATCCAGGGTCCAGGAACACCCAACCTCTGCTGAGTTTGTTTTAAAGGGAGAAACAGAAGAGCTCCAAGCTAATGCCTGCACCAATCCAGCTGTGCATGAAGAGCTGAAGAAATGAATTGTTTCTGAGAACTATAGTAATATGGCTTGGATATCTGATGTTTTCAAATACAGAAAATGTACAATTTATCCTTTGAGAGAGAATCATGAAGAAAAGAAGGTCAATAAAAAGGGCTAAAACCTTGGACAAAAGTTTTTGTTATTTCGTCTAATAGCTACTTTCAAGGGATTCTATGAATAAAAAGTTTCGTCAAGATATTGCGTGATCTAGGAGTGTAAGTTCCTCAACCTTTGTTGTATAACTAGGGTATGCATATTCATTTCATTGTACAAAAAAATACATATATATATATATTCTGCATGTATACATATACATATATATATGCTGTAATTTGTTTTTGTTTCAAGATAGGGTCTCACTCTGTTGCCCAGGCTGGATTGTGGTGGCGTGATCATGGCTTACTGCAGCCTCAACCTCCAGAGCTGAAGCAATCTTCACACCTCAGCCTTCTGAGTAGCTGGGACTACAGGCATGCACCACCATGCTTTGCTGTTTTTTATTTTTATTTTTATTTTTATTTCTTTTGAGATACAGTCTTGCTCTGTTGCCCCCGAGCTGGAGCGCAGTGGCGCTATCTCATAGCTAGGCTCACTGAAACCTCTGCCTCCCAAGTTCAATCGATTCTCCTGCCTTAGCCTCACAAGTAGCTGGGATTACAGGCACCAGCCACCACGCCCAGCTAATTTTTGTATTTTTAGTAGAGACAGGGTTTCGCCATGTTGGCCAGGCTGGTCTTAAACTCCTGACCTCAGGTGATCCACCCACCTCAGTCACCCAAAGTGCTGGGATTACAGGCATGAGCCACCATGCCAGACCCATAACTCATTTTTTTTTTATACTTTAAGTTCTGGGGTACATGTGCAGAACATGCAGTTTTGTTACCTAAGTATACACATGCCATGGTGGTTTGCTGCACCCATCAACCTGTCACCTACATTAGGTATTTCTCATAATGCTATCCCTCCCCTAGCCCCTAGCCCCCTGAAAGGCCCCAGTGTGTGATGTTCCCCTCCCTTGTCCATGTGCTATAACTAAATTTTTTAACTGAGTTTTTAAAAAATCCTTTCTACTTAAAAAAAAGCACCATAAAACATTTAAAGAACTGTATACAGAAGTATGTCAAAATAACCTGAAATTCTTGAATTTAATATTTGAATCCAAATCCAGCATATATTTAACAACTCATTTGCTTTCCAACAAAGTAAAATTTAAAGGAAAAAAAACCATGTTTTATCTTCCCAAATATAAGTGATATGCAGTTATTACTGAATCATCTTGAAGCAATTATTACTGAATCATCTTGAATTTCTAGTATTTACAATGTATATATTTAATAACTGTGAAAGTTAGGCATCTCTTTCTACAATAAATGAGTTTTGTTTTGGAGACTGCTTTTGAAGCAATTCCATTACATATTTCTTAGATTAATCTTTAATACCAATACTTCTTCTAATAGATAGAGTGAGGAGGCTTAATTTACTAAGAAAACCACTAGAAAACAGACTAAGAATGAAACTTTTAGATGAAGACCAGTGGAAACTCCTAATTTTTAGTCCCCTAATTAGTCACTGGCAACTGAAGTTAAAAATTTTTCTTCTAATTCTTGAAATTTCACTTTCTTCCCCTAAAATGCCACTGAAAAAAAGAAAAAAAGCTAAGATAGTTGGGAAGTGTTTGCCCAAGGAACCTAAACCAACAGACATTGACAAAGGAATATAGAAAACCTATGAACTGAAAAGTGGAAAAGGCAGAAAGTAAAAGCTGACCTCTACATGGGTCACACAGCGTCCATCTGTGTTGTCACATTTGGCCAACACATTCTGTGTATGTCCTTATGCAGCATCCAGATTTTCAGAAAAAGCCAGAGACTCACGTACTTCAAGAGGCATAAAAATATATTTCATGTTAGTCCTTTTCATTATAAAAATGTTAGCTGAAAAAGGAAGTTTCCATAACTAAATTGTTGTTGTTGTTGTTTGAGACAGAAACTCACTCTGTTGCGCAGGCTGGAGTGCAATGGCACGATCTCGGCTCACTGTAACCTCTATTAATTCCTTTGGAATTAATAGATAAAAATATATCTTGCCTCTATGTATAATCTAATTTGATCTTGCAGGCCAACTTCAATCATATTCCAGAAGAAATAGACTTTTAAAAGACATTACAATTTCTTAAATGTGTATTTGTAAAGTGAGGATTACCCAGCTGAAAAGTTCTAATTTTGAGAACCACCTATTTTTGAAAACCAGGAAAGTATCAATTACAGTTATAGTAGAAACTTTAATATGCAAAACATCCCTTAGGAACACTGGGGGCATAAGAGTCCCTGCAATAAATAATGGCGGAAACTTTAGGGCTGATAGTCCAGCAAAAGAGACCGTAGATCTGTCTTAGGAAGAAAAAGAACAAGGCTGGAGAGAGCAGGAAGGTGAATTTGCTTGGGATTTTGGTTTAGGGTCGGAGGAACAGCGATGGGAAGCTGAGAGATGACCTGAATGAATATGCATACCCTACTTATAAAAGTAGATGACTCACATAGTCCTCATGAAGGCAGTCAGATTGCTCTGTGGGGCTACTAATTATAAAAACTCCTAGACCATTTAAGGTTGACTCCCAGAGCTATGAGCACTAGGAGAGCAAAACTTTCAGCACATGGAAGTAGTAATAAATGATGGTAGGAAGAGTCACAAGAGAGAAGTCAAGTGGTGTAGCTTTTTCGAAAACATCCATAAGGAACCATAGAAGCCAGCACCCAGCACACGCACAAAACACCTGTAGAACCTAGAGGAGACTTCTGGCAAGATTCCAGAAACTAGCAACAGTAATGAATAAAATCAATAAAACATCATGTGCATGTTCTACATATTTCCTCATAGTAAAACATGACAACAAAAATCTTTCTTTTATTTTACATCTTTCAGGAGGCACTAGAATTGTCAGCATCCATTCCTCAAATTATGCCTGAGTGTTCTCAAATGAAAATGTCACTGTTACTACAACTGTAAGCTTAGAAAACTTCCTATTTTTGATAATAATGTCAGGATTTAAAAGTCAGGAGTATCATTTACATAGTCAGGAGCATAATTTACCCAATCTCTATGTAAACAAATCTTCCTCAAATTATCTATTTTAAGCATGCTATCTCTTTCCTGTTGGAAACCTCACAGATATACTGACCCCATGCCCTGACCTCTTCTTCAGTGGTTTCTCATTGCTCATAAGATACAAGGCCTAAATCCTTTAACATGGCTACCAAGTGCCCACATGTAGCCCTACCTACTTCTCAAGGCTGTTTGTTTGCTTTTTGACAAGTTTGCTGTATTTGAATGACAGAACAGTTCATTACAAGTCTTTTGCATTATTTTATTTTATTTTTTTGAGATGCAGTCTCACTCTGTCTTCCAGGCTGGAGATCAGTGGAGTGATCTTGACTAACTGCAACCTCTACCTCTCAAGTTCAAGCAATTCTCCTGCCTCAGCCTCCCGAGTAGCTGGGACTACAGGCTAAATGCATGGCTAATTTTTTTGTATTTTTAGTAGAGATGGGGTTTCACCATGTTGGCCACGCTGGTCTCGAACTCCTGACCTCCCAAAGTGCTGGGATTACAGGCATGAGCCACCGTGCCCAGCTTTTTGCATTATTTTAAACTTTACATTTTAAAATAATTTAAAAATAATTTCAGACTTAGAATAAAGGATACAAAAGTAATGCAAAGAGTTCCCATATATCCTTTATTCAGCTTCTCCAAATGTTCACAATTTTAACCACATTATAATTATAAAAACTGGGAAATTAAATTTGATACAATACAGTTATCTAATCTAAAAACCTTATTTAAATTGTATTAATTGTGCCACTAGTTGGGTTCTTTTTTTTTTCCTTTTGAAACAAGATCCCACATTGCATTAAATTGTCATGTCTTCTTAGTTTCTTTTAATTTGGGATGGTTCCTCCATCCTTCTTTAATATTCATGACTTTGACACTTGAAGAGCACTGGAGAGTTATTTAGAATGTACCTTAACTTGAGTTTTTCTGAATTTTCTTTGTGATTAAATTCTGATAATGCATTTTTGGAAAGAATACCACAGACATGATACTGTACTCTTCTCCACCTCAATGCATCCTATCAGGAGATACATAATGTCAATTTGCCTTGTTACTGGTGATGTTAACTTTCATCACTTGACTAAGGCGTTGTCTACCAGGTTCCTTCACGGTAAAGTTAGTATTTTTCCCTTTGAAATGGATGAGTATCTCGCAGCAAGATACCCCTAGAAATACATAAATATTCTGTTTTTCATCATATTTTGCCCATTAGTTGTATCATCCATTGATGCTTCTTGCTTGAAACTATTATGCCTATGGTGTTTGTCTCTTTCTACACTTATTAATGGAATTCTTCTGAAAGGAAGAGCTGTCCCTTTTCCTCCATTTACTTATTTATTTACATCCATATAGACTCATGGATATTTATTATCATTGATGGGTTATTATTATTCATTACCATTTCATGATATGATTATTCATTATTATTTTGTTTTTCAACTTGTCCCAGATTTGGCCATTGGAACCACTCCTGTGTCCTTTCATGTCCCCATAATTTTTTTTTTTTTTTTTTTTGAGACAGAGTCCTGCTCTGTCACCCAAGCTGGAGTGCAGTGGAGTGATCTCGGCTTGCTGCAAGCTCCGCCTCCCAGGTTCAAGCAATTCTCCTGCCTCAGCCTCCTGACTAGCTGGGATTACAGGCACCTGCCACCACGCCCGGCTAATTTTCGTATTTTTTTAGTAGAGACAGGGTTTCGCCATGTTGGCCAGTCTGGTCTTGAATTCCTGACCTCAAGTGATCTGCCTGCCTTGGCCTCCCAAAGGGCTAGGGTTACAGGCGTGAGCCACCATGCCCAGCCTAATTTTTTGAATACCACATTTTTTCTGGCACCATAAGATGCTCCGGGTTCAACTTGTGTTTTTCCTGAACCAGCCCTGGAAATCGAGGGACTCTAATACCTTTAATTGGAGAATGGTATTTAGAAACCAAGATCTGAGAACCAACGACTCTTGTAACTACTGAGATGTCATTGATTCCAGGTTCAGCAGATAGCTAGGAAATATGTGAATGCATACAAATATACATATCTCTATTTCTGTATCTGTGGGTGCGTTGTTTGTGTGTATATAATAATGAATTCATACTGATACCTCTGATTCCAATCCAACATCACAGGGTTTATTCCAACATTCCTCCTATCTTTATTTGTAACCCTTTCTCTGACAATGAGAAACCTAGCTCTCATTATTCACAGTATATTCAGTTATTTACTCAATTCCAGAATGCTTAGTTTCACAATTGCTAACTCATACCACTGCGAGTTAGTTCTTTTCCTTCTCATCTATCTCAGCATGTTATTCATTTGTAACACAGTTGGGTTCTTATGGTACTCTGTGTATGTGTGTGTGTGTGTGTGTGTGTGTGTGTGTATCTATCTATATTTTTTGAGACAGGTCTCACTCCAGGCCGGTGTGCAGTATCCCAAGCATAGCTCACTGCAGCCTTGATCTCCTGGGCTCAAATGATCCTTCCACCTCAGCTTCTTGAGTAGCTAGTGCTACAGGTGCATGCCACCATACCTGGCTAATTTTTTTTGAGACGGAGTCTCATGTTGTCGCCCAGGCTGGAGTGCAGTGGTGCAATCTCGGCTCACTGCAATTTCCACCTCCAGCATTCAAGCGATTCTCACGCCTCAGCCTCCTGAGTAGCTGGGATTACTGGCGTACACCACCATGCCCAGCTAACTTTTGTATTTTTAGTAGAGACAGGGTTTCACCATGTTGGCCAGGCTGGTCTCGAACTCCTGACCTCAAGTGATCTGCCTGCCTCAGCCTCCCAAAGTGCTGGGATTTACAAGCATGAGCCACTGTGCCCAGTCCACTCGGCTAATTTTTTTTTTTTTTTTTTTTTTTGAGATGGAGTCTCGCTCTGTCACCCAGTCTGGAGTGCAGTGGCATGATCTTGGCTCACTGCAAGCTCTGCCTCCCGGGTTCATGCCATTCTCCTGCCTCAGCCTCCCGAGTAGCTGGGACTACAGGCACCCGCCACCACGCCCAGAAAATTTTTTTGTATTTTTAGTAGAGATGGGGTTTCACCGTGTTAGCCAGGATGGTCTCGATCTCCTGACCTCGTGGTCTGCCTGCCTCGGCCTTCCAAAGTGCTGGGATTACAGGCATGAGCCACTGCGCCCGGCCCTACACAGCTAATTCTTAAAAATCATTTGCAGAGACAGGGTCTCACTATGTTGGCCAAGCTGGTCTTCTGCCCTCAAGTGATTCTTCTGCCTTTGCCTCACAAAGCGTTAATATTACAGGCGTGAGCCACTGCATCTGGCCTGATATTTCATTTTGGGTCTGTCTGCCCACATCTTGGCTAATTTAAATTATTTCCTTTGGAAATACATGCCACTAACATAGTACTGAAAGTCAGAACTATACAAAAGTTATACTCAGAGACATGTCACTCTCCCATATGCCTTCTACTCTGTTTCCATCTGCCCCATTCTTTCCATCCATTCTTGCTTACTCATTGTAAGTGACCAATCTCATTATTCTTCTGGTTTTGTGGGTTTTGCAGAAATGAACAGAAATGTATATTATTTCCCCCCTTGCTTACATGAAAAGTGGCAAACTATTGGTAGTGTTTTGCACTTTGTCCCAGGCTTCATGTTGTTACATTGTTATGGGAACTGTTGCTCAGTTCTCCCTCCACTGTCAGGAACATTTAAACTCTCTCACCACTAGTCACCCACCCCTTCACTTAGTTCACTCTACTTCTCAGTCTGACCTCAGCCCAAGCATCACCTCTCCTGGGGACATTTCTCTGATCTCCCTGACTAGGGCAATACCATTTTAATATTATACTTTATTTCCTTTCTTGTAGCACTTACCACAATTGCAGGCTTAGATTTATTCATGTGAATATTTGATTCGAATTTGTCTCACATAAGTACTGTGTGGGCTGGGACCACTGTTCTGCTGTGTTCACTATTGCATCCCCTGACCCAGTTTGGTGCCTGGCACATGATATGTGTTTATTGAATAAAAAAATGAATGAATGAAGTATTGGTAATATATTCCAACAAAGTTCCAATAAAGTCAGTAATCTGGATATCTGACAGGTTACTACTGTAGGCTTTTTTTTTTCTTTTTGGAGACGAAGTCTTGCTCTGTTGCCCATGCTGGAGTGCAATGGCGTGATCTCGGCTCACTGCAACCTCCGCCTCCCAGGTTCAAGTGATTCTCCTGCCTCAGCCTCCCGAGTATCTCGGATTACAGGCATGTGCCACCATGCCCAGCTAATTTTTATATTTTTAGTAGAGACGGGGTTTCACCATGTTGGCCAGGCTGGTCTTGAACTCCTGAACCTCAGGTGAACCACCCGCCTCAGCCTTCCAAAGTGCTGGGATTATAGGCATGAGCCACCATGCTCAGCCAATTTTGCGAATAATAGGTTCAAAACTTATGCTTTCTTCACTTTGGGTCTACCACCTTCAGAGAAGGCCAAATAAATAAAAACAACTTTCTTGAGGTTTTGAAAAGTATTTAATCTGCCTGTCTTTATTCTCAATTTCCCCTTATCTTTTCCTAAGAATATGGCCTGTTTTCATCTTTCTAAAGATTAACCCATGCCATCCCCAATGCCTGGAGAGCCTCCTTTTTGTTCCCCACTAACTGCTCCTCAGTGACCCTCTTAGCCACCTGTGAACAGACATAGCCAAGTCTGATGGATGTTCTCTAAACCTCTTCCCTTCTGTAGCAAAATAACTGTATTTTAGCTACATTTCTCAACCTTCTTTGCAGCTAGACGTGGCCATGCCTTTTAGTTATGGCCAATGAAATGTAAATAGAAATAATACGCGTAACTTTCAAGAAGTGTCCTTAAAAATATGCCCTTTTCTGTGCCCTTCCTCCTTCTTGCTGGCTGAAAAGAGGACATGATGGCTTAAACTGGAGCAGTCATCTCAGACTTTCAGCTGGAGAAACAAGATTGAGAAGCCTGAGACATGAAGTACTATGTTATCCCTAGGCAGTTTACTTCCATACTTGAGAGAAGAGAGAGAGAGAGAAACACAGAGAGGCAGAGAGAATCAACTTGTTTGAGCTACTGATGTTTGGGTTTTCTGTCACTCACAGCCAAAATCTTAATTCATTGTAGCTTACTTTACCATAACATCCAGACCTAGAGCCAAATTACCACTTAGAGAGCAGGGATAAATAACCCAAACAAAGCTCACATCTGTTGATTGGAGGATCCCACACAAAGGAAAGCAATGATTTAGGAATCATTATAAGAATGACCACTTTAGGTCTAGGGGACCATGATGACATAAGGATGAAGTCAATTCAGAGGCAATGGCAGACGTCCATATCTTTATTCACTCAGCACCCTTCTCTCTCGTCCATTGAGTGAGTAGCTAACCTGCTTCCAGACTCAGCCCAAATATCACCTCCATGAACCCATTCCTGACCAGCTTTCTGACTCAGGTAGAACTGATTATTCACATCTTAGAGCCACCCTTTCCATCCTCTACCAGCCCCACTCTGTTATCCTATATTTATTCTATCAAGTGTTTATAACATCTTAGTACCCTTAATTCTTTATTAGGAAGCTCTTTGTGAGTAGGAACTGCATGTCTTATCTATATATTTCTAGTGTAATTTCTGGCACATACAGCCACTATTAAATAAGAGTTGAAATGAATAAATACTTGTCTTATGAAATCCAGCCAAGAAACATATATACTTATAAAATGAGATCATTTTTACACATGGTGTAGGAACACAATCTCCAAGCCCATGGTGATTTCTGTCAACTTTTAGATATTCTTCTTCCCTTTAAGCACTGTCTCTACTCTTTTTTAACTGACCTATTCAGTCACTCAAATGGAAAATTAAAAGCACTTGCATTGCCTACAACGTAATAATTGATTCAGGCAACGGTCATCAGTGAAAGCTGTCAATCTAAAATAAGCAACAGAGAGGCTGACTCTCCAAAACAAAGAATTTACTTGGGAATAGCAAGAAATTGCCATTCAGAATGCGATTCACCATAGGCACATACAAAGAGGCTGGGGCAAGGGGAAGTTTTTAAGTGAAAAAAAGGAGACATCCATGTAAGCTGCTTTGAAACAAATCCATTGGTTACAGAGGCTTGTTGCAGGAGTTGGCACTGGCTTATTACTGGAGACAGCCATTGTTAGGTGAGTGTCCTTTGCCAAGTGGCTTATCTGGAATAGTGTGGGTTTGAGGAATTTCTTGCAATAATTTCTGTTACAGATATAGGTGTGTGAGGGCTCCTTCTTTGTGGCTTCTCAGCTGCATTTTGAAAGAATATGACTTAAGTGACTCAATTTTGATACTGATAACTTCCACAAAGTTAAAACCATTGATATAAAAATTGAGGGGAACAGGATGTTTATTGGATGTCAAAGTGTCACCCAACAGATTACTTACTAATTCCAAATGAGTGTTTTTTTTACAACGGAAAGATTAAATTTAGCATCACTCATAGTGGGATTGCCTTACACTATGTCCTCCTGATATGATGCAATATGAAGTACATGATATATCTATGGTGTGTCCTTGCTAAAAAAAAAATTTAAATCTAATTATGCTTCTAGGCTTAAGTTTCCAGAAATATAGGGCAAAGGGAAACACGTTAAAATAAACTATAAGGGGAAAGCCAGACAAATCCAAAATGTGAGGCATTCTACAGGTTAACAGGCCTAAACTGGGATGTAGGTTAAAAGTGACCAATGCAATGCAAGACTGGATTCTAGACAGAAAAAACAACGGCAACAACCAAACAACTAGAAAATATGTTCGAGACAATTGGAAAATTTTGAATATGGTTTGAATATGTACTGGATATGAGATAGCATTATGGAATTATATATTTCCTTGTGTGTGATCATACTATGTTTATGAAAGAAAATGTCCTTGTTCTAAGGAATTGCATGCTGAAAAGTAAAATACTTGCAACTTATGTTCAAAGGGTTAAAAAAAATGAAAACAGGCCATGTTGTTAGTACCTGATAAGGGGCAAATGGGAATAGTCAGCTAAAGAGAGACAGATGAGATACTTTTCAGAACTTTAAGTTTCTGAGAGTGTGTGTCCCCGCTTATGTAGAAACACAGAGGAAGTAAATGTAGCAAAAGACTAACAGTTGATGAGTCTAGATGAGGGCACACAGGCTACTATTCCTTCAACTTTCCTATTAATTTGAAAATTTTCAAAATCAAAAGTTAGCAGAAAATGTTAGTGAAATTATGATTTTGAGTTGGCCAAGAAAAGAATTCCTACATTGATTATTGTCTCTGTGTCATATTTCATTTTAAAAAGAATTCATGATTGGCCGGACGTGGTCACTCACGCCTATAATCCCAGCACTTTGGGAGGTTGAGGTGGGCGGATCACCTGAGGTCAGGAGTTTGAGAGCAGCCTAGCCAACATGGTGAAACCCCGTCTCTACTAAAAGTACAAAAATTAGCCAGGCGTGGTGGTGGCGTGTCTGAAGCCCAGCTACTCGGGAGGCTGAAGATGGAGAATTGCTTGAACCCAGGAGGTGGAGGTTGCAGTCAGTGGAGATTGTGCCATTGCACTCCAGCCTGGGCAACAAGAGTGAAACTCTGTCTGAAAAAAAAAAAAATTATGGTTACTCTTGGCTATTTACTGTAATCCTTTGGATTTATGAAGTGCCAAATCTTGTGCTAAATGCTATGCATGTGCAATCTCACTTAATCCTCACAACAGCATGAGGTAGAAACTATTGTTAGCTTCATTTCTCAGAAATGTTGAGTGAGATTGACATGTTCAGCATTACACAGCTAGGAAGACAGAGCCAGGATCTGAAGCCAGGCAGTCTGATTCCTGAGCCTGTGCACTTCACCACTTTTATACTTGTATCTAGTGTCCATGCCATCATATAGTCATAGCAGTAGCATAGCCATGCACAACTGGATTATTTTAATCACATATTTGAATTGTCTGTATGCAAGGCAGCATCTTCAAAAATATTGAAATCAGACAGAACATCAGCAAGCCTGAGTCTGGGCTCTTGACTCAGTTCTCTTAAAGATTAATTCCCCTTCTATGATTAAAACAACTATGAGCTACTAATTGCAACTTTATAAAAATGCTTTAAATACCCTGCATAAAATTATATCCTTACTCTCTGTATTATACTTAGATGTTTTACTATTATATTAGTGTTAAATTGAAGAAAAGCATCAAGTTAAAATATAACACATTGAAAGTATCTTAGTCAAGCACAAAGGTCAAAATTTTGGACACTATTTGAAATAGCCCTTTGATGTGTTCTAGGGACACTCAAGAGGGCTTCTGTGTTACTACTGGCCTGGAATAGATATAACATTGAGAAGCATCAAGTTTTAGAGACTGTTCAGTAACCAGGCACAAGCTCAAGTCATGCTTACTGGGAATATTTTTTAAACCTGGACTGCGGAGGTCCCCACAATTCCATTTAACATATTTACATTATTATAGGCTACAGAAGGAGGTCTGAACATCTAAGAAAATGTCAATGTAGAAATAAAGATGGAAAAGAGATGCGATAAAAGTGTTAGTATAGTCAACACATAATTGTTTTGATTAACTTATGATGTTAATTAACTTACAATGTGACTCTATTAGAAGGGAGATTCTTACTTGACAATTACTGATGAGATGCAAATGACATACAAACTTTTTCTGTATCAAAAAAGCTGACACTGACCATTTGCATGAAAATTAAGTAAAAAAAATGGATTGTGAGTTCAATAAACCTCTTGTATCTGAGGAAAAAAGTGATGCGGCACGTATAAAGAACCATTGTCTAGGAGATAAAAGGCACCAGTTGGACCCAAAGGAAAAAAATATGTTCTCAAGATGATGTGGTGGCAGAGCTAAGAATGGGAGTAGAGAGTTTCAAGGTAAATATGGACATGAGATGTTCCCACTTCAGCTAGATCTGAATCCTTGTTTCTCATTGAGGAACAGAACCAATGGATGTAGAACTCACTGATATCTCACAAGATCTCCATTCCTTTCTTGACTTTAAAACAGGCTTGGTGTTTGTCTCTGTGCTCCTTAGATGACACCTTTTCCTGAGAACAATCAGTTCAAGTGCAGGTCATTGGTGTTCCAGGGAGCCACCGAGTCCAGATGGTTGTGCCATTCCTATAGTCTGATAAGGATCTCTGCTATCTCTAGTCGTTGCCCAACATGTAGACACCCCATAGTGATTCTTTCCCAGAATCTCTCCTTAAGAGTGTTTCTTGAATGTTTCTTGCCTAACTCCCATTGATCTTCTATACTTTTCTGCTACAACCCCTATAAGGCCCATTTCATGATATACTAATTACCCTACCCTCTCAAGTCCTCTTTGTAGTGCCCTTTACTTCCTACCTCAACTGAAACCTGCTGTCCTATGAGGACATGATTTCACCCGAAGGAAGTCCCACATTTTCTATGAACCTCAGACTTTGGAGATGGGCTTTATGTCCTCTTCACTCACTGCCATTACTTTTGGGTAAAACTCATGCTTCTCCAAGTTTCAGGTCTAGCTCTCCCATCCTCTACTCCTCCTCTGTTCCAAACTCCCACTTCTGGTCACACCCCTCAATCACAGCACCTTTTTTCTTCTACTCTCCCTAAGTCTTCCCATATTCATGAATAACTCCTCTGTCCTTGTGGATGGTCTGTGTCCTATCTTGTCAGCAACAGACTCTTATCTCTAGAGGCCTCTTCCTTCCTGGTCACAATTGACAAAGACTCTCTCCTTGACCGAATTTTAGTCAGGCTCCACTAAGCCTTCTTCTCAACTAAGCCTCAACATTTGGACTTCTGTGTCTATGTTTGCATTGCCCAATTTTAGAGAGAATTCTGCTAAGTCAGTTTAGCCAGATTCTCCCATCCTTGATATTTGATCACCTTCAGTATCTGATCAAATTTCTCATTTCCCATGTGGCATCTGATCACTCAGGGCTGTCTTCATCAGGAATCTTGTTGGCCAGTTTAGCCTTCTAGCCTTGATGTCTTCTCATAGTAATTCTCCATCCTCTGACATCTTCTCCCCTCTTCCTGCCACTTTGCTGTAAATCCTCACTTTTCCTTGTTGTATTTGGAGTTAAGCTCAATCTTTCTCCCCTATTGCAAAGCCCCATTGAAGTAGTCCCTTGAAAAAGGTTTTCTTTACTGCCTTTAACAAGTATCAGAATAATTTTTTCTTTAATACAACCCAGCATTTGAGGTCACCCCGGAACATTGAAATAATAGATTTGAGCATCCCATTCAGAGGATAAGACCACTCTAAAACTATAATAGAAAATCAAGAAGCCATAGAAGAAAAAATGGAAAGAGACTGGGGCAGTGGCTCATGCCTGTAATCCCAGCACATTGGGAGGCTGAGGCAGGTGAAACGCTTGAGCCCAGGAGTTCAAGACCAGCCTGGGCAACATGGTGAGATCCCACCTCCACAAAAAATACAAAAAAAAAAAAAAATTAGGTGGCCGTGGTGATGCCTGCCTATAGTCCCAGCCACTTGGGGTGGTTGAGGTGGGAGGATCGTTTGATAATTCGGGGAATTATATGAAGTTACCTAGGCCCAGGAGGTTGAGGCTGCAGTGAGCCGTAATCATGCCACTGCATTCCAGGCTGGGTGACAGAGCGGTCTTGTCTCAAAAATAATAAATATGTAAAATAAAAAGAAAAAATGGAAAGATAACAAGCTGGGGAAAATATTTGCATCACTTTGATTTATAGACCAAGAGTTATTTTTCTCTATTAAGAGCTCATATAAATAAATAAATATATAAATAATGCCAAGTGAAAAATGAATAGTTCAGGAGCAGGTGTGCACATATAATTTCAGCTATTCAGGAGACTGAGATGGAGGGATCACTTGAGGAGTTCGAGTCTAGCCTGGGCAACATAGTGAGACTTGACGCTTAAGACAAAACAAATGAGCAGTTCACAAAAAAATAGAAATACATCTTTCCAAAAAATGCATTCAACCTTACACATAATAAGAGAAGCACAAATTTAAAACTACAAGGAGACACTGCTTTTTCAAATTAGGGAGGATCAAAACATTTAACAATATCATGTACGGTAAGGGTAGGACAAGGAAACAGACACTTTGAACACTATTGACAGTAACATTTTTTCAAGCTAGTTTCTGCCTCCGCAACACTTAAATGCACTCACTCACCCACGAAGGTCAGTAATGTCTGCCCTACTGGCTAACTTTATTTTACTTGACTTTTTGGGAGCATGTGACACTATTGATCCTAACCCTAAATTTCTCGAAACTCCCTATTCCCTTCTGTGGCTCTGACACCCTCCCACTTGTTGCTCCTTCTCAGTTTCCCTCTTTCTTTGCCCATTCTCTAAATATGATGTTCTTAGGGTTCTGTTCTTTGCCCTAGCAAACTAATACACTGTTCAAACTCAAAATGTTCTACACTTCTCACGATTCACCTTCTCAATTGCCTCTCACTCATCTGAGCCTGGTTATTATTTGCATATCTTTCCTCAGCATCAAGTTAATCTTACAGGACATGCTTTCTGAGAGTTGCATAATGGTTTATAAAATGTTCAAGTCCAGTGGATCAGAAAGTATATAGGCAAAGCACCTTATGGTGAGAGGTGAGAGACTGGCTTCCAGCTATAATGTTAGTTAGGATTCAGAATTCTCTTATGGGCTGGGTGCAGTGGCTCATGCTTGTAATCCCAGCACTTTGGGAGGTTGAGGCAGGCAGATCACGAGGTCAGGAGTTCGAGACCAGCCTGGCCAACACAGTGAAACACCGTCTCTACTAAAAATACAAAAATTAGCTGGGCATGGTGGCAGGCGCCTGTAATCCCAGTTACTTGAGAGGCTGAGGCAGGAGGATCGCTTGAACTCGGGAGGCAGAGGTTGCAGTGAGCCGAGATCGCCCCACTGCACTCCAGCCTGGGCAAAAGAGCTAGACTCTGTTTCAAACAAAAAAAAAGAAAAAGAAAAAGAAAAAAGAATTCTGCTATGCCAGGTGGGTAGCTTGGTGTGAGATGTCCTCTCCATAAATCAAGCCAAGAAAGCAGAAGTTTACAACAAAATTCAGAGAAATATTATCAATTAAATTACCTACATTTGAATAACATAGAGATATTTTAAT
This sequence comes from Pan paniscus, assembly GCF_029289425.2. NCBI lineage: Eukaryota > Metazoa > Chordata > Mammalia > Primates > Hominidae > Pan > Pan paniscus. Next base: position 119,400,886 of record NC_073254.2, on the reverse strand, counting down.
GCAATAGCATAGTAAATGTTACTATGTAAAAACCAGCAATAGTGCCACATCACATCCACTTATTACTATAAGAGCAAGGCTTTAAATCTCTTAAACTCGATTTTAAAACATCAAGTGTAATATCATTCTGATAAAAGATGATTAGGATAAATTAAATTTGTAAATTATTTTGTTCATTTGTTTCTGCTGTTTGTATTGGTGCCTGAAAAATGTTCCATGATATTATTAATCACCCAGGTAGTGAAACAGAGACATCATAAATTGCCTATTCTCTGTCTTCTCTCTTATCTCCTGTCCCCTTCCCTTACATCTCTCCTTCCCCATGACTTCCTCCCTCAGCTCCCAGCACTTGGGCATCAGGGTCAGTCTCTCAGAAGAAATACACATTACTTTCTGTTCTAATTGTTCTTCTAGAGTCTTGATTTATTTTCTTCCTATTTCTCATTCTACTACTGCCCCAAACTTATCTGCAATGTATGATGTTCAAACTAATAAAAGGTGGTGACTTGATTGGGTTGATTAGAAACCATCTAACATGGGGTACACCTGGTGGGCAGAGTTCTTGATCTTCCTCATAAGCCAGTGGTATAAACAACTGTTACACAAACTGTGGTCTGGTATCACCTGGAAGCTTGTTAGAAATGCAGACTCTCAGGCCCCACCCCAGAACTACTGAGTCAAATTTTGCATTTTAATAATATCCTCATATACACGGTAATGTTTGAGAGGCCCACACTCAAAACTTCCTAAACTTTTCTCACCACCCACCTTCTCAATTGCCTCTGATCTAATTGTCTCTTGTTTGATCGTCATGACAGAGCCCCAGGTGACACATATGTACTTTAAGGTTTGGGAAACACTGATTTAGTTCTCCTTACCCAGTTGTCTTGGTGAGGCTGTAGACCCACGTGACACAGGGCACGCCGATATCCGTATAATAAATTATCTGAAGCTACCTTTTTCAGGTGACAGTATAACCTGCAGGCATTGGACGCTTTGTAGTCATTCAGTTGAGACAGTTCAAAACTGAGCCCCAGACTAATAGTGTAAAGCAAGAATACCATGGACAGCGCTCCAGCACTCACTGTTCTTGGTGTGAGACCCTTCTAGGTCAAAACCTTGTCCAACCTGGTGGCCCAGGACGACTTTGAATGTGGCCCAACACAAATTTGTAAACTTTCTTAAAACATTATGAATTTTTTGCGATTTTTTTTAAAGCTCATCAGCCGTCCTTAGTGTATTTTAGGTGTGGCCCAAGACAGTTCTTCTAATGTGGCCCAGGGAAGCCAAAAGATTGGACACCCCTGATGGAGGTGGTGGAGCGCCCACAGGGCCGCTGGTGTAAGACATGCTTGGATCCATCATCAACTCACTCTGGGAATTGAACTTGTTAATTGTCCCCTCTGGGCCTTAGTTTCTTTCAGTTGTAAAATTGAAATGACAATACTTATCTAACATAGCTTGTTACTGGAAAAAAAATCACTATACAACACAAACAGGTGTTCAATCAATATTAGTTCCTTCTTTTTTCTTGTCTTATAATACCTCAATTAAAGTTAGTTAACAAAAAGTCCTTGAAAAAGAAAAATAAATTGCCTCTAGTTTGGAGCTAATGTCCATGCGTACGGCACCAAAGCTGTCAAAATTAGTGGTGGTGGTGGTAGAAGGGGTGAAGTAGAGATGCCTAGCCTAGTGCCCAGAGTCTTCAAATTTTCTCACTAACTATAGGAGCCTCAGGAGGAGAGCTGGGGTGCAGACATGCTCAGCTCCTGCACCTTCAGCCTCAGTAGGGAGGCCCTGCATAGCTACTGTGGCTTCAGCCTGTGACCTGGCTCTACACTAGGGATTCTGAGGAGCCATTCTTTGAAGAATCAGCCTCCTTAGCAACTCTTGTTAACCAAGCTGTGTTTGGTTCCTTTCTACCGAGTTTATCCCACCACCACCACTCCTCTGGGGCTGAGTCCCTTGCCCCTGAGCCTGAGTCTCCCATCTTTCTACAGCTGGCTTGCACCCCTTTGTGGAGCAGCTTTTCCCTCTGAAACTCAGTCTGTCTTTGGATGAAGAGTTGGCTGAGGATTGCATCAGTTGGTGCCTTTACAGCTAGAGCTGCTTTCCTTGCTCCCCAAAGGTTTGTTCTGAGGTTCTTCTTCTTTATTTGAGATGGAGTCTCACTCTGTCATCCAGGCTAGAGTGCAGTGGTGTGATCTCAGCTCACTGCGACCTCTGCCTCCCAGGTTCAAGTGATTCTCCTGCCTCAGACTCCCAGGTAGCTGGGGTTACAGGTGCTCGACACCATGCCTGGCTAATTTTTGTATTTTTTTTTTTAGTAGAGACACGGTTTCACCATGTTGGCCAGGCTGGTCTCAAACTCTTGACCTCAAGTGATCTGTCCACCTCCCAAAGTGCTGGGATTACAGGCATGAGCCACCCCACCATGCCCGGCCTGTTCTGACATTCTGATACCAAATATTTGTCCAACTCAGATTTGTTGTCTCCTCAGTCTACTCTTCCTCTTTTCATCTTATACAGCCCTAGCAATAATCATCTTTTCTCTTCTATGCCATGGATCTAAAAGTTAAAATTTAAGATGCATCAGATTAAGATGACATTTTAGTTTCTCTTGTGGGATTTTATTTTATTTTTATTTTTATTGAGACGGTGTCTCGCTCTCGTTACCCAGGCTGGGGTGCAATGGCACAATCTCTCCTCACTGAGACCTCCGCCTCCTGGGTTCAAGCAATTCTCCTGCCTTAGCCTTCCGAGTAGCTGGAATTACAGGCGCTCGTCACCACGCCCGGCTAATTTTTTGTATTTTCAGTAGAGACGGGGTTTCGCCATGTTGGCCAGGCTGATCTCGAACTCGTGACCTTAGGTGATCCACCCACCTTGGCCTCCCAAAGTGTTGGGATTACATGCGTGAGCCACCTGTGCCCAGCCCACATCTGCTTCTTAAAGATGTTCACTGCAGTGTCTCTAAAAATGTAAACCATATTTGAACCAGAGACCAGATGATGCTCAACAGTTGTCCGACACTACCAGGAAGCAGCAGTGGGCCCCTGGCCTGCATGAGTGGGTGGGGCAGGTCACTATGAGTGAGAGTGAATTGTAGTCAGTGGCTTTCTGGGATAAAAATACTACACTTCCTCTGGGTTCTAACTTGTTTTGGGCATAAGGTTTGTCAGGATTGACTCTCCCTTTTGCCTTCCATATTCTTCCACTTAAGGTAATTTATGCCCATCCCCATGCCTAGACCTAGATATGCAAATAATGTGATCCCAAGTATCAAACTTATATTCTTTAAATATTGGCTCAGTGTTCACTGAGAGCAAAGACTGAGTGCTCTGTGGGAAGGGCACAGAAGGAGCATGGAGAATCCCTGGTGCCAGCCCTCCTTGTTCCCTCTTCCAGAGCACTGCAGCTTTGGTCCCAAACTTAACTACTCTGCTTCTTGCCGACAAGGCCAGGCAGCCTTCTGGCCTCTCTCCTTGAAAGACCGGCTGGTGACCACCTCAGTCACCCCAGGAGGCCGTTGGGTTTCACTCCTTGCAACCTACTTATGGGAGCTTCACTTACAACCACACACATTACTTCTTCCTGGGAGGTCACATTTTCCCAGGAGTGTTTGGGGCGTCTCACATGCTGGTGCCTAGGCATCAGCTGACTAGCCCCTCCCCCCGTCTCGTTGAGGCGACACGTCCATATTTATTATTTATTAACAATACGACCACACTCCTTGCCTGTTCTAAGGGGCGGGTGTGTCAGGAGAGGAAAAAAAGGGGGAGTCCTTTTGCGCCTCAATCTCTGCTCCACAGGCAAGAGCCTGGAGGTTTCTTTTACCCATCCTTCCACCTTGAGAGTGATGAACCTCCACGGCCCGAATCCTTTTTCAGTTCTTCCAAACAATTTAAAACTATCCATGCTCTTGTTAAAATCTGTGCATATATTACAAGCTTCTATTCTTTGTACTTATGAACTTTAATAAATGAAGTTAAAGGAAAAAAATACACTGAACACACACACAGTTGTTAGACAGATTTTCTAAAACAAAAGAGGGACCCCCGTCCCCCAACCGAAACCCTGTATCAGCGAGTTCCCTGATAGTGACTTCAAAGAGAAAAGACTTGAACTGGGTTTGTCAGAGAAATCTCTCTAGGTAGAGTATTTTGTTATTTGTCAAACCAGACATCTCGTCTCTGCGAACACCTGGTCAAGCCCGAGGTAATTGTGTAATGTAATAAGAGTGTTTTTATACATTATGCAAATACGCAGCGCTTTCCTGATGGCCAGAACAATCTGATTCCCGACTTTAATCCTGGCCCACGCTCCCAGCCCCCGCCTGGTGGCGTCTCCTGCCCGCAGCTCCGCGCCGCCCCAGGTGAGTCCTGCGCGTTCCCTGCTCTGGGGCCCGCGGGAGGGGCTGGAGCGCAGGCGGAGGGCGGGCCGGGGTAGGGGAGGACCGGGATCCGGGCCCCGACTGCAGCTTCCTCGCGGTGGGGCCGCATTTCCAGGCACCTCCGCCGCCCTTGCCCGCGCGCGGCGAGCGGTTTTTGGGCGTGCCGCCTGGAGGCGCGGAGCCTGCCCGGCGCGCCTCAGCCCTGCAGATCCGGCCCCGGCGGAGGCGGCCGGACCGCGGAGATGCGGGGCGGGGGCAGGGCGCGGGGTAGGTGACTTTATCCCGCCTCTGTTTCCCTGCCCCGGGGAGCAATGACATCACGCGGCCTTCTCCAGGCGCCGACACAAAGAGCGGGGCGGAGAGGCCGCTGCGGGGGGAGCCGGCGGCCGCTGCTGCCGCCCAGGGCTCTGGGGCCCCGCCGGCCAGGCCCGCCGTCCGCGGCCAGTGCCCTTCCTCCTCCTCCTCCTCCTCTGCCGCCGCCTCCTCAGTCGCCGCCGCCCGCGCCGCCCGCGCCCTCCGCGCGCCTCTGAGCCCGCGCCGGGCCGCGCCGGCCCCTTCCCATGCGGGCGGCGCGGGCCCTGGGAGGGGCGCCCGGAGCCAGCCGCGCAGCATGCACTGGGGGGTTGGCTTTGCTTCGTCCAGGCCGTGCGTGGTGGATCTGAGCTGGAACCAGAGCATCTCCTTCTTCGGCTGGTGGGCCGGGTCCGAGGAGCCCTTCTCCTTTTATGGGGACATCATCGCTTTCCCTTTGCAGGATTACGGTGGGATCATGGCAGGGCTGGGCTCCGATCCCTGGTGGAAGAAAACCCTTTACTTGACCGGGGGAGCTTTGCTGGCCGCAGCTGCGTATCTGCTCCACGAACTCCTGGTCATTAGGTGAGCCGGAGAGAGGGCCCCGCACAGGGGCGCAGAGAGGGGCACCTGGCTAGGGCAGGGCTGGCGCGAGAGGGGCCCGTGCCAGCCCCTCGGTCACGCTGCCCAGATGCCCAAGCGTCCTGCAATTACCTTTCCCTAAAGGCATTTGTGGTCACCTGGCCGTGAGGGGCAGTTTGGAGTTGAAAGGAGAATTAAACCGGTGCTGGGAGGGAAAAACATTTGTCTCCCAAAATGCTCTGGGTCACTTGTCGTTATCTATTAAGAAATGGCCTTAGGAGGATCTAAGTGCAGTGTGTTTGCAACAATAGAATTGGGCCCTGCAGAAATAGGTTACACTTTTATGAAATGCCTTGTTTATAAGTAATAATGCTGGAATATTAACTGCTAACCTTATCTTTTACCTAAAGGTTAGTTCTTCACCATCCTTCCCTAAATGTCAACATCAAAAGACTGAAAAATTGCAAAAGCTCCAGAAATCTGCGGGTCCCTGTTAAAGATGCATGACCAAGTGTAGTGGTGGGCAGCTCTGATGCAGCCTTAACCTGGTTCTCTGCTTATCTGGTATTGAACGCCAAGCACCACCTTCAGGCTTAGATGTCATTGTTGTGTGAGCAGTAGGACAGGCTAGCACATGGGTGTGTTGGGCACAACACGGAGTCGCCCAGTGCCGTAAACAGTTGCATCCGCTGCCGCAGAATGTTTACAAGATTGAGTTGGAAATACCAGAAAATGGAGGCCCCTGCTGTTGGTACATCCAGCCGGCACGAGATTTTTGTTTGGGTAGAGTAATACCACAGGGCACTGAGACAGTCGTTTGGCTAATTGATACATCAATTAATGGTTAAAATTTCCATGCATTTGAGCCTTCCGTCACTGGAAGATTACCAGAAGCCCAGTTTTCAATAGCTCAGAATGTCTCTTTGCCAGTATTTTCTAAAGTGAGAGAAATGTGTCCACACTGCCTTATTCCAGTGGAGGAATCCTACACAATAGGTTATAAACAAAGACAGTGATAGGTGACCTTTACTAGCCTGCAGGGATCCCAGGAGATTATTGTGATAGCCTAATGTAGGCATTTGGCCTAACGTACATATTTTGAATAGTTCCCATCTCTGAAAGGGTGGGAAATCATTTAGGTTTGGAGAAATGTATTGGTTTTCATATTATTTAGCCATATTTGAGGAAGTTTATTTTAAGCTTGTTGCACATTTAATTCTCTCACTTAACACATTGCCTTGAATCTAGCTGAACCAAACAAAAAAATTTAAAGAGAATTATCTCTCTAGATTATTTATTAATTGTGCTAGTTTTAGAACTGTATTTCAAGTTAGATTTCAAGCTACCTAAAGAACTAAAACATTTGGGCAGTAATTTAAATGGTAACCCAGTTGTTTCTCAGTTGTATTCTAGTCTAAAGCCTTTGAGGAGATCCCAAACCATGAGGCTTCTCAGCAGTGGAGGGAGTGAAGGCTTCACAGGACCAAGTTTAAAACAAAGCTTAAATGACCTTGCAGAAACAGTGTGGAGCTCAGCTGCCACTCCGGAGTAGGCCATGCCCTGGCAGGTGTGGTCACTGGAGACTGGAGAGCTCTCTGCCCACAGATAGCTACTAACTCATTTAGGGGACTATATACCTCAGCACTGGATGCTTATTTGGACTAAGGAGTTTAATCCTAGGTTGATTCACTTTTTCTTCCTTTTTTTTTTTTTCTTTTGAGACTGAATCTCGCTTTGTCGCCCATGTTGGAGTGTAGTGGCTCGATCTCAGCTCATTGCAGCCTCCACCTCCCTGGTTCAAATGATTCTCCTGGCTCAGCCTCCGGAGTAGCTGGGATTACAGGCGTGCACCACCGCGTCTGGATAATTTTTGTATTTTTAGTAGAGATAGGGTTTCACTGTGTTGGCCAGGCTGCTCTTGAACTCCTGGGATCAAGCGATCCTCTGGCCTCAGTCTGCTGAGTTGCTGGGATTACAGGCATGAACCATTGCACTTGGCTAATTTTTTTTTTAACTTTTTTGTGGAGATGGGGTCTCACTATGTTGCCCAGGCTTGTCTCAAACTCCTGGCCTCAAGAAATCCTCCCTCCTTGGCCTCCCAAAGTGTTGGGTTTATAGGTGTGAGCCACCATACTTGGCCAGTTTTGTTTCTGGACAAATGTTTGAGTTGAATTAGAAAGCTCTGAAGTAATGCAAACAATAAAAAAGGGCTATTTCTGAATACTGAGTAGGATGGGCTTTGCATGTGTGACTGCATTTATTCCTCACAACTGTTGTTTGTTCATTTCATAGATAAGGAAATTGCAGCTCAGGGAGGTTAAGCAGCTTGCCCAAGATCACACAGTAAGAGTAGTAGGATCTAGATTCAAATCAGAGCCTGCAGTTTTTAACCACTGCCTCTTAGAAAGTACCTACTTTGGCCGGGCGCGCGGCAGCTTACGCCTGTAATCCCAGCACTTTGGGAGGCTGACGCGGGCGGATCACGAGGTCAAGAGATCGAGACCATCCTGGCCAACATTGTGAAACCCCGTCTCTACTAAAAAACAAAACAAAAAAACACAAAAATTAGCCTGGCGTGGTGGCACATGCCTGTAGTCCTATAGCTACTCGGGGAGCTGAGGCAGGAGAATCGCTTGAACCCGGGAGGCGGAGGTTGCAGTGAGCCGAGATGGTGCCACTGCACTCCAGCCTGGCGACAGAGCGAGACTCCGTCTCAAAAAAAGTACCTACTTTGAAATCCGTTTTGTTGGAGGAAGAGGAAGGAAGAGAAATGTGGAGAACTGAAGCATTGCTCAGGGAAGACAGACCTGTATCAGGTGCCTTTCTTGCAGCGTCTAGGGGAAGAGGAGTGGAGGGGCAAAGGGAAAAAAACCAGGCAGGAAGGTCAAAGACCAAGGCTTTAGAGGTTACATGATAACTACCTCCACTTAAGGTGAAATCTAGGTTTCAATAGTCTTTATAATTTAGGCAGAAAACAAAACAAAATCTGAAATATGTAAGATAGAAAATACACCTTAAAATGACTACCCTGAGTTTCTGGCTATTGCAAACTCTTCCCCAGCCTACTTGGATTTTCTGCTGCATAGACATAACCTTAATCTATGACTGTGTCTCTAGAGTGGAAGAGTAAAGTTGACAGGTGAGAATTACTTAGGAAGTTTAATTAATGAATATAACCGAAGTAGGTTTTTGGGGTTTTATCCATGTTTTTTAGCACCATATTTTAAAATAAATATTGTTCCAGCACACTACTTTGTTTTCCCTGAGTGGAGATAGCTTGGCAGCTATCTTAAATTCAATCAGGCTTTGGAAATTTTTGTTTGTAAATTGAATGACTAAATACTAACTACATTACCAGTGCTTATTTGCACTTTTGACACACGGGCTCAGCCTCTTCTAGAGCATTTAGTTGGCGAATCAACATCTGATCTCTGCAAACTAACAAATCATCAGCTGTATACAGAGGCGTGTTCATCTGTGGTATCGTTAGCCCCGGGAATAGTAGTAAACTAGCTAGTTAATGCTCTATGGCTGTCCTCTTATATAAACCTTATGGTAAGATCACTTTATAAAATATAGCCGTACAGGGAACAACCTACCCAAACCTCTGATCCTAAATTAGAGAGGAGTTTCTGACATGTTGGAGGGAGGGCTCTGGTGCCAGACTGTCTGCGTTCAAATTCAGACTCTGTCTGTAACCAACCACATAACCTTGGATATGACAGTAAGCTCTTGATGACTCAGTTTTCTCATCTGTAAAATGGTAATAGTAGTAGTAGCTTTTCTCATAGAGTTGATTAAATTAGATAACACGTGACATGCTTAGAACAGAGTTTGTCAAGGTGAAAATTCAATAAAACTTGGCCATCATTAGCTGTGATTTTTATCAGAAAGTTTCAGGCTTCAGTGGTCTAAGTCAAACTGGCAGTTTTAATATGATTAACTGAGGAATTGCCCATTTTGGTGACCTTGAAGTGCTTAAGAGCATGGAAACGAGTTATTTCAGAGTCAATCTTAAATTGATGTTCCTTAGGCAAGTTATTTAACGTCTTTGAGCTTCAATTTTCTTATCTACTATAAAATAGTATAATATGATATCCCAAATTTAAACTATAACAATACCCATTCTAAAGTGTCATTGTCAGAATTAAATAAGTTAACATATATAATATATATAAAGTCATTAGCATATACTTGGTAGATAATTAGCCTCCATTCTTACCATGACATGGCCCAAATTAACAATTAGAATTAGATCGTTCTGGCTGATGGAGCAGGGATTTTTTGTTTGTCTCCTCTCCTGTCAGTTCTGAAATTTGTGCCTGTTAATTTACATGAAAATACCACTTTGTGATGGGAATTATTTGACTGGACAAAATGAGTTAATTGTCAGATCTATAGTTTGTGCTGTCTTGGAACATTGTCTAAATGAGTTCTTGATTTTAATACCTGACTTCCCGAACATTCCATCTAAATGAAAACATTTCTTTTATAGTGAATATTGCCAGAAAGCAGCAAATATTTTTTTTTTTGACTTGACATATTTTCAAAATGAGTCATTCTGTACTGTGAAGTTGAGTGGGCCCTTGGGTGGTAAACTTTTCAAGAGAGTTTGTTTTACTAAATGGGGATCTGCAGGAAGTGGGCATCCATGTGATGAAGATACAAAGAGCTTGTTCTTGCTTGGGTAGAAAGAAGGGGGTGTGGTGTTGTACTGGGAACAATGCGAGGGAACCAGAGGCTCAGGGAGGGCCAAGGGGAAGGAAGAGTGAAGTTTATCTGACTAGAAATCAGCTGGGTCAAATGAAGATGGAAATTGCAAAAGGGTCCCGAGGAGTGGGGTATGAGTGGGGCTGTGTGGAATGATGAGCTTGCAGGGATGAGACCATATCTCTTTGGATGGGGATAAATTCCACTATTACTTAATGCTTGATAGTTTACTAAATAGTTACAGTATTACCTTATGTAATCCTCATGATAGACCATACAGAATTGGTACTGTCCTCACTCTTCAGGTGAAGATGGTGGAGAGATCTAGGCTAACGTGGCCAGTAGGAAGCAGGGCTTGGATTTGACACCAGTTGTCCAGACTTGGAATCCAGCATTCATTCCATTATGTAGTGGTTATTGAAAAGCTGTATGCAGGGAAGTCCTTCTCACCCAAAAGAGTAGCCAAAGGAAAAGATGGATGTGTGGCTGAGACAGAAGAAAGGGGAAAAGCAGGGGTACTGAAATACATGCTGTGTGGTAAAAGTGGGGATACTGGGAAGGCAGAAAATAAGGAAGACAGAGCTAGAGAGAGAGCATCCAGAAGGCAGGTTCCATGGCATTACAGGTGAAAGAAGGGTTAGGTGAGGGCATGGGCAGTTGGGAAGAGGGACCAGAATTTCAGTCTCAGATTCCCTACAGACTTGGGTCATAGCAGAGCAAATCTGCACTGTTATTCCTGGGTCTTATGGATGAATAGACTGTTTCATGGTATAGTCTAATGGCCAAAAACATGGGCTCTGACTTCTTGGTTGAGTGCCCATTCTGCCATAACTAGCAATGTGACTTTGGGCAAGTTAATCCTCTGTGCCTTAATTTCCTCATCTATAAAACGTGGATAACAGTAGTACCTACTTCATAAGGTTATTATGAAGATTAAAGGAGATAAGACCCGTGAGACCCTCAGAACAATGTGTGACACGCAGCAAGCACAGAATATCATTTTTATCCATCCAGCTTGTCCCTGGCAGGTAAATACAGCCGGCTGGAGAATAGGTGGACCAGTACCAGAAAATGTTCTTGCTGCCTGGAGGCCATAGGTAACAGAAGGAGGTTGTTATGTAGTTACTTTGCTGAGCCAGTGGGGTCATGGTAATATCATGGGAGTTTGTAAGGTTCTCTTGAGTTTTGACTAAGCTTCCGTGAGTGCTGGGTGAGGTAAGCCCCTTCAACAAACTGGGTGCTGGGTGATGTAAGGCCCTGTGACAAACAGATCTGCTTGTTCATTGAGGAGCTACAACCCTGCAGGGTCCTCTCAAGAAGTAAGGGAACCGAATGTGGATAACATGTGGATTGTACTTTATTTCTGTTTTGGTTTTGACAGGAAACAGCAAGAGATTGACTCTAAAGATGCTATTATTTTGCATCAGTTTGCAAGACCTAACAATGGTGTTCCCAGTTTATCTCCTTTCTGTTTAAAGATGGAAACTTATTTAAGGATGGCTGACTTACCGTATCAGGTACTTGTGTGCAAATATGTTTTCTTTTTATGACATCAGTATCAGGGGATGAGTATTTAACTAAAGGGGGGAATATTTCATCTCACACAGTGGATGCCAGAGGGGATGGGAGCTGAAACTAGCAGTGCCTAATCCTTAGTAAGAGGGAAATAAAATACTTGATTCCAGGGTCTGTTGATAATGATGGATCAAAAAGGTCTAAACTTTTGAGAGAGTCAGCGCCATGATATTTTTCTTTAACAGAGTATTCTTTGGGCTGGGCACGGTGGCTCACGCCTTTAATCCCAGCACTTTGGGAGGCCAAGGCAGGCGGATCACTTGAGGTCAGGAGTCCGAGACCAGCCTGGCCAACATGGTGAAACCCTGTCTCTACTAAAAATACACAAATTGGCTGGGCTAGTGGCAGACGCCTGTAATCCCAGCTACCTGGGAGGCTGAGGCAGGAGAATCACTTGAACCGGGGAAGCAGAGGTTACAGTGAGCCGAGATTGCACCACTGTACTCCAGTCTGGGTGACAGAGCAAGACTCCATCTCAAAAAAAAAAAAAAAAAAAGTATGCTTTGGTTAATAGTTTGGACAGGCCTACTGAGCCTTGACAAAGATGGGTGTGCCACTGCCTGATGTGGTTTTTTACTTTAGGTTTTAGTTTATTGACAGCATCGTATTTTGTCCCTCATGAATCTTGGGGGCAGAAGGCCCAGTAGGCCACGAGGTAGATATTTGTGTATGTGGTGAGAGCTTTTCCACAGCACTCCATGTTCTGTTTGTGTGACTTTCAGGGAAACACTTGTTCATTTTAGCAGTAAATAAGGAAGAGGAATGTACTTAAAGGTATATATTTCTCTCTGAGTAATGCTTGAGCTGTGTCTCACAAAGTCAACACGCTGTGTTTTCATAGTCATTCAATTCTATGTATTTTTTTTTAAAAGTTCACTTATGTTTTTATTTTTAACCAAGTTCTAGCCATATGGAACTATTTTAAGCTTTGATTTTTGTTATCATTTTTAATTTTATGGTCAGAGAAGATAGTCTCTGTGATATTGATTCCTTGGAATTCACTGAAGCTTTAGCCTGGTTTGTAGTTACTTTTTTAAAATGTTGAAAATAATTACATATTCTCTGTTTGGATGTAGAGAGCTCTCTATAGATCTACTTGCTTAAACACGTTTAGTGTATTATTTAGACCTTCTTTATTTCTGCTTATTTTTTTGTCTGAAAGGAGCATGTTAAAATATTCAAGTGTATCTGTTGATTTGTCTCTTTCCTGTCATTCTGTCAGTTCTTGCTTTATGTTAGAGTATTTATATATTTTAGGTTACATTGTTAGGTACATATAAAAGTTCACATCTTTTACTCTTGTTTAGTTTTCTAGTATGTATCCTCCATTGATGTCTCGTACTATTTTTTAAAAAACTTGAATTCTGTGTTATCAGATATTGAGATAGATTCTCCAGCCTTCTTTTGGTTCATATTTGCTTAGGATATCTTTCTTCATTCTCTCTCTCTTTTTCTCGCCCTCTTTCTTTTTGTATTTATTTCTCTCTCATATCTAATTGGAGAGTCTTTTAATTGGCAACTTTAATCCATTTATACGTATTGAAATGATTGTTTTATTAGAACTTATTTCTAATATCTTATTTAATATTTTTCTCCTTACTATACTTCATTTTAAATTTCTTCTCATTTCCTGCTTTCTAATAGATATTTTTTCTCATTTAAAACAAATTATATTTTTGTTGTTATTGTAGTTACTCTTAAGACCCAAATTTGTGTTTATGCTTATTAATTTGTTAAATGTATTAAAGTCTGTATTTATTCTGTTATAATACAAACACATTAGCAGTTTACGTGTACCTCGGGTCTCTCCCTTTCTTCCCAGCCCTCATCCCAATTGTGTTGCTGTTGTCTAAGATTTTAATTCTGGAATTTTTTGGCCGGGCACGGTAGCTCACGCTTGTAATCCTAGCACTTTGAGAGGCCGAGGAGGGTGGATCACTTGAGGCCAGGAGTTCAAGACCAGCCTGGCCAACATGGCGAAACCCTATCTCTATTAAAAATACGAAAATTAGCCAGGCGTGGTGGTGTGTACCTGTAATCCCAGCTACTTGGGAGGCTGAGGCAGGAGAATTGCTTGGACCCGGGAGGCAGAGGTTGCAGTGAGCCAAGATTGCACCATTGCACTCCAGCCTGGGTGACAGAACCAGACTCCATAAAAAAAAAAAAGGAATTTTAGCAATTCTTATCCTTTCTTTTTTATCCTTTTTAGGCAACAAACTTTAGTATGTTATTTGACTAGCCTTATTTCCCATATATCTTATTATAAAGGATTTATCTTTTTATTTGAGAACTTCCCTGATGAATATCTTTAGAGTGAGTCTTTATGTGGCAAACCTTCAGTGGCTTTGCATGCCTGAGAATATAGTTATTATACTCTCACATTTGATAAATTTATGTTCAAAGTTCTTTTCCTTCTATGTTTTAAAAATATTAGGCCAGGCCGGTGGCTCATGCCTGTAATCCCAGCACTTTGGGAGGCTGAGGCTGGTGGATCGTCTGAGGTCAGGAGTTCAAGACCAGCCTGGCCAACATGGTGAAACCCCATCTGTATTAAAAATACAAAAATTAGCTGGGCGGTAGTGGCGTGTGCCTGTAATCCCAGCTACTCGGGAGGCTGAGGCAGGAGAATCGCTTGAAGTGGGGAGGTGGAGGTTGTGGTGAGCCGAGATCACGCCACTGCACTCTAGTCTGGGAGACAGAGTGAGACCCTGTCTCAAAAAAAAAGAAAATTGATGTTAATCTCATTCTTCTTTCTCTTTCTCTCTAAATTATCTTAGAATTTGTATTTAATCTTAATATTCTCAAGTTTTAATATGGCATGTGTTGGTGTGGGTCTTTATATATCCTGTTTGGTCCTTTATAAACTCTTATTATCTGAGGTCTTTCATCTCTTTTGAATTCTGGAGAATTAATTATCAATTTTCTTAAAATATTTCCTTTTCTTTTATGTTTGTTTTTCTTTTCCCTCTTCTTCCTTGTTCCCTATTATCCAGATTTTGGAAACTCTGCCTCTGTTTTCTATGTCTCTCTACTGTCTACTTGAATTCTTTTCTGCTTCTTTCTGGAAGCATTCCTCTCTCTGTGCTTCCTTTGCATTGCTCTATGTGTGTTTGTTGTTGTTGTTTGTTTGTTTTTGTATCCATTATGCTATTTACCCTGTCTATTGTGTTCTATTCCAACTTTTGTATTTTTCTTCTTAATGTTTTCTTTCAGTTTGTATTAGTAATCTCTTCCTTTATCCATTGGAGGATATTTATTATGTTACTTAAATTTTTTGGTCTGTCCCAATAATTCTGCTTCATGTCATATAATTCAGTGCACTGCCCTTCTCATAGTAGTGGTACTTATCTAGTTATTTTGGTTTGAGAACTCCTTTTACCAGGGATGCCAACTTCTCTGCCTGGGAATTTGTACCGGACAAGGGCTAAAGCCCAGGCCACAGGTCCTGTACCTCTGAGGGAGTTGAAAAAAAGAAAGGAGGTGAGCCTCAGGCATCCCCAAATTACTCTGGTCCTTTTGCTTGGCTGCCACTCCCCCAAATGGCTCCTGCAGCTCCGGGGTTCACCTTTAGACTCTTATAAAGCACCAACACTGGGAGGAGGTATTTTCCTCAGGTTGTAACAGACCAACTGGGAGGTTGGAGGGGGTGGGCTCTCCACTCAGCCAAGCTTTTGCCTGCCCCAGTAATGATATTACTCCTCCAGCTCCTGACTCCCCATAGCCTGTGCTTTTTGAGATAGCTTCTGTAGAGAAGAGGGGAAGGGGGTGGCAGTGATCCTTCTAAGGCAATCCTGGGACAGCATGGTTGACATGCTTTAGTTTGGTAAGTGCTATAATGCAGGGCCTCTGGGGACATGGTGAAGTGGCACCGAGTCCAGACTTTGGATTGGGGCATCAGGGAGGACATGGGATGTTTGGGAACAGGAAGTGATTAGAAAGGGAATCTTTATAACTGGTAACTGGAATGCATGGGGGGAGTCCAGAGAGAGCAGCAGGGAGAAGATTACTTAGGACTTGCTAAGACAGCAATGGAGGAAGCAAGGTCTGCAGCATCTAAATGTATTGGCTCATATTTGAAAGATCGTTGTTCAGCTTGGTTTTGGCAGTCAGCACTTGAAGATGTGTGTCACTTGGAGACTCAAATTGAAGGAAGAGATTGCTACCCAACAGCTACCTGTCTCTATTCCATCATCACTCTTGACCAGATTGCCTCACTTAGCCATGACAGCTTTGGAGCAGTGGGAGTCCAAAACCTGAATTTTGTGCAGTGCTGTCTCTGACTACTTTCAAGAACTTTTGTGCTCCCCCACCTTTGATAAAATAATCCTGTCGTTTGTGGTGGCTGCAGCAGCTGCCAGGCTTTTCTGCACTTTCCTTTCTGCCCTTCAAGCCATCAAGCCCTGACTGCTGTAGACCTGTCTTTACCTGCAGCATATCTGCCTTTGTTCACATTTTAGAGCAGCTGCCTGTAGTTAGTGTAACTGGAGCAGCAGGACTCGTGCCTTGCTGTGAAGCCTGCAGCTGTTACAGAGGTCTTCAAGAAGGGGTGTGCTTACCCCTTCCAAAATTATTATTTCTTATTAAGTATATTTTTAAAAAAAGAATTGTATAGGGCTGTTTTTCTTCTGTGAGGTCTGTATGGAAAATACATGGAGTGGGCAATGCTCCAGGGGTGTGACAGATTTTAGGTAAAAAAAATGGTGCTGTGGTTTAGAAAGGGATGCTGTGTTGCAGCGGTTGGGGGTACCTTGATTCCCATTCCCTTAGTGGGGATTTGTATTGATGCAGTGGGTGTCTGGGGAGTGCTGGGGAGTTCATTTCTTGGATTGATCAGTAGAGAAGTATTTTGTCATGGACCCAGGGAGCTGTACCCTTTGCCCCTTCTTTTGCCTGTGCCATTTTAAAAAGATTAAAATGCCAGTGCTCCTCAGATCATGACTTTATATTAGAAGCTCTTGAATTTTTTAACCTAAATGGAATGGGAATGAATATTTGATGACCATTAGTTAGGAAATCAAAAGGCTTATTTTTAAAAAAAGCTCAATGTATTGAACACAGTTATTATTATTTTTCTCTATCAAGATATGAATATTGGTAGTTCAATTTTAAAATCTTTTTATTTTGTAATAATGATAGACTTATAGGAAATTGCAAACAATGTACAGGGAGGTCCTGGGGATGTGGTTAATTTTTTAAAAAACACAAAAATAGCTTTACTGCATTTTCTGATTATGTGTAGATGATATATGGTCCTTAGAAAAATTCCAAACAGTACAAAACAGTGTATGTGGAAAGTGAAAATTACCTGATATCCTACGAGCTGGAGATTATTATCATAACTGATATTTTTGACTTTTCTTCTTTACATTTCTTTAGACATGTAAAGACACCTACATCATTTGATATAAGTAGTTGTATAAGAAGCATACATTTCACAAAAGAATTCTTTTTAAGTAAGAGAAAGAAAAAAGAAAATGTTTCCTTTGGTGCTGTCTGCCTCAGCTGTCAGCCCTAACTTTTGATGTTGTATTTATTTGCTGACCTTGTCTCCCCTCCTGCCTCTTTTTTTTTTCCTAAGCTGCAGACAAAAGAATAGTACAGTGCACACCCCCATGCCCTTTACCTAGATCGTGAATGGTTAATGTCTCCTCCTTTGCTTTCCCCCCTCTTTACATCTACATTTGTGAACAGTGTTTTTGGTAAACCATTTTAAAGTAAGTTGCAGAAATCCTGACACATCATCCTGCAATACTTCAACATGCAGCTCCGAAAAATAAGGACATTCTTCTTCAAAACTAAATAGATAGTGGGTGCGTGGATTTTTTCAGTGTGTCATAATCCACACAGACTGCTCAAATTATTTCAAATTTAGCCAGTGGAAGATGACTCCAGATAGCTCCTGAGCAGAGTGAATGTAATAGATAGATATTTACCTGAAACCCATGGGTATTCTGGCCAGTATATCAAATCAGAGTCCCAAGACTCTGGTATCTCTCTTAGAGTCTCAAGTTCTTCATCTCAAAATACTTCTGATGAAGGCACTGCACATCTTCTCATTTCATCCTAGCAACTGTTATTATCCCCACTCTACAGATGAGGACACTGAGGTCCAGGGAGGGTTAAGGGAGACCCAGGGAGGTCCAGGGTCACTCAGTGAATAAATGATGGAATGAGATTTTGAAATCCAAAGCCTATGGCCTTCACTGCCATGCTAATAATGTAGTATATGTGTGGCTGCATCAGTCTCACCTGGGGCAGACTTGCAGAAGGAAACATCAGCTTGGAAAAAATATAGAGGATTTACCTCTTTAT
Organism: Pan paniscus; assembly: GCF_029289425.2. Taxonomy (NCBI): domain Eukaryota; kingdom Metazoa; phylum Chordata; class Mammalia; order Primates; family Hominidae; genus Pan; species Pan paniscus. The sequence continues at coordinate 119,383,023 of NC_073254.2, read as the reverse complement.
CTTCTCAAAATTACTTTCAGAAACTACCCTCAGTGGATTAGTCAGAGTCTAATTGCTTAAATAAAAATAGTCCAGGAGTTCTTTAATAGATTTAAAGAAGTTAAGAAAAAGTATTATTTTTGGCTGGGTTTGGTGGCTCATGCCTGTAATCCCAGCACCTGGGGAGGCTGAGGAAGGACGATCACAAGGAGTTCAAGATCAGCCTGGGCAACACAGCGAGACCCTGTCTCAATTTTGTAGAAATAAAAATATTTAGGAAAAATTAAAGGGAGAAAAAAAGAAAAAAAATCAACATTTTTAACATACTTTTTTTGGGCCAGGCATGGTGGCTCATGTCTGTAAGCCCAGCACTTTGGGAGGCTGAGGCAGGCAGATTGCTTGAGCCCAGGAGTTTGAGACCAGCCTGGGCAACATAGTGAGACACCTGTGTCTGTAAAATTTTTTTTTATTTTAAAAATTATACGACCACATTTAGAGAAATTGAAATGTACTGGAAAAAAAGATCACCGGCATCTCACCTATATAGTCTTCCCAATTACTTGTGACATGTTTGTAAGTCTCTTTTTTTTTTTAATGTTTTTTCATTTATCTATGTTTACTTAGATGTAATCAGAGTGTCTCTAAAATGTTGTCTCTTGCTTTTTACCTAGCAATCAAAATATAATTGTTGATCATGAAAACATACTAGAACTTCCATTTACATAAGAATTGATTATTAATTTTGTTAGAAATACCAAAATTGTTAGAAATAGATAATTGGTGCTGCGAAGAAAAGTCAGCATGGAGACAAAAGATCTCTCAGCAAGGCCATCTTTACTTTCTGCAGAAAAGGTGCTCAATCACAGATGGAACAATGGTGAGAGCACACCTGAACAAAGAAAAAGCAGACATATTTATCCCTTACGCATTTGGGTTGTCCTTACTGCTGTGTCCTGCATCCATTGGCTGGAGCAGGGGCTCACAGTCTTAAACTGATGCCCGATTTGCTAATAGCCTAAAACTTTCCTAAATAGGTAAGTGAAAGGAAGAACAAAGAAGTTGCTTACGAAAGGTTTAAGGAAGCAATAACATTTCCAAATAAGGAAGGGGCATAGGCTGTGAGCTGGAACGTGCCTGTGAGCATGTCCAACAGTTACGTAGGATAGAGCTTAACAAAGAGTTACTAGCACAAAGCAAGGAGGCTTGAAGAAAGTTAGTCTTTAATAAAAAGAAACTATTATTTCTAACACTTATGATTTATTCTTTAACAAGAAGGGGAACTTTGAAGAGGAAATTTTTTACTTTCTACAATTTTTATTAGTACTATTTTAAAAAGTAGTCAAGATAAACATGTAACAAGTTATCAGGGGAAAGGGTGGTCTACAGGGAAGGCCAGATGTGTAAATAGTTACTCTGTAAGGGTAGGGGACTACACACCATACAGTGGAAGCACAGAGGAAGGGCAAATAATGGTTGTCTCCTGGGGAAATAGTTATGTAACAAGGTGAGATTTGAACTGATTTGTTTTAAAAAGCATGGATATAAGACTTTACAGAGGGTGGAGAAAAGGATTCCTGTAAAAGGTGAAGAGTGCACAAAGTCAGGGAGGTGGGCAAACACCTTGACCTGGCTGGGTAGGGGTAGTTGGAATTAGGAGACCAGAGGGACTTAGATAGCCAATGAGACCGGGCAGGTGGGCAGTGTCTAGATGGTGGATGTGGGTCTAGATTGCTGTGTGAAAAGGGGTAGTTTGTAGACTAGAGCTATTAAAGCCATTGGATAATTTTGAGCAGCAGCGTTCTTGGGTCTCATTTGCATTGTAAACAGTTCCCTCTGGTGGCAGTGTGGAGGATAGATTGCATCTGAGAATGACTAGAGTCCAGAAAGGGATGTATTAAGAGGATATGGATGGCATCAAGAGAAATCTGAAATAGGGGCTATGGTATGTGGTAAGTTTACATCTTTAGTATACAGATTATAAGAATGTTAGATTTATTAGCAGCTTCTAGAAGTATTTCTCCTGGGGTAACATCAGGGATAATGTCTAGAGATCCATGTGTGGTTGTGCAAGTTGCTCACTGCACAACAGTGCCTGGCCAAAGGGTGGGAGTGAAATCTTGACCCAGTTCTATTTGCCAAGCCGCAAACCTTGGAATGGACCATTTCCACCCAGAGGAGGTTCTATTTTCTTAATTGCACAAAGAAACTAACAGCAGCCCCTATAACATCCCCAATAGTTACTACCCTTTTTGAGGTTAGGCCTACTTTTATTCTTTAGAATAAGCAATGAGATAAATATCAAGACACCAGGAGGCAGAGATCAGTCCAAATCCCCGTTATTCTCTCTACCAATGACAGCTTGTCAAAAACACAGATTTCTGGGCACTATCCCCAGGATTCTGATCCAGAAGTCCAGGCTAGGGCACAGGAACCTGCATTTTTAAGAGGCACAGTAGTTGAATATGTTGTACATACTTTGCTACACCTAAGCATTATAATTTTTGGGGACCGTTCATTCATAGTGTAGTGGTATTATTATTCAGGTGTGAGATACTGGTTTTCAAGTGAGGTCTTTGGTTAGCTGTCCAGTCAATACAGGCCTCCTTGTGGTTTATATTGACTTTTTGAGTCTTTGAATTGTTTGTACATTGAAACTAGACTGACTATTACTAGGGTCATTTCAGCCCTTTCAATCTGCTACCCCTTACCCCCATCATCCCTTGCCCCTGGGGTCTTTTTTTTTCTTTTCCATCATAAGCCAAAGTCCATGATAGAATCTGTGGGAGAATAAAGTGATATCTTTATGTGAGGTTAAACAAGTTTTTTTCCTGAAGTAACCATGTATTGTCTTAAGGAGTTTATGCCCTGAGTTCATTCACTTGAATAGTACTGTCACTATCAAACATAAGGTTGGAATGTTTGTTTCTATTAATCATGCAGTGGAATTTAAATACAATATTGCTTTTCTCTTTTTAAAAATGTACTCTGCTTAGAACTATTTTGGTGGAAAACTCTCTGCTCAAGGGAAAATGCCTTGGATTGAATATAATCATGAAAAAGTTTCTGGCACAGAATTCATAATTGACTTTCTGGAAGAGAAGCTTGGAGTGAATTTAAACAAAAACCTTGGCCCTCATGAAAGAGCCATCTCCAGAGCGGTGACCAAGATGGTGGAGGAGCACTTCTACTGGTGAGTCCCCTCTGGGGTGTCCCCGTCCTTTCGAAGTAAGCCCCAAGTTCTGTTTCACTTTTCAGATCCTCTTTCCACCTTTTCAGCAGTTTTCTACCTTAACAGTTTCGGATGAAGTGAGTGGCTCAGTCATCAAAGTTATTATGACTGTGAAGTTTCTGGTTACCTAGACCAGGGGTCAGCAAACCATTTCTGTACAGGACCAGCCAGTAAATATTTTAGGCTTTGCTGGCTGTATGTCTCTTTTGCAACTAGTCAACTCTGCTGTTTTATCACAGAAGCAGTGATAAGAGAGTATGCCAACAAATGAGCATGACCGTGTTCTGCTAAAACTTTATTATGGGTACTGAAACTTGAATTTCATTTAATGTACCATATCCTTCTTTTGATTTTTTTCAACCATTTAACAATGTAAAAACTTCTTAGCCTGTGGGCTATAATTTGATGGGCCTTGATCTAGACTAGAACTCACTGAGTTGAGGAAGATAGTTGAATTGATTGGACTCAGGGCTTTCTACCAATACTGTATAAACTGTTGAATTAAAATAATATTATGTCAGAGACTCAGAGGAGGGAATGGAAGACTAAGTCAAGATAAAATTCCTAGGGTCAATTGTCCATAGATAACAAGAGCTTCTGTATGTTCCAGAAGTAAAGCATACTACTCCTTTCTGGATTTTCTTTGGCTTGATTGCAAACTCCTAGTTTGTATTCCCCAAGTTTGAACCATCACACGAGTTGATGAGTTTTCCCTGTTCTGTTTTTTGTAGCCTTGAGCTGGCGGTGGTACCATGTGAGTTAAGAAGATGTGGTTCTTGCTTTACAAACTCATTAGTCTATGGTTTTTGAAATTTTTCTTTCATCCATTTTCTGGAGTTTCTGCACCTTTCTCTACACCCCAGTAGATAGAGAAAGTTTCTCTTGATTTCTGCAAACTTTATCTTTTTCCAAAGATTGAATTAAGAGTTGTTAAGCCCGTTGTTTTTGGCATTAATTGTTATCTGCAGGCAGATGCTGGCCCAGTAGCTTTTATTAAACCTCTCCCGCTGAGTGATATCCTCAATATGGGCTTGACTGGAGAAGGTTCTTTCTCCTCCTCCTCCCCTATTTCATTTATTCTACTCTCTTTCTAAATGGAGAACTTGCTGTTCCTATCTCTTGGATTTTAAGTGACCCTCTTCTTTTTCTCTTTTTACTTTTGATTCTTGCCCAGTTTATTCCAGGGCTGACCTAAGCTCCACTTCTACCCACCACTCGCTAAAGAGGTGATAAAGTAGGCAGCAAGGAGGGGGCTGGGGAGAGGCTGGAGACAGGGGTACAGATTAGTGTGGAAGTAATCAGACTCAGTGTTCATGGAATGAACCGGGTCTTTTCCTTACAATAGTGGTGGGGAACTGCTGGGGCTCCCCTCCCAAGGTGTGCAGCAGTCACAGTGGGAACCAGAATGCATGACTGCATGTGACATGCATAGCTTCCAGGAAAAACTTAGCTTCTGAGAAAAGCCTTGCGAAGAGCCCATCACACTTGCTTACTAGGCTCCAGTCGGTTCTGCTGCTGTGAAGGGAAAGGAAGGACCTGCACAAGGCCACGTGACCCATGTTCCTTCCCTCGACAGAGGCCCTCCAAGGCACTACCTCATTTGATTGATGGGCCCATTGATTGCCAGAGCTGTTGCTTTGTTTGCTGTCTGAAAAGCTGAAAGCCATACATTTTAGTTGTCACTTTGGCTACAACTCCTTGATTTCCATAATGGTTTAGAAAATATATATTCCCCTTAGAAAGTTTTTGACCCAGCAACATTTCCAACTACCACACATCACTATTTTTTGTTCTGTGTGTGCGTACATGTCATTTTACATAACTTTACTCCCTGCTAAAAGTTCATCCCTGCCCTGCCCTTTCCATCTCTTCCTTCACCAGCCCCGAGCTGATACTCCATGCGGGGTGGAGTGTGGGCGGGGTAAGGGATGGAGGTGAGAGTTGGGAAGTGGTACCCCGTGGGAAAGGATCTTAATTTTGTGGACTACAAATTTCCAAAGGCTTGGGGATCTGCTTGGGTCATATGTAGACTCTTCTAAGGACAATTTTATTTCTCTAATTCACTTTTTAATTTGAAAAATGTTGGAGGGGTTAGCTATTATTTCTTGCTTATGTCTTCTCAATGGTTAATTTGAGGAAAAAATAGTGAGGGTGGGAGGAAAGGTCTTGATTGAGATGCACATATCTAATAAACTTTCAAAGCAACACTGCTAATTCCCACAGTTCTATTTAGTCCCTAGTAGCAGAAGGAAAAACAAATCTGTTTCTTAAGGTTCTCAAGCCTTTAGCCAACTTCCTGCTTTGGGGAAACCCTGAAGAGACTTTTAGGAGAGCTCTAAATCCCAATGGAGAAAAGACCCTCCTTTCCCCATGCCCCAGGCAGAGAATCTTCAGATACTCTTCCCTCAGGCACCTCCCATCCTCCGCTCTTCTGGTTCCAAGGCCACACACAAAATGTCTACCTGTGGAAGCTGAGGCCCAGTATATAGGGATCTGACCAAAATTTGTAGGAAAATATTATAGGTATGAGCTTTCCGTGATATCTTGTTAAATTCTAACAGTCAGTGAGCTCCTAGGTTGTGTCTATACTCACATAGCCAGAAGAGGAAATTTAATAAACCTACCTTGTTTGACTCAATTGATTCAATTATGTGGAGTTTTCATATGTTTATGTTGGCCTGAAACCTTAAAAACACCCCAGGCATGATTTTATGAAAAGCAAAGGCAATGGAAAGCTAGCATTGTTATATTACATCACATAATTCTGAAACTGTTTTAGGTCTATTCAAATAAACACACTCAGCTCTAAAGTGGCTTTTCTTCCACTTGAAATCTATACACTGATGTCCCCCTTGCATTATAAAAACTGTTACTGAAGATCAAGAACACAGTTTTTAAAAATCCCCTTTGTTGTACTGAATACGTAAGTACAGAGAAGCTGGTGTAAAGGGAAGTCAACTTGACACGGGGTCAAATGACTGGAATGAAACTGATTTTGGGTAACACACACTGCAGCTTCTTCAGTGTGACATACTGCCCCCTTGTGGATGTCAGTGAGCGTCTTCAGAGTCTTTCAACCCCATATGGGTATCATTTTCAGACTATCTAGTTATTATAATATTTTCACCCATAAAAATATAGGCATTAGGGCCAGTCGTGGTGGCTCGTGCTTGTAATCTCAGCACTTTGTGAAGCTGAGGTAGGAGGATTGCTTGAGCCCAGGAGTTCGAGACCACCCTGGGCAACATGGCAAAACCCTCTCTCTACAAAACAGTCAGGTGTGGTGGCGACTGAGGCGGGAGGATCTTTTGAGCCCAGGAGTTCGAGGCTGCATTGAGCCGTGATCGTGCTACTGCACTACATCCTGGGCGACAGAGTGAGACCATGTCTCTAAAAAAAATAACAAAAATTGTTCTAATGCCTGTGTGTGTGTATGCACGCGTGCACACACACACACACACAGGCATTAGAACAGTGAATTCAAACTTGCTTCTAGGTTGGCCATAATTTTACAATTTTGAGTGTAGTTCAGGAGATGGGGGAAGATGGGATAGTTTCATAAATTGACTTAACCAAGATCTTTTCTAAAAGCCAAGAGACTACTCTTCCTGATTATAACTTTGTTCATATGTTCTCCTTTTCTTTCTTTTCTCCCCACCCCAGTTTTAGATGTAGTGAGGGCCCCTGTTTGGAGGAGTTGATGTAATGCTTGTGAAACTTGGTGAAACTACAGAAACATATCATATGCTCCTGTATTCTTGAGTAGATATTCAGAGTATAAGCAAAAGACAGCAAGGATGTAGCCCTATGCAGAGAAAGGCATTCTCATGAGTTGGAAGTCCAGGTGTTGATACTCAGTCATCAAATTGTAGTTTGTTATGGGTTCCCACTTATAAATATTCATTTCTATCACGGGCCAGGTATTAAGTTATAATGCGTGATATCTTCATTAAAATACCAGGGGTCAGCTTCTCTTTGACCGTTTTCTTGTTCACCTGTAAACATTTTTGAGCAGGTTTTGTTCCTCTGTTCTAAGATAGTCTTTTAAAAAATCTCTTTGACCCCATTTTTGCAGAAGAGATTAGATACATTCGTTGTGATAAGGAAAATTAGTATTTCAACTTCTTGAAATAGATCCTCAAAATGATAAATTAATTGCTTAGCCTTGTCTGCTTTCCAAATTGACCCTCTCTGTCCTCTCCAGTTAATGATTCATGATTCCTTTTGCAGTGGGTCTCCTCCCAGTGGAGAGTGAAGAGCCATGGATTCCAAGAGAAAAGTGGCAGCCCCGTCTTCATTTTCCATGGGCACATCTCTTTGTTCTCTTTTCCCATTTTTCTATTTAAGTATGTGTCATCTCTTAGAAACACTACTTAGCAGTAGCTGGCTCAAAAGCAAAGCCTTTTTTCATTTAATCAATAATTCATTATTTCTGCAAACTTAATGAATGACTGTTAGTGGCCAGGATGGTATGTGTACCTGTTATCAAGTGGCTCAAAGGCTGGAGGCAGACATGAAACCTTTGTAATGGTTAGTGCTGGGGGAGGGTTTGAAGAACCAAGAAAAGGCAGCCAGCCATCACTAGAGAGAAGGGGGGAAGGCTTTGCAGAGGAGGTATTGTCAAAACGGAATCCAAGGACAGTTGGAGTGGCAGATGAAGGGGCTGGTGGTCGGGAAAGGTTAGGATGTCTAGGCAGAGGGAGCAACATCTGCACAAGTTTAGAGGCAAGAAGGAGGCATTTGGGGAGTATATTAGGCCGTTTGGGCTGTCATAACAGAATACTTTTGACTGGGTGGCTCATAAAGGGCAGAAGTTTATTTCTCACAGCTCCAGAGTCTGGCGAGTCCATGATCAAAGCATCAGTGGATTTGGTGTCTGGTGAGGGCCAGCTTCCTGATTCATAGATGGTCATCTTTCTCACTGTAACCTCATATGGTGGAAGGGCCAAGGCAGCTCTCTGGGGTCTCTTTTATAAGGGCACTCATCCCATTTATGAGAGCTCTGCCCTTATGACCTAATCATAATCCCAAAGGCCCCACCTCCACATACCAACACACTGGGGGTTAGGTTTCAACACATGAATTTTAGAGGGACATGAACGTTCAGTCTATAGCAGGGAGGTGCATGTAATTCTGTATGGCTTGTGCATGGGGTGCATGGGAGTCAGTGCTGGGAGATGGGGCCCGAGAAGGGCCAGGTCATAGAGGGGTTAGACTGTGGGGAGAGGGGCTGGCATGCCATGCAAAGGAGCTGTGGGGTATTAATGAATGACTCTAAGAAGCATTACTGTTATGATTAGGTTTGTGTTTAGGAAGCTCTTTGTATACATTGGAGCAAATGCATTTCTGAAGGGCCTTGAGGGGATGTCAGGGGACCTGGTAGGAGGCCATGTTCCTTGTAGTTAAGAAATAATGAAGGGCTGAACTGCAGTGTTTATGGAATTGGAGAAAGGGCAAATTCACAGGGTGACTGGCTGTCAGGAGTGAGGGAGAGGGGTCAGTGAAGAATAACTCCTGGGATTCTGGTTTGGGCGAGGAGAATAAGGTTTGAATGGAACAAAGATGATGAGTGCAGTTTTGGAAATGTTGGTTTGCAGTTCCTGAGGGTCATCCACATAGGATCCATGGATCTCAGGAGAGAGGGCTGGATATGGGAGACATGAGTGTGAAGTCATAGGTGTGAGTTAGATGGCTCCACGAGTGTGGAGTAGGAAGATAGGAGGAATGAAGATAGAGATCTTGGGAATATGTAAGGGGTAGAAGGAAAAGCAGTAGAGGTGTAAGCTAAGGGGAAGTTCCAAGAAAGAGGCCAGTAGTGTCAGATACTTTAGAGAGTTCAAGAATATAGAAAGATGGTTTATTTAGATGTTGCACTGTTGACTTGAACAAGAGTGATTTTGGTGGAGTAGTTGGGGTAGAGGCTCCAACCATGTGAACAGGGTTTTCAAGAATCTTGATTGTGAAAGGAGGTGGATTCTTGTTTGCAATAACATGGAAACATATACAATGTGATATCTTCTATGTGTGGTAGTTGATTTAGGAATCTATGAAGCATCTATTTTATTTGGTATTTAAAGTTTATACACATTTCACTGGCCTCAACCCTTAAAGACCTGCCTGACCCTCATTTACTTCTCTTCCCTGACACTGGTCGATAATATTGAGCACAGAGAGTGAAAGAGAGGAAGAAAAATCAAGAGCAAGATAGAAGGAGAAGAGAAAAAGACCAAACAGTTTCTGAGGTTACTTCTAGCTGTGAAATTCTGAATCAAGCCAGTGTTTCTTCTTCTGTGTCCTGCATTCAGCCTGCTGCAGGTAGAGAATCCCACACCATTGCACTGGCAGAGACTCCTCCCTGCCAAGTTGGGTGGCCCAGAACAGCTGCCTCTCCCTTCGTGCCTGCTACTGCTAAAACTCTCTACACTGCTGTGTTTTCACCTTGTGTGCGTGCCCCCATTTCCCATGCTACGGAGGAAGCTGAAGTCATCAGGCGGGAACTCTAAATTTCTCTGTAGCCCCTCACCCCTTACAACACTCTCTCTTTCTGAAGCGCAGAGAAAGATGCCCTTACACTTCTCTCCAAGCTGCCTCTTTCAGCCTGGCCTTCACATCTTCTAACTTGCCCTTGAACTATGGTTTCCTCAACACTCTAGAAACTTCCTAAGGTGACCTCATCTCCTCTCACAGCTTTGAAACCACCACCAACATGCCCCTGCTCACCAGTTCTCTATCTGGAGTCTAAACCTGTCTCCTGAGTTCTCAGCCTTCTAGACATCTTCACTTAGGGGTTCCATGGGACCTTCAAATGCTACAGGTTAACCAATCTTTCATCATCCAAATATATTCTACCTTGTACAATCTAGTATTGGTTAATGGTATTACCATCCACTCAAACTATCATTTTAGGAGAAAATACCTAGTTTCTCTTTACCCATAAATCTTTACATCCATTGTAGTCCAGTAGACTCTTTTTCTTCTATTGCAATGTTTCTCCTATGGATTCCTTCTGCCTTTGCCTCACCCAGTGCATCATCTCTTGCCTGGTTTTGCTGTAGTCTGGTAACTGGCCTTCCTGCTAGCATTTTCTCCACCTTCCAGTTCTTCCTTTACATTGCCACAAATCTGATTATGTTTCTTGTCTGTTTAAAGCCTTCCAGCCGTTAACCTTTGCTTTTGGAATAAAGTTCAGCTCCCTGTCCTCAGGCCTGTCCTGATTGGGCCCTTGCCGGCGCCTCCAGCCTCGCCTCTTACAGGCTTCCTCAAATGCAGCCTGTACCCACGTGCCCCTTACAGAAGTTCTTGCAGTTCGTCAGGCAGCTGATGCTCTTCATGCGTACACCTTCACCCTCTGCTCTGCCCGGTGAGCTCGATCAGTTACGCTTATGATCAAATCTGTGTAATTTGTCTACAAAGGATTTTTTTCCCCTTCTAACCTGTCAGCTTAGAGCCACACATTCTGCATTTTTACACTTTAGATGCTTTTCGGATGCTATTATTACTTGCTCATGTTCAATTTAGAATAATTTAGTTTTATCCTAAAACCATTGAATTCCAGAATGGTAAAAGGTTGTGTAACTTTTTTTTGTGAATTTAGACCTAATACAATTAGAGTCAAAGTGCTGAATTATTCTAAGGGAATGTGAAAATTGTCATCTTAATTACTGCAGGTGTGAAAAAAGGAGCAAGTAGGAAAGCATTTCATTTCCATGTCTATATAGAATTTACTAGAAAAAATGTGAGCTATTCTGTATTGAAAGATCAATGGAATGCTCTGACTATACACATTAATTAGTCACTATTATGATGTACTTCTTCCTCTTTTGGGGAAAAACTATTTCTTGATTCTTCAGTACTTTATTCTGAGAGACTTACCAAAAGAGCCACACAAAGCTTTCTAATCAGATTTATGGGCATTCGTTTAAAAAGGTAGCCAAGAACAGCTATAGCTACAGCACAGGGAGTATGTTGAAATTGGCTGTAAGACTTTTTGGTGAAAATCAGGAATCCAGCAATTTTAGAGAAATCTATTTCTTATTTTTATTTGTTTTTAGAACAGAGAACCCTTAAAGAACAGAACTATATAAAATGATCAAAATGCCTTTTTTTCCCCCTTGAGGTGGAAAACAGCATTTCATTGTAGCTGTGATTTACTGTCATTCCTTGAGTTCTCTCTCAAAATATTTTTCACCCCTTTGATTAAAAAAAAAAAAATCTTAAAAATCGCAGCATTCTGGCTCTGACACTTTCCAATTCCATGAATTTCTTTTTATTTCTAAGTTTTTATTTATTGATTGATACAGTGGTCCCACTATGTGTTGCCCAGGTTGGCCTCAAACTCCTGGGCCCAAGCGATCCTCCTGCCTTGCCCTCTCGAGTAGCTGGGACTACAGGCATGTACCACCACACCTGGCTTCTGAATTTTTTGAAGTGGCCATTACTGCTATATCAGCCAGCACTAAGAGTAGAGGTGATTGCCAATACATCTTTTAGTACTCATTAGGGAGGAAAAATGAAAATGTCTTACGCCTGTACTCGCACACAGCTGCATTCTCTTCAGCCTTTGGTAGAAAACCCTTTGAATTTCTATCTACCAGCACTATTAGCCATAAAAAAAATTCTTGCCATTTGGGGAATAAAATCAGCAAAGACCTGGGTATGGTGGCCAGCAAAATGTTGGAACAGTGAATAGCTGCTGGCCTCGCCATACGGATTATACTGTTTTCAGGAGCACCCGAATGAGCAAGTTTACCACTAGGATCACCTAGACGGGAAAAAGGATTCAGCCAAGTTCCATTGGCAGTTGTGTTCCCTTTAGAGTTCTTGAGAACAAACTGAGGTAAAGAGTTGATTTTCTTGGAGAGCAAATCATTTACATAATATTTTAGTTTATAATAAAGATGGACAGGTGCACTTACTCCCTAATGTGCTATCAAAAAAGCAAAAAGGCTAGGTGTGGTGGTGCGTGCCTGTAGTCACAGCTACTCTGGGGGCTGACGTGGGGGAATCACTTGAGCCCAGGAGTTATAGAGTCCAGCTTGGGCAACATAGCAAGACCCTGTATCTTTTTTTAAAAAGGCAAAAAGGTTTCTTTCAGAAATTTCTTTCTTTCTTTTTTTTTTTTTTTAAGTCTTTTATGTCATGAAATGTAAAACGCATATGCAGAGTATACAAAACAAATGTGCAGCTTAGTTAATGAACACCAAGCATAAACCTGTGGAACCATCATCTTGCTCAGGAAAGAGAATGATGCCAACACCCCAGTCACTACTGCCTCCTGCCCTGTGCCCCCATGGGTGCTCACTCTCCTGACTCAAAGACTTTTCCAGTGGGTTTCTACTTGTTTTCTGTGGGGTTGTGTGAGAGAAGGCAGAAATGTGGCACTGGGAGGGGAGGGGAGAGGTCTGAGGGTGGGTACCAGGAAAGGTTTGATGGCATCTTTATCTGGATTTTTTCCCATTTCTTCCACAATCCCTTAAGTCTAGGCATTGACTAGAGCCTGTTGTGATAGCTGCCATGCAGATTGCTCTTTATTAAAGCTGCAGTTATTCACTTCCTCCAGACTGTAGTAAATTCTGAACGACTCATTCTAAAGTGACCCTGTGGAGCTGATATGTACCTGATGCACAGTAGTAACTTGTTTCCACACAATTCCAGGACGTTAGCTTATTGCCAGTGGGTGGACAATCTCAATGAGACCCGGAAGATGCTCTCTCTTAGTGGTGGTGGTCCCTTCAGCAACCTGCTGAGGTGGGTCGTGTGCCACATAACGAAAGGAATTGTGAAACGCGAGATGCACGGCCACGGCATTGGCCGCTTCTCCGAGGAAGAGATTTACATGCTGATGGAGAAGGACATGCGGTCTTTAGCAGGGCTTTTGGGTAATGTACCACACCTTCTATTCTATATTTGCTATTCTTTCCTTTTGCATGATTAGTAAAACACTGTTGGTTCACTAATTTATGTTTTAATTTTGGTTGATTTCTTTGCTTCCATGTGTAGATTGCAGTCCCCACATTTAACCAAATCCTCTAATTTTCAAAAGCATGTGTCTTTCTACTTAATCACTGGTACTTGACTGTTTTTAGCATGGTGAGCCCGTGTGAAGAGAGTATGGAACATGCTTCAGCCTCACCACCTGGCTGCAAGTGATGCTGGCATTTCTGAATGTGCTGTAAGAAAACAGGGATTTTGAGCAAGGAAGTACTTTGGTTTATAAACAGGTCAGGGTCACAGGCTGCTTTAGGAACACGCTGCTCAGAGGTTCAACTGTGTGCCCATTGATGTCAAGAGTTTGAGAGGCCTGCTGACAGCTCTGATTCTGATCCATTCCCTGTATATGTGGAACATTTGTCATTTTCTCACCCCTCTTATTCCTGGTCGTATTCTTAGTCCTCTTATTACTTGCACATTTAGTAGTGTGATTTTGTATTTGTCACACGCAATGATATAATTTTGTTTGGGAAACCACTAAAAGAGAAGCACAGAGAGCAGTGTATACCCGCGGGCTGGTGAGGATGGCTGGGAATAGAATGATGTACTCTTGCTCCCCTGACTGGCTGAGGGGGCCTGGGCTGATGTGGTTCTTCACTGGGCAGAGCTTGATTCATAGCGATGACAATTCATAAACAGATATTGAATTCAGGACCTTCTATGTGTGAAATAATGGCTTCTCCTGGGGGATAGCTAATGTACAGGGAGCCAAGTCCTCCCTGTGACTAGGTCATCTGACCAGGTCCTTTGAGGGCTACTAGTTTTTTCTGCAGAAGGTGGGTTTTCACTAGCTCTCCCTCATCTGCAGTAATTTCCAGATTCACCCTCATCCTCATTCTAGAGCACATTAAGTACCTCACCTCTGCTAGGAAGTAGAGTTTAGAATTTGTTTTGTTGAAGACCACCTCGTGCCTTAGGAACTGGAAGCCATGCTGGGTAGAGGCCGTTCTGGATATAACCTGTCCCTTGCAGAGTGACCCACTCTGACTGCATCTTTCTGCTCTACATTTCAGACAGTTGCTAGACCTGAGGTCCTTCCTTGAACCCCAGCCTGCAGAGGGCAGATCCCAGTACCACATCCAGCTCTTGGCTAGCTTCATTACGGGAGTTATGTTCTGGGGGTGGGGGCTTGATACTGGCTGGACTCCTTCAAAAGCTCTGTCTGGCCTGCAGAATTGACATTATCTAGGCCTTCTGTTGTTTTGCTCCACTGGGACCAGGTAGACCTGCTTGATGTAGATGTGAATGGAATTAACCTCAAGTTTGCCTCATTCCTTTGGAAACTTAATGCTGGACTCTTGGCCTCAGAAACCAGGCTCACAACTGGGCCATTTCTCCTTAACAATGGCTATGTCTGTTCCTGGCTTCTTCCCCTTCCTCACCGGCTCATGCTGTTGTGAGCCTCAGTAAGCAAGGAATTGAGCCCCTGGAATTATGACAGAAATTATGCTATAAGCACCACACATCTTTAACAGTGTTGCTTTTTTAACCAGAGAGGGGCGACCTTCACCTTTCGGGACATTTCTGGTTGGGAAAATCAGAGAGCAGGGTGATAACAATAATAATGGTAACTGACAATTGTTTCTCTCGTGTTTAGCGATTTAGACAATGCTTTCTCCCCAGTTTTCAGGAGATAGAAGAAAAAGGAATCACTGATAGCTAGGCTGGATACATGATAAGTATTCAAAACAGCATTAAAAGTCTGGATTTTCTGGGATGAGAAGCTGAGCGGGCTAGTTGAAAAGTTGGAGTTAGCTGGCGTTATATTCTGTGAGGCCCAGGGAGCAGTGTAGTTGTGAACTCTGTGATAAGAGAAGCACTTTTTCTATATTTGGGGAGGGAGAGGCTCTTTGGCTGAATATCATCATTTGTCTTACTAAATGAGGCAAAAAGCCTCATTTCATTTATTGAATAAGTGAAATTCAAACTACCTCCCTGCCATCCCCACGGATGTGGCTCATTTTTGATGCCCAGATGCCTAAGAGACTCAAAATCCAAAATTACTTTTTGTTGAAATAGCTCAAGATTTGGGGAAATAATTGTCCATGGTTGTATATCTGACTCATCAGGATACATTAGTTATCAGTGTTCCTGGTCAATCAACTTCAGTGATTTGAACATTTCCCAAGTGCCAGGAGCTGAGGAATATGAAGATGGGTTAGAGATTTCCCCCTCTCTCAACTAGCTTATAGTCCAGGGGGTGATGAGGCTGTAAACCAGGAGAGGCAAAGTACTGCTGATCCCTGGTGGCCTGTTTTCATATGGCCTGTGAGCTAATAATGGTTTTTACTTTATTAAAGTGTAGGGAAAAAATGCAACAGAAATGTGCCCATGAGGCCTGGAGAGCCTGAAATATTCACCATCTGACTCTTCACAGAAGTTTGCGGACCTCTGCTCCAAATGAGGATCTGCACAAGTCAGGCTGGGGCAAGTCCCACGACAGAGACGTGTACTTGGTGCTCTGGGATGAAATAGCAGGGAGGACTGGGGAGGGCTGTAGATGAGGCGGCAGTGTGTTGGCCCAAGAAAGAAAAGAGTTGTCCCAGTGAAGAAAATAAGGACTTTTTGGGAAAATCATGAGAAAAAGAATCCCAAGTGAGTGGCATTTGGGAATCATGGTTGAAATGAAGATTAAAAGATAGTTTGGGGCCATCTTATAAAGGACAGTAATTATCGTGCTAAAAGATGTATACTTTATAATACAGAAACATGGTGATGTTGCAGATTGCTGAGACTAAGAGAGAAGGAGCCGCATGTGTGATCTAGAAAAGCGGCTCTGTTGATGTTGTGGGGGATGAATTAGGCCTGGTGGGAGGTGGTAAAGAGAGACAGGAGACAGGCATAGTGAATAGCTATGGATATAGTTTTAAAAATTGTAACTTAATTCAAACTAAAATAAATGAAATTCAAACTACATAAAACAGTTAAACAAAATTAGCTAATTTTTATTTTCATATATGAAAAATACTCTGCAGTCAAATCAGGTAGAGTTAGAATAGAAAATATGATTTTATGATATAAAATACATTAATAATCTTTATCATTAATTGCTAGGAGGACAGTCATAATTATCTCAGTACTGGGAAGACATTTGATGATGAAGTTCAGTATTTATTCCTGATAAACACTCTTAGTAAAATAGGACTCAAAGACTAGTTCCTGAACACGATGGAAGGGTATTATATTAAGCCAACAACTGGTGTCATACTTAGTGTTGAGTCACTAGGAGCATCCCCAGTTAAATAAAATACCAAACAAAGATGCCTGCTCTTGCTATTATTTAATGTAGTTTTGGGAGGGTTCTGACAATGTAGTTGTACAACATGAAAGAAATATATCTTTGTATTGGAAAGGAGGAGACAAAATTAGTATTTATAGAAATTAGGAGATTATGTAGCTGATATAATGGAGAATCAACTAAAATTATTACAGTTAATGAGAGAATTCAGTAAGTTTACGAAGGATACAAAGCTAACATGTAAACAAGTTTTCTTGAGTATCTCAAATAACCAGTTGGAAAATATAATTTAAAAATATTAGGAGTATGATTTATACGAAATATTCAGGACCTACAGAAATAAAATGAAGCAATCCTAATAGGAGAAACATTTTTTTAGAAAATGGAGAGGTGTACCTTCGTTCTTCATTGACTTGAGAATGATAACTCCAGAACTCAAACCCCAGCTCTTGCCTTGGGCAAGTCTCTTGACTTCTCTGGGCCTGAATTTCCTTGTGTAAAGTAGGAACAGTAATGGTGAGAAGAAAAGTAATGCATGCAAAGTGCTCTGAAAAGTGGTCGGCATGTAGAAGTAATCAAACAGCAGGCAAATGTGGAGGGCAGGCGTGACCAGCATCTGGAAGGAGAGGTTTGTGGTGCTGTGAGAGCTGACAGTTGGAGGGTTTGCTTTTTTTTTTTTTTTTTTTTTTGAGACGGAGTCTCGCTCTGTTGCCCAGGCTAGAGTGCAGTGGCGCAATCTCGGCTCACTGCAAGCTCCGCTTCGCGGGTTCACGCCATTCTCCTGTCTCAGCCTCATAAGTAGCTGGGACTTCAGGCGCCCGCCACCATGTCTGGCTAATTTTTTTTGTATTTTTAGTAGAGACGGGGTTTCACCGTGTTAACCAGGATGGTCTCGATCTCTTGACCTCATGATCCGCCCGCCTTGGCCTCCCAAAGTGCTGGGATTACAGGCGTGAGCCACCGCGCCTGGCCGGGTTTGCTTTTTAATTCTCATGTTCTTATGTCCCCCTTGGGGAAGGTGTGTGTGTTCACAGCAGATAACTATGTGTAATGGCTGCCTGACTGCCTCCACATGCCAGAAATACATACACTGTTTATTTCTGAACACTCCCAAGAAAGAATGAGAGTCAATAAAGAGCAAAGAAGACATGAAAATCAAAAACAGAGGTGAGGTTTTTGGGAACCAGCGTGGCTAGAGGCAGGAAGCCTAGTGGCTGGCATATGGGTGTGGGAATCCTGGAGTCGGATCCCGGGTTCACATCTGGGGCATCACCGCTTACCAGCTCTTTGATTTCACACAAATAACTTTAGTTGTTTATTTGCAAAATGAGGTTCAGAACAATACCTACATCACAGTGGGTGGGGACTAAATGAAATGCTTTCTGTAAAGTACTTACTGCAGGGCCTGGCCCGTAGGAAGTGCTAAATAAATAGTTATTCTCATAATCACTGTCACTGATTTTGTATGTAACACAACTTCATTGGAAAGATTGTTTTCTGGGAAAAATGTCTTTATAACAAAAATCATTTTTCTGATTTTAGAATTGTAGAAATTTGGGAAGGCTCAGAAAAGCATAAGGAAGGAAAATAAGTCACTGCAATTTTTAAAAAATATATTTTCCCATCCCTCTCTCACTTCTTGTTGCTGTAATCTTCTAACCCATTGCTAACAAATGTTACCATTTTGGTGCATATGTTTCCAATATTTTTATGCATAATTTTGAATCATCTATATATACATATTTGTACATATATATTTTCCATTTCTTCTATTTTATGTGTGTGTGTGTGTGTGTGTGTGTGTTTTTGAGACGGAGTCTTGCTCTGTCGCCCAGGCTGGAGTGCAGTGGCGCCGTCTTGGCTCACTGCAAGCTCCGCCTCCCGGGTTCACGCCATTCTCCTGCTTCAGCCTCCTGAGTAGCTGGGACTAAAGGCACCCACCACCATGCCCAGCTAATTTTTTTGTATTTTTAGTAGAGACGGGCTTTCACCGTGTTAGCCAGGATGGTCTCGATTTCCTGACCTCGTGATCCACCCGCCTCGGCCTCCCAAAGTGCTGGGATTACAGGCGTGAGCCACCGCGCCCAGCCCTATTTTTAAATATTCTATACCATGTGATTCTGTGTGCTGGGTATCACCCTTGGTGCCAGGAAAACTGATAGAAGATTTATCAGACAAAACCCTGCTTTGTCTTTTGCCTTTTTAGTATTTCTGTTATCAGGCCTACATAGATTACAGGTATGACCTTGAAGTGGATGCAAAATAAGACAATGAAAATAAGAATTGTATAGTTGTGTCCCATGTTAACACAGAGATCCCCAGCTGTGGCCATGAGATACAAAATATGAATGGAAGATAGACTCTAGTACAAAGTGAAAGGAACACCACCCATTTGACAGATAAGAAAAACGAGGCACAGAAAGGTTGAATGACTTGCCAACAATCACACAACCACTAACAAGTGAAGCCCAGACTCAAATCCAGGCTGTCAGACCTAAGGCCCCTGCTGTTTTCTGACCTGACTACTACCTTGGTTTCTTAAGAATTTTGCTTTAAAGTACAGAAGTTAAGTTATGTCAGGATGATTTCTTTAGAACATTTTCTAAAATTGCCACGACTTCCACTGGGCAAGTTAAAATGTGGTCTTCAAAGTAATTTTTAAGTACATTTGATTAGGTTGCCCCTGGAAGCAGAGTACAGATTTAAATGTGGAGCATTATCACTGATTTAGAGATCCTGAGCCTTGTGAGTTGAAGCTGTGCCCTTCATCGGGAGGCTTGCTGCCTAGCCTCTAGGTTGAAATGCTTAAGGAGAAATGATCTCTTTTTGGGGGCTGCTTCTGAAAGAGCGAAGTGGTAAATGTTATTTGTAAGTGGAAGTGAAAAAAAATCTGATTTCCAGCAAACTTCACTTGATTAATAAAAAATGTAATGTACTTTTCTTTTACTTTTTTTTTTTTTTTTTGCCAGGCTACAGCATTTTATTGAGTCAGAAAATGGCTTGAGGAGTCATTATTTTTCAGTCTTTCTTGACATTGGATCAACACATTTTTAAGAACCAAACTTTTTAGTTATTTTAGTAAACGTCAGTGTGACCTTGACTGTGTAATAAAGAGTAGGGAGTTGCAAAGTAGTGCGTCCCTTCAGAGGCAGTAAAAATGAATCATTTGCTGCTTCATGTCACCTTCCTAAGCATGTATAATGACAGTGTGGTTTTGCTTTTCAGAATGATTGTATTTTGCTGTAGAATAAAATAATCAAGCAACTTTGTTTTCCAAGTATATAGCTATTTGGGTGATCACTTAGTTCATGGAAGGTGAAAATCTCAGAGAACAGCAGGGTTAAGCTTTTGTGATTAGTCATAGAAAATCTGTAGGTTGCTCTTACCCAGAAATGCCTTTGGGGTTCCATCCCTCCAGATTGGGAAGCCTATACCATGAAGCAGTGTTGATGCTCTTCAGGGAGCAGATGACTATAGCAGAGTCAGGGAAACTCAGAGACAGGCATGTGTTGAGGGAAAGGTAAAGAAAATATGGGTGCAATTATGCCTTGCAGTGTAGGTCAAAAACCTTGGAAAGGCAGGTGCCACATTGCGGCCCTCTTATAGCTCTGGCATGCTAAGAAAGAGAGAACTGGCTTCAGTGAGCTCAGAATCCAAAGACAAGGCTGGACTCTTGTAGGAAATAGGCAAGGGGAGGGGGATGAGTAGGTTAACACATGTAGAAGAGCTACCCGCTGGGGAGTGTGCCTTGGGTTGTTGTCAAACCCTTTCTGTGGTTTTATACACCTTATCTTGTGGCTCTCAAGCTTCTCCGAGCACCAACACAAGATTGGATTTTGATGCTTCTGGAAAGTAGCTTTCTTCCCAGAGCTCAGAGCTATTCAGGAATGTTAAGGGGGCAACCCCTTGTGGGTGGGGGGGCGAGTGGGTTAAAGCTGGGCCTGAGTTTCTTCTCTTGATCTCTCTACTGACCCCTTAAAGCTCAGGGTGGGGTACAGGGTGCTAGGTGGCTGGATTTGGTGATACTGATCATGATGAGGCAGCACAGATTACTAAAACCTAATGTTTCATTGCTTTTAATTGGATTTGTATAGATCCTGGGTGGTGATACAGCAGCTATCTCATGGGAAAAGTAGATGAATAATTGGTAAATAGAGTTGGTTTGGGAGATATAGTCATATAGAGGGAGAAGAAGAGAAATACAGTTTCAGTTGTGAGGCTCAGCTGTGGACCAGTGGTGGTCAATAAGTATCTGCTGGATGAGTGAATAAAAGAATGAATGAATGTTAGAATGCTGTTAGCAGATAGCCAAGCATGGACTCCAGTATCTGTGGATCTTAGGAGTGCTTTCTGAGCAAAAAATTTAAATTTGTAAATGTATTTAAGAGTAGGTAGGATCAGAAATAGTAATGGGCTGTGCAAGTGGAAACTGCGATGTTATTTTCAGCCACTTTTCTGTTGTTAGACACCTTAGGAGGAGAGTATACTTGTAATAATTAGAATTCAGGCAGAAGGGTAATTCCATTGACTTAGGACTGTGTGGTTAAACACATATGCCTTGAACAGTGTGCCAGGCTTTTTGTGAGGGGCTTAAGGGTTGGTGGTGAACACATTGGGCACAGCCCTGAGCTACCAGAGCTGCCACCTGAGGGAGATATTGCAGGTAAACATTTATAAAATCTCAGCACTTGTGAGGGGTGCCACTGTAAAGTGCAAAGTGCAGTGAGGAATTTTTTTGCAGGGGAAATGAACATGGTGGTGGTAGTGATGAAGAGGTGGTTCTGGAAGCCTTCTTCAAGGAGGTGACATTTGCTGTTTTTTTTTTTTTTTTTTTTTTTTTTTTTTTTTTTTTTTAAGATGGAGTGTTGCTCAGTTGCCCAGGCTGGAGTGCAGTAGTGTGCTCTCAGCTCACTGTAGTCTCCGCCTCCCAAGTTCAGGTGATTCTCTTACCTCAACCTCCCAAGTAGCTGAAATTACAGGTGCGCAGCACCACGCCTGGCTAATTTTTGTATTTTTATTAGAGATGGGCTTTCACCATGTTGGCCAGGCTGGTCTTGAACTCCTGACCTCAGGTGATCCACCTGCCTCGGCCTCCCAGGGTGCCGGGATTACAGGTGTGAGGCACTGCGCCTGGCCAAGGAGGTCATATTTAAGCAGCATTCTGAAAGATAAGCCCAAGTAAGGCAGGCATGTGTGTAGGTGTGGGCAACAAGGGTGGGACAGTGAGTAGAATAGTGTGGACTAGAGAAGGAACATCATATGTAAACAGCCTGAGATGAACAGCAGCTGGGCGCTTTCAAGGAATGAAAAGGTGGATAGTGTGTCTGGAAATTGTGTGAGAGCAGGAGTGGCATGAGGCAGTGGTGGCAGGGGCTGAGCTCACAGTCTTATGTGTAACATAAATAAATCTAGACTTTTTCCCGAGAGCAGTGGAAACCAGCAGAGGTTGAAAATTGGGACATGGTGTGATCCTATATCCATTTCATGTGCTGGAGGGGCCAAGAATAGATTTGGTGGCCCAGGGAAGAAGCTGTTGCCCAGGCTGTAGTGCAGTGACACAATCATAGCTCACTGAAGCCTTGATCTCCTGGGCTCAAGTGATCCTTCTCCCTCATTGTCCTGAGTAGCTGGGACCACAGGCATGTGCTACCACGCCCAGCTAATTTTTGTATTTTTTTGTAGAGACGGGGTCCAGGAAAGATAAGATGGTGCTTGGATTATAGGCATGGTGGTAGAGTTGGGCAGAAAGTTATGAATGAGAACTATGTTTTAGAGACAGAACTGAGAAAATTTAGTGATTTGATGTGTAGAGGGGGAGGGTCATGGTGATGGAGAGGGGCGGGGTCAGGCATAATCAGGTTCTGGACATTAAAACTTAGTGGATGGCTGGGTGTGGTGGCACGTGTCTATAGTTCTGGGTACTCAGGAGGCTGAGGCAATGGGAATCGCTTGAGGCCAGGAGTTGAAGGCTGCAGAGAACTGTGATTACAACTGTGAATAGCCACTGCACCCCAGCCCGAGCAACATAGCAAAACCTCATTTCTGAAAAGAACCAAAAAACAAAGGACAAATAAACATTATTGATGAGGTAGCCATTCACAGAGTTGGAGGACACTGGAGAAGAGGGGAAGATCATGAATTTCAGGTGTGGGTATGCTGAGTTTGAGGTCCCTATAAGACAGACACATGAGTAGAGATGCAGTATATGATAAAGGCAGCCGTGATCATGGAGGAAAGACAAATTCATTCAATAAATGGTGCTAGGACAAGTGGCTAACCATTTGGAACAAAATAAGTTCAATTCTGACTTCATGTCAGAATAAATTCCAAATGAATCAAGCATTTAAATGTGAAACATAAAACCATAAACATAAAAACATAAAGGTGCCAGAATAAAATATGGGAAACTTATAGAATGTTGAGCTTAGGAAAGTTTTTCTAATCATGGTGCCATAGGGTGAAACTATAAAAGAAAAGTTGAATTGCTTGATGACATGAGAAAAAAGAAAACCAACCTCCTATATATAAAAAAATTGCCATATTTAAAGTTGAAAGGGTAAGCTGGAAAAATGTTTGCAACATGTGACAAAAGAATATTAACATTTGAAGAACTTTTATAAATA
Organism: Pan paniscus; assembly: GCF_029289425.2. Classification (NCBI taxonomy): domain Eukaryota; kingdom Metazoa; phylum Chordata; class Mammalia; order Primates; family Hominidae; genus Pan; species Pan paniscus. The sequence continues at coordinate 119,359,964 of NC_073254.2, read as the reverse complement.
AATAAGAAAAGTGAATACTTAAGGGGGAAAATTGGTCAGAAGACATATAAAGAGGTAATTTACAAAAACAATACAAATGATGAATAAATATATTAAAAATGTTCAACCTCTTTATTTGTTTACTTATTTTTGTTGAGACAAGGTCTCACTCTGTTGCCCAGGCTGTAGTGCAGTGGCACAATCATAGCTCACTGAAGCCTTGATCTCCTGGGCTCAAGCAATCCTTCTGCCTCATCGTCCCGAGGAGCTGGGACCACAGGCGTGTGCCACCACACCCAGCTAATTTTTGTATTCTTTGTAGAGACGAGGTTTTGCCATGTTGCCCAGGCTGGTCTTGAATTCCTGTGCTCAAGTGGTCCGCCTGCCTTGGCCCCACAACGTGCTGGGATTGTAGACGTAAGCTATTGCACCTGGCCTCAACCTCTTTAATATCAGAGAAATGCAAGCTAAAAAATGAGGCACTTCTCTGTCAATCAAATTGGCATATTTTGTTTTTGTTTTGTTTTTTAAATAATATGAAGGAGTATCAGCAGAGGTATGGGAGAGGCGTTGACATATTCTTGTGGTAGGAGTAAAAATTAGTATGTAGTTTTAGTAGTTTCAAAAGATAAAATATCATATTTCTAACATTTACTTATTAAGTAATTCAACCTTCAGGATTTTTTTCCTAGGAAAATATTAGAAAGATTTAACTAGAAGGAGAATTCAATACTAAAATATTGCAACCTTACAGTTATTAATAGTATGGCTTTTTGGTCTGGAGTCTCTGATTTTTGTTTGAGATAGTAGCTGGAAACTTAAGCTGCTGTAGGCACTTGCTCTCACTTTCCCTACCCTCTTCTCCCTTATGTTGTCAACTTTCCCTTTCTTCAGCTGGGAGTCTGAGGGTTTAACGGGTACACAACATGTATAAGTTGGTGTATCTTCAGACACCCACTTGTAGATCATTTGTGAATAATCTGCATGTCTCTCTATGAATGAGTGATACCCTTTCATTAGTCCTCTAATGAGGACTACCTAAAGAAATGATCACTACTGCAGAGAATGCTCTGAAGAGCTGAACAGTGTGCATTGGTGTCACCATGTTGGAGTTCAGTGGACCGAGGCTGGACCTGTCTCCCAGAGTGTTCCCAGCAAACCTGTTCCATGCTCCCAGGCAGCTGGTGCTTTCTTTTTCAGAGCTCACCTTGCACCCTCTTCTAATGGTTTGGTTTGAGTGTTTCCTCAGCTGGACTCTGTGCCAGGCCTGGCAGATTCCTCCTTTGTCTTGAGAGCCCAACTGAGTGCCTGGAACACATGAGGCATCCAGCAGATATTTATTGAACAAGAGTGTAAGGAGCAGTTTTGGGATTGTGCTTTTAAAAGAAAAATGGCCAAACTAGTGTGTTTCCAGAGGAGGCTGGTCAGGAGTAGTTAGTGGGGAAAAAATTTCATGTGAGGAATTTGAGGATACTGGGCATGGATAGTATGGAGAAGTAAAGCTATCAGGTAATATACTAACTTTTTTCAAATATTTAAAAGTGGCTAATGACTTAGTTGTCACTGTAGATGACAGGCATAAGAGGGAGGGGAGAAGAGACAGAGAGGAAGGTGAGATGTATATTTGGAGAAATAATAGCTTTCAACTCAGGGTAAGGCAGAATTTTAAGACAGAGCTGTCCACAATTGGGAGGACTTGTGGTGTGGCCTGAGCTGCTATTCTCCAGATGAGGTTGGATGACCACTGTCATGATAGCTGAGGAGGGGTCTTTTTTACAGATGGTGAGATGTTTAGAAATGGGAGGTCTTTCTAGTTCTAATGGTTTCATGATTTTATTTATGTATGTATGTATTTATTTATTTATTTATTTTTGAGATGGAGTCTTGCTCTGTTGCCCAGGCTAGAGTGCAGTGGCACAATCTTGGCTTACTGCAACCTCCACCTCCGAAGTTCAAGCAATTCTCCTGCCTCAGCCTCCCGAGTAGCTGGGATTACAGGTGCCCACCACTGTGCCTGGCTAATTTTTGTATTTTTAGTAGAGACGGGGTTTTACCATCTTGGCCAGGCTGGTCTCAAACTCCTGACCTCGTGATCCACCCACCTCGGCCTCCCAAAGTGTTGGGATTAAAGGTGTGAGCCACCGTGATTGACTTCATGATTTTATGTTCACTCTCTGGGGAGAAGAGTAGAGTCATTTTGTAAGTCATGAAACAAGGCAGAGGCCAAAGTAGAGATTGGTTGTCTCGAATTCTGTTTGCTCTGTTGGGTTGTGATTTATGTTTAGGCTGCTACTCACGCCTGCTGAAGTCTCAGTGCTTTAAAGCATTCGTGTTTACAGCACTACTCTACATCCATTGTTACTAAATCTATGCTTTGAACAATAAATCTTCCACTTCTTTTAAAATTTTTTTCTCTTTTTACTTGGACAGTAGCAAAATTGTTTTTGTTTTTAAGAAAGCTTTGGGATAGGCTGTTTTAATACCTGCTCTTCCTACTCTGTTTAATTAGATCATGCAACAGCACCTCATAGAGATGCCCACCTCATCTCCACATTAGGCCTTCAAGTCTTGGCCAGAAGCTGCTTGCTTACAACACAGCAGCCACACACTCATACCTTCTATGAAAGTGAATGGGAAAAGCCTTCAGAACCAGGCAGTGGAAAAGGATGAACATCTACGCACACATGTTAGCACATTTAGCATATGCTGAGTAACTGGGAACAGAGATCAGAGAAGAAAAGTGAAGACATGGAAGTAATCATGCCTGTCAATCTAGCTAGAAAGATAAAATACACAGATAAAAGAAAAAAAACATAGACATTGAAAGTAATGAGCTGGAACCTCAAAGCAGTGTTTCCTATTGCAGGTTCTAAGCATTCTCTAAACTACAGGGGCTTGTCTTGAGCAGCGGCTTTCAGCCCTGACTGCTCATTTAGAATCACCCAGGGAGGTGGGGAGCGGGAGGGTGGTGCTTTTAAAACACAGCTATGCGGGCACCACACCAGAACAGATAATTCAGCCTCTGGGAAAGGGGTCTGGGGGAAGGTAGTTTAAAACTCACCAGGTAATTCAAATGTGTCTGTAACCCAATATAGGGCAGGGATGGAGGAGGGAAGGGCCACGTGAGGGCACCGTGCCTTGGTTTGGGCAGGCACCAAATGGGACAACATTGTAGTCTTTTATAGAGGAGGTGATAAAATCTAGAACAAATCAGGCCTACTTCAGTTTTGCCAGAAAGGTTACCTTTGCTTGGTCTGTCTGCGTGGTACACAACCCAGCCCTTCTTTCCATGTCAAAAACCAGTTGCCTAGACAGTAGACTTTTTTGGTGTGAGTAAATTTTAGATGCTATTTTTAGTAGCACCTTGAAGGTAACTCTGGTCTTAAAACAGCTCCGAGAGTGAGTGATTGTATGGATGAGAGGGCCAGATGGGGTTCAGAAGGGCTAGGGAATGGGTCTAAGGCCACTCAGCAAATGACAGTGCTTTTCTTCTGTTCCAGTAGAACTTCTGTGTGTTTACGTTGGTGGTTTGTTAAAGTCACATGCCAGAAGAATAATAATTTGACCTGAAAACCATAAATTTTAACTTTACCTGTATTGATTGCATTCTGGTGAGTACCTCACCCTCTTACAAGTTCATACCGGAGTCCTGTGCTCATCCATTGAAGTGGAAGTGATTTACTCTGACGGGTCTTTACTTATTATTCAATAACTCTAAGTTGCTCACTGCTCTCTAAGGGAGAGGACCATTAGATCATACACTCAGAAAGCATTAACTCTTCTTTTCACTCAGCCTCTCCATTCCAGACTTCCAGAGGGCCGAGGGCCTGGTATCTTTCAATAGCTGGGGATTGTGGGACCAGGACCCATCCATGCTGGCAATTCTTATGGGGACCAGGTAGTGGAGGTCTTGAATTGTGATTTATTTGTTTTCCATTTTCCTTGTTGCTATCTGAATTGGTAAAACTATGTTGATTATTCATGAAAATGAAAAAATTAGTTTTAGCAGAATAAAATTAAATGCTAATAAATACCGAGTTCTTAGAAATCCTTGTGGCTTACTTAGCAATACAAACGGATTGCTACAATTCTGACAGGCTCTATCTGGTCTCTATTCTGGGTCTTTATCCTGGGTATATTTTAGCTTTTTCTTCCTCTGAGAAAAGCGACTTTGACTTTGTGCTTAAATTTCAGGGTTCCAATTACTGAATGATTACAATAAAAGAAAAAAAAAACCCTTACAAGATAGCATCATGTAGACAATAGTCTTTAAAAAATCTTTATGAGTACACATCCCTTATGTGTGTTTATGTGTTAGAGATGAATATAGAATGGGAAGGCTCAGCACTTCCCTTTCATCCCCACCCATAAGTTGCCAGCTATGGAAGCTCTCCCAGTGTGTGTTCTGCTGGGCTGATTTGCCTGGATACAATTCAGGAGGAATTACAGATAAGTGATGACCTGGTATATTGTAATACATTGTCAATTGTTTGGTGCTTGGTCAACCTAACAAATTATTTCTATTTATTTAAATGATTCAACTTATATAATAAACCAAAATTTTAAAAAATTGGAAAAAAAGTAGTTATCTTTCATTATTCTGTCACCTAACTCAGTAACTATTTCCTATTTCCGTATACTTTCCACATACATACTTTTATGGATACACATCTCTTTGTATCCTGTTTATTTTTTAAAAGCAAACACTAAACATTTTTCTCTGTATTGACATATTTTAAAAGTTTATCTCTTTTAATAGCTGCATAATGTTTAATTGTGTTGGAAAGTACCTGTATTGATTCCTTTAAAGTTAGTCCAGTTTTTTTTTTTTGAATTATAGATGACTCTTTCATGTCTGGATGCATTACTTCTGAGGAATAATTTCCCTGAGATAAGTTCATAGGAGTGAAATTACTGGGTGAAGGATTATGCAAATTGTTAGGTCTGTTCCTAGGCATCACCATGGTGCTCTCCAAAAGGTGCACAAATTTACAAAGTGACCAGTAAAAGACTGAGGCTTCAATGCCACTGGTCTTACCAGTATCAGATCTTACTACTCAAAAATAGTTTACCACTTTATTCATTGTAAACTGATATCTTAAGGTTGCTCTATTTTCTGATTCTTCTGATTCTTTAATCACTTGTAAGAATAAATATTTTTCCTTTTTGGATTTTTCTCTGTTGCCCAGGCTGGAGTGCAATGGCACAATCTTGGCTCACTGCAATCTCCGCCTCCCAGGTTCAAGCAATTCTCCTGCCTCAGCCTCCCAAGTAGATGGGATTACAGGCACCTGCCACCATGCCTGGGTAATTTTTGTATTTTTAGTAGAGACGAGGTTTCACCATGTTGGCCAGGCTGGTCCCGAACTCCTGATCTCAGGTGATCCACCTGCCTCATCCTCCCAAAGTGCTAGGATTACAGGCGTAAGCCACTGCGACTGGCCTGGATTTTTCTAATCATGTATTGTCTTTGATTTGTCCCAATCCTTTATCCATTTTTCCAGTGAATGTTGAGGTTTTTTTTTTTAAATGTCATTTGATCTATTTATATTTCACAGCGTTGTCTCTGATGTTTGAGGGAAATATTTCCTGAGAGTCACATGGAATCTTAAAGGTTTATGTGGAGGGACACTGACTTAGGCTCATCCTCTTTGCGGCAATCCCCATCCCACTGTAGGCATCGCAGCGCTTGTGTGAACCTTTTGTCCAGCACCTCACAGCAGTGAGCCTCAGCCCTGCAGTTACCTCACTCTTTCCATTAAACCGCCCTCTCCTATAGGCCAGCTCCAGACTTAACTGGTTCCTGGGGCCCTCTGACCCCTGACCTTGCCCTCGCAGCCTGCAAGTGCACTCCTGCTTAGCCCGCAACACCCCACCCTTGATCTTTGCCTGCCTCCAGACCTCCCCACTGCCGCCACAGTGGATTAGCCCCTTCCCATATTGACTTCCCTTCCACTCAGTCAAGACTGAGCTCAGTCATGGAAGCCACTCTCTCCGTAGTATCCCCCATCGGTGCCCCAGCCTTTCACTCACCTCATCCGTCTGGGAGTCAGCCCCATCGGCTCATTGTTCTCTCCATTCGGGCCTTTGAGTACAAATTATCTTTCCTGTCTTTAACTCTTATCTCTTTAAGTCTCGTATCTTTAAAGACACCACCCAGTTCTGTCCTGTCTCCTGCTTTCCCTTCACACAAAAGTGTATTTAAAATGTAGCAGATGCTCTTCCCTTATCTCCCATTTACTCTAAGAGCCACTGCATCCTGACTCCCAGACCTGCTACTAGTTGGCTCTTGAAAGGGTAAATAATACCCTACCATTCAAAAGCATTCCTATTATGTTTTGGCTGTTTGGAAGTAGGAAGCTTCTACTGGAGAGAGAGGAACCGAGGAGCCCTTCTTCTCTTCTGTAATGCTAATGGAAATGAGATTTCTTGGGTGTATTAAACTACAAAGGACAGGCTTTCTCCTCTGGAAGCTTTATCCCACCTTTTCAGCTCCAGAGATTCCCAGCTCCCTCTTGATGAGACATTAGTCTCTTGTAGTTTCAGGTGATCCCCGGTTGTTGGATGTAGCAACTACTAACACATGCAGGCACTTACTCCATGCCAGCACTATTCTGAGAGCTTTTCAGGTATTAACTTATTTCATGCTCACAACGATCCTATCCATGAGGAAATTTAGGCACAAACAAGTAACTTGCCCAGGGACACCAAGCTTGTAAATGGTAGAGCTTAAATTTCAACCTAGTCTAGGAGAAGCCAGAAGTCATTGCTGAACACTTTTTAGCCTTTATCTTACATATTGGATTTCTCTGATCCTTCATCCCTGCTTTTTCTTAAATGTATCAGTTGTTAACAGGATTCCAGCCCCCACCCTGTTCATCTCACATTGCATACTCCCACATGTAATCACTCTCCTTAATCCCAGCTGTTTTCTAGATCTTCACTTAGATGTCCCAGAGCCTGCAGAAATTCAGCACATCCTACAACAGAACTCTTCATCCTCCCAACAACCCAGCATTCCCTCTGACCTCTCTCCATGAATGGCAGCACCGTCCATCCAGTTGCTCCATCTGGATGCCAGAAGTCATTCTCGAGGTCTCCTTCTGCATCATTTCCACTGGGCTTTCAAAGCCCTGTACTGCCTGACCTCTCCAGTCTCATTTCATAGACCCCGGCCCTTGCCTGCTGTATCTTAACCACACGGTTCTCTCTGCCTTACAGACACTCCAAGCTTATTCTGATTTTCAGGCCTGTGCCTTAACTCTTCCCCTGCCTGGAATTCTCTTCCTCCCGATCTTTGCCTGCTTGATCCTGCTTGACATTCATGTCTCTGTGTAAATAGCGCTTCCACAGAGAGGCCTTCCCTGACCACCCACTCTAATGTAGCTGCCAGCCACCCTCTATCACATCACCTTGCTTTAATTCTCTGCGTAGCACTGATCATTGGCTGCTTTTTTTAATTGATTGATTGATTTGCTTATTGTCTCTTCATGTGATGTAAACTCCGTGAGAGCAGTGACCTTGTCTGTTCCATTTGTCACTGTATCCCACTCACCCAGAGCCATGTCTTGTAAATAGTCAAAATAATATTGATTAATATTGATAAGAACTGACATTTATGGAGCATTTACAGTGTGCTTAGGCAAATAGTAATGCAATATATAATATATACCCTTATGTATAATATACTTACCCTCAAAACTATATATAATGTATATATATGTTATAATATGTATTATGTATATATGTATAATATATAAAATACCTATTATATATATTTTTTCCTATGGTGATATAACAATACCTATATTATTCTCATGGGTTTGGTGAGAGTTAAATGCGGTAGAAATTGTTCTCATTAATTTTCACTAAAGGCATATGAGGGTAGGTAGTATTATTATCATTAGTATTATTATGCCTGGTTTGTAAATGAGGAAACTAAGGTACATTGTAGTGAATTAGCTTACCTGAGATCATGACTAATAAGGGGTGGGGGTCAGGCCTGGCCCTGGGAGTCTGGCTGTAGAGCCAGATGCTCAGTAAGTGCTTGCTTACCGAACAGATGGCTCTAATTCATCACTGGGGTGCTCACTAGGTACCTGAATCTCTAGGTACTTCCTTTCTGCCCCGCAACCATGGTAGAAACACCTGATGTCTATTGCCTGGATTTTAACCACAGTTTCTTAGCTGATGTCCCAACCTCCAGTTTTGGTTTTTAACACTAAGAGTGGTTACTTTGAAATGCAGACTAGAACTGTAGGCTCTCAGTTCCTCTTAGGCTAAAATTCAAACTCCTTTTCTCCACAAGCTGAATTCTCACATCTCCAACCTCATCTTCTTTTTCCCCCTATGTGCCTTGATTCCTGCCACACCAAATTACGCTTATTCCCTGAAGTCCACTGTGCTGTTCTGCAACTTCGTGCCTTTACACAGGCTATTTCCCCTGCTTTGCTTCACTTCACAGTTTCTCAAAACTTATTTCCACTTACTTAGAATCTTTCTTAAGGTTCTTCCTAACCTCCCCCAGCCTCCCTGGGCTATGTTGGAGGTGCTTCTCTTCTCTGCTGTTGCACTGAGCTTGTACTTCCATCAAGGGAGTGCTGTGTTATACTTGTCTGGGTTCTTCCTGACCTCCTCCCCTCCCCTACTTGCTGATAACCTTGCCTGTGGACATTGTCATCCTGAAGGAATTGACTGGCTTCCCTCTAATCCTGGTCTCTAACAGAAGGCCTAGTAAACAGTAGGCACTCAATAACTATTTGCTGAATGGATACTAACTTCCCAAGGTCAGTTGAGGCAATCCACAATGTTATAATACATATAAGACAGGGCAATATAATATATTACAAAACATTAATAGAAAAGTTTCAGAAGCCTGTTAGAAAAAGTATCATGCTTTTGGAATGAGCTAATTCCTGAGATTAGGTGCAATTTAACTTTGAGCTTTTGGCAACCAAGGTAAAAAGGGAAACGTGGGGTTTGTGTTTATTTTCTAAGAAAAGGAAACACTGAAGTTCTTCAATGGGGACAATTTTTTTCTTGGTCCTGAATTCTAGGAGAAGATTCTTCCATGGATGTTATATAAGGGAGAGTGGGTTTCCTTGTGGAGAGTGTTTTCTTTTTTTAATTATTTTATTTATTTTTTATTTTTTGAGACAGAATTTCGCTCTTTTTGCCCAGGCTGGAGTGCAATGGTGCAATCTCGTCTCACTGCAACCTCCGCCTCCTGGATTCAAGTGATTCTCCTGCCTCAGCCTCCTGACTAGCTGGGATTACAGGTGTGCTCTCCCACGCCCGGCTAATTTTTTTGTAGTTTTATTAGAGATGGGGTTTCACCATGTTGGCCAGGCTGGTCTCAAACTCCTGACTTCAGGTGGTGATCCACCCGCCTCAGCTCCCAAAGTGTTGGGATTACAGGCATGAGCCACCACACCCGGCCAACCGTGTTTTTTGAATATAAACTTTTGTAAAAACCTTTCTTAATAAAAGCTCAGGATTGAGTGTTGAAGCTCCAAAAGCATTTCTTTGAAGATCTACTTTAACATAGCTCCTATATATTTTTTTCTGATCAAAATTATTGTAGAGGTAGAGCTTAAAGAGCCTAGAGGTTTTGATAACTTGCGTTACAACCATAGCACAGGCACCTCTTAGACTCACGTTCTAATACAAGTTATTTTTTATGGGAGAGAGGGCAAGCCATGACAAGTCTTGAATGAAACTGTTTTACATTTAATATTTTGGTGACCTCCAGAGGTATAGCTCTCCCATGTTGTTGGTAAAAGAGAAGTCTTGTTGCATTAGACACTAGGTGGTCTAACCTTGGGCATTCTCTTAAGAGAACATAAGGGCCTGACTTGTCATGCTGCCTGGTTAGAAGGTCATCTTGCCCTCCTAGGGCAGTGCATTAGAGTAGTATGGGACAGGCCAGAATACTTCTTCATGAACTTTTAGCTCAAGCACCTATACACGTCCTTGGTTGAACCCCAGAGTTCTAGACCCTGGAATTCCATGTCATCAAGTATTGAAAGAGATAATTTTGGTGTAAAATATTTAAGGGCAAGGTATTATAAATAGTTGCCACTTACTAAAAGTTAAGTATATTTACTGAACACCTACAGTATACTGGGCACTGGGCTGGGTACGAGGATGTAGTCCTAGTGTTCAAGTAGAGTTCATCATCTGGTGTGACTTCTGTCCTTACTGAATATACAATCTAGACAAAATCACAAGAAAAACATTTTGATGAGACCATCAGGGCATATAGGTACCAAATAGGTCCCAAAGGACTTAGTTCACTTGTCAGAGAGGTTATTTAGCATTGCCTATTTAAACACTGGAGGATGTCTCCCAAATGTTATAATTTAAAATTTAGCATAGTTAATATACTTTTTTTCCCACTGACCCCACTATAAGTGAACAAGATCAGACGATTTTGATTTTTTATGATCACATTTTTCAAACAGAAAAGTCAAAGAGCAGTACAATGAACAACTTTACAATCACCACCTAGATTTAATAGTTATGTTGTTATATTTGCTTTACCTATTTTTTTTTTTGTACAGAAGTATTTTAAAGTAAATTACAGATATCATGACATTTAACTTCTAATCACTTTTGAATGTAGCTCTGGTAAATAAGGATGTTTTCTTCTTGTGGTAGGCAGCCCCCAAAATGGATCACAGTGACCCCTACCTCCTGCTGTATGGCCTCTTGTGTATTCCTCTCCCTGTGACTGTAGGCTGGACCTAGTGATATGCTTTTATTTTTATTTTTTAATTTTTTTGAGACAGAGTATTGCTCTGCAAACCAGGCTGTAGTGCAGTGGTGTGATCTTGGCTCACTGCAACTTCTGCCTCCTGGGTTCAAGTGATTCTCCTGCCTCAGTCTCCTGAGTAGCTGGGACCACAGGCATGCGCCACCACGCCCAGCTAATTTTTGTATTTTTAGTAGAGACAGGGTTTCACCATGTTGGCCAGGCTGGTCTTGAGCCCCTGACCTCAAGTGATCTGCCCATCTTGGCCTCCCAAAGTGCTGGGATTACAGGTGTGAGCCACTGCGCTTGGCCGTGATTTGCTTTTAACAAGAAGAATGTGGCAGAAGCATTGGGATGACCCAACATTCAATAACAAAATGAATGTGGCTTCTATCTTAGGCATCTTTCTTTCTTCCTCTTGCCCTCTCACTTGTTTGCTCTGACAGAAGCCAGCTCTGAGGTGAACTGATCTATGGAGAGGTCCATGTGGCAAGGAATGAATATCTTTGGCCATGAGCCAGTGAGGACCTGAGATGTACTAACAACCGTGTGAGTGAGTTTGGAAGGAGATCCTCCCCAAGTCAACACTTGAGATAACTGCAAAGGGCTGGCATCTTCATTGCAGCCTGTGAGACACCTTGAGCAGAGGCACCCAGCAGAGGCACCCAGCTAAGGCTATCTGGTTTCTTGACCCACAGAAACTGCAAGATAATACATGTCTGTTGCTAAGCTGCAAAATTTGGGGGTAACTTATTATGCAGACAGCAATAACTAATATACCTACATAGCCCCAATCCTATTAATCCCAGTAGGCACTTGTTTCAGCTGCTGCTGGGCTGTGCAGAGTAAAGCCAGGTTGTCAGAAGAGGTTGTCATAGCTTATCCTGCTATGGTGGGTGGCAAGTACCCGATCTCAGTTGCCTCAAGTTATTTATTTAGATAAAAGGTTTTACATCTTGTAGAAGTAGAATCTTATCTTTCAGTCTCTCCAGGGACTATTATTATTAGCCATTCTGATTTTAGCAGGAGTATTCTCATCTTGGCTGTGAAGAAACCAGGATCTATTCCAAGATTACAGAGCTTGGCACACAAGAGGTTTCTGTTTCTGGCTTCAGTGATCTTTGAGAAAGAAGTATGCACTGGAGAAAGTTCTGTGGCCATCCTGGTTTTTATTCACTTTGTTTTCTTCTTAAAATTTTTTGATTTTTAATTTTTGTGGGTACATAGTAGGCATATATATTTATCAGGTACATGAGATGTTTTGATACAAGCATGCAATGCCTGTGGCCATTCTTAACCATTGAATTGTCAGGGCACAGAGACAAGCACATTCGGTAGAGGAGTAACGTGGTCTCCCACAGAGTAGAAGATAGAGATTCACTCCTGCACTTGAAGAGAAGCATCACAAAGAGTTTTGACATGATGTCCAGCATACTGATGAGTGTATGGTTTGAGAAGGTTTAGGATTTCCATGTTTAAATATAAGGTCGAACACAATTTGGTTTCCTCCTAAGGGATTCGTGCCTAGAGAGTTAATCTGAGCAAGGCTCACCACTCTGGGCAGGTCCTAAACAGTGCTGGTGGTTAAAGATTTTTACCAGTTTTTGGTGATTATGTACATGTTTGAAAGTGGTTGAGGATCCTGGATTCCAGCTAAGGTGAAGCCTAAAATCCATAAAATGAAGAAAAGTCCTTCAGGAATGTGGAGTCTGCCTGCAGAGTTGAGCTTTTCTGGCCCCGATGGCCAAACACAAAACCTCCCACTAGGATCTGCTACTATTCAGCTTTCTCAAAAGATGGGCGAGTTCCTTATAAAAGGATTTGAACTTAAATTTCAACATGACATTGTGTTCTTTCTGATGTGGTGTTTCGTTAACCAGAATTTGGTGGCTACCAGATAGTCTTTATTGAATAAAGAGATAGAACAGCTGGTTCCTTTGATTGCCCAGCACAGGGCAGATGAGACAGAAATGAAATTGATGGGGAAGCCTGTCCTGGAATGCAGTTTGAATTGAGTGATATATTTTCTTTATCCTCAGAAGATGTACTTGGGAAAGTGATACTGGGGAGAGAGACTCATATAATTTTTATAGCCCTCAAATCTCACCATTTCAGCTAACTGTGCAGTCACTCAGAAGCAACAATATTGTAGCAGCTTCAAGAAGGGAGAGAACCAGGAAGGCTGATCATCAGTGAGTTGGTAAAACTGATATCTTTGTTGGAGATGTTAGCTGTCGATCTTTAAGACTTCCGGGAGCTGTTTAGTGATGCTAAATTGTAAGTGAGCCTGAGTAGGCATTTGCCTCATCCTGAGGAATACTTTCCTAATTTAGATGTGTAAAGTCTTTCCACACTGGTGCAAATCTTTCATCCAAGTTTCCTAAAATTATAAAGTATGCCCATGGATTCTCTGAGTGTCCAGAGTTCAGAAGGTGTTCAGACACATTAATAGAGGACCAAAGTACAGAGGAGTATACACAACCCTTTGCTTAGAGTCGGGGATTTATGTCCTTCCTGCTTTCATCCATAAGGAATTATAAGAGCTGGGACATCAGCAAAGAGACAGAGTGATGGTGGTATTGGTGGCCAGTGAGGAAGGTGTCGAGATAGTTCATATGAGCCGGAAAGAGATAAATTTTTGTGTGTTCTTTCAGAAAATCTTACTAAAAATTAAAGGAGTATCTAGTTGCTTTCTAGAATGAAATCTGAAGAGGGATTAAATTAAGGAGCTTCTTCTGGTATTTTCTCCACCCACCTTTATTTTTTCCCAGAATGTGAGCTAATTGGCGATCGTGAGCTAATCACAATCTATATAGTGATTTTAGAGTATGCTTGTAGTATGAAAACAAGGGCTTTGTGAAGGAAGTGGCTTGTCTTATATATTATTTCTGACAAAGTGGGGTCTGATCAGGAGTGTAAGAGAATAGGAAGTAGATTTTATTTTTCCTGTAGCTTTGCCCTCTGGGAGATTCACTTGCAGAAAAAAAGTTTTAAGTGTGTGCATTTAAGCGTGTGCTCTTTGATGCTTGGATAGTGAGATTACCGTGACCTCCTGTTTCATTGGGAAAAGCACTCAAAATCTTTGTTTCTTAATTTTTCTTCAATTTCCAGTTAATGAAAGGTGAGAGAGGGACAATTAGAAGTATGAATAATGTCCACATTGATTTTACTATAATTGCCTGCTTATAAATCACATGAGTGCTCAGGTATAGGGAGCCCTATGTAAAACACACAATTGTACTTTATGTCTTAGACTCATAGGGAAATGAGTCTTGGAAAATCTTTTGATTATTCTGTTTAGTTTCTCCCTTGAACTTATATTTTATAGCACAGCCAGTCTTGTCTCTTTTGTCACTTATAGAGTTTGGAAATTTAGCTAAATTGTGGAAGTGGAGCTGACAGTGACCAGTGGGAAGTGGGAAAAGAATTAGGGAGGAAGGAGATGAGATTCAGAAGTTCATTTCTGTAGTGTTTCCAGTGGTCTGAAATAAACTTTCTGTCCACCATCTCATAATGATATATATGAAAACAGGTGATCAGTTTTTCCTTAGAAGTATGTTAGTGGAGACTAGGAATGGGTGCTGTGGTAGAATAAATATGGCCATAATTTTTTTGTGTGAATTCCAGAGGAAAGAACTGAGATGCATGGTGGAAGTTCTAAGGAGACCATTTTGTTTCAGTATAAGGAACCATCTAACCACAGAATAGTCTGCCCTACCCAGTAAATTATGGGAGAGAAGTTTCAGCAGGGTTGGGGTTGGGGATGGGGAGTATCTGGTAGGAAAGTGTGAGAAGGGATTCCTGCGCTTGGAGAGAGGTTGAACTGGTTCTGTCCACATTACTTGTTTTGATTGTTGGAAATGAGTATAAAAGAATTCCTTATGTTAGAATAGCACCTCCTAGCTTGCAAAATGCTTTCACATTATTATACTTTTTAATCACTATTATAGCTCTCCATTTTGAGAAAGGACAGAGATCAAACATAATTAAGGCTATCATAACCTTAATTGATGGTTCCTATGTGATAGGTACCAGATGGACAGAAAAGTAAAATAGAAGTTTACTTGCCCTCAAGGTGCTTAAAAATTATTTGAGGAGATAGGGCCTACACGTAGGTAAGACTGCAAGATGGCTGTGTGATTTACCTAATGTGTGAGCTAGACCAGTGGTTCTCAAAGTGTGGTCCCTGGAGCAGCAGTATCAGCATTACTTGGGCTCTTGTTAGAAATGCAGATTCTTGGATCTCACTCTGTACCTACTGAATCAGAAACTCCTGGGATCAGGGACTTAAGTTAGTGTTTTTAAAAAGCCTTCAAGGCCAGGTGTGGTGCTGTATGCCTGGAATCCCAGCACTTTGGAGGACAAGGCAGCAGGATCACTTGAGCCCAGGAGTTCAAAACCATCCTGGGGAACATAACGAGGTCTCATCTCTACTAAAAAAGAAAAAAAAAAAGCCTTCCAGGTGATTATGCTACATGCTCAAGTTTAAGACCAATGATATACTCTAGCCCAGTACTTCTTAAGCTTCAGTGTGCACAAGAATCACCTGGAACAGTGCTATTCACAGTCTGGTCCAAGAACTGCAGACTATCCTGGTGATTTTAATACCTCTAAAGTTTGAGAAACCCTGACCCAAAAACTTGTTAAACACAGGTTCTCTAGTCCCATTCCCAAGTATTCTGATTCAGTGATGGGATCTAAGAATTTCTAACTAACACTCAGGTGCTGCTGGTGCTGCTAGACTACTCTCTCAGTAGCCTCGCTCTAAGCAATTCGCCGCTCTGGGATTTAGCAGAGGCGTGGACAATGAGAGGTTCCAGTAGACTGGGACCGTGTGGGAAGCCTTCATGCAGTGGAGGAGGTAGGACTTGGTCTGAGTCCTAACGGAAAGGTCAGGCTTAGATAGCCGGAGTTATTTGGGGCAGGGAGGATAGGATGAGCACCTGCATGTTTGACTGAAGTAGACCATTCATAGGAGGTAGAGCTCGGTTTGTCCTGCCCAGGTCTGGAGAGTGTCACACACTGTCAGCTCTCATACATCCTCCCCAAGGGGGCGGCTCAGAGCCAGGCAGTGAGCAAACAGCCCAGGATTGTGAGCACTTCCTCAGTTATGCTGCGTAGGGCACTCCCTCCCCAACTGGAACTTTCAGGGGCATGTGGCTCTCTGCTTGTCCCCTCCTATTCTCTTGGCTCCCTTGCTCATCAAGTTCAGCTCGCTTCAGCTTTGCAGCTTGCTTTTTCCCTCAATTTGGCCTAAGTCTTCAGGCCTGGATTCTGGCCATTCTTCTCAGACTCAATATTGCTTCCATTCTCCCTGGACAACTGTGCGTCTTTGTCCTCTGTTGTTCTCCCTGCTCTGCTCATCCAGCCATCCGCTCAGTTAGTACTCAGTGGGGGTGAGGGACCTAGTCTACATGCTCAGTCCTCCTCCACATACTCTTGTCTTTGCTGTGTCCCTTATCTCCTGGTCAACCCTCTGTGGCTGCCCATGACAGAAGTGGAAGACAATGTGGGAAGGGCTGGTCAAGCTTGGCAGTCAGGATAAGCAGCCTTGGGTTAATCAAGTTCACTAAAGGCTTATAACTGATGATCCATGACAAAGTCCAATCACAGTGAACTCAAGTCTGGGTAAGAGAGCTGATATCCATCAGGACCCCTTAACATTCTTGTTATTCATGGTTTAGTACTTCCACTCAGTTTTTGGTCATCCTTGGGTGCCCCAGTTGTTCCTTCATCTACAATATGGCCTTCCTCACAAAGAGGAGCTGCCTAAACCACCCAGGAGAGGTCATATGAAATTTTACAGATATCCAGGGCCAACTGTCATTCTCCAGCCCCACAGTAGAACCAGCCCCTGCTACTCCCCCTATGGGCTCTCCTTCTCCAGATCCACATGGCTCCTCCCTCTGGCTGCATGGTCACTGTCCTTGTATTTTATCCCTGGTCTGTGCTCTCTGATTGCCACTTGAAGACCAAGCCATGAGGTCTGTCGGGTCACTGCGGGCACCTGAAGTCACTTTGCTACTATCAGGATGTGGACTCACCCTCATTGTCAGGAGGGCTCTGCATCCTTGGGGAGGTGTTCTGGGTGCTTAGAAGCTGGCCTCAGGTGGAGCATACTTTAGAAGGTCTGATGTACCCTAGGTCCCTTCACACCCAGGGCTTCGATGTTTTCAACCTTCATTTTCCCTCACTGATGGTTCACAGTTCACATTCTGAGCTTGGAGGCTGGCAGGGGAGTTACAGGTGCCCACATATCCCTCAGCTGCTTCTGTCCATCCTATGGAAGTCACCAGATGGTTCACCTGCCAAAAATGAAGCTCACAGTGCCTCACCACCCAAGTCTCCTCCCTCAGTGCCCTTCACAAGTGTCCTGAGTGTTCTGCTTTTGCCAAAACCCCCTGGTCGTGAGATCCGGGGCCACTTTGCAAACCCCAAGAGTGCTGCAGTCCGAAGCCTTTAACTTGGCCTCTTTGTCTCTAAGCAGAGTCAACTCTTATTTGATTTCCTTTTAAAAATGTTTTTTTTGCCAAGCTCCCAAAGGCCAAAGCTGGAACAATTTGAGCAACAAAATAATGAGAGTATTGGATTATAACCTATAGAATAAAATAAATATCCATTAGTGCATACTTACATAAATAAATAATTGAATACATTAGGAAATGGGAAAGAAAGGACAGTAGAATTCTAATCAATACAAAGAATGAGAGAAATTGAAACTCACAATGAAGCAAACACTACAGTAATATTTGCTTCAGATAACATCCACCAATGGACACTAAAATTAGCAGGCCAAAGTTTGAGGAGAAACAGGATATTTATAAAGTCTCAAAGTGTCTCTGTCAAGATTATTAGTTACAAAGGAATAAATCTTAACTTTATAGTGAAAAATCTAGCAGATACCACCTTTACCACATGGTTACAGTTAATATCACAGTCATAAGATATAGGACATTATATGCTCCCTGATACGATGCCCTGCGAAGGTGTATTAGTCAGGATTCTTCAGAGAAACCAAACCATTAGGATTTATTATATGGAGTTGGCTCACACAATTATGGAAGCTGACAAGTCCCAAGATCTGCAGGATGAGCTGGCAAGCTGGAGACCTAGGAGGGACCAGTGTCCCAGTTTGAAGGCAGTTAGGCAGAAGGAAATCTGTCGTCCTTACTCAGGTGAGGGGTCAGCCTTTTTGTTCTATTCAGGCCTTCAACTGATTGGATGAGGCCCACCCACCTTAGGGAGGACAATCTGCTTTACTCAGTCCACTAATTCACATGCTAATCTCATCCAGAAACACCCACACAGACGCACTGTGCTATTTTTGCAACATTTCTGTAAATCTAAAATTATTTTAAAATAAAAATTTAAAAAGGCTTTCTGCCATCAGGTATTATGAGGACTTTTGAATGATGGGATATTTTTATATTCTTTACA
The DNA here is from genome assembly GCF_029289425.2 of Pan paniscus. Classification (NCBI taxonomy): domain Eukaryota; kingdom Metazoa; phylum Chordata; class Mammalia; order Primates; family Hominidae; genus Pan; species Pan paniscus. The sequence continues at coordinate 119,341,795 of NC_073254.2, read as the reverse complement.
TTCATAACTGTCCTGTATGTGTGTACACATATATAATTTTAGATCTGCCACTCAGCATTTTCCACAGATACTAAATTCCACCTATATTTTTGCAGGCACCTTTGAAAACACCTGATTTCTGTTCTCTTTTCCCTTTTGCGTTCTGTGTTCCTTCCTGACAAAATCATCCTTTTGCAAACTTTCACAGCTCAGCCCTCCTGCTCTTCCATATGGTCTTTATCTCTGAGATGGAGATCCATGTGGCACATTGTGGAGACCGAGAGCATCGGCCAGAAGTCAGGAGACCTGGTAGCATTCTCAACCTTGTTCCTTAGTCACTAACTCAAAGTCCTTCCAGTTTTAACATTTCGAAGCCAGATGGCGAATTTTGGCCAGCCATTATATGTGCTATTTGATGTGTGGGTTCAAATGATTTTTTAAATCATTTTTTCTTTATGTCAAAGTCCTGTGTGTTCTATTTCTAGGTTTTCCAAATTTTTATTCATATTTATGTTTTACATTTTGCCTTCAATCTTTGGATTCTACAAGACTTCAAAATTTATGGACTTGACTCTGGCATTTCCCTTAGAGTCCTTTTGAGTAATTCAAGGACAGCAACATTTTCTTTCTCCCCCTCCCCCTCTTTTTTTGACCATGAAGCCATTGTTGCTCTTAAAAAAACACACACACACAACAAAAATCCTGTTTTCTTCTCTCTGAGGCTGTGAGTAGCCCTTCTCACAGTGGTCCTGAAGCCCTCTCATGGCTTCCAGTGTGTGGGTAGACCTGTGTTTGGACTTTGAATGGGTTGAGCCTGGTACAATCCCACAGGGAGGACTGTTTGGCCACCTGGCCAACACCCCCTCCTGCCCTAGCAGGATGGCAGGAGAGCTCCTGTGCAGTTTCCCTCTGCCTGCCTGCATTCACTTAATGCCAGCAGGGGTGCGGTGGAGGCATGGCGCCAGTGGGATGCACCCTCAGGTGTAACACCTTAGGATTTGCTTCTTATGGTATCTGATTTTTCGTTATTATTTCTGTCCGGTTGGTACTTTCTCTGGATTCCCCCCAGTATTTGGATAATGGTGTAAGACTCAAATGATGGAGAAGTTGGTTGACAATAGGAAATAGCTAAGAACTCTAATGTGAATGACTTGATTGTCCTTGCCAGAAAAGGCAATTTGGTTAGGTTCAGCATATTGCCCTACTGTAGGGTATTTCTTGATCTCTATGGCATATATAGAGGAAATGATTTTTAAAAATCACTTTCTGCTTCATTTGTGCTGTAACAGTTGTTACCTTGTGTTCCCACCTCCAGCCATTTCCCCCTCCTGTCTTTCCTGTGCATTGTCATCAGATACTCAGTTTCCTCAGCTTGTCACTCAAGAACGGTGAAAGGGGTAGATATTCCTAGAGTACAGCATGTAGAACCAGGCCAGGCATGTAGTAAACGTGGTATAAGGGTTTGCTAAATAAAAGCAAGAATTGACCCTTACTTTCAAAGAGCTAACAATTTAGCTGGAAAGATAAAATGCACACACACACACACACAAACACACACACACAGACACACACACACACACACACTGTGTATAGAGCATTATGGGAAAAATGTCACTCAAGAAGCCTGAGAGACAAGAGGCAGGATATATCTGCTGTGTGCTCTGCTCAAGTCACCTCAGTTATTCATCTCATTTTATAGTTCAGAAGGTTAATAGGCATTAAATGCTTTAAAGTCCTATAAGGTTGTGTGTGCAAAAGGGAGATGTAAACACAGGACTGTATGAACTGAAAGCTCCTGTTGCCACCAGAAAGCTTTGAAAGCAGGCTGGAGCTGGACCTTGACGGATGGATAGAATTGATTCGAGAGAAGTGGTGAGCACATATAAGTTGTGGGGGCAGAGAGAGGGTGCACAGCATGAGCAAAGGTGTAGCAGTTGGAGGCATAAATTGTGCTGGGGAATGGGGGTGGTCCCCAGGTTTGCTAGGATAAGGGAGGAATGAAGGATACAGCTGGAACATGGGTTGGAGGCAATGTATAATGCACTTTAAGTTCTAAGTTGAGTTTGGACTTCATTTTATAACTCATTTCAAAAGCCATGGAAGGTGTTTGAAAGGGAGTGACATGATTAAAAGAGTGTCTTAGGGCCGGGCGCAGTGGCTCATGCCTGTAATCCCAGCACTTTGGGAGGCCAAGGTGGGCAGATCACTTGAGGTCAGGAGTTCAAGATCAGCATGGCCAACATGGCGAAACCCTGTCTCTACTAAAAATACAAAAATTAGCCAGGCGTGGTCGTGGCTGCCTGTGATCCCAGCTACTTGGGAGACTGAGGCAGGAGACTCACTTGAACCTGGGAGGTGGAGCTTGCAGTGAGCCGAGATAATGCCACTGCACTCCAGCCTGGGCAATAGAGTGAGACTGTCTCAAAAAAAAGTCTTAGGAAGTTGATAGTGTCAGGTGGGATGTGGAAAGGACTGGAGAAAGGGAGGGGCTGTCATGAGTGCTAATGTACATTATGTCATTTCATCCTCACAATAGCCCAAAGAAATAGAAACTCTTAGTTTCATCCCCATTTCCAGATGGGAAAACTGAGGCTGTAGAGGTTACGTGATGATCAGATTCCCACAGTGAATAACGGTGATGCCAGGATGTGAGCTAGGCAGCTCCATCTCCCCTAGTGCTCCCTCCATATGCAGTAGTGTCTAACAGTAGCCTGGGAGATGACTTGGGTCAGTTTTAATAGGTCAAGTGTGATAGTCCGGTGACAAGGCCTGGATGAAGTCAGTAGTGTGAAATGGAGAGATGGGAGCAGTAGTGTGAAACATCCTTTCATGGGATCGTGATGCCAGGGCTGAGCCTGTGACCTCATAGCTACTCTTTACTTACTGTTTTCCGTGGAAGCTGATCCTCAGAGGTGAGAACTTTGCCAGGACCATGTAGCGTCATGGGAAACCTCACCTCCAAACCTCTTAAGGAGCTTAGGCTTCTTGTTTTTCCTGGGGAAATGTATTTAAATTAATAATGTAAGTGCTAATGTTGGCTTTGCTTGCTTTGGGTTACTTTTGAGATGATTTAAGCAAACTTCCAGGTGTTCTTAAGCATCACAGGCTTTACTTGAGTTTGAGACAAGAAGGTTCCCAGAGGTCTGGTGGTGATCAGTTCTCCCTTTTTTCCATGAATGCCCTCCCTCATCTGCTTATTTTGGTATGTTCCCTGTGTTGCTGTTCTATGGGTTGATGTATCACATGATTGCTTAATTCATTTTACTTTTGTTCTATTTTTTTTTAAGCAAAAGGGTGTGCATGTATTTCGACTCTGCAAAGCTTTTTGGTATCAGTAAAGGAATATGTAATAGAATGTGCTAAATGCCATTGTGATGATGTGGGGCAGTGTGGGCCAGCCCATTGACTTCTCTGCTTTATTTACTGCAGGTGATAAGAAGTACATCATGGGGCCCAAGCTTTCCACTCTTGACGCCACTGTCTTTGGACACTTGGCACAGGCAATGTGGACCTTACCAGGGACAAGACCCGAACGGCTGATCAAAGGCAAGCCCTACACTCTTCTTCAGGTTTTGGGGCTTACTGGGGCTGGGTGGGCAGTGGGGTAGCACAGTGGAGAATTCTAGACCAATGCTTTCGTCTTGGGTGTGCTTTATGGAGACACCAGGCATGGTGTACAGGGCTAGGGTTGGTTCTCTGTACTCAGGATACTTTGGGGTGGAAGAGAGACTGGGCTTCTCACCTGCTATCTTGCCCAGACTATGTTCTTAGCAGTGCTGACATAGGTCCTGTGATGTTTTTATGCTAGCGCTTTTCTTCCATCTGCTTACATAGTGGGACTTAAGATTTGTTGCTGAAATAGGGCTTGAATTCCACCTAGTGCCCTTGCTTTGCTGGTCTTCCTTAATTTCCTTTGGGCAATGGGGGCTCCCCACTTTCTGGTATATCCAGCTACATCAACTACGGTGGGCTGACGCTGATGAACTCACTGGCTGTTTCAGATGCTCTGAGTCTAAACTGTTTTTCGATGTTGCACATGTAACTATAAGTACATAGGATTCTGTGCCATTTGCATTCAAGCCACTCTTTCCTCCTGTTCTAACAGAGTGGCTATAGATCATTCACTAAGAGTAGCAGAGCAGCCGGATGCAGTGGCTCACGCCTGTAATCCCAGCACTTTGGGAGGCCAAGGCGGGTGGATCACAAAGTCAGGAGTTCGAGACCAGCCTGGCCAACATGGCAAAACCCCATCTCTACTAAAAATAGAAAAATTACCTGGGCATGGTGGCATGCACCTGTAATCCTGGCTACTCAGGAGGCTGAGGCAGGAGAATCTCTTGAACACAGGAGGCGGAGGTTGCAGTGAGCCAAGATTGTGCCACTGCACTCCAGCCTGGGCGACAGAGCAAGACTCCGTCTTAAATTAAAAAAACAAAACAAAACTAGTAGAGCTAAAAAGTTCAAGACTGGGAAAATGAAAATGTCAACAAATACTTTGTGAGTCTAGTGCTTTCCGAAGTATTATTATTATTATTTTTTATTTTTGAGACAGGGTCTTGCTCTGTCACCTAGGCTGGAGTGCAGTGGTGCAATCTTGGCTCACTACAACCTCCGCCTCCCGGGTTCTAGAGATTCTCCTGCCTCAGCCTCCTGAGTAGCTGGGATTACAGGTGTGCACCACCATGCCCGGCTAATTTTGGTATTTTTAGTAGAGACGGGGTTTTGCCATGTCGGTCAGGCTGGTCTTGAATGCCTAACCTCAAGTGATCTGCCCACCTCGGCCTCCCAAAGAGCTAGGATTACAGGCATGAGCCACCACGCCCGGCCGCCCAAAGTATTATTTATGTTAATTTTGACCAAAGAAACACAATCTTAGTACTTTTTTTGTGTAATGTGTACCTTGGATGTGAGGCCTATCAGAATTACAAGAGATATGAGAGGGGAAGCTAAGGAGCAAGGATACATAGAACCAGTGCTAGGGGATGAACATATATGTGTGGGGTGGGTGTGGGGTTGTAGCCAGAAGTAAAATTCATGGTGGAAATGGCATACGGAAAGATAGCTCACCTTGGATTGATGTGCCAGGGACCAGATCTTGGGGTGTGTGTGTGTGTGTGTGTGTGTGTGTGTGTGTGTGGTGGGGTAGGGTGGTGGGATATACAGATGGTTCCTGACTTATCATTGTTTGACTTATGATTGTTCAACTTTGAGGTTGTGAAAAACAATACTTGTTCAGTAGAAACTATACTTTGAATTTTGATCTCTTCCTGGGCTGTCCATTTGTGTGGTGCAGTACTCTCTTCTGGTGCCGAGTGGTGGCACTGAGCCACAGTTCCCAATCAGCCATATAATCATGAGGGTAAACAACTGATACTGTATAGTGTGCTGTGTTGCCAGATGATTTTGCCTTACTGTAGGTTAATGTAAGTGTTCTGAGCACGTTTAAGGTAAGCTAAACTAATGTATGATGTTTGGCAGGTTAGAGGTGTTAAATGCATTTTGGACTATATATATATATATATACACACACACACACACACACATATACATATGTACATTTACATATACATATATATTTTAATGGGGTCTTGCTCTGTTGCCTAGGCTAGAGTGAAGTGGCATGATTATGGCTTACTGTAATCTCAAACTCCTGGGTTCAAGTAATCCTCCTGTCTCAACCTACTGAGTAGCTGGGACTTCATGAGTGAGACATCATGTCCAGCTAATTAAAAAAAAAATTTTTTTTTAATAAATGAGGTCTTCCTGTGTTGCCCAGGCTGGTCTTGACATCCTGGCCTCAAGTGATCCTCCTACCTCAGTCTCCCAAGTAGCTGAGATAACAGGTATGAACCACTGTGCCCAGCTGACTTATGATATTTTTAGCTTTCAATGGGTTTATGGAGATGTATCCCCACGTAAGTCGAGGAGCATCTGTATGTGGCAGCCAGGGCCTCTGGGAGAGGCTTCCCCTGCATAGTTGCATGGGAACTGTTTGAGGCAGTACCTAAGCAAGTGCCTGGGGGCCAGGGATGTGGGGATCAAAGTTCAATATTTAGGTTTGGGGAGGAGGGTTGACAAGAATTAATCAAAATGTTTATGCCCAACTGAGCAGGCTGGGTATGTAGATGAGAGACCAGTAGAATAGCACATAGAATGCTCTTAATAAATGTCGGATGGATAGCTGGATGGGTCAATGGATGGATGGATAAATGGATGGACAGATGGATGGGTGAATGGATGGATGGATGGAACCAAGCAAGGCAGAATCATACAAGAAACTGAGGCAGGCAAGCAGTCATGTGTGGTGGTCATGAAGATGGGTGGGGAAGTGGTGGAGCCTGTAGCTCTGTGTGTGTGTGTGTGTGTGTGTATGTGTGTGTGTCGATTCATGTGCATGCCCAGGAGGTTAGACCAGGCTGACGCCAGCAGCTCTCACTCTCCAGATCCTCTTATTGGTGGGGACAGAGCTCCAGATACATTATCAGACTTCGTTGGAATGGGTCAGGCATTGATCGAAGGTTTTCTGGAAGTTCAACTGAGTGGGACTAGGGATAGTATGGACTGTCATTTAATTTCCTAAATGGTCATTATGAGGCTGTTCCTTGTTTTGCAATACATTGGAACTTCTCTAAACTAAATATGTTATCACATTGGTGAGGTTTGTGGCATTTAAAATATTAGTTTCCCTTTAATTTAATCACATTTTCCATAGTCGTCTAAAAGATGTTGATTCCTTTTAGTTCATTTAGGGCTGTGTTTTATATCCATTCTCTGTTCCTATTATTTCCTACTTTATTCCCTCCATCCTCCTACCATACCACCCTTACACACCCACATGTATGTACACTCACATCTACTCACATGCTCTATACAACCCCCCCACACACTCACTTGTACAGATATACCTACACTTCTACCCAAACACATCCCTACATACACACATGTGTGTACATACACATACAAATGTGCACACACACACTGTTGTGGTCATCTGTTACTTAGTCTGAAGTATTTAGGGACCCCATTATCAGTGGAACTCACAGACTCTACAGAATTTTTTCTTTCAGAAATAATGCATTTTTTGTTGTGATTTGGCCCTTTTCTCTATTACTTCCTGAAAGGACTTGAGGCATTTAGTGTTCTTTTAAAAGAAATGATCAGCCTTTTGGAGGATTGATTTTGGGCCTCATGCACATCTGGGGAATCTGACACCATCATCTGCACGGGGCTTTTGGCACATTGTTGTATGTACTTTGATTCTTTTTTTTTTTTTTGAGACGGAGTCTCGCTCTGTCGCCCAGGCTGCAGTGCAGTGGCGCGATCTCGGCTCACTGCAAGCTCCGCCTCCCGGGTTCACGCCATTCTCCTGCCTCAGCCTCCCGAGTAGCTGGGACTACAGGCGCCCGCTACCACGCCCGGCTAATTTTTTTGTATTTTTAGTAGAGACGGGGTTTCACCGTGTTAGCCAGGATGGTCTCGATCTCCTGACCTCGTGATCCGCCCGCCTCGGCCTCCCAAAGTGCTGGGATTACAGGCGTGAGCCACCGCGCCCGGCCTACTTTGATTCTTAAAGTAGCTTCCAGCTTTCCCTGGGTGCTGGTGTAGCATGAATTATTAAAGTCCACAGGGATCTCTAAATCCCATTTTAGGCATTAGTTCCATACCCCTTCTAAATCTCTGGAGGGGAGCTGATAACATGCAGCCAAACTACTACTGCTGTAATTTGCTCTCAACCTCTGTCCCTGCCTTTGCTGTCTCTGTGGTAGAGACTTTCTCAAGAAGTAACATGAGAAGGGTTAAGTGGAAACAAGTAGCCTGGAGATTTTAGAACTGGGTGAAACCCAGGCATGTAAGTGGCTCGGATTCAGGCAGTTTTCTGCTTTAGCTTTGGAACGGCAGAAGCACCACTGGCCTTGCCTCATTGTGAGTGTGTTTGGATGAATATTAGTTTTTTGGTCCAACATATTATTTATAAAGCCACACAAGCTACTTCTGGAACCATGTAGAATAGTATGAAATTTTCCTTCAGTTAGATGAGCAGGAGGACAGGCTTTGAATATACATATGTGTGCATATGTCTATCTAGATAGACATATAAATATGAATAATAATTTGCTTACTGAAGAAAATTTAGAAAAGATAGAAAAGTTTTAAAAGAATAAAAAATAACTTGTGACACCATCTTTCACAGAGAACAATTGCTGATATTGTGGTATGTATGTAATCTTTTATCAAGTGTAAGTATGTATATATATATATTTTAAGCTGGGATCATAATGTTGATACAATTATAACCTAAAGTTTTAAAATTAACTGTATTTTGGCCATTTCCCTTGTCATGAAATATTCTTCAAAATGGTATTTTTAATAGTTGCATAATATCCTATCCTATGGCTATATGGTAATTTATGTGATTAATCTATTTCTGGACTTGTGGGTTGTTTTAAATAACTTTTACTAATATTCTATAGTGAATATTGTTATAAATATATACTCTTGCTCATCTCTGATTATTTCCTTAGGGTACATTTCTTGTTCGGTAATTACTGTCTCAAAGGGCATAAGCTCTTGGTCTACATGGCTAAATTGCTTTCTAGAAAGATTATACAATTTATATTCTCATGAGCAAAGTCTGAAAGTACTTCCAATTTTTGCTCCTTGATTAGGGTTGAATATAATTTATTTTGAAATTTTTGCCATTTTATACTGAAAAAATCTCAGTTTTATTATTAGCAACATTCCTAATGTGGAGTTAGATTTGATATTTTCATCAGGGTTCTTATCAGAGAATTGCATGTGGATTGGGGCACTCCTTAAAACAGATGTGGAGAGCTTAAGAAAGCTGAGAAAAGTGAAATTGAAGCCATGATGGGTCAAGAGCTCTGCAGCGTGTCTGCATGTCCTCCAGAGTCCTATCAAAACCACAGACCTTAATGCTATTTTCTGAATGAGGAGGAGCTCAAACTTCTGTGCTCTAGGAAAAACCTCATTCAGCAACTTTCACCAGCAATTATTTATTTTACTTGAATGTCCTTTTTACTTAATACTTGATAGATTAAAAAGTGGAAAAAATGCTGCATCTCCTTGACCAGCATGTAAATATCTCCTCACTCCTGCACTCTTACTATTCTCCATCTGGAGGGAAGTGTTCAGGAAGAGGTTGTCGTGAGGAGATTTGGGTTTCAGGAAAGGGCTGGAACGAATGACCTTGGCCTGTTTTTGTATTTGGAGATCTGTGAATTAATATTTTTTAGCTTCGAGGAGACAAGGCAAAGGGGGTGTTTTCATTACAGTATTCAAGTATTTTAGGAACTTTTCTGAAGAGGATATATGCTCAGTGTCCTCCATGCCTGCATGACAGATGCTAGAAGGAGCAACCAAGGGTGTAGTCAGCGCCTAGCATGGATCTGGAACAGGGAGGTGCTGAGTAAATACCTGTAGAGTAAATGAGTGTGTTTGGATGTTGGCCTATGTTTTCCAAGTTATTTGCTGGTTTGTGACCAAGGGCTGGCAGGTGCTGCTGCGAGACATTGGCATGCTTCTCTCTCACCCGCATTCCTGCCTTGTATGATTGGCAGCTGGGAGAACGTTAGTTCTGGATTCTGGGTTTGGTTGACAATGTTTTCAGCATCAAGTTGTACAGAATGTTTTGATTATTAGAGAAATTAGAGGAATACAGGAATATAAAATGCATCACTTTATTCAAAGAGCAGGGAGGGCATTCCCATTTGAGAAACTTTAACAGAAAGGTTCTTTATTCTATCTGGGATTATCTTCTGGGTAGGCGGGCATTCGGCTTTCTGATAAATATCCTCTCAAGTTGTCTGAGAATATCACTTTGTTTCTTACCAATTGATTTTATTGGATTTTTAAATTTGAAAAGTAATACATGATGGTTACAGTAAGTTGAATTACAAAGGTATAGTTTAAAAAGTTTATGGCCTTCTCCTCATCCATGTCCAATATTATTTCCACAGAATAATCAATATTAAGGATTTAATGTAAATCCTTTTGTGCCTTTTTCATGTACAGATTTGCATAGCATATCTAGGTGTTTCAGTTTGTTTGTTTTCACTGTTTTTAAACTAAATTGAATTATACTATACACATTATCTATAACTTGTTTTTTTCACTTAACAGAATATCATATCATTTTAACAGCTTCACAATATTCTATAGCATAGATGCACCTTAATTTATTTCATCAATACCTATTGATGGAGATTCAGGCTGTTTTCATCATTTACTTCTTTTTTTTTGCTTAAAAAAGCTTCATTTGATATCCATGTACATATATCTTTACATACCACTGCTTTTATTATAGTTGAATAGAGTACTAAAAGTGAAATCCTGGGCCAAGAGATATGCACATTTAAATTTTTGATAGATAACATCAGATTACTTTCCAAAACAGGTTATAGCAATGTATGCCTCTGCCAGCCATGTAGTACAATGCCTGACCCTCCACATCCTACATCCTCATCAGCATTGGATGTTATCAGACTTTTTTTTTTACCAGTCAAGTAGATGAAACTGTTATCCGATTGTTGAGTACACTTTGAAGAAATGCAGTTTTTCTATTATTTTGCAAACTTATGTCTTCTGTATAGGCTTTTTTTTTTTTTTTGAGATAGAGGCTAACTCTTATCTCCCAGGCTGGAGTGCAGTGGCAGGATCTCGGCTCACTGCAGCCTCTGCCTCCCTGGTTCAAGTGATTCTCCTGCCTCAGCCTCCCAAGTAGTTGGGACCACAGGCGCCTGCTACCACAACCGGCTACTTTTTGCATTTTTTAGTAGAGATGGGGTTTCGCCATGTTGGCCAGGCTGGTATCGAACTCCTGGCCTCAGGTGATCCGCCCACTTCGGCCTTCCAGAGTGCTGAGATTACAGGCATGAGCCAGTGTGCCCGGCCTGTATAGGCATTTATATTAACACAGGCTTATCACACACACACACACACACACACACACACACACACACACACACACACACAGACACTCCACACAACCTGTTTCTGCTGCCACCTTTTTCTGTTCTTTTGTCCAGTAGCATGTTAAGTGGCTCAGCTGATGGTGAATCTAGCCACAGAAAGGGATAGGCAAAGCCAGAAAAAGATAAAACCCAACTATAGATGTCCACTCTCTGTTTCACTCTTTATCATGGGCAGGAATTGAGGAGTGTGTGGGCTCCCAGCTCTTGCTCATCAAAGCAAACCCTTTCTCAACTACATGTTGGAATGATCACTTCTTTTATGATAGCTCATTGCCATTAAGGGGTGGCACCTGTCTCCTCATAAGTCTTGAGACCTCAAGAATAATTACAGAAAAATATTCCATGACAGGTAGTGCAATACTATTAATTCCCAGGCCATGCTGTCAGCTCATCAGTAGAGGGTTGAGTGGAGGTGAAGGGCATGAGGACTAACGAGGTTAATATGAATTCAACAGGTGAGTGAAGCACTTTACATGCCTGGCACACAGTCAGGACTATGTAACTGTCTGCTATTATGATTATCAATTTTTATTATTGCATACTGAAGTGGTATTAATGTCACATGATCACAGAGCAGACACCTCTTCTGGAGAAAGGTGAAGAAACAAGCCTGTAGAAAGAAAAGCCATCAATGAAGTGATATTCATAGATCCTGTGGATCTTGTGAATAGGTTCTGATTTTCTGTAGGAAAAGCTAGTAAGGAATGGATTTGATTGAGTCAAACAGGGCTGTCCCCAGGTCCTACTGTGAAGTGACTGTATTTCATCTTGGATGTCTCTTTACCTCCCCAATTAGATATTTTTTTTTCTCTTGCTGCTGCCCTCACATCTTTATTCAATTCTTGGTCCCCTGGGATTGGCAGCGATACCTGGTGAGGCGTTTCATGACTGTCCCCATGAGGGAGAAAGTAAGTGAAGGTTTTCCATGCTGCATCTCCTCAAAAGGAGCAATGGTGTTGACTTCTCAGTTTCTGGCTCCTGAGCATGTGCACAGATATCTTCTAGAAGAGAATAGATTTTTACATAGTGGGGGTTGAGCTGTTATAGTTTGAGAAGACTGGAAATGGTGACCTGGAGCCAGTACATGTCCGTGGGATCCATGAAGCAGGGGGATTTGCTTTGTTATGTTTTGCAGGGGATGTAAGTAAAACAGCAATCAAGTTTTGAAAAATTTTAACACGAGAAAATGTTTACAATAATGTTACAGGAGATAATATGTAATAATAATGGCAATAGGTAAATAGAAAAAATACTGAAAGAAGTTACACCAAAACGTTAATTGTGATTATCTTGGATCGATGAAATCATGGGTACTTTTTGTTTTCTTCTTTATGTATTTGTACAGTTTGTCTATACAGACTAATTCTAATTTTCCAAAATGAGAATATGTTATTTTCCTTAACAGAAAAATAAAATAGAGTAGTGACAGACTATAATCAACAGAACCATTAATATGGAAACAACCTAAACGACCTGTGATAGGGGATTCATAAAGACAAACTGAAGCTATGGTACAGCCATATAACATAGTGTGCACTTATCACTGTGATCAGAGTGTGACATTCGAAGATTTTTATTATACGTTGTTAAGTGGAAAAACATAGGATAGGAAAAAGAATATATAGTAAATCCTATATAGCACATGTAAATATATGTAAATGTATATGTAAATATGTACCTTTCTGGAAGAACATAAATGAAAATGTTATGGGGAATGGGATTATTGGTAATGCTTTTATTTTTTGCTTATCTGTTTTTTCTAATTTTCTGCACTAAAACATGGATTGTTTACACAATAAGTGAATGTTTATATAACTTAAATCCAAAGACATTCTTAGAGTAATAATGTCCTATAAGAGATAGTAGCAAATCATATATTTATAAGCAGTGTTGCCATCTGCTGGATCAGAGGGAGAAACTCACCCTCTTTCTTTCTTTTTCATTTGGAATTAGGAAATGAAGGCCAGGTAGAGTGGCATGTTTCAGATAAATGCCTAGACAGTAATAGTGACTTAACACAAGAGTTCTTTTGATTCACATAAAAAAGAAGTAATCTAGTGACCGAGTGGGACCCGGATCCTGAGTACCGCTGTTCAATTTCATGTAAAAATTTAAAAATATCTTATACTAAGTGTGTTTGCAGGCACACTTATCCATAAAGACAATTCTGAGTTATCCATTTTATGGATTTTTTGGGGGGAAAGGTTTATGTCCTAACATAACTTTTTTCAGCTGCTTGGCATGGTACTCAGCCCACAGCAACACTGCGAAAATTTGTGGAGTAAATGATTACTTCTGGCTGACTTAATGCAACCAACAGTTTGATGTATTTTTATGGAATATAAATTAATTTATATATGAACCAATCACAGCATTAACTCTCTTGATATGTAAACATAAAATAATAAAATGCTTCCTAAAGCCAAATGATGGTAGTTTATCTGCCATTTTGGATAAACTACCTTGCCACTTCTCGTCATCATCGGACTCACTTCTTCATTTCATTCAGCCCACTCACTGAATGTAACTTTTCTCACTCACCGTTTTTATTATGTGCATAAAAACCTAAATATTTTCACAGTATCTCTATGGAAAAATACTGGTAATGTTTACCTTCCCCATTATTCCAGTTTCCCAGAAAGCCTAGTGGCTGGATGTCATAGTTTGGGCCGCTGTTGCAAAATGCCATAAACTTGTTTGCTGGTAAACAAGAGGAATGTATTTCTCACAGTTGTGGAGTCTGGAAAAGTCTGGGAAATGCAGGATCATGGTGGGAAATGCAGGATCACGACTCTGGCCCATTCAGGATCTGGCGAGGGCCTGCCTGGGGGAGGGACCACTTCCTGCTTCCTGGACACAGTGCTGTCTTGCTGTGTCCTCACATGGTAAAAGGGGGAAGGCAGCTCTCTCAGGCCTCTGTTATGAGGTACTAGTACCACGAATGAGGGCTTGGGCCTCATGAACGAACCACCTCTTAAAGGCCCCACCTCCTTAGACCATCACATTGGGAGTCAGGATTTCAACATTGGAGTTTTGGGGCAACACAGACCATAGAAGTGGTAGACTGCTGCCTTTGAGAACTAATCCTTGCTTTCCCTACCACACTGCAGGTGAGCTGATCAACCTTGCCATGTACTGTGAGAGGATAAGGAGGAAATTTTGGCCAGAGTGGCACCACGATGATGACAATACCATCTATGAGTCTGAGGAGAGCAGCGAAGGCAGCAAAACCCACACCCCGCTGCTGGATTTTAGCTTTTACTCAAGGACAGAGACCTTTGAAGATGAGGGAGCAGAAAACAGTTTTTCCAGAACCCCAGACACAGATTTTACTGGACACTCACTCTTTGATTCGGATGTGGACATGGATGACTATACAGACCACGAACAGTGCAAGTGACGTCCAGCCTCACTGACCCTCTTCCTTGGGACCTGCCACTCCCTGGGTCGGTCCATTTTCCCAGGTAGCAATCCATCCGAGCTGGGAGGAGATCTTCGTGCTTGGCACAGTTTTCACATGCTAACTGGACTATAGCAGCCTTATTTCTTTTTTGTACAAACAAAACACAGAACCATTCAGATGACTCCATTGAAAACAAACAGGCAAAAAATAATGTCAGCATGGTTCCTGAAATCCATTTTTGTTTTCATTAGAAAACTATTAATAATATTGTGTGGTAGAGCAGGTGTAAGAGCTGGTTGTCAGCTGATAGTTTTTATGATGATCCTCTTCAACCTTGAGGTCTTAATTGTGAGATGGATTCTTGAACCTCCTTCCTCCACCAGGATTTGAAGTAATGAGAGATATCATCAGAAAAATGTTTTACGGTGGCTGCTTGTACTTTATGTGTGTATATTGTATGTTGAGACATAAGTCAAATAAAATCCACAGATATTAAACGAACACCTACTATGTGCAAAGCACTGTGCTAGATGCTAATCAGTATACATTTTATTCTAAGCCCTGCCAGTGACTAGCTGTGTGATTTTGAGCAAATCTCTTATTAACTATTGTGTGCCTCATTTCTCCCACCTGTAAAGTGGGGATGACAGTACTCTCCACCTACCTACCTCACAGGGGTGTTGTGGGGATTCATGTGGTAACATTCGTACGGCGCTTTAAACCTCTTAGAAGTGGTGCGACATAAACACAGCATTTTATTCTTTATTGCACTTCATGCATGTGAAGATTTGAGGGCAAAGGAATTCCATATCCAGGCAACCACCACCACAGTCACCTGCAAAAGCTGAGCAGATGAAATACACACAAAGGTACACTTAGGACTTTGTCATGATTCCTTTCTGTAATCTTGGCTGAATCAAAATCTTTTGTTCAAAGAACATTGGAAATGTTTTTACAAATTATCGACAGCTACAAACAGTCTTCAATTCTACCATGTATTTGCAGAAAAGTGGTTCTTTCATTGCCTGAACTCACCCTGGCGTGTTCTGTGTTGACTCCAGGGTGTTACGTTGCCTATGTTTGATTTATTTGAGAAGAATAAATCTCAGGTATACGGCAGGTTTCATAGAGTTGAAGGGAAAGTATTTCATTGATTTTTATAAGCAGAAGCCTGCCAACTTGTAATGTCTTTTTGAAAACAAACCTTGCAAAGATGTATTGAAAAGATGAAGTAGCAAGAGGATACTTGTATCAAAGCACTCGGTGCAGTGTTAGACTATATGCAGTTTTATTAATGCAACTTTTCTGGTGTTTTCAGCCACTGCCCAGTGAGAGGACAGCAATGCTGAGAACAAGTCTTAATGTTTTTGCTGTCTCATCCCTGTTCTCTCTCTCTCTCCCTATAGTATTCAATGAACTGTTGGCTTACCCATATTTGTGAAGGCACTCTATTTCTAAAGATGAAGTTGTTGTTGTTGTTGTTGTTGCTGTTTTGACTTAGGACATTTTCCAGGGAAATATGGGGCAGAGATCCTGGGTGACGGCTGTGAGATTTGGGCTAGGAGAGCCAAGATTTACAATTGCAAACAAAACTGCTTTGCTTCTGACCAACATAAGGATTGCTCATTATGGGGTTAAAGAGGCACTTCTTAAAATACAGCAACTTCTGAGAAATCCATGCACTTTACTTGAAAAAAAAAACAACCTCTTTTTGAATATAGCATTTGCAAAACAATCTTAAAAGGCTGCTGTAGATTCACAAAGAGGTAAAGGGAGGAGAGTTTTTCAGGCTGCTTACCACTTAAGCAATTGTGTAGAGCATGTGTAACTGGGAATATGTGCTGAGATACCCTAAGTTAGAAATTCTTATTCCATGGGAAACTTAGTTGTTAATATCTTATTAAAACCATTCTTATTTAAAGGGACTGTTTGATGCCTAATTAGAATGTGGTGGAGAAGATATGAATGGATAAGCCTGTTTGAGGCTCCAGCATCATTTGGGAGGACTGTTTGCCTCCCCTCTCTCTAGCAAGTGTGTTTTAAGGCCAACTGGTGGCATTTCTGTGTGACTAGGGAGACTCCTGGACTGAAAATATGAATATAATGAACAGGTGGACTGCAGACCTGTCTCCACAAAGCATGGGTTGTCCTTTTCCCACCACATTTTAGCAGAAAAGAAATGTATTTCAATTTTTTTCTATGAACAATCTATCTTACTATACAGTACCAAGTGTGATGTATTTTCTCTCAAAGGATGATTAAGTTATGAGAATGTAGATTCATGTATGTTTTTAATTTTATATTACTTGGAATACAAGTATGTAGAGAACCAACTTTGAAAATGAAGTTGTAAAATAAGTCATTCCATCCAGGTACCTCTTACAGGGGCATGAATGGACATTGCTATCTGGAGTCTTGGGCAATTGCCTGACAGCATATAACTGGGCATCAACATTTTGTAGGTGTTAATTTGATTTAGAGCCCTAGAATATGCCCCCGCTTTACTTTCCCAAGGTGGGTTATGCAAACAAAATAACCAAGACAAAGTCACCATAGTGTGAGACTTTATCCGGAAGGATTTAATTTTATGTGCTTCATTCTTAAGCTACCCAGATTTGAAATGTTCTCCAATTTCATGAACAGGTGCTAATTATAAGAAAAAACAATAAGAAGTTAAGGGACATTTTGGTCATCTGGCTTCTTGTTCAAGTTCCGTGTTTCCTTTTTGCTGGAAGGTAACTTGAAGTATGTGATCTTTAATGTTAACAGATGCTTTTGGTTGGACAACAGACCCATAGGCTATTCGTTCTTTTTTTACCTCTCATTGTAAAAGTAAATCAAGCTCTTGCATCCACCTCTCTTTGCCCATCTGTACCCCCACTCAACAAGATTAATGAGCAGAATCATTGAGCTTTACTTTCCATCAGAACAGATATAAGGACAATCTATATTTATGCAAAGATGAACTATATTGTCAGCATTTACCAATTTGTTGTTGTTACATAATGAATTGTAGAAAGTGACACTACCAAGGCTGTGGGCTACCCAGGAGACTAATCACGGACTTGGAACAACTTGGACTTGAATCAAACTGCAGTCTACTCCTCAAGTGAGCCCTGCCCAAGTATACTGTGGTGTTAGGGTATATTTTTGTGAAATAGCTAAGGTTCAAGGAACAGACATACTAAGGATTTTGGCCTTGTGGGTCTTGCTTAGATTTGTTTGAGAGATAATGTAGAGTCATAGAAATGTATAGCTGTGCTAAAAATTAGCTGTAGAAAGCACCTTATTGACTCAGTGTCACACACATACTTATTTGAAGGGCAGGACCAAAAACTGAGGTCAATATGGTTCTTTCCATTACACCACGTTGCCCTTGATGGTTTCTTTCTATTACACCACCTTGCCCTTGATGGTTCTTTCCATTATACCACTGTGGCTTTGTTGTCTTATAAAATGCATGTTACCTGAGAAGTCACCCTGTGTTCAGACAACCAGCACATCTCCAGCCATTCCCTGGTTGGAATCCTACTTCGCTTTTGTCCATGTCCTGTCAGCCTGGTCAAGACCAATACAAGAGACTTCTCATCAGTGCAGGGCATTGCTAGGCTCTGAAGAATAGCAAGATGGATTCCCAAATCACCAAGACTCCTCATACTTCCTTATGTATCTTTTAAAGAACCCATGTCCATTCCCTCACTTGCTGAATATTTACAGAGCACCTACCCTGTGCCTGAGATCTACACTGGTTGTAGAGTGGCAAGTAGAACAGCACAGAACTCTGATTTCAGGGCATCCCCTTTTGCCTAGACTTCTCTAGCCTCTTTTACGTACTTGGTCATTTCCCTGTTCCATTCCATCCACTACAAATGGATTAATCTTTCTAAAAAGCTCTTTGGCCCTGATGGGGTGTGGCGTTGCCTCAGGGTGAGGGGGGCTACTCCTTAGGGTCTGGTGTTTTCACCTTTGTTCACCTTGTCTCCATAGCTCCTCCATGGGAGCCATCCAGTGCAGCCAGGTTGATCCATTTGCCATTGCCTAAAAAAGCCTCATGTGGCCCACCTCTGTGCCTCTGCTCATGCCAGTCCTTCTCCTGAAATGTTCTATTCTCTGCTCCACTGGCCCAAGTCATGCCCATCTCTCAAGGTCTGACTTCGTCGGCTTCACATGAAGGCTTCCCAGCTGATTATAATCTCTTCCTTTGAAAACGAAGCACTCATCACTTCCTTCCCTGAAGGTTGCATGGGAAAGATGCTCAGAGAGTGAGTCACATACCATTAAACAGTGAATTTTCACTTTTTGTTTGTCAGGAACTCCACTGATAATCTAACGAAAGTTCTATACCCTATTCCCAGAAAAACACATATATGCAAATACATAAAATGTTACATATAAATTCAGGAAATTTAGAGACCTCCTGAAATTATCCATGGTTTCCTCAGGGGGTTAATGGACCCCAGTTAAAGAGTCTTGTTCCCAAGAGTCTTTAAATGTTATCATTGTGTTTGTTCTTGTTTTTAACACAGCCAGAGAGAAGAAAAATTAGTACAGGCTATGCAAGCAAAAGTAATCTCTATTATCCATGTTCAGTATGTCTTGAGTGACAGAAAAGAAGAAAGAAGTGCTCTTAGGTTATTTGAGAAAATTTTGTTTTGGAGGTTTGGAATTTTGAAAGTCATAGGATTTTGTTGTTGTCCTTGTCATTTATCTTTTAACCACCCCCAAAATTGATTTATCAAAATGAGTTCAGGGCCAAGTGTGCTTCATTTCAGCCCTGAAACCCACCACTTCTGCATGGATAGGGCAACCAGCCTGGGCTGAAGGTGGGAGAGAAGAGGCTGGATTTTTCTTCCTTAAAGAAGAAAGGTCTGCACAATCAGGTTTTCCTGTATTCGTTTATTCATTCATTCATAGAACAATTGTTGAGTGTATTTTCAATAAAAGGTTGGTGGCTTTTGTTGATAGGGAACAACTCAGGTTATTCTTCTTTCTTTCTTTTAGGGTTTTTTTTTTTTTTAAACAGAGTATGTTATTTTATTGTTCCTGACTATGACCCAGGATCCTTTGTTCTCCTTTATATGCAGTGCTATTTAAGTCAAACTAGAACTGATAAAAGTACACTCAATGACGAATACTTCCCAGGATAAATGCTGGGCTCTGGGAACCCATCTTTAACAGGTCCAGGGATCAATTGCATGTGATTGGGAAGTGCTTGACCTTTATTCAGTTGCTTCCAGTGGTCTGGATATAACTTGGGAAGTTCAAAAGGATCCCCTTGGTGGGTGAGGAGGGAGGGGCCTCTTACCTGTAAGACTCTTGCTAGTGTCAGGCGTGGATGCGAACATCTGTGGCATGTTTTCCTCATCTGAATTCCTTACCCAGAAACTCAGATTTTTGGTCCCTGACTTTCAAGAATATCTTAAGGATATTTAAGTTTCCTTAATCTTTGAGATGAGACTGCTGGAACCAGCAACGTTAGCCTTGCCTGTTAGAGATGATTACAGAGGGCATTGAAGCATAGATTTAAAAAAAGGGGCTCAGCTGTTTTGGAGCTGACAGGGTGACCTCCTCAACCATTCTGCTTTCGCCGAAGCAAGGAACTTGTCCCCAGACCTAGACCCTCTAAAACTCCTGCTATTGGCTGGACCATGACAAACTAGGATGCTCAAATTTCATAAGGATGATTGCCTTAAATTGTCAAATTGGTAGACAAATAAAGGGGACCATTGCAATAATAAAACGAATAACCTACAGATATGGTCTAGCAGCACCAAACTGACCATTTCAGTAGGAAAACAAGTCATCTGGAGTAAAAGATGGATATGGTACTTTGGTGTTCTGTACACAATAATTTTAGCAAAGAATTTAATGGCCATCATGCACTTTTGAAACAATCCACTAACCATAAAGCAATATATGTGTATCATAATCAGTTAACTTTATAAAAAGTTGTGCTACTAAATGTGACTAATTCACCTCCCACCCCCCATTGGCATGCATTTATTTTTATTTATTTATTTGTGGCTCTGGAATAGAGTAACTTTCACTTATTAGTAATGCTTAAGCTTTTTTCCTTATTTAATATCTTTTGTGTTTTTAGTTACCCCATGGCTTCTAAAAAAATAAGATCCAACTTCTGAATTGCCATGTTAGTTAATGGTGGCTAAACAGATAGCAAAGGGAATATAATATAATTGTTCATTGAGGGCTAAAAAAGAGGAATGCTCTGAATATTTACTGTCTTCCTCCTCTTTAAAAAATAATCAATGACTTTCCTCTTTCATTGTTCAGAATCAGAAATGTTCTTTCGTATTTGCTTCTCTTCTACAAGAGATTATATTTGGCTTATTAAAATATAAACCATGTCCAAATGATTGTATTTTTATCTTTAACAAATTATGCCTGGGATTTGTTTTTTACAGAAATAAGGCTAAAGGCTTCTGCTTCAGTAGGGGTGACATGTTTACTCCTGTAAAATGATTTTAATGTTACTCCCGTCAAAATGATTTTATTGCAAGTAATAAGTCTTGTGGGATCAGAACAAGCTTATTGTAAACACATGTTTTTTTCCCAGTGATCTACATCATGCCAAATGTCTGACAACTCAAATGTTGATGACAGCGATGGTTTTTCTATGGTGATGTTTGGAAAACTGAGGGTCTGAGTCCCTCATTTGATGGTATTAGAATTTAACTGAGTAGGAGGAGAGAAGAAAACAGTAACAAATGTCAAAGTTTCAAGCAACCATGTGGTATGGCTGTGGTAGAGATGTATCAGGCAATTGAAAGTTTTCTAGGTGGTGCCATCTTGCTAAAATAATAAAAAGTACAGGTTTATAAATCAAAAACAAGTGCAATCTATGTAGGGAAGGATTGTCTATGGATATACAAGTGGCCAGTGCAGGAAGTGAAGTAACATTTATCTTTATCTTAATTTCTATGCTCATGTCCCCCATTCCCCTTCTGAAGCCAGGCCTGGGACCTTAGATAGCAGCTTAGAGGGTCTGGCCCTGATACATTTACTCCTTTAATTTTGGAATTTCCTTCTAGTCTCTCAAGAGTGTTTGTGGCATATATTTTTCATTTTATAAATATAAAATTGTACATAGTAATGTACATTTTGTTTTAGAGAAGTCTTTTAAATGTTTGCAGACAGCCCAGATCGTCCATCCCTATTTAGGCAGTGGTCTCCAAACGTTTATGTTTATTCACCCTATTAGTAAAACTTTCTGAGCATGCCCCTCCATGTATGTATTTATGATATATATGTATATATGTATACACTGCTATATATGTATATACTGTTTTACTGATGTAAACATTAAAAACCATAGCAAACATAGACATTTTAAAAGTATATTTTCTGGTCCTCAATGGAGTTTAGAGAATGGGACAAGGGGTCTTTAGGCGTAGCACCCAGATGCCTGTAATTGATTAGAGAATGTGTATATACCATTTGTGGCAAAGCAGATATAAAACAGGCATGGATGCATGATTTTAGGTCAAGGTATTTAATTATTTTTACTTAAAATAGGCATTTTTGGTTGGGAAAGAGAAGGATGAACAATTTGATGTCACCTTGAAGACTGATGTTTTTAATTCTGCTTTTGGGACCACTTGATCTAGAATGCCTTGAAAATTCCAGAAAGATTTAACAACACACTGAGGTAAGCAAAACAAGAAAAGAAAGTAGGGGTGAGGTGATACCCAGATAATGCAAATGCAGGATGTATTGTCTGTGAATTTCAGCATCAATCTGAAAAACATGTTTTGATAATGCCTGATAATTCATCATCTCACTGATTACATGTCTTTTTTTGTATTTGTTTATAATCTTGTGTCTTCAAATGTGTGGAAGATGTGCAGACTTATTTTTAGGTATCTGAGATAGGAAGGGCCAATGTTGGCATAATTTGAACCCACATTTCAGCTACTTGGGGGCTAATGGGCGGACACCACCTGGAAACACTTACCTGCACCCTCTGTTTTGCAAACACTATGATTAGCATCTTGCTGAATGATGACCCCAATGTGAAGATGGCATTTCAGTGTTTATTTCTGGATCTATGAGTTACTTTAGCAGAGTTATTAGTAGTTTATAAAGCCATATTTAAACTTGTACACTTGATTGTAAGATAGATTTTAATCGTGCACTATGTTGACTACTGTATATAAATGTGGAAATTCTGTATATTTGGTCTTAATGCTATATGTATTTGATGTGTAAATGATAACTAATGGATATGAAATAGTTTTCTGTGAATGTCTTTCTTCCAATTTACTTCTCTTTTGCAAATTTAAATGTTTAAACTTCAGGCTCATGGGGAAAATCTGAAATGTTTGCATCTAATATACTGTTAAGTGGTGGTCTCTTAGCTGACTGGGAGAGTATTTTAGTTGTAAGGCTCTTGTATAATTAAAACAGAGGTAATGAATTTTTTAGGCATATAACTTTGATAGAATTTCAAATGAGTGGCTTTTAAGAAGAAAAACAGATCTCTGGAATATGCTGTCCCATCCTCTTCTGCTTTTATTTCATGCCCAGCGTGCCTCAGAGTGTTACGAAGTGTGAGAACCACTGGTAGAGAGAAGACAAGGAGGAGAGGGAGAGCTGGGAGCACATGTTGAGACCTTTACTATGGCTAGGCCTTATAATAGACCAATTTCCCCTTGTATAAATATTATCTCAATTAGGCAGGGTGCAGCGGCTCATGCCTGTAATCCCAGGACTTTGGGAGGCCAAGGTGGGCGGATCACCTGAGGTTGGGAGTTTGAGACCAGCCTGACCAACATGGAGAAACCCTGTCTCTACTAAAAATACAAAATTAGCCGGGCATGGTGGTGCATGCCTGTAATCCCAGCTACTTGGGAGGCTGAGGCAGGAGAATCGCTTGAACCCAGGAGGCAGAGGCTGCAGTGAGCTGACTTTGTGCCATTGACTCCAGCCTGGGCAACAAGAGCAAAACTCCATCTCAAACACACACACACACACACACATAGTCTCAATTAGTTTTCATACCTCTTCAATAAAGTAATTATTGTTCCCAAATTACAGATGAAGAAAGACGTTTGGGATGATAAACTGGCATATGGTAATATGGCCATGATATGCTCAAGTCTTTGGGGTCAGAGATTCACAGCAAGATTTTGGAAATTCAAATCTTACTATGAAGTGATTCACACATGTGTATGGTAATGAACCTTAAAGGATAGCTGGGCCTATAGGCATGTCAAGATCTATAGAGACATGCAGGATGTTTCAAATTCTATCTTAAAATTTGACCAAATCTTGGTCAAATAATAATACTGTTACTCAAATATTAGCTTTTTACCATTTAGAGCAAATTACAATCAGGTAACATTCGAAATTCTAACCCTCCCTTCCCAACATGGGAATATCTATTAAGTAGCAAATGAGAGAACCCCCTAATTTCCCATTTCAGTGATAATACTGATTATCTCTTATCTGAAGTGCTTGGGACCAGAAGTGTTTTGGATTTGGGTTTTTCTCAGATTTTGAAATATTTGCATTATACCAGTTGAGTATCCCAAAATCAAAACTGGAAATCTGAAATGATCCAATGTCCGTTTCCTTTGAGTGTCATGTTAGTGCTCAGGAAGTTTTGGATTTTGGAGCGTTTCAGATTTTGGATTTTTGGATTTGGGATGCTGAACCTGTAGTTTGTTTTTTATCTTTTTAGACTCCATTTCTCTTGACTTATAAATCCTAACTATCAGCCCTGTTTATTAACATAGACCCTAGTCAGAAATGCTCTGAAATAGATCTACATCTACTTCAACGTCAGTTGGTTCCACACCCTTCTAGAACTTGTGTGGGGTCCTGGACTTCCCGTCTGTCCTGTTAGGGAAGATTTGCTGTCCTAGCTTTCAGGACTCATCAGAGGGAAGAGGGTCATTTACCTTTCCAATGTGCTGTGATCTCAGAGTCGTTAAAATACATGTTTTGCTGCCATTTGTACTGTTTCTTGACTCAATGTTTCATATTTCTGTTCTTCTTTCCTTTTAGAGGAGAGGTGGAACAGCTGGTCTCCCTGCTCTCTCAGAAGCTGCTTGATTTGTTTCTAGATGACGCCACTGGCAGGCACTCATTAGATCTTTCACAGCTGGGCTGGTTCCCATTAGCAACAGACTTTTCTTTTAAAAACTGTCAAGGTCAGAGCAGCTTATCCTTTGGATAAAAGTGGATTTTGGAGAAAAAAAAAAGAGGAAAAAGAACCAGCTTCCTTCCTTACGGAATTAGCGTGTTGCTGCCCCGTATGCCTAAGAGGTCTATTTTAGTGCCAGTGTTCTTGTTATGAAGACTTAGGGGGTCGTCTCCAGTGGAGGGACTGTTCGGATTGGAGGGTTACGTTCACCTACTGCAGGGTATGTTGGGCCTGGGCAAACACACTGGGTAACCTGTGCTCAACATTATATACAGGTAAATCTGGATGAAAACAAACACGAAAAGCAGCTCCGGAAGGGCGGAGGGTTGAGGGAGGGGCTGAGTGTGGGAGGGGTCAGGCCCAGGCCCCTTCCCCACTCTACCTGTTTACAGGCATTGATTGTGTGGGGGCCTGGCTACTTCCTTCTCCACCGTCACAGGCCTCCTCCCAACTTTAGCTGGGGATTTCAAAGGAAGATGGTGGAAATCCTGTGGGACTGTCAAACAGTCAAAAGTCAAATAGTCCTGATTCACTGGTGGCACAGCTTGGGAAGGGGGGTAAGTGAGGAGGAAGTAGGCAGGGCCAGATTCTACGGAAGTCATCCCTTTGGAGTGAGGAGGGTGTTTGAGCAGGGGACTAACACAATGGGAGAGTATTTAAATAAGATTCATCTGAGGACATCCTGGATCTAGTCAGAGAAGAGGCCATAGCAGAACAATGAGACCTGCTGATTCCCGGGGCTCAGAGTGAAGCTAAAGGCGTGCAAGGGAGAGGGGATGGTGGAGATGGGGAGAGGGAGAGAGCAGCCACGTGCACAAGGAAACACTGAGGCTCCTGGGATGTGAGGAGCAGCAGTGGAGAGAGAGATGATGAAAATGAAGGTAATGCTTAGGCTCCTACCCCAGGAGACTGGGGATGTAGTGATGCTGCTGTCAGACATGGGAAATGTGGAGGAAGGGGAATGGGTTTGCAGGGAAAATGGAGTTTGGTTTTAGTCACACTGAATTTGAGGATCCAGTAACAAATCACAGGCCTGGAACTTGTGATGGGGTAAAGTGAAGCCACAGCCTATGAAGGGATAGTTAAAGCAAATAAGCTGGAGAGCTAGAGACAGAATCAAAATTACTAGCACCTTATATTTGTATTATGTTTAATTGTCTTTAAGATATTGTAACTCCTGGAGCATGTCACTATCATTTTCTTATATAAAATGAGGGGGCCTGTAGGTTGATCTTTAAGATACCTTCTAGCTCAAACCTCCTTCCATCCTCCCCTGAAGTTGAGTACTACTTCTCTATAAATACTAATTCTACCTCCTGCTTTGCTGATTCTCATATCAATGAAGAGTTTATTGACCAAATCAACTAATAATAGCTAACATTTACATATCACTTACCATGTGCTAAACACCGTGTTCCTTGCAAGCTACATATATCAACTCATTGAATTCTCACAACAATAAGTGCTATCATTGTTACCATTGTCATTGTCACCATCATTATCACCATCATGTGGCTCCATCATCATCACCACCATCACCATTGTCATCATCAGCATTGTTACCATTGTCATTTCCACCATCATTATCACCATCATGTGGCTCCATCATCATCACCACCATCACCATTGTCATCATCACCACCATCACCATTGTCACCATCACCACCACCACCACCACGACCACCACCACCATCCTCACCATCACCATCACCATCATCATCATCATATCAACAGATTAGAAACTGAGGCAAAGTGAGGTTACATAACTCACTGGAGATCTCATGCCAAGTGAACAACAGGGCTGGGGTTTGAAAGCAAAGAGTCTAGGTTTAGGAATGTAGCTTTTACATTCTGCACAATACTAGGTCTACACCACTCTATCTCTTCTGCTATCAGACCACACAGAAGGTAGAAGGCTGTGAAGATTGGGAGGTGCTTGTGTTGAACCAGGAGTGATTTTACTTCATCAACTTTTGTTAAATCATCCTCACCTCGTAATGCAGGGTTTGCCTTCTTACAGAACCCATGCAGATCTGTATCATTGAGAGGTGAAGCCGGCTGGGCTTCTGGGTCAGGTGGGGACTTGGGGAACTTTCTGTCTAGCTAAAGGATTGTAAATGCACCAATCAGCACTCTGCATCTAGCTAAATGTTTGTAAATGCACCCATCAGCACTCTGTAAAAACGCACCAATCAGTGCTCTGTGTCTAGCTAAAGGTTTGTAAATGCACCAATCAGTACTCTGTAAAAATGGACCAATCAGCACTCTGTAAAGTGGACCAATCAGCGCTCTGTAAAATGGACCGATCAGCAGGACATGGGCAGGGCCAAATAAGGGAAAAAAAAGCTGGCCACCTGAGCCAGCAGTGGCAACCCGCTAGGGTCCCCTTCCACACTGTGGAAGCTTTGTTCTTTCGCTCTTCACAATAAATCTTGCTGCTTCTCACTCTTTGTGTCCACACCACCTTTAAGAGCTGTGACACTCATGGTGAAGGTCTGCGGCTTCACTCCTGAAATCAGTGAGACCACGAACCCATCAAGAGGAATGAACAACTCTGGACGTGCCACCTTTAAGAACTGTAACATTCACTACGAAGGTCTGCGGATTCACTCCTGAAGTCAGCGAGACCACGAACGCACTGGAAGGAATGAACAGCTCTGGACGTGCCACTTTTAAGAGCTGTAACACTCACTGTGAAGGTCTGCAGCTTCACTCCTGAACTCAGCAAGACCACGAACCCACCAGAAGGAAGAAACTCTGGACACATCTGAACATCTGAAGGAACAAACTCTGGACACACCATCTTTAAGAATTGTAACACTCACCGCGAGGGTCTGCGGCTTCATTCTTGAAGTCAGCGAGACCAAGAACCCACTGGAAGGAACCAACTCTGGACACATTTTGGTGACCCAGATGGGACTATTGCCTATCGCCAAGCAGTGAGTACCATCAGACCCCTTTCACTTGCTATTTTGTACTATTTTTCCTTAGAATTTGGGGGCCAAATACCAGGCACCTGTTAAAAGCTGGCCAGTTAAAAGTGACTAGCATGGCCACCAGACTTAAGACATGGTTGTCAGGCTTTCTGGGAAAGGGCTCTCTAACAACCCCCGACTCTTTGGAATTGGGAGCGCTGGTTTGCCTGGAACCAGCTTCCGCTTTTCCTGTACTTCTGGGCTGAGCCAAGGATTGGCAGAGAGAAAAGCCATTCTGCTCTGGGGTCCCGACAAGTTGGTTGACCCTGCAGCCATGAGCAGAACTCTCAAAGTCATGTCGCCCAAGCGAGACTCACCCATCTATCCTATCTATCCTGATGCTTGCCTCCTGGGTCCTAATGCCTGTCAGACAAACTTCCTCTCGCCTTTCTTCTCTGAGGCCAGTCCTGCTTCTAAAAACCACTCCCTGTCTCTGGTCCTTTTCTAGTTTCTCCTGTAAGAATGATTTATAGTATAAACTTCAGGACTCTGTTACCTTCTTTAGGCACCCGGGCTCACCAACCAGAAAGACATAATTTTTGCCCAAAGCCCCATTGTAGGGGGGACTATCTGGAATTTTAGGATCCCTCCTCAGAAAAGCAGGCCTAACAAAAGCTATTCCTGAAGCTAGGATTTGGGGAGCCTCAGAAATTGTATCCTTCCTATTCATATAAGTGAGGACAAAAGGCATCACTCTTCTAACTCTGGAGATCCCTTCCCTCCCTCAGGGTATGGCCCTCCACTTCATTTTTGGGGCATAACATCTTTATAGGACACGGGTAAGGTCTCAATACTAACAGAAGAATGCTTAGGACTCTAACAGGTTTTCGAGAATGCATCAGTAAGGGCCACTAAATCTGACCTTCCTCGGTCCTCCTTGTGGTCTAGGAGGAAAACTTGTGTTTCTGCTGCTGCATCAGTGAGCGCAACTATTCTGATCAGCAGGGTCCAGGGACTGTTGTGGGTTCTTGGGCAAGAGGTGTTTCTGCTGCTACATCAGTGAGGGCGACTATTCTGATCAGCAGGGTCCAGGGACCATTGCGGGTTCTTGGGCAGGCGGAGAAACAAACAAACCAAAACCGCTGGCGGTTTTGTCTTTCAGATGGGAAACATCCAAGCATCAACAGGCTCATTCTTGAAATGCATCCTAAGCCATTGGGACCAATTTGACCCACAAACCCTGAAAAAGACCTGGCTCATTTTTTTCTGTACTACAGCTTGGCCCCAATATTGTCTCTCTGATGGGGAAAAATGGCCACCTGAGGGAAGTATAAATTACAATACTATCCTGCAGCTTGACCTTTTCTGTAAGAGGGAAGGCCAATGGAGTGAAATACCTTACGTCCAAGCTTTTTCATTGAAGGAGAATACACAACTATGCAAAGCTTGCAATTTACATCCTACAGGAGGACCTCACAGCTTGTCCCCATATCCTAGCCTCCCTATAGCTCCCCTTCCTATTAATGATAAGCCTCCTCTAATCTCCTCCACCCAGAAGGAAATAAGCAAAGAAATCTCCAAAGGACCACAACCCCCCCTGTGCTATTGGTTATGTCCCCTTCAAGCTGTAGGGGGAGGGGAATTTGGCCCAACCTGGGTACATGTCCCCTTCTCCCTCTCTGATTTAGAGCAGATCAAGGCAGATCTGGGGAAGTTTTCAGATGATCCTGATAGGTACATAGATGTCATACAGGGTCTAGGGCAAACCTTTGATCTCACTTGGAGAGATGTCTTGCTATTGTTAGATCAAACCCTGGCCTTTAATGAAAAGAATGAGACTTTAGCTGTAGCCTGAGACTTTGGAGATACCTGGTATCTCAGTCAAGTAAATGATAGAATGACAGCTGAAGAAAGGGACAAATTCCCTACCAGTCAGCAAGCTGTCCCCAGTATGGATCCCCACTGGGACCTCGACTCAGATCATGGGGACTGGAGTCGTAAACATCTATTGACTTGTGTCCTAGAAGGAATAAGGAGAATTAGGAAAAAGCCCATGAATTGTTCAATGATGTCTACCATAATTCAGGGAAAGGAAGAAAATCCTGCCTTCCTTGAGCAGCTATGGGAGGCCTTAAGAAAATATACTCCCCTGACACCCGACTCACTCGAGGGTCAATTGATTCTAAAAGATAAGTTTATTACCCAATCAGCTGCAGATATCAGGAGATAGCTCCAAAAGCGAGCCCTGGGCCCTGAACAAAATCTGGAGG
This sequence comes from Pan paniscus, assembly GCF_029289425.2. Classification (NCBI taxonomy): domain Eukaryota; kingdom Metazoa; phylum Chordata; class Mammalia; order Primates; family Hominidae; genus Pan; species Pan paniscus. The sequence continues at coordinate 119,312,072 of NC_073254.2, read as the reverse complement.
CATTATTATACCTAGCAACCTTGGTGTTCTATAATAGGGACCAAGAGGAACAGGCCCAAAAGGAAAAGTGAGATCAGAGAAAGGCCACAGCCTTAGTCATGGCCCTCAGACAAACAAACCTTGGTGGTTCAGAGAGGACAGAAAATGGAGCAGGCCAATCACCCAGTAGGGCTTGTTATCAGTGCGGTTTACAAGGACACTTTAAAAAAGATTGTCCAATGAGAAACAAGCCTCCCCCTCGTCCATGTCCACTATGCTGAGGCAATCACTGGAAAGTGCACTGCCCCAGAGTGCAATGGTTCTCTGGGCCAGAAGCCCCCAACCAGATGATCCAACAACAGGACTGAGGGTGCCCAGGGCAAGTGCCAGCTCATGTCCATGTCATCACCCTCACTGAGCCCCCGGTACATTTAACCATTGAGGGCCAGGAAATTGACTTCCTCCTGGATACCGGCACGGCCTTCTCAGTGTTAATCTCCTGTCCTGGACAGTTGTCATCAAGGTCCATTATCATCTGAGTAATCCTGGGACAGCCTGTAACCAGGTATTTCTCCCACCTTCTCAGTTGTAACTGGGAGACTTTGCTCTTTTCACATGCCTTTCTTGTTATGCCTGAAAGTCCCACCCTTATTAAGGAGGGATATATTAGCCAAGGCTGGAGCTATTATCTACATGAATATGGGGAACAAGTTACCAATTTATTGTCCTGTACTTGGGAGGGAATCAACCCTGAAGCCTGGGCATTGGAAGGACAATTTGGAAGGGCCACAAATGCCCACACAGTCCAAATCAGGCTAAAAGATCCCACCACATTTCCTTATCAAAGGCAATATCCCTTAAGGCCTGAAGCTCATAAAGGATTACAGGATATTGTTAAACATTTAAAAGCTCAAGGCTTAGTAAGGAAATGCAGCAGTCCCTGCAACACCCCAATTCTAGGAGTACAAAAACAGAATGGTCAGTGGAGACTAGTGCAAGATCTTGGACTCATCAATGAGGCAGTAATTCCTCTATATCCAGTTGTACCCAACCCCTATACCCTGCTTTCTCAAATACCAGAGGAAGCAGAATGGTTCAGTGTTCTGGACCTCAAGGATGCCTTCTTCTGTATTCCCCTGCACTCTGACTCCCAGTTTCTCTTTGCCTTTGAGGATCCCACAGACCACACGTCCCAACTTACGTGGACCGTCTTGCCTCATGGGTTTAGGGATAGCCCTCCTCTGTTTGATCAGGCACTGGCCCAAGATCTAGGCCACTTCTCAAGTCCAGGCACTCTGGTCCTTCAGTATGTGGATGATTTACTTTTGGCTACCAGTTCAGAAGCCTCATGCCAGCAGGCTACTCTAGATCTCTTGAACTTTCTAGCTAATCAAGGGTACAAGGCATCTAGGTTGAAGGCCCAGCTTTGCCTACAGTGGGTCAAATATCTAGGCCTAATCTTAGCCAGAGGAACCAGGGCCCTCAGCAAGGAATAAATACAGCCTATACTGGCTTATCCTAACCCTAAGACATTAAAACAGTTTCAGGGGTTCCTTGGAATCACTGGCTTTTGCCAACTATGGATCCCCAGATACAGCGAGATAGCCAGGCCCCTCTATACTCTAATCAAGGAGACCAAGAGGGCAAATACTCATCTAGTAGAATGGGAACCAGGGGCAGAAAGAGCCTTCAAAACCTTAAAGCAGACCCTAGTAAAAGTTCCAGCTTTAAGCCTTCCAGAAAGCAGGGATAGCTCTTGGAGTCCTTACCCAGACTCATGGGACAACCCCACAACCAGTGGCATACCTAAGTAAGGAAATTGATGTAGTAGCAAAAGGCTGGCCTCACTGTTTATGGGTAGTTGTGGTGGTGGCCATCTTAGTGTCAGAGGCTATCAAAATAATACAAGGAAAGGACCTCACTGTCTGCACTACTCATGATGTAAATGAAATACTAGGTGCCAAAGGAAGTTTATGGATATCAGGCAACCACCTGCTTAGATATGAGATGCTACTACTTGAGGGACCGGTGCTTCAAGTGCATACATGTGCAGCCATCAGCCTTGCTGTTTTTCTCCCAGAGGATGGGGAGGTGGTCGAGCATGGCTGCCAACAGGTTGTAGTCCAGACTTATGCCGCCCAAGATCATCTCTTAGAAGTCCCCTTAGCTAATCCTGACCTTAACCTATATACCGATGGAAGTTCATTTGTGGAAAATGGGATATGAAGGGCAGGTTATGCCATAGTTGATGTAACCATACTTGAAAGTAAGCCTCCTCCCCCAGGGACCAGTGCCCAGTTAGCAGAGCTAGTGGCACTTACCCAAGCCTTAGAACTGGGAAAGGGAAAAAGAATAAATGTGTACACAGATAGCAAGTATGCTAATCTAATCCTACATGCCCATGCTGCAATATGGAAAGAAAGGGAGTTCCTAACCTCTGGGTGAAGCCCCATTAAATACCACAAGGAAATTATGGAGTTATTGCACGCAGTGCAAAAACCCAAGGAGGTGACTGTCTTACACTGTGGAACCCATCAAAAAGGGGAAGGAGAGGGGAGAACACCAGTATAAGTGGCTAGCAGAGGCAGGGAAAGACCAGCAGAAAGAAAGAGACAGAAAGTCAGAGAGAGAGAGAGTGAGAGGAAGAGACAGACAAAGAGGAAGTCAGAGAGAGAGAGAGAGACAGAAAGTCAAAGAGAGAGAGGAACAGACAAAGAAGGAGTCAGAAAGAGAGAGACAAAGAAGTCAGAGAGAAAGAAAGAGAGGTGGAATTAGTAAAGAAAAAACAGTGTACCCTATTCCTTTAAAAGCCAGGGTAAATTTAAAACCTATAATTGATAATTGAAGGTCTTCTCCGTGACCCTATAACACTCCAATACCACCTTGTTGTCAGTGCAAACAAGGGCATAGCCTGAAAGCACTGAGGCCACTGACAACCCATAGCCTTTCTGTCAAAAATCCTTAACCTAGCAGGTTTCCTAACAGGGATCTAAATCTTAATTAATTACCATACAAAGGTCCAACCAGATCTAGGAGGAAATCCCTTCAGGATAGGACATTAGATGGTTCCTCCCAGGCAATTAAGGAAAAAAAAAAAAAGACACAATGGGTATTCAGTAAGTGATAAGGAACTCTTGTAGAAGCAGTTAGGAAAATTGCCTAATAATTGGTCTGCTCAAACACGCCTGCGAGTTGTTTGCACTCAGCCAAATCTTAAAGTACTTACAGAATCAGGAAGGAGCCATCTATACCATTTCTAAGTTAATATGGACTGAACGAGGTTTTATTAATAGCAAAGAAAAATTGAAATCCCAAACGGTTTTATTAATAGCAAAGAAAAATTGAAATCCCAAACTTACAAGGTTTTCAACTAAAGTAAAGTTTGCTAAAAGTTAATAGTGTAACATGCATTATCCTACTACCACACACTCTCAAAGTATTTCTCAGACAGTTTGCAAGAAATAACGAAATCTATCCAGTAAGGATAGTAACTATAATCCCAAATAGACTCTTTGGCAGCAGTGACTCTCCAAAACCACCAAGGTCTAGACCTCCTCACTGCTGAGAAAGGAGGACTCTGCATCTTCTTAGAGGAGGAGTGTTGTTTCTACATTAACCAGTCAGGGATAGTACGAGATGCTGCCTGGCATTTACAGGAAAAGGCTTCTGAAATCGGGCAACGCCTTTCAAACTCTTATACCAACCTCTGGAGTTGGGCAACATGGCTTCTCCCCTTTCTAGGTCCTGTGGCAGCCATCTTGCTATTACTTACCTTCGGGCCCCATATTTTTAACCTCCTTGTCAAATGTGTTTCCTCTAGGATTGAGGCCATCAAGCTACAGATGGTCTTACAAATGGAATCCCAAATGAGCTCGACTAACAACTTCTATAGAGGACCCCTGGACTGACCTGCTGGCCCTTTCACGGCCTAAAGAGTTCCCCTCTGGAGGACACTATCACTGCAGGGCCCCTTCTTTGCCCCTGTCCAGCAGGAAGTAGCTAGAGCGGTCATCGGGTAATTCCCAACAGCAGTTGGGGTGTCCTGTTTAGAGGGGAGATGGTGAGGTGAAGCCGGCTGGGCTTCTGGGTCAGGTGGGGACTTGGGGAAATTTTCTGTCTAGCTAAAGGATTGTAAACACACCAATCAGTGCTCTGTGTCTAGCTAAAAGTTTGTAAATGTACCAATCAGCACTCTGTAAAAATGGACCAATCAGCACTCTGTATAATGGACCAATCAGCGCTCTGTAAAATGGATAAAACATCAGGATGTGGGTGGGGCCAAATAAGGGAATAAAAGCTGGCCACCTGAGCCAGCAGCGGCAACCTGCTTGGGTCCCCTTCCACGCTGTGGAAGCTTTGTTCTTTCGCTCTTTGCCATAAATCTTGCTGCTGCTCACTTTTTGGGTCTGCACAACCTTTAAGAACTGTAACACTCACTGCGAAGGTCTGCAGCTTCACTCGTGAAGCCAGCAAGACCACGAACTCATCAGAAGGAAGAAACTCCGGACACATCTGAACATCTGAAGGAACAAACTCCGGACACACCATCTTTTTTAATTTAATTTAATTTAATTTAATTTTATTATTATTATACTTTAAGTTTTAGGGTGCATGTGCACAATGTGCAGATTTGTTACGTATGTATACATGTGCCATGTTGGTGTGCTGCACCCATTAATTTGTCATTTAGCATTAGGTATATCTCCTAATGCTATCCCTCCCCCCTCCCCCCACTCCATAACAGTCCCTGGAGTGTGATGTTCCCCTTCCTGTGTCCATGTGTTCTCATTGTTCAATTCCCACCTATGAGTGAGAACATGCGGTGTTTGGTTTTTTGTCCTTGAGATAGTTTGCTGAGAATGATGGTTTCCAGCTTCATCCATGTCCCTACAAAGGACATGAACTCATCATTTTTTATGGCTGCATAGTATTCCATGGTGTATATATGCCACATTTTCTTAATCCAGTCTATCGTTGTTGGACATCTGGCTTGGTTCCAAGTCTTTGCTATTGTGAATAGTGCCGCAATAAACATACGTGTGCATGTGTCTTTATAGCAGCATGATTTATAATCCTTTGGGTATATACCCAGTCAGACACACCATCTTTAAGAACTGTAACACTCACCACGAGGGTTTGCAGCTTCATTCTTGAAGTCAGCGAGTCCAAGAACCCACTGGAAGGAACCAACTCTGGACACATCATCATGCCCTTGATCTATGTTCAGACACTCCTTGATTCTCTGTTAGAGGGCCTGTCTGATTTGTGAATTATATGTGGTCAGTTCACTTTAATTTTTATTATTATTATTTTTTTGAGATGGAGTCTTACTCTGTCACCCAGGCCAGAGTTCAGTGGCCCTATCTTGGCTCCCTGCAACCTCCACCTCCCTGGTTCAAGTGATTCTCCTGCCTCAGCCTCCCAAGTAGCTAGAATTACAGCCGTGTGCCACCATGCCCAGCTAATTTTTGTATTTTTATTAGAGACGGGGTTTCACCATGTTGACCAGGCTGGTTTCAAACTACCCCAGGTGATCTGCCTGCCTTGGCCTCCCAAAGTGCTGCAATTACATGTGTGAGCCACCGCACCCAGCCAGTTCACCTTAATTCTGGTGGTTATAACCATTGGTTCCACACAATTCATTCACCCTGACTTCTTAGACGGGTCCTGGGGATATTACAGAAAAAATAAAGGAGAAAACACCCTTAAATGGCATGATTCTTAGGGCTTCAACTGCCACTGCCTTGAGAAGCTCACCTTACATATTGCTTTCCACCATCTACAAGCAGGTGATACACACTTCTACATCTCTAACCCCAGACCTTGTTCCCCATCTCCAGACCCATATATAAACACATCTATGGACACTGCCTCTGATGTCTCAACATATTCAGAAGTGAACTTATAATCACTTTCCCCTAGTCTGTTGTTTCCTGATGTTTCTAATCCACCCAATGTCTAAGCAAAACCCTTGGAGTCATCTAAAAGGCTCTTACCTTCCCTTTGAAAATTTTGAGTTACCTAATCCTGTAGATTCTACTTTTTGAAAATAGTTTTTTTTAAATTTTATTTTAGAATTGGGGTACGTGTGCAGGTTTGTTGTATAGGTAAATTGCATGTTGCAGGGGTTTTGTGTACAGATTGTGTCATCACCCAGATAATAAGTATGGTACCTGATAGGTTGTTTTTTGATCCTCACCCTCTAAACCTCCACCCTCAAGTAGGCCCTGGTGTCTGTTGTTCCCTTCTTTGTGTCCATATATACTCAATGCTTCGCATCCACTTATAAGTGAGAACATGCGGCATTTTGTTTTCTGTTTCTGTGTTAGTTCACTTTGGCTATCTTCCATCCATGTTGCTGAAAAGGACATGATCTTGTTCTTTTTTGAAGACGGTTTTAATTCCTCTCCTCTTCAGCTCAACGTGAATTTCTGGAGCTGCTGTTTCTTCTTCTTCTTCTTTTTTTTTTTTTTTTTTGAGACAGAGTCTTAATCTGCCACCCAGGCTGAAGTGCAGTGGCATGAGCTCATTGCAACCTCTGCCTCCTGGATTCAAGCAATTCTCATGCCTCAGCCTCCCAAATAGCTGGGATTACAGGCATGTGCCACCACGCTCTGCTAATTTTTTGTATTTTTGGTAGAGATGGGTTTCACCATGTTAACCAGGCTGGTCTTTAACTCCTGACCTCAAGTGATCCACCTACCTTGGCCTCCCAAAGTGCTGGGATTACAGGTGTGAGCCAATGCACTCGGCCAGGAGCTGTTTCTTATCTGGGTTCTCTCTCATTCTCTACCTTGCTGCCAAGCTATTCAAAAAGCAAAAACCTGTTCATGCTGCTTCTGTAGATTTCAAGATAAAGTTCAGGCATACAAGAATCTTCATGCCCTGGAACCTGCCTCCCTTACTGGTCACATTTCCCACTATTGCCCTTTCCATACTCACACACCAAATTCCGGAGCTACCAAACTATGTATTGTTTTTGGTCACATTGTTTCACATGGCAATCCACCACCAAGGGATGGATGCTGTTTAAAAAAAAATTTTACATTGCTGTGGTTTGACTGTATGTGTCCCTCCAAAATTCATATGTTGAAAACTAATCTCCAATGTAATAGTATTGAGGTGGGGCCTTTAGGGGGGCAGGGTGCTCATGAATGGGACTCGTGTCCTTATGAGAGAGGGTCTAGTGAGATCCAGAATGCCTTTTGTGCCCATTTACCATGTGAGGATGCCATTTTGATGGTAGAGAGTGAGCCTTCACCAGACACTGTTTCTTACAGTTCTGGAGGCTGGGAAGTCCAAGCCCAAGGTATCAGCAATTTCTACTATATTATAAATTATCCAGTCTGTGGTATTTTGTAACAGCAGCCTGAACAGACTGCGACAGACATCTTTGTCTGTTTCCTTTACATACATAACAAATAGTTGATTGTGGTTAATTTTTTCTGTGTTCTCTGCTGAGCACCTTTATTTCGCTATAGTTTCACCAAGGAGAGAGGATCACTAGAAGGTTCTCTTTCATTTCTTTGATATAGTGGATTAATGACAGTTAATTTTATTAACCATCACTTTAATTTTATAATGGTTAATTTTATTTTTATTTATTTATTGTTTAAATTTTTTTAATGTTTTGAAATTTCAAAACAGTTTTGATGAACACATAATAATTGCACATATTTATGCAATAGATAGTGATATTGTGATATGTACACATAGTGATCAGCTTAGGGTAATTAGCATATTCATTATCTCAAACATTTATTATTTTTTTCCTTCTAGCTATTTGAAACTATATATTATTGCTAATTATAGTTATGATGGTTAATTTTGTGTGTGAACTTGAGTGGGCCATAGGGTGCTGGGATTAAACATTGTTTCTGGTGCACCTGTGAGGATATTTCTACGTGAGACTGACTTTTGAATTGGTAAACTCAGTAAAGTAGATTGCCCTCCCTAATGTGGTTGGGCATCATCGGATCTTTTGAGCACTGCATAGAATGAAAAGTGGAGAAAGGAGGAATTCATTCTGTTTTGTCCCGCCTCACTGCTTGAGCTGGGACATATCATCTCATCTTCTCCCAACCTTGGGGTAGGATTTACATCATTAGCTCCCCTGGTTCTCCTGTGTCTCTAGCCTGCAGACAGCGAGGGACTTAGCCCCCAAAATTGTATGAGCCAGTTCTTCAGAATAAATCTCTCTCTTATTCTGTTTCTCTAGAGAACCCTGACTAATACAGTGGTGGATATAAAGATAAACCAGGCATTGATCCTGCCTTCAATGGAAGGTAAGGCATGAGCACACAAAACTCTGAAAAAAGGTAGATGCTGGCTGGGCCTGGTGGCTCATGCCTATAATCCCAGCACTTTGGGAGGCTGAGGCAGGAGAATCGCTTGAGTCCAAGAGTTTGATACCAGCCTGGGCAACAGAGGGAGACCTCGTGTCTACAAAAATTTAGCCAGGTGTGGTGGCTCATGCTTATAGTCCCAGCTACTCAGGAGACTGAGGCGGGAGGACCACTTGAGCCTGGGAGATGGAGGCTGCAGTGAGCTGTGATCACACTGCTGCACTCCAGCCTAGTAACAGAGCAAGACTGTCTCCAAGAAAACTTCCCAAAATAGATGCTCATAATAAGATAATTTGGACTCTATAGTAAAGAGAGTCTTTCCACCGCAGGCCTTCCAGAAGCACAGGGAGGTCTCTTGGAAGTGAACTTCCAGGCTCTGCGCCTCTCTCTGTTGTTCTCCTTGCCCTTGTAGTACTGAAGGTTAACTTATTTTATTTATTTATTTATTTATTTTCAAGACAGAATCTCGCTCTGTCACCAGGCTGGAGTGCAGTGGCACGATCTCAGCTCACTGCAATCTCCGACTCCCTTGTTCAGGCGATTCTCCTGCCTCAGCCTCCCGAGTAGCTGGGATTACGGGCTGGTGCCACCACACCCAGCTAATTTTTGTATTTTTAGTAGAGACGGGGTGTCACCATTTTGGCTAGGATGGTCTCGATCTCTTGACCTTGTGATCCACCTGCCTCGGCCTCCCAAAGTGCTGGGATTACAGACGTGAGCCACCATACCCGGCCTGAAGGTTAACTTATTTTTCTAAATCATAACACCTTCAGATGTGCCCTCTTGTTAGCATAGAAAGGAAGAAACATGTATTTTATTGGTTAAAAAGACTTTCAGAAAGCTGGAAGTCTAAGAAATAGTTGTCCACAGACCACATGACCTGAATTCTAAGTTTAAGATTCTGTTTATCTTCATCCTCCTGAGACGACTCACACTGTCAAGGACTCTCTATCCACCATCAGCATCTTATACAGGTAAATAACATTAACATGGAAGGGATAAAGGAGGCAAAGAGGTGTCTTGAAAAGGTCAGAGAGAACATGGAATGCATCTGTGAAAGGGAGGGACAGGGTTTTGCTCAGTAGCATCATGTTAGCTGCTTGGAGGCAGGTGGTGTGGGCTGACTGGGTGTACGCAGTATATGTCTTAGTATCATTTAAGTCACCCTTTTTTTCCTTAACAGCAGCTTCCCAAAGTCACTGTGCAGCAGCTTTTCCCTATGGGTGGAGTCCTAGAAAACTGCTTAGATAGACGTTTAAGGATGGAGCACTCTGAGAACCCCCACTCCAAAACGTTTGTGGTTGTGTCCTCATTGAACATTTGTTTAATTTTTTTGTTGATGGGTATTTACTCTGCAGGCAGGACTCTCTAGCTGGCTATAGAATGTCTGTTTTCTGGTGTCGATAGCTTTATGGGCCTAAAGCCTGAAGTAGCTGGAGGTCCAAAGGTAACTGCACAATCCACTTCCCCTCACAGCTTGGTACATGTAATAAATGCTCAATAAAGATTTGTTACAGAAATGGACAGATTCTCAGGTAAAAGACAAATCAGATTCCAAAGAAATATCCTGTTTCAGGTTTGACACAACATACTGTGCAAAGGCGGCCAGTAAATTACTCATAGAACAAATCACAGGTGACTGAACTATGGGGTAGTAATTTCTGAAGGCTCAAGTGGTTTATGCAGTCCTCAGCATCCCTTGATGGAATTATAGCACCATAATTCAAATAGCTCCTGTTTCCTTGACAGACACATACCATGGATTTGAATCCCAAATCTTGCCCATGGTTGACACTCTGTTTTTATCCACCCCTGCATTCTTTTGCTGCCCAAGAAATTCTTTTGTTGAAGCCTCTAGTGTTAGGTACATTTCTCTATTTCTTTGTGTTATGTTGTTTCCATGTATTACTGGGTATTTAACTTATTAACGAGACTACATACATGAACATTTTGTGAATGGCTTTCTTTTGGGATTTTGGAAGTTTATTTCTTTTAGCGGTCAGTTTTTGCATCCTGTATGAAGCAGAGTGAGGCTAGTGCATGGTGCATTCTTTGCTTAAGTGCTAGCATGTATGCATTTAGTCTGATCTTTGTACACAAAAATAGAGAGGTAGTGAAATGAGAAAGATTCCTTTGTCCCCCTCGCAGGGCATGCGATGGGGGTGTGGCTCGCTTCTTCAGTGCCCTGCTGCTCAGACCTCTAGGGGAGCATACAGATGGGCAGGCTGTGGGACTCCCACCCCATAGCAATGTCTAGGGGTGAACGTTTACAGCTCCTGAAGCCCCAGTGGGCATGTGTTACCGGGTGCTCTTTCAGTTTGCCTTTCTTTTTCTATAGGCGGCTTGTGTTAGCTCAATTAGACCCTCTACCCTGTCTAAAGGATAGAGGGTTTTCTGTATCCTGGAGTTTCTAGCTTTGGTGTACCGGAAGAACTGGATCACATGTGGGCTTGGAGAATGAATGCAAGGTTTTATGAATGGAAGTAGCTCTCAGCAGATGGGGGAGGCAGAAGGGAGATGGTTTTCCAGTGGAGTCGGGCCACCTGGCAGCCAGGCTTTCCTCCAACTGCCCCAGCCAAACTCCATGTGGTTCTGCCGGTCAGTGGCCTGTTGGCATGTCGGTGCTGGTGCTTTCCTCTCCACGTCCAGCCGCCTGTGTGTTCCTCCGCTGATGTGCTCCTCTCCAAGTCCGGCTGCTTTTGTCTCTGCCCTGCTAGGGTCTCGGGTTTTTAGAGGCACAGGATGGGGACATGGCAGGCCAGGGCGGTCTTGGGAAATGCAACATTTGGGCATGAAGGCAGGAGTGCCTGACCTCACCTGGGTCCCTGAGGGTGGAGCCCTAGCCAGGGACCACGCCTTTCCTCTCCCCAGCACTTCCCTTTCCCGCTTCCGTATCATTTAAAGGGACCGCTCTTCCTTTCCCAGCACTTCCGTATCATTTTCCCCCTCTGAAGAAGTACATCTAACTGCCTTTAGAATATGGACGATGACAGGTCTTAGCTGCATCTTGCTGACAGGGGTCATTGTTTTGGAGGAAAACAGCAGTCAGACTCCTCCCAAAGGTCTATCTAAGCGTTCCTAGCAAAGGTAAGCCATCATCTGAGGCTCTGGTTGCCTGTTTGGAGTTTAATGGTTTCTAGGTGTGAGAGAAAAAAACAAGTTTTATAAGGTTAAGTATGCATGGGTTAAACATGTGTATTATACACAGAAAGGATTTAGTGCCAAAGATTACAGAGACAAGAAGTGAAGTATACTAATAACAACATTGTACCCTGAGCTGTTTCACTCTGGTGAAAGAAATTAAACCTTGTATGGGAGCAGATAAAATTGTAGAAGAGAGATAACAGTTCTTGCCATATCTTCAGCAGTTAACAGCTGCACCCTGGGAATACCTGTATCTTCTCTCTGTTTCCCGGGCCTCCCTGTCTCTATTACAAAAGACAGAGGTGGCCACTTTCAGGAGGTCCTCTGACGTACTTTCTGGTCCCAGGGCTCGTTTCTGCAACTTCCTCCTGATGTCAGGAGCTGCCTGAGTAATATATTTGCCCTTTAGGATTAGCTGTCCCTCGACTGAATCAGGAGATAGAGACTTACCAAGTCGTCCCTTAGCCTTTCCAGGAAGGCAGTGGAATTTTTATCAAATCCCTGGTCGATCATGGACAACTTAGTATAATTGAGAGGCTTGGTCCCATAAGCCTTCCATTATGCACACCTGAGACTTCCACCTCATCATTGGGATCCCATTTAGGGTCATTCATTAGTACTGCTTCTCTTCCAGCTGGATAATGTTTGCCCCCTTCCCTGACACTATATGTGAAACAAAGCTCATCCCCAAATCTCTCTGCTACTTGCAGAGCAGCCTGCTTCTCATTGTCTGTTAGGGTCTGATTCAAAAGTAACATTACATCTCTCCAGGAGAGTTCAAATATTTGAGTGAAATCCTGGAAAGCCTCTATATATCTATCAGGGTCATCTGAAAACTTGCCAAGATCTCCCTTAATTTGCCCTAAGTTCTATAGGGAGAAGGGAATTTGAACCCTACTGGGCCCAAATTCACTGGGCATCTGTTGAGGTGGGGGCAAAAGAGAGACTGGGCTTGTTTAGGGCAAGGATTTTTAGGAGGGGGTAAGTGAGAGGCTGGAACACTATAGGCTGGTAGGGGTGAACCTGGAGGGGCAGGGCTGGAGAGAGCTGGCTCCTCTGCTGGGGGTGCTTCTGGGACTCCTATCTTTACTTCCCTGGGCTTGCCCCTTGCAGCCTACCTGAGATAGTAAACAGGAGGGCTGGATCAATCCTACACTGTCGGCAAAGGTCTGGATTGCCTTGCAAGTTATAGAAAGCCTGCACATATGGGGTCTCAGACCATCTGTCCTCAGGTCTACAGAAAAGTTCCTCTTTTTCCACTGCACTATGTACCCATGAAGCAGTGAAACTCTGGAGAATAGGAATTAACCACCCTCACCTGTGCCTCCATTTCTTCCTGCTGTTGGCAAACTTTGAGTTTTCTGGGCCTGTTTATGCCACGAAGCATGGCCTCCTTCTTTGGGGTGGAGGGTTCAGTTGGCAGGAATTGGTCATGCCCGTTTACATTGTGCCTGTTGCCTGGCTTTGGACCCACTAAGACCTGGTTTTTCTTTCTAGGGCCTCTGCCTGAAGCTTGGAATAGAGTTAGGGATTGAAAAGGCATTTTAGAGGCTGTTTGTATCTGTTTGGAGTGTCTCAAATGTGTCCCGTCAAAGTTCTCAGCCAGCAGGCGTCATTCCTCTGTTACGTTCCCTATCAGAAACACAGTTGGGTGTTGCGGGGTGGGGGGCCCTTTCACTTAGAAAAGGAAAAAAGAAAAAACAGTTTAAGGGGAAAGAGGGGAAGATTCTGGGGGAAGAAAACCTTGCTTAGTGCAAGTGGGTGCCCCTAATCTCTATATCTTTTCCCCAAACCGGGTTGAATTCCATGGCCAGGAGAGAAAAGTTTCCATCGGCTTGGCAGGCTAGAAGCACCCTGTAGGGTCATGGCTACCATCTCCGCTTTCTCCCGCCCCGCTCATAGCTGTTGGGCTCGGCCTTTGCCTGCTGTGGGCACGGCTAGGCACCTGTGGGAAAGGATAAGGAGAGGTGTCCTAAGCCATGCGTTCCTGCAGCTGTCACGGTAGTGGCATACATGGCACTTCTAGGAACAGTTGGTCTGATTTGCACCTTTGGCAGCTGAGCCAAGTGCTCACTTTACTTAGTAACGTTGCTGTACCCTGTAGCAAAACATTGTAAAGAAAGAGATAAGAGCCATTTAAAACCATGTGAAAGAAAAGAGACAAAGTCTGGGGGTTTTGACTTGCCAGTTAGGGCAGAATTTTTATTTTATTTTATTTATTTTTTTGAGATGGAGTCTCGCTCTGTCGCCCAGGCTGGAGTGCAGTGGTGCCATCTCGGCTCACTGCAAGCTCCACCTCCCGGGTTCATGCCATTCTCCTGCCTCAGCCTCCCGAGTAGCTGGGACTACAGGCGCCTGCCACCACGCCCGCCTAATTTTTTGTATTTTTAGTAGAGACGGGGTTTCACCGTGTTAGCCAGGATGGTCTCGATTTCCTGACCTCGTGATCCGCCCGCCTTGGCCTCCCAAAGTGCTGGGATTACAGGCGTGAGCCACCGCGCCCGGACCAGTTAGGGCAGAGTTTTGAAGGGAAACAGAGCCTGTTAACCACAGGAAAGAGAGAGAAGTGGCAGGGTTTCGGAAAGGAGGTGGACCCAACAGATTCACATTCATTCACACTCACCTTCCAGGATGCTGGGGCGAGGCCCCGGTTGAAACAGGAAAGGTTCCCTCGTCCACTCTCGCACGCCCTGCGGGATGACAGGGGAGCCTTTCCCGTTTCAGTAGGTAGGAGATAAGCTGTCTTCTTTTAGTTTTTCCTTCTGCTGCTGCAACTCTTCGCCGCTATTAAGAATTTGAACTCATAGTAATATGCTATTGTTTTTAGCCCTCTTTCCTGTGCTGTTATATGCTTAAAAGAGACACGTCAGGAACACTTACAACGCAACTTATATTTTTAAATAACTGCCCCTGTAAAGTCACTCAATGGGGATCATTTTTTCTCCTTATATTAGATGAAATTTCAGGCAAGCCTCATTGTTTATCTGCTCGCTCTTACACAGTGAAAAGCAGGGGATCTCTTTAGTCCCTTAAAACAGTTGCAGTTCTATTGTTAATACCTCCAGTCAAGTGTAATAATCAAAACTCTGAATTGCATTCAACACTGAAGTTACTTCCTTGCTTTGCTTGGATTTCCATCAGAAGAAGGGCATGGTACATTTATTTCCTTTCCTCAGTCAAGTCTTCTACCTCCTACCTCCATCCCATCCCATCCATGCATTAGTTAGCCTCAACTTCTGACCCTTCTAGAGTTAGAGCAGAGGAAGAGAGGGCATGTTTAACTCTGCTGCCATCAAAATGGTTGTAGATATTTGCACATGCTTAAAGATGGCTTTCTTGTGGGTGCATTCACGGGCCCTTTAGAGACTTTCTAGTACTGGGGATCTATGACCTGGCAGCTGCAATGACACAGGCAAATGCATCTCCTCTGGCTGACCCTTTATGACTCCACTGTTACCCTTTGGTTAGAATTCTACCACTCTTCTAAAAGCCCTCTTAGGCAAAGTCTCTAAGATGGTACCATTCTCTGCCTTTCTTTATGTTAAAATGTAGACCTCTCCACTCAAATGGTGAACTCTCTACCAGGCCTCATTCACTGAGCTTGAGGTGACTCCCCCATTCCTCACCCACCTCTGCTAGATGTGCTTATGTGGTCTAAGACTCCACTGAGGAAAGCGAGATTAGTTGGTGCCTATTGTCTTGGGCTCTCAGTTGAAGGTGAGGGCATAGTTCCAGTTTAATATCTTGTAAAGTGTAGCATATACATGTGAAAGAGAACCAAGTAATTTTCTAGGTGGGCTTGATATTCATGAGTCTGTTAAGAGCCACTGATGAGCAGGACTCTGGTGTCTGTTCTCCTCAGGCTTGATGTGGGAGGCACTCATCACAAGGGCTCTGCTCCAAGTATTCCCACCTGTTCAGTTCTTTCTCATAAGCTCCTATCTCTTTCTTCATCACTGCAAAATAAGAGAATAAAAATTCTTCATTGGCCCAAATAAATGGTTAAGCTAGCCCTGTATTTTGTCTCTGAAGCGAGATTCTGAGGTACTCTGGTGATATCCCCTTAGTATGTAGGAATATTTCCATATGTTCTTTTAATAACCTGAAATGAAACTAATACACATATATAAAAATCAATCATATAATCAAAAGATATTTATTGCTCACCTCATGTTCTGTTCTTTGTTAGGGACTTGAAGGGACTAAAGATTATTCTTTAATATGAGAATACTAAAATATGTGTATGTGAAAAGATACCTAGCAAATGGGCAAGGGACTGTCAAGGAGCCTGGCTTGACTAGTAGGAGCCTTGGCTTTATGAAAAGTAAGTGGAATTTGTTGAGAAAAATTGTTATTAAAGTTTCACTTCTAAAGCCAAAACTGAAGGGTAAATTGTTCATAGAAGTTTATTCCCAAATTATGATTCAGGGAAGTTATAATAATTTGTGTTTTGCCAGGTGCAGTTGCTCACGCCTGTTATCCCAGCACTTTGAGAGGCCAAGGTGGGCGGATCACTTGAGGTCAGGAGTTTGAGACCAGCCTGGCCAACATGGTGAAACCTTGTCTCTACTAAAAATACAAAAATTAGCCGGGCGTGATGGCACACACTTGTAATCCCAGCTACATGGGAGGCTGAAGTGGGAGGATCACTTGAACCTGGGAGGTGGAGGTTGCAGTGAGCCGAGATCATGCCACTGCACTACAGCCTGGGTGACAGAGTGGGACTGCATCTCAAAAAGAAAATTGCATTTTAATTATACTTGTTTATAACATTAGGGCTAATCTAAAACTTATAAAAATAGAAATTTATGCTTTTAAAGTCTGGGTGCTGTTGTATCCCTGGCACACTATTGCATCCTGATGACAGCATACGCAAATTGCAGGGAATGTGAACAAAAACCAATCTTAGGTGTTGAATCTGTTTTTAAAAAGTGATAATTTTTTGATATGTTAAAATCAGAAATGATTAATAAAATACAATTATAAATTATTATAAATATAAAATTATAAAATAAATGGAAAATATTATAGGTACAGATGATTTCAGAGTAAGTGAGGGCAGTGTAGGTAAGTGTGATCATCAGTGGCCCTGGGGAAGATGTGGATCTGCTTCTAGATGAATGAATAGTGTTCAGGCAAAAAGCAGTAGAAGAGGGATTCCATTAGATTTGGGTCTTCAAGAATAGTCTCTATTTTATCATTCTTTCATTTTCACATGTAGCACAGCGCGGGGCACAGTGGGTGACCTTGTTAATAATAAACTATATGTATGCTGGATATAGTCAACTGATTGGTTGAATGCAGTGGAAGGGTCATGTCGTAAGTGGCAACTGACTTTATAAATAGATCTGTGCAAGATGGCAAAGCATAGTGGATACTAAGAAGAGGAGTTTGGACTTTGTATGGTATGCAATGAGGTCTTTTGAGTGGAAGACTAGTAAGTTGATAAAGGAGGATTAATCCAGCAGAAGTGTGCATTAGAAGGGAAGAGCAGACTGCCCTATAAATTTCTTCGTTTCTTTCCACATTGTTGCTCTCAACTTGGGTCCTTATTGCTCCTTGGCAGAACCTCCTGCTCAGACATTTTTGATGGCTCCTCACCATTACAGAATAGTCTCAATTCTTTAGCCTGCTTATCAAAGACTTCTAATATCCTGTTCCTAAAGATCTCATTCTCCTGCTCTTCTATGTGAAGTTTCCTCACTTGAACTCCATTCTCCATCCAGACAACTGATTTACTCAAATTGGGTCATACTCTTGGTTGCCTTCGTGTCTTGGCTTGCGGGGTTTCCATCTTGTCTGCTTATCTGTGCTCATCCCATGCAGTGTGGCATATCAAGTTTATCCTTCTTCAGGAAGTCTTCCTGCCCTGAGAAATAGTCCCTTCTTAAGGTTTGAAGCAATTATTGTTTATCTCTTCCCTTAGCAACTAGCATGTGCCTATGTCATTTTCTATTCATCTTTTGTTTTATATCACATCCACTTTTGAGATTATACATTTTCAGAAAATATACTTTTCTTGCATTTAAAAATATTTTCTTGGAGGATTCAATAAATATACAGTGTTCAAGGTGAGGATGGTGAAAATAGAATGGAAAAGGCAAATAGATGAGTGATTTTGAAGGAAGAATTCACAGAACTTTGTAATTACTGACCCACCTAAATCCTTCTTGGGCTTATTTTTATTTTTATGCTGTACAAACTCTTGAAATAATAGGTTCCATATACATCCATACTCCTGTGCAAGGAAGTTCTTCCTTTTATTTGTCCTAAATTGCCCTTTATACTGATGATCCTATTTAAAGCATAAGGTCTATATGCCTTTTAAAGGTTAGGGCACTGTTTAGCCAGACGCCCAAATATTTATATACTGAGACCTACGTGAGTGTTTTCTGATTAATACCTGTCTTCTTGGGAAAGCTGTGAATAATGTCAACATGAACTACATTATTCCTGCTAAAAATTCATCCATTTAGTTTAACTTGCATGTAACGACACCTGAAAGTCAGGAGCTGTTTGCTGAGCACTGCTGCAATACTGTTGCAGCTCATTCATAACGAATGGCAATGAAGTACCTTCCGCATACCAAATGGGAACATCAGCATAAATGGGAAATTTAGGGGCTTCTGGAAACCTTTAATATGTGATGAATATAAAGGGAAAATGCAATGAGTCTCAGAGAAATTCTTGTTTGGAAAAAAAGACACCTTTAGTAATAAAATTGAATTGGGAGTTAAAACTATGGTATTATCCATATGCTTTACATTAATGCCAGTTGAAATTTATCAAAATAGCTGAACAATAAAGAAGGCAGGGATGGAGCTATTAAATAGATCCAGCAAGGGCTGGGGAAAGGCAGAACACCATTCCCTTTTGACCTTTCTGTTTCTTCTTTTTGATTCCTTTTTTTTTCTCTCTTGCTACATGACTCTGTTTATGCTTTTTCTTCCCTCTTGAAAACTGCTATTTACCCTGGTCTTTGATCAGCCTCTCCTTTTTTTTGGTCAAGTTGCAGATTCCTTTCCCCACTCCCTCCTCTTTCTTGCTCTCTGAGTCTACCCTTTCTCCACCCCAGATGTTCTGTTCCCTCTCTGTTGTAAGTTACAGATTTCTGCAATGCGAGAGACCTCGAATTATCTAATTAGCCTTCTCTTGTAGGTGAGGCTGAAAAGCCCAAAAGAAATTAAGTTACTTGTTCAAGTCACCTGGACCATGAGCAAAAAAGCAGTATGTCTTAGTACTGAAAGAGACTGTATGTTATCTAACACAGAAACACTTTCCTTAAATAGTTAGACTGTTGGAGGATACTTCCAGGGAGGGCAACCCACTCCTTGGTTAGGTGCATTATTACATTATTGGAGAACTGTGAAAGCAAGCTATTCTTTAGGTTATGTTCTGCCTCCCTATGGAAAAAAGGGCATGCTTATACACCACTGATGGGAATGTAGATTAGTTCAGTTACTATGGAAAGCAGTTCAGCAATTTCTCAATGAACTTAAGATAGAACTACCATTTCACCCAGCAATCCCATTCATTACTGTGTATATGTTCAAAAGAAATAAGTTGTTCTACCAAAAAGACACATGCATGTGTATGTTCATTGCAGCATTATTCACAATAGCAAAGACATGGAATCAAACTAGGTGCCCATCAATGGTGGAGTGGATAAAGAAAATGTGGTACATACACACTATGGAATACTGCACAGCCATAAAAAGGAACAAAATCATATCTTTTGTGAAAACATGGATGCAGCTGGAGGCCATGATCCTAAGAGAATTCATACAGGAGCAGAAAACCAAATACTGTGTGTTATCACTTATAAGTGGGAGCTAAGCAGTGGATACTCATGGACACGAAGATGGGAACAATAGACACTGGGGACTACTAGAGTGAAGGAAAAAGGGAGGGAGCAAGGACTGAAAAACTATTGGGTACTATGCTTAGTACCTGGGTGATGGGATTAATTGTAACCCAAACGTCAGCATCATGCAATATACCCAGGTAACAAACCTGCACATTCCCCCATGAATCTAAAATAAAAGTTGAAATTATTAAAAACAATTCTGCTTCCCTGTAATTTTCTTCCAGGATCCTGCTTCTGTCCTCCAGAGTTACAGTGAACACATTCTTTTATGTGCTTGTTCTTTAAATATGTGAAGAAGTAATTAGACTCCGAAGACTTTCCTTCTCTAGGCCAAACACCTCCAAGTTCTGTTAATGGTACCTCATGTCACACGGTTTACACATTTCTCATCACTTTAGAGGCCTCGCTGGATGATCCCTAGCCAGTGTCATCTTTGTAGGATGACAACAAATCAGGCACAATACTTCAAATAATATTTAATCTACACAGACTGTAGAATCATTACCTATCATGATCTGGGAGGTCTATCATTTTAATAATGCTCATCGTGTTGTGCTCATATAGTGTTGGCTTATCCTGAGATTAAGCCCAGCTAAAATCTTCAGGTCTCATCCATTCGAACGGCCAAGAAGGAAGATTTTTCCAGTTCTTCTTCTTCTTTTTTTTTTTTTGGGGACAGTGTTTTGCTCTTGTTGCCCAGGCTGGAGTGCAATGGCATGATCTCGGCTCACTGCAACCTCCGCCTCCTGGGTTCAAGTGATTCTCCTGCCTTAGCTTCCCGAGGTAGCTGGGATTACAGGTGCCCGCCACTACACCTGGCCAATTTTTGTATTTTTAGTAGAGACAGGGTTTCACCATGTTGGCCAGGCTGGTCTCAAACTCCTGACCTCACGTGATTGACCTGCCTCGGGCTCCAAAGTGCTGCGATTACAGGCGTGAGCCACTGTGCTTGACCTCTTTCCAGCTCTTCTTATTTGATTATGTAGATGATTATAACATTAATTTGGGTTTTAATAGGTATTCCTATAAAATTTGGTCATTTTGGTTTTGTGTCATTTCCTCCAGCAACCTGGGCTCTTTCTAGGCTGCTGATTTCACTTGAGTTCCTGTACTTTACAGTGTATTGACATCGTCCTACTGGTGAACAACCACCTTTGATCAATGTGTAAATTTATGTTTGCTACAATTAAGTATCCATGCTGTTCCTGATATCTTCCAGATAAAATATTCAGTGACAGAGTCATGTGCTGCAGAGTGGAATGGAGTACACCCCATCTTGTGTCAATTAAGATTCATTTGATTATAAGCCATAGTAGTCAATTGGGAGAACTCTGTCTTATTTCACAAAGCTAAAGGAAGAATGGGATAATCAAACCTTGAAATGGGCAATTTGGTGCTAAGTGTTTGTGACATTTTCTAGAGATTGGTGACTGCCAGCTCCTAGGTCTTTCCATTCTATCTTTCAAAATTCTTGGTGAAAGAATCTGATTGATCCAACTTGGGTGTCATTGGGGTCCCTGGAGCTGCCTTGGAGGTCCCTGGAGCTCTGCACTTTTGGAAGTCCCACTTTGCTGTGGCTCATGTAGTCAGAAGTTCAAGGTTTTGTTATGCATACACAGAACCCCTGGGACCCAGCTCCTGCATTCTAGACTTCCCAGTGAAGGGTACATGTTATAAGCTACTCACCCTTAATGATTCCTAATAAAGACATGGCATAGTATAAAGAGAATGCCAAAGGAAGAAAGGGTGTTTACTGGAATATATGAGAATATAGTTTTATTAGTACAGACAAGAGCAAGATCAGGGCAGTAAGGAGATTTTCTTCAATAGCTACCCAGTGCTGAAGAGCAACCAAGGGAATAGCGAGAGGTTTAATTACACTGCAAAACTTGATTATACTGTAGGAGTGGTCCTGTCACTATGTTGCTGACCTCATTTGTTCGTTCCTTCATCAAATATTTTTTATGTGTTTACTATGTACCAGTCATCGTTCTAGGTGCTAGGGAAAACTTGGTGAATAAGATAGGCATAGTTCTGCCCTGCTGGAGCTTTTTGTAGTGTGTCTATGGCACGATAGACAAGGAAACAAACAGGAAAGATAATTTCAGATAATGATAAGTGTTACAAAGAATACAAAACAAGGTAGTGTGAAGAAGACTGACTGGGGCTGGTGCACAGTCAGGGAAAGCCCTTCTGAAAAGATGACATTTGAGCTGAGCCCTCAACATGTCAGGAGACATCCAGATCAATAGATGCGGAAGGCTAAGGATATTTGACTTTCGTAGCATTCAAGTTTTTTAGTACCTTTAAATGCCCCCAATAATTCTAGTATTTGCAAGTTAATCATAAAGACAGCAAATCTGAGAGCCCAGCCCTAGGTAGATTGCTACTGAGTGGTAAATCTTGATTTGGTTGTAAGAATCTAGTGGCTCTGGTGGCTTGACTGAGGCAACAGCTCTTGGAGTTTTCTAGTTTGGTATGAGTTGGGGGAGAATAAGTAGACATTTAGGTTTAGTTTCCTGAAGCTTCATTACAAAGAGAGGGGTGTTCTGATTCTCCAATTTCACCTGTGTTGCCCATCATTCTTGCATTGGCTCCTTGCTTAGACGTAGGTCCTAGAAGAACTCAGAAATTGCCAGACCTAAATCCCCATGTGATAAATGAGAAACCTGAGAGGGTTAGTGACTTGCCTCAGATTACACAGCTAGTTAGGTCAGAGCCAGGATTTGACCCCAGGCTTCCTACTCCCCAGTTTGATTTTCTTTCTCCCAGTTCACTATGACCCTGAAGATACAGGAGGTGTTTTCTGAGAGCTCTATTTCAAACATGGGTGAAATCAAAGCTTACATTTATTTTTAAAAGTAATAGTTCCCCAAATTTCTGAATAATATTAATAAAAGATAAAATATTTTATAACAAAATATATTAGTAAAATATATTGTTAAGAACAATTAACAAATAATACATATTTTATTAAAAAAACAGCTGTGAAATTACAAGAGACCAATTAACCTTATAGTTTTGTGGTGAGAGAAAGTGAGTTATGGAAAGCTGCAGGGAGGAGGTGGTATTTAAGGAACCTGGGTCTTACAGGATGAGTAAGCAGATCTCAGGTAGTGGGGTAGGAAGTAGAGGGGAGACATCCTGGGGAGATCAGTGGCAGCAATGGGATTGGGAGCCATGTAGTGGGGATATTTGGAGAAAGAGGCCAGAGACGAGAGTAAGGCATTTGGGACCAGGCTTTGTTTGTTTTGCCGAGGATTTTCATCAGTATCCTATATTTAAGAGCAATTTATGTAATCTTGGAAATGTTCAACAGTTGCACTAATACAGTAGCCACATGTAGCTACTGAACAATAAAGGGCCTAGTGACTGGTGCAATGAGGAAACTTTAATTTTAGTGCATTAAAATATAAATTTAGACAAACATGGCTAGTGGCTACAATATCAGACAGTGCCACTGTGGAATATGGAGGCCATGGGAGCTTCCAAGTAGAAGAGTGATGCAGTCAGGTATGTGTTTAACGAATCTTCATTTGAGGAATCATTAATATGAAGCTGTATCTGTGCAATGCTAGGTCAATCAAGTAAGGAAAAAATAAATTCATTGCTTGATTTCTGCATGGACCAGCCTTAGAATGAAAACTACTATCTTAGGATAGAGGATGCTCATAAAACAGGCTTTTCTGTTGTGAATGCTCATGGGATCAGAATGAATGCTACTTTAAAACCACTACTCCAGCAATAGTATTAGTAGACTTTGTATTATGATATATCAATACAAAGATAATAGTAAATTAAATAATGTTTTATTAAGGCTCCCCTCTTTTCTTAGATTATTAGAATATGTGGTTACATTTCTGTAAGATTGCTGAAATTTCATGTATATATTAAGAATGTAATAATTTTAAAAATCCATTTAGGTTCATTTTTCTGTCACTAGTTAAGTTGCAAATGATGTGGCAGCTAACAGGGAAATCTGAAATCTTTCATTAGCACAGGGTGATCTCTAGAGGGACTGTGACTTCAACACACATTTTGGATCTGTTCCAAGCTAGGGAGAGTATCTTTCAACATTCCTAAAGACAAAAGCAATTCGCTTAGCTCCTGATGGGCTAAAGTCTAGCTCGGTCCACTGTGGACAGAACTTGAGCTGCAATTTGGGGCACAGCACCTGCTCCCAGCTCAGGCCACCTTCGCTGTGAATCAGCCTCACCTCCTGCTCCGTGAAGTCTGGTTTGGTTTCACAGTTGATCTGGTCCAAGATTTCATAATTGGCCTGAGCCCCTGACCTCCTCTTCTCTAGAGGAGATGTAACCCTAAGGATTGGTCTTGGAATACGTCATCTTACTAGCTCTCTCCTACCTCCCACCACCCCTGGATGGTGCAGCGTTAAGCCAGAGGCCCAAATTCAGATTTGTACCACAAGAAAATTATAAGCACTATGACAAGTTTTGCCTTTTGTTGCTTCTCCTTCACCATTTCTTCCAAGGCTAAGGAGATAACCCAGACTTCCCTTGGCAAGCAGCAAGACGGGATACCAAGGCACCCACAAGAGGGCAGCAAATGATTTCCATTCTAATTTTGCTTCTTTTTAAAAGTCATTTTGCTTCTCTGCCACAGAGCTTCTATTTAGTCAAGAAATAAAAATTTGATGCTGATGTGAGGAATGGGACCCGGTTTCATTTCCCTGAGAATCCTTGTTAGTACAGCTTACCGCAGGAGCGTGGCAAGTCCTGGCTGGTGGTCTGGCCCAGGCATGCAGGATAGAAAGGCCTATGGGAATGGTGCCTTTCTGTCCACTCAGCTTTTAAGGTCTGGGTTTATTCCCAAGGAACATCGATCCCTGCATTTAGTCGAGTATTTATATATTTTTTTGTTTCAACGTCCCTTGTTTGTAAAAACCCCTCAGATTGCGCCTCTGACTGGATTATCAAATGCTGGTCAATTGTCAGTTTACCTACCCTGGAGGCTGAACATGGAGAGGACGTCTTGAGGGTAGAGGTCCCTGGAGCTGAATGCTGCCCTGTTGATGAAGGATGTGTTCCTACCAAGTGTGGTCTAGACTGAATTGGGATTGGCCTTTACCTGCGATCCTTTGATGACCTCTTCTGTATGTCCTTCTCTCTCGTGAAAGAGTCTTCCTCTAGTGTCCCAATTCAAATCAACAAATACTTATTAAGTACCTCCACTGGCAAGTCACTAGGTAGGTGCCAAAAAGGCCACAAAATGGCACTAATAACTTATTAAATGTATATTCTTAGCTCATTAATTGACATTTTATGAATCCCCAAAACAACCCTATGAGGTTGGTTTTATTCTCGATTTGAAGATGAAGAAATTGAGACTGTGAGAAGTTAAGCAATTTGTCACTTAACTAGTCGAGGGGAGGAGCAGGGATTTGAACCCAGATCTGTCTGACTCCAGGACCCTACTGTGCCTTTATATTGGTTTTCTTCCTGGGAAAACCTTTCGTCTCAAAGACCTTGTAATTTACTGCAGTGACTTTCCAATTTGGGTATACATCAGAATCACCTAGGGAGCTTTTAAATATCCCAGGGCCTTGTCCCAGGCCAATTAAATCAGAATGTGTGTGTGTGTGTGTGTGTGTGTGTGTGTGTGTGTTTGGGTGAGGGCGGTCTCCCAGCCACTGGCACTTCAAAAACTCCTCAGGTGATTCCTCTGTGCAACCAGAGTTGGGAAGCCGTGCTTTTGTGGATGGGAAGGGATGGGTGATGCGAAATCCAGGCACAAAAATAAAGAGAGGTGTACATTTGTTTTAGGTGGGATTGCCTATCAGCATTGCTCAGCCCTCTCAAGCAGGCAGCTGACTGTTCCTGTTAAGGTGAGTACATGTGTGCAAGGGAGCTTTCATTTGATAACAGTGATAACAGCTAATTTTCCTGAGTGCTTGCCTCTTGTGACATACAGTTTCAGGTTTGTCCATCTATTTCAACTCTGTTAATCATCACAACAACCTAATACAGTAGATCCTACCTTTTCATCAAGTGTAAGATGCTGTGGGTTCTAAGATGCATCACCTTAGAGCATCTTATGTACAATAAGAAATAAAGAAGAAAACACTACCCACTAATTTTAAGTCACTATAAATTATAATTTGTTTCTTCCCTAGAGATGTTAAGATGTGAGAAAATATGCATGTTAAAGTTAATTAAATATGGTGGTGTTATCTTCATTTATAGATGAGGAAACAGAGGCACAGACAGCTGAAGTTATGTGTCCAAGATTACTTAGCTAGAAAGCATTATATTACGAGCATTTACCATTCATCAATATTCTTCCTTAGCATAATTTTTAATGGCAACATTAAGTTTCACATAAATATACCCTAAGTACTTTAATTACTCCCCTAATTTTGGCTGATTATATCTCGATGTAAGTTTTCATATGTATCTTTTCCAGGGCATTGCCAACCACAGATTGGGTGCTGACTATTTTGCAGCCAATGATTCAGGTAAATTATCTCCACATGCTGTCATGTGAGAAAGCTGCTGGGACACCATGAGCCTCTTGTTGACCTTTCTCTTTTGCAGGGCTTTATGTTGAACTCTGAATGGTGGGATGCTGATTGGCTGCACGTTGCTGACTTCATTATCCAGCATCTCTAGTTCATCAGCCTCAGGTTGGTCCACCCTGCACTCACCTAACTGCCCTTTGAGACCTAATGAGCAATGATTGTATAGTTGATCAGGTCGGGGGTGTGTTGCTTTTCCTTTAGCGTTCAGAGGTGAGTGGAGGAATATGATCTGATGGGTGGACACACTTAATGATCAGAAACAAATTGCTAGGGCTTTTTGCTTCTGGGAGGTCCAACACTTTTCACTGAAAACTCCTGATCCCTCATCAGACATTGGCATGTCTACAAGTAGCCTACGCAGGTTCTTGCAGTCTTTCCTTCTCTTGAGTGGAGTGACACAGTTGAGGTTCAACGTTGATGATGGTGACATAGTTCACAGGGCAGATTACCTCAGCTGGCTGAGAGTTGGCTGGTCACACCTGAAAGCAGTAGTCATGTTCACTCTGAAGCAAGTGTAGCTGGACCCTGACTTCCCTGTCCTTTATCAGTCATCCTCTTTTAGTAAGTGTTAGAGTGTGTATTCCACATGCACTGGGACTGCAGCAGGCACAGCAATAGACTGAAGGCTGACCATCTGGAAGTGTTGGTTGTTTTCTTTCACATAAGACAGATTTCTGATAGGTAGGCTGATCTTCTGGAGATCCCAAGGCCATTTCTGACTTACCAGAAGTTTATTACTTCAACACATTATTTATTGATGTGTAATGAAGTTCCCAAAGCTTAGGGGATTAAAAGAATAACCATTCTATCAATTCTCATTGGTTTTGTAGGTTGACTGGGCTCAGCAGTGTGGTTCTGCTTAGTTGCTTGGAATCTCTCACGTGGCTGCAACCAGATGGTGAGTGGAACTGGAGTTGTCTGAAGGCTGGACTGGGATGCTAGGAGGGCTGCACCTCTCTCCTTCTCCATGTAGCTGCTGGCCTTTCTTCTCCATGGGGTCTCTCCACCAAGGGTGTCAGATTGCCCAAATGGCAGCTCAGGGCTCTCAAAAGAGCAAAGGAGAAGTTGCCAGACATTCTTAAGATGTAGGCCTGGAACTGGCACACTGTCACTTTTATTCATTAGGGAGTCACAGCAATAGCCTAGATTCACGGAGAGAGTTAATAAACTGCAGTTTTATTGGGAGAGTGACAGAATTTGTGGCCAGCTCTACTCTACCACGCACTGTATGTTCACACATTGATTGGTCATATTGGTGAAAGCAGGCTAAGAGATAGATCTCACCCCAAGGGTTCTAGGGAATGCAACCACTTCCTTACTGTTCCTTTGGTAAAAGTGCTGAATGGGTCTTGCATGCATTGGCCAAAGTTTTCTTAGGAGGAAACCAGAAAGCATAGTGGACTGAAGAGGGTGCATAGTGGTCTTTCTGCTTTGAGCATTGGCCATCTAATCCAAGTATAGAAAGTACAGTGAGGCACTTTTCCAAATAAAAAAATGAGTTTTTACCTAAATAGCTCTAATTTGTTTGTTGTCACATCTTGGTCTTGCCTAGTTTTGGTTGGTGAAGGTCTTTTCTCAGTTGTTGGTGCCCTTGGAGTGCTCACAGGAGAGCCTGCTGTTGGGATGAATGGCAAGAGAGAGTCTAGACTGCATTTCCTGGAGGACATGTCCTTGTCCTACATCTTAGCTGCCTTTGTAACCATTGCACCTGCCACAGTGCCTGGCACAGTGTAGACAAGGAATTCATGTGGTTTGAGCTGAACTTCAAGTGTAATGAAGAAGACAGGGCAAACCTGGGTAAGCACAGATAATGAAAAGCACAAGAGAAAATAAAAGTAACATCTTCCTACACACAGCTTCATATACTGTGGGAGATGGGACAGAATAGCAATGGGGGAAAGACTTGTGACTGAAATCATGACAAACTCACTAAGAAAAACTTCAGGATGTTAATAAAAGAAAAGGGAGGGCTCAGGGGGCCAGGTGGAAAGGGGCTCAGGAAGAAGAAGAATGTAATGATGTGGCAGCTTCTCAAACTTCTATGTGCAAGAAAATACCATAGGGATCCTGATAAAATGTAGATTCTTTTTTTTTTTTTTTTTTTTTTTGAGCTGGAGTCTTGGCTCCATCACACAGGCTGGAGTGCAGTGGTGCGATCTTGACTCACTGCAACCTCCGCTTCCCAGGTTCAAGCGATTCTCCTGCCTCAGCCTTCTAAGTAGCTGGGACTACAGGCACCCACCATCACGGCCAGCTAATTTTTGTATTTTTAGTCGAGATGGGGTTTCACCATATAGGCCAGGCTGGTCTCGAACTCCTGACCTCATGATCTGCCTGCCTCAGCCTCTTAAAGAGCTGGGATTATAGGCGTGAGCCACTGCGCCTGGCCAAAATGCAGATTCTTATTTGGTAGTTCAGGGTGGGTTCTGAGAGTCTGCATTTCCCAGGTATTGGGAGTGCAGGTATTGTAGGTGCACACTCCCAGGTATTGTAGGTGCTCCCTATCTGAGAAGGATCTAGTAGAAAGGAGAAAAACCAGACAAGTTTTTTGGGTGGAGAAAAGTAGGTGAAGCTTGGAGATGGTGTTCCAGGGCACTGAGATGGAATCAGGTTTCTCTGGACAGCTCTTACTTTAGGAACATCTCTCCTGTAGGGATATGGTAGAGTATGAGGCAATACCCTTCCAGAAGGCAGGAATGTGGGAGTGAATGAGAGACAAGTGTCCCATATTTTTATCTTTTCATATTGTACAATTTCAGCAAGTTGAATTCAGATGTTCTCTTAAATATTCCCCACTTAACAGGCTGCTTCTCCTAGTGCATTGGGATTCTATTTCTCTAGGATCTGCCTCAAAATGGTGTCAGAGATTCATTTCTGAGGGAAATAAGGGAATCTACTAATTTTTGAAACCACTTTGAGATTATGAACAAATGTTACAATAGTTTGAAATTAATTTGAAGACCAAAATGATGTTTGAATGCCTTCAATAGTCAACGAAGATGAGAAATACTTGAAAAATCTATTTAAAATCGATTTCCCATTTATGGCTATTGTTTATTTCCATTTTTCTTACAAGCACAACTTTCATTTTTCCAGTTTAATATGGCAAACATTCTAAGTTGTGTGGGTTACTTCCACTTCTAAGAATATGCTTCTAGTCCTCCCAATAAAATCCTATTCATCCTAGGGGCCTGTGATACTCAATCGTGGAAGGGGAGATTATGCCCAAGAAACCACTGACCTCTACTGTAGCTAAATGGAGTTCCATGTCTCCATTCCATCTGAGACAGATAGGCCCCATGACCACCATTACTTCCATGGTGAGAGGTGTGTACAGACTATAATGGGAGGTTAACACCCCAGCAGATTTATGACCCCAGCCAGCCCCAGTTACGGTTCAGATAGGCAGTATCTCCTCTTATCACATCCCTTTCATCATAATCTGAAAGATAGCAGTCAGGGTCCAAATAAATGATACAATTTGAGTTCAATTGGTGATTTTTTTTTTTGTTTCATAGTAGTTATTTCAAGTGTATACTCCCAAGCTCTATGAAATGTGGTGTCGTGTCTTTTCTGTGTAGGAACTGTTGATTTGTAACACTCATTTTCCAGATAATTGTTTTCCTTGGTCTTGTATTGCTGCAAACCACTCCCTGGAACTCTAATATTGTATCTTCTTCTTTTTCTTCTTTTAAAGTGGTCTAGTTTAGATAAGAAAACTTGATTTCAGATTCTTATCCAAAGCCTATGCAAACCACTTTGGTTTAGAAAATTGGTCTGTAAGTCTTACAGGGTCCAGGATTTTCTTGGGCACTTACTTGGTTTCAGGTGGATCAGAAATATTGATATGGTCTGGCCTTAGAATTACAACATTGCTCTCTGAAGCCAGCCTGTAATTGCAACTACTAGAATGTATTATGAAATCGAAAGGAGAGCTACTGGATGTTTTGAACTCTCCAAAAAACTTGTTTCATTTCAATTTGAGGTTAAGGGTCAGTTCTCTTTGATGGTGAAGCTTAGTTTATCCTCTGAGGCTCACACAGCCTTGTTAAGAGAGAGTTTACCTGTTCTCTGGGGGCCACAGCTGAAGGCAGCCAGATGCGGGCATTGCTGCATCTGTTTTGCGTAATGAAGTTGAGCTGTGTGTGATATGTGTGGTAGCTAGTTATAGAGAAAGCAACAATAATATACAGGGTGCTGATTTGCATGACTTGTCTGGGGAGAGAGCAATTGTAACTGCTCCTGTTTATTTTATGTCTACTGCGTGCAGGGCATTGTGCACTCATCATACCATTTAATTCCCTCAGCAGCCCTGCAATATAGGTGTTATCATTCTGATTTCCCAGTGGAGGGAACCTAGGCTCAAAGAAGAGAGGTCTTTAACTTTCTTCCAGGATGACAATGGGAGAAGCTGTCAATACAGCTAGCATTAACAGTGTCCCGAAATTAATTGGATAGGTCTCCATCCTCAACCTCATCCATCTCTTTAGTTTATTGTCCTGTCCCCCAATCCTACCTTTCCCCTTTGAGAATCCAGGAAGGGAGAGAGGGGTGGAAGAAGGAGAGGCAGAAAAAGAGGATGACGTTAATAGTTCGAGCTAAGAAAAGGACTGAACAGACTCAGAAGGAGGCAGCAAATGGAGTAAAGCTGCCCCAACTTAGTCATCCAGGCTCCGACACACATGAGCAGTTTTTCATGGGGAGGAGACATGAGTGGCCTGGCCAAATTTGTCTTTGGCTGTTTGAGTAGCACTGACGGCAGGGCAGCAAAGTGGGTCCCTGGGCTGAGCTCTTCTTGGCATCATTGCCAGTATCAGTGGTGCTGTGGCGGGGAGGATACAGGAATCTTCCATTAGTGTAGGGGGTGCTCTCCTATTCTTTAAAGATTCATTAACATTCAGAGCTAAGATGGTTTCCTTCCCTCTTTTTTTTTAGTACTGGAGCCAGACTTTCGGGGAAGCATTTCTTTTACTTTGTTAGACCTATATTCTGCCTCAGGGGTGAGGATGCTGCTGTAAGCAGCTTCACAAAGCTGTGGGATGAGGCACCACAAAGCCTGGTTCTGGAAAGCTCGAGCCTTCCTTATGGAATCCTCCATAGTGACTCTGGTTTGCAAGGCAGCTTGTCTTCCTTCTTTGAAACTGGGTTTATTCGCTAAGCAAAGGCAGCACCATCACATCTTGCTGATGCTCCGAGCAAACATCAGTAGCAAATGATCCTCTTAAACAAGTGCAAGTGGCTGGAGGCAATGCTGGGGGCTAAAAATACAGAATGGACTAAAACCAAAAACAACTGCTCAGCCTCAATGCCACCGAGCATCAGAGGGCCCCTTCAGAATACTGATGTGAGGAAGGCTCCTTAGAATGGGCAGCTGAAGGAGCAGGAGAAGGGACTTCTTTCCATGTGAGCAAACTGCTCATATTCTAGGGCACAGAGTCAATGACTTCAGCTCTCCTCTTTGTTTAGCTGGAGAGAGGCTCAGCCACTGAGCCTGACTTGATGAGGCAATAAGAGATCTGGACCTGAGCTGAAAAGGGAAGTACTCTCTGCACACTCTGGCTCCTTTATTCCAGCAAGCAATATTCCTGTGGGCTCAACGGGCTATTTTCCATTCCTCCCAATGGATGGCAGAAATCCTCACTCTTGGTGTGAAATGGTCTATGTTTTGATTTTGGAAAAGGAAACCCTTGGATATTTTTCATGTAATCTTTTTTCAGTCTTAGCATTCCTGTCAGTAGTTTATTCTAAATCACAGGAATTCACTTTTGTGACAGAAGCCTGGGACGGGTCTCTTTGCATGGAAGGGAAGTCAGGGAGTGTTTATGGCTGGTGCCACTGGGTTACTAGTATGCTAGGTTACTAGTATAACTGGGGCTCGAACTGTGTTACTGGCTTACTAGTATGCTGGGTTACTCATGGAAGTAAGACCACATGAGGATTCAAGCTTCTCAACCACAGAGCTATTGCAGAGTGGCTGTGTTTTTAGATGACTTGTAATAGTCCATGGGATTTGCTGTTTCTACTTTTCTTGGAATCCCATTTCACTTCCCATTTCTCTTCTCTGTAGTCATTAGGATCCTGTTTGCTTCCCAGGTTGTCTGGTTTTCAGCCTTTGTTTTTTCCTCTCCCAAGGGCTGTATCTTGCTGGACAAACCTGCAGTTCTCAGTTCTGTCCTGGGCTTGAGGATTAATCCTGCCTCCAGGCAGGGGGAGATTTACAGGAGTTCCAGGTCCCAGCAGCAAGCAGCCTTTGGTGCTAGTTCTGATTCCTAAAGCTGTGTGCTGGTCATGAGATATCTTGCTGTATGCCTTAGGTCTGAGAATTGAGATTTTGTCTAGGACTAAAGACCCATTCATTGTTGTTTTCTCCTTGCAGAAAAATATCCATTTGTTGTTGTTATTTTCTTCTTAGTTTTTGTGTTATTTGCCTATGTATTAATTATTGTTTCAACAATCTTCCATTTATTTTGGTAGTTCTCTCTGTTCTCTCTCCTTGAATACCTTCCTCCACCTGCTGATGGATCTCCCTGATACTACCTGCCTGTTGGGGCTGCTGAGTTTCTCCTGCATCCTTCATTCCCCTTTATAGGTAACTTAATATCTCATATCTCTTTTTGGATTCTGAATAGGGAGACACATTCATTTACCCATCCATCCAGAAGTTACTGAGTCCCCCCTGTGTGCCAGGCATTATCTTCTGTGACTATACTCTTTAGAGATCATGTTGCACCTGACAGCTCCAGCGCATACAACCATGTCTATCCTTCAGCGCCACTGAGTGGGTCCAAGAATGGAACATTCTCTTCCAGCGTCAGGCCCTTCCAACTTCTTTGCCTTGTTTTACTTTACTGAGATTTCTCATTTGCCTGCATGTGACAGAATCTTCAACTTTTTCATTTTTTCTTTTATGACTCTGGTCATCATTACGGAAATATTTAGTTTAACATTTTAAACTCATTATTATTAACTTCATGATATTTCTTGAACTTCATTTATTAAGATTCATGACCTGGTGAATGTAAACATTATTCTGTTGTCTCAGGTACATTCAAATTTCTTTAAGTTGCACAATTAGTTCATATTAATTCCACTCCTACCTTTGTCTTAATAAGTTTGAATGTTGTGTCCATCTGAGAAATGTTGTATCACTTTGTCAAAATCTCTCATATTTTAAAGTTTCTTATGAATGGAAAAACAAGGTCAAAAAGAATAAATGTCTTTCCCAACTCAGACAACCTCAGAAACTGACAAAACTAGAGAGTGCTCTCTCTTCAGACTACTCAATAGGTATTATTTTTCAGTTTTCCAAATAAATTGCTTAAAATTATTTTCTTTGAAGCAGTGGGTTTGTTATGCAAAACAGTAAAGTGGTAGAAAAAAGTTAAAAAATTAAGAAGACATAAAATTATTTGGTTTAAGGGAGTATAGAAAGACATAATAGTCTAAAAACATGGCAAAGTAGTTTTTACTTAAAAAATAATGGCATGTATAATAAGTCAGTCCAATTGCAAGTGCTAAATGCACAGTTAAGTGCTAAAGTCAGTGAACTGGTAGAATACTATAATTTCTCAAGAGCTAGAGATTGTTACTCTTTGAGGAAGATTGTTGGAATATGGGTGACTTCTGTAGATGGCCAGAGGTCCCTGAATTAGGGTGGAGACATTTAAAGACAAGCAGATCCCGCTGGAATCCCGGATCCTTTCCATTTAAGCTTTCAGTCAGAGTGTTCTGAATGAGCACTTGAATAGTTAGTTCCTCTGGGCAAAGTCCTTAGATGTGGTGGCTGAAAGCCAGTCTTATTATTTCCACAGTCCTCCTTCTGTCTCTTAACTTTATAACAATTCCCTTGATTCCCAAATGAAATGTTTCTGTCCCGTCAGAGTCTTTGATCTGGCATGTCAGCGTCACATCGCGTCACCTGCTCTCCTCTCTTCTTGCTGTATCATCTTACTCTGTTTCTTCTGAACGGCATGCCCCTTCACATTTGGATGACTATGTTTGAAAGCGCTGTCTCGACATTTTCCCTATTGTATCATGTGTCTTGTGCTTCCACTCTGTGTCGGAAATGAGAATGCACAGTTAAAAGAACCCCAAACATTGTAGTTAACAAGATAGGACAGAAACCTTCTTATGTGTGCCATGCATTGGAATACATTTGAAGAGACACTCTTAAAACAAAGCACTTCTCTTTAAAGTGTTGCATATGCATTCATTTAAAGTAGTTACATATACAGTTTAGAAAACTCTAAATTCTATATAGACTCTGACTGTTTTGCTTTAAAAACAATTGTTTAGCTAAGATCTATCTGTTAAGTTATACAGTTTTCTCTGTTCTTTATTACAGTGTATGTATTATTTATTATAGAGTAGTGTTATAGTATGTTATATGTTAAGTATAATTACAGTCATCTGAACGCTTGTCGAATTTATAATAGGTTCTACCTATTAAGCACATACTATGTGGAACAGTGGTTTTTAAACTTGGGTGCTACACCTCAGAATCACCTAGGGATATTCAAAGAAATCCCAATACTCAGGCCACACCCCAGAGCAATTTAATGAGACTCTCTGGGGGTGGAACTCAATCATCAGTATTTCTTAAAGTTCCTCAGATAATTCAAAGGTCTAGTCAAGTTTGAGAACCAGTGATATATATAGCTTTGCTACTGATATCTTGGTCTGTGTACCAGCAGTATTGGTATCACCTGAGAGCTTGTTGGAACTCTAATGCTCCATCCCAGTCTCACTGTATCAGAGCCTGATTTTTATCAATATCACAAGATGTTTTCTTTTTCTTTCTCTTTTTTTTGAGATGGAGTTTCGCTCCAGGCCCAGTCACGATTTGAACCCTGGTCTCTGGTACTCCCTATAGCACCACACTGCTTCTAAGTATAGATTTTTGATATTTTCTATAGTAAACCAAATCGACAATAATTCTTAAACTTTTACCCTATTAATAAAACCTTTGAATCTATCTATCAAGAAAAGCAATAAATGCAAGATTGCCTGATAAAACATAGTTCTTGGCAAAAAACATAATAAGGTGAAGAGTTGTTTTTCAGTTACGGAAGCAGAAGGCAGGTGGCAGGATAAAAATATTCCCTTTTGGTCATGAGTGAGTCCCAGGGGACACACTGAATATTCATTTTAAAGAGAAAATATCCTTAATATCCTTAGTTAGTTATTTGGGGGCTCTAGTGTGCCTGACTTCGGTAACTGGTCTGGAAGAAACAAAATTGCCTGTAGGGGAGCTTCACGTAATTCTTCATACCTTCTTGTCATCTTGCTCAGTTGTTTGCCTCAAGGGCATCATTCTGGGGCTACTTGTACAAAGATTTTGTGTAAGCAATTCATAGGAACTCTGGTAGCTGGGATGTGAAGAATATTTGATATGACTGGAAATGTGCTCAGTGATGTATATTGTAGGTACTGATATTATTTCAACCAAATAATAATAATGATCTGCCACTGTAGGTCTCTTCCACAAATCTAACTCTTGGCTATACTGCGTCAGTTTGCTTCCCAAATTAGAGATGGTTTTAATGAAATGCTTCTAAGATACATTAGATATGGTAAAATGGAACAGGTGAAACAAACCCTACCTTTTCACTTAATTATTTTTTCTTGTCATTAAAAACCATAAATGTGCAACAGGTTTTTAAAACTACTGCTTAATATTCCATTCTTTGGATATGTCATAACTTGCTTCACTATCATTATACCTCAGGATATCTCACTTTTTTCTATTTTTTTATATAAACCTCTTTCTTCTTAAATCTTTGCTCACAATTTAAAAAAATTCCGTAGGATCTATTTCCTAAGTGGCAATTGTGAGCCAAAGAGTATAAACACTAAAATCAGAAAGGCAATGCATTCATTGACAATGAGAAATGTAATGATCAAAAAGACCATTCATCAACACATTTTCCCCTTGTCACACAGAAGTGCAGATATTTTGAAGGCTCATAATGCATTTTGTGAAGTTTTCTTCCAGAGGATTTATACAAGTGTACATTTGTACCGAAGAGGTAGCATCTGAACACCAGCACCACCGCAGGCCTTGTGATGGGGCATCTGTGTGGTGGGACAGCTATTGGAATGGGTGGGTTGGAGGGGGAGTGGTAGGATGGGGAGTTAGCCCTTGCTCTGCACCTTTGAGCTCTGCAATGTTGGCAATCATCTGTAGTTGCCGTTTTCTGCAAAACTCCCTCACACTAGTTAGCAAAAACAGGAATTTCAAGAGGATGGAGCAAGCCCTAGGCCCAACTGGATCCAGTGGCTTTATGGATGTCAATAGAACATTGTTGCTCTCCCAGATTTTCTTTATTTCTTTGGATTCATTTTCAGGTTTAATTTTTCTATTTTGTGGCAAAAGATATGCCTAGGTAGTTTCAAACTTAGATATTACTCATGAATAGTGATTGAAAGTAAAAGGTATGAAATCCTCTCTTTCTGTATCTATAGGAGTTCCTGAGAATGATTTGAATTGACTGTGTTTGTGTCACATATTCATCCCTGAACCAAGCCCTATGTCCTGCAGGATGTATATTCTAATTGGCCAGCCGGAATTATATGCCCATATCTGATTGGTACATTTTCTTTTGCTTTTTAAAGAAAATGTTTAGGTAAGACCTAGCTGCTAAATTATATAGTTCTCTCTGCTCTTTATTACAGCATGGTGTATGCGATTTATGATAGAATGGTATTATAGGGGGTTATATGTTAGGCATGATCACAGTCATTTGGAGCCTCATCAGATTTATAATTACAATCAGTCCTACTTATTAAGTACATACTATATGAAACAGTGGTTTGCAAACTTGGGTGCTGCACTTCAGAAGCACCTAGGTAGATTTTAAAAATCCCAGTGCTCAGGCCACACCCTAGACTGATTAAATGAGAATAGATCTCTCTCTTCCAGATAGGGAAGGGAAGCTAGCTTCCCAAAGAGTTAGAGGATAGCCAAAAAAGTGAACGATGTAAAAGGCAGAAATCATTCCTTGTGTGATTCTCTGGGTTCCAGTTTCTTCAACAATAAAATAAAGAAAAAATTTAGAAGTCTCTAAATTTCTTTAAAAAACTTTACTGATCTGATTCTAAAACTAATATATGTTGGTATAAAAATTAAAGCAATATATAAATTTATAACGTAAAAGAGGAAAACAACCAAATCACCTCCAATGTAGTATTTTCTAGGTTTTTCCCCCATGCATAGCCAATATTTATTTTATAAAATTTTATCTACTATTGGGCTTATTACTTTTATATTTGATAATATATACTGGATATTTACCTTTATTAGCATATATAGATCCATTTTATTTTTTAAAAGTGCAATAGGATTTAATTGATGAATGTACCATACTTATTTAACCAATCCCCTTTTGATGGCTTATTTTTAGTTTTTGGATATTTTAAACAGGTAATACATTTTGTATTTTGTACACTAATAGTTGAAGGACATATTTCTGCAAGTGAAACTGATGTATCAAAAGGTATTTGTATTTTAAATATAAGTATAATATTAATTATTATAACAATATCCTTAGTATCAAGAAACTGATATTCAGAGACTATGTTCACGTTCCAAGGTTACTTCATTAGGCCATTTTCACACTGCTGATAAAGACATACCTGAGACTGGGTAATTTACAGTGAAAAAGAGGTTTAATGAACTCACAGTTCCACATGGCTGGGAGGCCTCAAAATCATGGCAAAAGGTGAAAGGCACGTCTTACATGGTGGCAGGCAAGAGAGAATGAGAGCCAAGTGAAAAGGGAAACCCCTTATAAAATCATCAGTTCTCGTGAGACTTATTCACTACCATGAGAACAGTATAGGGGAAACGGTCCCCATGATTCAATTCTCTTCCTACAGGTCCCTCCCACAACATGTGGAAATTATGGGAGCTATAATTCAAGATGAGATTTGGGTGGGGACACATCCAAACCATGTCAGTTACCCAGCTAAACAGTGGCAGTGGAGACCATGCTTTCTCCACTGCCACACACAGCCTCTCTGGGCAGTCTCTGAGGCACTTTATCACTGTGGCATGTGCCTACAGAGGAGGAGCCTAGCCTATGTCTCAGGGGTTTGGGGACTGGGATTATGACCTGGAGTATTTGGAGATAACCTCCTTACCTCTCATGACAGTGCATGTGAAGGATTTCTAGTGGCCAAGGAAACAGACATGAATGTGTAAAGTTTTGCAGGGTCTTCATTTGTGAAGGCCTCTAAAAGCCTAGGTGGAGGAGACAGATAAAATTGCAGGGTTGATGTACTCCCTTGGTGTTGAAACAGAACCCAGGACAGACCTGGGTTCAGCAAAAGGTGGGAGGAGGGTTTAGGCTGCCACTTCTGCCTCAATCTGGGTGGCTCTGTTCTTATGTGTTTCATATATTGTGCTTCCGGGTAAGATTTCTCTTAAGAGAGGAACTTTGACCTTAAAAAAAGTTTGGAAATCACTGATCTAGTTTAATACTGCATTTAGTGATGAGGAAACTGAGGCTGAGCCAGGGTTTCCAGATGTATTAGTCCATTCTCACACTGCTATAAAGAACTACCTGAGACTGAAGAATTTATGAAGGAAAGAGGTTTAATGGGCTCACAATTCCATGCTGTACAGAAGCATGGCTGGGAGGCCTCAGGAAACTTACAATCATGGCAGAAGATGAAAGGGAAGCAAGCATGTCTTGCCATGGTGGAGTAGGAGAGAGAGAAACAGCGAGGGGGCAACTGCCACACACTTTTAAACCATCAGATGTCATGAGTGCAGTGTGGGGAAAATCACCCCATGATTCAATCACCTCCCACCAGGTCCCTCCCCTAACACATGGGGATTACAATCTGATATGAGATTTGAGTGGGGACACAGAGCCAAACCATATCACCAGATAAAATGCATAATGCCAAATCAAATTTGAATTTCAAATGAACAAAGAGTAATTTTAAAGTATAAGTATGTCTCAAATATTGTGTGGGACATACTTACATTAAAACTAATTCATAAACTGGGCATAGTGGCTCACGCCTATAATCCCAGTGCTTTGGGACGCTGAGGTGGGAGGATTGTTTGAGGCCAGGAGTTCAAGACCAACCTGGGCAACATAGTGAGACTCCCGTCTCTACAAAAAAATAAAAAAATTAGCTGAGAGTGGTCACATGTACCTATAGTCCTAGTTACTCAGGAGGCTGAGGTGGGAGGATTGCCTAAAGTCCAGGAGTTTGAAGATACAGTGAGCTATGATCGTGCTACTGCACTCTAGCCTGAGCAACAGAGTGAAACTCCATCTCTTAAAAAAAATTACAAAAATATAATTCATTTTTGCTAAATCTGGCAGCCTTAGGCCTAGAGAGCATAACTGCCCTGCCCAGGAGATGGTCAGGCCTAATGAGGGGAAGCAGGTGTGGGTGGGGCTGGTTCACATGAATGGCCTCCTGTCCAGAAGTGGGCTTTGGCTGGACTACCTTGTATAAGTACAGATCCTCCCTTGCTGGGGGCCTAGAGATTCACCAGAGCCACATCTGTTTACAGGCTGGTATGAGAGGTAAGTAGAGGCAGGCCTGGGTGAGGCCAGGACCCTACTGGCCTTCGCTGTGCAGGGCCTCCTCCCTGTGTATCTTCTGTCCTCTCTTCCCAGCCATGCCCTGGGGTCTGGGGGCTGTGCAGCCCATGGCGCAGAGGGTGGGGGGTGATCTAGCACTGGTGCTGGTGAAGGGGACACACTGAATCCTTGTCATGAAAGCTTCCAGCTTTCTCTAAAGGCGGGGAGTGAGAAGCGAAGGGAAGAGCGAAGAGGGCTGGGGGTTAACAAGCAAAATCACTCCAATGATCTCCCTTCTTCCTCCTCCCTGGCTCGGCCTCATTAACACAAGGAGGCTAATATTTAGCTCTGGAGTGCAGGCAAGACTGAAGGTCTCTCCAGGGGCTCTGTTAAATGTCATAAATTGCGAGCACACAGCTTGAGGAGTTTGTGAATGGCATCTGAGCCCGAGGCCATCTAGTAATATTTATACTGTGGAAGTTCAGCCTTTTTCCTCCTTTAAAAAAAGTTTCCGATTTGTTTCAGAAGATGTCCATCTTAATCACTGTTTCTGGGGTTCTAATGGGAAAGACTCTCCCTTCCCAGGTGTCAGGGGAAGGCTGTGGAAGAAACAGGCTTGGTGCTCAGGGAGGTGCTCGCAGGAGTACAGATTCGGGGCCTTTTATTCTGCCAAACGCCTGGTTTCTATTTGGAGTACTGTAGAGCCAGGAAGCAGGTCTCTAGCTGTCCCAGACCAAGAGAATTATTCCTATTTTGGTCAATAAAACCCAAAGAAAGAATTAAATATGCCTATTTAGCCATGTCCAAAGATGATGGAATAGTACCCCCAATTATAAAATAATAATTAACTTGTACCTAGAACTTATTTGCCAGGTCCTGTTTTAAGATATGTATACATGTATAAATACACACACACACACACACACACACACACACACACACACACACACACACACACACAGAGCTTATATTTATAGAGCATATGTATGTGCATATATATATATATATCATATATACAGTCATTTTATTCTTGGATCAATACTGCTATAAGGTAGGTACTGTTACTATACCAATTTTATTCTTTTTATTTTTTGCTTTCTCTTTCTTACCCTAGGGAATATTATCCCTATTTCAAAAGGCTGAGAAGCCGACGCTGGGCCCTTTGCCATTAATCTGTTACAAACCCAAGCAGAGGATCATGCTAGCTGTTCACACCTAGGTAGGCTTTCCAGGCTGTTCACAATTTGTCCCCTACTTGCCTTTTTAGTTATCTTGCACAACTCGTCTTCAGGTCTGACTCAGATACAACAGATCTCACTGTCCCTGAGCTCATGAGACACATCCCTCCTCTGACACTGGGCATACTGGGGATGTTGAGAATGTTGTCTGCCCATTTCATATATATATACACATATATACACACACACACACACACACACACATATATATATATATTTTAATTTTAGAGATAGAGCCCCCCTCTGTTGCCCAGGCTGGAGTGCAGTGGCATGATCTCAGCTCACTGCCACCTCTGCCTCCCAGGTTCAAGCGATTCTCCTGCCTCAGCCTCCCGAGTAGCTGGGATTACAGACATGCACCACCGAGCTGGGCTAGTTTTTGTATTTTTAGTAGAGATGGGATTTTGCCATGTTGGCCCTGCTCGTCTTGAACTGACCTCAAGTGATCCTCTTGCCTCAGTCTTCCAAAGTGCTGGGATTACCGGGCCTGGCCTCTGCCCACTTCTTCACAAAGAAAAAAAAAATCCATCCAGTCTTGGAACAGATTCCACCTTTTACCAGGCATCCCCATGGCCATTCCAGACCCTAGAGATTTCTCTCTTACTCTGAATTATTGAAGAACTGCTCTTTGGTTGTTTAAGCCCATATGGCCTTGAAGTTGCTGTGTACTGCCACTCAAGTCTTGTGCTGCTTCTTCATGACTCATTTCTCTGCCTGCTCCCTAACTAGATTATAAGCTCCAGGAGGGAAGAGGCTTTGTATGAATATAATGGTCCCTCAGTCAAGAGACTCTGAAGGATAAAAGGCTGAGAGCTTTATTTTACACTTTTTGACTCTTTAAAAAAAAAAGTCACAAAAGAGCTAAGTGGTGCTCCTCCTGGGCACTTGGGATACTCCTGGTGTCTCTTGAAATAGGTAAGATCTGAGATTTAATACTGAATATAAGCAGACAGCTCCCTCACTTATGAAAGGTCTTACACAAATTCCTCCAATTATTTCCTAAAACACGTAATAAAATGTTAGAGTTGCAGAGAGTTTACGCTCTTGCAGGAACAGAGTCATATGTTATGTTATTTGTGTGATTTTCCCACTCATTGCCATTGATTGTCCTTCCTATCAATCGCAGAGCTGTGATTCAGGAGAAGCTAAAAGTCTGACTGAAGATGTAAGGGTCAAGTACTCTGATTTCGAGTCTAGTCATGGGTGGATCACCGTTAAATCCATGGGTGGATTTAAAGCTCATGTTTATTTTTTCAATGTGAGAGTGAGCTCTGAGGTGGGACTGAAAGGAACAGAGAAGTCTGCTGGAATGTTTTTGATGCTCATGAAATTTGTGTTGGGCAAGACCTTTTCTAACTGAACAGTTGGATATCCCAGTGAGCATTTGTGATTTGTGAGTCTGGGTAAGATAAACCAAAGGTGAAATATTTCTGGAAATGTGTAAACTTTTTGTATCTTCATCCTTTGTGAGGTCTCCAAGCTCACAGCTGTGGTGCTTCTGGTCTTATCTTTCCCCACTGCCCAGAGAGAGCTGTTTGTCCTCTCTTGGGGAGACAGGGGAGACCTTCTGGAGACAGAGAGTAATGACTGCTTTTCTTTTATATTCATCATCAAGATTGATAATCCACATATAATTTCCACACTAGGCCATAAGTATGAGTAATTATGTAATAATTAAATGTGCTAAGGATAGCAAGGACTGTTAAAAGAGCAATTATGTAGCTAACTCCTCTGGGCTGCCTTTACTCTGAGTTGAAATGAAATAATTTTAAATATTACATCAAATTTCAGAATGAACACTTCAGAATCCTCTTCTATTACGCACTGTTTACCTGTAATAGAACTTCTTCGTTCTTTCTCAAAATTTAATGAACAGATACCAGTGTTAGGACTTCAAACAAGGGCAGGGACAAAGGACATTCAAGTGTGTGTTAGAATATGGGCTGTTGCTACCTACCTGTGCGCGTGTTTCTACTAGAATCCTGCCAGTCTTTGAATATCTAGTTCAAATGCCACTTCCTCTTGAAGACTTCTGTGATCCCAGTCATCTTGAGTGCCTCCCGCCTCATAATACTTTTTACTTCTATAGTAGAATCTGATAAAGTCTGTCTTATTTTATGGTGATTTGATAATAAAGTAATAAAAACTTTTCTATAGTGCTTTACAATTTATAAAGCATTTCTCACATATAATAACTCATTTTAATCCTCATGACAACCTTGTGAGGGTACATAATGTTGCACATTTATAGATGGAGAAATGAAAGCTCAGATGGCTTAAAAAAGGATGGCATAATGGCTAATGCCTGTAATCCCAGCACTTTGGGAGGCTGAGGAGGGTGGATTGCTTGAGCTCAGGAGTTTGAGAGCAGCCTAGGAAACATGGAAAACCCCATCTCTACCAAAAATACAAAAAATTAACCAGGTGTGGTGGCATACCCCTGTGGTCCCAGCTACTTGGGAGGCTGAGGTGGGAGGATTGCTTGAACCCAGGAGGCGGAGGTTGCAGTGAGCCGAGATCGTGCCACTGCACTCCAGCCTGGGTGACAAAGTGAGACTCCATCTCTCAAAAAGACTTTTAAACTAAAATGCTTATAGGACTCAAGCAAGTACAAATGCAAAACAAGCTGTTCAGGTGTGTGTCAGTCAACAGAAGCTAACATATGTGCAGTAACAACATGATCCCTAAATCTTGGTGGCTTGTATCAATACATGTTTATTTCTCAACCAGGTTTCATATTCACTGTAGGTTAGCTGTGGCCTTGTTCTATGCATCTTCACTTTGGGTCCAGGCTGACTAGCAGGGATGTTGTAAGAGGGGGGCAAAAGATAATATGATGGAGCCATGTCCTGGCTTCTAAAGATCCTGCCTGGAAAGGGTACTACACATCTCTTCTGCTTACAAATCAGAACACATCCTTTTCCTCAGGCTTCTCTAGCAGATCGATACAAACCAGACATTCATCCTGCATTAGGAATTGGCCAACTAATGCTCTTGGGCCAAATCTGGCCCACTGCCTGGCTTTATACTGCCCATGAGCTAAGCATGGTGTTTAGATTTTTTTAAAGCTGAAAAAAATAAAAAAGAATAATATTTTGTGACACATGAAAATTGCATGAAATTCAAATTGCAGTGTTTTTGTGAATAAAACTTTATTTGGATGAAGCCACTCCACTTGTTTGTTTATATATTATCTTTGGCTGCTTTCATGCTACAATGGTAGAGTTGAGTAAATGACAATAGAGATGTAGGCCCTCAAAACCTAAAATAGTTACTGTCTTGCTGCACTCTGTCCTATAGCCCTGGTCAGAAGTCAACTTGGTCCAGTAGGAGCTCAAGTGTTAGACTCAGCAGCTTTATTTATTTATTTTGCAGTCTCTGTGGACAACATATTTGGAATCCAGGGCCACTGCATACTGCTATGCATTCCAGGGTGTGCAGGGTGTGTTGTTCAAATAGCTTCCAGTAATACTGGAGCCCACCAGTGGGAATTAGGGTCTATATGCAGAAAGTTTCTTAACTCTTACTTGGAGCTGGCATATGAATTGTAACTCATGCCAAAAATACCCCAAATAATGTTAAAAAGCAATGATAGCCTGGGGGAAATATTGGCAGCCAATATGGTAGACCAAAAAGGAATATTTTTAATGCATAAGGAACTCTTACAAATTAATAGGAAAAAGAGAAATACCATAGTATAAAAATGGATAGAGGTTTTAAATATTTAAGCAAATGTCCAATAAACATATGCTAAC
Organism: Pan paniscus; assembly: GCF_029289425.2. NCBI lineage: Eukaryota > Metazoa > Chordata > Mammalia > Primates > Hominidae > Pan > Pan paniscus. Next base: position 119,267,662 of record NC_073254.2, on the reverse strand, counting down.
ATGTTTAATCTCACTAGCAAACAAATAAATGCCAATTAAAACAATGAGCTCTCAATTTTATCTATTCAATTGGCAAAACCTGGAAATGCCCACCATTGGCAAAGGTTTGGGGAATAGGGCACACTTTACAAGTGTGTACAATTTTTTATGGGCACTTGTTAATATGAATCAAAATCTTAAAAACATGCATATTCTCTGTCTTTGTCTACTTCAAGGAATTAATTTTAAATAAATAAGAAATAAGAAATAAGGATATGATAAGATACACAGAGATTTATGCACAAGAACTTTTACTACTGATGTTATTTCTGATAGAGAAATTTAGAAACAGCTTAAAATATCTGACAGTAAATACTACATGACCATCAAAATTATGTTTTAGAAGAAAAATTAATGTCACGGGAAACCATTTAAGATATATCATTAAGTAAAATAAACAGGATACAAATAGTGTATATAATATGCTCCCATTTTTGTAAAAAACAAAAATAAAAGCAGGAGAGACAAATACATATGCACAGAAAAGACTGGAATATCTATTCACTGAAATAACAGCGGTTGTTGATGAGTTGCTGGATTTTGATTAATTTAAATTTTTATATTTATGCTTTCCTATACTTTTGTAATTTTCTACCATTAACATATATTATTCTGGTAATCAGAAAAAGTATATAAACATATTTGAACTGAAGAAACTTTTGACTTAAAGGATGCTCAAGACTATATTGGGGACCATATAATCCTTCCCATTATTTCCTTCAACTTTGAGAAAATCACTTTTTGAAAATCACTTTTTGGGTGAGTCATGGGCTTTGTTTTCCTTGATGCATTAAAAATATGTGTGATTCCCAATCATGCTGGAAAAGCAACATCCTGCTTTGGTCTCTCTTGCCTAGGTATTAAAGAGAAAATATTTTGCCTGGATGTTCTGAAATATTTAGAAAATTGCATCCGCTCAACAGACCACTTTATTACTGTATTTATGGCTTAAGACAATCAGAGGCTGGAATGCTTTCTGAGATTGAATGGTCCAGCTTTGAACAGAAATGGTCTTCTAAATTGGGGTAGGAACCTACAGCATGTGGTTTTCATTGAGAGTCAGCACACTACCCCACCCCCTGAGAAGAGTGGACACCTCCTCGCTGCAGCCCAGGCATGTCTGAACATCAGGGGGGAACAGCTGGGTGTGGTGCCTCACTTTGGAAAGGTTGCTGACTGCTATTCAAGAAAATTGCTTTAGTTCTTCCGTTTTTGTTACTGCTGATTTGGCCCTGGTTGTTCATGGCAAATGAATTTCTAAGCAAAGTTTGGAGAAAGTTGAATACTTTTCTAGGGTCTATAACTAGAAAGCTAGAAGTTCTGGGCAAAAGCCTGTTCATTTCTTCTGAAAGTCACCTTCTGCTCAGCCTCTTGGATTTGGTTCTATCTTGATTACCTGACATTTCACGTCTCTGGTGTTTTGATGCTTCCTGTCATTTCTCAGGATCCACATTGCCCTGGATCAGGGGCTCACAGGCAGATGGGGCAGATTGAGGGGAACTGAGAAGAGGCCCATACTGCTCCTGGTTGGTCAGCCTTCAGGGGCTGAGGGAGGACTGCTCTGGCCAGAGCAGCAGAGATTCCAGGGAGCAAGTAAGTAGCCTGGCAGAGGCCAGCTGGTCAGCGAGGGAGATCCCCAAGACAAAGCAGCTGGGAGTAGGGGCGGTCCCAGCAGAGAGGCGGATTCCAGCAGGGGGAGTCCTGGGCTGGCAGTGTTCTGAACTCCCTATGAGGCCAGTCAGTGGGTAGCAGGGCACAGCCACCAGGTGAGTGCTCAGAGAAGGTGGATGCTTAGCGCAGGAGTGGAGTGCCATTGGCCCTGTGGTGCAGTGGAAAGGGTATGGGTTTTGGAATCAGAGAGACCTGGTTTGATCCTGGATTTACCACTGTGTGCTATTTAGTAAAACCCTCAGGTGTTACCTGTGAGTATGCATAACACCAGGTAGCTCTGTGCGGTAAGTTGTATAATGCACTCAGGACAGAGTAGACACACAAAGAGACATTCTTAAATTCTTTTGCCCTGGCTCAGGATTATAACTGGGAGCGGGATGGGCTTGCAAATGGAGTACTGGTGGTCACAGAGAAGGGACTTGCTGTGCTGAGGCTGGAAGCCAGGCTGGGTCTCATACTGTTCATAGGAATTTTAGCAAAATATTCCCATTGGGTTTTTCTACTTACTTTAGCAGTGGCTTCTCTTTGGAAGCTCACAGAAAAGATTAAATTAGAAAAAGATTAGAAAAGAATTAGGTGGTCTGAAGAGCAATTGAAGTTTGACTTGTAGAGAGGATTCTAAGATGCACTAGAAATTCTTGCAAAGAAATGAAATTACAAACATTTATTTAGAGAGACAATAAAAATATAAAGATTGTTCATCTCACACACTGTCAATGTCAGTTAAGCAAGTATGGACCTATTCTTTATACCCTTTGCAAATCATCTAAAAAGATCTATTGAGGTCAATTTTTTTTTATTAGTCCATAAAATTACTACCTGGTATCCCTTTCAGTACTGCCTGAAAACATTTCCACTTTTCAGCCAGGTGTGGTGGCTGACACCTATAATCCCATCACTTTTGGAGGCTGAGGTGGGTGGATCACTTGAGGTCAGGAGTTTGAGACCAGGGTGAAACCCCGTCTCTACCAAAGAATACGAAAATTAGCTGGACATGGTGGCGCGTGTCTGTAGTCCCAGTTACTTGGGAGGCTGAGAGGGGAGAATCGCTTGAATCTGGGAAGTGGAGATTGCAGTGAGCCAAGATCGCACCACTGCACTCCAGCCTGGGTGACAGACTGAGACCCCGTCTCAAAAAAAGAAAAAAAAATTCCCACTTTTCTATAGTCACTACATAGTCCCTACTACAACATTCAGCATATATATATATATATACACACACACACACACACACACACACACATATATATGTATATATATAAAATATATATGTGTGTATATATATAATGATGCCACCTCCTTGAAGCCTGCAGGGACTGTGCCACACTCACTTCTGTGTCCCTGACCTTTAGCTCAGTGCTTGCCTCTTCCTAACAGGCCTTCAATAAAGGGTTGTTGAGCTGACCTGAATGTTAAATAACATTTTTAAATGAATGTGCTCCACTCCACAAAAACCTAAAGAACAAAAAGTTTCATGCAACAGATACATGCTGGTGGAATATAAGGAAAGTTAAAATTCACACTACAAATGAGTTCTTATTTTACATAGGAAAAATGATTTTAAAGATAAAGTTTCTGTACTGAATTAAAAATAAGATCCAACATTGGGAAATTCATCTTTGCATCAATTTTTTGGAACATGTTAATTTCATGAACTGAGGAACATAGATACTTCTTTTTTGATTAAAGTTAGTAAGAAAAAAAAGCTTGATTTTCCTTGAAGTGTCAGAGAGTATATGGCTCCCTGACTCTGATGAGGAGCAAAACATCCCTGGTTTTGCTATGGGCCTAAAACCTAAATTCCTAAGATCAGAATTCTAAGTCCTTCTCCAACTCACCCACTGTAGAGCCTTCACTCTATTTCTGTGACCATGGATGTGTGGTGGAGCATTAGTCCTGGGACAGAAAGTCCCTGCATTGTTCCCAGGCAGGGCTGAATGAGGACCCTGGACAGTAGTGAAATACATGTGGGAGTTTGGGTCCAATGGCCTTCTAGCGCCTTGCTCCCTGCAGACATCTGATTGTCCCTGTGAGTACTTGGGCTATAGGGAGACATTCTAGTTCTGCAACAGCCAAGGGGCAAGACCTCAGTAAAGAAGTGACACACCCGATGAAGACATTTCCTAAAATGTAAGAGAAGAAGTGAGTTAATTTACATTGCTCTGGAAGTCCTTATTGATCAACACTGAGAGTCACACTGCTGACATGTTTGAAGCATCTTTTGGGGCTATAAAGATGAAATTTATTTCATCGGCAGGAACATTTCATAATCAATATTGGAGGCCACTTGCAGATACTATTTTAGCCACAAAGGCAAAGTGGATTTGATTTGAGCGTGTCTCTAGGTTAAGTGGTTTGCTATTGAGATAGAATAAGTTTCCTGATGTAGGGATTTAATTTTTAAAATATCAACTATATTTAAAAATTATTTCAAAATATCCACATATATATAGATCTTATAGCATGTTGATATATAATGTACTCTCTCATGCTTGACCTACTGTGTTTCTCCCAGCCCCACCACGTGGATTCTGAGGTCCAGCTTTGCTGATTACTCACTAGTCCCTTTGTACTTGCCTCTGTGTCTTTGTTTGGGTTATTCCTTCACTTGAAATTCCCCTGCCTCCACTAGACCACATCCTATTCTTTCGTTAAGACTCTTCTCAAGTGCTGACTCTCTGTGAAGATTTTTGAGCATATGCGGGCAGTGCCCCACCCATAGTCCCTTAGCCCACTTGCAGGAGTCGAAGGTAGTGCCTGTAAACAGTGAAACTTCCTGTCCCCTTTGGAGGGTGTTCTCGGCCACAGGTGGCGTTTTGGGCTGCTGGGCAAGGGAGCTTATTGCTCCAGGAGCAACCCTCGATCTTAAGGAAGGGGAGTTTTAGGATAAACACTCCATCTTCCTCTTCTCTTATTGCAGTGACCCTGAGGGATGTTCACTCTCTTGAGTTTCCCCAGTGTGGCAGAGCCCCAGTTGCTCACAGTGGTAACCTGCTCATTAAAGAATCCTTTATAGGTTTTTCTTCGTTTGCTCTTGACTTCTACTCCTTTTGCGTGTCTTGAGATTCTCTCTCTCCCAAATAAACGACTTGCACTCAAATCCTCATATCAGGATGTGCTTTTCGGGAAAACCAAACTCCAGACAACTTCCCTTATACTCTAAATGCAAGTAATGTCTTTCTACTCCTGAGATTCCACCTGTACCTTTTCCATTGCATCTATTGTGTTTTACCTTGTCTTAGAGAAAGTTCTATCTCTGACATATCTCTTCTATTAATATATGACCTTTTTGAAGGCAGGATATCTGGTGAATTCTCCTTTTATTTTCCACATTGCTTAACACAGTACTTTCCAGAGAGCATGTATTCATTATCTGTTTATTGAATAAATGAATAAATGAATGATAAACTAATGAATGAATGACAAAGTTCCCTCCCACTTTATGCTTTATCAGTGCAGGTTTAGGCAGAACACATCTCAGTCTTTAGCACATGGGAGGAGCTCAAAACATTTTAGTGGCATGAAAGAAAAGCATTTTTGGCTGAAACAAAGCAATCCACAAGAGGGGACAGCCAAGCCTTAAACCAGACCTATATTCAGTTCGTGGTCAGTTGATTCAATGGTATTTGAGAAGTCTGCATGTTCTGCTGACTTTAGAGGCTATTAGCAGCCAAACCCAGTTTGCTGGGTCCTCACAGAAAGAGCCAAAATAGTCTGTCAGTCTGGACTCTGTCCCTGTCTCTGTGAATGAGCCTCAGGACTGGCCAGCGGCAAGAGGGATACCTGCCTCCCTGACAGCTGTCGGCTAGCTGCCCATGGATGTAGGAAACCAAACCAACTCAAGTTGCAGCCTATAAAATTCAGACTACTCTGAACCACGGAGGGGAAGCCCTAAAATCCCTCAGATAGTGCCCAAGACGTGATCTCAGCCTGAAAACTCCCCTAGGGGCACTGGGGCTTGGCTGGACTCCCCTGGGGATGGGTAGGACGGAGGAGCCCAGGGAATTCTTTGGGTTGTGGGAGTGTTGAGGAGATTGTGAGGCCCCAATTCAGACTTTCAGCTGCTTGAAGTGTTTTCTTGCTGCTTGACTGTGTTGATGTCTCAGGGTCCAGGGTGATAGAAGAGGTGACATCTATTTCTTTGTGTCAAGGGAACTGATGAGTGTGCTAGGAATAGACCTCACCAAAAATGAGGGCAAGGCACTAACGTGCATTAAGTGGCTGCCCAAAATAATGGCTTCAGGGAGTGGAGCTGGGAGTTGCAGTCACCTTGGACCATGTGCAAGTGGTGTAAACATGCTCAGCCTTGGTTGCCTTCCTTGTTACTGGGAACAACCATGACACCCTAAGACAATTAGGAGGCTTATGGGAGATGATACATGCAAAGTACCTGGGCCACAGTAGATATAGAAATATGTATGTTCCACAGTTACCTTTCAAGAACACGCATAGGTAGAGAATCCTTTACTCCTGGGCTTGTCTAGGTCCTGGGATTTGGAGACCTGAAAGGAAGTGGTGAGAAATACTCTCCTTCCACCCCTGTGCCTTGACTGCAGCCGATTCTGACCCCAGACCTTGGAGCCTGAGAAGTTTCTGAGGAAGCGAATGCTCCCAGGTATACTAAGTTCCTGAGGCAGGCACCTTAGTCAGACGTGGGAGCTTAAGAAAGTGAAAAATCTGGCCAGGCAAGGTGGCTCATGCCTGTAATCCCAACACTTTGGGAGGCCGAAGCAAGCAGATCACTTGAGGTCAGGAGTTCAAGACCAGCCTGGCCAACATGGTGAAACCCTATGTTTTTACTAAAAATACTACTAAACTAAAATACATGACTCTACTAAAAATACAAAAATTATTCGGGCATGGTGGAGCGTGCCTGTGATCCCAGCTACTCGGGATGCTGAGGCAGGAGACTTGATTGAACCCAGGAGGCAGAGGTTGCAGTGAGCTGAGATCGCACCACTGCACTCCAGCCTGGGCAACGGAGCGAGACTCTGAAATAAAGAAAATGAAAATCTCATAAGCAGTTGGTTGATGGACATGGAATTGCACATTCCTGCCTCCTGGAAGGAAGCAGAGATAAATACTTAGTTAAAAAAAGAGACAGAATCCCCTGGGAGCAACCCAAACAACTCAGAAAAGTAACGTGAAAGACTTCATAATTTTCAGTATTAAAAAAGCTTTTAATTTAAGTATATAATGGATAACACAGAAACAGGAATGTTGCATAGGTAATGAGCTTTCATGCTTTTTTTTTTTTTGGGTGGTTGGGAACAATGAAGGGAAAATAAAAATTTATAAGCCAAATCAGCTTTGGTAAGGAGAGAAAACACATTTTTAAAATCTTTTATTATAGGTAAACAAGAACTCTCTTCTGTCATACCTTCATTTATAATGTTGGCAACTATGTTTTCTTTTACTTTATTAATTAATTTGTTTACATAGCTTTTAAAATATAATTTAAACTTTTATTTTAGACTCAGGGGGTACATGTGCAGGTTTGTTACCTGGGTATATTGTGTGATGCTGAGGTCTGGGGTACGAATGATCCCATCCACCAGGTACAGAGCATAGTACCCAATAGGTAGTTTTTCATCCCTTGCCCCCTTCCTCCCTCTTCCCTCTAGTAGTCCCCAGTTTCTATTGTCCCCTTCTTTGTGTCGATGAGTACACATTGTTTAGCTTTCACTCATAAATGAGAATGGCGGTGTCTGGTTCTGTTCCTTTGTTGATTCACTTAGGATAATGGCCTTTAGCTGCATCCATGTTGCTGCAAAGGACATGATTTCATTTTTTTTATGGCTATGTAGTATTCCACAGTGTACATGTACTACATTTTCTTTATCCAATCCACCATTGATTGTATTCCAATCCACCTAGATTGATTCCATGTTTTTGCTATTATGAATAGTGCTGCAAGGAACACGTGCGTACATGTGTTTTTTTTTTTTTTTTTTTTTTTTTGGCAAAACGTTTCTTTTGGATGTATACTCAGTAATGAGACTGCTAGGTTGAATGGTAGTTCTGTTTGAAGTTCTTTGAGAAATTTCCAGACTGCTTTCTACAGTGGCTGAACTAATTTACATTCCCACAATCAGTGTATAAGTGTTCCCTTTTCCCTGCAGCCTTGCCAGCGTCTGTTATTTTTTGACTTTTTAATAATAGACATTCTGACTAGTGTGAGAGGGTATCTCATTGTGGTTCTGAATTGCATTTGAATTGAATTGATGATTAGTGATGTGGGGTATTTTTTTCATAGGTTTGCTGGCTGCTCGTATGTCTTCTTTTGAGAATTGTCTGTCCATATCTTTTGCCTGTTTTTTACTAGTTTTTTTTTTTTTTTTTTTGCTTGTTCAATTGTTTAAGTTCCTTAAAGATTCTGGATATTTGACCTTTGTTGGTTGGGCAGTTTCTGAATATTTTCTCCCATTCTGCTGGTTGTCTATTTACTCTGTTGATAGTTTCTTTTGCTGTGTAAGAAGCTCTTTAGTATAATTAGGTCCCACTTGTCAATTTTTGTCTTTGTTACAATTGCTTTTGAGGACTTAGTAATAAATTATTTCCCAAGGCTGATGACCAGAGTGGTGTTTCCTAGGTTTTCTTCTAGAATTCTTATAGTTTGAGGTCTTACATTTAAATATTTAAACTATCTTGAGTTATTTTTGTATATGGTAAAAGGTAGGGGTCCAGTTTCATTCTTCTGCACATGGCTAACCAGGTATCCCAGTACAATTTATTGAATAGGGACTCCTTTCTCATTGCTTATTTTTGTTGATTTTTATCAAAGATCAGATGGCCGTAGGTGTGTGGCTTTATTTCTGAGTTCTCTATTCTGTTCAATTGGTCTATGTGTCTGTTTTTGTAATAGTATCATGCTGTTGTATTTACTGTAGCTTTATAGTATAGTTTGAAGTCCGGTAATGTAATACCTTCAGCTTTGTTCTTTTTCTTTAGGATTGCTTTGGCTATTCAGGCTCTTTTTTGGTTCCATATGAATTTTAGAATAGTTTTTTTCTAGTTCTGTGAAAAGAGACATTAGTAGCTTGATAGGAATAGCATTGAATCTGGAGGTTGCTTTGGGCAGTATGACTATTTTAATGATATTGATTCTTCCAATCTGTGAGCATGGAATTTTTTTCTTATTTTGAGACAGTGTTTCACTCTGTCACCCAGGCTGGAATGCAGTGGTGTGATCTTAGCTCACTGCAGCCTCGACATCCCCAGCTCAAGTGATCCTCTCATCTGAGCCTGCTGAGTAGCTGGGACTACAGGTGCATGCCACCATGCCCTGGCTAATTTTTTGCATTTTTAGTAGAGATGGGGTTTTGCCATGTTGCCCAGGCTGGTCTCAAACTCCTGGGCTCAAGTGATCTACATACCTCAGCCTCCCAAAGTGCTGGGATTACAGGTGTGAGCCACCGTGCCCAGCTAAGAATGTGTTTCCATTTGTTTGTGTCATCTGTGGTTTATTTTACTGGTGTTTTGTAGTTCCCCTTCTGGAGATAGTCCACCTCCTTGCTTAGATGTATTTTTAGGTGTTTTATTTTATTTTTTTCTGCTACTGTAAATGGGATTGCATTCTTAATTTGGTTCTCATCTTGAATGTTATTGGTGTGTAGAAATGCTACTAATTTTTGTACATTGATTTTGTATCCTGAAGCTTTACTGAAGTCATTTATCAGTTCCAGGAGCCTTTTGGCAGAGTCCTTAGGGTTTTCTAGGTATAGAATCATATCACCCATGGGGAGAGATAGTCTAGGGGTCTCTATAGGCTTGGAGAGTGAGAATGTTTTAATTTGGAAGTATAGTAGTAGGATATTTAGGTTAGATGATGAAAAAAAGTATTTATGTGAATAAGGCCCTGAAGTAGAGTTATGATGAGGATACCCATCCTATAATCACATTTTTGGAGCACCTTTCCTTTGGTAGTTAGGGCAGGCGGAAAAATGGCCCCCAAAATGTCCATATTCTAATCCCAAGAACCTGTGAATATGTTTACCTTACATGGAAAACTAGGCCTTACAGATATGATAAAATTAAGGACCCTGAGATGTGACATTAGCTTTGATTATCCACATGAGTCCAGTTCAATCATGTGGGTTCTCAGGAACGGAGAATCTTTCCAGGCTTGGGTCAGAAGGACATGTGGCTACACAAAAATGGCTGGAGAGATGCAACATTGCTGGTTTTGAGGGTGGAAGAAGGGGCAAGAAGCCAAGGAAGGTGGTGGCCCCTTGAAGCTGGAAAAGGCAAGGAAATGGATTCTCTCCTACAGCCTCCAGAAAGGAATGCAGCCCTGCCAACACCCTGGTTTTAGCCCAGTGAGACCTGTGGTGGGCTTCTGATCTGCAGGGCTGTAAAATAATAAATTTGTGTTGTTTTAAGCTGCCAAGTTTGTTGTAGTTTGTTACCACAAGCAGCAATAGGAAACTAATATGGTAGTGGAGAACTGGGCTAATGACTGCAGATCTCTTAGAGTGCATCTAGTTCTGGGATTCCTTAGTCCAAACTGGCTTATTAAACACTTCCTCCTATATGAATAATCTCCCCATTAGCTTCACATACTTCCAAAGAATGTGACAGCATAAACTACTTAAGTCAAGACAAATAGACTTAATGAGTTGGCTCATCTTGATTTTTATGAACATTTTCTCATTGATCAAAGACAGTCTTTTTTTTCCCCCCTCTGCTCTCTCAGAATAGTCCAGTTCAAATACACTTCTTTTGAAATGAGTTCAAAAGTGTAACCCCTGTACCTTGTCAGTGTTTTGTGCTCTAGGACCTTAGGAAATTAACTTTCACACATTACCTTTTAGCTGCCACGATGGGTCACTGACACTTTAACAGATGAGTTTTAATTACAGTGCAAACAAAAATGTACCAATGTGCTACCCGGAGCAAACCAATGCTGGCTGAAGAGGGCTCAGAATGACACTGATTCTGAGATTGAATTAGCAAGAGGGAAGAACTGAGGGAGTTCAGGGCAGGGAGTCATGCTGACCCAGGTCTCCCTTAGCTGTAAACCCCACAGGGTTGCTATAAGAAGGGATTTCCCTTTAAAAGCAACCATTAGGCCCAAAACATCCTAAAAGGATTGTTTTTAAGGATTAAAATGAATATTTATATTCAGAAGATAAAAAGATTGTGAAAAAGTCATTGAGTCTATTCTAATCTTTCCTAGAATGTTTTGCTTAACCTGTATTGCCACTCAGAAAGGATGGAGAAGGTGCAGAGATGGATCTACTTTCCAAAGACAAATTAAATTTCCATTTCTGAACAGCTGGGAGAGCCATAGTCACAGAACCATAAATTTTTGCAAACCATGTTCCCTAGACCTCTTTTTACCTCAAAACTTTCTGGAAGCCCTAGATAAGAAGATAAATACAAGGCATATCATTCCATTCTATTCTATTTCATTCCACTGAATTAAATCCAATTTGTATTTATTGAGTACCTATTATGAGTCAGGTATTGTATCAATAGTTGAGAAGATAAATCAAGAAGATACATTTTTTAAAATTATCATTATTATACTTTAAGTTTTAGGGTACATGTGCACAATGTGCAGGTTAGTTACATATGTATACATGTGCCACGCTGGTGTGCTGCACCCATTAACTCGTCATTTAGCATTTGGTATATCTCCTAATGCTATCCCTCCCTGCTCCCCCTACCCCACAACAGTCCCCAGAGTGTGATGTTCCCCTTCCTGTGTCCATGTGTTCTCATTGTTCAATTCCCATCTATGAGTGAGAACATGCGGTGTTTGGTTTTTTGTCCTTGCGATAGTTTACTGAGAATGATGATTTCCAATTTCATCCATGTCCCTACAAAGGACATGAACTCATCATTTTTTATGGCTGCATAGTATTCCATGGTGTATATGTGCCACATTTTCTTAATCCAGTCTATCATTGTTGGACATTTGGGTTGGTTCCAAATCTTTGCTATTGTGAATAGTGCCACAATAAACATACGTGTGCATGTGTCTTTATAGCAGCATGATTTACAGTCCTTTGGGTGTATACCCAGTAATGGGATGGCTGGGTCAAATGGTATTTCTAGTTCTAGATCCCTGAGGAATCGCCACACTGACTTCCACAATGATTGAACTAGTTTACAGTCCCACCAACAGTGTAAAAGTGTTCCTATTTCTCCACATCCTCTCCAGCACCTGTTGTTTCCTGACTTTTTAATGATTGCCATTTTAACTGGTGTGAGATGGTATCTCACTGTGGTTTTGATTTGCATTTCTCTGATGGCCAGTGATGATGAGCATTCTTTCATGTGTCTTTTGGCTGCATAAATGTCTTCTTTTGAGAAGTATCTGTTCATATCCTTTGCCCACTTTTTGATGGGGTTGTTTGTTTTTTTCTTGTAAATTTGTTTGAGTTCGTTGTAGATTCTGGATATTAGCCCTTTGTCAGATGAGTAGGTTGTGAAAATTTTCTCCCATTTTGTAGGTTGCCTGTTCACTCTGATGGTAGTTTCTTTTGCTGTGCAGAAGCTCTTTAGTTTAATTAGATCCCATTTGTCCATTTTGTCTTTTGTTGCCATTGCTTTTGGTGTTTTAGACATGAAGTTCTTGCCCATGCCTGTGTCCTGAATGGTAATGCCTAGGTTTTCTTCTAGAGTTCTTATGGTTTTGGGTCTAACATTTAAGTCTTTAATCCATCTTGAATTGATTTTTGTATAAGGTGTAAGGAAGGGATCCAGTTTCAGCTTTCTACATATGGCTAGCCAGTTTTCCCAGCACCATTTATTAAATAGGGAATCCTTTCCCCATTGCTTGTTTTTGTCAGGTTTCTCAAAGATCAGATAGTTGTAGATATGTGGCGTTATTTCTGAGGGCTCTGTTCTGTTCCATTGATCTATATCTCTGTTTTGGTACCAGTACCATGCTGTTTTGGTTACTGTAGCCTTGTAGTATAGTTTGAAGTCAGGTAGTGTGATGCCTCCAGCTTTGTTCTTTTGGCTTAGGACTGACTTGGCGATGCGGGATCTTTCTTGGTTTCATATGAATTTTAAAGTAGTTTTTTCCAATTCTGTGAAGAAAGTCATTGGTAGCTTTATTGGGATGGCATTGAATCTATAAATTACCTTGGGCAGTATGGCCATTTTCACGATATTGCTTGTTCCTACACATGAGCATGGAATGTTCTTCCATTTGTTTGTATCCTCTTTTATTTCATTGAGCAGTGGTTTGTAGTTCTCCTTGAAGAGGTCTTTCACGTACCTTGTAAGTTGGATTCCTAGGTATTTTATTCTCTTTGAAGCAATTGCAAATGGGAGTTCACTCATGATTTGGCTCTCTGTTTGTCTGTTATTGGTGTATAAGAATGCTTATGATTTTTGTGCATTGGTTTTGTATCCTGAGACTTTGCTGAAGTTGCTTATCAGCTTAAGGAGATTTTGGGCTGAGACAATGGGGTTTTCTAGATATACAATCATGTTGTGTGCAAACAGGGACAATTTGACTTCCTCTTTTCCTAATTGAATACTCTTTATTTCCTTCTCCTGCCTAATTGCCCTGGCCAGAACTTCCAACATTATGTTGAATAGGAGTGGTGAGAGAGGGCATCCCTGTCTTGTGCCAGTTTTCAAAGAGAATGCTTCCAGTTTTTGCCCATTCAGTATGATATTGGCTGTGGGTTTGTCATAGATAGCTCTTATGATTTTGAGATACGTCCCATCAATACCTAATTTATTGAGAGTTTTTAGCATGAAGGGTTGTTGAATTTTGTCAATGGCCTTTTCTGAATCTATTGAGATAATCATGTGGTTTTTGTCTTTGGTTATGTTTATATGCTGGGTTACGTTTATTGAATTGCTTATATTGAACCAGCCTTGCATCCCAGGGATGAAGCCCACTTGATCATGGTGGATAAGCTTTTTGATGTGCTGCTGGATTTGGTTTGCCAGTATTTTATTGAGGATTTTTGCATCAATGTTCATCAAGGATATTGGTCTAAAATTCTCTTTTTTTATTGTGTCTCTGCCCAGCTTTGGTATCAGGATGATGCTGGCCTCATAAAATGAGTTAGGGAGGATTCCCTCTTTTTCTATTGATTGGAATAGTTTCAGAAGGGATGGTACCAGTTCCTCCTTGTACCTCTGGTAGAATTCGGCTGTGAATCCGTCTGGTCCTGGACTCTTTTTGCTTGGTAAGCTGTTGATTATTGCCACAATTTCAGATCCTGTTATTGGTCTATTCAGAGATTCAACTTCTTCCTGGTTTAGTCTTGGGAGAGTGTATGTGTCGAGGAATTTATCCATTTCTTCTAGATTTTCTAGTTTATTTGTGTAGAGGTGTTTGTAGTATTCTCTGATGATAGTTTGTATTTCTGTGGGATCGGTGGTGATATACCCTTTATCATTTTTTATTGCGTCTATTTGATTCTTCTCTCTTTTCTTCTTTATTAGTCTTGCTAGTGGTCTATCAATTTTGTTGATCCTTTCAAAAAACCAGCTCCTGGATTCATTAATTTTTTGAAGGGTTTTTATGTCTCTATTTTCTTCAGTTCTGCTCTGATTTTAGTTATTTCTTGCCTTCTGCTAGCTTTTGAATGTGTTTGCTCTTGCTCTTCTAGTTCTTTTAATTGTGATGTTAGGGTGTCAATTTTGGATCTTTCCTGCTTTCTCTTGTGGGCATTTAGTGCTATAAATTTCCCTCTACACACTGCTTTGAATGTGTCCCAGAGATTCTGGTATGTTGTGTCTTTGTTCTCGTTGGTTTCAAATAACATCTTTATTTCTGCCTTCATTTCGTTATGTACCCCAGTAGTCATTGAGGAGCAGGTTGTTCAGTTTCCATGTAGTTGAGCGGTTTTGAGTGGGTTTCTTAATCCTGAGTTCTAGTTTGATTGCACTGTGGTCTGAGAGACAGTTTGTTGTAATTTCTGTTCTTTTACATTTGCTGAGGAGTACTTTACTTCCAACTATGTGGTCAATTTTGGAATAGGTGTGGTGTGGTGCTGAAAAAAATGTATATTCTGTTGATTAGGGGTGGAGAGTTCTGTAGATGTCTATTAGATCCGCTTGGTGCAGAGCTGGGTTCAATTCCTGCGTATCCTTGTTAACTTTCTGTCTCGTTGATCTGTCTAATGTTGACAGTGGGGTGTTAAAGTCTCCCATTATTATTGTATCAGAGTCTAAGTCTCTTTGTAGGTCACTCAGGACTTGCTTTATGCATCTGGGTGCTCCTGTATTGGGTGCATATATATTTAGGATAGTTAGCTCCTCTTGTTTAATTGATCCCTTTACCATTATGTAATGGCCTTCTTTGTCTCTTTTGATCTTTGTTGGTTTAGAGTCTGTTTTATCGGAGACTAGGATTGCAACCCCTGCCTTTTTTTGTTTTCCATGTGCTTGGTAGATCTTCCTCCATCCTTTTATTTTGAGCCTATGTGTGTCTCTGCACATGAGATGGGTTTCCTGAATACAGCACACTGATGGGTCTTGACTCTTTATCCAATTTGCCAGTCTGTGTCTTTTAATTGGAGCATTTAATCCATTTACATTTAAAGTTAATATTGTTATGTGTGAATTTGATCCTGTCATTATGATGTTAGCAGGTGATTTTGCTCGTTAGTTGATGCAGTTTCTTCCTAGTCTCAGTGGTCTTTACATTTTGGCATGATTTTGCAGTGGCTGGTACTGGTTGTTCCTTTCCATGTTTAGTGCTTCCTTCAGGAGCTCTTGTAGGGCAGGCCTGGTGGTGACAAAGTCTCTCAGCATTTGCTTGTCTGTAAAGTATTTTTTTTCTCCTTCCCCTATGAAGCTTAGTTTGGCTGGATATGAAATTCTGGGTTGAAAATTCTTTTCTTTAAGAATGTTGAATATTGGCCCCCACTCTCTTCTGGCTTGTAAAGTTTTTGGCGAGAGATCCACTGTTAGTCTGATGGGCTTCCCTTTGTGGGTAACCCGACCTTTCTCTCTGGCTGCCCTTAACATTTTTTCCTTCATTTCAACTTTGGTGAATCTGACAATTATGTGTCTTGGAGTTGCTCTTCTTTAGGAGTATCTTTGTGGCATTCTCTGTATTTCCTGAATCTGAATGTTGGCCTGCCTTGCTAGATTGGGGAAGTTCTCCTGGATAATATCCTGCAGAGTGTTTTCCAACTTGGTTCCATTCTCCCTGTCACTTTCCAGTACACCAATCAGACGTAGATTTGATCTTTTCACATAGTCCCATATTTTTTGGAGACTTTGTTTGTTTCTTTTTATTCTTTTTTCTTTAAACTTCCCTTCTCACTTCATTTCATTCATTTCATCTTCCATCACTGATACCCTTTCTTCCAGTTGATCGCATTGGCTCCCGAGGCTTCTGCATTCTTCACGTAGTTCTCGAGCCTTGGCTTTCAGCCCCATCAGCTCCTTTAAGCACTTCTCTATATTGGTTATTCTAGTTATACATTTGCCTAAATTTTTTTCAAAGTTTTCAACTTCTTTGCATTTGGTTTTAATTTCCTCCTGTAGCTCAGAGTAGTTTGATTGTCTGAAGCCTTCTTCTCTCAACTTGTCAAAGTCATTCTCTGTCCAGCTTTGTTCCGTTGCTGGTGAGGAACTACATTCCTTTGGAGGAGGAGAGGTGCTCTGCTTTTTAGAGTTTCCAGTTTTTCTGCTCTGTTTTTTCCCCATCTTTGTGGTTTTATCTACTTTTGGTCTTTGATGATGGTGATGTACAAATGGGTTTTTGGTGTGGATGTCCTTTCTGTTTGTTAGTTTTCCTTCTAACAGACAGGACCCTCAGCTGCAGGTCTGTTGGAGTTTGCTAGAGGTCCACTCCAGACCCTGTTTGCCTGAGTATCAGCAGCGGTGTCTGCAGAACAGTGGATTTTCGTGAACCACGAATGCTGCTGTCTGATTGTTCCTCTGGAAGTTTTGTCTCAGAGGAGTACCCTGCCATGTGAGATGTCAGTCTGCCCCTACTGGGCGGTGCCTCCCAGTTAGGCTGCTTGGGGGTCAGGGGTCAGGGACCCACTTGAGGAGGCAGTCTGCCCGTTCTCAGATCTCCAGCTGCGTGCTGGGAGAACCACTGCTCTCTTCAAAGCTGTCAGACAGGGACATTTAAGTCTGCAGAGGTTACTGTTGTCTTTTTGTTTGTCTGTGCCCTGCCCCCAGAGGTGGAGCCTACAGAGGCAGGCAGGCCTCCTTGAGCTGTGGTGGGCTCCACCCAGTTCGAGCTTCCAGGCTGCTTTGTTTATCTAAGCAAGCCTGGGCAATGGCGGGTGCCCCTCCCCCAGCCTGGCTGCGGCACTGCAGTTTGATCTCAGACTGCTGTGCTAGCAATCAGTGAGACTCCGTGGGCATAGGACCCTCTGAGCCATGTGCAGGATATAATCTCCTGGTGTGCTGTTTCCTAAGCCCATTGGAAAAGCACAGTATTCGGGTGGGAGTGACCCGATTTTCGAGGTGCCGTCTGTCACCCCTTTCCTTGACCAGGAAAGGGAACTCCCTGACCCCTTACGCTTCCCGAGTGAGGCAATGCCTCGCCCTGCTTCAGCTCGCACATGGTGCGCTGCACCCACTGTCCTGCGCCCACTGTCTGGCACTCCCTAGTGAGATGAACCCGGTACCTCAGATGGAAATGTAGAAATCACCCGTCTTCTGCGTCGCTCACACTGGGAGCTGTAGACCGGAGCTCTTCCTATTCGGCCATCTTGGCTCCTCCTCCCAAGAAGATACATTTTTTTTACCCTCAAGGGACTCGCTGTTGAGCAGGAAAAGCATGTGAGCAAAGTTCACTTGAGGGATTAGTGCTATAATAATAAGGGTAAATAGAAAATGTGAACGGAGCAGAGAAGAAATGGGTTAATCAACATGGCAAGGAGGATATGCAGGAAGTCTCCTGGAGGAGGTGATGTCTTTATTGGGGTTTCAATTATGATTGGTATTTTGACAAGGAACAAGTAAGAAAGAGTTTTGTATGCAGTGGAAGAAACTCTCTAGGTGAATTCTTTCCCACACTTGAATGGCTGACTGGAGCACTTCATCGCAGATGGGTTGCTGAGGGGTAGTAAGTACATTAAGCCTGAACTTTGTTTCCAGAAGGACCTACATATGAGTCTTACTGGCAACTTCCTATATAACCCTTAGAAAGTTACTTAACCTTTTTGTCAGACACCGTATGTAGGAGCAATCCTGCTGGCAACAAGTTGATGTCCCTCAAGGTCAGAGATCCCAGAAGAAGGAGCAGACACCCATTTTTGCTGTTCCCCAGCCTCCTTGAGTTGCATCTCCAGGCATCGGGGCAAACCAGATGAATAGGGCCTGAAATGAACCCTCAGCAAACCGCAGCAGCCCTACAGAAGAAGGGCCTGACCATTGAAAGGAAAACAAACAGAAAGCAACAACAACAAGAGGAAACAAACAAAACAACAACAACAAAAACAACATCAAAGTCCCTACAAAAACCCCATTCAAGTGTCAGCAGCCTCAAAGAAGAAACCAGACAAACTGATGGAGATGAGAATCAATGAAAAAAACACTGAAAACCCAAAAAGCCAAAGTGCCTCTTCTCTTCCAAATGATTGCAATGCCTCTGCAGCAAGGGCACAGAACTGGACGGAGGATGAGATGGACAAATTGACAGAAGTAGGCTTCAGAAGATGGGTAATTAAAAACTCTGCTGAGCTAAAGGAGCATGCTCACACCCAATGCAAAGAAGCTAAGAACCTTGATAAAAGGTTAGAGAAGCTGCTAACTAGAATAACCAATTTAGAGAGAAACATAAATGATGTGGTGAATCTGAAAAACACAGCACGTGAACTTCGTGAAACATACACAAGTATTAGTAGCCAAATTGACCAAGCGGAAGAAAAGATGTCAGAGTTTGAAGACCACCTTGCTGAAATAAGGCATGCAGACAAGATTAGAGAAAAAAGAATGACAAGGAATGAACAAAGCCTCTGAGAAATATGGGACTACCTAAAAAGGCCAAACTTACAATTGACTGTAGTACCTGAAGGTGATGGGGAGAATGGAAACAAGCTGGAAAACATACTTAAGGATATTATTCGGGAGAACTTCCCCAACCTAGCAAGACAGGCCAACATGCAAATTCAGGAAATACAGACAATAGCACTAAGATACTCCACAAGAAGATCAACCCCAAGACACATAACCATCCGATTCTCCAAGGTTGAAATGAAGGAAAAAATATAGGTGACCTGGCCAGAGAGAAAGGCCAGGTCACCTACAAAGGGAAGCCCATCAGACTAACAGCAGACCTCTCAGCAGAAACCCTACAAGCCAGAAGAGATTGGAAGCCAATATTAAACATTCTTAAAGGAAAGAATTTTCAACCCAGAATTTCATATTCAGCCAAACTAAGCTTCATAAGTGAAGGAGAAATAAATCCTTTCCAGACAAGCAAATGCTGAGGGATTTCATCACCACCAGGCCAACCTTGCAAGAGCTCCTGAAGAAAGCACTGAATATGGAAAGGAAAAACTGGTACAAGCCACTGCAAAAACACACCAAAATATAAAGACCAATGACACTACGAAGAAACTGCATCAACTAATGTGCAAAATAACCAGATAGCATTATGATGATCAAATTCAGACATACAATACTAAATTATAAATGGGCGAAATGCCCCAGTTAAAAGACACAGACTGGCAAATTGGGTAAAGAGTCAAGACCCATCCATGTGCTATATTCAGGAGACCCATCTCACATGCAAAGACACACACAGACTCAAAATAAAGGGATGGGGGAATATTTACCAAGCAAATGGAAAGAAAAAAAAAAAAGCAGGATTGCAATCCTAGTCTCTGCCAACACAGAACAGAGACTTTAAACCAGCAAAGATAAACAACAACAACAACAAAAGAAGGGCATTACCTAATGGTAAAGGGATCAATGCAACAAGAAGAGCTAACTATCCTAAATATATATGGACCCAATACAGGAGCATCCAGATTCATAAAACAAGTTCTTAAAGACCTACAAAGAGATTTAGACTCCCACACAATAATCATGGGAGAGTTTAACACCCCACTGCAAATATTAGACAGATCAATGAGACAGAAAATTAACAATGTTTTTCAGGACTTGAACTCAGCTCTGAATCAAGTGGACCTAATAGACATCTACAGAACTCTCCACCCTAAATCAACAGAATATACATTCTTCTCAGTGCCACACAACATTTATTCTTAAATCAGCCACATAATTGGAAGTAAAACATTCCTCAGCAAATGCAAAAGAACTGAAATCATAACAAAGTCTCTCAGATGACAGTGCAATCAAATTAGAACTCAGGATTAAGAAACTCACCCAAAACCACACAATTACATGGAAATTGAACAACCTGCTCCTGAATGACTCCTGGTCAAATAATAAAATTAAGGCAGAGATCAACAAGTTCTTTGAAACCAATGAGAACAAAGGATAATGTACCAGAATCTCTGGGACACAGCTAAAGCAATGTTAAGAGGAAAATTTATAACATTAAATGCCCACATCAGAAAGCTAGAAAGATCTCAAATCAACACCCTAACATCACAATTAAAAGAGCTAGAGAAGCAACAGCAAACTAATCCAAAAGCTAGCAAAAGACAAGAAATAACTAAGATCAGAGCAGAATTGAAGGAGATAGAGACACAAAAACCCCTCCAAAAAATCAATGAATTCAGGAGCTGCTTTTTTGAAAAAATTAACAAAATAGATAGACTGCTAGCTAGACTAATAAAGAAGAAAAGAGAGAAGTATCAAATAGACACAATAAAAAATGATAAAGGGGATATCACCACTGACCCCACAGAAATACAAACTACTATCAGAGAAATAAGCTAGAAAATCCAGAAGAAATGGATAAATTCCTGGACACATACACCTTCCCAAGACTAAACCAGGAAGAAGTCAAATGCCTGAATAGACCAACAACAAGTTCTGAAATTGAGGCAGTAATAGCCTACCAACCGAAAAAAGCCCAGGACCAGACAGATTCACAGCTGATTTCTACCAGAGGTACAAAGAAGAGCTGGTACCATTCCTTCTGAAACTATTCCAAACAATTGAAAATGAGGGATTCCTCCCTAACTCATTTTCTGAAGCCAGCATCATCCTGATACCAAAACCTGGCAGAGGCACAACAAAAAAAATTTCAGGCCAATATACCTGATGAACATCTATGCAAAAATCCTCAATAAAATACTGGGAAACCACATCCAGCATCACATTTAAAAGCTTATCCACCATGATCAAGTGGGCTTCATCCCTGGGATACAAGGCTGGTTCAACATATGCAAATCAATAAATGTAATCCATCACATAAACAGAACCAATGACAAAAACCACATGATTATCTCAATAGATGCAGAAAAGGCCTTTGATAAAATTCAACACCCCTTCATGCTAAAAACACTCAATAAACTAGGTATTGATGGAACATATCTCAAAATAATAAAAGCTGTTTATGACAAACCCACAGCCAATATCATACTGAATGGGCAAAAGATGGAAGCATTCCCTTTGAAAACTGGCACAAGACAAGGATGCCCTCTCTCACCACTCCTATTTAACATAGTATTGGAAGTTTTGGCCAGGAAAATCAGGCAAGAGAGAGAAATAATGAGTATTCAAATAGGAAGAGAGGAAGTCCAGTTGTCTCTGTTTGCGGATGACATGATCGTATATTTAGAAAACCTCATTGTCTCAGCCCCAAAACTCCTTAAGCTGATAAACAAGTTCAGCAAAATCTCAGGCTACAAAATCAATGTGCAAAAATCCAAGCATTCCTATACAAAAATAATAGACAAACAGAGAGCCAAATCATGAGTTAACTCCCATTCACGGTTGCTACAAAGAGAATAAAATACCTAGGAATACAACAAGGGATGTGAAGAACCTCTTCAAGGAGAATTACAAACCACTGCTCAAGGAAATAAGAGAGGACACAAGCAAATGGAAAAACATACTATCCTCATGGATAGGAAGAATCAGTATTGTGAAAATGGCCATACTGCCCAAAGTAATTTATAGATTCAATGCTATTACCATCAAACTACCATTGACATTCTTCACAGCATTAAGAAAAACTACTTTAAATTTCATATGGAATCAAAGAAGACCCTGTATATCCAAGACAATCCTAAGCAAAAAGAACAAAGCTGGAGACATCATGCTACCTGACTTCAAACTATACTACAAGGCTACAGTAACCAAAACAGCATGGTACTGATACCAAAACAGACATATAGACCAATGGAACAGAACAGAGACCTCAGAAATAACACCACACATCTACAACCATCTAATCTTTGACAAGCCAGACAAAAACAAGCAATGGGTAAAGGATCTTCTATTCAATAAATGGTGCTGGGAAAACTGGCTAGGCACATGCAGAAAACTGAAACTGTACCCCTTCCTTACCCCTTATATGAAAATTAACTCAAGATGGATTAAAGACTTAAATGTGAAACCCCAAACCATAAAAACCCTAGAATCAAATCTAGGTAATACCATTCAGGACAAAAGCATCGGCAAAGACTTAATGATGAAAACACCAAAAGCAATTGCAACAAAAGCCAAGATTGACAAATGGGATCTAATTAAACTAAAGAGCTTCTGCACAGCAAAAGAAACTACCATCAGAGTGAACAGGCAACCTACAACATGGGAGAAAATTTTCGCAACCTACTCATCTGACAAAGGGCTAATATCCAGAATCTACAATGAACTCAAACAAATTTACAAGAAAAAAACAAACAACCCCATCAAAAAGTGGGCAAAGGACATGAACAGACACTTCTCAAAAGAAGACATTTATGCAGCCAAAAAACACATGAAAAAATGCTCATCATCACTGGCCATCAGAGAAATGCAAATCAAAACCACTATGAGATATCATCTCACACCAGTTAGAATGGCAATCATTAAAAAGTCAGGAAACAACAGGTGCTGGAGAGGATGTGGAGAAATAGGAACACTTTTACACTGTTGGTGGGACTGTAAACTAGTTCAACCATTGTGGAAGTCAGTGTGGCGATTCCTCAGGGATCTAGAGCTAGAAATACCATTTGACCCAGCCATCCCATTACTGGGGATATACCCAAATGACTATAAATCATGCTGCTATAAAGACACATGCACACGTATGTTTATTGCGGCATTATTCACAATAGCAAAGATTTGGAACCAACCCAAATGTCCAACAATGATAGACTGGATTAAGAAAATGTGGCACATATACACCATGGAATACTATGCAGCCATAAAAAATGATGAGTTCATGTCCTTTGTAGGGACATGGATGAAACTGGAAACCATCATTCTCAGTAAACTATCGCAAGAACAAAAAACCAAACACCGCATATTCTCACTCATAGGTGGGAATTGAACAATGAGATCACATGGACACAGGAAGGGGAATATCACACTCTGGGGACTGTGGTGGGGAGGGGGGAGGGGGGAGGGATAGCATTGGGAGATATACCTAATGCTAGATGACGAGTTAGTGGGTGCAGCGCACCAGCATGGCACATGTATACATATGTAACTAACCTGCACAATGTGCACATGTACCCTAAAACTTACACCAGCATGGCACATGTATACATATGTAACTAACCTGCACAATGTGCACATGTACCCTAAAACTTAAAGTATAATAAAAAATAAAAAATAAAAAATAAAAAAAAAAAGAAGGGAGGGGTTGGCCCTCTTTCCCTCTTGCAAACTCTCTCTTTATTTTCTCAATCTCTCTCTCTTTGTCTTTCTTGCTTGCTCTCTTTCTTCCCTTCTGCCATGTGATGATGCAGCAAGAAGGCCCTCAAAAGATGCCAACACCTTGACATTGGACTTCCTAGCCTCTGGAACTGTGAGCCAATGAATTTTTGCTTATTAAAAATTATACACTCTTGGGTATTGTGTTGCAGCAGCATGAAATGGACTAAGACACAAAATTCTTAATAATTTTTGAACAAATGATACTGAATTTTTATTTTGCACTAGGCTCTGCAAATTTTGTGTCTGGTCTTCGTGTCAGGATTGTCTCAGGACAGGTCATCTCTTCTATTTCATGTTCCTCTCTGGCTAAGGGTCTGTGGGATCATATCCCTTCTTGAGGTTCTTCCTGGGGAAAGGGCTGCAGCATCTCTTTCTGTGTATGGGTCTTCCAGAAGTATAGTGCTAAGGCTGGGAAAAACCCACTTATGCATCAGCTCATCTGGCCATTCTGGGGCATTCACAAACATGAATTTGGTGTAGCTTCTGCCCCAGGGGAGCTCACACTCTAGAAGGTGGAGACAAATGTATACATAAATGACTACAGACTGATATGGCAAGTGCTAGAAGCAGGGATGTGGAAGGTGTTGTTGAAACCCAGAGAAAGACGTGCAGGAATCACAGTGTGTGTTAAACATTTATTATCTTTTTGTGTTGGTCTCTCCTAGGTTTTCTTGGAAGGATGGGTCATTTTTCCCATGATTTTATTTTCATGAATGAGGGTCCATGGGAGGGAAAGTTTGATACTGCAATTCTTGCAACTCAAAAAGGCACAAAACATGGATGTGTTTGAGTAGAGGCCTTCTCCTAAGATCCTACAGTGGGTTCTGGAAGTTTCTCCCTATCAGATGGTGTGAATGGCTGAAAATGACTTTATAGTCTGGCAAATAGGCACCTGAGGCTGATGGGGCCTCTGTCATAAGGTCCTTTAACATTCTTCTAATAGCTATTCTCATGGTAATTTTTCCATTTCCATAATATCTCTCTCCTCACTTGGAAATACCTTGAGTCCTATCTTTACTAGAAGTGAAAGTTTCCTACAGGGGTCTTGATCAATGCTCTCAGTTATAAAATGTTTTCATTGGCTGATCAAAAAGATAATTTGGGGAAGATTTAGGTGTTTTTTCTCCCCCTCTAACAAAATAATTATAAACAATGTTAGACTGCAAGGTGGCCCTTAGTAATAAAACCGTACCTCTTCTTACTGAGCTCCATAAAGTCAGCCCTTACATCCTATTTGCCTCTACTGTGTCTAGCACAGTGCCTGCCACCTGGTAAGGACTCAAACAACAGCAGGTGAAATGGAACAGAATATTGGAGTGGGAGTGAATGCCCTTTGGAACAGGAGTGCCAAAAAGCATTTTTTTCTTATTTATTTGTTTTTGTACATAAATAGGTTATTTAGTGGTGATTTCTGAGATTTTGATACACCCATCACCTGAGCTGTGTACACTGTACCCAATGTGTAGTCTACCAAAAAGCAATTTTGAAAGGTAAAATGGAGTTTCTAAAGCTTCACCTGCTGAAAAGTAGCCAACCATGGCAGGCTTCCAGTCAATTCAGTGTCCTGGAATGCATCTACCTTTGAACACTAAGGTTATGCTTCAGTGATGCCAAGTAATTGGATTAACTGATTTGGACTTTTCCTGAATTGGCCTTTTGTGTGCTGTCCATGTGGAGAGAACTGTAGAGTGCTCCTAGTTTCTCTTCTCTTCAGTTACGTAAACTGAGGCTTGAGCCCCTTTCCAGAATATTTCTCAGCTGAGTTGATTCAATGTGTTGCATTATTCTATTTATCCAAATACCCTTTCCAAGCAAAAACAACAGACCTGGATTCACTTACAGCCAGGGCACAAATATGTACATCTTTAACAGAATATCTTGTTATTTCAGAGCCAAATCCCACCTTCTGATGTTAACATTTTTCCTTTATAAGTAGTGGAAGCTGAGAGCCCATCACCACAGATCTCAATCTGGCCTTTGATTCCAGTCATGCTCTCCAACAAGTGGGGGAAGCATTTAAGGTGAACAGGCGCTCTCAAGAGGTGAACTTCTGGTCATTATTCCTTATGAGAAGACCTAGGGCTTCTCATAAAATAACACCTAGCATTTTTTTTTTTTTTACTTGAGAAAGGAGAAAGAAAGCAAAACCAAGTAAAACAGAATACATTTGAAGTAGATAGAATAGAACATCTTTGGAGTTGGAGATCCGAGATCAGACTCCTGCCCTAGATGTCTTTATCTTCATTTCTGTACCAAATAGCAACTTACCATGAATTGGATGACCACCAATGCTATTATTATTATTGTTATTATTATTATTATTATATATCGGTCATGCAGTACTAGATATGGGCAAAGTGATTTACAATCATGCTATATGATTAAATAAAAAATGATTCTTTTAAGTGAATTGAATTTTTTTCTGGGGAGTATTAGTCTACTGTTCTCTGGTTCACTTAACTCAGGCAGCAAAAATAAATGGCTCATTTTCACTTCTGAATATGAGTACATTTGTACACGACTCCCAAGTTTTAGAATTTAACACTTTGATAAAAAGTAAAAGCCAGAAACAGTTTTTGTGAAATTTTTTTAGCCTTTCATAAAAACATCCCTTCTGCAGTACTTGTAATATTGGTAACTGTAGTGAATTTAAATTAGAGAATGAGAAGATAGGCTAGAAAAAAGAAGAGAATGATTTGAGCTTGAAACAAGTGTTGTCACCTCCACTGCCACTGTCCTCATCATTCTAGTGGGTAATTAGAATAGCATAATAAAATAGAATAAAATTGATAGAGGTGATCATATCACACCCACCCCCTTGCTTGAACCTGTTGATGGTTTTCCATTGTTACCCAATATCTGACATGTAATAGACCTAAAGCAAACTTTAATTGAATTTGTTGAAATTCTCATTTATAATACTCATAGGTCAAAGGAAAAAGTTAGGAAGAAAAAAAGACTTTTGATTGATTACTAATGAGGCAGAATTTTTTTTCTATGTTTATTGAACTTTTGTGTATGTGTGTGTGAATTTCCTGTTGTTTCTTATCTATTTTTTTTCTGATATGGTGGGTGTGCTTTTTCTTTCTTGGTCTAAACATATATTTATTAAACCAGCAGTCCCCAACCTTTTTGGTACCAGGGACCAGTTTCATGGAAGAAAATTTTTCCACCAGGGTAAGATGATGGTTTTGGGATGATTCAAGCACATTATATTTATTGTGCACTTTATTTCTATTGCTATTATTACATTGTAATATATAATGAAAAAATTATACAACTCACCATAATGTAGAATCAGTGGGAGCCCTGAGCTTGTCTTCCTGAAACTAGACGGTCCCATCTGGGGTGATGGGAGACAGTGACAGATCATCAGGCATTAGATTGTCATAAGGAGTGCACAACCTAGATTCTTTGCATGTGCAGTTCACGATAGGGTTTGCGCCCCATGGGAATCTCAGGCGGGTGCTGATCTGATAGGAGGCAGAGCTCAGGCAGTAATGTGAGCAATGAGGAACAGCTGTAAATACAGATGAAGCTTCGCTCACTTGCTGCTCACCTCCTGTTGTGCGGGCCAGTTCCTAATGGTACTGGTTCATGGCCCGGGGCTTGAAGACGCCTCTATTAAACATTTCTTAAAAACTGTGATGGGTCAGCTCTTAGCTCTCTTGGCTATAAGTATGTGTGTAGGTACACACACATACACACACACACACATGTGTTCTGTAATCTCTGCTTTGCACCATCATTTGATAAATTGTGCTTAAACTCCTTCGGTAAAGAAGTCCAGAGCTCATATTCTTTTCTTTAAAACTTTGCCTTTCTCTCCATCCCAGATGTGAAGTGCACATTAGAGGTACTAGTACTGTCAGAACATTTAGATCTCTCTCACCAATGTAGTCTTAAATATGGGGTTTAGCTGAATTCCTTCACTGAAGTGGTGCAAGCTTTATGCCCTGGAGTGAGCACTGTCCCCTTTGTTGGGAATCGATTCCTGGGTCTACATTCTGCCCATTGTCCCTATCTGCAGTCTGCCCCACTTTCCCATCTGCCCTACATGAAGCTGGTAATAAAATACCTGAGAAGGAGTTGACGTTTAATGAATGCATTAAAGAGCGTTTACTGTGCCCTCATCATTGGGCAACTTAAGGATAAGACCTGTTCCTGATCATTGGGAGCTTGACTTAGTTGGACAGTTGAGCTACAGGGGCTTCAGTTATGAAAAAAATGCGAGGCCACATATATTTACGAGATTGAGGGAATAGTTCAGATAGCAAGTGCCATAGGAATCTAAGAAAGGAGAGAGCAGTGGGTTCTGAAAGGATGAAGTACTGTGGAGACAATGAGACTGACTTGGGATTTGGGGAGTGGCTAGTTTGGATTAGGAAGATGTTCCAAGCAAGAGGAAATAGGGTTTTTGTTGCAGAGAATGGGTAGTTAAGGTGAACACATTGGGCAGCTCTGGTTATCACGTGACCTCAGGGCCAGGTGAAGCCTGGGCTCCAGGCTAAGGACTTGCTGGGGGCTTCTGAGCAGGGCCATGAGATAAGTATTTCAGGAGGATGACTCTGCCTGCAGCATGGGAGGAGGAGCAATGAGGTTCCACGAGCCTAGATGGAAGGAGAGCCTTAACCTGTGCCCAGCAGTCCAGTTGTGTTGGAGGAGGGCTGCATCTGAGTGGGGCAGTGAGAGCAGACAGACTTGGCCAGATAAGGGACTTGATAGATGATTGGACATGGGTCGAAAGTTAAAAACTTGACTCTGGTGGAGTCAGTGACTGATGCAAAGCAGGAGGGGACTCTTTTTCTGGTCTTTGGTGAAAGAAGGAAGAAGGCTGGTGCAATGTTAAAGCTCTGAGGGAGGGTGAGCCCTGGTCCCTTGAGTGTTACTACTACTGAGATATCATGCAGGCTGCTGCTGAATCTTCCCTTGTTCCTGACTGCCTCATTCCTGACCACAGGTGTTGTCAGGGCTTGTGTCTTTCAGCCATTTCCTTCTTATGATCATGTCAGCACTGTTTGTTCTTATCATGCGGGCATTGCTGTTCAGGTGTGATGCCATCTTGGATTGCAGGAGATTTCGTTAGGGCATCAAAGGGCCTGTTCACTCTGTGTCACACCTGGACACACTAATTTGTCTTGCTGCTGCCCTGCTTTGCTGGGAGGTGTGTGTGTGTATGTGTGTGTGTGTGTGTGCATGTGTGTGTGTGTGTGTGTGTGTGTGTTTGTTGAAGGACTTATCAGCCTACACATAGCACATGGCCATTTCTTTCCTGGGCATTAGGAACTCTACATTACTTTGCTGTTTTCCCTGGTTTCTGTCCAAGAAGGGCCTAGGATATCTTTGTTCTGTTTTTGCAGTGTATCATCATATTTCACACCCTCCCTAACACACACACATACACACACACACACAATGCATATATGCTTTTTGCTTCTCTATGTCCCCTTCAGTTCTTACTTTATCCTATGCAAGAGGATCTTTACCTCATCTTGGGGTAGAATGTGTGGGGAAGGCATTGCTTTTCTTGTCAGTGCATCTTTCCAATTATTTTATCTATGTCAGGGATGAGGCATTTGGAGTCAAACACTGACTCCTGTGTTTTCTACTTTATGCTGCATCATTTGGTCACTGAGGTAATTAATACCACATGAGTAAGAGTAGGAGTAATAAGAAATATTAGAAAAAATACTAATAATTCAATATATGAAACAAATTTGAAATGGGAGTGCATCCTGCTCTTTTATTTAACATTGTGTTTTCACCATTGTCCTATTTTGTTACGTTCTTTTCAAAAACATATTTTTAAATGACAGCCTCATTTATTTAACTACCCTTCTATTGTTGGAATTAAATTTTTCCAAGATTTCTTTTTTTGAATTTCAAACAACTTAAGTGATGAAAAACAGTGTGCATAAGTCTTTGAGTACACTTCTCTTTATTTCCTTAATAAGAATTCCTAAGGGGGAATTACTGAGTCAAAGCAAATGAACATTTAAAGGACTCTTGATAATTGTGTCCAAATTGCCCTGCAGATAAGTTGTTGCAAACACTTCAAACTGCAGCACCTATTTATCCATGTTGTTAGCAGCCTTATTATTTTGAACATCATCAGTTATAGGATCTTTTCCATTTGAGATTTCATCTTTCCATGTAGTTTTAACTTGAAAGTCTTTATTTGTAGTGAGGTTATCTTAGTCTGTTTTCTTTTTAAATTTTTATTTAATTTTTTTAAATAGAGATGGGGTTTTGCCATGTTGCCCAGGGTGATTTCGAACTCCTGGGCTCAAGCAATCCTCCCTCCTTGGCCTCCGAAAATGCTAGGATTACAGGTGTGAGTCACTATGCCGGGCTCTCTGTTTTCTGTCATTATAACACTTGAAGACTAGAAAGTTTATAATGGAAAGAGGCTTATTTAGCTCACAGTTCTGGAAACTGGGAGGTCCAAGATCAGGTGGCTGAATCTGGTCTTCTTCTGGTGAGGGTCTTGTGCTGCCTTATAACATGGCAGGGAAGTGGAAGGGGAAGTGGGTGAGAATGAAAGGGATATTAGGTCTTAATGACCTAATCACCTCTTAGAGGCCCCACCTCCCAACACTGCCACATCGGGGACCCAATTTCCAACACATGAATTCTGGGGACACACTCAAACCATAGCAGAGGTTGAATATTCAAATAAATAGTTTGGAAACTTCCTAGAGAAGTGAAACTGGTGTGGATCTGTAAGAGAAGAAATGCCTTGACAACCTTGGGAAGGGATTATCATCCATGCTCAGGAAGACAGGTGGGAATACGGGATGAGGAATGGGAAAATGAGAACTTGGACAAGATGGTAAGGTGGGGGATCTTCCTAGGAGGAGGCCACTAAGCCAGGACATCTAGTGCCCCTTAAACCTTCAACTACTCAGGAACCTCAGTATGATCACATTCACTTTTATTTGTAGACATCATATTAAAAAAAAACTTCTATTTTTTTTTCCTAAGTAAACTAGAAGACAGAAAAACTGTAAGGCTGACATATAGCATATTCCAAGTGGGACCCATTTGCTGGCTAAGCAGTAGATCAGCACAAATTATGAGCATTTAGACATGTGTTAACCTACTAATTGAGGGTTGGGGGACACTAGATGATGAGGCCTCTAGTAGATGCCCTTGATCTGCCCCCTCCCGATTCCTGAAACACCAATTAACACTCTCAGTCAATACTAGAAAACATATGGTGAAGATAAACACTACCCCATAAAGAATATCACCCTGGCTTGTCACAGGACATTAACTGACCCGTACTGGCACCCCTACGGGGGTGGCAGCAGCAAATTGTAATGGAAAAGTTACTGTTTTCCTATTTAACTTTCTGTGTGTGAAAAAGGCCCTCTTGATGTCTAAGAACAATATAAGAATGTTGTGCATATGTGTGTGTGTGTGTGTGTGTGTGTGTGTGAGTATGTGTGTGTGGGTGTGTGTTGGGTCTTTTGTGGTCTGCCTCATTCTCATTCTCGCTCACATGTGATCTTCTTACGATCTGACTGTTGCTGTTTCGGTATAAGGTCAGCCTAATTGCAAAGGTGGTTTGAGGAATGAACACATAATGTATTTTAAGAAGTCAGCCAAGTAACTTTCCAAATAAAATCTGAAATTTTACCATTGGTAAGTCATCTCTTTATGTATGTCAAGTGTTGACCCTTTCTCCAGGAGCTCCTATGCTATGGGAAGGACATGAGAAGTCCCTTAGTATAGACAAATTCATCACTTCATACTCTTTCCTGAAAGGAGAGATGGAGCCACCTTAGAGGCAAGGGATTCTTGTAGACTCCACTGCATGGACAGCAGTGCTAATATCCTAACTGAGAGCTTCTGTAGGGAATGTTCTCCACCCTGTGACCCTTCCTTTCCATCCTGGGCTAGTGCCTCCCAGGACTCTGGGACTTTGCTTCCCCTGCTCTGCATGCCTGTGCTAGGCAGAATAATGGCCCACAAGTATGTCCATGCCCTAATCTCTGGAATCTGTGAATATGTTAGGTTATATGACAAAATAAATTAGAGTTGTAGATGGATTAAGGTTGATAATTAACTGACCTTGAAATGGGAAGATTATATAGGTTGAGTATCATTTATCTGAAATGCTTGGAACCAGAAGTGTTTCAGATTTCAGAATATTTGAATTTATACTTACTGGTTGAGCATCCTAAATCTGAAAACTTGAAATTCAAAATGCTCCAATGAGCATTTCATTTGAGTGTCATGTTGGGACTCAAAAAGTTTCAGGTTTTGGAGCATTTTGGATTTCATATTTTTAGATTTGGGATGCTTAACCTGTACTGAATTATGTAGGTGGGTTCAGTGTAATCATGAGTCCTTATAAGTAGAAGGAGGCAGAATAGAGAGAGCACCAGAGTGTGAGAAGGAGTTGGCCTGACACTGTTGACTTTGAAGATGATGAAATTGTATCATAAGCCCAGGGATGTTGGTGGCCTCTAGGAGCTGGAAAAGGCGAAGTAATGGATTTTCCCCTAGAGCCTCCAGAAGGAACGCACTTCCGCCGACACCTTGAGTTTAGCTTAGTGAGACCCATTTTAAACCTCTGAAATTCAGAACTTTAAGATAATAAATTCACATTGTCTTAAATAACTGTTTGTGGTTGATTTGTTACAGCAGCAACAGGAAACTAATATAAAGCCCAAGTTGTCTGGCCCTGAGCTTGGGAGCCCAGTAAGGACATTGTCTGAACCCCCATCAAGCTCAAGGTTGTGGTTAGTCTCTAGGATGATGTATACTCGTTATTTAGTAGAAGCTTATAACTGCTAGGACTGAGATGTCTCAGAAGGTGCTGCAGAATGCTTCTAAACTGGCCCAACTAGGTTGGTGAGGGGATGAGAAAGATGCATGTTTGATACTCTGAGGCCTGAAGCATTTTCTATCCCCCTTTAAATAATTAAAACCTACTGTCCACTAAAATTCTCCTTGTGTTCCTGTTCATCTTAGGCAGTTTCTCCAGGAGAGTTGTGCTTCTCAGAACCTGAAGAATTATGAACAAGGTTTTTGTCTTCAAAGTATTGGCTGACCATAAACATATAGTCATTCACTTATTTATACAATGCATATTAACTTAAAGTTTTCGTTGTGTAAGCTGGCATGAGGATGCATTTCCTCTGCTTAGGAAATGTAAACCTGTGAGAAGGTTGAAAGCAAGGACATTGGTCCATTCATTTGTTCTTTTATTTATTAACTTGGGGTGGGCACCTATATGTGCTAGACAGTAGGCTAGGCTCAGGGATACAGTGTTGATAGACTTTATGAAAATGACTTTATAATTTTTGTTGTGTTGAGTTCCATGATGATGGAGGTTTTGCTCCTCCTTCCTTTCCTGCCTCCTTCGCATTGAGTTCCTTTCATATTCCCAGGCTTCTTGTTATGTGGCATAGCACCTATTAAGGTGCTATAAGAACATATAATGGAGCCTATTCAGTGGTGGTTCAGCGTTTGGTTGGAGGGTGTGTTACAGGAAATAACGGGTGGCCGTGCCGGGGTGATGGGCTGATTGAGAGCCATTGCCATTGGAGGTTTTCAAAGCAGCTCAGGAAATGGGAACCTTGGGGAAAGTGGAGAGCTGAATAAAGTCTGGCTGGTCTTATTTCCAAGGAAGAGAGATAATCCTGTTGGGGGAGAGATCAAGCCAGATTTTGACACCCAATACTTGTTCCTCTAACACCATTTCCTAGAGAACTCTGGGTAAAAGAAAAAATGGACACTTTGGAACATTGGAATCAGTCTTTAAAATGGGATAGATCATTTATTGCAAAGCGTTGTCTTCCCTTGAAAGGAATTTAGTATTCTGGGCAAGTTTGGTTTGAGACAGAACTTTGAGTGCAGCCACAAGAGCAAACCAACATCTACTCTTAGGGCCAGAAGAGCCAAATTATTTTTAGAAATGAGTTTACTTTTTTTCAGGTGACACAATAATGATGCAAGTGTAAGACAGCAGCATATCGAACAAAGAGGTGGGGCCATAAAAGCAAAGGGTCAGATTGTAACAATGTCCGAAGGATGTGGACCACAGGAGGGCAACTCCAGAGTGCTTAAAATGGAGTTGCTTGGGTAATGAGCCAAGGAAGTATCTGTGAGTCATCCTACTTATGTTTCCAAAATAGACTCACTGACCTGATTTAAGAGGCATTAAAAGGGATGAAGTTGACATTTGCAAATACATTTAACTTATTTGTCTTGTAGGCAGGGAACATGTTGGGACAACTGCATAATGTGTGGTCCAGGAGCTTTGATCTCTTTATGCTTTCTTTATATTGAGAAAAAGCTTTGAAGTATCCTGCAATTATGAATACAGTAGACACCTGTTGTAATGGGTTGCTGTGAAATTGATTTGACTCTACCAAGGGTCAACTCCCGTCTCCTGATGAAACCCTCATGTGCTTTAAAATCCTTTTTCCTCCTAGTAACTTAAGAGAAGAATGTTAGTCATACTTCCTATTTTCAGCCCAGGGAGGGTTATTTACCATTTTAACTTTTCCTTTAAGTCATTGATTAGATAGAGTATCTGTTCAAGAATGGCTGTCACATTGGCCAATACAAGTGGAGGTGACGTGATTCTCATGCATTTACTTCTGGGTAACTGTTTTTCGGTTGAAATGAACTTTTGAGTGATGGTGGTGATTTTGATGATGCCTTTTCTTATGACTATTCTGTTGAGTAAGGGAACTAAAGCAAAAAGTAAAGGTAGTCTCGGCTTTATATTGTCTGTAGATCATTGATAGCTTAAGTTTGATTTAACTTGATGCTTTAGAGCATATGAAAAACAAATCTTATGTTTGATCAGCTGAGTGTCTCTTTCTGAGCTCATTGCCTAGGTTTTCCTAATTGGACAAAGAATTGGGCAATTCTACAGCTCTGGCAATTCCACCTTTGCCATGTATTGGGACTCAGAGCCAAGAGTCCCTGAAGAGGGATGGCATGCACCTGTCGGTCACTGTAACTCCTGGCTATTCCTCAGGGGACAGGACAGAGTTGTAGAACATATTTGTGCTTCCACCAAACAAACATAACTTTCCTTTTGCTCCTCCTTCCTTTCCTGCCTCCTTCACATTGTGTTCCTTTCATATTCCCAGGCTTCTTGTTATGTGGCATTAATATCTAAGTGGTAGAGTTGGGTAACTAAGAACAGAGTACACATGTTACCATGCTTGTGCACCCCTTCTGCACTGGGAGGGCTCTGCATGGGATATGGGACTTTGCCTAGGTTTTGCCAAACCCTTGTCAAACCTTTTGCGAAACCCTTACCAATGGGATGGGTCATGAGGACCCAGTGGATTTTACATCTTCTGGGTGAGTCTAATTCTCTATAGCTTGGTGCTGGGTTAAGAGGTGGGGGAGCAAAAGCATGGCCTAGGTATCAAGTACATCTCCTGTGGTGGGGAGAGGTGGTGTCTTCAGGATTTGGGGAGTGTTGCTTTAGACTTAAACAATGAGTACTGGAACTCCAACTGTGAGACACTGGTCTTTAATAAGTGCATAATAATCTCTCACTGGAATGACTTTCACTTCAGGAAGATCAGTTTTCAGTCCAAAACCCATTCATAGTGCTCCTTTAATGAGAAAAATAGTGACCTGGGATGAGGGAAATCTGTTTAGAGCACAAATAACTATTATTACAATTTTAGATAACCCAGTCTAACAGAAGGCCATGTGATTGAAAGGACAGACGATAAAATCTAAATATGAGTAAAGCCTGAGAATACACCTTTTCTTCTAATGCTGACTGTCTAGTTGTGTTTGTTATCTAACCCTGTAATTAGGATGGCATTCAGAAAATATGAGAAAAGTTGGTATTCTTTTCATAACCCCCAAATCTTTGCATTGCTGCATGAAACTTTTGGCTTCAGCTTTTCCCTGTTCATTAACCATGCCAAAATTTTTAATCTAACACCACTGTTAAAGAGTGGCAGGCTTCCAGGGAAATATATCAGCCAGGCTTATTAATTTCATGCCAAGTGCTGGAGGCGTGAATGTAGAGAACGCTGTTTGACTTTGGATAATAGGAATCAGGCAGCTTAAAGGCAAGGGATAAAGATCAGGAGCCCTGCGTCTCAGGAGGAGGAGCAGGTGCAGGCTTCAAGCAAGGCCTTCAGGCCCAAAGGGGCAGCCCATGCTTAAAACAATCTGCAGTGCTGTTTTTTTTTTTTTTAATTTGGCATGTGCCTCTCACAGCTTAACAGACCGCTGCTCCACAAAGAGGGGTAAACAGAGAAAGGGAAATTAAAAAGGGAAGTCCCCAGGTAGACAAAAACAAATTAGGGCAAACAAATTACACAGAGTCAACAAATAAACAAGGGAACATCTGTGAATATATTTCTTGGATTTTCTGATACTGAATGCAACCTGAGAGATGGTAGAGGGAGGTGAGGAGTATAATCTAGAGCAATGTCCTCTTTGGAGGGAATGAGCAAGCTGAACACAAGAAGAGCAAGAGGTACCTGAAGTGGAATTGGTGAGAGTTCACAGGAGGAGGTCAGAAGCTCTCCAGGTGATGATCTGACCGGCCGCACCTACATGAGCTGGTCTTCCTGCTTCCCCTGCTGCACCCTCTGTCTGTCACCCAACCATGCCTTGAAGGGTGGTTTGTGCCATGGGTTCTGCCGACCATCACATAGGAAAGGGCTGTAGAAATATAAAGAAGTAGCAGTCCATTTATATAAGCAAACAAAATAAAGCTAGCAACATTCCAATAGAGGATGTATGTTCACCTTATCCATTTTTCACATCTGTTCCTAGTGGGCACACTTAGCTCTTCCAACCACTAGACATTTGCCAGGTGTTGCCTGGATGTTGGGAAACATTTAAGCTGTACCTTCTGGCCGTTTGGTTGCTGCTGACACAATTTCCCTTTTACCCTGAGGCTGTTGAGATGATTTCAAGGTTTTGAAGGAAGTTCAGCATATTGCATACTGTTAACCAAAGGCATAACTGCATTTAGAAACAGATGAAAAGAGTAGGAATTTGTTTACAGCATCTTCCGTGGATCCTCTCTCACTGTGGAATGTGGGCAAATATAATAAGGAAGTGAAGAAATTATAAGTATTTGATTTATTCACTACATAACTCAAATGATACTCAGATAATTTCTAAATTTTTTCCTTTGGATTCTTTAAGCTTCATGAAGTGGTCAGTTGTTTAGGGTCTAAATTGTTCTTTTCTAATCTGATTGTTGTGCTAAGTGCCCTATCATTCCTGCTGCCTTGAGCCTTCATCATGCAGATGATAACCTACTAGAAACACCCAACAAAGTGGGAACTTTTTTGTGTATGTGTAAATGCAAGAGTGAAATAAGCCTGCAATTCTCCCCCTATTCCTCACTTACATATTTTTGGTTTATTGCTTATTCCTGAATGGGATACAACAAGTAAGCTGTGCAATAGAAGACTTTTACTAGATGTGGTCAAGGTGCAAATCTAAGAACAGTACAATGATGTTAGACAACTATATTCAAAGTAGTTCAGCAGTTAGGATTTGTTCTATGAAGCTAACAGTGTAGGGAATAACAGTATGCAGAAAGGTAATACTAATCAGTAACTCATTGAATCAGTGGTGGAGACACCCAGGCACATTTCCTGGCCAAGGTGGGCATGTTTTGTGAACTTTGTTAAATTATTTGACTTCTGTTTGCTGATTTGTAAAATGAGTGTAACCATGTTTTTTTTAGTCCTTCAAGAAATGGTAGGAAGTACAGCCAGTGTCTATGAGATACCTTCAGTTCTGGACAGAAATTATCAATAAAAATGCTAGCCTCCATTTATTATTAATTCTCATGTACAGTGTTGCAAGGGACCTTGTGAATTCAACCTGTTCTCACCCCATTTGCAGTGCTTGTTATTTGGAATCCTAGAGAAACACAATGATGGATTATTCCAAATTTCTTTGTGTCAAGGTATTAAGATGAGGTACCCAATTACTATCAAAGTCCCGCTAAAAGCTCATTGTAGGATGCAGGAGATCAATATCATCAAATATTTTTTGGGTGTCTATTGGGTGCTCTGTGTTTCATTTGTAACTATTTGCTGTGATTTAGAGTTAAAATCTACAGGTTCCTCCTTGCATATTTAGTAAGTTTTCTCCCCATTCAGTTTAGAGAAAAATCTTTAAATTTCTTTTATAAGCTGAACATGCCTCTCTGGAATGAATTTGTAAGAAATTTGTAAAGAATCCATGTTTCATGCCAATTCTGGAGAGAAGGCATAGAAAAATCTCCATAGAATAAAATGTGACTTCAAAGGCTACTGCTACAGTAAACCTAAAAGGATAAACAGAATATGGTTTGTAATACTGTTACGATTTCACTTACATAAGAAACCAAATTATATCTTAAATGACAGTATTTGTTGTCTCATAAGTCTTACAGACAATTATTTTACTATAATTATGTTTCTAAAAACTTTCTGAGAGGCCTTGATACCAGTCTGCTTACTCTGTTTGATGATGTAACCAAACCAGCACTAAGCACATGCTACATACTTTCCATATCCCTCAAGAACACTAGAGGATATGGGCAACTACAAGCTTAATATGAATCATAGTGTACTTAGGGGGAGTCTATTTCTTGGGATTTCAAATCATTCTGATGATTTTGGCAATCAGCATATTTAGTACCTCTTTTTATCTAATTTTTCTGGATACCTCATGCCTATGAACTTAAGTTATTTTCTTCCGTTACATCAATTTAAAATTTATAAATTAGAGCTGGAGGAAACTAGTAATGGTCCTTTGTTAATGTGCTAAAATACTTCGAAATCATTGGAAGAGCAGTGCTGTGGAAATTCAAGGTAGTTATTAGTTTAATTAACCAAATAATTTAATAAATCCAATTAGTTCTTAACTTTGTATTGCTTGTAGCCTATTAAAAAGTAATTACCACTCATGCTTTTGATTAAGATTGAGTAGCTAGTATCAGACTAACTCTCCTGCTAAGAACATTTAGAAAACAGACATTTTTAAAGGCAGCAAAGGGAAATCAAGGCAGTCAAGACTTGACAGGTCAAGATCCCAAGAGAGGGAGAATGCATTAAAGTGAGGCCTACATTCCCTATCAATTTTTCCTTTTGGGACGTTTACAAGTTGTGGGGCAGGGTGCAGAATCTGAACAGAAGGGTCGTAGAAGGATACTCATTGGGCTAGGAGCCAAATATTAGGGTTCAAGTTTCCTGAGGCAGTCAGGACTTGAAGAGCAGGATACTAGAGGAAAGTTTACTATAAAATATTGAGCCCCGTATTCTACCTGCAATTTCCCCTAGAGTCATTTGTCACATTTTAAGAAGTACATATGTGGGATGAGATGCTGACTGACTAAGCAGAAAGTAGCTGCAAGAGGGTAAAAAGCTAAGCAGAGAGGGTAGAGTCACTGTGCTGAGAAGGCTCAATTGGAATTCAGGAGGAGGGACTCTGGTAAATACTCTAGGCTTTCAGTTGAGATTCCCAAAGGGTCAAGAACTAGGAACAAGGGAAAACCAGAAGTGGACTTACCTTGCCTGGATCGAGATGATCTAATAGTTCTCCATCTGTCTTCAAGAAAAAAGAATTAAATCTTCTCTGTGGACTTATACACAGAGAGGGTTGCTTATACATTAACATAGAAAAAATTGGCTGGCATGATAGGAAACAGGACCAAAAGACTAAAACCAAAACAAACTGCCACACCCCTAAAACTCCAAACAAAACAAACCCCCAAAACAACAAACAAAACAAAATCCCAAGGGGGAAGAAAAGACCTACAAGTGATTCAGATTTGGGGTTGTCAGACACAGGCATGTGTTCAAATAAGTATGATTAATGTGCTCAACAAAATAGAGAAGAAAATAAAAAATTTCACAGAAAGCAAGAACCAATAAAAATGAATCAAATAGAAATTCTCTAATTCAAATTCCTGTTACTAAGTTTAATAATTCAATAGATGGTTTAATAACAGATTAGAACTCAGTAAAAGGTTTGTTTAATTGGAAGATAGGCCAGCAAAAACTATCCAGATTAATGCACAAAGGGAAAAAAAGAATGAAAAGTATGAAATATATGATACAGATGGAAAATTGTGAGTGGCCTATATATATGTAATTGGAGTTCCAGAAAGAGAAAAGAGAGAAAATGGGTCCATGTAACAGTATAATGTGTCAAATAAGTAATATTTGAAGATAAATTGGCTGAGAAGTTTCACAAATCCATGAGATATCAAACCATAGAGGCAGGAGATTATGTATCATTAAGTAGCATAAATGCAAAGAAAACTACACGTATGCACACAATAATAAAATTGATGAAAAAGACAAAAACATCTTAAAAGTTGCCAGAAAAAAAAAACATGTTCACAGCAGCAGCAATATGATTTACAACTGACTTTTAAGAGAATTCATGAAAGCTAGGTAATGATGGAATGGCATCTGTAAAGTGTGGAAAGAAAACAGTCTACCTAGCATTTTATACTGAGGAAAATATTTTCAAAATGAAGATAAAACAAAAATGACATTTTGAAATAAACAAAAGCTTAGGGAACTCATCTCTTGCAGAAAAAAATAAAAAACCCAAAACTGTAAAGGGATTTCTTCAGGTGGAAGGAAAATATTCCCAAATGGAAATGTGAAACTTCAGGAAGGAATGAGGAGAATGAGTAAGTATGTAAAAAATATAAATCAATATACTACCTGTTTAAAGCAACAATTATAATGTAAGGTTTAAAATGTTTCTAGAATATAAATATAAGACAACAATATCATACAAGGGAGAGGGACTGTGTAAATTAAAGTGTCAAAGACCCTTGTGTTTTCTGAGAAGTGGTAGAAGTATTAATGTGCAGTAAACGATAATAAGTTAAAAATGCATGTTGTAATTTCTAAGGCAACCACTAAAAAAATAGCAAATAATCCCTATGTAACAAGCCAGTGGGGGAGGGAATGAAACAATTTTTAGAAATATTTCAATTATCACAAGAAAGACAAGATAAGAGAAAAAATGGGGAAAATATATGTTTACAAAAAGAAAATAAATTGTAGGGTAGCAGATTTGAACCCAAATATATCCATCTTTATATTAAATATAAATGGACTAAA
Source organism: Pan paniscus (assembly GCF_029289425.2). Lineage (NCBI taxonomy): Eukaryota > Metazoa > Chordata > Mammalia > Primates > Hominidae > Pan > Pan paniscus. Next base: position 119,227,121 of record NC_073254.2, on the reverse strand, counting down.
TTCTTCAAGTTAAATAAAATATTATCAGAATGTATAAAAATAAAAATCCAGCTATATTATACTTAAAAGAGTATAAGAACACACAAAAAGTATAAGAACACACAAAAAGTTGACGGTCAAAGGATAAAAGATACATCAGGTTCTACTAACCTGATATTACTATCAATGTAGATTTTAGGGCAAAAAGTATTATTACATAAAAGGGTTTTTCAACTCAGCACTATTGGTATTTTGAACGGGATAATTCTTTGTTGTGAGGGACCATCCTGTGCATTGCAGGATGCTTATAAGCATCCCTGACCTTTACTCACTAGATGTCAGCAACATTCCCCACCCTGAATTGTGACAACCAAGAATTGTCTTTAGACCTTGCTAATGTCCTCAGTTGAGAAGCACTGTTATATATAAGAAAAGGCATTTCACTATATTAAAAGGGTCATTTCAAAAGGAAAATAAAAATAAAACAATCCTAAATTGAAACGTTATTCCTCTTCCAGCGTAAGCATTAAGGTTATAAATTTTTCTCTAAGCACTGCTTTACTTAAGTTTCATGATTTTTTTTATTGCATAGGTTAATCGGTAGTGAATTGCTTAATTTCCAATTTTCCAGTTCTATATAGAACACCGTACTGAACAACTGTAGACATATACTTTCTTTTCAAGTACATGAGAAACATTTGCCACAATACACTGTAAGCTGGGTCATAAAATGTGTCTCAACAAATTTCAAAAAGTCAAAATCATATGGAGTATGTTCTCTGAACATAGTGGAATTCTGTATAAATTTTAACAGGATGGAGGAGAAAATAAATATGATCATCTCAAAAAATTAAGAAACAGCATTTGATAAAATTTAACACCAATTCATGAAAAAATCCTTTGCAAAGTAGAAATAGAAAGTAACTTTCTTAATAATAAAAAGTATTTTTAAAAGCTAACCACAAATGTCACTTTTAATGATTAAACACTAAAAACCTTGCCCCTGGTGTCATAAATGAAGCAAGGATGTCTGCTATTGCCATTTTTATGAATCATTGTATTGGAATTCCTAGTCAGTGCAATAAGACAAGAAAATGAAACAAAAGACATATGTAATATGTAGCAAGAAATAAAACTGTTTTGGTTTGTGGATGATAGGACTGTATACTTGGAAATTCCAAAAGAATCTACAAAAATTGACTATTAGAATTAATAATAGTTAATTTAGCATGGCCACTGTATACAACAAAGTCAATATATAAAAATCAATTGTATCTGCATATATCAGCCACATCAAATTAGGAAATGATTTTTAAAATTTTACTAGCATCAAAAAATATTAAATAGGGAAAATAAAAGATATGCAAAGCTTCTACACAGAAAACTATAAAATATTGCTGAAAGAAATTAAAGTAGAAAGAAATTAAGTAGGAAGCTGTAACATGTTAATGGATTAGAAGGCTCAATATCATGTCAATGAAAAGAAGTAAACTCTGTAAAATATTTGAAGAGCTTTATTTTGAACCAAATATGAGTGACCAATGGCCCATGACACAGCTTCCAGGAGATCCTGATAACATGTGCCTAAGGTGGTTGGGCTATAACTTGGTTTATACATTTTAGGGAGACATAACATATCAATCAATGCATGTAAGATATACATTGGTTTGGTCTGGAAAGTTGGGACAACTGAAAATGGGGGAGGTGCTTACAGGTCATAGATAGATTAAAATATTTTCTGATTGGCAGTTGGTTAAAAGAGTTAAGTTATTGTCTAAAGATTTAGAATCAACAGAAAAGAATGTCTGGGATAAGATAAGGAGTTGTGGAGACCAAGGTTTTATCATGCTGATGAAGCCTCCAGGTAGCAGGCTTCAGAGAGAATAGATTATAAATGTTCCTTTTTGTTTGTATGTTTTTGTTTTGTTTTTTTTGAGACGGAGTCTCACTCTGTTGCCTAGGCTGGAGTGCAGTGGCACAATCTTGGCTCACTGCAAGCTCTGTCTCCTGGGTTCACGCCATTCTCCTGCCTCAGCCTCTCGAGTAGCTGGGACTACAGGTGCCCGCCACCACACCCAGCTAATTTTTTTTTTTTTTTTGTATTTTTACTAGAGATGGGGTTTCACCATGTTAGCCAGGATGGTCTTGATCTCCTGAATTCGTGATCCCCCCTCCTTGGCCTCTCAAAGTGTTGGGATTACAGGCATGAGCCACTGTGCCCAGCCATAAATGTTTCTTATCAGACTTAAAGAGTCTATTAAGACTCTTATCAGTTTTAAAGTTTCTGTGTTCATGTTAATGCTGGTCAGCTGTGAGTCATATCTGACTCCCCACTTCCTCTCATGGCCAAAACTAATTTTTCAGGTTAACTTTGGAATGCCCTTGGCCAAGAGGAGGAGTCTGTTCAGATATTTGGGCAGCTTAGAATTTTATTTTTGGTTAACAATTGAAAAGATGGGTATTCTCATCAAATTGAAGTATAGATTCAATGCCATCTTAAGAAAAACTCTAGCATTTTTTTTTTGGTGGAAATTGACAAACTGATTCTGAAATTTATGTATACATGCAAACCATCAAGAATAGTAAAGACAATCCTGAAGAAGAGTGAAGACAAACTTAAAGAGTATAGACTTCCAGATTCCAAAACTTCTTATAAAGCCACAGTAATTAACACTACTTCCTTGGTCCAAGGATCAACACATTGGCTAAAGGAACAGAAGAAAAAGTCCTGAAACAGACCTGCATATATCCCTGGCCACCTTATTTATGACAAAGGTGCCACAGTAGTACAGTGCCAAAGGCTATTTTTCTTCCTTCAGTAAATGGTGATGAATCAACTGGTTGAAATTTGGGAAAAAACAAAACAAAACAAACTTTGCTACCTATCCCAGACCATAAACAAAAATAAATTCTTAGATCATGGATCTTAATGTGAAATAAATTTTCCAGAATATAACAATATATTTAATGTATTAGAGAATGTACTTAAAACCTTGGAACATGCAAAGATTTCTTTAAAAAGATGCAAGAAGAACAAACCATAAACTGAAAGGCTAGTGCACTGACTTTATTCAAATTGAGAATATTTTCTTTTCTCTCTTTTTTTGTTTTAGAATTCATTGTGCATTTATTTAAAATTTATTTGTTCATAGCTATACATATATCATACACGTATACCTGCTCACAGCATAAAGTATTTCATGACATAGTTATAAGAGTCAGTGTTCTATGAATTCACTAGAGAAGTTACAGCATTTTGATTATGATACATGAAAAGAAACCCAAGTCATTTAGCTTAACTCCTTAATTTCATAAACCAGAAAACTAAAATCCAAGATAGATTGGGTGACTTGGTCTAGATCACAAACCAAAGTTAGCCATAATTCAGTAGTGTAATGCCTGGTCCAAAACCTGATAGATAATCTTATAATCAATGGACTCTTTCGGAATGCTAGTCAAAATGTCCTTTTGTGTGAATTTTAATGTGCCGTCATCAACTGCATGATATTCTTCCCCATACACAAAGTGTTATCTTTTCATTGTGCATTTCAAAATTTTCATTGTTAATATTAAAGTTCTAGGGAAAAAGGCTAAGAATAACTGCACATTTATTGAGTATCTCAGTGTGCATCATATCATTTGGTCATGTGAGGTTGCAACAAGTGAAAAACAAACATAAAACCCTTAAATTAAAATAAAAAGAAAAAACTTGGCCCTGACAATGTTACAGAATTATCATCCATAAATTTACTTTTCTTGAAAAATTTATTTTCTTTAATTTCGTTTCCTGTTATATGATTTATATTTAAATTTACATTTATTTATCCAGAGACTATGTCCAAATTTTATGTCCTCTTTTCTGTTATCCTGGAGTTTGGTGAAGAAATCTGTACTTAATTTAAAAAAGAAATCCCTCTAACTGACAATGTTGTCAGTTAGCTAACTATATATTTCTTAGGCCCATGTCAAGTATCATTGCTTATTTTAATAAAGTGTTTACTTAGACTAAGAAAATAGTAAATAATTAATAAGGGATGGCATCCGTTAAGTATAAACACTGGATTATTTTTCATAACATGACAGATCAACAATGTCGTTTTGAGGCTGAACTCCTTTACTTCTTTTACTGTAAGCTATTGAAGCCAAACTGCTTCCTACCTTTGTTCATTTATGATGGTGTAAAATTTTAAAATTAGGATCTACATACAGAACAATGCAGAATTATATAAAAATATTTGAATATTGAAAAATAAAGTGGAAATTATTATTATTATTATTTAGGTACAGGGTCTTGCTCTGTCACCCTGGAGTGCAGTGGCATGATTACAGCTCACTGCAGCCTCAAACTCTTGGGCTCAAGTAATCCTCCTACCTTAGCCTCTCTCTGTTAACTAGGCTGGTCCTGAACTCCTGGCAGCAAGTGATCCTCTTGCCTTGGCCTCCCAAAGTGCAGGAATTATAGGCATGATCTACAATGCCTAGTCCTGAAATTACTATCTTCTTCCTTAACCCCACCCCCCACAAAAAAAACAAAAACTTCCTTTTTTCTTCATATTTACATTTTAATTATATATGCTGCAATGGGCTATTTGTATCACCCCAAAGTCATGTGTTGACATCCTAACCCCCAATATGATACATTAGGAGGCGGGGCCTTTGGGAGGTAATCAGGTCATAAGGGTAGTGCCTCCATGAACAGGATTAGTGTCCTTATAAAAAGACACATAAGAGCTTGCTTTTTTTCTCTGCTCTTGCTATGTGAGGATATAGCAAGAAGAGGACCATCTGCAAACTAGGAAGTGGGCCCTAACCAGATACCATATCTGCTGGCACCTTGATCTTGCACTTCCTAGCCTCCAGACTGAAAAATAAATGTTTGTTGTCTATGACACTCCATCTATGGTAATTTGTTATAGCAGCCCAAAGTGACTAACACAGATGCTTACAAATCGAGATTTATTTTAAAAACTATTCTCTTGCTGTGAGTTCAATATTTTTATTTCTTTACAATGATTTCAGAAGAGATTACAAAGAGATTAATATACTTAAAGAATCAGACTCTTGCAAACAGTGACATTGTTAAAAAGGGCTTAGTTTCATTAACATGTGATTAACAGGAAGGAGATGATTGGTGAGTTTTCTTCATAGCCAGGTTCACTGTGGATAGGAAGAGCCTGCCTTCCTTCCCACCATGCAGATCCTAAAATCACAAGCTCCATCCTCCATCAATGATGACAGGGTTACCAGTTACATAAGCAGATTCATCAGAAGCCACATACACGCAGAGCATGGCTATTTCTTCTGCAGTTGCAAATCTTCCCATCTTTTGTCTCTTCAGGAAATCATTCCATGCCTCTTCAGGATTTCCTCTGGCTTGTATTCTTTCTTGTAGAGATGGCGTATCAACCGTTCCTGGGCACACACAGTTGCACCTGATGCCCTGCTGGATGAAATCTGCAGCCACAGATTTTGTGAGGCCAATCACGGCTGCCTTGGTTGTGCTGTACACACATCTGTTCACAACTCCTTTGATGCTGGAAACCACAGAAGACATGGTGATAATATTGCCAGATTTTTGAGCAAGCATTTTAGGAAGGAATGCCTTGATCATCAGGTACGTGCTGTGCACATTGAGATTCATCGAGAAGTCCCAGTCTTTCTCCTCACAATCCAGGACAGTTCCATGATGGACAAAACCAGCAACATTAAAGAGAACATCAAGTCTCTCAACTTCATTGGCGAACTGATCAATTTGTTTCTTCTTTGTGACATCAAGGACACGAGTTTGAATACCCGGGTACTTTTCCAGTTCCTGAAGTTTGGACACATTAATGTCTGTGGCTATGACTTTGGCACCTTCTCTTACAAAAGCTAAGGCAGCTGCTTCGCCAATCCCCTGAGCAGCGGCCATCAGGATGATGACTTTCCCATCAAGTCGACCCATAATGGAACCCTGTGGTTTAATTTTAAGCAGCGAGCTGCTGGCGTTCTCCAGAACTCGGTGGGAGCAACAAACTCTTTTTTTTTTTTTTTTTTTTTGAAACAGAGTTTCACTCCTGTGGGCCAGGATGGAGTGCAATGGCACGGTCTTGGCTCACTGCAACCTCCTCCTCCCCGGTTCAGGTGATTCTCCTGCCTCAGCCTCCCAAGTACAAATTACAGGTGCCTGCCACCACACCTGGCTAATTTTTGTAGTTTTAGTAGAGACAGGGTTTCACCTTGTTGGCTAGGATGGTTGCGAACTCCTGACCTCAGGTGATCCACCTGCCTTGGCCTCCCAAATTGCTGGGATTACAGGTGTGAGCCACTGTGCCTGGCCAAGAATCTTTTCTTACTTTAAGGAGAATAAAATGGCAAGCAACAGAGGAAGATATTTACATTAGACAGAAGAAAATATTTACATTATAAATATCAGACAAAGGACTAGCATCCAGAATTTATTTAAAAATTTCCTACAAATAAGAAAAAATCAGTTAAAAGTGGACAAGAGACTCAAACTGGCACATTTTAAAAGGGAGTACCTCCATAGCCAACAGGCATATAATATAAAAAGTTGCTCAACATCAACAGCCATTAGGGAAATGCAGATTAATACCACAAGGAGCTCCAGCTAACCACCTATGAGAATGCTTAAAATTTTACAAATTGACAATACTAAATGTTGTAGAGGATGTGCAGAATTGAAATTTTCATTGAGTGTAAATTGGTAAAATTACTTTGGAAAACTTTGACAGTATCTTTTAAAGCTTAATATATGCATACCTGATGATGCAGCAATTCCCCTCTTAGGTATAAACCCAACAGACATTCACAGGTGTGTGTACCAAAAGGCATATACTAGAATGTTTGTAGCAGCATTATTCACCATTGCCAAAACTGGAAACAATTCTGATGTCCATCAAAGGTAGAATGAATGAATAAATTGTGGTACATTCATATAATGGAACAAACAATGGCAACAAAAAAGAATGCATTAATGCTACCCACCACAATGTAGATTCATCTCATGGACATAATATGTGAGCAAAAGAAGTCAGATATAAAAGAGTGCATTTGGTATAATTCCATTTATATAAAGTTCAAAACCAGGCGAAGCTCATCTATTGAGGTAGAAGTCAGACTTGTAGTTGCATTTGGTTGAGTTAATGACTGGGAGGAGCCATGAGGGAGGCTTCTGGGGTACTGGTAGCACCCTAAATCTTGACCTGGTGCTAGTTATGCAAGAGTGTTCAGTTTGTAAAAATTCATGAGATGTACACATCCCTTTGTGCACAATGGTGTATTTTTACTTTAATCAAAAGTTGACAAAAAACAATTACTACCCAATAATCTAGAGATAAACCATGGAGTTGCTTTTCCAGGGTAGTGGAGAAGTACTTTCAGTGGAGTTGAATTATACGAGGTTTCTAAGTTCAGCCTTCTAAAAGGGAAGATTGTCTTCAGGTTTCTCTAATTCTTGTTCAGTGGAATTTACCTGATGATTAGGTTGTTATGCTAAATATGAGCCGTGATATATATTTTTTTCCTTTTACCAGTTAGGCGGTCAATTGAGTCTGGTTAAATAACAAAGGGTTTTTTAAAGAATCTTGACAAAAGCCACACTTGGGATTAACAAACTTTTTTTTTTTTTAATTACCTTCTTTCTAGAACTAAGGGGCCAAGGATGAATTGGTAAAGCTTTTTTATGCCTGGATTTTAAATCAAAGAAAAATGATCTCCAGTCTGGCATCTTTTGGGGCAAAACAAACAGAGACATGTGGGCGATTCTGAGGGTGGGGAGCATGGGACTTAGGGTTGGGGATTGAGAAGAGCCAAGAGAGCAGTAGGAGGGAGGGAGAGTGTCAGAGGCCGAGAGTTAAGAGACAGCCAAGGAACCTGAAGTGAATCGGTATTTGTTCATTTGGATATGTAAAGCACCTAAGGGAGAGGAAAACAGGTGCAATATGAATGCATTAATGGAATGAAATATGAGGCTTGACCTATGAATAAATATTCAGAATAAAAGCATTTTAAAATGTATCTTGGTTTTAGGGCACTTACTCTGTCTGGCAGATAATTCAAAGTTTTCATGGCCATACACACTCACATGGTTTGTCAGCTTCGGATCCGCCTGAGACACACTCACCAAAGATCCCAGGGTCTGTGTGCCTCCTCCTCCCTTTTTGTGGCTCAATCTTGTTTTCTGAAGTACAGAGTCTGCCTAAATTACTTGAAACAGGACTCCTTATCATATGGATTCAGATATTCCAATTATGTCACCAGAAATCATGACCTAGGACAAAAGCTCCCGACAGTAGTCCTAGAGGACAGTTAGTCCATGCCGTTAAGAAAAGAATTTGATGGCATCTCCACTATGGCCTGAGAATTGCTCCAGCCCAGTGATCCAAATTTTACCAGAAATCTGTTACTAAAATGGATATTGTTAGTTTTTCCCCCCTTAGGCTTGTGACAGGTTGGAGACCCCCAGTAGTTCAGATCTGTGGGGAGCATCTCTGAAACCCAGAGGAATTGGCTTTCAGAATGATTACTTTAGCCTGGAGACCAGGATGCCACCTGAATGCCACCCTAAGTTGTCTCTCTGGCCTGAGACATGAGAGCTGAAAGGAGACTTTCAACAGTTTAAAGAAGTAGCCCACTGCCCTTCTGCCCAATTACCGAAAAGTTTTCTTCTGACTCAAAGGAGGGCATTGATGGGGACAAGCTAAGATCCCTGCAGCACATCCAGGCATATGTTTACCTGCCCAGAAGCAGCACTCAGACTTCTCCATCCACAGCAATGCCCAAAGCTTGTTCCCTTCTGCTTTATCCTAGGGTTGGCCTGCCCTCTCTGTACTGGCCACGGAGGGTGCTGGCCTGCCTTACTGCTTTAGAAATCCAAAGAATTGTTCCACTGGGTCTTAGTCCATGAAGAGTTCAGTTTATCAGGTTAATCTCAGGAGATAAATACACAAATTCAAAGATAATTTTGTACTTGAAGTTGATTAAAAATCTTTGATTCTTCTTGCTGTTCAACACTGAATCAAGGCCTTCTCATTGAAAAATAAAACAGTAACCTATTTGCTATAGTCCTGCTTGTTTTAGGTGTCTGAGTTTTAGGTTTATGGTAAATGCTACCTCACAAGATTAAGACAGAAATCTACTTGAACAATTCATAAAAAAATAAACGGACATTAAATAAGCAAACAGAAAATGTAAAAGATCGCTTATAATCAAATAATTGAAAGTTGAAATAAGTCAGCAGTAATAATATCTCTTAAAAAAGAGAAATTGAAGGAATTTTTATTTAGCTTTGGGTTCTCTGTGAGATTCCAAGATGGAAAGTAGGTTCTTACCCCAGAACCACATTTAGATTTCACTCATTTCTTCAGGCTGCAGAGGGCTCAGGAGCTTGTGTGGCACAGACAATGTGGAAGCAATTCAGGGGTTGAGTCTGGGATCAGGTGGACCTGTCATGATGCTTTCATGATGACTTTCTGTCCCTACTAGAGCCTCCTGTGAAAAATAACTTTCACTTTTCTTAATCTCCCTCTTCTATAAGATCAGCTTGTGGGAAAATTTCAAGTAGTGCCCCACAGGGATTGATGGAGTGTTCTTGTCATGCATTTGTGCCTTCTCTGGAAATGGGATCTTTTCTAATACAGAAGAACCTATACTTTTTCTCCAAGATTTCAAAATTCCAGAATTATAGAGATGGCCAAGGGCTTATTATATTTTTCCCATGATTTGGAATAGGATTGACTCCAGGGTTGGGAATGGTGGAATATACAGATGGGGATCAAGGGGCATAAGAGGTGGGGTGGCAAGGGTTGGGCGCAGGGGAGGCAGAGTGGTGGGGAATAGGGCAGCATCTGGGGGTGGCTGTCCTTGGCTCAGTATTTAGAAGTGCTAACATGAAGGGACTGCAACGATGTGTGAATGTTTGTCCCTCCTCTTATACCCCATGGGACAGGGTCCTTTAATGGCAATGCCTTGAAGGTTTGGTTAATAATTTTGATTTTCTTCCCCGTTGTTATCTAGAAATGTCTTTGTATAATACAACTAATGGTAGTATTTTAACGCATTTAGTGTTTACAATAGTTCTGTGAAACAGGAATGGTTATTAGCCCTTCCTCACAGAAGAGTAAGCTGAATTACAGAGAGGTTAAGTGACATGTATGGTGGCATCACTAGCCGGGCAGTGGTGGAGCTGGAATTGGATCTCTTTCTCTTAATGACTATACTGCTTCCCAGGAAGAGTCCCTGTTACACTGCAAGTGATACATCCTGATACACTACAGGCCTTGGAGTGAGGTATGGCATGGATAACCTAACCACAGAATTTGGAAAGCTTAACCATGTCTCACTCCTATATTGTTTGATTGGTTGATTAATTCATTCATTAGATTAAACCATGAAAACCTACTATGTGCCAGACATGTGTTGGATGTGGGGAATTCAGAGATAAGTAAGATAGAGTCTCTGCCTAAAGGAAGCTCACCACCTAGGTAGAAAACATGGCTACAATTCTTTACTAAGTAATAGTGCACATGTGATTGTAGAAATAAGTATGGCATGCATTTGAGTCACCCAGGAAAAGGCAAATCCAGGGAGTCAGGGGAAGATTGAAGAGCTGACATTTGAGTAAGGCCAGTAAGAAAACTAAACACGACAACCACTGAAGTGATACATTCGCTGTATTAAAATGCAAATTGTTCAGAGTAGATAGAATAAGGAGGGCAAAACTACTTGCCTCCCGGTGGTATCTATTAAAAGTTTACTATGTATTCTTCCAGACATTTTTTTCTATATATTTACATAAAAATACACATATATGAATACAGAGGTTAGGACTATAACAAAATGGGTGCATTTATACATACTATTCTGCACATTGTCCTCCCAACTTACTGATTCTCTAAGTCTTCCCAACTTAGAAATTTTTCCATGTCACATATTATAGGCCCATTCATTCTTTAAATTGTTGGGTAATAATTGATTAAATGAGTATAGCATGATTTATTTCCCATCTTGCTATTGATGGGTAGTTAGGTTATTTCTTTTTTTTTTTTGCTATCATAAACAATACTGTCATAAAAGTTAGCATACGTATCATTGTCACTATGTGTTTGGCATACAAATTATTATCTGTATTTGTCATTTCTGTAGTATATATGCTCACTTCAAAATTTGATGTACATAAATAAATTAGGCTGTGTAGTGGCTGTTTCAGTTGACATTCCTACTCTTAAGGTTGAGTGCCCATTCCCTTATGTACTTGTCCATATCGGATTTTAACAATCTCTGAAAATTTGGCCAAGTATGTAAGGGAATGGGCACTCAACCTTAAGAGTAGGCATATCAACTCAAACAGCCACTACAGAGTCTTATTTATTTATGTATACCTCATTATTTAAAATTTATTTCTCTGATCACTAATATGTTTGTGTTTACTTATGTTTTATACTTTCAGCTTTTAAATTATTATTAATATTTTGTTTTCAGTATTTTGCTATCTGGGGCATATTTTGTTGTTTCCTTCAGTGATTTGTAGTGCTCACATCCTGCTTGAAATTTCATATTGCTGAACTCTTCATTTTTTACAAACTTTCCTCAGTCTATATTTCATTGAAGATGGGATAATTTAGTTATCGATCTCCCTGCGACTCTCCTGTATAAGATTTTTTTAGCATTATTTTACTTTATTTTCCATTCTCTGCTACGCTTCACTACCCCTCCTCCCACCCTTGTTCTTCCTACTGAGTTTGGGGATCCAGATTATTGCTAAATTATTATTCTTTTACTTTTCACATCTTTAAAGAAAATTTCTAGATTTATGTATTTGATTTTGTATCCATGTATGCCATTATTTTTGCCTTTGACGGCCTGCGGTATTTACTGCTAGTCTTTTTATACTACAACTCACAGCTTTTTATTCTGATTTATCACTCATCTGACTGTAGTTGGTATTTAGCTATTTTTTTAAAGACGGGGAAGAGTTTGGTATGTTTTCTAGGTGGACCCCTGTATGCCTGAGGGTGTTTTTCTATTTCCTTAATACATGACTGACAACTTGGCTGGGTGTACAGTTTTAGGGTTTTTGTTTTTCTTTTGTCAAAACTATCTTTTTGGATTTAGTATATGGAGGAGACATCTGAGCTCAGATTGATTTTATTTTCCCTTTGTAAGAATTACTCCTACCCAGTTTGGTTGTTTGTAAAACTTCTTCTATTTAGATAAGTTCTAAAGGCACTAAAAAATACAAGGAATAAAATAGACATTAATACTCCCAATACCTGGAATGAACATATTTATATTCTGTCACACTTGCTTCAAGTCTCTTTCTTCCTTTCTTCCTTTCCTTCCCTCCCTTCTTTCCTTCCTCCCTCCCCTCCCCTCCCCTTCCCTTCCCTTCCCATCAACATTACAGATATAGCTAAAGCGCCCTTTAACCTTTAGCCAGCACTTCTTATTCCACTCACCAGTCTCCTCTATGACCACTCAAGAACAACCACTATTAGAATTTAAAATGTAACTTTTTAGGCCATTTCTTTATAATTTTTCATACATATTTATAAATCCTATATATATAATATATATATATATTATATAGTTTCAAAACACTTATTTTGAAGGTGTATGTGTTTTCTTTGTTTGTATAAATGGTATCATACTAGAGATATTATTCTGTATCTTTTTTAGTGAATTCATTTTTCTTAATCTCTGTACTTAAAAGATTGCTAGGATGTGTTGAGATGACGTCTTTTTCTTTATTTTTGGTAATATACTTGGATCCCTTTTAATTTAAAATTCAGGGTTTTTTTTCAGTGTAGGAAGTTGGTTTTTTTTCTTTCAATTATGTTTTTGTTTATTGCTTCTGCTTGAATTATTCTAGTCTTCCCTTGGGAATACCTATAATGTATAGAGTGGATCTAATCTATTTTTCCCTTATTTATGCTTTGATGTGGCGAGGTTAATCAAAACTCAGTGCTTGTTAGCAGACGTGTATTTCTGTTATTTAAGTCTGCACTATTAACATTCCTTTTAGGGTCATAGTTATGGGGAAGGCTGGTATGCTCCACTCCTAGCCCAATTTCCAGTTTCTCCAAGTTTTTGCCGTGGATACCTCTAAGGTACTGAATGACTAATTTTACTCTCTAGTTCTGCATTCCCAGATGCACTGAAGAGAGAAAGTTAACAAAAAGCCTAAAATCCCGAATATCACTTCATTCCCCCAATCTTTCAATCTTTGGTCCAACCTACCTCATTTACATATATGCAATAAACCTTCCAGGATGCTTTTCAGGGCCAGCAGAATGTCCACTCCCTGTTCTAGTCTTGTTTTTCTGAAATTTGCTATCACAGAATGACTAAAGAAAAAATTAGGAGGAACAGGGTTGGGGTATAGTACTCTAGACTTCTCTACATACCACACAGATCCTGGCAATAAGCTATCTATAAGTTAATTTGTTAGCTTTGGGTGGTATTATAAGTTCTTTCTCTCTGTCTCCCTTCCACCCATCCTCTCCCTCTCTCCCTGTCTTTGTGTCATTCTTTCCAGCTAATTTAGTGGTAGCTTAAGAATAGACAGTTAACTAGACCCAATTTTAACTGGAATATATTTGAGTCTTGAGTCTCTAAGTTTCTTCTACCTCCCAGTTTGGAGCACCATGGAATTAGGTTCTTAGAGTAGCAGCTCCTTAGGTAGATAAGAGTAAAGTGACAGTGGTGCTGGGGTCAGTACTAATGAGGCATTCTAGGAGAGGAAAACACATGTGCAATGGGAAGACGATAGGAAGAACATAGAATACGTAAGGGGTTTTGAATTATTGATGAAACCGTCTTAGTTTTAAGAATTTGGGTTTTGTTATTGGACCAGTTCCATTAATTACTCTCTGTGTGAATTTTTACAAGTCACTCAATCACTCTTCACTTTCCTCATCTGTAAAATGGGGACAGTAAGAGAAGCCAGTTCATATGATTGTTGCAAAGATTAAATAATATAATGCATATGTGTTAAGTGCTTAGCATAGAGTAAGGGTCAATAACTGTCAGGTTTTATTACTACTATTGTTATTGTTCAGTTGAATTTTGACCTAAAATACAGCTGGAGTCAACTGTGGCCAGAAAATGAAGGGTCTTGCATACATAGGTAAAGGATTTTGGACTGTGAGAAACCACTAACAAGAGCAAGGACAGTGACATGATCAGATTTGTGTTGAAATGTCTGCTGTGCTTTGGAGAACACCTTGAATGCAGAGACTAGGGCCAGGTCAGTGATATGCAGAAGTGACTGCACTTTAGCTTGTGACAGCCAATTGTTAGGTTTTCTGCATAGGTTGATAAATATATCCATTATTAAGTATTACATTATATAAAGGTATAATTAAATTATATTGAAATCAAAGATAAATAAGATAAAGCTTATTACTTCCTAATTATCTTACTGTATTTTACTATTTTCACATTTCTGAGGTTTCTTGTATCCACTGTATCTGTATGGTAGAAATACAATATAATGGTGAGCTACTGAGCATCTCTTCCCAATCAGTGAAGTCACTGGTAGCTTTAAATGGGCCAGGTGAGGGGCAATTACACAGTGGAAGTCAGCAAAGTTTACAAATTGGGGTTTTCCCCATGACCCAGAGAGGGAGATCAGTTGTTAAACCTTTATGAATGCACCACTGGGCCAGAGAAGCACATTAGAAAGCTACTGAAACAGTCTGCAGAGAAACAAGAGTTTGACTCTAAGCACTTGGAGTGGAGAGGAGGGAGACAGATTTGAGAGATACTTTAGTGTTAGAATCAGTAGGATTCTACTGATTGTAAGTAGGGGAAAAGAAGATGAAGATTGAAGTCTGAAAAGGAGTTATCTGGCTTAAGCAACTCTCCCTTGCTGTTTTTGATGAAGCAAGCTGCCATATTGTGAGCTGCCCTATGGAAATGCCCACATGACAAGCAATGGAAGGTGGCCTCTGGCCGAAAGCCAGCAGAGGGCTGAGGCCCTTAGTCCAGGTTCTGAATCCTGCCAACAACCATGTGAGCTTTGAGCCTTCATATAAGACTCTAGCTCTGGCTGACACTTGATTGCAGCCTCTTGAGAGACCCTAAAGTAGAAGATTCAGTTAAGGTGTGCCCAAATTCCTGACCCTCCAAAACCATGAGATAATAAATGTGTGTTATTGTAAGCTGCTAAATTTGTATAGTTTCTTATACAGCAGCAGAAGGTAACAAATGCAAGTCTTTTGTATAACTTAGCCTTAGGGATTGAGGTTGCTGGAGTCTAGCCTTCAAGTCCACTGAGAAGAGTTCTGCAGTAGAACCTGGTCAGGTCTTGTCCTTCTGGGTGACAGGGGAATTGACTCAGGGCTTGCCAGGCTGCATTCTGCTTTTCCTGTGTGCAGAGTGGAGGCTTCAGGATTCTGAAAAGTGGTTAGCAGTGCCCCGTTGGGCAAATCTGTGTAAGAGTGATAGCTGAGGTGAGTCCTGCTGTAGCTCTCGGAGCCAGTCCCTGATTAATTCTTCTCTGTTGAACAAACCATGGTCCCTCCTCTATGGATGACCTCTGGGTTGGGCCAGAATTCATGTCTGAAGATATGCTCACTTTCCAGAAATGGGAAGGACCTTGAAGAGAACCATGGGTGATTTTTAACATTAACTGTTTAACATGAGAAAGACCACATGCTACCACATTCTCTCTTTTTTTTTTCCGTCAGAGAGGATTAAAAAAATTAATGAAGATTTCTGTTTATTTAAATCATCTAGGACAGAGGAAAATGGAAGATACACAATTTGAGATGATGCCAGCTATAAAAGGAACTCTGAATGGGATTTGGAAACTAACTGGCAAAAATTGTGGGTCAGCATCTTGCTCCTGATCCCTTAGGCTGAAGAGAGCTCCTTGTTTCTTGACACTGTGCCCTAGAAATGGTGTTTAAGTAAGACCATGGGCAAGACAGGAGTCTACTAACGTGACTTATTTTTCCAGACTCCTATTTTAAAAACAGAAGTCTAATTGCCTTTGGGGGAATTGAAATAACAGAATAATGTTAATTTATTTTTAAAACCAATTACCAGCATTTAAAAGGCTGCCTCTGTAGGATGTCAAGATGAACTCCTCATCTACACTGACCTCTTAATAACACGCTCATTGAAATATTTTTTTGCCTGAAAGAGGCTAATCTTAAATAAGCATCTTTTTGCGGGGTCGGTGGGGGGAGTGGGTGGTAAGATCCATTTATTTATTCAACGAATATTTCCTGCATGGCTATTTGGTACCAGGCACTGTTCTAGGCATGCCGTTCATTCTAGTGAGGGAGAAAAAAAATAACCAGATGATTTACATATTATGTAATATGAAAATATAGTGATGTATTATCAAGAAAATATAAGTATATACAATATGACATGAATTTGAGAAAAAAAATATGACATATAGTAAAATTAATATTGTTAATTTTAATGCATTTATTAAAATGTAATATTATTGTAATTATATAACATAATGCCAGGTTAGTGATAGATGTAACTCAATTTGTAAGCTCACAAAATCTAAAAGTTTCTTTCTTTGTGATATGTTGAAATGGAAAAAAGGATGATTTAGTCTTCAGAAAAATAAAGACTATTGAATAAGGGCTCTTTCTCAAAACGGGAAAGGGATGAAGACACTGTTTTTTTTTTGAGACAGAGTCTCGCTCTGTCGCCCAGGCTGGAGTGCAGTGGCGCGATCTCGGCTCACTGGAACCTCCACCTCCCGGGTTCACGCCATTCTCCTGCCTCAGCATCCTGAGTAGCTGGGACTACAGGTGTCTGCCACCACGCCCGGCTAATTTTTTGTATTTTTAGTAGAGACAGGGTTTCACCGTGTTAGCCAGGATGGTCTTGATCTCCTGACCTCGTGATCCGCCTGCCTTGGCCTCCCAGACTGCTGGGATTACAGGCGTGAGCCACCGCGCCCGGCTGGGATGAAGACACTTTTAAAGGCTGCTCTGGAGAGACATTTGGTGGCCCTGGCCTATTAGGTAGGAATGCACATAACTCCTTTCCTCATGTGACAAAGGGTCAGGGAGGCAGGCAGCAGCTAGAGCAGGCCAGCAGCTGGATGCACCAAGACGAGCTTTCCCTTGGGCTTTTTGCCTCAGAGTCACAAAATGGCTGTTCCCGCTTCAGGAATTGTTCCCACCTTCAAAGCAGAACGATGGGGGATGGGGCAAGCCAGCTTTATTTCTCTCCTTTATAAGGAAAGCAAAAACTTCCCCAGGACTATCTCCACCTCAGCAGACTTCTGCTCCATCATAGTGGACAGATGGGTGTCACACTGTCATCCCTACCTGTAAGGGAGACTGGGAAAGTGTATACTTAGCCATTCCATGTTTTATCGTGGAAGGGATCAAAGGAGTAAGGAAGTGGGTATGGGTGTGGCATCAGCCAATCAGCAGGGCTTGCCCCAGGGATCTTTGAGTTAGGGGTATAAAAGGCATTGATTTGTTCTTCAAGCTTTCCCCAAATTCCATTCTTATCAGCTACCATGGTTTCCTCTGATGCAGAGGAAGCCAGAAGCGGCTTGATAGCAAGAGTCTTAGGATGAACTATATTTGTTTGGGCTAAGGAGCTTTGGGAGCATGGATAAACCATAATGATGGAATCACAGGAGAGCTTTTGGTAGAAAATGATATACTAAGCAGGGAATTGACAATCATGGCTTAGCTCCATGCTAGAGGTGGGGAAGATGGAAGATTAATAGGATTGTAGGAAACAAGACAAATGACTATTCCTTGGCAGGAAGAGTGCTGGTGGGGGGGATAGTATACTCTTAAGGCCAATTAGTCCAAGTATGATATAGCAAAGGTTGTTCAAATAAAACAACAGGTTGTGGATGATGCAGAAAGATCTGATATGGACTGAGAACCCAGGATTGTGAGAAAACCAGGTTGAAACAATTCTAATATTGGGTTGAAGTTGAGACTGTGTGGATATTGGGGGCTGGGGGAAATAAAGCAGGAGAGGGGCAGGTTCTGTCACTTTATTGGAGGTCATGGGTGGAAGAATGCCTGCTTGGCCGCCAGGCCAGGAAGCAATTATGGAAGTACAGAAAGCAAAGGGCATCAGAGGGCATATGGTTCACTTCCTATATGCCTGTAGGAACAAGGTAAGTGAAACAAATTCCATAATCACTCTTGGTAGAATTGGGTTTATACTGGTTCACTATATGTTTATAGAACTAGTTTGAAAAATCCCTGGGTCAATGGCCAGGTCTGACCTATGAGGATGATTCACTAGTATTTGCATATAGGATGATCTTTATTATACAGTGATATTCTTTAGTGATTGGTTGAGAAAGCATTTGGCCTATTGAAGGAACCCTATCAAAACTCTTGAGAGGACTTACAGGCTGACATGTAAGATTGGAGAATCCAATGACTGATGTGCACAGATACTTTGATTGGAAAGCAGGTGCATCCTTCAGCGGGATTATAGGTATTGGGGCTCAGTTTATGAGGGTTAAATATGATCACCATTAGGAAATCTCATCTCCCAGATTCAGAATTAGAATTTTAGGGTACTTTTGTAGAGTTATTTGAAACAATTAGTGTATTGAAGTGTAATAACCTTGGCTAGACTGTTGAATATGATAGGAACCCAAGTGACTTGCCTCGTGTTTAAAGAGATAGTCCGGCAGGCATAGGAAAAAGTAATTTCAATCTTTACTTGTATCCCTTGAGGGATTAAACAAATATTCAGTTTATAACTTATAATACTACTTATTAAGATTTCCTTGCCTCTCCTTTCCAGAAGCTTCTTAGGGTTTGTCATTTTCTAAATCATCACAACTTTCTCCAACACCTGGGATACTTTTTTTCTGTCTTCCTCACTTCCTGCTTTCTTCAGCACATTATTAATCAGATAAACTTGGGCTTTTTGTTTTATTTTGCTTTCTTTCCCCAGGGACTATTTTCCTGAATTTTCCACAATATAGGAAAGGCCAGGAACTGATCCAGTAAGATTACGACCCCACCCCCATAGATATTTAGGATATTTGAACATGTTTCAGTGTATAAGCCATGAGGAAAGCAACACACTCAGAATCTTGTCTAGAGGCCGTGACTTTTGGTGATTTTATATGTCCGAAAGTTGTACAAGAGCCTCGAAAGTAGATATTCTAGGCTGTCGTAATCATCTGATGGAAGCAGTACCGTCTTATGCTGGTGGAGCAGGGAAGGGTGGAGGCACTCACAGGGGAGCAAGGGAGGAAGTAGAATCTGGTAACTTACCAAGGTCAAGGCAAGAGAAAAAGCACTTCGTTTTGTTTTATTTTTCTTAATTTGAACAGGGAAAGTTTAATATAAAGAATTATTATAGGAGATCAAAATGGTGAGAAATTAGCTAATAAGATGAAAAGAGAATTTAAGAATACAGGAATAGCAGTTATAGGAAACAGTTACTACCCATCTCGTAGGGCTGAGATAGAGTGCCCATGGAAGACACCTCCCACTCTTCCTCAGCCCCAGGACTGAGATCCAGACTTTGTCGGAAAGAACAAGGCTGTGGCTCAGTGGATGCAGAGGAGTTGCTGAGATGCTGTGTCATCAGAACTTGTTGGAAATCCACCTTTCAGGATGAGCCTCCATGATCATACTCATGGTAAAACCACTTGAGAGGGACCCGGGGGAACCTGCAGGAGCCCAGCACAGGAGAAGCCATGGGGACTGCCCCTCATTTTGTTTTTATGCCACAAAAGTACTCTAGGTATGAACTCGATGGTTTGTCAATCTTAATTTCTTCCTTGTTAGATAATCAAGCAGTTACTTTTTGCCAGGTAGCTTTGAGTCTCTGGGCAAATGGCAAAAAAAGATTGCAAAGTGTTTTCATATGATCCCATTTATAGGAGTCTTCCTTCAGCTGGAGGTTTTGTGCTCTGTTAAAATGCAAATGCCCTATAGAAGAAATGACATTTTAAGGCTGTTATTCCTCATTTCTACCTTAGTGTACGTGAAAGTACTGTCTCCTTTCCAGATAGCAGGGTTTGATATGATAGTTGGGGGTGGGAGGGAGATGAGAGAACCCTGGACAGCTAAGCATTTTCGAAGGGGACACTCCCACCCAGAACAGACGGTGGAGAATGGGAGCCTGGCGTACCAGCCACGATAGAGTCTACTTCACAGCTTTTGGGAACCCTGTCCTGACTGAGTTCCGTCAAAACATCAAATGCAAAATCCACTTTTTTTGTAGAACATTTCCCTTCTGTTTCTTCTCTTTTCTTACTTGCTTCAGGGAGGTTTATGGTTTGAAAAATTAAAGTGTGGATCTATTTTCATTACCAAAGGATTTGCAAAACTGAGCTGGGCCTGTCTGAGCTTGCATTTGCATTTGCCATCCCTTAAGCTGATTTTCAGTGCTGAGCAGCTATTTTAAATGTTTTCAAGAGCCTCCTTTTTAACTCTTTTCCTTACTTGAGTTATCTATTTCTGCAGTTAAAAAAATTCCATTGCTGATTCTTGGTGGAAAATCCCAATACCAGATGCCAACTGCAATATTGGGTAAGACTGTTTGCTCAGGGAATGATTGGGCAGTTGGAGCCAATATCCAAGGAGTGGCTCACCCTGAAAAGCTGGTTGGGGGCTGTAGATCTGGAGCTTCAGAGGATCTAGACAACTTCAAGATTTCTTTATGGCTGGAGCAGTGATTAGCCCAGAGTTGGTATTTATTGAATACATGAATGGGCTAAAGGGAAAAATAATTGCTGGGAAAATGAGGAATTCTTCTTTATTCAATCATGCTAGGTCAATTACTTATTGGCTACCCATATCTTGAGAGATAGGCTCTGAAGTCTTTTTTACAGTATGACCTTCAGAATCTGGTACTTGTTTGTCTGTTCTGCCAGGCTTCCTTCCCTAGAATGGTTCACCTTTGTGTTTTCAGGAGGAATGCTGCTGAGGCTTCTTCTGTGAGGGTTTCCCTGATCCTTCTAGGAAATGGCTCTTCTGGGCTCCCATTGTACTTTGTATATACCCCATTAAAATGATGGTCATCCTTTTTTAAATACTGTAATTTAATAGTTTGCTTGTCTGTCTCCCTACTACTACTAAAAATTTGTTACTTCCAGGCATCACCTGTTCATTTTTGAGGCCTTAATCGTTTGTTGAATGAATAAGTGAACTAGTGGCTATAAGCTATAAGCTATAAGCAGATTAGCAGAGCTGCATCTAAGTAGCCAGACGTGTTTATGGCTTTTGGGTTGGCTCTTGGGGCAGTTAGTGGTGTGCCCTCGTGTTTGGTGGTGAAGAACCAGTCATAAGAACTTTATACCAGAAGGCCAGCCCAATGCTGATTCCAGAATCAATTGTTGTTAGTTCCAGTCCATGTGTTTCTGAAAAAATTATGATTATGGTTGACTTTTCATATTTTATTTGTGTATATTCTGTTTCTGTAAGTTCATTTCCTTTTCTTAGCAAACATTTTTTTCCTTTTTGGTAGTAACAGGCAGCTTTATTTATATGAAATTATACTTGAGAACCCAACCTATAAGGGAGAGAAAAAGTAGAGATCTCTGGGTCAAAGCAGGGGCAGAGGGTGTGGAGCTTCCAAAATTGGTCCCTCTTCACCTTCTGTGGAGGTTAGACCCTCACACTCCAAGGAGCACAGTTTGAAAACCACTGATTTGGATTAAGGAATAAAATGAACGCAATGGGAATACATCTTTTCCTAATATATTAAGTAGGAACCCTTTGGCAACCAGGTTATATATTTACTAGGCCTTTCATACCACTCAAACCTCTGTACCTCAAAATCAGCTTTTACAGCTTAAAAATTGGTATTGAAATAGTTACTCAGGTTTAATTTTAGAAAACTCGGGTCAATCAATATGTATGACTTTTAAGTTTAATCCTTCCTTTGGGGATCACGGAAGCTCCTTCCAGCTCCAGCGCTCTTTGATTTTCTGGTTGTGAAGGGCAAGGTGGGAAAGAAATAAACAAGGTGACTAGGTTTCAAGGGCTAGCTTTCTTGGCATGAATGAGTAATTGGAAAGCCAGCATAATCAAAGTAATTTCATCCATCATGTACAAAAAGGGAAATAGAATTCAGGTTATTAAGGTTGCATGAAACTGCTTTTTGAATGTATGTACATATTTCTTCCTAGGGGCTAGATAACGTTTCCCATTTTTATTTCTAAAACGAGTTATGGAAAAAGACAACTGAAAATAAAACAGGAGCTATGGTCTCAAAGTAAAACTAGAATAATTCATTAAAGAAAAGAAAAGAGTCCTAGGTTTCCCTTTTAAAAGAACAAGCTCACAAACTAGAACACAGGATTTTAGCCCCTGAAGTGCACTCAGGCTAGGAGTTCTCCACGGTTCCTATTTAGGATGGGGGCCGGCCCAGAGAGGTAATTGAGAACCTTAGTTCTTAGCCCATCAGACCTTTTGGATTTCACAATTGCCTAGGTCTGTGACCTTTTGGAGTTTGGGGAAAACACACAAAATGGGGGAATGCAGGAAAAGAGAACCTCTCTCTAGTCAAGGTAAGAGAGATGAAGAAAGAGCCAAGGAAGACCAGCTCCATAATGCAGAAGATAACTAGATTGCTAACTGGAAAGACAAGGAAGAACATTCTTGAAAGTAAACCAGCAGAGAAAGGCTACTGTGCAGACTCAATATTAGAATGGTAAATTTTCCCTGTGAGATACGGTTTTTTTTTTTTTTTTCTTCTTAAAGCGATCCAGGTTGACTTTCACTAACTCATAGGGAATTTGAGCCAAGGCATCTCCCAAAGCCTTGTTTACCTCATTCTTTTAAAAAACTTATAAGATGGAGAATTTCCTTTGCATTGGAATAAAACACCCAAAATTGTAGGAACTTTGTCTGTTGTTCACAGTTGTGTCCCTAGCACCTAAGCAGTATAGTAGGTGCTCACAAAAAATTCTTGAACAAACAAATTAATGAATAAACATACTAACCTTTATGGCTCTTCTTTTCCCCTCTTTATTTTTCTTTATTTAAAAAAAAGGAACGGAGATTGGAATCAGTAGAGAAAGTACATTCTAGGAAGCTATGGCATCTGGGGGCTGTTGAAGGTGGGTGGGAAGAGAAGGGTTGTATTTACCCAACATTAAATGGGCACAGATTGCTGAGCCTCTGTTGTTCTGTTTCATCTATCATTATTAGTAGTTACTGCTGTCTGTTACCAGCCTGTTTAATTACAGCAGACTTCCCACTTTTCTCCCACTTAGTATTTCCAATTTGCTGCTTCCTGAAACCTAGGAAGAATTGAAAATTGTCTAGAGAATAAGCATGCCAAATTTGTTAAATCAGCGACCTTATTTTATTTATATTTCTAAGTCATGGCCATGGGCATAGAAGCTTCTTTTTTAATTAAGAAGGAAAAATAAAAATATGTGAAAAGAAAGCCATAAAGGTCATTTTACACACATGTAACTCCATGCACGAATGCCAGTCCTTCCCCTTGTGTGTGCACTTGAGACTAGTTCTACTACTATCCTTCAAAACCCAAGTGCATGAATTCCATGAAGTTTTTCCCCATTATTCTCATTTTAATTTTCCTTCTCTGAACAACTATGACATTAATTTATTACTTAATCATGAATTATGGCATACAACTCCCTAATTGATGTTTGTGGGCTTTTTTTTCCCCCAGCTAGATTTTAATTTCCTTGAAGACAGAAGCCATGCTCTTACTGTGCTAGAATATCTGTCTCCCGCAGCTCCTGACACAGTGCTCTGTGTATAGAGGGTGCTTGTTGGCTCACCAATTTGTTCTTTACACCAAATGCCCAGGGAAATCTTACATAGAGTTTATACCAGGCAAGAAAAGGATATGCTAGATTCTCCAGCTGCCAAAGACTGGAATGTCACTGGTATCCAGTCACCACAATCTCTAGGTCCCTCATTTTGTTCTTGGTGAGAAAGGAGCACTAGGGAGATTTCGTCCTTGAAAAGGCAGAAAGCAAGTGTAGTATCATCTTGCCATCTAGCTTGGAAATTAACACTTGATCCTAAATTAGGTAATCTTCCCTTCACATCTCAGAGTTTTCCAGGCAACAGACACTCAGTACGAACAACAACAACAACAACAACAAAAATACCAAAACAAAAAATAAAACTCTGAAATCCAAGAAGTTGGTTATTTAACTATTGTTATTAATAGCTAGATATTTTGCATCTATCCCCTGGGGGCTGAAATAAACACTAGACATCTTAATTACATATAATGTCACTCTCTCTAACCCAATACATTCCACAGGATCCCTATATCCTATTTAATGAGACGATTTCTGGCTGCTGAATCTTTCTTCTTTCATCCTCACATCATATCTGGGTTTGCAAAAGCAGGAAACTTTAATAGCTCATAAATGAGAGAGAGAGAGAGAAGAGGGAGAGGCTTGGCATTAGTTCTAAAGTCTGACAAGCTTTATTTGATATTGTATTTTTACACAAAAAGTTTCAGGTTCCCTGTGACTTTATTATTAATACTTTGAGGGTTCATGCATGATGACATAAAGATGATACAGCTAAAATATAATTGTGTTTGAAATATTTTTAGCTTAGTCCCTCACTTTTCTAATCTGTAGACCTCAAAATTATGGAAAACACCATAAATTCAGTTTTTCTTGTTAATATTAGCTCTTCATCTTTAGTTACAAGATTAAATTTTAATAAGGAACATTTGGAGTTTTCTTTTTTGTTTTTTGGAGACAGAGTTTTGCTCTTGTTGCCCAGGCTGGAGTGCAATGGTGCAATCTTGGCTCACTGCAACCTCTGCCTCCCGGATTCAACTGATTCTCCTGCCTCTGCCTCCCGAGTAGCTGAGATTATAGGCACTCACCCCCAGGCCCAGCTAATTTTTTTGTATTTTTAGTAGAGTCGGGGCTTCACCATGTTGGCCAGGCTGGTCTTGAACTCCTGACCTCAAGTGATCCGCCCACCTTAGCCTCCCAAAGTGCTGGGATTACAGGTGTGAGCCACCGTGCCCGGCCTTTGGGTTTTGTTTTCATTGTATTTGGATTATAGTATTTATGGGGAAATTGTCTTTTACTGATTTGACACTAGATACATTGAAGACAGTGGGATTTTAGAGCTGTAAGGGATTTTGGCTGCTTGTCAGCATCACCTGGAGAGATGGATGCCAGAGACCCATCCCAAGAGATTCTAGCCCCGTAGATGTGTGACAGGGCTCAGGCTCTGGGATTCTGATGTAGTTGGTCTCACCTGCAGTTTGGAACCATTGGCTTAGAATTTATTTTGTAGGATTCCAAAAAGATGGTATGTTGATCAGAAAGAGCCAGGTTTTCCCCCTAGATCTAAGCTACCTCTTGGTTTTAACTTTTAACACTTTTGGGGTTTACATTAATGACTTGAAACAAATATCATGCACTTTAAGTACATAAAAGTACTCTTGTCTGGCTATTATAAAAAATCATTGCTGTTCCTGAAGGTGTTTTTTATGTCCAACCAAAGAGTAGATAGCCATTATACTGGGAGAATCATACTCAAATTATCTTCTTGTTGTTTTTCAACAGAAGTGATCAATCCACTCGAGATAGAATTGATCTGATTTTGCCAATGAGGGAAGTGTGGATCATTTAGATTTTCCAAGAACCTTGATATTTTAATGAACGTCCTCTCTAAGGGCTGTCCAAAGGGAACCTTGCAGGAAGTCAATCTCTCTGAATAACTGAGGGTTACTCCAGACAGAGGCCATCTTCTTGCTCCTTTATGTCTTCCTGCCTGGCACATGGCTGCTCCTTAAGAAATACTTTTTAAGGAATAAATGGACCAGCCATAAGTCTCCTCTATGAATGTCTCTGCCTTTTTAGACTATATCAAATGTAGTTTAACTTTTTCGAAATGATGACTTAGGCCATCATGCTGAGCTCTAGTGCCCTCAGGGGTCTGTTGCACTATGTAGAATATTTTTATTCTGTGCTAAATGATCCTAAGCTCCTGTGATTTTTACTTCTTTTGTTCGCCTTCTATAGTTATTTTTTCCCCCATTTCTACCCTTGCTGTTAACCCATCAGCTGTCACTTATTACTGTTACTGATGTGCCTCTTCTAGTCCTCTTCTTTTAATTTGCTCCTTTTATTGGTCTATTCATTTGGAAACCACATCACTAAGCCTGTTAGAATTTCCAAAGAGGAAAGCTTGGCTCAGAGTAAAGAGCCTAGGAGATCCTTTTTCATAAGGTTCATTAATGAGGGTGGGCTCTGTGGTGTAGATATTGGCTGCTCACAGGTCTCTTTTGTTTCTTGGTTCTCAGCTGTTTTCCAGTAAAGTTAGTGCTGAATAAAGTGCCAATGTTCCTTTAAAGGTAAGTGAGATTCCCTCCTTCTGTATTCTCATTTCTTGTACTTCTTGGGAATTAAAAGATGGTTGGTCAGCAATTTGGTCTGCATGCTTCTCTGGAAAGGAATTAGCTTGAAGTCCTGGGGAACCTGATGAAGCAGCTCAGGGCAGGTCTGGTGACCTAACTGAGGTCGAGATCCACTCTCCCTAGACCCGTGAAGGTACATTTGAGCCTTTACAAAGGGGAAGAAGGAAGGGGAGAATTTCTACAGCTGTGAGGAAAATAAGGCAGGTGTTTTGCCCTCATTTCTTACTTTCATTTTACAGATGAGGAAAGTAAAGCATTTGCTACAATGTGGCCACTGGGACTCAACTTTAAACTTTGCTAACATTAAATTCCTCCCCCTTTGCAATCTTATGGGCATTTCCAGCCCTCCTCTCATGTGATGGCATTCAAGGCTGGTGAGCATGTCCCCTGGAAACTTCTCCTTCCTGGGTTTTACAGTGGCAAGATTTTACACTTGCCTCTCCTTGTCCTCCTCCTATCTCTTGGGCTGCTGCTTCTCCATCTCAAGGCAAATTCCTCTTTCCTTTCCTGTCATCTGAACATGGAGGTGCCCTCAAGCTTCATCCTTCACCTTCTTCTTTCCCTTCTTATATTTTCTCTGGTGGTCACAGTCTAGCCTCCCTAATTTTATTTGCTTCTTATGAACAACAACGACAAGAACAACAACACAGAATCAAACCCTCTGGAGCAGTCACACAAGCACCTGGATTCCCGAGAGACCTTCAGGCGCTTCCCCAGGCCCTCCTCCACCCACCTGCCTGCTTCCATTCTCCATGCTCATTGGCCATTGTGGCTACTCTGCCTGCTTTGGCTCTAGACCTTAGCTCTCACTTCTGTTTGACCTCTTAGATTTGGACACTGGAGTTTGGCCTGCTTATCCTGGCTTGAACCTTGGCTTCCCTTTGGCATTAGACCCTTACATCCAATTGTATTCTAGACATACATGGCCACCTGAATGTCCTACAGATATAGCAAGCTCAACAAGTCCAAATGAAACTGTTTACAAGTCATCCATTTTCCCCACATCAACTCAAACTCTACTTCCTGTCAGTTTTCTCCCCTGAATATACTCAATTGTGTCTTGCTACCTATATTGTATTTGTTTTCTATTGCTGCATAGCAAATGACCACAAATTTAGAGTCTTAAGACAACACACATTTATAATGTCATAGTTTATTTGGGTCAGGAGTCCAGGCTTGGCTTGCTGGCTCCTTACTTTTAGAGACCCCCCCCAAGGGTCCTCACCACGTGGCCCCTCACAGGCCCTCTCTTAACATGGTACCTTGTTTCTTCAAGGCCAGCAGGAGAATCTCCCTGCTGCTTCCAGTCTCTGACCTCTAGATACTCTGTTATGGCCTTACCCAATTTGGTTAGGTTCATCCTGGATAATTTCCCTTTTGGTTAACTCAAAATCAGCTGATTAGGGACTTCAATTACATCTGCAAAATCCCTTCACCTTTGCCATACCACAAACATGAAATCCATCCTATTCACAGGTTCCACTCACACTCTATAAGAGGGGGTTACACAGGACATGGGCACCAGGGGACAGAAATCTTGGGGCCATCTTAGAGTTCTGCCTGCCATAATATCTCATATCTCCTGCCTCAATACTACAGCCCCTTTCCTATGGACCTTCCTGTCTCTTCCTATCCTAGTCTGTCTGGCCTCAAATCCATCATCTGCGCTATTAGCACAGTGATCTTTCTGATGCATAAATGGATCAAGTAATTGTCCAGCTCAGTTCCACAAAGATTTGCCATAAAAAAACAGGATACACCGAATTATTTTATGTGCCATAAAGACTTTGTATGATTAAATCCTTACTGCTTTCTGGTCTCATCTCTTACTTCTCTCCTAACATCAAATATTGTGCTTCAGCTGGTGGACATCTATTTCCCTGAACACACAGTACTTTTTTCTTCCAAGCCTTTGAACTGACGGTTCCTCTCTTTTCTTGCCATCTCACCCCGCACCTCACATACTGATTGACTTATAAAGTGCAACTTTATCTTTTAAGTCTCATCTCCGTGGTGATGATTTACAGACTTGGCTGCCTTTTCTGGGTCCCAGCTGCACTCCCTACACATTTCCACTGGTGCTGCCCTCCAGCGGCCAAAGAGGAAGTCACATACGTCAAGGTGTATCTGTGATCTTGAGGGAGGGAGACCCCACAGAAATGTATTAGCGTGAGGCTAAGAAGCCTCCTGGGAAAAGAAGTCAAGCTCTGTCCTCTCTCAGGATTCAGGCAGACTTGGTGAGGTCCACACAGCCAGCAGAGGGTGGCTTGGATTTATTTTCTAGCCAAACTCACACTGGCCTCACCTTCAGACCTATGGGTCTGAAGCCTATGGATGTATAAAATAAGACTACAAGTGGCTCTTCACTAAATTCTGTAAAACTTCTTTAGGACCTGAAACATAGTAACACACAGACAGGAGAGGGTTGCATCCTCCTACTCTGCCACAGACCGTAGGCTGGCCTTGGCATCAAGAAGATTTTGAACGAGGAGGGAGGGTAACAGAGGTGTGGAGGAGCAGTGTGGCCTGCTGTGTTGTGGAAGCGGCTCTGGCAGAGCCACGGGAGAGACTCTAGACTCCAGAAGAGCAGTGGTGGTGAAAGCTGTGTCTGATGACATGGAAGTTATCTGGGGCCCCCATGAAATAACTGAGGTCTTCGTGTGGGGAGCCTCTGTGGCGAAGTACACAGAGTCTGTGGTGAAGTACACAGACTGGTTATACTAGGGGAAATTTTGTTACATACCAATTCTCAATTTGAACTGTAATCATTATCATGCTTCTGTCTTAACCAGACAGTACACTTTTTGAAGATGAATTCTCACTCCTTGGCATACCTGAAATTTAACAAATATCAGAATGAATATCTTTTTCACCACATGGAACTGAGCTCAGGGGCAGCATACATGTGAAATTTTGAGAACAGATTGGACCTACATATTTAGTGTTAGGTAAAAGCCTTTGGGAGGTTTACAAGATTGTCTGTTACAAAATTTAAAAATGGTCATACAAAAGTATATATTCATGGGTTCTTGGTATAAAGTAAATTACATTTGATTCAGAGATACCCAACTTTGTCTGTGTGGCAGCTTATGCAAGGGAGACTTCCTTTTCTCCTACTCCTTGCAGAGTGCATGTTAGACCACTGGAGGTGAGAAGGGTGGGCAATGTGGGGAGTAGTTTCAAAGTGGTTCTTGATTAGACAACTACTTGATTTCGAAACTACTGGCACAGATGATCTCCAGGGCCCCCTTCCTGCTTCATGTCCTTGGCAGCTGTGTCATATTGATCCTATTTGACCATGAAACATGGAGTCCTTGGAATCACCAGCCTCTTCCATTCCTACCCAGGGGTTGAAAAAGACAAAACAAAAACAAAAAACCAAAAAAAAAAAAAAAAAAAAAAAGAAAGGAAAAGCTTTCTCTTATTGGACTGAAAATTTGGCAAGGTTACAGATATGAGCAGGAACTCAGTACTGGATGTACAGAGACATTGGTCAGCAAATTTGTATATGATTAAATGACTGGTTCCAATGTAATTCCATTAGCCTCTTTTTTTTGTAGAAACAATTAGAAAATTCAAATACTGTATTCGTAAATTGCATTTGGGACTTAATGGTGGTATTTTCTTCCCAACTGAAATGCCTCTGTGAGTTGCTCTCTAATTCCCATTTATTTTTCCTTTATACTTGAGCCTAATTCACATGTGGGTCAGAATAAAACCACTTTGTACAATCTTTTAACTGTTAAGATTGCCATCCATGGCGGTCCTGGGGTCCCAACAGAGTGTCACTCTTTTCACTGCTGCTGTTAAAAAAAAAAAAAAAAGAAGAGCTCTCAAGAAATGTGACAAAATGGCTGATGTTTGAATGTAGTTGTTCTTTTAAAAATGCACGTTTCAATGATACTCATATTGCTATTGATATAGACTGTTGATTTTCCATTTTGAATGGAATCTTCCAGTGGTTGTCTTGAAGCACATCATCATATTTATTTTGTATATTTATATTAAAACAACGTTATTTTCTAAGTCATGTGAATTACATACAAAGGCAAAGGAGAATTTATTTGCAAAACACAAGATGCAGTTGGGTGTTTGAATGTAAAATCATGGGTTCCTTATCTTCTTGTATGGTTAAAAATATATTTTTGTCAGGTTATTAGAACTCTCTGTGCTTAAGTTATTTTTATTTTATTTATAGCCATGTGCCATATAATGACATTTCAGTCAACAAGGGACTGCATATACGATAGTGGTACCATAAGATTATAATACTGTTTTTGTTTGTTTATTTATTTATTTATTGAGACAGGGTCTTGTTTTGACACCCAGGCTGGAGTGCAGTGTTGCAGTCATGGCTCACTGCTTGCTTAACCTCCTGGGCTCATCCAATTCTTCCACCTCAGCCTCCCAAGTTGCCGGGACTGCAGGCACATGCCACTATGCTTGGCTAATTTTTATATTTTTCATAGAGATGGGGTTTCACCATGTTGCCCAGGCTGGTCTTGAACTTCTGGGCTCAAGCCATCCACTTCCTTGGCCGCCAAAGTACTAGGATTACAGACATGAGCCACTATGCCCAACCTAATACTTTATTTTTACTGTGCCTTTTCTATGTTTAGAAAACATACACAGATACACAGACACTTCCCATTGTGTTATAATTGTCCACAGTATTCAGTACGGTAACATGCTGTTCAGGTTTGTAGCCTAGGAGCAATAGGCTACACCATATAGCTTAGGTGTGCAGCTAAACCGTCTAGGTTTGTGCAACTACATTCTATGATGTTTGCACAATGATGAAATTGCCTAATGATGCATTTCTTAGAATTTATCTTCATCAGTGACATATAACTGTATTTTTTAAACCATATTTCTTTGTCCAAAGAAATGAGTTTGGGTACAGTTGGTGGTTACTCAGCTGATATTTATTCGATAATTGTTGAATTTATTTCAGGAGTAGGTACGGTACTGATAGTATCTCTCATCTGGAATTGGTCCATGTGGACTTAAGTTGGCTGAGTCCTTTTTGCCCAACCAGGGAGACTCCAGGATTTAGGTCCACCAGGGTAAACATCATGTGAAATGACCAAGAGGAAGTAGCAGATAAAGCCCACGTGATTAAGACTAACAATTACTTGTCAATTATATACCTATGAAGGAATACTCCGGTTAATAAGTATTTGTTAAGAATTCACATGTCAGCCACTGAGGATATACATAGTATCCTCCCTCGAGTCAAAATATGCTGAAATTTGCATTTATTTTCATAAGGCAACGTGCCATACATGAATTTCCCCCTGCTCCGCCACTAGCCCCATACATACATACATCAGTGAAAAGAATATGGCCCTTGAAATTAATCAAACATTATTTCACATCCTGACTCAGCTATTTATTGTGTATGACCTTTGTTAAGTCATTTAAACAACACGAGACTCCTTTGCCCTCATTAGAAATTATATAATGAGGGCAATAAATACCATCCTGGTTGTTGTAAAGATAGAGATAATATATATAAAATACCTTATATAGGGCCTGGCCTGTATGGGAACTTAATAACCTATATGGAAACCTGATTATAATATACAAATACACTTAAAGTGTGTCTATTTCAGATCTATTGAGAACACAGTTCTCCAGTGTTTATGATAGCTGATATAGTCAGAGCTGTTGTTTCAATCATACACCTGAATGAAAATTTTCAGCAACAGCATTCTTAGAAAAGCCACTATACTCCAGCAAGCTGGGTAAGTCCTCCTTAGGTGAATCCTCCATGCCTTGAAAGATAAGTAGTTTTGGCTCCTTGAGGCGCTAAACATTAATTTATATGTTTTCTCTGAGAATTTGTGCTCTCTATAAGCAGAAATCTCTGCACACCAGCCCTTGCTGTGAGGAAGCAGTGTGGCTATTTTCTAGGAGAGTAGGCTGGTTGGATCTCACCAAAGGCACGTCTTCCTTGGGAAGGAGCAGAGGACATTTCCCCAATCCTTTTTGTCAACACAGTGGGAGATATCTGAATTTCATTTGGGTATTAACTGCTGTGTGAGTTGGGTTTCTCTCTGTTAGAGGAGCTGCTGTTATTGGATTAAAACCACAGTTGTTGGGAAGCACTTAAGACTCCATGGGGGATTTCTCTATCAAATAACAGGGTCAGAGTTTTGTTTTTTCTTTTTTTCTAGCAAACCCGCTCACCAGAGTTCTGTTTTCCAGGTAGCTATATCACTTAGCTGGAGACCAAGGAGAAGCAGAATTTCTTTCTTATTATCAAAGTGCTAGACCATTCAGCTTGGAAATTGTCCAAAGCTTGATTTGGCTTGCAGCTGTAGGACTGGAGCCACAAGCCTATTTGGGGACACAGAATTCAGATATTGGGGAGAATTTCAGGAGCAACAAACTCCAAGTAAAGCCACACATTCTTGTGTTCTGTAAAAAAGCTAACTTGTAAGTATTAACTCACCCCTAGATCCTCCTGTGGTTTAGATTCAGTGTAGATTTTATATTTTTATGTAGCCTCTGGTGGCCTGGGAATTGCCAGCGTGGTGAGAGCTGCAGGCTGCTGCTGGCCTCCAGAGACTCTCTGGGTCTGGAACCACTGGGATATGCAAGTTGGCATCCGCAAGCTTCCCAGGCCGAGACACCAAAAGCTCAGGTTCTGACCCCAAACCTCTTCTGCCTGTGCTCGCCAATAAATCTATCTGGTAAAGAGAAATGTATTCAGATGCCTTGAAAGTTTAGCATCTGCTTCTCGTTGGCTCTTGCTACTTTAGAAAACATTCAGAAGTTTCTGTTGGATTTGGATGAGACAGGGATGGCATATTTTCTGCATCTCTCCAGAAGCCTACACCCCACTTTGGGAGCTTCATTTACATGCACATCGGATGCCGTCTGACTGCCTCGGACTGTACCTTTGAACAGATCCGATGGGATCCCCACATGCATGTAAATGAAGCTCCCTTAGCCAGAGCCTCGCTCCAAAGAGGCATAGAGCAGGCTTTTCTTGAAACTTGTTACTGCGACAATCTCAAACCAGACACCACAATAAGGAATTTTTTTCCTTGCTAGTGTGTATGCCGGGAGGACGCCACATAACTTGGTTTTCCAGACTGAGGTAATTTATTTAAACATGGATTATTTGAAAAATGGGAAGGGATACAGGGCTTGATTTTAATCCCTGCTAACACAGAGGAAAGAATGCTCGTGTCACAACTCAGTGAGTGTAAAAATTAAAAAAGGCTGAGACTATTGTTTGAAAACAGGCAAAATAATTAAAATTATTATGGAATAATCACATATCACACAACAACCTCCCACTCTTACGAGCAACAATCCAAAACAGCTCCTCCAAAGCGGGCCCAAGGGCAGAGGTTCTGTATATCATTCAAAGACCATCTGTCGTGCAATTCCTGTAGCGCCTTTGCACTATTCTGAGGGCAGGCTGAAATTTAGTCCTGGCAGTTCTCTTTCCATTTGCTAACAAACAGCAGTGATGGCAGATAAATATGGCAAACAATAGGTGTTTGTAATGAACTGGAAAGGGATGGGGAGTTTTGGAACCAACACCAAAATAAGAAGTTTTGGGTCCTGTGCTGGGCCCCTGAGACCCCCAGGGCCAGTTCCTGCCATGTGGCAGCTCAGACAGACATCTGCAGGCCGAGCGAGGCTTCCATGAGCTCAGCCAACCTGCTAAAGGCCTGATATAAATAAAGTTCTTTTTTTTCTTTAAAAAAATTAATAATCACAGAGACTCAAAGCTAGGTTTTTCTTATCCCAGGAAACTCATGCATTGCAAATAGTTTGGCAAGCTTACTTTTTAGTTTGCAATCTTTCCTTTTATTGGGAGGTTGTGTCTTCTGTCCCCAAAATTCCCCTCACTCATGTGTTCTTGTATACTGCCTCATTTCGTGGTTTCACGGATGCTGTTAGAGCATAATCTTGATAATTATGCTGGGTATAGTGTTTATTTTCATTGTTTCGGAAGTATAAATTTGAGATTTGATTGTCTGATGTTGAATTAGGGAGACCAAAATATTATCAAATCAACCTTCAATAATTATAGTTTTAATTCACAAATCAGTAATACCCAAGGAACTCTAGATTTGAGTAGATGTTTTGAATGTTTAGAGCAATGTAAAATTCTTTTAAAATCATTTATTGGTCACTTTTCTGTTAACTATATCTATACACACACAGGCTCATAGGCGCATATAGCCAACTCTCCATACCCCATCTGTACCCTCTCCCTTCACCCACAGTGTCTCTGTCTCTCTCACACTCAGAGATTATTAGTCAGAAGTGGTCTCTGGAAAACTTTATACCACGTTCAGGAATGGATCACATAATGAGTAGAGAGCAGTGTTATTTGCAGTAAGCCCAGAACTGAATCTTTAATAGTTTCAGTTTCTAGTTGGAGCAAGAAAGGGTTTGTCACAGCTCATCTTGTAAAATTAACACTTCACACCAAGGAATACACTTGTCTGTACTGATCAGGAACCCATGTGGACCTTAAATAGCAAGGCCATCCTAGACATGTTCTATTGACTCAGGGGAGGGATGGCACTTGTATATACTGCCATTCAGGCCATTAACAGGAGCTATGGTGGGGCGGGTGTAGAGAAGTTCAGAAGCAGTTCTAGTCCTCTATTACTGAAATTATTAAAAGCAACAAGCTGGCATGTGGTACTCTTTCTGTACCCCCTCCCAGCCCTGACTTTGGTTCTCACTGAAAATTCTGCCCCAGTAGCATGCTCAGCCCCAGTGTGAAAGCGCTAATGACATGTGTGTTGTAATTCAAGCAGGTTTCTATTTCCATCAGTACCTAGGAAAGAGTATAGTTTCAAACTCAAGGCTGGATGTGGTTGCTCACGCCTGTAATCCCAGCACTTTGGGAGGCTGAGGCGGGCAGATCATGAGGTTAAGAGATCGAGACCATACTATAGCACTTTAAAGTAACAAGCATGGTATGATTCCCTGAGCTATGTTACCGAGATGAAAAAAAAAAAAAAAAGAGTATTCTGTTACAAAAAGAGCCCTGACCCTGACCTAGGATTGGAAAGCCCAAAATAGAGTCTGGATTCCTCTACTAGATGACTGGGAAAATCATGTCTCTTTTCTAGGCTTCAGTTTGCCTTATTTATAAAGTAAACAAACCCCCTACATTCCCTTGTAGCTCTGAAATGCTACATTTTTAAGTGGAATTTTTAAAAAATCACTTCAGTTATTGGTTGTAGAATCTTCAAAGTCTGAAGCTCTATCTTTACACCAGTACATGCCAATAGTACAACAACTAACTGAGATGTCTCTTAAGTCTTTGTGAAATAACCTTCGAGTCTTATTATAACTGCAGTTACTGGGTTGGTATCGGCTTAGTTGGTTCACCATGTTACTGACCTATTTACCTATCTGGTTGTTGGCAGATAGTTATAATTTGTGTTACCTGACTTCTAAAACAGTCATTCCCCATCTCCCCACCATGCCAACATTTGTTTTTTTTCCTGAAGGGTGGGCAAAATCCTGTCAGTTAGTATGGAATAATATTGCCACATGTGATTTCTTCCCTATCCAGTGTTGTGCTCGTGCCAGCCTGTAGCAGCTCATGAGAGCCAATTTTTGTCAGGAATTTTGCAAGTCAGTTGTTAAATTGTTGGCAGCTTTAAATTGACCATGGTGGAGTATTTACACCACAGAAATTGACAAACATTACAAATGAGGGCACTCCCTCCCCAGAGGCAGGGTCCTTCAACATTTCACAGCATCTCACTGCTCCCATGTTTATTTTCCTACCTTTCCTAGGACCAATAGCGAATTAAAATAAAGGTTAGGGTTCAATACTTCTGCGGGGAATGCCCAGTGAGGCAAAGATAAACAACTCTGTAGCAAATCTATGCAAACCAAGCAATAGTCTGACGACATTATTGCTAGTATTACTGTTACTGGGAATGGTGACTGATTGGAGATGTGTAGACATACTTTTTTTCTGGATTTTTCTAGAGTGGTCTCACTACTAATAGACAATATTTTACTTCACCTGAAACATTTCATTCAGAATACTGAATAAATTCACCACATCTCCATATAATATCTGTGGGTTATTGCCATTTCCTTCTTTCAGATGAGGAAGCCCTGGGTTATGTTAGCTCTTACAAAAAGTAATACCTAAACGGAGTATGTCATTACGATTCAGCCAATTCAGAATACACTTATCAAGGGCCTATTATGTTGAAGGCACTGGACTATAATAGACCAACTGAATTAACAATACTAGAACTAGCCCCACGTCTTCTAATTTTTTTCAAATTCAAAACAAATTCATGTACATTTATTTCCACCACAACGAGGTCTGAGCATATTGGCTATCCATTCAAAATGAGCTCTTAGTTTTGAAGAGGACTTCAGAATCTTCACAACAAACTAAGGAGGGAAGACTCTATGCTCTCAGGCCAGAATAGAGAGGATTAAACAGCAGTGGGTGGCAGCTGGTCAGTTTACCAGACAGTTCTAATGTGGAGATGTTTCTGAAAAGAGAGTGGAGATTTTCCATTCCATCCTGGGAACTGGCCCATGCTTCCAGGGCAAGTGCAGGCTCAGCTTTTGCCAGGCACCAGTAAAACTGGAAAGCACGCTGAAAGCAGATGCTGTTAAAAATCAAACAGGAAATTGTGCTACTCCAGAACCTCCTGGATAGTGAAGTCAAGACACCCAGTAGAGAGTTTAAAAATCAATGCCAGGTCAACGATGAAGTCACCAAACCTGGTTAGTAAATTTGCCGTTCCTCGAAAACCTATGTGTGCGTCATTGAATTGTATTTTGTCTCATGATGCTTCCTCTTCTGTCTTGTTTCAGTGCAAGTGACTAGAGTGGGTTATCTGAGCGCTATTTTTCCTTAAAGAGATCATATATGAGATCTCTTTTCCTGTCAAAAATAGTGAAAATCCTTTCCCTCAGATAGGAAGTCTCTGTGTTCTAACTGTTGGCAATGCTTTGTACTGGAAAGCATCCAGTTGGAATAGACAAGAACTGAACTTTAGTTTTAGTTCTATTATTGATAGACCAGCCCATGACACTGGGAAAATGACCCAATCATTGGAGCCTCAGTTAACTCACCTCTAAATGAGGTAAAACTTGATGAGCTGTATATATGACAACCTGGGAATTTTTTAATACAACCATTCAGTGTCCCCTCTACTCATCACCCACATTTTCTCCATGTAATGAATTTATTTTTACTTCTCCTAAACCACTTTTAATATTCTAAATGAAGCTCCCTTTCTTTATAGCCATGATTCTTAGAGTGGGCTCAGATGAGCAATGCCAGGATCATTCAGAACCTTATCAGAAATGCAATTCTCAGGCCTGACCCTGGATCTACTGAATCAGAAACTCCTTTGGTGGAGCCCAGCAATGTGTTTTGACAAGCCTTCAAGGGAGTTCTGACACACTGTTTTAGAGAGTAAGACTGAAACATGAGTGTAGGGGACAATATTAGGTCACATGGGGAATAGCTGTCTCAAAATTCCTCGGGCTGTCAAGGCCAAAGTTCTCTCTAAACCCAAGCACTTTCATCCTTAGGTCAGTTTGTAAAAACTATACCACGTACCAGTTTGCAATAGTGAAGAGTCCAATACTATTATTGTTAGTAGTAAAGGCAATAATAACATGTGTATAGTACTTTTTACATTTAAGTATTTTAACCTCATTTTCTCATTTGAGGCTTGGAGCTGGCAGCTATAATGGTGATGACAAGAGGCTGTGGTACTCTGAGTTGTGACTTAGCGACTTAACAGACTGATTTGCTTTCAAGGAGAAATGCAGCCCCTGCTCCAAGGTCACCCTTCCTGGAGTGTGGTGATGGACAAAACTCTACTAGTGCCACACACAGTTTCTGCTACTTTCTCAGTTTGGATCAGTGATCTTTTCTGGGGAATTGTGGATCCAGCAGACCAATAATCTCATAGCTCAACCAATGACAGATACCACAAGGGAAATAATTTTCACATTGAAGGCATCCAACACCATGACCAAACAAGTTACAAGTGTGGATGGAAAAGCTCTTGTTTCTGCAAAGCTTGGGTGAGAGAAGCCTGCTGACTGGGAATTAACTTATACTGCAAGTCAGAAGAGGCTGTAGAATCGGGTGACATATGGCCCTCGGGCCCCTCACTTCTGTGATTGGCAGGTCACACTCTCTGGTTTTTTGACTAAGGCCTGTCATAGTTGAAAAGACAGCTAGTGAAATGGTTTTCACTTCACTGAGGGCTATGCCACAGGTCACCCAGTGCTGCCATCCTCACAGTGAAATGCTGCAATGCGTCTTGGATAAGGACAATGCTTAGGATAGTTTCACTTGACTGTGTGTCGCTGCTGGATGAAATGGTTGCCAAACGGACTAATGGGAAGAAGAGGAAATATTGTATACTATAGAGATTTGCTAAAGCTGACAAAAGGATGTATTATTTATTAACATGCTTATACAGAAGCTGGAATCACACCTTAGTAAATATAAGAAATAAGTGTATGCAAAATCAATTCTAGTTTTGGATAAGAATTAAGAAACAAACAAGGGAAATACCTCATTAACATCCTAATTAATAGGAATTTTGTAAAGAAAATCTAGAAAATCATGAGTGTCTTTCAGGGGATAGGTTTGATCTGATTTGATAGAATCAAATCATTTGGCTACAAACCTCTGCGGAGTTTCTCTGGCTTGTATACATTACATAACAGCATATATTCATTAATGCAAATACATATTTAATTGTCCTTAGAATGAAATTATATAGCATTTAGAAATGAATAAATGCATAGCCTGTGGGATTGTTCATGGCGATATCTCTCAGTTGTTTTTGTGTATGTGTAGTGTGTGTATGTTAAAGCTATTTAGTTACTTCTGCTTTTATTATGTCATGAAAATGATAAATATGGGTGTGAGAGAGGCGGGGGGGCGGGGCGAGAGAGAGAGAGAGAGTGCTTGTTCTCATCAGTGATGGTCTTTGTGATTCAAGAGACAGGTGTAGATTATCCTGGCAGATATTTCAGTGTTACTACTTGATAGAAGTTGGAATGGTAGAATGGTAGGGAGCCTGTTTTCTGTGTGCATTTTTCTTAAGTAATACTTCCCTTTCTTTTTTCTGTTTTTTTCTTCTCTTTATTTTTTTAAAAATAAAAATCTTGAATTGGTATTCAAATTCATTATGGGACATCATTGGAAAAACAGAAAATAATGTCCAATCTGATAACATTGGTGAAACATTCCTTTAAAGGGATTTAAAAAATCTAAAACCACATAAATGTAAGTATCTAGCTTTAAAATCTTCATTTCATGCTATTTTAGAGGGCACATTGATTTTTGAGTGTCGTCCTTGATGCATCTGTCGAGATCAGGAGATACGGCACAGTATGCTCATCACAGAAAGGGAGGGTCACATGATGGTTAAAGAGCAAATTGCACTGAGAAAAGTGTATATTCTGTCAAAGTAAAATAATTCTATGAAAATGGTGATCTCTCCCCTTGTCTGTCTGCCTGGTTCTTTTTTTAAAAAATATTTCAAATCTTTCTTTTATTTTTCTTTCACGCAACTACTGACAGAAAAAATTAAGCTTTGACATTGATATTTTTAACTTTCTGGATGAGTTGATTATCCACATCACAATTAAAGACAAAACACTAGCTAATGTTCACCTAGTAAAAAAAGAACTGGCAGATTAACTAAATGGAGTGCTTTTATTCTATATAGTGAAAGCTATTTAGTTATTTCTGCTTTTATTATGTCATGAAAATGATAATTAATTTGAATTTCCATAAGTAGGTTTAAATTTAATACGTATTGCAGTTAACAAAAGGGATCCAGGCTCAATCAATGTTTTCTTATGATAAGACCTTTTTTCTTAACTTAAAGTAACAAATGATCAATGTTCATATTAAATGTTTAAACACAATCCACAATTCATGAATGATTGTTTCTTGACATGGCTGTTATTTGATATCTAGTGGTTTTTCATATGCATGTTTGTCTGACTCTATCTGTCATTTACAGGGTTTATCACCATCTGAAATCCACCCCACCCCTTAGTCAATTGGGCAATTGGGTGGCCTTTGTCCAGAATATCCTCTGCTTGCCATCTGCCCACCTGGTCTATTAGTGGTTGTTTCCCTGGTGTTCATTCTAAGCTACACTTTCTCAGGCATTTTGCTCTTGGCTGTGTACATGTGAGGTTAAATGACAAAAAGGTTAAAAATTCTACCATCAAGTAAACAGATGCCTCAGCTGGCTTACTGAGTAAATTTGTTTTCTCTTAAGAGCCGAATTCTATCAAAGTAGTTGTGCACACGGACACAGCCTGACTGTAGAGCATTAGAGGAAAGATGTATCTGTACCTCTGGAAGATCTATCTCACCTTGATATTGAGTTCAGTGATCATCCAAGTTGTGGCTGGCACCTTCCTTCTTCCATGAAACTACCTGTGTTCCAAAAATGGACAGAGTAGTGTGTATAGAGAATTCTATCATCTTCTCTTTGGGTTTTATTCGGTTAGCAACAAGGCTGCAGTTTCTACTGCGGAGTTCACAGGGAAGATTAGATATTCACTTTGGAGGGTCTTAGTGAATTGTGTACATGACACTCTAGTTTTTTTTTTTTTCGCATTCCTGGGACATCTGTAGTTCTGAATTTCTAAGCAAATTGGGATAAGTTGAACAGCTTTGCCTAGTGGGTAGTGTTAAATTGAAATGAAAAATATTGGCAATTCCTGGCTTGTATTGATTTCAGATATTAAAAACTCTGTAGGCCTTTACTTCCTGGATATATTTAACCCCTCAATCTTTTTGGGTGAATAGCCAAATTCTGACTTAGTTCTTGAGACAGCTATAGTATTTTTTTTCCTTGAAAGTACTTTTTGAAGAATAATATCTAGCTATGCATCTTAAAATATTTTTCTTGCTACTGAATTAAAGTATATTATAGAAAATATAAATTATCAAAGAGAAGAAACTAAAAATCACTTCTAATTTCACCTTTACAGATAAGCACTCTCAGTATTTTGAGTGATTTACTTCTAGTCATTTTTCCCTACACATATAAAAAGCTAATGTTATTTCCTTATAGGGGCTTAAGGGGTTAAAAGAGAAAGAGAGGATTATTTCACTTCTTGCTTACATTTTCAGTTCCCTCAAGGTCCCCTCTTTAACAGACTGTCTCTGGAGTGATTCAGGATGCTGAAGCAGTTGATCACTGAATAAATCTTCCCTGACTCTGAAAATGTTACAGTATTATGCAGCACACACAGCGTGGGTTGCAGCTGAGCTGCTCTGTGGCCAGAGATGATCTCTGGGTAAAGAAATTGCCTAGAATTACCCAAGGGAGTTTGCATTTCAGTAGCGAAATAGTGAGTGCACGAATGGAATTGAGTGACTTGCCCAAGATTTTCCCCATATAAACACTAAACAAGGGCTGGTGGAGTATAAGATAAAACAAATCTCTGTATCTTTTGATTCAAGAAAGAGAAAGACACCCTATAAATGTCATTCATTAGAGAGCCCCAGAAATGGGCCATTTTAAATATATCACCGAACTGCTGGCAGGATGGAATGTCCTGGAAGCCCCATTTCTCTTGGAGCCATCCTGAACAAGAAAGCCATGCAGCATGAGGTAATGTCTGCTTCAAAGAGTTTCAGAGCTTCCGATGTCAGCCTGTCCTCTGTATTGGTACTTGAATATGGGAGACCGGGGAATAGCATCTCAAAATATATTCTAGAGATCTATTTCCCCAGCACTTGGACGGTGAAAAATCAGGTTTATCTTTGGATTTAAAGGAATATTTTGATGCCATTCTGGCCATCAGAATAATTTCAGAACATATTCCTCTAAACCATGAGCTATTTGTCTTATCCGATTTTGTCTTTTCAATGCTGAGGCAAGTGCTGTCACCTATTAGGTGCCCAGTAAAAATGGACTGAATCAGGAAATGACTGAAGGTGTATAATTAATAATGACTTGGGACTAGCTATAATGTGTAAAGGACATGGCCATATCCAGCAAGAAATACTTTTGTGTGCCGTTTCTGCTTCATGTGTCAACAAAAGGAAACCCTTAAGATTTTTCCCCTATGATGTCATCCACCAGAAATTCAACCTGTCAATCTCAATTCAGCACACAGATGTGTTTTCCAGGGGTGCAAGTTGGGCAAAGGGGTGGCAAAAGTAGCACATTGAAAAATATTCTCAATGTAGTTGACTTTGGATGGAATATTTATTTTCTTATACACACACTTAAATTGCTATATACACAATTTTCGTGCTCACTTGTGAAGGCATTTGAACTTGAGAATCTTGGTGTGGTGCAAAACTTCATCATATACCAGATCTACTGAATCTTACTCTTGTTGGGGAGGGGGCAGGAATTTATAATTTCAAAAAGACCTCCAGATGATATGAATACAGGTGGTCGACAGATAGGCATCTGGGGACCAGTGGTATAGAGAAAGGGATAATGTGACTTTTCCATTTTTCTATAATTTATGTGAACCATTTAGTCTTAATGTCTAGTTACTATGCAGTGCCATAACAATTACCACATGTATATTGTTAAATGTGTGCCCGATTAACTTTATTACAGGTTGTATTTGAAATAGCAGTAATGGTTTCTACATGGGGTCTCTGTCTTCAGAGATTTTATGAGCAGATTATTAGCAACATTAAAGGGAACACAGTTTAGGGCCAAAATTTAGTATTATGGCTTTTGTTAGTTTTTTCATGTATGTCTGTATGGAAAGTCAAGCTGTAAATAGTTTGCCATCATTTTAAATAATTATATTTTAATCAGATAGAATATTGCTGTTACTCCTTATACGATAGTTGCATTTTCATTTGTTTGTGACGAATTTTGGAGAAAAGACAATCTAAAAGTTTGTAGAATAAGCAAAATTCTGTTGTGATGACAGTCTCCCCTAATCTAGGACATTGCTGATCTAATATCAGGACATATTCTGGTGCCCATTGGCCTGCCTGGTGATT
Source organism: Pan paniscus (assembly GCF_029289425.2). NCBI lineage: Eukaryota > Metazoa > Chordata > Mammalia > Primates > Hominidae > Pan > Pan paniscus. The sequence goes on along the minus strand of NC_073254.2, from coordinate 119,183,773 downwards.
ATTTGGCATGGCCAAGAAATATTGAACCAGAATCCATATCAAATTCAAAGATCCATGCCAAGGAAAGAAAGAACATTTTGTTTAGACCAGGCTTTACAAATGACCAGAGGTGTCCCTCATTCCATCATAGGCCTTTACTGTACCAGGAATTACTGGACACTTGTTTACCACATACACATTGCCAAATAGGAGCCTTTCTGACAGTGGTCTTTAAGTCATAAGTTACCACCAACTTGTACTATTCTAGAAAAAATAAAAATAAGAAAGTCAAAAGGATGGATAAAATAAATAGAACGTGAAGCAAATTTTGGGAGAAAGTTCGTCATCCTAAAATAACTATTGAGGATGATTGATGGGCAAGGAAGGCTCTGTCCTGAGTGGGTGGGGATAGAATCACCACTTGGTCTTCACCTTCAGAGCTCACAGTTTGCCAGGCTTCATCTGGGTCCAGCTATCACCCTGTAATCAGCGGAAATCTCTCATCCTGAATTAGTCGCTCATTGACACCAACCCCCATTAGGTTTAGTGAAGAGCTGGAGTGCCAACAACAAAAAAATATGTCCTGTGTCTTGCTTCATTGTTATCCTGAGTGATTCCCCAGGGAGGCAGAGATGTTTGCATAAATCACCAGCTTTGGTGCCCAGCCCACCTGACCTCATATTCCAGCCAACACTAACTTCTGTTGCAACCCTGGACATGTTGACGCTATAAAAGTCTTTGTTCCTGTAGGTGATAAACAAGGATGCTGATATCCACCTTGTAGTGCTGCTTTGAGGATTAAGTGAGCTTGCGTATATACAGTGGCCTGTCATGTGGTCATATATCACTAAGTGGTGGCTAATTTCCTTTGCTAGGGTCTGAGGAGCTGGCTCAAAGTTGTCCTGACGGCAAAGTGGAGGTGACAGGTCCTGGACTTGTGCAGAGGGATCAATGAAGCATTCCAGAGGGGGTGATGCTCTGCAAATCAGCCCTCCCTCCACCAAGGGCATGGAGCATTTGTCTATAAGCAAGGACATTAATTTGGATCTGGGGACTAAATTTTACCACAAACACACTGCTGGAGTTTACTCTAGTTCTGTACCCCAACTGAAGTGTAATAATACAGGGGCATGGTGTAAAAAGATGCAGCTTTCTTGGACACGCATAGGAAGGAAGAGAGCTATGAGTGCCAGGAACTGCCAGGGTTCAAGTTTAGGGGGTAATTTTTAGTTCTTTCAATAACCTGCCATTGTTTATGCAATGAATTTAAGGAAAAAACAGATTAGCAAAAGATATTTTACTGCAGCGGGGTGTCTTTTGAAGGCCTGATTTCTCTTCCCCTCACTCCCTTTCCCCTCTCTTTCCATCTCTTCCCCTCTCTTTTCCTCCCCTTTACCCTTTAACTGAACCTAGTTCAGGCATCAGCTTCTCTAAAGGGCATCTTGTGATGCCTCCTATTCATATTCAGCCTTGCTCTTTGCCCTACCAATAATCTGATGTGATTCTTTGCACAGTCTGTTAACTATTTTACACATTTACATCTTCTCTTCTCTGAGAGAGTGAATGCTTCTGGAGGTGTGGGGAGAAAATTTCCATTTCTTTCATTATTCTTTCAGCTCCTAATCTGGGCCATGCACACGCTAGTAAATGTAGCAATAAACACCAACCAAATAAATAAGTGCTTATGTTTCCAAAAGGCCAGTGGGTGCAGTCAGTACATTCTTATTATAAGAAGGACTTAAAGGACTAGAATTCATTGGGTGGGGGGATGGGCAGAATGTTTGCTTTATTAGCTCTCCTGGTCACATTAATTTAATGCAGAATATTCAACCTGGTTGAATCTTCACTTGCTAATTAAGGAATCGTTACCTGGGATGCCGGGAACACACCAGACCAGAAATTATCTCTGGTTTTGCTTCTAAGAAGAGGTGTAACTTTTCAGACAATTCACTTCATCTTTCTCTGTCCAGGCTTTCTCCACCATTAAATACAGGTGCTAGAATAGGTAATCTGTAAGTTTCTGGTGTTGCCTAAGATTTTATTCTTTCTATGCTTTAAGGTCTCTGTTATGATCATGAGTGTTCTTTATGTAGTCCTGTAGCTATCTGTGGAAGGTATAAAAATTGAATTAGTCATCCTTTTAAAAATTACATTTCCAATAAACAATTTTGTGTTGTTGTTGCTTATTTTGGATACAATTACAAAAAAAATCTGGTATATTGAGGGTTTGAATCAATGAAGCTTTTACCCAAGTTGAGGATTCAAAGACAGATCATTTTAAACAATCAAGAATGCCTTTTAAATAACTTTTATGAAAAATATTCTATAGCATTTTTATAATTATGTTTTAAAATTTTGTCTTTAATTTTAAAATCTCAATGCTATTGAGCTATAAAAGGTAGAGAGACTAAAAAACCTAATATCTAGAATAAATATATTTTTTCCTGTTAAAATTACAGTATTATGAATGTTCTGCTTGATTAACTTCCGATTATAACATTCTAATTGGAAAAGTCCTTCAGGTAAAATAGGACAAGTTATGGTATAATAGGCTAAGAAGCGCGACTTCATGTACACAGTCAGTCAACAAGTATTTAACAGAGCTCCTGGGGTGTAGAGTTCTGGGCTGGAGACTTATGGGGAGACAATAAAAGTGGGTAGATTGTGTCCTCAGAGCATTTACATTCTGATCTACAACTTGTATTTACTTTACACCGTAATATCTATATCTATATATCTATATTTATGTCTCTTTCTATTAGCTGAGTAAATAAATCCACCCAACTCAACTCTTATTTTAAAAAGCAAAACATAAAACAGTAGTCTCACAGTTTCTCTTTCAAAATAATTTTCCAAGTTCTACTTACCCTGAAATTTTTACATTGGCTGCCTGCACGCCTGCACTCTGAACTCAGTGATTGACATTCTAATAACTCCTGGCCCTCCCAGATGTTTTTTTCTTAACTGAAAACAACACAGCATTTGCCTGAAGACAACATCTTTGAGTTATCTTATGAATACAGATTCTCTTAAAAACCAATCAGAAGAAGAAGAAAACAGTAAAGACATACATAAAATATCATAATTTCTTTTAGGCCCTGGGCCTGAGTTTATTTTCAGGTCCATTTCAAAATTGTTGAATTTGTTTATGCATCGCCTGCTTTGTTTCAGAAAGGATTGAAGGTTACTCTATGGTCTCTGTTTTTAGTTCTCAAGTGGAACTAATTTGAACAAATCAACCAGATAGCACAAAATGGGTCCTATGTTAAAAATGTGGCAAGCAACCAACTGCCACTGAGAAATGAAGAGGGATGCTGTAAAGGCTTTGGAAGCTGGAATATTTTCCCCTATTGACCTTTCTATTATCAGACTTCATTAGAATCACTTCTTAGGAATCTTCTGTAGACAGGCATTTTAACTGGGTTAAGATGTTACCTGGGAGAGGTGCCAAATAAACTAATCTGTGTTAATGTGTTATATATCTGATTAATTCATGGTTGCAAACACAGTGTCTCGGGGGCCAGGCCAGTGGCTTGCATAGGGCCGCTGACTGGGAAGGGCTGGATGGGAGTGGGGAGCCCCAGCCTCCTCTGGGGGCCAGCTGTGTCTCAGCCCCCATGAGTGCAAGGGACTGCAGTCCTGGCAGCCAGTTTCTCTCATTTTAAAAAAGATGAATATGTGAAAGATCCTGATCTAAAAATGTTAATAATTCATTCAGAGTTTTTGAAAACACTGCATGGTCTTAAAAAAAAAATCTATCTGGCCACCCTGATTTGGCTGGACTTGTCAGCCTTCAATTTGCCACCTTGGAATCAATCTCATTAGTCATGTTGTATCCTGATGGCAGGTCCCGGAGCAGGAGACTGTTCTGATGGAGGGCTGGGATGGAGAAGTGGTCTGTGGCTAAGACCCAATACCCAGAGTGTGGGATATGGGGCCGGGGGCAGGACCAGGTCCTATAGTCCTGACTGGAGTCAAATTTGAAATAGGATGAGGGCAGAGGAAGGGTGGATGGGAGCCACATCTCATTTATTCTAAGACCCTGAATGACCGGGAGGCCTCTGTCGGCTTTAGTAAATGACACTCGCTTCCCTTTGATGTGGAAGTTGCCCTTGTTTGAAGAACTCTGTGTATTCTTTGGTTTTCGAGGTACTCCTGAACAGAGCAGATACCAGGGTCCTGCCCTATCAGACAGTAAACAAGCCCCTAGTGAGACTTGCTGGCTGGTTCTCAGCCAGAGGATTAGCAATGATGTAAAGAAACACAGGAACACACTTTGAAGAGTGTCTTCTTGGCACTGGAGTCAGCCAACAGCTGGCCTTCCGGAGAAATGCAATCCTTTAATTCAGGACCAAAAATATAATTTCTCAAACAGGTCCCGAGAGTCCACCGTGACCGTCTGGCACTTATGATGAGGAGATGCTATCTGAGCCAGGTTCAGTATGAAAGACTCTCTGTGCTACAGGCATGGGCCTTAGTGGGAGACATGGGAGTTCCAACAGGTGACCTTGACATGTGGGATTCTAACACAAAGGCTGTTGGGGATGGTAGGGGAAATTGTGGGTGGCAGGCAAGAGGGTACAAGGAGGGTGTTATTATCTTGAGCACAATTAGCACTTGACAAGTGGCTTATTTTCTGTCTGTGGAAATATAGGCCAATGTAAAACTTCTGGCTCTCGTTCTTTTCCCCTCATGGGCCAGCATTAGGGGGAGCTCTGTGCTTGACTAAGATACGGAGATGGCTTAGTTCAGCCGCAACTGAAATTTTCAGAGAATGCACAGACCTCATTTTATATTCTTTTTAATGCTATGCCTTTTTCCTGCAGCAACAAGTGATTGCTTTAGGATATTATTTCAGGAATGGGTATGAGAAGGCACTGGGGCTGAACAAAAGAGAAGCCATTGGTGTTGATTTTAGTATTTTGGAACAAGAGGAATTTCTCTTAGAAAGCAGCATGTGTGAATATGAGAGAGAGGAAAAGTGAAGAGGGAGGGAGAAGGGCTTTATATACATGTGACTAAAGTGAGTCTTAATCAAGGGCTGATTTTTTTTCATTGTCATGACCACTAAATTTCCTTGTCATAGACACTGATTATAGATCAGGTTAATCGTTATATAGCAGCTGACCACTTGACCAATAGATCGGATGGAGTTAACTTAGAACAACCAACAATTTCAGTGCATTGTTCAATAGTTGACAAGTGAGTGGCTGGAGTGATCGCATCTGCAGCCAAGATTTAAATGGTTCCCTTCCAGTTTGTGTGGCTGGCTTTGATGTAGTGATTTAACCCCCCATGAAGGTGAGGATCTGGAAATATAAGTAGGATCTGAAACTGGTCTGCAGCTGCATGCACAGAAACACCCTGTAATGCTGCCTTTGTAATAAGGAGGAATCCATACTCTTGACAGTCACTCCCTGACTCTCCTCTTCCTCTTCCTCACCTTTCTGTGCGTGTAGTGGATTTACTACGGTTTATTTTCATTGTCATCAGTTAGGAGGAAATGGAAGAAAGAGTAAGTAACTGAGGTTGAATATGTTAACTTACTGGGCTGTTTTCATTAAGCAAATAAACAACAATAAAAAAAATCTTAGGCTAAAATGAACCATAGGTTCCATTTGTGAAATTTGATGATACAGATAACCTTAGGTTTTCACTACTATTTCTATGTATATTTCCTAAATAGCAATATCAGCAAAACTTCACAGGCATTGGGGTGGGTAATAATATTTCTTTAAAATACTCAGGAGAAGTGAAAGTCATTTCAAAGGACTTTAATTGTCATGGAGTCATTCCACTTCCCACTTAACTTTTTCTGCCTCAAGGTCCCCTCTACGCAGACTGTCTAAGGCATGATTTAGGTTTTTGGAAGCAGCTGGTGGCAGCATAAATCTGGCCAGACAAGGAGGGTGCTGTGGAACTGGCAGTACACCCTGAGTGCCCGAATGTCACATGAAACACTCTGCAATGAAGCAAGCAGGGTCTACTAGGTGCCCTGATCAATGTGAATATATGTAAGGAAAGGAGAAAATGTTGGTTCATATATTTAATTTACAGACATACAATTCAAGTGTGGTTTCAGGCCCAGCATGGGTGATGTTAGAAAGGCCTTGTGCAGTGCTCCTCCAAGTGGGGTCTGAGGCATCTGGCCTGTGGTCTCACTGCTGACCTACTGCATCAAAACAAGGGAATGCTGTTTTTCAGTGTCCCTGGTGATTCTTGGTATACTCGAGTTTCCGAACTCCTGTCTTAGGGCCCCTAGGGTCCCTATCCTGAGAGGTTAGACAAGAAAGGGAGGGCATGGTGGTTCCCTGGCTCTTTCACCTGCATTCTTAAAGTATCCTCAAGTGACGGAAATATCAGTGAAGAAATGGTAGCTTAGAGAAGTTAAGCAAATCGTTCAGTCACACAGCTTGTAAGAGGTAGAGCCAGCCCTTGAGTCCTCCTTAACTTGGTTGAAAATTAGTATTCTTTTCACTAACCCATGAAACGTAGAAGATTTTTAATTTTTCTTGCCAAAAAGTCCCCAGACATTATTTCTTGTAATCAGGCATGAAAAGAAATTGTGTAATTCCCTTTTCTTAACATCGTTCAAGCTCCTCTTAACCTCCTGGTGGGGAGGCCCTGACTCTGCCAGCTGCAGAGCCAATATAAGCTGCCTGTTCACACTTCACAGCAGCCACCTTTTCCTCGGGGCCACTCCGGGAACTGGGGAGAAAAGAGGGTTTCATGCCCCATATACAGGAGAATTCAGATTCCACATTTCTTAAATTTTGCATTCTTTTAGCCACTATGATGTATCATGTCTTATACCAATCTTTGGTTTTCTGTTGTTTGTAGAAATAGAAATAAAGTTTCTTTTTAGGAAAATTTGAGGTTAAAATACTCTGAATTTGGCAAGATTCATAATTTTTTTTTTTTTTTGAGATGGAGTCTCGCTCTGTCACCAGGTTGGAGTGCAGTGGTGCAATCTTGGCTCACTGCAACCTCCGCCTCCCTGGTTCAAGCGATTCTCCTGCCTCAGCCTCCCTAGTAGCTGGAACTACAGGCATGCACCACCACGCCCAGCTAATTTTTGTATTTTTAGGAGAGGCGAGGTTTCACCATGTTGGTCATGATGGTCTTGATCTCTTGACCTTGTGATCTGCCTGCCTCGGCCTCCCAAAGTGCTAGGATTACAGACGTGAGCCACAGCACCTGGCCCATAATTTTTTAAAGAAGATTTTAGTTTGCAAAAGAAAATCTCTTAAAGAGGGCTTTACCATGAGAATTTATCCCTAGTCAGGGACTCATCCTTTTGGTTTCTGTATTTGTGGTTTTTTTTGTTTGTTTGTTTTTTAAAGATACTGATTTTAGAGCATCTCAGAAATGCTTCTTGGTGAAATCTAACCTACAGCATTTGTCTTTCAGATTGAGAGTGGAATCACACAATTTCGTGAAAAGATTATGGGCTCTGGGGACAAACAAAAGCAAGCTACTGAACTGTTTGGTAGTTCCTCAACCATTAAATAGGGATAATAAAGCCAACCTCACAGGGAGGCTGTGATGATTAAATGAGATGGAGGCTGCGATGATTAAATGAGATGAAGGCTGTGAAGGGCCAATCCCTGCATCTGGCATAAGGAAGGACTCAAATGTCAGTGCCTTCCTTGTTTTTGGAAGGTTGAATAGAGAGACCATGACCATGGGGCTGGAGCCTGCAGCAACTGGAAGCTGTGGCCAAACACCATACACAGGGAAGGGGACTGGTTGACACAGACCAAAATATATAGTATTCCACCTTCACAAGAAGCAAGTTGTGCTCCTCTCTGCTTCTTTGACTCCCAGCTACCCAGCCATGTAGAGGCCATCTTTAAAGAGTGCTTTGTAGTGTGCAAACGCCATCAAACCCACCATTGACTGCTTGGGTTGGTATCCTATTTCTGCCACTTAATAGCTGTGTAACTTTGGGCAAATTACTTTCTCAATTGCTTCCCTTGTAAAATGGAAATAATGGTGCCTACTTCAAGGGTTCTGATAAGGATTAAATGTGTAGTGTTTCCAGTGTCTGGCATGTAGTAAGTGCTCAATAAATGCTGTCATAACCTCCTGTACTATGAATTGTCTATTTATATTATTCATGTAGTGCAGCTGAGAAAACCACTTTAATTCACTGAAGTTGTTTTTCTCTCCATGAGTGTGCAAAGTTAAGTAGGGGCAAAGAGCATCACCCAGTTTTTAGACAAAGGAAAGTGTGAGGAAGGAAGCTCCATGGTCACTTGCTGAATAATGGGCAACATTCATGCAAGTCTTCATGATAAGTTTGTTTGCTTCCATGTCTATTAATATAAAAGCCAAATCCTTCCCGTCTTTGGTTCTTTTTCTTATTAGCAACATTCAAGTTTCTCTCTGGCCAAGTTTTACGTCCTACTTTGTCCACTTAATAATTATATTGACAGTCCAGCTGTGGCAGAATATTTTATTTTGGCCCAACTCTCCTGGTAAGAATAACTAGAACAGCTGGATAAATATTAAAAACTATTTGTCTGAAAGCACTGAAGAACAACTGTGGCAGCAAGAACTGGAGATGACCAAGATCCTGAAAAGAGGGGAAGTGCAGAGAGGTGAACCTGACATTGAACATCAGACATTTGCTCACTGAAAAGTGGCAGCTGGGAGGCTGAGAGGCTGAGCAGAAAGTGGCGGCTGAGAAGCAAGAAAATGAGAACAGTCTTTCACAGGTCTGGGTAGATAACTGGTGGTCAGGACCCACCAAGGCAAGGAGTGCTAGTGAAGACTTCAGGACTGCTGAGTTCCCTGAAGCAAATATTTTTTCTATTTGATGCTCTTCCTTTCGCCATTCAAGTTGCTAATAAATTCAGATGTTTGTAATAGGTTAACCCAATTTCACCATTCTAAACAACAATAAAGAGCTGAAAAAAAGCTACTATGTTGGTGAGAAAAGGGTGCTTCGTGGGGACAATTCTTGGCTCCTCTTAGCCTAATTGGGCTCAACTTTTGGAAAGTCAGTGTCTTCATCAAGTTACACGATTAGAAAGAGGTCAAATAGAAATGCAAGATTTTAATTCAGATCTCATAACTGAGAGTCTGGGTTGAGTTGCCCACTGCTTGGATGTTTGCAGGCTATCCATGAAGAAATATTAAAACATTTTCAGTTAAACAATAGGGCAGTGGTAACATAACTTACAATACATGCTTTTTCAAACCATGTTGTATGTCTTAGGCTGAATATGTTCAGAATGCCATTGATTTAGATACTTTATTTCTGTATTTGAATACCAGAGTAAGACACCATAATTGGAAATTTCCAAATGTAAAATTTCTTCAGAATCCCAATGTTGAAGAGTACATGGCTTTAAAAGATAGCATGCAATTTTGTTGTATTGGTTTTCTTTTATGCATGAAGAATTGTCAGTCTTGTGCATGACTGCCATCAATACCCCATTATTGGTTAGAGATTAGAGAGGATTTTGAGTACAGGATGTCTTGGTTCTTGTAGAACAGATACACTCAGAGTAAGGAAGTGACTAGGTAAAATGTGTCAATGCATCTCTGTGTAATTTCCTCTGAGTTGAGCATTTATTTAAATGAAATAAGTAAGGAAGATGCAATACTGACTTGAAAGCTTAATTTTTTTTAGATAAACTTTGTGTTTGGAAATAATTTCAAACTTGCAGAAAACTTGTAAGAATTAGAATAGAACAAGGTACATCATAAAGTCTTTAGCCACATTTACCTATTAACATTTTACCCAATTTGTTTTATTATTTGTGGTCTCTCTTCATATCTACATATATCTCTATAATACAATATATGTAAATGTATATATACTCATACTATTTTTCTGAGCCATTTAAAAGTAATTTACATATATATTATGGTCCTTTATCACTAAATATTCCAGGGCATATTCTTAGTACAGGGATACTTTCTTTTTTTTTTTAAACTTTTTTTTTTTTTGAGATGGGGTCTTGCTCTGTTGCCCAGGCTGGAGTGCAGTGGCGCAGTCTTGGCTCACTGCAACCTCCACCTCCCGGGTTCAAGCAATTCTCTGCCTCTGCCTCCCGAGTAGCTGGGATTATAGGCACCTGCCACCACACCCAGCTAATTTTTAAAAATTGTTTTATTTTTAGTAGAGATGGAGTTTCACCATCTTGGCCAGGCTGGTCTTGAACTCCTGACCTCGTGATCCACCCACCTCAGCCTGCCAAAGTGCTGGGATTAGAGGTGTGAGCCACTGTGCTCGGCCTAGTACAGGGATATTTTCTTATGTAATCATAGTACAACTATCAGCTTCAGGAAATTTAATATCGATACAATACTTTTTATCTGGGCTAGTGTCCATATTTTAATTTTGCTAATTGGCTCACTAGTGGCCCTTGTAGCATTTTGACTCCTCAATACAGGATCCAGTCTAGGGTCAGGTATTGCAATTAGTTGTCATGTTTCTTTAGCCTCCTTTAATCTGGAGCATTTCCACAGGCTTTGTCTTTTTTGACACTGGCGTTTTTGAAGAATACAGGCCCCCATTTTTTTTATATATATATAAAACACCTCTCATTGTGTCAGATGCTTCCTCGTGGTTAGATTCTGGCTAACCTGAATGTGTTCTTGGCTGACATGCACCGTAGCTGATGGGACACATCCAGAGGTGAACGATGGGCATCTCCCCATCATTGGTGATGTTAATTTTGATCACTTAGTCAAAATGTTTCCTGGGTCCTCCATTATATAATTATTAGGTTGATGCAAAAGTAATTGTGATTTTTTTCCCATATTTTAAATGGGAAAAACTGCAATTACCTTTGCACCAACCTAAAACTGTATTTCCCCTTACAACTAATAAGCAATCTGTAGGGAGGCACTTTAAGACCATTCAAATGTCTTGCCTTGCATCAAAATCTCCCCTCAATTTTGCATCCATTGATGATTCTCTTCTGATTTGATCTTTGCTCTAACGATGATGTGCAGGCTTTCTAATAGTGAATATCAGGCAGCCAAAAGGTGATTCATTTTATAATGTGTGTAGGCTTAGTGAGGGTGGCATAGATTGGAACTCGTTAGAGCTCAGAAGTCAGTTTATTCCCTGTTTTTCTTCTTTTTGTCCCATCAACATGGATTGATCCACACGTGGGCTTCTGAGGGTTTCCTTCACTTAACTTGTAACTTGATTTTTCTTTCCCTGACCCCCTAACCCTTGGGAAAGGAAGGGGAGGGGGCAAAAGAAACACCTACCTGTGAAGTATCAGCAAAACAGTGTGTAGAAAGAATAAATAAATAAATAAAAGAAGGCAGGCAGCCAACTCTGAGGAGCTTGCAGCCCCGCCCCCTGCCGGGGTTTGCACTTCGGGGCCCACAATTCGCACATTACCACGGGATAACCAGGAAGATAGCAGTGCCGCGCCTCTCTGCCTCAGGGGGGGCTGCTTTTCCTGTGGCGGAAACTATCTGTGCTCCCCAGTAAGTCCAGGAACAATCTCCACTTATTATACCAGCTCAGAACCCAGGACTGTTTACAGCCTCACGCAGACAAGACACTAACCCTCACTCATTACTGTCGCTGTGGGGATTTATCTGCACCACACTCTCCTTGCATGTGGCCCACATTTTCATCCAGTAAAATCACATGTTGTTAACTCAATATATACAGTGAAAACAGCATGAATAATGGAACCTTTAATCCTTATTTCTCAAAATTAGATTTCCACTTTATCCTTCTCCCATTTCCTCTCTTTTAAAAAATTCTTCTCAGTGCCAAGCAATAGATGTTGTCCAGACCTTAACTCTAAGGAGATTCTGTGGTATTTCTATTCCATTACCAGGTACCTTTGTGGATTCAATTTCTGGGTGGATTGATTGTATTTCTTTCCCTGGTTGCTTCACATGTGACTCATGAGAAATTAACATCATCCTTGTCACAGATGATGAGAAAAAGAGCCCTATTGACACGGGGTACGTTTCAACAAATGGAATAAAAACTTTAGGTCTGATTAAACTCACACCTGTAATATCAGATGTGAAGACACACTCATACCCTGTGTCTTTATCTCCGTCTTCCTTGGTAAACAGATTTATAGGGTTGGAATTATTTTTGGTATTAAATCAGAAACCAACAATACTAGATAAAACTTCAAGGATGGGGTTTGTCAGAGACTGGCATGTGGCATTAAGACCCCTTTCTTAACATGCATAGTATTATACATTATGCAGACAATACGTCCAAAGGTTGTGCTAAGGATATTCAGCTCGGTAAATTTTCATTATTCCAGAGATGGGCTGGTAAAGCAAAATGAACCAGATTTGCATTGACCATTAAGAGGGTCTACATGCATAGACTGTCTATTTCTTTTAAAGGTTTAGAAATGGTTTAAGTACCATGGTACATTTTTTAAGTACCATGGCTCTGAATATCTGAGTAAACACACACACATATATGTGTGTGTGTATATATGTGTGTGTGTGTGTTTGTGTGTATATGTAATACATATGTACATTCAGATATATGTCTCTCTATATATTTGTGTATGAATCAATGATTTGATTCCGTGGGTTTTATGGAGCATGTCATAGTGGTTAAGAGGCCCATTTTGGGAGTCCACTGAGTTCCAGTCCTGACTCTGCCCTATTTGTTAGGTAGCCTTGGCAAAGTTTCCCTATCTGTAAATGGGGATAAATGTGAACCCTTCTTGCAAGGCTGTCGTGTAGACTGAATGTGGTAATATATGGACAGGGCCAGCATGTGTCTGGCGTATGCTAAGTGTACAATCACTATTAGTTGTCATTACCAGAGAGGCAGTTTAGTATGAAGTGGATGAATTGAACTGTGACTCATATGATTCTGATCAGGAACTACCATTTTGAAAAAAACCAATTAAACATAATAGCTAAAACGAGATTGACCTACATTGATCAGGAAGGTGGCCAAGAAAATAGATTGATTAGGTGTGGCCTATTCATTTCACAAATTTAAGTCTATCTTAATGATTTCTATCAAAATACCTTATAAACTTATCTTGCCTCATGGTCACTCCCAAATTTTAAAGAGACGGACAAATTTAAAAGAGATTTTCTTTCATGTGCTTCTGTCTTTGGATGGCTCATTTTTTAAAAACAAACAAAAGGCTTTCTTTTTCATGTACTTGAAGAGATGTAAAGTCTTTATTAGTGAAAACTTCATGACGGAAAATAAGTTGCAGCTCATTACTGTTTATGCCTTTTCATCTTACTGGGCTTTAACGGTTTGACAATAAGGCTGTCCATGCACCATGGTAGCCCTGGGGAGGAAAGCTGGGGACCTGTTCCTACTGGCTGTCAGCATTTGCTCAATTTAGAGACTGTCAGTGAGGAAGGGAGAAGGGTGTGTGAGCAGGTCTGGTGCTCTGGTCCAAACAGAACACCCAGGTGCACCATCAGTTACCAGAGCAGCCAGCAGCCAGCCATGCCCTGGCTTGTCTGTTCCTGTGGCACCTCACTCCAGTAACACCTATCACTTTGCACCGTGAAGGCATTTCTCAAGCATTAGCAAAACCTCTTTGATAAGAAAGCAGACATTCCTGTTTTTACTTCATACAGAGGGAGATAAACATGGAAGGAAGAAAGAGATTCACTTCATCAACCGAATATTCCTGTGTTAGCACTGGCAGAGGAGCCTATTCCTGAAAGCAGGAGAGGTTGATTTCTGCATTTTCCGCATCCAGTTGACTAAGCCTTTCTTCTAACCAGGTGACAAAAAATACCCCCACATGCATATAGACTCCTGTAACTTGTGGTTTCAGGATCTCTCTCTCTCTCTCTTTTTTTTTTTTTTTTTTTTTGAGACAGAGTCTCACCCAGGCTGGAGTGCAATGGCTCAATCTTGGCTCACTGCAACCTCTGCCTCCCAGGTTCAAGCGATTCTCCTGCCTCAGTCTCCTGTGTAGCTTGGATTATAGGGGCGTGCCACCATGCCCGGCTAATTTTTGTATTTTTAGTAGAGACACAGATTCACCATGTTGGTCAGGCTGGTCTCGAACTCCTGACCTCATGATCCACCCGCCTCGGCCTCCCAAAGTGCTGGGATTACAGGTGTGAGCCACTGCACCTGGCCCAGTATCTCTTATGTGACTTTGTCAGACCTACAGGATCACTGAAGCAGTCAAGACAGACACATGTGTGCATGTGCCCACCCATGTGCATATGATCTTGAGGTTAGAGAATGATGTTCACCCATGAAGTTCCAAATAAAAGAAGAGCAGACAGGGTCAAGGACGAGTCAAAGATGGTTATCTTTTGTGAAGTTCCTGAATTTACTGAAGTTTGTTAGTGTTGTAGCCTGACCGTTCGCCTATGGAGTCTTCTCTTTTGTTCTTTAAAGAGGTGATGACTATACAGTTAGCATTGGTTTTCTCATCTGCCTTATGGCGAAATAATCTGTTCTACCTTCCCCCTTTCCACCCCCTTCCTCTGTGAGTACAGGGCCCTGAGATGTGGTAAATCGCCACTGTCCCAGAACAATCCACTGCTCTATGTACCCTGTGGAGATCAGTTTTGGTCATAGCTGGCGGGTGCCCATTAGCAGATGGACAGTTTTACAAGTGGCAGCATTACTTCATTTCTAGCCTGTCCAGTTCAGACCCTGCAGCAGATTTAATGACTGGATGTGTGATTGCTTTAGCAATGTGTCATTTTCTCTGAAACTGAATTTGTTTTAAATGGTGTTGTAAGGTTTCAGTAGTTGTGGTGTGGGATCTTGTCAATGCATAATTGTCATGGAGCCAAGGGAAATGAATAAAATGGGTAATCCATCCATCCAATTCTTATTAATTAGTGATAGGTTTTTAACAATATCCAGGCCACTGCTCTTTGTCTCAGTGCAACCTGTCTTCAGTGCTGTCTCACTTACAACTTCAAGGCCAGGGGGCAAGTTCCATTTAAACGAAGCTGCATAGCATGTAGCACATTTATGCTGTTTACATAGTAGTTGGTTATTTTGATGAAGTCCTAGCTATAATTTCTCTGTGGTAAGGATGTAATAAGATAATATTTAAAAACTTTAAGCAAGTTTATATTTAATTATATATCTTACTCTGTCTTGAAAGTGGGAAAAACAGATACAGAAAGTACCACAATTTTAAAAAAAAGATAGTTCAATAAGATTTCAAACAGTTAAATACATGAAATTCAGAAATAAATGCATACTTCTGAATTGCACTGGATTTAGTGTATATTGTGACTCTAGGTCAGAGTCACAGTATTAATTTGGACTTTGGGAAATACCTTTATAGGAGAGGAAATTTGTCCTTTTGTTATGACTTAATAGCAAAGAAGCTGTATTGATGTTGCAAATATGAGTTGAGGTCAAATAGTTACAATAACTGCATCCATAGCATGGTTTGGTGACTGTGAAGGATGTTATGTCAGGTGGTTAGTCAACTGATGTCCATGTGTTGAACTGATTTTATGTGTCTGTGTGTGAGTGAGTTGCATGAATGTAAACTCCTCTACGGTTTATTCAGCTTAGATTTTTCATGAAGCCTATGCTGTTCCTTATAACAGCCCTGTAATGAGTGGTAAGCCTACTATAAAAAGGTACAGAATGCAGTCAAAGTTTACCCTTGATGGGTCACCTCTGCAGTGTTGTGCTGCATAAAGATCTAGAAGAAACAGAAGGGTATGACCAAGGCAGTGGCTTATAATGTTATTCATATTGCTCATGGTGATAATCCACCAAACTGAGAGTAAAACAAAACACCCATCCCTGTAGGAAATAGGATATTGTTCCTTTTAGAAAAGGTACCTAATTTTTTTTCTTCCTTCTCTGTCCAGCAGGGGGTAGTCTGACACCAGCATTGTTTACAAAAGGCATTGAAAAAGAGCTCTCAATCTGTAGTCACTTAGATGTCTTCCACTGGAGGAAGAGCCATCCAAACCAGGACAGATCTTGCTAGCTTGATGAATCAGACCTGCCACTCAAACATAGCATTAAATGATATTAGCACAAAGGCAACTACTCAGCTATTTTAAACTGTGTCTTAACTGCAGATAAAAGAAATGAAAGATAGCATTTAGTTTCTTGCACAAGCATCTCATGTTTGGCAGATTCACATATGCTTCTACTTCCCAGGTGTGTGTAGCTGCACTACTTTATTTCACCTCTTGAGAGTCTGCCCTTTAAGGTTGTGATGTTGGCCCCAGAGCCACCACTGCTAAATCAAATCCTTGCGCTGATGGTGGATGTCAGCATAAAAATGGGAAGGTCTTCATCCTGCTCTCTTCCTGGCAGCCTGAACTCCTGATTTGACCCCTTCTCTAGTTAAAGATAAGATAGATCCTAACATGCAAAACTGTTCTTAGGTGTTAGAAAATTGAAAAAGTACAGCATCTGCTGATTCCTAGACAACAAAGTGGTATACACACACACACACACACACACACACACACACACATTTGAGTGTCTAGAATTATATTATATGGAAGCCACTAGCCACACATGACTTTAAAATTTAAATTCACTAAAATTACATAAAATTGAACGCTCAGTTCCTCAGTTGCTCTAGACACATCTCAATGCTGAATAGCCACATGTGGTGGGTGGCTACTGTATAGGACTATGCAGGAGTGAAATGTTTCCCTCCCCTCAGAAAGTTCTGTTGGACAGAACTGGACTAGGGGCAGTGTGTGGATACTTATTCGTGGTCTTTAAACTAAACCTTCCCCCCCAAAAAACCCTCATGCTACTGTCTTAATTCGTCACCTCACCTGAGTGGGAAGAGGGATGCCTGCTTTTGCAGGGTCATCCAGTCCAACTCTCCCTGTAAACTACTGGCAGTGTTAGCATGGTGATAAATGTCTGTGTCTACAGGTAACCACAGTCCCCAAATGCCGCCTTCTTTGTGACTTCTTTGGTCAGATTGACCAAACACAGTCTGCAGGGAACATTAGTTTTTAAAAAAAGATAATTGGAAAGAAGGGAAAATAGGTTATTTAGCCTGGTACAATTTATTCACAGGTGGCATTTCTTCCACCTGAAGTGTTAGAAAAGATAACTGATCTTAGGTAAGAAAACATGCCAAACTTGGTTTACATTTTTGCAGTTATGGAAAGCTCCTCTCTGTACTCATTTTTTAACTTCTCTCCCAGTTCCTTCATTCAAAATGTGAGGGTTTAAAACACTTGGATGGTGTTTAAAGGAGAATACTTATTTAAAACACTGCAAAACTGTTTACTAGCCTGAGTGCAAAGAAGTGAGACAGGTATAGTTAGTGCAGTTATTGATGGCACTCCCTTTGTCTCTTAAAAATGTCATAGTATGGGTGATAAATTATATGGTTCATATAAATTACATGTTTTGTACTAAATCCTAAATGTATACAAATTGACTAAATTTAAGGATGCCCTCCTTGTTTATATTTTAGTTTGAATTTTCCTCTGAACTGCCATAAAGCTTACTTTCAACATCTCCAGTTCTCTGTTATCCCCTCTCTGCTCTGATCAAAAATTTATCACCCAGGAAGTCTCCTATCTCCTTTTAGTCCCCATTCCTATTCCTGTCTCTTCCTGGGACATCATCTTAAAATTCTGAAGGATGATACCATGATTACATTTGGATTTACACGCTTCTGAAAGAACATCAGTCTTGTCACCACGAGACTGTTCTTTTGTTGTGATGCTGATTTATTTTACAACATTGGCTGATTCTGGCCTTTTGTGCCTCAGTTGTTCCGTTTATTAAGTGGGAATATCTATACTTTAAAACTGCCTCATAGGAATGTGATAGAGCAAAATGTGTTTTTTTTTTAGTGCTTTGAAGTTTCTAGATGAAAGACGTTGCCATAATTCAAAGCATTAGCTAAAACAGATACCAAATTGTTTTACATATGTATATCATTTAATGTCTTTAAATGAATTGCATACTATCCTTAAAAAAAATCCACCCCTTATGCCTTATTACTCACCACACCAGTGAGTTAGGAAAATGACAGTGGTTACCCATGCCCTCATGAATAGCTGGAAGTACTGATTATAGGGTCTTCCCTTTCCTCCCAAACACCTGCAAGTAGAGGAAGAGAGGGCACATTTTCTCAGGGTACAATAAGTCAGCAGCCTCTGACAGAAAGGCAGCTGCCGAAAGCCTTGTCTGGGTTGCACATGATTTCATTTGCATTTTGATTTCTGTGATTTAACTGAAGGCACAGCTTGTCTCTGCCAAATATCCCTGGCCTACCAAGGGATCCAAGGTAGAACTGCCCAGAGCAGCCTGACTTATGAGGACTGCCACTGCAGCACAAACAGCGCATCCCTAAACATTTAGTAATAAAAAATCTGTTGTTCTTTAGTCGCCAGGATTTAACAAGCCTAATCCCTAGGAGAGGTGATAAAAATTCATTAATCTAATTAAATACTTCTTATTGCCAAAGTGACTTTGTAGAGTAGCTTTGCTGAAGGATAAGTGCAAAGTAAAATGGGGTCCCAGCAGAGAAACAAACGTTAGACTTGAGCAAGCTGGTGCACGCTTCATTAAACTCATAATTATCCTTTGGTTCTAAGTAGCTGATAATATTTAATGAGTATCCAAGATAATTTAAAGAAAATGTTTACTAATGAGGTACAAACAGTGCCATGGAACACGGATACCTAGGGTGCCATAACCATGTATCTTCCTGCTGAATCTTGTTCGTTGGGTCTTGAGAGGGAGACCGCAGGCATTGTGACAGGCATTTGAACCGAGTGAAATAAATTTCTTGGTAAAAAACCACATCACTGGAAGCCAAATGTGTAGAAAGTTCTATGAGGCAGAAAGAATGCTGAAAGAATGCTAAGGAAATTTATTACTGGAATAGGGGTTTGGAAAAGGAAATGTATTGAGCAAAGACCTAACGCCCTGAAACATGAGAAATAGTTGAAGAGCTTAAGTGTTTCAGATATTTGAGGAGCTGTCCCATGGAAAATAACTAGATTTGTCCTCACTGACATAGTAGCACAAAAAGAGGACCCATAGGTGGAAGCTCTGAGGGGACAGACATAAAGGAGAACTTTTAAATGCTTGGGACTGACTGAAAGTAGAGTAGGCTTCCTTGAGGGATGGTGAGTACCTAAACATTGTCCATTGACGATTTTGGGGAAAATATTGAAGAGAGAATCCTTGTAAGTTTTCTAAATATTCCATTCCCCTCTCTGTGCTGGAGGATTACGTATCTGTGGAACTCAGGAGTTGATCATATGACTTACTCTGGCCAATGAGATATAAGCAGAGATGACATCTGCCACTTCCAGGCAGAAGGTTTAAGAAAAATGGTATGGTTTGTCGTGTTTCTTTCCCGTTTACCACAATAACTGTCAATGTGTATAATTGTTAAGTATAATTGTTAAGAATCAGCCTGGCTCCAGGTGAACATAATATGGAGCAGACCCACAGCTGACCTGCAATAGATACGTGGCATGAGCAGAAACAAACCTTTGATGTTTTTTGAACCATTTGGATTTTGGGGTTGTATATTACTGAACATAACAGAGCCTATCCTGAGTGATAACAGACTCTATTCTATATGAGGTGACCTCTAAAGCCACTTTCATAGCTGAGGTTTTTATAAATACTTTGATAAGAAACATTTCAGGATGTGATGCTGTCTGCAGTATCATTTATGTCTAGCTATTTAATTCCTTACTTCTTTCATCACAGTTGAGTTGTAACTGGCAGAGGTTATGAAGTAAATGAAAATATCATGAATTGTCAAAATTACCCTTGAAAATAATTTAAAACACTCACAAAGAACAATAAATATTGTAGTATATATGCAACTCTATAAGTGTGATATATACATTTATAATGAAGCCGTTGGATTGTGTTTTTGAGAATCATATTGCATGGCAATACACAACTTTAAATTCTAGAATTACACATAGTGTAGCAAGATGCTCATATTTTGAGAGTCATTGGAAAACTGAGGCAAGACTGATTGAGAAAATAGATATTTGTGTCTTTCATTTCATTCTAGTCGGGAGCTTATGCTCACTGAGTGGAATAGAAGGTGGAAATGCCCTGTGATTTAAATGTTCTTTCTTTCTTCCTACCCTCACCCAGGTGCATTAAATTCACCTAAGCCACATATGCTTATGATGCAATCTGTTGTACTGAATGAACTTTCTTCCTTGTTGTCATGTGAGTGTTGGAAACCAAGGTCAGACCATGAATGCAAATTGCAGGTGACCGCAGGTGTGGGGAAACTACCAAAGTTGGACAATACCCTTTTGTGTTTATTCTCTTTGAGGGAACTTTTGTGGGGAAGATGTAGCCAGGGATTTCTGGGGAGAGGTGTGGCCTTAAATCCTCCTCCAAGCTCAACATCTGCCAATCTCTACCTTGTCTAGGAGATGACAGAGCAATAGACTCAAAGCAAGTGGGCAACCACATTCTCTTAGCCTGGTTGATTTATGAACAAAGCAGCATGGAAACAAATACACATGAAACAGACTATGATGCACAGGGAAGGCAGTCAGATTGAGAATAAGACTGATAGTCCTGTGGTGTAAGAACACTATGAATTGTGTTTCATTTTCTTTCCGACTCACTTTAAGGGGAGACTAGTAAAATAAAGAGATAAAGCACTTTACAGGCTCCCCTCTTACTGACAGCAGCAATGTCAGTGTGTTGGGCAAAGGGAAGAGGATGAGAGTGAGGGTAAAGGTGAGTAGCTGGGTTGAAAGGAAGACAAGGCAAGGCCAGTCTCATCCAAATCTTTATGCAGCAAGGCATCAAGAAAGCACAAATTTTTTGGCACAGATTAGAGGAAAATATTAAATAAACCACCAGCTTCATGTCAGTCAGCAGTTGCAGCAGTCTAACATCCACCACTCCTCAAAATCTGTAGCTACTCAAGGTTTAGGGTCTTGGATATTGTAGTAGACTGAATAAAGACTACCCAAAGATACCAAGTTCTGGAATTTGTAAATGTTATCTTATTTAGAAAAAGGGTCTTTGCAGATATAATTTTTAAAAATCTCCTAGATTATCTAGGTGAGCCCTTAACTCCACCGCAAGTGTCCTTCTATGAGAGAGGCAAAAGGATGGGTAGAAGGGGAGCTGTGGTCATGGAGGCAAGTAGTGGAGTGGTGTGGCTGCAAGTCAAGGAATGCCAACAGCCAGCAGAACTAGGAGTGGCAAAGAACAGATCCTCCCTTGGAGCCTCTGCAGACAGTGCAGCCCTGCTGACACCTTGATTTCTGATTTCTGGCTTCTGGAACTGTGGTAGAATAAGCTTCTGTTGTTTTAAGCCACCCAGTTTATGATAATTTGTTATGGAAGCCCCAGGAAGGAAATACAGATTTCTAGTGAAACATGTGAGTGGATCCTGGGCCACCATTTCTTGAATGCTGCTGGCCAGGCACCCAGCTTCCTAGGAAGTGGGTAGCAATTTCCACAAGGGGTTCTGTCAGATCTCAGTTTTTAACCAAGGGCCCTGGTTTCAGTATGGAAAACCTCCTGTTTCCTATTCCAAAAGTTTTTAATCTGGTGAAAGGCGAGGGGCCCAATTGCTCCAGGATAGTGTTAAGGACAATCTGGACTGGACCTCATGATTCTGGTGAGCTACTGGGTAGTAGTCCAGGGAGAGGAAAGTAATTTGTATAAGAAGAGGCTGGGAATGGGAAACTTGATTTTTATTACCTTGAGATGTCCTCTTCTACTGAAATGAATGCTTCTGGTTAAACTCTATATGCATGTAAATTTCAGTCTTTTCCAACCCAATAGGAGACTGGTTGCCTAATAAGTGGGAATTAGGGGGTCTATAAGCTATAATGGTTTGGCTTCTGTTGCTTCACAAGAGGTGGAATTCTTGCTAATAATAGAAGACTGGCAACACGCCTCGATGATATTTTCAGAAGAGTACATATATAAAGAGCTCATCAACAGGAATCAGGTAAGATGACTTCTTAACAGTACTCACAAGGCTCACAACTGGGGGGTGGTTTTAATGCAGGAAGAGTGTAATTTTAACAGCTGCATCTCTTGCTTCTGAGAGCGGTTTTGCAGATGTGTTACCTATTGTGCGGCACAAAAGGTGCCAGCATAGTAAGCAGTCATCAATACCGAGTCAGGAGCTGTCTGTTCACATCCTGGAAATATAAGCACATGATAACGGCCTGAATACTTCATCTTGTAGACACAGTGAGATTCATAAAACTGTCTTTTAGCCATTTTAGAGTTGAATCTTTCTCACCCCCCAAAGCACTCCTTCAAAAACTAGCAGGCATTTTACAATTGAGCAGAGAGGCTGATACTTTTAAAACTGCTTTAAGGGGCATAGTAAATGGAAATAGCTGTCTTAACTTCAGACCAACTGGGAATGCAATCTCTATTTTATGTAAAATGAAATGATACCTGGTTAGCTTTATTTTTTAATACTTACCTTTATTATTTTTTTCTGAATTTTATGGATGCTATAGAAATATTCCACTTATAAAATTATATCCCCAGTTTTAAGGTATGCAGAATGATTGTTTAAAGCAATCAGAAACTTTCCAATTCTTAGTTCACTTTTGGCTCAGTTGCCCCTTGCCATCCTCAGCCCCCACTCTGACTAGTAAATAACCTTGTCCAGATATATACTTGTAGTGTGAAATGGAAATTTGAGGCAATTTTCTGGGTACTTGATAAGACCTCATTCTACCCAGGAAATGCTTTGGGCTAATCATCCAAATAGTGGTAACTTCAGTTTTCACCTTTCCAGTTAAGACCATTTGAACTCTACATTTCCCAATTTTCTTTCTATCCTATAAATCAAAAAGTACTTGTTCTACATCTCATTCTCTTGCTCTCTACCTTCCAAGGTGACACCTAGGATTTTTTTGCTAAAAGAATTGCTGGGTTTCATACTTAGCTTCGTGTGTTTGTTTAGGAAGGGAAAAGACTTTTCCTCTGAGATTTAAATTTTTTTTAGTGTACAGTTATCTGTTCGAAGAGACCATGTTCTATATACCCTGATAGCCAGTAAAAGGTACGGGCAATTTTCTCCTTATTGTTTTAAAGTAAAAAACAAAAGAGAAAAAATAAAACTACAACAGTTTAGAAGTTTGTTTCTGAGCTTCCTCAGTCTTTTAATATATTTCTTAGGAAACATGTCTTGGGCTGGAACATAGGCATGAAAGAAATATGCTTCAGTCCCAGCCGAAGCAAATGCCTTCCTCAGAAGCTGTATGTTGGTGAGGGATGGGGAAGCATTTCCTCCTACCTTTAGTGAGAGAGTACAGTGATCCAAGCTGAGAAGAATAAGATAAGGATAATTTCTGCAGCACACGTGGACTGCAGAGAGAAACTCACAACATTTGGAACAGAAGAGAGTTAACTGTGCCTCTAATATAAGGAGAGCTTATATATATTTACTGAAAAGAAAAGACTATGATTTCTTAGTATGGAACTACTGGCTTTTGTTTTCTGGAGATTCAGTTCTCCTGCATTACTTCAATTTTTACATTAGTATGTCCATTTCTCCCCGTCCTCAGAGAGTCATTTGATTTCCAGTACATCCTATAGCAACTCAGTTCTGCGCCATCAACATGGACTGAAAGGCAGGCCTCATACATACCATATTACGCCTCTAGTTGTTGACTTTATTGATGTGGTTGTCTACTTTTATGATCTCACATTCTGAGTTGTATGTGGACCACCTGGCAGAGCTTGGTACTTCTGGCAGAAATTTTTAGGTATAGATTAAATCTCACCTCAGAAAGATCATTTTAAAATCTGATTGACTTGAATTCATGATTTCTTGTGATGGCCTTCCACTGCACAGTGGAAGGTGAATAGTTTAAATTACTTAACCTCGTAAGCCTGTGATGCTCCAGAGAATTCCCAGAAAGCTAGAAATGTTATCCACCACCAGTTCCTTTCAAACTACCTTACCCAGGCCACATCAGAGAGACAAAGTGGGTATAGATAGACTTCACCACATTTAGACCAGGACTTTTTTTGGTCACTAACTTACTTGAGAGCCTGATTAAAGCTATGGATTCTTTCCCAGTCTGTATTATTTTGCACATACAAACAGCGTTTTCTGCGTATTAGCCCTCTGAAACCCATCTATTAACTCCTATGAACAACCCAGGCATTAGATGTTGCATTTCAAAATATAAAATGAAATGAACGGTCCATATTCTATATCTGATGGCTCCAAAAACTGTAAACAGAGAGTGACATATTATCTAAGAGATCTAACTCCTTTAGCTTAATGGACTGAGGGGTGGTAGGGACTTGCCCAAGGACTACTGACTCTTCTTGTTTCATTTACTTACAGCAAAGAAAATGGTTATGGTACATTTAGGAGATATATATTAAATGTAACATTTTGACCAAATACATTTTTGGTGAACAATTTTCTGTTTCTCTTGCTTTAAGAAATATATTGATAAAAATTTCTATTTTCATTGCTGTGACTGATATTTTAATTTACTACTGGATACCATGGACATTAGTGTCATAGAACATAGAGGCTCAGAAGAACAATCTGGGGGCAATGTAAACTGACATTTAGGATTTATTATTTCAATTATTTATCAGTTCAGAAAGTATTTATTGGGGACCCCTATGTGCCAGGCCATGCATGTTGCTGGGAATGTAGTAATGAACAAACCAAATATGACTAGGAATAAACTTTGCATGTCTTCTTTTTTTTTTTTTTAAAGGAATGATTTCTCCCTGGGTGAGACCAGGAGGAGCATATACATATTTTTGCATTTTTATCTTTTAAAAATGTCAGCAGTTGATTTCTGGATTAGGTAAAATGTGCTCTGAAAGAACACTTGGTGAGACTGAAAAAAGGAGGCAAACATGATGAACTTTAATTGCAAAAGCTGTAATGACTGATGGCAGGAATGGAGATTCCTCAGTGCAGGGAATAGTTGAGAGAAACCTACGCTAAAAAGTCAGAGAAGGGAAGCTTTCCTCAAGTCCGGAAAATTACCCTACTGCTTGAATTGTGAGAGAAGCTTACAATCATAATAAGCTATAGGGTTTAGAAGCTTTTTGAAAAACCTGAGGAAAGTCTAGTGAATCAATTATCTCCACAGCCATAAAAGAGCCTTCTCCTTTGTAGACAAAGATGAGAACAGCAATAAAGGCACACGAGGAACCGACACACCAGCTTCCAATCATATGCCTGCCTGGCTTATGGAAAAGGCTGACTGCAGGTGATAAAGCTGTCAAGGTGTAAAGGACACTTGCCAGGACTGGCAAAAGAGACACACGGAGTGCCAGGGCCTCTGGCCTGCTTTACTTTAAAAAGAGGACAGTAATGAAAGGGAAGGAAAAGAAAGATTTAAAGATTGCAAGGAGAACAAAATGTCATCTGTTGTCTTTTTGCGTATGATAAATGCATAACTCGGCAAGCTCTTGTTATTAGCCTTGTTGTTATTGAGAGTAGTTATTTTTTCCCTGATTTCCTCTACCTCTTAGTGTATCGGGAAGCTATATTTTTAGAGGTAAGATGAAAATAAAGTTGTGAATTACAAGTAAAATCAGTGATGAAATTAGATTATAAGCCAAACATTTATTATACATTTCAAAAGCTGCTAACATGTTAGATCGGAATCCTGGGAAGTTTTTAAATAATGAATTATGTCAAAGTAAAATATCTTCCCTTACATTACTTGTAAATTACTATAGTGAGCAGTTTTGTACAGGAACAGGATCACCAATTTGATAGGGGAAGAAATCTAGATGGAGAGATTACAGTAGACCTCTGCCAGCCATGCTTACCCAAGATCTTTTGTGCACCATTTCTAAATTTTGGTAGTTTCTCATATAGTGAATATCATTTTCCCAAGACAGAAACCAAAACCTGTATTTCTCACATTCCCTTTTAGCTGGGGAACAGATATGTGACCTAAGCTTTGTTATTCAAATACACAAGAGTGAGACTTGAACACAGAAATAAGCAACAGGAGATAGTGTCCGGGTGAGGGGATCCCCTGGTCAGCACAGTGGTGAAGGCATCTGGTCTTGTAGGGGCATGTGATGGACCTCCTAGCTCCTTAGTTACCATACTGATCCTTGCTGTGTGGTTTTTCACTTTGAGGCTTAAACTAGCCAGTGTGGATTCTGTTGCTTGCAACCAAGAACATTAGCCAAAAATAAGGGTTAAACAATTGGTTTAAAACTGCCTGTTAAATTAGAAAAAGAATCAGAATTAGAATTAAAACTAAGCTGTCTCATTTGCAAGTTTCAGCTCATAGATAGAGTTAATCTAACACAGGGATTGCAAATTTGTGCCCTTGTTCATCCCACTTAGCTGAGATGTAGCCTTTCATTCAACATGCTAGGCCAGGAGTCAGCAAATCAAATCTGGCCCTCAGCCTATTTTTGTACATAAAGTTTTATTGAGACACAGGCATACCCATTTGTTTGTGTGTTATCTATGATTGCTTTCATACCGTAAGATGGAGTTGAATAGTTGTCATAGAGACCATATATTAATATTACAGCATGCAAAACTTAAAATATTTACTGCTGATTACCCTTTATAGAAAAAATGTGCTGATTATTCATTGGTAGGCAGTCACTAACAATCAGTAGGATCTGGCAGATGAAATGGAAACTATTTGGCATCCCAGGTTTAACATGTCTTGTTAGTCATCCATTACAGCTTTTATTAGCAGTGTTAGCATTCAACACAGTCTCTAACCAGAGAGCTAGTGGAGATGAGGATTGTAGGGACATAAATAAGAGAAGATATCCATACACATGTTAGAGGATATGTACACTACTTATTGCCTTGCTTCTATGTCAGGGATCCCCAAGCAACAGGCCATGGACCAGTAT
This sequence comes from Pan paniscus, assembly GCF_029289425.2. Taxonomy (NCBI): domain Eukaryota; kingdom Metazoa; phylum Chordata; class Mammalia; order Primates; family Hominidae; genus Pan; species Pan paniscus. The sequence goes on along the minus strand of NC_073254.2, from coordinate 119,157,006 downwards.
CAGAGCCAGGACACACAGCAGGAGGTGAGTGGCAGGCAAGGGAATATTACCGCCTGAGCTCCACCCCCGTCAGATCAGCAGTGGCATTAGATTCTCGTAGGAGCGCAAACCCTATTGTGAACTGTGCATGCAAGGGATCTAGGTTGCGTGCTCCTTATGAGAATCTAATGCTTGATGATCTGGGGTGGAACAGTTTAATCCTGAAACCATCCTCTTGTTTCCCCATCTGTGGAAGAATCATCTTCCATGAAACTGGTCCCTGGTGCCCCAAAATGGGGGACTGCTGTTCTATATGACTTTTTATTAAAGTAGATAATTTAGGAAACTGTGCTTTCATACAAAAAGAGCAATCTTGTTTTTTTTCATACAAAAAGGCAATCTTGATTGTTTCTTTTTTTTCCTTTTAGTTTAAATGTATTATTTCTGTAGATGATGAGACTGATAGATTTAAAGTAGAAAGGTAAAAAATAAACCTGATTAAGATTGCTTTCTTCTAAGCTGGCATTTAGTAAATATCTTCAATTGACCCGAACATTGGCCACCCTTAAAAATGATTGATTCAAGTCCATCAGGGACTTGAGGAAAGTCCATAAGCCATAGCTCCAGATCCAGAAGGTCAATATTGTCTTGATACCAACATCTTGACTTTTGATATAGAGTGTTCCAGATAAGAGCAATCTGATTTCTCAAAACTACACGAGAAAGTTACTGAGTTGACTGTATCTCTCGCTGATAACTCCCTTTAGTTGCCTCAACTATGTAGAACTAGCAGTTTCCAGAATCTGATGATTTGTGTAAAGCTTGGAGGTTTTGCACATGCTGCTTGCAACCTCTGTGTGACATGTGCATTCTTCCTTGCCTAATTAACTCATCCTAGTCCTTCGTTACTCAAGCTCAGCACCATCCCTTCCATAAAAATTTCCCTGATCCCCATTCTGTGGGCTTACCTCTGTCGCTGACTCTTCAGTACCATTTTGTGTCTAGTTACATCTCTGTCCCCTCTAGTTGACTATACAGGGGTTGGATTTTTAAAATCTCTGTGTTACCAGCACATACCAGAGTTCTTAGCACACAGTAGGTGTTCAAAATATGTTTATTGAAAGAGATACCTCCTTTATTGTGACCCAGAGTCAGGGCTCTGTGAGACTTTCTTTTGTGGCTTCTTCAGCAAAATATTACAGTGCATTGGGGCTTTTTTCTTGGCTCTCTCAGCTGGTTTGTCTGCTGGTGGGAGTGTAAATTATTCAACCATTGTGGAAAGCAGTGTGGCACTTCTTCAAAGAACTAAAAACAGAACTACAATTAGACTCAGCAATCCCACTGCTGGGTATATATCAAAAGGAATAGAAATCGTTCTATCATAAAGACACATGTACGTGCATGTTCATTGCAGCACTATTCACAATAGCAAAGACATGGAATCAACCTCAATGCCTACCAATGGTAGACTGGATAAAGAAAATGTGGTACATACACACCATGGAATACTATGCAGCCATAAAAATGAATGAGATAATTCCTTTTCTGGAACATTATCCTTAGGAAACTAACACAGAAACAGAAAACCAAATACCACATGTTCTTACTTATAAGTGGGAGCTAAATGATGAGGACACATGGACAAAAGAGAGGACACATGGACAAAAGAGGGGAACAACAGACATTGGGGCCCACTTGAGGGAGGAGAGTGGGAAGATGGAGAGGTTCAGGAGAAAAAAATTGTCTGGTACGATGCTTAGTACCCAGGTGATGAAATAATCTGTGAACCAAACCCCCGAGTCATGAGTTTACCTATAGAACAAACCTGCATGTATACCCCTGAAACTAAAATAAAAGTAAAAATATTAAATAAGTGAAAAGGGAAAAAAGGGAAGAAAATGCACCAAAATGCAATGCCATGCAACTTGAGGTAGTAGGATTCTGGGTGACTTTTTGTTTGTTGTTATGCCTTCTATATTTTCTTTCTAACAATTTTTAAAAATCAACATTTTGACAAATAAAATGTATATATTTATTATACACAACATGATAGTTTGAAATATGTATGCTCTGTGGAATGATTAAATTGAGGTAAATACCACGTGTATAATTTCACATACTTACATTTTTTTGTGGTGAGAACAGGTAAAATCTACTCTCTGATTTTCAAAAATACAATACATTGTTACTAACTATAGTCACCATGTTATACAATAGATCTCTTCAATATATTCCTCTTATCTAACTGAAATTTTTAATCTTTTGACCAACATCTCCCCAGCTCTACCCACTCCCCCCTGCCCTTACCACCCACTCCCCATCGCCAGTCCTTGGTAACCACCATTCTATCTTGCTTCTATGAGCTTAACTTTTTTAGACCCTACATATAAGTGAGATCATGAATATTTGTATTTCTGTTTGACTTATTTCACTTAGCATAATGTCCTCCAGGTTTATCCACTTTTTGCGAATGACAGGGTTTCCTTCTGTTTTAAGGCTGAATAGCATTCTATTGTATATATGAAGTGTCACATTGTATATATATGTATCACATTTTTTTATCCATTCACCCATTGATGGACACTCAAGTTGATTCCATATCTTGGCTATTGTGGATAATGCTGCAGTGAACATGGGAGTACAGACATCCCTTCAACACACTGATTTCATTTCCTTTATATGCATACCCAGTAGCGAGATTACTGAATCATGTGGTAGTTTAAGGTTTAAATTTTTTAGGAGTTTCTATACTGTTTTCCATAATGGCAGCACTAATTTATACTCTCACTAACAGTAAATAAGAGTTCTTTTTTCTTTGCCTCCTTACCAACACTTACTATCCATTCTAATAGGTGAATCTCACTGTGGTTTTAAGTTGTATTTCCCTGATGATTAGTGACGTTGAGCATCTTTTCATATACTTGTTGGCCATTTGTATGTCTTCTTTTGGGAAATGTCAATTCTGGTGCTTTGTCTATATTTTAATTGGGTTATTTGTTTACTTCCTATTGATTTGTAGGAGTTTCTTAGATATTTTCGATATTAACCCCTTATTAAGTATATGGTTTGCAAATATTTTCTCCCATTTTGTTGGTTGTCTCTTCACTCTTGATTGTTTCCTTTGCTATACAGAAGCCTTTTAGTTTGATGTAATTCCGTTTTGTCATAGTATCTTTTTTAACTTCAACTTTTATTTTAGACATAGGGGGTGCATGTGCAGGTTTGTTACACAGGTATGTTGCACCCAAGTAGTGAGCATAGTGCCCAATAGGTAGTTTCTCAAACTATGTCCCCCTCCCTCCCTCCCTCCCTCCCCCTCCATTATAATAGTCTCCAGTGTCTACTGCTCCCATGTTTATGTCCTTATGTGCTTAATGTTTAACTCCCACTTATAAGGGAGAACATGCAGTATTTGATTTTCTGTTCCAGTGTTAGTTTGCTTAGGATTATGGCCTCCATCTCCATCCACGTTCCTGTAAAGAGCATGATTTCTTTCTTTTATATGGCTGTGCCTTCCATATGAAATAAATTTTCTCTATGGGTATTTTAACTTTTACAAGCAAAAAATAGACATTAATAACAGTTGGCTGTGCAACATAGGGAGAGCCTATCTTTACAAACTAAAAATTTAAAAATTAAAATTAGGTGTGTTGGCACGCACCTGTGGTCCTAGTTTAGGAGGCTAAGGTGGAAGGATCTCTTGTGCCTGGGAGATCAAGCCTACAGTGAGCTGTGATTGTGCCCCTGCACTCCAACCTGGGTGACAGAGTGAGGCCATGTCTTAAATAAATAAATAAACTGAATAATGTGTTAAATAGATTAGTTATTATTTATTAGTTATTATAAAATTAAAACCTTTAACAAAACGTTAGCCAGTTTGCATACTCTAAATAAAATATCAGTAAGTAGGAAAAAAAGCAACCTCTGTCTAATTTCATAAAAGCTATATAATGAAACATTAAAATGGTTAGGATGAATATCTGGTCGTATGAGCTTTGATTTGGCCCTGGATTAACTCTAGAGTGGGGTCCTATGCTCAGCTTGCTTTTTCCTCATTTGTCCCAATGAGCACGGATGGCCAGTTTTTGAAATTGTCCTTATTAATAGGTTCTCTATATCCCATAGAAGGAATGCAAATGAAAAAGCTTTCCAGAAGCAGAAAGAGAAAGTCATTTTCACATACACTCAGGAAGGCATTCACTGCATATTTAGACAATGGGAGGGAGTGTATTGTAGCATTTGCAGCCCAGCCATCAGCTACAGGGCTTGCTAGTGAAAACAACCCAAGGCAATAGACAGAGCATTGGTTACTCGAGTGTTAAATTTACCTATGGGCAAACTTAAGACAAAAGACTCAAATGCAAAGCCTTGCTGTTATGAACATAAATATGGAAAACGCTGAAAGGGAAAGCACTGGTGATTCTGACCATGCATTGAGAAAGTGTGTGAACCTGCAATGGCAAGCTTGCAGGCACCCCCAAGATGGCTTGGGGGGGTGCTCTCCTGGCGAGGGGATCGGCTTATATACATGCATGTAATACTGAATTCACCATAAAACCCCCACATCAGAGCACTCAGACAACAGCAACATTGTTAATGGTTTATGTTTACTCCAGAATATTTTTCACACTGTCATGTCACAATTTTTATCATACTGTCAAATGGAGACATTAGTATATGTCTAGTCTTTAGTTCCCAAACAATTAAGGTTCCAGGTTGAGATTTTTAAATTTTTATTTACTCTGTTACCTGATGATTCATGAGCAAGCACATCTGAAAGCACAGATTAAAAATAAGCCCACATCAGGAATTCTTCTAGGTATGCATGGCTAGATTAAGGAGATGTCCAAATTTTTGGTGAAAACTTTTATTTCTCTTTAAGAACAAAACTTTAAATGCATCTGGAAAAGTCACTGGGTTCACAAATAATATCTCCTATATTACAAATAGTTTGGTATATGATTCTGTGATCAAATCAAATAATCTTTTTTATACCTGACCAAAACTACATTGTGGAGTTCGTGTGCTGTTTGTAATCATTATAATCACACGTAACTCTGAACCTTGGAGCATTTGTCACTGTAGCATGGATATGATGATAATGATATGATGATGGTGATGGTAGGAAACGTAGGGCTTGAGGAGGTATTTCAGATGGGATCCTTCAGAAGCAAGTATCAGTTTTTAATAAATCAGTTTTTAAGTAAACCAGATAGTTGAAAGCACGTGCCTCTCTTTACCTCCAATATCACAGCTCTCTGGTGATTCATCTCAAAAACACAGGTTGGGTGAAGTGCCATCAACTCTGATCAGTTCATTTTAACCTCAGGTCTGTTACTCAGCCTTGTTGAGGCATCAAAACTTTAATATTTTCTTCTGTCAAATCCCGACAAAAGATAGAATACTCTCGTACTGAGATGTGATTAAATTGTCTCTCCTCAGGAAAACCCTGCATTAAAAAATCTAAACGCTTTTTCCTCTCAAGGGGAAAGGACGATGGCCCTTTCTCATTAAGGTAACATTTTCACCTCAGAAGCTGGGAGGGAGCCTTGATGTAATTTGATGGATAACAGCATTTATCTTTTGGAAGTTTTCTGTATCATCACTTGCATTACTTAAAGCCACCAAACTGCCCTGCTTGTTAGTATTTTGAACCCTCTGCAACTGCAAAATGCTCACTCTTCACAGTATTTGTGGAGGGTCTTCCCTATTATCATTTTCCAGATGAGAAAATGAAAACTCAAGGGATTAAGTAACTTCCTCAGATTTAGACAACATCTGCCTATGCAGAGTGGATAGGAGGATAGATGGAGAAGCAAATGTCCTCAGAGTAGACCACAGATCTGATGGATGCAGGACATTGCCCTCTCTACTCCTCTGGTCTCCCCTCTTCCCTCCCTGCTCCTTTTCTCACTGGGTCCTATTCCATGAATTGCGTGGTCATTGACTCAACTTTCCCCTCCTCAACATCTTACTCTGCTTGTATGAATGAGAACTTAGAGAGCTGGGGACTGTCGACAAGTCTCTGCTGGACCTTGTGTAGTTTACAACCCATGGTCAGAGTATCTTGGGCAGAAGTTGACCACTCTTTTATTTCCCAGCACTGGATTTGAGCTGGGTATCCAGCAAGAAGGTACTTCATGCTATTTTTAAAAATTTCTTTTTTTTTTAATTTAAAAATTTTGAAGGTACACAGTAGGTGTAATTATATTTACAGGGTACATGAGACATTTTGACACAGGCATATAATACATGATAATCACATCATGGGGAATGAGATATCCATCATCTCAAGCGTTTATTCTTCATATTATAAATAATCCAATTACATTTTTCTAATTATTTTAAAGGTACAATTAAGTTATTGTTGACTATAGTCACCCTGCTGAGCTATCAAATAGTAAGTCTTATTCATTCTTCTTTTTTTTTCATGCTGTTTCTTATTTGCTTGGTTATTTTTGGCTCAATTAGGGTAACATTAATAAGGTAGCTTTGGGGTAGCCATTCTCTATTGAGGATCTTTGTGCCCATTTCTCTGTAGATGCCATTCATTAATCTCATTCATTCAATTTTTTTTCTCACTCACCAAGTACCATGTATCAAGCACTTTCCCAGGCACTGGGGATACAGTGGCCCAGAAGAATAAGAGTACTATGCTCATGGAGCACATTCTAGAGAGAGAGAGAGAGAGAGAGAGACAAACAATGACCAAGGAAACAAATAACAAGATAAGTTTACCTGAAGGAATAATGAGGGAAAGAAATGGGAACTTGACAGAGAGTATCTTAGGAAAATGACTCTTTAGAGTCATCTGAAAAGGCCACTCTAAGGTGTTGATGTTTGCACTGATCCCTGACAAAAAGGAAAGACTCAGTTGTTCCAGGACCTAAAGAAAGACCATACTAGGTTATGGAAACAGGAGAATGCTCAGAGGTGGGGACAAGTTTGACTTATTCAAGGCAAGGAAAAGGAGCCTGAGTGGCTGGAGCAAAGTGAGTGATGGATGTGGTAAGCACATGCATCATGGGGCAGGGTTAGATCTTATCAGGCTTTGTTGACAACAATGATTCCCAGTCAGAACTCACTGGTACAGTCGTACTGGTTGTTTACAGTGAGCATCCATTTGATTGGTCAATGCTTTGTGTTAGCTGTTTTGGTGCTTACTCTGGTTACAGGTCATGGCAAGGATTATTCTACTGTAAAAGCATGTATTTCAGTATTTCCTGTGAATCTTCCCAGGGTATCACATTAGGTGAGTTTTCAAGAGCTGAGGAGCTTGGCTCCTGGAAAGGCAACAATTTTACCCCTGTTGCCCCTGTTCTTGTTCTGACCTTCCTGTTTATCCAGAATCATTCTAAGACACTTGCATTTCCCTTGGCAGCCCATGCAGCACTTAACCTCCACCATGCAAATTAGTATTAATCTATCAAGGATTCCAGGCCAGCCTGTTTTTGTCCCCATTAACCTCTGGCTAGCCCTACACTACTCCAATAAAAATAACTCCATTTCCTAATCAATGGTCACTTCCCGATGGAAATCATAATTATGGTTATGCAGCATTCAGTTAGCATACACGGCTTTTTATAACTGTGATTGATAGGAGTGAGGCAATGGGACTGAGTGGGTCGCATGCCCAGTTGTTTTGCTCATCTTATTTTCTGGGTTACATAGTGTGCATATACTTTATTATCCAAATAGGGGCACTTCCGAGAGTGAACAAAGATGCTATTAATAATTATACTATGAAAACGGACATGAACTGGGGTGGGCAGTCACCGTAGGGGTTCAGTATTTGATACCACACACAGTTATTATGTTTTATAGGATTTGTCGTACAATGATGAGTTATATGAATGAAGAACCTTCATTCTTTCTTGCTCCTTATATTACCATCAAGTATGTTAATTCCATTTATCTTCTGGGTCTAAAGATAAAGTAACAGAATGACCTTTCCAACGGACTTTTTTTTTTTTTTTTTTTGAGACAGGGTCTCACTCTGTTGCCTGGGGTGGAGTGCAGTGGTGCTATCATAACTCACTGCAGCCTCAGCCTCCTAGGCTCAAGCAATCCTACCAACTCAGCCCTCCTAGGAGTTGGGAGGAGCTGGGACTATAGGCAAGCGCCACTATGCCCAGCTAATTTTTGTATTTTTAGTAGAGATGGAGTTTCACCATGTTGCCCAGGCTGGTCTGGAATTCCTGGGCTCAAGTGATCTGCCCACTTTGGCCTCCCACAGTGCTGGGACTATAGGTGTGAACCACCGTGCCCAGCCCAGACTGTCTTTTACTTGTGCCCTATGCCAAGCTTAAGGAGCTAAGCCAAAGCCTGTAAACTCAGTACTGCCCTGAAGCTCCAGTTGGCTAGCAAAGTGACTTAAGACAGCTTTAAGAGATGTCTTAAAGCTGTTTGCTTCCCTTGCCCCATGTTTACATCTCTGCCTGAGGAAAGCACCTCTGAAACGGAAGAGTTGGAGCTGGGGTGCACAAAATTTGCTTGATGATCTCTGGTTAGACCACCTGCTAGTGACAATGAAGGTGGAAAAGAAGTTGTTCTCAAAACAGAAAATAAATTGCCACAGTAAGAACCTGTCCTATATGCTAATAAGAAATGGACTGTCGTGAGGGAAAAGAATGAATGAAGTGAACCCAAATTATTGCTATTAGCATTATGGGAAATAAAAATATGTAATCTTGAATATTCTCAGTTGGCAAGAATAATTCTTTATTATTCTTTAATTTATTAGAAAATCTTTTAAAAGAGTCTTGGCTGAATGCTTGCTTGCTCATTTGTTTAAAGAGGACGCCACTTTTGGATAAATTTAACATTGTACCCTGTCCTCCCTCCCCAATCCATATTTAAGCTAAACTTCATTAGTCAAATTAAAGATGTTCTTCAGATACTGAATCCCAATGCATCTGTTCAGAAGAGATTCTTTTGATTGGGATGATGTTCTTGAAGATGCAAATTAATCCCAAACAGAACCTGATGGTTCATGTTTTCTGAGAACAATTTGTCTTCTTTAACATGAGAAACTGACCAGAGCATGCTGTGCAGAGAATATTTAGTTAAATAATTTAGACTAACAAAGTATCTTATAACACTCTTCCCCACTAGGGTTTTAGTAAGACATGTCAACAGGCTGAGATGTTGTTGACATTTACAGGGTAGCTCACCTAATTCTCCAATGATTCATCTCCTCCCTTCTCCCTGTCCACTGCTGTTTCCTACCCTTTCCCACTGTTCTTTGCACCTGCAAAAAAGGAGCCTTTTCCCTTTTTGGGACTGCTGTCCCTGCAGACCCCTGTTTTGTGTGCTCATTCAGTGCAGCTCAGTGTGGAAGCAAATATTTTTAGGAAAGGAATAAATAAAACAGGGATGGGGGTGTGGTTTGAGTCTATGGAAAAATAACAAATTACCCAGTGTGAATCCTGTGGATGTATGTTTAAGGATGCTTGACCTTAGAAGTGTTTCACCATCGAGACCAGTGCCGTCCCATTAAAATATGATGTGAGCCAAATGTGTAATGTAAAATTTTCTGATATCTACGTTAAAAAATACAGGTGAAATTAATTTTAATAATTTATTTTATTTAACCCTATATATGCAAAATATTATCTCAACATATAGTCAATATGAAAAGTATTAATGAAAACATTTTTTCCCTATACTAAGTCTTTGGAATCTGAAGCATATTTCAATCCAGACCAGCCACCTTTCACACATTCAATAGCCACTTGTGGCTGTGGCTACCGCAGTGGACAGGACAGTGCAGATCTAGGCCATTGTTACAGTGAAGTCAGTGAACAGATGCTACTCCATGAGCTATTTGCCATAGGTCCACAATGAGATAAGTTCTGAAATTAAGAAGACATGTTTAAAAACTTTTATTTTAGGTTCTGGGGTACATGTGCAGGTTTGTTATATAGATAAATTGTGTGTCATGGGGGTTTGGTGTACAGATTATTTCATCACCCAGGTAATAAGCATAGTACCCAATAGGTAGTTTTTCAGTTTGATACGGCCGTGATATCCAGGCATGGGATCAATTAAAACTTTTAAAATTTCAATAGCTTTAGGGATACAAGTGGTTTTTGGTTACATGGATAAATTGTATAGTGGTGAAGTCTGGGATTTTAGTGTACCCATCACCCAAGTAGCATATATTGTGCCCAATCAGTAGTTTTTCATCCCTCAACCCTGTCTCACACTTCCCTGCTATGAGTTGCCAGTGGCCATTATATCACTCTGTATGCCTTTGTGTACTCATAGTTTAGCTCCCACTTATAAGTGAGAAAATGTGGTATTTGGTTTTCCATTCCTGAATTATTTCACTTGGGATAATGGCCTCCAGTTCCACCCAAATTGCTGTAAAAGACATTATTTCATTCTTTTTTTATGGCTGAGTAGTATTTCATGGTATATATCTATATCTAAATCTATATCACTTTTTTTTATCTACTCATTGGTTGATGGGCACTTACATTGATTCTATATCTTTGCAATTGTGAATTGTACTGCAGTAAACATATACATGCAAGTGTCTTTTTGGTATAATGACTTCTTTTATTTGGGTAGAAACCCAGTAGTGGGATTGCTGGATCGAATGGTATACCTACTTTTAGTTCTTTAAGAAATCTCCGGCCGGGCATGGTGGCTCACACCTGTAATCCCAGCACTTTGGGAGGCCGAGGCGGGCAGATCACGAGGTCAGGAGATAGAGACCATCCTGTCTAACATGGTGAAACCCAGTCTCTACTAAAAATACAAAAACAAAATTAGCCAGGTGAGGTGGCGGGCATCTGTAGTCCCAGCTACTCGGGAGGCTGAGGCAGGAGAATGGTGTGAACCCAGGAGGCGGAGCTTGCAGTGAGCCGAGATTGCGCCACTGCACTCCGGCCTGGGTGACAGAGCGAGACTCCATCTCAAAAAAAAAAAAAAAAATCTCCATACTGTTTTCCATAGAGGTTGTATTAATTTACCTTTCCACCAGCAATGTATAAGCGTTGCCTTTTCACCACATCCATGTCAATGTCTATTGTTTTTTGACTTTTTAATAATGGCCATTCTGGCTGGGGTAAGGTATCTCCTTGTGGTTTTAATTGGTATTTCCCTCATGATTAGTGATGTTGAGCATTTTTTTCATATCTTTGTTGGCCATTTGTATATGTTCCTTTGAGAAATATCTGTTCATGTCATTTGCCTACTTTTTAATTGGATTATTTATTTTTTTCTTGTGGATTTGAATTCCTTGTAGATTCTGGATAATAGTCCTTTGTTGGATGCATGGTTTGCAAATATTTTCTCCCATTCTACAGGTTGTCTGTTTACTCTGGTGATTATTTATTTTGCTCTGCAGAAGCTTTTTAGTTTAATTAGGTCTCATTTATTTATTTTTGTTTTGTTGCATTTGCTTTTGGGGTCTTAGTCATAAATTCTTTACCTAGGCCAATGTCCAGATGAGTTTTTCCTAGCTTTTCTTCTAGAATTTTTATGGTTTCAGGTCTTAGATTTAAGTCTTTAATCTATCTGAGTTAATTTTTGTATATGGTGAATTAGGGATCCAGGTTCATTCTACATATGACTATCCAATTTTCCCAGTATCTTTTAGTGAATAGGCTGTCATCTCCCCAGAATATGTTTTTGTCTCTTTTGTCAAAGATCAGTTTGTTTTAAGTATTTTGCTTTATTTCTGGGTTCTCTATTATGTTCCATTGGTCTGTGTGTCTACTTTTATATCAGTAAAGCATGGGATATTTAAAAAATAATTTGCTCTTGTTGTATTTTAAGGATATTAGTCTGCAATTGATTAGGATGGAGAGCTGACTCTTCCTCACAGATAGCTTGAGAAACCCTGCCCTAGACCTTCCCTCCTCCCAGCCTTGCATTTCTCAATCTCAGGTTAGCTGGGCAATCTGCAGAGATGGATCCATTGCAAAGGACTAGGACACCTCATTGTGGAGCTGTGGCTTTATTCTACATCTTATCTTCCCAATGTTTCATGATATTTCACTGTTGGCCACCTCTTTTTTTCTTAAAATGTTCTCGCTCTAAGATTATTGGTTCTCTTAGATGATTTTTTCATCTTCCTCCCACCTTCTAATCCACATTCACCAGGGAATAGTACGGTTGGAAGTGAGCTAATTTGGGAACAGTAATTTGTCTTGAGCGTAGGATGGTGAGAGTGGGAAGCTAGGGGAAAGGTCGGCAGGGAGAGGAGCAGCGCATATGGAATTCAGATGAGAGGCGGATAGAGCTCACATAAAGGCAGCAGTCAGGTGGTGCAGAGGAGAGGAAAGGACCAGGTTGAAAAATGATTAGGAGGGAGACAATAGCAGGAGGCAGTCTTGTATATGGTGAGAGATAGGGATCCAGTTTCATTTTTCACTCCCATTCACACTGCCATACTGTAGGATGTGAGGAGGGGAAACAGCTGATTCTGATCAGCTCCTAGGCTTGAGTAATGGGATTCTAGGGAGAATAAAATTCACCTAGATGTCTCTCTAGCCCCTGAAAGTTAAAGTCAACCTATCTAAAATGAACCCCTTTCATCTTCCTCTCCCAGCTCCTTCCTCTCACCCCCAACTCCTCCTCCTGACTGCCATTCTGTGAGCAGGATCACCATTTTTCCAGTCATCTAGGCTCAAAACCTAGGGTCAGCTCTACCTCCTTTCCTCTTCTATGTGCCATCTTTTGGGAAGTCCTATAGAGCCTATTTCCATAGACTCACTCTCTGCCAGGCTCTCATTTCCATTCATATTCCTTAGCAACCAGCTAGACCAGACTTATTACCTCTAGCTAGGCTCCTGCAATGTTCTCCTCATGTGGCTTCTCCTCAACAGCCTCTCTGTGCTCTATGCCACCTTGCATCCCTGCCAAATCAGCTTACAACACAGCTTCAAGCGCATCTTCCCTCTCTCAGATCCTCAATATCCCACATTGTCTACTAATGCTAGCTAGTCTCCTTCCTGAGAATTCAGGGCCCTCCATGATCTGGTTCTAGTAGATGCTTTAAGGCTCACCTTCTGCCCTGTGTTATTGAGCTCTCTGCATGTGGGGCTCTGTGCTAGGTCCTAACTGCATGAGAGACCATGGAGGGAAGGCAAGGGTCACTGGAGCACACAATAAGGGATTTTAGCCCTACTCAGGAGTCTGATTAGGTTGAATCCCAAAACAGTTTTAGGAATTACACAGAAAGGCCTAGGACATTTGAAAGAATGAGAGTCAGGCTTTTCTTGCCTAGAAGAAAAGCTAGTGTCTGAATCACAGAGGAAAGGGACAAGTTAAAAATGGTAGAGAGGGCACAAGGCAACTAGCTTAAGAATGTGGGACTTAATTCTACGGGCAGCGGAAAACCATGGAAAGGTTTTAAGCAGGAGTGTGGAATGATCAGATTTGCCTTTTAAGAAGTTCTCTCTAGCTGCTGTATGCATTTGCTATTGGTTACCTTTTTTTTTTCCCAAAAGCTTTCTTTCACTAAAAATTTTAACCGTACATTAATTTGTTTAAATCTCCAGGTAAGTTGGGAATTCCAACACTTATTTTTCAAAAGGCAATTTCATATAACAGCCCTCTTGCTTGCCCTCTGTTCTTTAGGACACAATCTGGGAAATGCTGACTTAAATAATTTCCTCTGTCTGGGATGCCTCTTTGCCCATTTTCCTGTTGAATTCCAGCCCATCTTGCCAGACCTTGATCCAAGCCATGTTTCTAGTCCTGGCTCAGATGTCAAACCTAGAGTCAGCTTTCTTCATCCCTAAGCCAAGGTTTCTTTCAGATCTTAAAATGCTACCATTCTAGGCTATCAGAAACTTCTGTCTTTTTTGAACCCCTATAGTGCCTGGTTGATAAATGTCTTGGGCACTCATCAGACTACCTTGTCTTTGAGCAGATGTATGCGTGTGTCTTCATTCCCCTTTGAAGGCAAGGTTTAGAGATTATTAGTTTCTATGTCTTTCTCACATTCCCCATGTCTTTTCCTAATGTTGGGAAAGTGCCTTGTCCAGAGGAGAAGCTTGATTGATGTTTCATTAATTCTCATCCTTTTAGAAGCCACACTCACACTATTCTAGGCCACTTATAAATGCAGCTCCTTTGTATCTTTGGCAGCACTGCAGCCCTCCCAGCTTTGTCTGGGCATCTGTCAGGGTTCCCTGCCTGCAGGTGTGCTGGAAGGAAGACAACCAGGGAGAGCTCTCCCATACTCAGTGCTCAGTTCACTAGGATCCAGAAAGCCCTGGCACCCTCCTCTCACCCACAGTATCCTTTTCTCCCCCAGATGGAAGCTCTGGAATGCTTCCTTCAGGGACTTCTGGAAAGCACAGATCAAGCCAGGCACTGAAGTGTGCATTCATGTCTCCTCTTAGTGCTCTCTCAGTTTCCCAGTTGGTGAGCCGGGGAAGCAAAGGTCTGTTTCCTGTTGTGTCTATGGTGTTTTCTCAGCCTGCACCTAAGAATAGGTTTTCTTTGGTCTGAAGGGCATGGCAGCTGTGTTTCCCCTTTTGTGACAATGTGTGTGTGGTGAAGGCAAGTGGGGAGTAATGGCTTTTGTCAGGAGTTTGTCCTCCCCCACGTCACTGTCAGCTCGCCTTGCTGGGGCTTGTTCCCCTCACTCCTTGTGGGAAGGACTGTCAAAGGATGTCAAGATGAATTCGCTGCTCCTACTTGCACCTTTTCTTTCTCTCTCTCTCTCGCCCCCTCTTCTCTTTTGATTCTGTCTTGATGTCATCTCTTCAAAGTATACTACCTGTAAAATATTGATTCACAGCAGGCTGCATCTGCCAGGATCAGATTTCTCCTCTTCTGGCAGCAGTAATAAACTACCACAGACACAGCAGACCTGGTGCCAGCTTCATCGCCGCCTCACACACACATCCGTCTGTCTTTTGCCTGACTCTACATAATGAAACAGCATCCAGGGACATTTCAGAAGTACGGAGACCAAGTAGCAAACCAGTGGGGACATAAAAGAGCCAGGGGTGCCTGCAAACAAAGGATGTAACAGGTCTCACCCCAAGCAGCAGATGAATCAGAAGCTCCCTCATTTCCTGATGGCAACTGGAAAAATAGGAAAGGAAACAGAGCCCCCAGTTAACTGCCAACAGTGTAATCGCAGTGGTCCTCCGCTTCCTTTTCTTCCTCCTTTCCCTCAGTCATCTTGAGCCACTTTGTAGAATAGTACCTTGAAGCATTCATAACTCATGAGCCCTGCCGGGCATATCATACCTAGAGGAAGAGCTTATGTAATAGGGGGGACATGAATTTTGTTTGCATAGGAACCAGAGAATCAATAGAGTCTCAGGGTGATAAAGAGCTTGGACTCTGGAGCCAGAGCTGGGTCGGGTACATGGCTTTGCCACTTACCATCCATGTGACTTAGGGCAGGTCACTAAACATACCTATGTCTCAGTTTCCTTGTTGGTATAATGGCTTGCTAGTATGACGAAGTGAATTTATAGTCATAAGGCATTTAGAATACTGCTTGGCACATAGCACTATTAAAATGCTTACTAAATAGACACATACAATTTCCCTGATGGCAGTCAAAAGTCCTGGTTAATGGTAACAGTGTGGACATTCCTCTTCCTTTTTGGGGGATTGAAACTAATCCTCATGGAAGTGCTCCTGGGCAGATAGGCAGCTGGGACATGAGTAACCCTTGGAGGAGCCCAAATATTCTCCTCCTGCCTTGTTTGCAAATGTGCGCTGTTCAAAGGTGTCCCACTCTCAGAGAAGGTGACTCTTTATTCAGAAGCTCAGCAGTTGTGGGAAGAGTTTTCTGAACCTCAGTGGTGTGTGTCTCTATCATTCACATGCTGGCTGGAAGAGGAAAGTATTAAAAAGAGAAGCGGCCATCCGAAATCAGTAAATCCGTCATCAGAGATGACAGCTGTGGGTTTGCATTCTTGTTTTACTGCGACTTTGAGCAAGTTGGTGAAGGTGGCGGTGGCATCCAGCTCTGGCCTGTGAAGAGTTAGGATTTTCGACTGTGTTAAGCTACTGAAGGGACCCTACCACTTAGCACCCTCCGGGGAGCCTTCCCTTTTGCAGTAGAGGGAAATTTACCCCTTGTGACCAACTGTTAAGCTTCCTTTGAAGCCTCTTTTAATTCAGACTTGGTTCAGCTCATGATGGCTTCAGAGTCAGGGGGGAAAACATTTACGATATGACAAACTAGCAACCTGTATTTTTTACGTACTCTTAGAGAAATCATGGGTCTTTTATACTCGTGTTCTTTTGCTTTTTGTTGGGAGAGATGTCCTTTGAGACCCATCAGTTCCTCACTTTATATTCTTTCTCCTCTTCAAGCCTCAAAGCCTCCCTGCACAGTAGCAGGCTTCCCTTTGGTGAGGCAGGCTGGAGGAAGTTTCATCTGAAGCCTGCCAGAGTCAATGGTCTGTGGTCGAAAGGGGGACTGCTGAGTCAAGTGAAGCAGACGTCCCTTCACCATGGGGTTTCATTTCTTCAGAATGAGGAGGCTTATTTTCATTCCCCCAAAGGCCTTAAAGGACACTATGATCTCATGGGCTTCGTGTGGGCCCAATGTGCCCAGTTTCTCACCTCGATCGACATGCTCCATAGAACTGTCTTGTTCTTCTTTTTGCAGGGGTCCTAAATTATTATTTCTGTCTTTTCACATTTACAGCAGGAAGTTAGCACTGTGCAAAGAATCTCTGGATATCCAATGGTGGGATTGTGGGAGACTTCAGACTATCTGAACACAAAGAGTAATAAATGAGGTGTCAGCAGGAAGACATAAGGGCTAAATCTTGAACCAGAGCCAAGCTCTGCAAAGGCATATGGAGATTGACTGTCCCCTATACAGAGGGGAGATTAAGGGGGTGCTATTTGGAAACCATGTGTAGGAGCACAGTGGCATGATTAACTACCTAGGCCTGGAGCTCAGTTCTGCAATTGTATGGCCTTAGGCAAAATGACTTTACCTCTCTGTGTCTCCAGATCCTCATCTTCAAAATGGGGTGTTATGAGGATGGAACGGGATAATTCATATAAAGTGCTTAGTACAGAGACTGGCACATAGTAAGACTCAGATTAGTGTTAGCAGCCTGTTTTTATAAAAAAGTATTGTAGAGTAAGAATTCCTGAAGATATAATCCCTTGAGACCACCATGGAAAATCCATGGAAAAGAGCTCTTTTAAAAGCCAATTAATAAATAATTCAAAATTTACCCTTGGTTTTTATTCATCAAGCAAAATTGTCTGCATTCTTCTTTCTAGTTACAGTCTCTAGCAAGCAGTAAGCATTCAATAAATACCTATTGAATAAACGAATAGCAGTCTTACAGGTGCACCTGTGAGCTCAGTGATCATCAGTAGCTTAAGAAAATTTACCATCAGGTCCACTAATTACAACTTTATTGTTCCTTTCAATTACAAAGAATCTTTCTGTTGTTTACTTTGTTCTTTTACACCTTTGGGGGTTGGGAATCTGTGTTAATTTGCATGACTGTGTTAACCTAAACCATGTCATCAAGTGTTTCCTGTGCATTCATTTAACTAATATAGAATCTTCCATATTTCACTAAGCGGTGCAGTTTAGTCACTACCATTATGATCTGAAAAAGAACAAAATAGACTAGAACAATATAGTGTTATAAGTGTTCAGACAGATATAACTAGAAGCTTCAATGGAAATACAAGGGAAGAGAGCTTTATCCACCTTGTGACTGTGTGTGTGGGGATGGAAGGAATTCAGAGACAGAGTCTTGCTCTTGGCATCCACGTGGGAGTGCAATGGCGTGATCTCCGCTCACTGCAACCTCTGCCTCCCAGGTTCAAGTGATTCTCCTGCCTTAGCCTCCTAAGTAGCTGAGACCACAGGTGTGCACCACCACGCCTGGCTAATTTTTTGTGCTTTTTAGTAGAGATGGGGTTTCACCAGGTTGGCCAGACTGATCTTGAACTCCTGACCTCAGGTGATCCACCCGCCTTGGCCTCCCAAAGTGCTGCAATTATAGGCATGAGCCACCGCACCTGGCCGAGTCTCTTTAACTTTTAGAAGCAATCTGGTTCTGTGATTTTCTTACTGGAATGTCAGCGAAAATTTGGAAAGCAGAGTGATGGGGAAAAATGAGTCTTTTATGACTAACTGAAGTTCTAGCTTCTGGTGGCAGGAATTAACCAAAGAAGGTAAAGATATTGTGTAGGGCATTTTTCTCATAGCTTCTATTTTGAGAGAAACAGAGAGAGTGCTTTATTTTATACTGACTGACTAATATCTGTCAAAGAACAATGCCAAGAGTTAAATAAAAATATCACTCGATCTCTTTTATTAATAACATCGAGATAGGACACAGAGTGCTTGCCATATTACTTAGGAAATTGCTCAGATAACAAAAGCCCTTTTACTTCATTAGTAAGCGTGGACAAGGGTATTTGAGTCACAGGGAAGCTAGTTCAGGTAATGGCCCAGCATCTGCAATGGTAAAAAGAAATGACGAAGGATTGGAAAGCAAAGGGAAAACTCATCTGAAGAAGAGAGAGAATCAGTAATGTTAGCTAGCATGTTTACTGGTCTGTAAAATGAGGGGTTGGGGGCTGGAATTAGTCCAAGGTTCTTGCCAGCTTTGGCACATCGTGGTCCTATGGATCCACGATGGAGCAGACAGGTGATAGAGGCAACTGCCTGGCTTATCAATTAAAACTTAACTATGCTTTTCTTTCCAAGAATTGAAGGCTCCATAAACAATGTTCCAACTTACAGGAACTTTTAACATTGATCATAAAAATATAACAAAATACAGGCGAAAATGACAGACAACAAAAGAAATGCCATACCATCAAACTTGAACACATATGCCATTTTCTCTGGGACTGAGATATTTTAAAAGTGTATTAAATCTTTGGGATATTGAATAACATTTAGTATGCCATTTCTTGTTGTACTAAAGAGTATCCACTAAAAGAGTGGATAATTTTTCTGGAAACTTCAATAACTTATAGTCATGGTGCAGCTTTGGTAATGAAAAACGGCTTCAAAGTGAAAAATAAGATAAGTACATGTCATGGTTCCTGAAAATCATTATGTTCAGTTGAACACTTTGAAAGAGAGAGATGTTCACCTAATTCTGTGTTTCCCACCCATAGCGTGACACTGGAAAGTGATCACCCAATTGTGAACCTCATTACCCAGCCCCTTGCCTCTTGCTAGGATCGTGTGACTATTCTTGCCAGTGGACTATTAGTGGGAGGGAACATACATCATTTATTGGCCTAGAATGTAAGAATAGAATATGGCTTCATCACAGTCTGTACTCTTTTGACCAGATGTAGAGGACTCAGCAGCCCTAGGAGATGGCAGAACCCTAGGATGGACGAAGCCTGAATCCGTCGGCTTGAAGAAAATCTGCCCATCTACCAGAAACCCTGCATAGTGCTGGTAAATGAAAAAGAAAGAAACTTCTATTGAACTTTTGAGGGTTTATTTGCTATAACAATCACCCGATTGATGTAGATGCCAAATCCCTGTCTTGTACAAGACGGTAAATTAGATCATTAGAGAGAAACACATACTATGACTTATGAATGATGGAGGCTATTGGAAAACCTGACATTTCTTGTGGCCTATTTTTTTTTTTTTTTTTTTTTTGAGGCGGAGTCTCACTCTGTCACCCAGCTTGGAGTGCAGTGCAGTGATCTTGGCTCACCGCACGCTCCGCCTCCCGGGTTCACGCCATTCTCCTGCCTCAGCCTCCCCAGTAGCTGGGACTACAGGCGCTCGCCACCTCGCCCGGCTAATTTTTTCGTATTTTTAGTAGAGACGGGGTTTTACCATGTTAATCAGGATGGTCTCAATCTCCTGACCTCGTGATCCGCCCACCTCGGACTGCCAAAGTGCTGGGATTACAGGCGTGAGCCACCTTGCCGGGCCCCTGTGGCCTATTAAGAAAGAGGAATCAGTAATCCTTTTTTTGTGGTGGTAAGCTCTTATAAAATGACTGGGGTGCTTCAGTTTTCTTCTTGTCTAAGTCAGTGTGGGACATTTTGCTTCTGCCATTCAGAAACATCGAAGTGTTGTTTTTTTGTTTGTTTGTTTGTTTGTTTTTGAGTTGGAGTCTCTGTCACCCAGGCTGGAGTGCAGTGGCACAATCTTAGCTCACTGCAACCTCTGCCTCCCGGGTTCAAGCAATTCTTCTGACTCAGCCTCCAGAGTAGCTGGGACTACAGGCACGCGCCACCACACCTAAGTTTTTTGTATTTTTAGTAGAGAAGGGGTTTTGCCATGTTGGCCAGGCTGGCTCTTGAACTCAAGTTATCTGCCCACCTTGGTCTCCCAAAGTGCTGGGATTACAGGTGTGAGCTACTGTGCCTGGCCAAAGAGTTGTTTCTTAATGATTGCCAGCTTGATTTCAGAGAGAGACACAAGTTTCTGACTTTTGTTTGGCTGTACTTGATGAAAAGGGGTAAGTATGACTGGTACATAGTGGGCCAAAAAAAAAAAAAAAAAAGGTTAATACCCAGGAAATATAAAATGCCATTCATTTTTATACTTCATAAAACTAAAAAATGAGCCATAGGATATTCAACTGTCAATAAACACATTACATGTTTTGTTATTGCTAGTGTTACAAAAACACAATGGACCAAATAACATGTGCAATAGATATACCTGCTAGTCAAAGGAATTTTCTGTTAAGACCAAATCTCCCCCTTTTGATTGGTACTCACTATTCTTTACAGCTGCTTGCAGCCAGTACACTCTAAAGACTGAGCTAAAATAAACCCAGTGGACAAACATTCTCATGAATCTTAAAGGCAGAAGTCTATATTCTTGTGAAGTTATATAAACAGCACTATTTTAAAAATTAGTAGAAAATCGATCATAACTAATGGGCATGGGAAAATTGATCACTATGAAAAAATTTGTGTGGTAAAACAGTTAAATTAGTGTGACGAAAAGATGGAGGAAAAAGGCAGTTACAGCCAGGATTGTTATAGTCTTGTCAATATATTAAATATACCAGCTAGTTTGAACAAAACTAATAATATCTCTCCTAAGGCATAGATGAATGTTTCCAGACACATCTGTGCTCAGAACACATCAATGAGCCCTACTCTGTTTCTCTGGGATGACTTTTTTTCTATGTAATTTAGAGAAAGACTTCATCAGTCAATGCCTGCTTCACTCAACTTCTTGTTTGTGTGAAAAAGATTAACTATGAAATCATTATTTTTTGAAAGTCTCTAGAGCAACTCAGTACACATTATAGTAGACTCTTAAAATTTTATTTTCATTTTCTTTCTTAAAAATTGGGGATATTTAGAAATAAGTGTCACCAAGGCCAGGACTAGGGGGAGGGGGTAAAGTGCTGAGGATGCAAAATTAAAGGAATAGTTCACTCTCGCCCTGCATGTGCATGCCCCGGAGGGTGGGCTCCTCTTTAAATCTGGCACCCTAGACCCTTCACACACCTCATCCTAGTACCATTCCTGAGTTCCACAGATAAACTAGTGTGAAAGGTGCACATCTGAGGTGTACAGAGCAACCTGTAATTGCTCAAACTGAGTTTCTGTCTAGGTTTGGGTATTTGTTAGTAACTTCCTAATGAGAAATGCAGGAAAATCAGCTGCAATGTCAAGGTGAGTTCCTGCTGAGCAAATGACACCAGGGAATAAAAGCTCCTCTTTTGGTCTTTGCTTGAATAATAATAATAATAAAAAAGATCTATAATTGGATTTCCTTAAAGACTCAGAGAACTAACATCTTTATAACTTTTCAGATTGAAAGGTAGTCCTTTTGAATTCTATTAACTTTGCAGCCTACGTTTTTTAGAAAGTAAGATTATGTCGCTTCTGAAGGAAACCAGGAACAATGAACTGAGCAATATTTGCATTCGCAAGTTATTCTGTGTTGGCAGATTGTCATCTTTTGTAGAAATGTCGCAATTTTTCAAAAGGACCACTTTGAAGATGAAGAATTATATTTAATCATTTTTGGGGGTTGTTAACAAAAAAGTCATTTTGAATGCCCACTTTGACAATCAAAGATCTCATTGCCCTCTAGTATGGAGCAGCCCACTTCAGGTAACCACACTGCAACCAAGGGCACCATCCCCCTCTCATCTTTAACTCTGGGAGAACAATAGTCCCCATTGACATCTCTGCCACTTAGGTTTCTAAAGTGTTCCTTTTAGCAGAGAAGTGAGAACTTGGATATCTAGGAAATTTTAGTAGCCAGACATTTAAAGAAATAGCAGCTAATAGTTATAGTAGAAAGAGTAGTTTGCAAACTTCATGGACAGACCAGAATATTTTGCTTTTATAATCTTATAATCTCCTATCTTAGTTTAAAATCCTAAGCCTCAGTGACCTGTTAGAGGTGAGAAATAGTTGACTGTACTTGGTCACTCATGAGAAAACAAAGTCTCTGAAAAAGCTGCTCTTAGTACTTACAGAAGTTTCAAGGAATCAAGATTGACAGACTGAGATTTCATCTTTAGAAAACTAGATTTTCACATCATATGAAAGATGGTGGCTGTTTTCATACCTATGTAATTAGACATAGCAATTTTGTAGTCTAGGAAGGGCTGAGCAGGCAATCCTAAATGCAACTGCTATATTGAATACATGACGTCTAGGATAGGATAAAATCCTACTCCGTGTTTGCTTCTCCTGCTCCTTTAAAATTTAGGCTATGGGGAGAATCTTCAACTGCCCTTGGATGGAAGACCCCATAATTTTTATACTCAGTCTCAGGTAAAAGATTGGTATATGAGCACTTTAAGTAAAAACAAAGTTTTGATTCAGAAATTAGAGTTTCCGGCACAAATATTAAACTATTGCTTTAATCCTTTTTTAAAGCTAAGACTTACTTATTTCCTGAACCCCCACTCCCATGCTAAGACCTATAGTTAACTTACTTCATTCCCCATTGACTAGCTGCTTTTCATTTGCACTACGGTCAAAACTAGGGGACAGAAGAGAGGTGAGGGGAGAGGGTAGTTTCCTGGTTCTTCAGAGTCCCATCACAGGGGGCTTCTCTCCTGGGGTTCCTTTACAGGGGTAAAGTGGCTGTAACCTCTTCTGGGCTCCGGGGCAGTGGTGGGTCATCTCCAGTCTCTTCCTTTTGGAGTGTAGGACCCAAGAGAGTCTTGCTCCCTCGTGGCTCTCCTTCAGGCTCTCTTGCTGCAGGCCGACCCAGGGAACTGCTCACCCTGCCACCATGTCATGTATGGCAGGCAAGGCTCTCCATGGCTCTTTTGCAGGGAATACTCTCATTAGGCCTGAGGTGAAGGGTTGTACCCCCACTGCAAGGGATCCTCATCCAAAAGGTAGTTAATAGACAATAGCTCTCTCCAAAAGAATCTCTTCACAAAGTCCTCTGTCCCTTCTTTCCAGCATTGGCCCCTCTGTGTCCTGTGTATCATAACCTCTCTCACACTCACATTAGGAACTCCTGCATTAGTGCCACTGTCAAAACTGAGGCCAGAGGAGCCCCATGTTAACATCAGGCTATGTAATGAAGTGGAATCATTGAGAGATTTTTTATTAAACAAACATAGTTTAATAAAACTTCTAGTGATTTAATGATCTTTGTTGGCTTAATATATTTGGTAACAATTCTTCACTGAAGCCTGCCTTGTCCCAGATATGGTACAGCTCACATTCAGTGGGATTATCCATCTGTAGTGTACCAATCCTCACTGATGTCCTTTCACACAAACATCCACTCACTCATCCTCTCAAGTGCAGAGACGCTTGCTCCCTATTCAACTGGGCCTAGCCAGGACACGGGTATTCCTTCCCAGTCTTCCCCTGGCTGATTTTAGGCAACTGTGCCCAGCTCTTCAAAAAAAAAAAAAAAATAGAGGTGCTTTCTAAATGTCTGTTTGTTTTAAATGGCAACAGATACATTTCTTTATTGTACACTACATTAAATCTGTAATTCACATAAAACGACTTCATAACCTATTGGACTAATACCCTTTCTTCCTTGACACACATCCACAACATCCAAACCTGGCCCTTCCTTTTATCCTTTTTTTTTTTTATTTTTTGAGACAGTCTCGCTGTGTCACCATGCTGGAGTGCAGTGCTGTGATCTCAGCTCACTGCAACCTCCGCCTCCCAGGTTCTCCTGCCTCAGCCTCCCAAGTAGCTGGGACTACAGGCGCACACCACCACACCCAGCTAATTTTTGTATTTTTAGTAGAGACGGGGTTTCACCATGTTGGCCACGATGGTCTCGATCTCTTGACCTTGTGATCCACCCGCCTTAGCCTCCCAAAGTGCTGAGATTACAGGTGTGAGCCACCACTCCTGGCCCCTTCACCCTCTTTCTTCTTGTTCACACCCCCACCTCACCCTCTACACATACATGGACATGTAATTTAGCCTCCCCAGGAAGGGGTCTTGTCAAGCATTAGGAACATAAATACCAAGGGTAGATCACCAAAAGCTGCCACACACAGGCCTAGAAAAGCAACTCAATTTTGCCCTGGCCCCGCTGCAGGCTTCCTCCCCTTCTGGTGGTCTGTGAGTATCTTGGACCTTCAGAAGGAACTCAGGTGTGTGGCACAAAAGCATTATAATCTTGGAAGCCTGGTAGGACTATATCAATAGCCAACACCTTTCGGTGTATGTTCCTCCTTTCTTCCCTTAGTTTTGGAGCAATATGTTGCAAGGCAGGACTCAGGGAGTGTGTTGGGGCTGAGAGAAGAAACTGGAAGTTGGCTGTTCCAAGAGTGTTCTTGAATGGAGATATTCAGCCTGCAGTTAGGGTTTCTTGCTAAGTTGTTCCTCTCATTTCAGCAGAGTGGGAAGTTGATATGCACCGCAAAGACACAAGAAGAGAAGGAAGCCTAAGCATAGAAGAAAATTTTAAACAAAATAGAATTCACCATGTAAGTATTCAGATCACATGTATTTTGTGCATGAAACCTTTAATGAGGGCAAAAATCTTACTTAAGCAAAATATTTGCCTTGAAAGGAAAGGATGAACAACCTAAATGGAGCAATTCCCTGTAAAATTTCTGTTCTTTACTATAGACAATTCAACTCAACTGATTTTACTGAATATCTTCTTGATGCTGTCCATGGAGACATCAATTTAAACAGGATCCAAGCCTTGCCTTCCAGGAGCTTATAGTAAGAAAGATATTAACTGGTATTTGGTAGTTAACCAGTTATTGCTTTAAATCAAAATTGATTTCTGGACTAGTAATGAAAGTACCAGTTTTCTATCATGTGACGATCATCACAAATCATCATGAAGATCATGATATTTCTAATGTTCTTAATTCCTCCTACTCAACAACCCAAAGGATGTTTAATAGCACAATGGCGTCTAAAACCAAAAGCCGTATAGTCTACTCTTTTATTCATGAGACAGGACTAAAAATTTACCTGAGAATGTACATGTTCCCTCTTGGCAGGTGCTCTTTTCTACTATTATCTTCTAATTCTAACAGGATGCTTTCTGTTTCTGTGATTTAAATAAAAGTTATTTCTTAAATTGCATCCTGAGGGCTTATTCCTTCACTTACTTGGTGAACCTAGTTTCATGGCCTATCATGCAACTTCATTATCCATTCTATAACTGAGCTTATTGCTTTGCACTCTCAAGCTTGTCAATCTTGTAGATTAGGTATAGACCAAATTCATCTTTTCTCCAGTATGCAGTGTTTTACAATGAGCTAGCACCTTGTATTCCAGTTAAGTGAGACTGTTATTGTCTCGTGCTTTTTTACCTCCGTGCTCTTTCTCTTTCCTCCTTCTTTTCTTTTCTTTCTTTTTTTTTTAAAATCATGTTTCCACTAGAAACTTTTGCTACTTGATTATCTTAAAAAGTCATGTTATGCAATCACCCAATCCTGTTTAAAACAGCACTCAGGCTGGTTATGTAGATGATCTTGGATTAGCCCTTGTTGCACAGGGTTGATTTACCACTGGATTCCTTGGAATCCACTTTCGTCGGTCTCAGAATTCTGCAACTGATTGTAGGGCTTCTAGAAGATTATCCATCAGACCAGTCTCATCACCCCCTCTGTTTATGTCAATGAATTGTTTCTTTTTCTTCTGGTATTCTAACTTTTCTTGTTCGGCTTTCTCTTTTTCAAGCTTTGCCTTCCTAGTCTTCTCTTCCATTTCTCTTCTCTTACTGTTTTCTTTCACTGCTTCTAAAAACAAAGTTCAGAAGTTACTGAGATCACCAAGTTGTGTTTGTCATTGATGCTGTTTGCTGCATTTGGTTGTCTGTCTCATTTTGGGTATGTAGTAAAATTGTTCCTCCCTTTCGCTGAGCTCAAGCATGATTATGGGACAATTTTAATTTACAAAATGTGAGTGGAAGTGACATGTGTCACTTTCATATATAAACTTTATGAGTTGACATATGCTTTGCTACAGTCTTTTCCCTCTGCCATGCGACCAGTGATATTTCAGATAGTGACTGATCCATCAACCTGGATTGCAGGTAAGAATGATGATGATGTGGAATTGAGCCCCCAGTCAGTCTGCAAAAGATGTGTAATACGAACAAAAAGTAAATCTTTGTTTTGAAGCCATTGAGAGTATAAAGTTACTTGTTATTACAGCAAAACCTAATATATTCTAACTGATAATGCTCATACATGATGCTTATGTCTCTTTTTATTCAATTCACCTTAAAAATGTGTATCAATATTCAATCCAGTTGAGCATTCAGATGACTGCAGCACCAGCCAATATCTGACTGCAACCCCAAGAGGGACTCCAAGGGAGAGCTAAGAAGGAAAGCAAGTCTTTTTGTCACCTATTTTCTCAATGGCCATGGAAATTCTTCTTAAAGTAGTCACTTATACATAAGGAATGTGTGCAAGTCAGAGGTGAATAAGACACACCTTCCTTGGCCTACTTCTTAAAAGGTGGTGTGATGGTTAGTTTTAGGTGGCAACTTGACTGGATTAAAGGATACCCAGATAGCTGGTAAAGCATTATTCCTGTATGTGTCTGTGAGGATGTTTGCAAAAGTGACTGGCATTTGAATCATTGGACTAAGTAAGGAGGACACACCCCCTACCCAGTGTGGATAGGCACTATCCAATCAGCTAAGGACCCAGATAGAACAAAAAGGCAGAGGAAAGGCTAATTCTCTCTCTTTTGGAGCTGGGACATCCTTCTTCTCCTGCTCTTGAACATCAGAACTTCAGATTCTCTGGCCTTTGAACTCCGGGACTTACACAGTTGTTCCCCAGGTTCTCAGGCCTTTGGCCTGGGCTGAGAATTACACCATTGGGTTCCTTGGTTCTGAGGCCTTTGGACTTGGACTGAGCCACACTACCAGCCTCTCAGGTTCTGCAGCCTGCAGATGGCCTGTTGTGGGATTTCTCAGCCCCCATAATCACATGAGCAAATTTCTCTAATAAACCTCTTGTCATCTCTCTCTCTTTCTGTCCATATCCTACCAGTTCTGTGTCTCTGGAGAACCCTGACTAATATAGCTGGTATTCCCAAGGTTCTGCCCATGACCCTTTCCTTTTCTCTTTAATTCTCCCTGGAAAGTCTCATACTGCATTATGATTTCAACCACAAAATATATGTCTATGACTCCTGTATTTATATTTCTAGTCTTAGGGAGACCAGCCTGCCTAGCTGAGCCTTTCCTAATTTTCTGACCTACAATATCATGAACAAAATAAAATGGTGATTTTAAGCCACTAAGTTTTGGCTGACTTTTCCACTAACTTTTTTGGTGCAAACTTACATTTGAAGTCATTCACTTTGGAGTAATTTGTTATACAGTGATAGTAACCACAGCAGTGAATTCCTTTTACTGCTCCTCTTGATCCTTCTCCCATTAGACTGCAACCCAGAGGCTGACAGCCTCCTTTGTCCTTATCCCACCGCCCTTTACCCAGGGACCCCATCCTGGTCTTGACCACAGAGTCCCCATACTTGCTAAGATTATGATTCAGAATAGTCTAGACGACCTCTCAAGTGTGGATGAATCTAATCAGTCCTTTGTGTTTTCAGAGCTGTTCTTAGTAGTGATGTGCAATTTTGCTTTCCTTTTCAGGCTATTCATATGAAAAAAGGAGGGGTATTGGTATAGGGCAGACTCTATATGTTCTTTTTCCAACTTTTCCTTGACTCTGATGATAAAAAGCTTCTTTAGAAAAGGTTATAAGAATCCACATACTTGCTTCAGATTTAGGAACATGGCAGCATGCCATTGTTGTGGATAGATTAGTTTGACTTGGCAAAGTATCAATGCTGGTAAATAGTAGGAAATGATGTTGTCTGGATAGGCTGGGGCCAGGATGTGAAGGACTGTGAATGCCAGACTAAGGCACTTCAGCTTCATCCTGTGTGTGGTGGGGAGACATAATTTTCTAAATATATGAAGCCATGATTATGAAAATGCAGAACCAGACTTAGTGTGCTGGGTGGGGCAGATTCTAAGGGCAACAACACTGGGGTCATGAGACTATTGCAGTAGTCTAGGTATCAAGAGAGAGGTGAAGGGAATCTGCAGTAATACCTGGCAACAGGATGGAGACGGAGGCACAAATGTGAGGGACACCCAGAAGGACTAAGAGGCCCTTTTGGTCACCCACATTAATATATGGGCAGGCAGTGGTAGAGAAGAGACCCAGCATGACACCTCCTCAGTATATATAATTATTCATACAACTATTTGTGCAGTGTGTACCATGTGCTGAGAGCTTTATATAGATATTTGTAGCAACCCTTACAATCATCTTGGATGCAGGTACTTTCAATACTGCCATTTTATGGAAGAAGCAACTGAGGCATAGAGCTTAATGGCTGAAATTATACAGCTAATAAGCAGTTCAGCCAGGATTTGAACCCAGGCGATTCACCTTCAGAGTTGACGGTTTTCTCCAATATTCTCTATTTCCTCTATTTATTTTCAGAACTCCCAGTCTTTTTTATTTTAGTCTGATCACACAAGTAGGGCTTAATAAAACATTATTTGAAGCTGAACCTCATTTTTCAATTGCTAAATAAATGGCCATCCTTCCCTGACCAAGGAAATAAATCAATTGTATTCTAGGTCTATGGAAACATTTTCTGAAATAGGGTCTGTGTGGGTCAGCCAAGAACATATTAAGTGCTATAACAATATCATTACCAACTCTTCCACCACTGTGATTCTGTATTGCTAGATATTTGCAACAATAATTGCTCTATAAATTTGTATGGGAAATTTGCTCAAGAAAGAGAGGGAGAGGGAGAGAGGGGGAGAGGGGGAGAGGGAAAGAGGGGGAGAGGGAGAGAGAGACTCAAAAGATGTGGCTTCCGTAGAGTTTTTAATATGTAGTGCAAACTTACATTTCAAGGTGACCTATTCCAATAACAGAAATATAGAAACATCATTCATGAAAAAGATGATCAAAAGTATGACTACAGTCAGAAACAACCTGAAAACTACATTGTTAAATATAATATAATGAATTACATTTCTATTGTTTCCTGAAATTTGTGAGATGCAATCCAATAAACGAAAGCACCTTAGTGATTAAAATGTATGTTTTGTTGGGCGTGGAAACAGGAAAGAAATGAATTTTGGAAATGATTATTACTGCCTTACATATGCATGTTGCCTTTGCTGCAGGGACCTTCCCACACTTCAAGAATGACTTATCAAACATGCATTAATCCACCCAACATCCACAGAGAATAAATGAGAGATAAACACTGTTTATCAGTAAGTTTTTGTTCTCTTGCAAAAAAAGAAGCCCAACCTTGGCAACTAAAAGGGTATAGAATTGCTGTGACAATCTCTGTAAGCTCATTGACTGTGGATGCAGTTATAACCTCTGAACTGAACATGCCAGATTCAACGGGCATTTAGACAAACTGGGAGGTGGGGGGAGTGAGCCTGCCTGATTTCTTCCCCCCCACCCTCCTTCCCTCCTTCCCTCCCTCTGTCTCTCCCTCCCACCATCTTTCCCTCCCTCCGTTTCTCCCTCCCATTCTCTCTCCTTTCCTCCTTCCCTCCTTTCATTTCCTTTGTTCCCCCTCCTTCTTTCCTTCCATCTTTTCCTCCCTCCCATTCTTTCTCTCTTACTCCTTCCCTTCCTCCCTTCCTTCCTTTTTTCTTCCTCTCTCTCTCTCTTTCCGTCTATCCCTTTCTCTTTCTCCCCACCTCCCTTCTTTCCTTTGAAATTTTCTGAAATGATTCAAATTCTGACAAAGCATTGAAAGGAAACCTAGTTCTTACTTTTTCTCTCTTTCCTTCCTTTTTACTTCATATGAAAACACAATTTTCTCATAGTAGTTCCTGATTTACATTTCTGCTCCATTGGTGGATTTCTCCCTTGGCGTTCAGCAGCATCTCACTCCTAATAACTATTTATAGCCTCCCAGGGTTTCTGTGGCCCTAAGTATCACCGTTGAATTTATCAGAGTTCTTGCCTATCCTGATTGCTTAGGCGCACCTGCTGTGGGATTTATAGCCTTGAAAATAAGTACCAAACACCTAGTGGCTTCTATACTTTTTAAAAAACCCCCAGTGTTTAGAGATTAGGTTGCTTCCCACCTTTTTCCCCCTTAGGAGGTCCACAGTAGCTGTTTCTATATGATGTTGAATCATCCAGGTGAAAAGTGAAAATTCTGTCAGGCTCCCGTTCTCAGCTGTAGTTTAATGCAAGAGACATTAGTGTGGTTGTCACAATGAAAACAAGATTGGGAGGAGGTGGAGCTAGATCTCTGCCTCCCGGGTCCTCATGTCTCTCATCCAGAATTACTGGGTCCCTTTATCGCAATATCAACACTGCGCGACTGAAAGAAGTGCTGTCAGCTTTTGAGACCAAACTATAGGTACTAATGTCCTCTGTCCCCAAATCTGCTCCTCCTCACTCTGCTGCATACAGTTGGTCCTACCATATACCCCTTTATAGTCCTTTGCACAAAGGCTATTTGTTATGTGGATTTACCCCTTTACCATTCACAGATAATGAAGAATGAGAATTATCTCAGCTAAAGACCACCTGCATGTCTATGTTTGGCTGTATCTAAGAGCAAGGAAAACAATGAAGAATCAGAAGAAATTTCTGATGAAAGATGATGGATACATTGTCCATTCTAGGATGGTCTGCACCATTTCTAATGTGAAGAAGTGGGGTAATGAATGGATTAAGCTCCCAGGCCAAGCTAGTGAGTGGGGCTAATGTGACAACTTGATGGTTTCAGAAACACCAATGAGACCAACCCTGCTCTTCCTCATGCCCCCAGGACCATTAACTCTGGGCGTGGTCAGGTGGTGTGGCTAGAATAGTTTGGGAGGAACTTACTTCCATTTATCATCTGTGTTCCCTTTCAAAGGAAACACAAGCCTGCCCGGTCTTATTCATAGGACCAAGAGGAAGTCTCTATCATTTTTCCTCTTGAGCTGATATAAGCCCAGAATAGGGTCTCTTCATTATAAGCTGGGCTGTCAAAAGTACTTGATATGATAGCCCCTGCCTTTGAAAGGAGGACCCTCAAGCAACATGACTAGGTTGTAATCTGGTGATTGCCTCCTGTGATTCAGACCTAATGTGGGCCTCCTATTATATTCAAGTTGATATGACTTAGCCTGCTACCCATTTCTTCCTTATTTATGTTTGTTTTAAATAGTAAATCTTGAGGTGCTTTCTGTCTTATTGGCCTCCCAGTCCTGGAGACACCATCATATTTCTCTGGGCATGTTCTTGCTATTTTGAGTGTAGACTTTAGGCTCAGGCCACTGCATTGATCACTAGAGGGCCAGCCTTATTCCTGGCACCTGGAGAATAAGAAGCTTGTCAGTGCTGCCTGGTGCAACAGTGGAAGTACCCTGACTCTATAGCCAACAGCTCACCACAAGCTGGGATCCCTTTGTTTCTAGTTTCTAGAGAAACTTTGTCTTCCCCACTGTTTACTCTTTCCTTGGCTCAATATAGTCTCTATAGTCTTCTTAATGTTTTCTGTGTATTCTGCTTTGCTTCTGAATTTTGCCTACTTAAGCTTGTCTATAATACTCAGTGTAACCTATACTTGACTCTTGCTACCCAAGCTAACACTTTCCACCACCCCAAGCTCTTACCTTCCACTTTGCTTTTCTTGAGCTGTCCTGGCTCATTGTATTGATCCAATGTTCTGCATATAAACTCTTTTCTCCTATTTCTGGACTCCACACACTTTGATGCTGATGTACTCTTTCTCCACATCTAGCAACCTCCATAGTATTTGTATCACTTGTTAATCATCATCAAAAGATGCTTGCACCTTCACATGGAAGCATAAATAATTGTGTGTGAAGTGTAGCTTCTTCACGGGTCTTGTAAAATGTGTTAGCACCAACACAGAGTTAAGCAACCATGCTCATCATACCAGTGGAAATTATCTAGCAATTGGCTATTAGATACTTTTATTCTTGGTATTTTAACTGCAAATTTGGTGCTGTAAAGTCATAGACACAGTCAACAAGAACCTACCCAAAGCTGGTTGCCTGGTTCACTTTTGCCTTGTGGACTAGACAATGACATCTAAATGACACCAAGAAGAAGAAAATGCTGTGCTTTGGACTCATAAAAAGTAATTTACAATGATTTAACTTCTTATTTCTGTTCCAGTTGCAGTCATATTTCTAAGATGATAGATCTCTGTGTTTCATCTTCTTAGGTGGTAAGCCCCTATACTCTGGCTTTGTCTCCCCTGTCTTGAATACTTTTCCTGAAAGATCTGAGACATAGGAAAAAGTAGTCATCATAAGCCTCCTACTCATTTAGAAAGAGTTTATAAGGAGTGACATGGAGGGCTTTTGGTGTTTCCGTTAATCCCTTCATCACTTTTTCTGCCATTTACAGGCAGGGTGAAAGGCTGGCAAGTGTCCCAACACCCATGTGGACACCAACATGTGGTCTGGAAGTTGGTCTCTTTAGGGAAGGGGAGCTGCAATAGGATGACCTCTTTCAACAGCCCCTGCTATACTCTGAGCTGTCTGCCACTCTTCTGCTGCCTTTTTCCCCTCTTAGGACCACTGAAGGGATGGAAGAGTCGAAGAGCCTCATTGATGCCACCAACTGGTGGATGGTGACAGAAGTGCCACCCTTGCCAAATCATGGGCATGGCTGTCTTATACCCAGATCAAGTCAAATACATATGCAGGAGAGAAGGGAAGTTTGAAGAATTTTAAGAAAAAAATCTGAAAATTTAACTAGATACGTGAATTTACACACACACATCTGTTCCCACTTCCTGGAATGAGCTTCCCTCTCCTCCTTATCCTGCAGCTCTCAGCTGAATGCCACTTTCCCATGGAAGCTTCCCTCATCCAAGCCAAAGTCCCTGATTTCAGGCTCCCATTGTGCCTCATTCCTCTTTTTAGTAGCACTAGTCACAACTGCAATTTTATATTTGCTTGTGCGTTTATTTGCTTAATGCTCCTTTCCCCAGTAGACTGTAAACTTCATGAGGCCAGGAATAAGTCTACTTCAGACTACCATGAACTAGCTCCTAGCATGGTACTTGGCACATGCTAGGTGCACAACACACATTTGTTGACAGATTTAATGTAATTGGTTTGGGTATATCTTACCCAAAGAAACTGGAATAGAAATCTTTCTGCTGGGTCTTTATTGGGAATGGCACCAATAAGTGAAATGTGCAGATTATATGATGGGTTCTGGCTTCAAGCAAGACTAACAGACCTTGGATTTGGGGATCTTTCTGTGCAGCTGCTCTGTCTACATGTGACTAAATTCACTGATGCTGCTAATTTTGATGATTTCATTGCTTTTTTTGTGGAGGGGGAGTTTAAATTGATCAAATGATCATTTTGGCTTCAGCTAACCATAGTAAACTTTAATTAGTTCCCGGTATCCTCTGAGCCTCCTGGGATATTTCAACAGAATGATTAGGCTATTTGGAAATAACTTCTAACATTTCACATCTATTATGTTTTAAAAAGTCAGGAAGGTTGGAATATTTTTTGATCTATGTGGAAGACAGGTAACATGACACTTTGAACTTTCTGCTCTCTCCGGCCGTTCATTCCTTTTGCTCTTTCTCTCTTCCCCTAAACCTTTCTGCCAAACACATCACACCTCCCTTTTGCAATGCCCGATTCCTGCTCTGTCCTTGAAAGCGTTCTTTGATCTTTCTTCTTTTTGTCAGCATCTCATTTTGATAGAGTTGCTCAATGAATTACTGCGTAACTGCTCTTATCAGAGTTTGAAATTATATCCCTAGAGATCTTTGTAGTTTTCTGGTTTCAATGAATATTCAAGTACTTGTCCAAGAAGTCTCTTTCCCACTGCTGACTAGTTTACATTTTTGTCTTATATAAGAACTCAATTCCAATTACACATGGCTGTACATTCATATATACACAGACACATATAGTGTAATTATTAGTGAGAAGGACACTATTCAGCTGTTGTCTATTAGCTTCATTTACTGATTGACAGAGTCTAAATTCATATATTCAGATTTCAATACAGTGGATGAGCTACTTCAAAAGGTGATGATTGCCTCATATTCATTCAGTAGATATTTATTGAGCACTCCTTAGGTATTAGGCACTTGTTAGTCACTGGAAGTATAATGTTGATCAGATATGATAAATGTCCATGCTATGCTTATAGGGTAATCAGAGAGAGAGAGTTTAATTCAATAATTACACTAGTAAATATAAAATTGTACCGATAAGGGCTATAAAGTAGAGGTAAGAGTGGTGCCCTGAAAAATCTGTAAGACAGGATTTTAATCTATCCAGGGATGTAAGAAATGGCTTCTCTGTAGAAATGATGGTTGAGGTAATCTGAAAGAAGAGTAGTTACTGAGTAGGGGTGCAAGGTGGGAATATGTTGTGAAAGGAGAGAAGGGCATGTGCAAAGGCTTGAGGCTGGAAGGAAATGTAATACATCTGAGGCCTGAACAACTGGATAGAAAAAGAAAAAAAAATGCAGAGTATTGAATGCTTCAGAGAGCCACCAAGGAAGCCAGGATTTGCAGGATCAAGATCCAAGAGAGAAGGAAGGCATACTCAATGAGCCTCAGTCTTGCATCCACTTTTTACCTTTAAGCATTTGCTGGTCCAAGAAATGGAGAAGAGAGGCTATACAGAATGTGGTGACCCGAAGCTTTATGCAGTTTCACTGGGCTTAAAACATCAAAGTTGTGGTTTACAGTTGCCAAGGTAGCTAAGATTTGAGAAGCCAGAGAAGAGGCAACCACAGAGAAATGATCTGGAAATTCCTCATGCATTTTTCTCCTTGAGGTATTTGCTGAATTCTACGTTATGAAGATGTAAAGAGAGATTCCGAGACCTAGTCAAAAAGCAGCATCTGGGAAGCTAAAGAGCTGAGCAGAGATGTGGGTAGTCTCCTGGGTCTAGGGAAACAAATCTTAGGATTCAGAGCCCACCAGATGGAGGGAGACTGGTAAACAATCCAGGCTCTCAGTTGAGACTGCAATCAGGGCTAGACCCCAAGAGTAAATACACCCTAAAAGCAAGACTAAACCAGAAATACAGCTCTAACAAGGCTTGAAACTCCACTTAGACTGGATCGAGGTGGTCTGTCCATACTCTATTTACCTCTCAGGAAAAAATTAAGTCCTTTATGAAAAAAGACACTATCTAGAACCTCTTGGCTTTAAACACATATTGTCCAGGATTCAACAAAAAGTTCTAGGCGTGCCAAGAAACTAGACCAAATGTCCCAAAACAGAAAAAAACATAGAGACCTATCAGTGATCCAGATATTAAAATAATCAGAGACTTTAAAATAGCTATAATTAATATGTTCAAGAAAGAACAGATGAAGAATTTCACAAGAGAATGGAAATATATTTTTTAAAAATCATGTTGACAACTAAAAAATGAAAAAAGTGAATAACTCGATAGGTGTGTTAGTTCAGATCCTCCTAGAATCTGACACCAAGACAGTAATAGACATGCAGGAGGTTTTCGGGGAAAAACACCTTTACAGGAGGGTGGAGAGAGCAGCAGGAGAAGGTAGAAAGAAGATTCAAGTCACAGTGCAGGTCTGATTCTCAGGGAAGGAGAGAGGAGGATTGACATAGTTTCAGAATTCAGCAGTGTTCCAAGAAAGTTTTGGCCAGGCTGATGGGGAGTTTTTAAGTCAAAGTTGCCCACTGAAGAATTCTTGCATTTTTCTGGAACTGGCCTGCTTTAGTAACCCACCGTGTGCAGTCACTGGCTCACAGGACGTGTGGCCTCTGTGTGAACACAGTGGTAGATCTGGAGGTGCAGCAGCTGGGGCCATTGTCAGTTATGACTCCCACAACAGGAGATCTGACTGGTGTGTTTTCATGGCCACTTCATTCACCCTTTGTGTCACACAGATCTACTTTCCTTATGGGTTTAGGGAGCCACTCCTCCGTGGTCCCAAAAGCCTCTTTTCCTGGGGGAAAAATTAGAAATGGGTTTAGTAGGATAAACTGCAGACTTCGTTGCCGTTTTTGGTCTTGGGGTGCAACTGGTACTCATCCTAACCCTTCCACCCTACCCATTCTAAAACTTACCCTTGCCCTCAGCTATCACCTTGGCAAGTCCTGGGGGCTTCATATCCCCCAGGTATATGTATAGTGTTTATAAAGTCTACAGTAGTGTGCAGTAATGTTATTGGCCTTCACATTCACTTAGCATTCACTCACTGACTCACCCAGAGCAACTCTGAGTACTGCAAGCTCCTTTCATAGTAAGTGCCCTGTACAGGTATACCATTTTAATCTTTCATACTGTATTTTTACTGCACATTTTCTATGTTTTGATGCACAAATACTTACCATTGTGTTATAATTGCTACAATATTCAGTCTAGTAACATGCTGTACAGGTTTGCAGCGTAGCAGCAATAGGCTATACCATTTTACCTAGGTTCGTAGTAAGCTATACCATCTAGGTTTGTGTAAGTACACTTTATGATGTTCATACCATGATGAAATTGCCTAACAACACATTTTTCAGAATGTGTCCTCATTTTTAAGTGACACATGGCTATACTCTCTGAATGTGGCAGTAATGAAGCTGTATACATTTTCACATATGGAGTCAACCCATGCATAAACCAAGTTTGTACCTTCTTTTCCACTTGATGACATAGGAACTCCCACGTGGCTCTACATGTAAGCTGAGGGATGGGTGCTGGGCAATAGAGATGGGTGACATAAGGGTCTGAACTACTTGCTCTTGCAGCTTACTCCTGTGCTCTAATCTGGGGCTTGATCTTGGATATTCCATTTTAATCTTATGACAGATTGCTGCTGGGCCCATCCAAATTTATAACTTGGTGGGCATGATAAAACCTAACTGATAATTAGCAGTTTAGACACATGCTCAGTTGGTACCTCATTGTTAAGCATCTGTCTCTATCAAGACAGAACAGAAGCTGTCTCCCTAAGTGTGGAATATTGCCTCCAGAGCCCAGAAAGGCCCACCAGGTGCTGTGTTTCCTTGTCTGTGGTAGGAAACACAAGATTCAGTAATTTGTCTTTTATTTTGTAGATGATTTTCTGGCTTACTTCTGAACCCCTGAAAACTAGATTCCTAAAAACCTCACTGAAGTAGTAGTTCCCTGAATCTTTCCAGAATTTACCTTCTTGTGTTAAAAAAATTAATTAGGAGGCCACTAGGCTGAGGTTGATCTAGCATTTTAAGTTCCTGCATAATCGAACGGAAGCTTGACGTAAACCATAAAACGAAACTAGAGACTTTACCAATCAGAAACCACCAACTAATGTCTGATGAAGTTCTTTCCATACTAATCAATCAAATATATTTTCTTTGTGTTACTGTTACATCAGCCTATGAAATCTCACTGCTTTCAGTAGTGAGCTAGCAGTAGTCTGCAGTCATTCTCCAGGATGCATTTAGCTTCTGCTTTGCCCAGACAGGTAAGTTAAATGGACATACAATAGGGACCATCAGCCCTGCATGCTTTAATTCTTTCATGGTGATACTAAGCTGCCATCCCACCTAAGAAGAGATATTGTTTTTGACTTACTGTCTTGACTGCTCCGAGTGTGGTCTCAGGTATTTCCATATGGCCATCCTCACTATAATACCTCCCGCCACACAAACCATGAACTCAATATTTGGGGCTACCTCAACACCAAGTATATTAATTCCAAGTATAAGCTTGGATACTGGGCAATGATGATTCAGTGGTCTGCAAACCCAGTGGGCCCATTGGGAACTGAATTTAACCAGGACTCCCTTTATTTTCTGGTCCTTATGTCCCCTGGATTAATAGGGAGGCCATGATGATAATTACTTTGGATCTCTGGGTCTCAACGTCAACCAAATGTAATAATCCTCAAAGCACCTTGGACAAAATGATAATGTACTGCTGAACCGAGATACATGAAGATCTATAAGCTCAGCAGGGCGTGAAGAAAAGGAATGGAAAAGGATATATCATGCAAAGTGAAACCTGAAGAAGGCTGGGGCCAGGCCCTGTGGCTCATACCTGTAATTCCAGCACTCTGGGAGGCCCAGATGGGAGGATCGCTTGAGCCCAGGAATTTGAGACCAGCCTGGGCAACATAGTGGGACACTGTCTGTACCAAAAAAAAACAAACAAACCCCAACAAATTAGCTGAGCATAGTGGCACATGCCTGTAGTTCCAGCTACTTGGGAGGCTGAGGGAGGAGGAATGCATGAGCCCAGGAGGTTGAAGCTGCAGTGAGCCAACATCATGCCACTGCATGATCTAGCGTAAGTGACAGAGTGAGACTGTGTCTCAAAAAAAAAAAAAAAAAAATCTGGTATAGCTGTACTAATATCAGAGGTGGAATCTTACCTATCTTGTGCTGAATTCAACACTCAGAAACTGTTTCCTAATGCTGAATGGTCAAATTAAATAAATGAATGTTTCAAAAATATATTTTTAAAATTATTTTGATGGATTATTGAAATAAAAGGTCATGATTTGAGGCATATAATATTTGAAATGCACTTTGAGTAAATATTAATAATGTTAATAATGACATCCTACTTTGAATAGAGTGTATTTAAATCTGGAAGATTTGAGATTTGTGAACATTTAATGGTTCAAATGTTTATCCAAGTGTGTAAGTAAAGGTAAAATTATAAAGCACGCTATGTAATTATTTTCCAAAGGGCTTTGGAAAGCTTCTGATGAACTAGATTTAGACTATCTAATACTTTTAGCAAAGAACAATAGTCCTTTTAGTTGGATAGAAAATAGGAATTGCTTCAAATTACCTGGTGTTTTAACAAACCATTATCAGACTAACAAGGTATAACTTACCTTATATAGTGATTAAGCAATTAGTGCTAGCATTTCAGAATTAGTTTCAAGAGTGAAAGAAGGTTAATGAATATGACAGAAAAGGTCGGGTCAGTGTTAACTTGAGATGACCCTCAGTGTTAAAGCGTTTTGCCAGGCACAAGGATATTGGCACATTTTACACATTTATTAACCTTGAATGAAAGCTATTTTCTGTCATAAAATAGTCTTCATTTGGATAAATGGGCAAAAGGCACAAATGTTTATGCCAAGCCCTTATCTGCAAAGAGAAATACAAAGTCAGAAATGGAGCATTGTCACCAGTGCTCTAGCATTAAGTAATTAGGTGGGACCATATATACAAATTGAACAAGAGTATAAGCTTGGAGTCAGACTGCCTGGCTTCAGGTCCCTAAGGACTCTGCTACTTGTTGGGTGACCTTGGGCAGGTTGCTTAACCTCTACCTCGGTTTCCTTACCTTTAAAACAAGAATGACAATAGTACCCAATAAAGGCTTCTCTGATCAAGGTTCTGGGATCAAGAATTTTAAAATGCAGTGCCTGGCACTTAGTAAGTGTTCAGTAAGTGTTAGTTCATTGTTATAAATATCTGGCACATAAAGCATTAAATATACAGATGACCCTTGAACAAGGCAGATACTAATCTCCTACGCAGTCAAAAAAACACATATAACTTTTGAGTCCCACAAGACTTAACTACGAATAGTCTACTGTTGACTGGAAGCCTTACTGATAACATAAACACATATTTCGTATAGGTGTTATTCTTACAATAAAGTAAGTTAGAAAAAATATTTAAGACAATCATAAGAAAAAGAAAACATTATTCATCAAGTGGAAGTGGATCATCATGAAAGTCTTTATCCTTGTCTTCACATTGAGTAGGTTTTAGAAGAGAAGGAAGAGGAGGGGATGGTCTTTCTGTCTCAGAGGTGGCAGAGGGAGAGGAGGTGGAGGAGGAGGAAGAGAGGCAGGAGATGCAGGAGATGCAGGCACACCCCATGTAACTTTTATTGAAAAAAATCCATGGATAAGTAGACCCATCAGTTCAAACCTGTGTTGTTCAAGGGTCAGCACATACATATACTCAAATCTGTAAAGCATTTACATTATGTCATATAATATATCTAATATTATATTTTACATATTAGTTATATATTAGATGAGACTACATTATCCTGATGCCTTTAATTTATGGTAAAAACTTGAATAATCAAATCACATCTGATGGCCTCTTACTTTCTAATCTTTGCATGTCAATTTGAGGAAAGTTTTATTCCAATAGTTTCTCAAACTGTTTACTACAAATCCCAGGAAATTTCTACTAAGGAAAACTCAATTTTCCTAGGAAACTCAAGAATCTCATTGTGCAAATGTTACCTTTCATTTTAACTATTCACATTGGTTAAAGCTTCTCTATGTTGGGGAAAAAAACTAAGCAAACTGTGTTGGTATCAAAGTGTGAGCCACAGGCTATGTTTACTCTCAGAAAAGTCTCTGGATAGTTCAGAGGAAAAAAGAGTTGGTCTCAAGTACACATAACAAGTAGTATGTAGGTAACTGCTTCAATTTTCTATCAAATGTTTACTAAAGGTAATATCCAAAGCCTTCCATTATTTCTTAATAGGCAGCTGTTTGAATGGTGCTTTTGCGATAGAGATTCCTCTGCAATAAAGTTTATAACTGTAATATGGCCTCACTCCCCAGTTAATAAGACCATAGAACATTTTATTAAGCTATTCTTTGTATGTTCCCTTGGAGAATCCTCCCATTCAATTTGATCTCCCACTCTTGGTGATGCAGTAGTACAAAAAAGAAAAAAAGGTTACTCAGTTCTTTGGATAATTAAGATTTCATTAAAATAATTAAATAAGTAATGTATCTTTTGTAGTATGCACATGTGGAAAAGAGGGTTTTCCTTGGCAGAAAATGAAATTGGCCTAATAGATACAGACGCACAGAACTCTTTAGTTAGTATCTTAAGAATGCCTGGCACACAGTAAGTGGTAAATAAATGAGTCAGAGCCCTATGATCAAAATTTTTAGAAATATCCTTCTCATCATAATTTTCAGTTCTCTATTTTTAAGTTCCAGCTCTGTGTGTATGTGTCTATTTTATCTGAAGAATCAATTTATACTAATATGCTAATCAATAACAATTCATTTTTATTCTTTCTTAAGTGATATTTGTGTCATCGCAGGCTTTTAGTAATAATGTAGGACATGGGATAGGATGGTGGTTGACACCCAAGCTCTGGAGACAGTTCAGATCCTTATTAGACCTGTAAACTTGTGTAAGTCATTTAGCCTCAGGCTTCTCAACTGTAAAATGGGAATAGCAATAGGACCTAAAAATGAGATACCTCCATGTAGAGCCCTTAGCTACATCATCATTATTAATAGAAAATGTGTGCATTGTCAGACTTAGAAATTCAGAATTTTGGAGATATTTTGTAACAATGAAACATTTTTAGAGCCAACAAAGCATGCCTCCTAGGATGTTACCTGGACACCCACATTTAATGCTGGCCTCAAAAATACTGTAATATGTGGCTTCCCACCTGGTTCCCCATTGTGACTGCATTGGAAATGAGTCTACATTCATTCACCAACATAACATTTACCCCCACAAATGTTGATATTATTTAGCATTAAATGTTATTTAGGCCTTACTGTGTGCTAAGCATATTATAAGGTACTAATGATATAGAGATATAAAAATGAATAAGGAACAGATTATTTCAATTCAGTATGATTAATGCCTTGGGATCTTATTTCCTCTCTTCCTGCTTACCTGGCTTTTATTACTAAGAGTTGCCAAGAACAATTTTCTTGGTCTAATGTAGACATATTTCTGTACTTCCTTAGGGCTGACTTTACTTTAAAAAAAAAGGCGGGATGTATTTCTTTTCATCTTTCCAAAGCGGCGAAAGCTTTTTCTCATTTATTCCCAGGCTGCTACCAGGTTACGACCTCTCATCACCTGGCAGAGACCCCTGATGAGGGCTGAATTGGCCATGTCTCATTCCAGTGAATAATGGGCCTTGTCACCCCTCAGTGCCCTCCAGATTTACTCACAGGTCCCTGGAGACATCACCAGCAAACAAATTCTCTGACCTGCTGCAGGATCTTTTTCTGCCACTAAAGCCCTTCTCAGGGTTCTTTGCTGACTCCTTAGCTGAGCTGCCTCAGCCTCAACCAATCCAGATGCCAAATCCAAAATATCCTCAGTCCCCCAGATGGCATATCTGCACCAGCCAGATTTCTAGATGCTTCAGTCTGTTGTAGGGAGAGCCACTACACTGTGTGTTTCCCTTTTTAATATCAGTGTGTCCTCAATCTGTGAGATATTTGTTAACCTGCAAGTACAGGTTCACTACCCATGTTGGCTGTCTATTTGCTTTAACTTATGCCCAATAGAGTCAACTACATCTCTATACCTATACTGTGATTGGCTGAGCCCTCTTGGCCTCTCTGAAAGC
This sequence comes from Pan paniscus, assembly GCF_029289425.2. Lineage (NCBI taxonomy): Eukaryota > Metazoa > Chordata > Mammalia > Primates > Hominidae > Pan > Pan paniscus. The sequence continues at coordinate 119,114,321 of NC_073254.2, read as the reverse complement.
ACAGCTGGTCAGTTTTAACCCTAAGTGATTGCTCTGCTTCTAGATACAACTTTGAGTTGATTGTGGAATGGTAGATAAACTGAATAAATAATGTTGGCTGGGCTGCTGAATGGCTCTCTCCTTGTTTCTGGTAGTCTCAGTAGCTCTGGGAACATCTGATGGTGCCCAATTCTGCCAGCTACTGGCAGACCCTTTGTGAGTAAGTATTTTATTCTATCACTTTGGAAGAATACTTTTGCATTCAGAGCAGAAGTCTACTGAATAAGCCAGAGGTACCCAGAAGAAATCACTTCAGTTTGCTTGTTAGGTTTGTTAGTTATTCTTTGGTGTATCACCCTACCTTCCGGATGATCCTAGAGTGATTTTTGCCTTTCAGTGCCGTAGGATCAGAGAAATGCCCATCAAATGTTGCCTCTAATCTCTTTAGACAGTTCAAGCTTCTGGAATGCCCCAGTGTTTCAATTTAACATTTACTGTTGTGTGTCTTGTGTAAATAGGTGCATTTGAAATTTAAGGCTGTTATAATGGGAGACTCAAGATGTGGAGAAAGAAGAGAGAGATTTCTACCAAAATTTTCAGTGGCCAAATACGGGCACCATATTTTGTACTTATCCTCCTGGGTAACCTCAGGGCACCAACTTCCATTCATTTCCTTCCACTCCAAGCCCAGAAGCCCATGTTAGCAGTGACTACAGACTGGATATTATCTAAACTCTCAGTGAATCACAGCTGACAGTACTGCTATTTCTAAGCCACAGAATCACTCTTTGAACAAAATGCAAGCGCTGTGTCTTTTCAACCTGTTCTTCAACAGTGGAAGCAGCAGGATTCCAGCACTGTATAATAACTGTCAGAAACAATTTCTGCTCTGTAAGAGAGGTGAAGCAAAATGTCAAAATATTTGAATACATTTCATTGAGGATATCTTCTTTTAAATTAGTGAAGGCTAGAGAAGAAGAATCCCATTCTCTCGCCTAATAAATATGCATGGAATTGAGGAGCCATGTGCATTCTAATAAAGCTGAGTCCTGCCTTGTTAATGCATTATAGGTCCACAACAATAAAACACAATAATTACTAGTTAAAGAGATGCCAGTGTTGGCCTTTTACCAACATCCCTGAACATATAATTCATAATAAATTTAGTAAGGCTGAAGTTGGCTTGTTAATTAACCTATTTTCTGCAATGACTGGGATGGAGAGAGCAACTGTATCATCCAACAAGGCACCCTCCCAAATGTGCACATCTCATTGTTGGTTGGGCTCTGCGGTTGAACCTACGAGCCTCACCACAGGATCCTTGTTTGCGATAATACAGATGAGAAAGTTTGGGGAGAAATTGTAAGGGAATATCTTACTGTGCTAATGCCACATGTGAAAGAAAGAAATTGTAGAAGAGTATACACACTGACTGATGGGGTTAGGGGATTCTTTAAAGTCCACATCTTGGGCCAGGAAGGAGCTGATGAGAGGTAGTTAGAGTCCTATGGGCCGGATCAGGATGGTGGACTATGCACATGTGACCCTCCTCTCTTTTGGCTCAAAACCCATTAAAATAACAGAAACGGTATAAACACGTTACAGTGCTGGGAAACAGGACAGGGTAGTGTTTCTGCCAGAAACTGGGAAATGTCTGGACTATGGAAAGTAGAAGGAATAAGTTTGGCAAGAGCAGAGGGCTCCACAGTCTAACACAAGCTGAAAAGAAAACCTCTCTGAACGTATGCTTCTCTGGATTTGCTATTGTCACCCAGTAAACTCATAGGAAGAGAAGAAAGAGATAGTGAGACAATAATCAGGAAAAAAATTTTTTTAAGCCCCGTTAATAATATTTAGGCTAGCCCTCCCCCTCCTCATTCTCTCACACTGAACAAAAGGTGGTGGAGTGCTTGCTACCAAGCTAAAAGTAACTCCAGCTTCAGGAAAGTGAAGATGTTGCCCAAGGAGTGCTCTAGGTAGTGCTCTAGCTATCATGCTGTTATAGCTGGACATTTCTGTATTAAAATTTAGTATCTTTAGGATACCTAGTAATTCTGGTCCAGAAAATCTTTTCATTGTATTACCACAAGTATTATTACAACTCAAGTTCAGAACTAAGCTTCTGAATTTCCTCTCCCTTAGAAATCCAATGGGCCTGGATCCCTCAAACTTTGGGATGAGTGGGGAGGGAGGGTGCTTGCCCAAAGGCCTGAAGGAGCTCTAAATCTATGCTAAATCTCCAACAAAGGTAGGGTGAGAGACAAATACACTAATGTCCTTGAATAACTAATATATGACTTATTTTACCAATGGAGAGGAGGACCACGGAGGATTGTGGGTATGAAGCAGGCAGGCTGACTGGGGCCTCCTTTTCCCCTTCCAGGCAGTGGAGACGCATAATGAGAAACAGAGGAAAGCCATGCTAGGTCTATACATTAGTCAACCTAGTGTATTACTCATAAAACAGCTGGCACCAAAGGATCACCAGGCACTGGATAAAAACTAATGGTATTGAACAGAAAACTGAGTGAGCTAACAGAATGGTTGGCAACAGAGATAATTCAAAGAACTGAAGAAAACATTAAATCGGTCCTAATTAGTATCCTGAAGGAAATTCTAAAGACTACTGGCCCGTGAAAGCAGCAATCACAAACTGAAGAATTCTTGGAAATTAAAATTTTGATCACAAAAGGATATAGGTAAAAATAGATTACTAATCTAGTAAATAAAGTTGGGGAAATTTCTTAGAACATAAAGGGAGACAGATTTAAAAATTGTGAGAACTGACTTTAAGCATATGGAAGAGTAATAACTAAGGGAGTCAGAGAGAAGTGAAAAAAATAATAGAATTTATAGAAAAAAAAATTTCTCAATATAAAGCACAAAGCTTCAGATGGAAAGGGTCAATTGAATGGTAAGGAAAGTAAATGAAAAAAGGCCCATTAATCATAGCCTAATGAAATATCTGAGCAAAGATATTTCAACATTAAGACATTTGTTATTGAAACTTACTAATCTAATAGTTGGAAAGCTAAAATCTGTGTTAATAGCCTGAATAATATGTTTGCATACACTCACCATTACTGTTCACATTATATTGGCTGAATACAAGAGAAAAGTTATTACTAGACATAAATCTTGGTAAGTAAACTTAAGAAGATTCAACCTTACTATTAATAGAAAAAAGCAAATTTTAGCAATAATGTAATACGAATGTGTTCCATTTAGAGAGCATTTAAAAGTTTGAGAATGGAGAAATGGCAGTCTCAAACACTTGCTGGGAAGTAAAATGAGAAAGTATCCTTTCTGGTATCTACTACAGAGAAATACTTGTGGCTGTGCACGAAACTTCATGTGGAGGATATTCATTGTGATATTATGTATAACAGTGAAGAAAGAAAAGAGTAGTAACCCAAATGTTAAAAATAGAAAAATGGGTAAAATAAATGGTGATATACCGCATATTCTCACTCATAAGTGGGAATTGAACAATGAGATCACATGGACACAGGAAGGGGAATATCACACTCTGGGGACTGTTGTGGGGTGGGGAGAGGCAGGAGGGATAGCATCGGGAGATATACCTAATGCTAGATGACGAGTTAATGGGTGCAGCTCACCAGCATGGCACATGTATACATATGTAACTAACCTGCACAATGTGCACATGTACCCTAAAACTTAAAGTATAATAAAAAAATAAAATAAAATAAAATAAAGCAGAATAGAAAAAATAAAATAAAATAAATGGTGATATAGTCATACTGTGAAATAAGGTGTAGTTGTAAAAAAAATCAAATGCAGATTTTTGAAGTTCTTGGAATGAAAACAGTGTGACATTTGAAAAGGAGGTAGAGAAACACAGGGTGGTGGGTCTGATAGTTTTCCTTCTGTTGTCTATATTTGCCTACCGTTTGTACACTGATCAGCAGAGCCCCATTGCCAAGACAAACCAGCATCATGTTTTACTTCCCCATACCCTGCTTGTTTCTCTTAAGTCTGGAAATAGAGGCACCATAACATTTATGAAAGCACTCTTTTCTCTTTGTAATCCAAAAAATGTAAAGAAAGAAGCTTTCCCCTACCGCCACCGTAATTTCTGTTTCTCAGAGAAACTAAAGCTAATAGAATTGGGATTCATTGAAATTTACTGTAGAAAATCTGCATTTTAAGAATTTATGTTATAAATCAATCTAATAAATAAAGAAAGTTTGGAATTTTCTTTATTCCAAATCAGCCCACATCTTAAGAAGAAATTCTCTTGGATACTACCTCCTCCCCCTTCACCTCTCTCCCCCTATCTCTTCCTTCAAAGCTACTTTGAAGAGGGGATGGATAATAAAAGTTGTTCTTACTTTCTTCTCAAATTGTGTCCCCATATTTTCCTGCCCTTCTCCAGCTCTCTCACACCATCCTGGTAGCCTGGGGGTTGTGAATGCTACTTTAGCCCATGCTTGCTTGAACTGAGAATCTGAGGAATGAAACATCATTTGTTTTTCACTTATGAACTATCTCCACGGTAAACTGTTCACTTTCTGTTTAAAAACCAGATGGAAGAAGGTCTTCTTGGCAGTCTAGACCAACAGGATAGGGCACCTTACACTTACCTTTAATTTATATAATCTCTGCAAAGAAGCAGTACTAAAATTAATTCAGTGACTGAGAAATTAGGAAAGAAAATTGAGAAATATAATAAGCAATCTGCATTGTGTTGTTCATAGATCAAAATCTAGAGGAATCTGCATTTTAGCAAGTTCCCTCTGTGATCCCTTTGGGCAGCCAGGTTTGGGATGACACTCCTGGTGAGAGTGTTGCCCTTTCCAGTGGAAAAATAAGGGATGGAACAATACCATGTACACTATTGATTCCAGAGCATTTGTGAGCATCTGGCGTTTGACTGGCTGCTTGCTCAGACTAAGAGAAGACAGGAAAAGAGGCCTAGAAAAAGCTCAGATAAGAGATGATGAGGCTAGCTGTTGTCTGTACCCCTTTGCAGTTCCCTTGAAGCCTGGTTGTAATTATTGTAACTGGTTGTGGCAGATGCTCTAGGATGTTTATAAGGATCCCACACTCCTCATTTTATTTTAGTTAGAATGGGTGTCCAAGACTTAAGCCACCCCAAAGGGTGAAGTTAGTTCTTGGGAGGGGACGTGAAAATAATCTTAGATATGACAATAGTTTGTTGCCCTCAAAAGCACAACCCTACCCAACAAAATCTTAAGCTGTAGTACTTAATTCCTCTCATTAGGGAGAAATTTAATTTTTAATCTATCAATTAATTACAATTATGTAATTTAAATTCATTGATTAAAATAAAATTTTTCTCCTAAGGAGAATGATAACACAAATAAAAGTTGAGAAACATCCAACAAAATCTGACTGAGGCAGATATATTCTTCCTCCCACTTTTCCAAAACAAAAACCGAAAAAACACACAAAAGAGAGAAGCAAAGCAGCTATTTTCCTCAAAGTCCCTGAGTCTTTTGTAATATCTACAAAAGGGAATATTAAATTTTATGAACACATTCCATTCTTAGAGCAGCTTGAAGTCATTCACATTTTTAACATCCTATGGGAGAAAAAACTTAGAATTGTCTTATGTCCAATAATCAATAAGACATCTTGCATAGACTTAAGTCTTGATCTACCCTGCTCTGTTTTTCACCTAAAATATCAGAAGAGCTGCTTATATGACAAGAAATAAAATTTGATTCTAAAAATAATGAGCCAATCACATAACTTTTATAGCTTTTTTTGTGGTTAGGAAAATGATATTATTTTTCCCAGTACTGATTAAAGCTTTAGAAAGAGGGACTTATTTCTCCCTGTGTTATCACAATTTTTCTGTCACTGCCCTCTGAACTCTGAAAAACTTATCTGCAGAAGTTAGGAGGTTCTGTTAATGTGTGTGTTGACTTAGGCTAATATAGCTTTTTGTAACATTAAACCAAATATATACTACCTGTGAACAAGACAAAAGAAAATTCACACAGTTGGAAAACTCTCTTCTTATAATACAATACTACCCATAGGAGTCATTTGAATTGGAGAATAGACCAGGTAAAAAGCTATTCTTCTGCTTCATTAACAGTCTCCACCACTTGGGGGAATTTTGGTCCTACCTACTTCTGTGTAACCTTAATCATTTTATTATTGTACCATTGAAACTGTTAACCTCTTATTCATTTCAATAGGAGTAGAATCTCTTTGATGACATAAATGAGACTCCATTTGGATCCTCACACATGTCTGGGTAATTTTAATTCCAAAGTATTGTGTGGCCTCTTGGCTAATTGGTTAAGAGGCTCTTTTCTCTTCCACTTACCTCTTTTAAAATTGCCTTGAGTTCTGAAAGCAGTACAAGGGATCTTTTAAGCTGCCTTGTTCACTCCTCTTGACGTGAGCTATAAATATTTACCTAAAAGAAACACGGACTATGGGATTTTTGAATTTTGTAGGAGACATAGCAGGAGTACGAATAGCATGTAGATTTCTCCATTCATTGGGTCATCCCATTTATCCAAAATAAAAATACTTGACTAACTTTCCTTTAAAACTTCTACTTCCTCCTAGGGTAAAATCTGAATTCTGTATGTACTCTTCATGTTAGGTAACATAAATGTCACAGATATTTATTTATAAATAAATAGGAAATGTTGTCAGCTTAAGACCAAAAAATTTGTGATTCATGTGTGGAAGGGATAAGAATATTAAATATTTAGGGTCTTTCTCTGACATTGCAAATCAACAATTGCAATTATTATTGATCATCTATTCCATAGGTAGGTGTCATTTTTGTTCCTAATCTGATTCCCTTCTCAATAATAGAACAAGGTGAAGACAGAGGTCACAGCTTATACCTTGACTGAGAAAGGTCTCTTTCATGCAAGTAACAGAAGGTCTCAAAGTGTGAGGGGAATTTATTGGCTTGTGTAAAGCCCAGGGGTAGGGCTGGCTTTTGGGGACATCTGGACAGTGTTTATAGGTGGATCTCTGTTTGTCACTCAGCTAGGCTTTACTCTCCTCAGTGAGTTGGCCTCTTTTTCAGGCTTTATTCTGTGGCAAGAAGACTGTTGAAAAGATTCTGTACCATGCTTGCATAGACCTATAGTAGTTGCTTCCTGTTTCTCTTCTAACTATGGTTTAACATTATGCCCGCTCAGATCTGTGTAACCTCCAGTCCTGCTTAGCTGGCATCCTGGACTATTTCCTATCAAGTAAATTATTTTATTGCTCCCTAGAAGTTGATATGACATTCTGTGAGTACCAAACACATCACATGGTTCTTATTTTCCTTATGAATTAATGGTCCTTGATCCTAGCTACATAACTGAATACCCAGGAAGCATTTTAAAAATACCACTACCCAGGGCCCACCCCTGAACAAGTAAATAAAAAGTGTCTAGGAATGGAGCCTAGGCACTGGTATATTTAAAAGTTCTCCAGTGATTCTTAAGTGCAGTCTTAATGGTATGTTCATAAATGTTTAATAACTAGCTTTCTGGGGTAGAGAGGTGGGAAACAGCAAGCCCTGAGTTGTGGTATTTGCTGATTTCCATGGTGTCAATACTGCTCCCACCCCACCCCACCATCGCCAATTCAAACTGTGAACATGATATCACAGAATGTGGGGTTGGGAAAAGATGCATAAGACTGGCTCTGTAGTAGTGCAGCGTGTCTCCAGCACACCCTACATGCTGGTAGACTAATAGGTTTGAATGATTACTAGATACTTCTCTGCAGTACTGACACTGTTGACTAATCTCTCTTTCAAAAAGCTGTCTCTCCTTGGTTTCCATATACATTCCCTAGTTCTTTTCCTATTTTCCCGGATGCTTTTTCATGAATTATCTTTTCAGACCCATCTTTTTTTTTTTTTTGCTGGACTTTACATGCCTGAGCTCCTCAATACTTGGTCCTAAGCTCTATTCTCCTTACACCAATTGTCTCTTACAAGGTCTCACTCCTGCCCTTGCTCCTTTTACTATGTAATTAATGTCTCTGAATATGCCTTTAGCAGTGACCTCTCTCTGGGACAGACCCCAATATCCAGCTGCCTATTCCATATCTCCACATGGATGTCTCATAAATACCTCAAATTCAACATTGTAAATATGGATGGTACTTGTGGTTCTTCTTTCATCCTCCTAAATGTCATTCTCCTCTAGCATTCTGTAGCTTAGTGAATGGCACCACTCTTCACACTATTAGACAAGACAGAATTCAGGGAGTCACTTGAAATCTGCTCACCCTCACACCCTAATATCAAACAATTACTACAGCCTATTGATCTCTACCTTTCTAAATGGCTCTTGAAACCATCCACTTTTCCCATGATCAGTGATAAAAGAGACGTGCAAGGAGAGAGAAGCTAACTGTCCAGAGAGGTGCATATGAACTGACGCTTGAAGGATGAGTAGGAAATTGCTAAAGAAAGGGCGGAAGGTATTCTGGGCAAAGAAAGCAACATGCTAACCCTTAACCACAACAGACTCACAGATGCCATTCTGGACATCTCTACCTGCCTGTCAAGGCATCTTGACCTTAATACAGGTAAAAAAAAAAAAAAAAGCACCTTGATTTTTCCCTTTTTTTTTTGAGATAGAGTCTTGCTCTGTCACCCAGGCTGGAGTGCAGTGGTGTGATCTCGGCTCACTGCAACCTCTGCCTCTGGGGTTCAAGTGATCCTCCCACCTCAGCCTCCCCAGTAGCTGGGATTACAGGCGTGTGCTACCATGCTTGGCTAATTTTTTTGTATTTTTAGTAGAGATGGGGTTTCACCATGTTGGACTTGAACTCCAACCTCCACCAGGCTGGACTTGAACTCCTGACCTCAAGTGATCTGCCCGTCTCGGCCTTGCAAAGTGCTGGGATTACATGTGTGAGCCACCACACTTGGCCCTTCTCCATATTTTGAATCAATCTTTCCTATCTCAAGAAATGGCCAACTTTCCATTCACCAGTTGCTAGATGCAAACACCTAGGCATCATCACTTATCTTTTACTTTTTGTCGCTTCCACCTGCAGTTTCTTGACAAGTTTTATCTGCTTTACCTAAAAATATGTCCTAAATCTATGCATTTCTCCCTATCTCCACTGCTATCACTTTTGTCCAAGCAATCTATGTATTTTGTTTAGCTCATAGCAATACCCTCCTAAGCAGCCTTCCTAAAATCCTTTTTCAATATAGCAGTCGGAATGATCTTTACAAAACACAATCATCATATTTCTCCTGTGCTTAAAGTCCTCCAATTGCTTCCTATTAAACTTGGAATACATTCCAACTTTTTGCCCTGGCCTGTAAGTCTCAACATGAAGTGTGCTTTGGCTACCTTTTCTACTGTGTTCACTGCCCACCTCACTCCGTGTCTCCACCTGCTTTCTTTCTGTTCTACAAATGCACTAAGCTCACTCCCCCTTCAACATGTCCTCTTTGCCCAGGTCTTAGGAATGTTCACACTTGCTGCTCTTGTCAGTAATGATCTGACCCCAAACCTTCATCTCTCTCTTTAGGGAGGCCTTTCTGTCCATACAGATTTAAGTAGCCACCAGCCCACCCACTCCTACTACTGGCCATCACATCACTCTGTTCCATTTTCTTCATAGCACCTCTCATCTGAAAATGTATTCATTCATTTTCCATCCCTCTGCTAGACCATCTTCCTCCCTCCTACCCACCACAACTATAATAAAGGTCTTTGTATTAGTCAGGGGTCTCTAGAAGGACAGAACTAATAGGATAGATGTATATGTAAAGGGGAGTTTATTAAGGAGTACTGCCTCACATGATCACAAGGTGAAGTCCCACAGTAAGCCATCTGCAAGCTGAGGAGCAATGAAGCCAGTCCGAGTTCCAAAACCTCAAAAGTAGGGAAGCTGACAGGGCGGCCTTCAGTCTATGGTTGAAAGTCCAAGAGGCCAAAAGCTGAGGAACTTGGAGTCCGATGTGTGAGGGCAGGAAGCATCTGGCACAGGAGAAAGATGTAGGCTTGAAGAGTCAGCTAGTCTAGTCCTTCCATGTTCTTCTGCCTGCTTTTGTTCTAGCAGCACTGGCAGCTGATTAGATTGTGCCCACCCAGATTGAGGGTGGGTATGCCTCTCCCAGTCCACTGATTCAAATGATTCAAATCTCCTTTGGCAACACCCTTACAGACACACCCAGGAACAATACTTTGCATCCTTCAATCCAATCAAGTTGACACTCAATATTAACCATCACAGTCTTCATGAACATAGGGATCCTCTCTGTCTTACTCATCCCAATTTTCCTAGCATCTAGAATGGTGCCTTCAGTGTAGTAAGCTCTCAATAAGTATTTCTGTTGGCAAATATTTACCATTGAAATTTTTTTCAAAGACTAGTCTCTGAACAAAGATAAAGAAACTGTTTCTATATGTTTTGTTCAAATGACTTACATGACCTCAAGCTATCAATTATGCCCCTTCTTTATTTGGTTCTTTACTCTGTAAAATGAAAATAATATTAATTCATATATATTTTCCAATATGAATTGTAAAGATGTTTGAGGATAAAAAGTATTTTTATAGCATAAATACATGATCAATAAATACATGGCAAGGACATCAGTGGTTAAATCATGATTATCTACCTCCCCTCCCTACCAGCTCCTAAGGAGCACAAATCTTGGCCTAATAATGCAAATCAGAGCAAGGAATGAGTAGGAAATTAAAGAAGAGAGGAGGTTAATGGGATTTATATTGCAGATGGAGAGTTAGTCATTGAAGAGAGAAAAAGAAAGCCAGAAAAAGGGAGCAAAAAGAAAAATATAAGCTGGAAAGATGGTTCTGGCTGAATTGGACGGTAGGTTTTGGAGAGCTCAGAAGAGAGAAGAGCATTAGGATCAGCTCTGGCAAGAAGGATATGCATGCAACTGTGGGGGCATGGGTGTGGATAGGGAAAGAGGATTTTGAAAAGATTTGCTGTGGTTTATGAATCCTTTTTTGGCATTTCCAGGAGATGACAGTAAAGACTTAATTTGTTTTCCAATTAATTTTTTGGCTGCCAGGTTGTTTTCTGTACTGCAAGCCCACAGCTCTTTTCTGGGATGTTCCTTGGGGAGAGAGCAAGCAGGCTTGGCTTTGTGAGGGCTACAAAGGGAAATGTAAGTGTCACCAGTCAACATCTGACCAACTTTGATATTACACTTCCTGTAGAGTTAACTGGGACATTGTGTGTCAAATGCAGTGACTTATATGCTAGAAGAATGAGAAGACAGAGACAAAGAACTCAAATAAGTGACGTTCTCCAGTGCAGAAAGCACTGGGCTAGGAATTTGGAGAAGTTTATTAACTTGAGCAAGATTGTACAGCAGAGCCAGAATTTTACTGGGCTCTATCTGGCTCCAGAAAAGCCTTATGACCTAGTGCCTTCTGGCTCTGATGAAGTAAAAGAACCTTGGTCTTGGCACTGGAAAGCAAGATGATGAATCTGTCTTTGGCTCTTCTCAGCCCCATGACCTTGGGAACATCACAAAACCATATCCTCATTTCCAAAATGAACGCCAGGCCAGTGGCTTCCAGACACCAGTCTGAGGGCCAATGGCAGTCTATGAGGGAGTTTTCATTGGTCAGTGGCAAATTTGAAAAAAACAAGATAATGTTACATCTAACATGGTTATATATTTGTTACATTTGCTAAGTGGGCTTTTTTTTTTTTTTTTTTTTTTTTGAGACAGAGTCCCACTGTGATGCCCAGGCTGGAGTGCAGTGGCACAAACTTGACTCACTGCAACCTCCACCTCCTGGGTTCAAGCGATTCTCCTGCCTCAGCCTCCCAAGTAGCTGGGATTACAGGCGTGTGCCACCACACTCAGCTAATTTTTGTATTATTAGTAGAGACAGGATTTCACCATGTTAGCCAGGCTGGTCTCGAACTCCTGACCTCAGATGATCCACCTGGCCTTGGCCTCCCAAAGTGCTGGGATTACAGGCATGAGCCACCACACCTGGCTGAAGTGGCCTTTCTCGGAAATGGTTGTTCTGTTTTTGTTGAAAAAATAACCTTTATTTTATGATATCATGGTGATGTAGATACTAGTTACTTTTGAAGAAAAACTCTGTCTTGGCTTATCATTGTAAGAAGTTCACAACTCTCGTAGGTCCACCAACATCTGTGAGTTCATTGAATTAGATAATTTCTAATGTCCCTTCTACTTTAGAAAATTTTGGCTAGAGAGAAGAGTTGCAAAGTCAAATGCTTGAATAGTTTGGTCAAGTATGTAAATATTAAATAAGGCTGGGTGTAGGCCAACGGGGGCCAAGCTCTTTATAACAATCCAACTGTAGCATTTACTAGTTGCACTGCCTTTTCAACAACACTGTTCATCTCAAACAAATAATAGCCAAATAAAGGTATGGGTGGCTAGTATGTGACTACTGGCCATCACTTTGCAAATCCTGCTCAATTAACTTTTAATGGTTTTCTTGCAGTTCTAATAGTCTGAGTTCTGTTTTGAATCCCCCATCAAAATATGTAGCATATTATTTTTTGTGTAATTTCATTCATTAGTTAGCATGGCAATAAAATCATATTATTTTGTGACTTGTGTTTCATATCATTATGGAGATTGTTTGACAACAAGAGCACATATTTATTAAGTGCTATCAAAATGTAGGTTTTTTGCCTGTGTAAAATATGTGGAATCAGGGCCTGTTTAGGGTAGTTGAAAAAACATGCTGAATTTATATATTGACTGTGTCGTAGCATATGATCACACAGCAGAACTTCTACTAGGTCTCACTCTTTCCATTTTTATTTGTTGTTACTTCATGACTATGGTGCTGGTGTTCCCACAAAATTAATGAAATTAACAGTTTGGTTATCAGCTGCATTACAAAATCTCAAATGCAAGAACTGAGGCTAATGTAACTATTTTCCAATTTTAGAAATAGCATTGCAGGCTTTTAAACACGTTCCAAAAGTTCTAGTTCTGCAGATTTTCAACTTTATGAACTGTTGTAAAGTATCCTTTTTCTGTAATATAACTTTAATCCATCTTCCTTTTGCAGGGGGAAAGAAGAGAATCAGCTACAAAAGAAATTATCTCCTGGAGGTATGTAGAGTGAGAAGACACATAATCAATCTACCTAAATCTTTGTTTCGATTTATGATTGTAGGTGGGGCTACAAACTTCCAGACATGATAAGGATCTAGCCCCTTTGGTGTTGATTCCTACAAAAGTTCTGTAAGGAGGGAAAAAGTGTGATGGGTTTGAGTATGATTTGAAGTAGCACTGAGAATCAAGAACAGGAAGAGCTGAGTGATATGTGACCTCAGATTTCTTGTTTAGAGGTTCAGCCCTCATTGGATAAGGTCCATGGGAGGCCTCACACCTGGCTAGTGGCAGAGCCAATATGAGAGCACATGCTTCCTCCCTTTCTCTACGACTCCAGATTAATCACTACACAACAATTGTCCTTAACCATTTTTGCAAGACTCGGCCTCTTTAGTACCCATTGTGATAACATTATCTTTAAAATTATATCCTTATTCCGATGCCCTTTGATTCATCTTTCAGAGTTCAAGCATCTAGGAGAAGTCCTGTCTCCCCTCCTTCCTGTGCATTGCCACAATTTGCTGTGATACTCATCCAATTATATATGTTTTGGGTTCTGAGTTCTGATTCAACTTGCCTTTTGGAGTCTCAAGTCATGGGGCTCCTTCCTGACTTTTCTCTAAGCTTTCAGAAGCCAGGCATATTCAAACCTCAGGTCACATTTCCCAGAGTGAGGCCTATATGAAAACAAAGTTCCATGGAAACTTTCATGAGTTTCTGTTGTAGGGGTGAGCAAAAAAGGAAAGAAAAAAGATTCCATGATTGTCTACATCTAAGAAACATTGATTCAAATAATTGCAGGCACTTTTTTTCTGAAAGACTTCTCAGAGCATGCAATTTCCAAAGGGTGCTATAGTAGGGCTTCTGACATATATTTTAATTTGTAACTCTTTTTTATTCAAGGAGCATCTTGAAGGACTATGTTCTAATGAATTCACCTGGGAAAATTCTACTATTATGACTGATAGGCAAATGTTAGTGCACAGAGAAGAACCTGGAAGCTTACCAAATATTCCTATTTTAAGTATCGTCTTCACCAACAGTGAGTGATTCAACAGTTCTTTTGGGGAACCCAGGAATCTGAATTTTAAAAAGCGTTCTAGAACAGTGCTTCTCAAACTTTAATTTGAATAGGAATTACCTGGTATTTTGTTAAAGTGCAGATTCTAATTCCATATACCTGTGTTGAGGCTCTAGATTTTGCATTTCTAACAGTTCTCAGATGAGGCCGTTGCTGCTGGTCGGAAGCCCACATTTCCATGGCCTCGATGGTGCTGACCATCCAGTGTTTCCATGTCTGTTATTATCACGAATGTCATTGTATTCCAAGGTTTCTGTCACTTTCAATTCACGAACAAGTGTTACCTTATTGGTATAATGATTAATTTCAGGGTCATAATTTCCTTTATTGTGTATTCTACTATCTGAGAGGTGGAACAGTTAGCAAATATGTCAAGATGCATCAGATATTTGTGTTCTAACCTGTTAAGATAATGCAGCTCTGACCTAACATGATAGTTGCAGTCCTTAAAACTCACTGTTCTATCACTAATCATGCCAGTCCTTGGAGCCAGTTCAGATACTGTTATTCAGGCCTTTACTCTTACTGAGTATATTTGCTTCTTTCTTTTTTTTCTGCTTGTATTAGGGTTCTCCAGAGAAATAGAACTAATAGGATATATTTTTAAAAATCTATTTCTCTATCACCTATCTAATAGGATATATTTTTTAAAAATCTATTATCTATCATCTATCTAATAGGATATATTTTTAAAAAATCTATCATCTATCTAATAGGATATATTTTTAAAAAATCTATCTATCATCTATCTACCTATCTATTATTATATAGTTATATATTTATTACGGGAATTGGCTCACTTGATAATGAAGGCCAAGAAGTCCCATCATCTGCCATCTGGAAGCTGGAGAACCAGAAAAGCCAGTTGTGTCATTCAGTCGGAGTCCAGAGACCTGAGAATGGGGTGGACGGAGGCTGATGATGTAAGTATTGGTCTGAGTTTAATGGCTGGAGAATCAGGAGTGCAAGGGCAGGAGAAGACAGATGTCCCAGCTCAAACAGGAGGAGCAAATTTTTCTTTCCTCCTTTTTGTTCTTCTCAGACATGCCCAGCTGTATTGGTGAGGGCATCTTCTTTCTTCAGTCTACCGATTCAAATGCTCATCTCTTCCAGAGACACCCTCACAGACACACCCAAAAATAATTCTTTACCAGCCATCTAGGCATCCTTTAGCCCAGACAAGTTGACATATAAAATTAACCATCACGCTATTGTTGACATACATTTGACTTCTACATAAGTTATAAACCCCATAAATTGAATTATTGTCTTTGCTTGTAACAATACATTGTTTTTTAAAAGAATTGAGAAAAAGGAAGAATAATCTTTTGTATGTGTTCACATATTTACTATTTCTAGCCCTCTTTCTTCTTTTGTGTAGATCTGTATTTCCATTAAATATCATTGCCTTTCTCCCTGAAACATTTCTTATAGTGTGGATCTACTGCTGCAGAATTCTCTTGCCTTTTATTTATCTAAAAATTCTTCATTTCATCTTCATTTCTTTCCTTCTTTTCATTTTTTTAAATTATAGATTTATAGCAAATTTACTTCCCTCCTTAAAATACGCCTACACACATGCACATGGCATTCCCATGCACCAATTAATTTTTATTTTTGAACGGTTTGTATGCCAATAAATCTGGGACTCCAAGTACATGTGTATTAGTACATTTGATATCTGGTAAGTGACTGCTACACTGTTTATTTTTCTTTAAATCATTTTTCTCTTTCTGACTCGATATGAATCATCTCTACTAACCTATCATCAAGGTCATGAATCTTTTCTTTTGCAATGTCCACACTGCTATTAAGCCTATCCAATTTTTAAAAAATTATTACATTTTAAAAGTTTCAAATATTGCATTATTTAGTTCTAGAATTTCCCTTTGATTTCTAAAAATAGTTTTTGTTTTTTCTGAGATATCTATCTTTATGCATTATATCCATGTTTTCCTGTGTATTCCTTAATATATTTATAATAGTTATTTTAAAGTTTTCTGCTAATTTCAATATCTATCAACTGTGTTTTATTTTAATATGATTCATGTCTTTCTACTTACTCAAGTCTCATCATTTTGTACTGTGCTCTGAACACTATGTATTACACAGTGGAGACTGAGGAAAAACTTTCTGTTTCATTTCACTGATTCCCCAGAATATTCAAACCCCTTCTTCTCGGTGGTTAGGCTAAGGCCAGTTCATTTGGATTTCTCCGAGAGCAGAGTGGAGCCTGTGTCAGGCTGCAGCGTTGATTAGATTAAGATCACCTGTAGTTAACCCAGCCCCCAAAATCCTGTGCTAGCACTTTGTTTTTGATCTTGTCAGTATTTAAGTGGGGAGAACGTTGGGCTACAGTTTCAGATATTATTGATTGATTTTTGGATTCGTATCTTCAGGGCTCAAGAATCCACATGCAAAGAAGACTATGCGATTTCTTTCTAATTTCTAGTATCTTGTTTATTGGATTCAGGCTAGGGTTAAGGATGGAGAGAGAAGAATTTTCAAGCAGTTTGCCTTTGGGTGTATTCCAGATTCTAATCCATTATGCCAGCCCAGACTGTCTTTGTCCCTGCAGTCTCTTCATCTATGGCAAATTTTCCATTGATTCCCTACAGATCAGACAGCTGCCCCTGGAGATTTTTCTCACTTATGAAGTATTTGTTTCCCTGGAACTGAGTTAATCAGGCTTCCTTGCATCCTCTGTTCTTTGCTAGCCCCATTGACAAGTATAATTTTTAATTTTCCCTGATTTTGTTATTATTGTTTCTTTAACAGTGAGAACAAAGGTTTTTTTTGCTTCCTTCTTCATCCTAAACATTTTAAATAATCACAAAAATGTTATCTCCACATATTTAAAATAAGTAAACCTAGTACACATTTAATTGTGAAGCAAATAATTCTTACTAGCAAATTTCTTGGATAAACTCCAGTTACTATGCCCTGAATGAAAGCTGTCATCCAATTTACCTTGATTTCTAGTTCACAGTTGAAATCCTTCTTGAGGCATATAAAATCTTCTTGGGCTACATCAGGTGTCTAGTATCATTGTTGATTTTGTGTTTGCTAAATGGGTACTCTAGTTGGGATAATTTCTATGAATACCTTCTTATCAGTTTTCCAAGGAAATAATTTCCTTTGGTTTTGCTCCCCTTTATCATTCTTCCTTTGCTTTTTCATATAACAGAAGTAGTAATTGTACCAAAGACAGAACCTTACCCCAACACCATATCCCATGGTGTTGGGGTAAAATGCTGTCTTTCTTGACTTTTAGAGAAAAAGATGAACATTTCTCTTCCACAAGTTTTCCAGCTGGAAATGACTACCATTAATGCCATTAAAATTCATTTATAATTGCTCTCTTGACAGCTCTTTAGTAGTGATTCGAGCTTACCCTCAAATTCAAAACTTCCATAGTTGTTTTCTGAAGGAATTTAGAACCCTATTAAAGTATACATTGAATAAAATTTAAACCTATTTTTACAAAGTTAATTTAAAATAGCTTTATGACATTGCTGTTTGAATTATGTTCATCATTGTTATCTTACATTTAAATTGACTATTTATGTTAATATCATTCAATTTTTTGCATAATAGGAAAAGGAATTTAAAATGGAAATCATACCAGGGAGATATATATAAAACAATTGCTGCAAATGGCGAACTCTGTGAGTTCTCTCTGACCATGAGAAGATTGTGGCTGCTCTTCCATTCCCTTTCATCCTGAGTCTTCTTCTGATTGTTGAAGACTTTCAATCATTGCCCCTTAGATTTTTTTTCCCACAACTGTGTCTTATTGTGGGCCAAGGAAGAAGCAAAAAGGAGGGAACTAAGACAAAGGAGAACAAAGGTTTCGTAGCTGCACAGCCTTTGGAGTCAGGGGATAGGTAGAAAGTTTCTCTTCATCTCTTTTATTTTCTCCTCTTTCTTCCTCATCTGAATCTTTCTTTTCCCTTGTATTTCTCATTCTCATTGCCTTCTAAGAAATAGGCATACATTCATACAAGACCAGTGAGGTCCTAAATATCAGATCCTTTCTTCTCCCAGCTTATCTCTGTCATATTCACTTCAACCTTTGTCTTTGTCATAGCCAAACCATCCTACTTCTGTTACTTTCAAAAAGGAGTGAGAGGAATTTAAGTTACCAAAAATGTAGTCACAGTCATTATCAAATGTAAACTATCAAATGTATGATAAACTTTATGAGTGCTTAGTATATACCAAAGTATTAGTTGAATACAAGGTTATTAGGATTATTACATAAATCGAGAAATTTCTCTCCAATATGATTGTATATGCTTTGAGTATATGTACTTTACATGACTTTCTTTTTTGATGAGGTCATTCTTTTTATCTACTCTGAATTTGTCATCCTTTGAGGCAAGAGCCTGGTAGAGCTAGAATAATTAATAATTATTCCCTAGTAGCACTAATGGATATGCCCCCTCTGATAGAAATTACATCAAACAATTAGTAACTGATAAATGAGAAAAACTATTGAAAGAAGCCAGAAATAACAACGGCTTAAATGAAACAGGAATTTATTTCTCTCAAAACTGAAAGAAGTCTGGAAGCAGTCAACTATGCCTGATATGGAAGGCTATGGTTATTAATCACTTGGCTTCTCTTACCATTTTGTTATGCCATCCTAGGGATTAATTTCCAACTGCAAGATTACCTCATAGTCCAAGAGGGCTACTGAGGTACCAGCCGTCACGTATTGGAAATAAAAAATGAAAAGAACAAAAGGGATGTTCATGCCAGTTAAATCAATTTCCATCAAGCTGGAAGTTCCACAGAACACTTCCAATTACATTCCAATGGCCAGAACATAAGCATATTCCCACGCTTAGCTGCAAAAAAGGTTGGTAAATATAGTATTCTATCTGTTCATAATTCTCCTTTCTGTTACTAAGGGATAAGAGAGAATAGATAGTGAAAAAAATTAACAATCTCTGTCACATCCACCCAAACCTAAAAATAGAAGATGATCATTTTAGATATCAGGTGAAATTATGTGACATTAGAAACATATGAAAATATGCAATATTTATGTAACGCTACATTTCACTTTAAAATGTCTAAGTCAGATGAAACTACCAGGGCATGTTCACAGAAGGATCAACAGGAGGTAAGAAATATGGAAAACATAATTTCTGAGTAATAGTAATTTTTAGATGTTATCAAGTACATAAAAAGTGGTAACCTAAAATTATTATAAAAAAGACAAAAGATAGCAAATGTTGACAAAGGGAACCCTTTCACACTCTGTGGGAAAGTAAATTGCAATGTAAATTGGTATAGCCATTATGAAAAACTGAATTGAAGTTACTCAAAATTTAAAAATAAAACTACTATCTGATCCAGCAGTCCCACTTTGGGGTATATTTGCAAAGGAAATGGCACCTCAAATAGGTATCTGCACTCCTGTATTCACTGCAGCATTATTTACAATAGCCAAGATATAAAATCAACTAATTGTCCAGCAATAGATAAATAGATGAAGAAAATGTGTTGTATACATGCATACACACACACACACACGCACGCACACACACACACACACACACACACCGGAATACTATTCAGCCTTAAAAAACAAGAAAATCCTGTCATTTGTGGTAACATGGATTAACCTAGAGGACATTATGCTAAGTGAAATAAGCCAGGCACCAAAAGAAATACTACATGATATCACTTACATGTGGAATCTGACAAAGTTGAACTCATATAAGTGGAGAGTAGAAAGGTGATTGTCAGGGACAGGTGTGTGGGAGGAATGGGGGGAACTCAGTCAAATGGTACAAAGTTTCAGTTATGCAGGATGAATGTACATCTAGAGATCTAATGTATGGTATGGTGACTATAGTTAATAGTAATCCATACTTGAAGCTTACTAAGAGAATATATCTTAAGCGTTCTCACCACAGGTACAAAAAAAGGTAACTGTGAGGTAATGGATATGTTAATTAGCTTGATTTAATCATTTCACTATGTGCATATACATTGTATGACCTTAAGTATATACATTTTTATTTGTCAATTATACTTCAATAAAGCTGGAAACAAACAAAAACAAACAAAAAAATCCTCAAAACAAAAAATTGTCCCCATCACCTTCTGGGTGTTTAGTAAATATTTATTTCATCCTAGTTTTCCAAATCTGAATAGTAGAGGACTATAAAATGTACACAGCATTAAAAAAAATAGCTGTAGCCAAAAGGGGAATTAGACTTATTCTATAAGAACCAGGAGCAGCTTTTATTTCAACTGGAACTGTCCATTGATGAAAAAGTTTGCCTGGGGATGTATACAATTTCCCATCACTAGAAAAGTTCAAGAAGAAGCTGAGCTTTTAGGAACTTTTTCAAAGAAACAACTGGAAAAGTTTGCAAAGACATATGATCATAATTTCAATGTTTAAAATATCAGAAAATATGAAATAGCATATTTATTCAACAATAAAAGATTGGTTGAATAAGTTATGGTAGATCTATTGACAGACTATACAGGCTTTACTGTGACTATATATAAATACTTATTTATTGACAGAGAAAGAGGTCCGTGATATAAAGTAGATATAAATGAGTTATAGAGCAAACCTTGTAATTTTATATGTGTCTTTAAATAGATAGTTACATACCAAAGTCTAATCTAGACAAGAGATTGTAGGAACATTTTTTCTTAAGAACATATACTAAAATATTGTCTAAATATTTGGCAACAAATATGGATAGTAATGGTTAATATATTTGAGGAGAAAAAAGCTAAAGGATCATTTGTCAGACAAGGTAGAAGGGATTAGGTAGGTTAGGATGATTGAACTTTACAGTTTCTTCCAGCTTCTCTAAGATTAGATGATGCCAGGATTCATGTTTATGACCCAAATGCACTGGATGATTGCCAGCATCAGGAATTCACATGCCCGTAAATACTTAAGGGGAGATCCTGTGGGTGTTGCTGGTGGAGCTGAGAGGGGCTCAGTACCTGATCTCTGAGCTGTTCCAGTCCATGATTTTGGTGGTGTGCACCACCACATTCTCTCTATTTTCACCCTAAATTCTTCAACACAGTGTTAGATAACTGACAGCTATGTTTCTAAGAAGACAATCTTCCTAAACCTGTTTTATTTCTGTTCCCTCTTTCTTCCTTCAAAAACTATAATCCTGTACCTAAAAACATACTGGCTAGAAACTGACATCTTAAAATAGCTCCCTTACCCACAGTTGAAAGGAGCCTTGGCAAGAGATATGACTATCTAAAATCCTGTTCCTTTGAGAGGGGAGAAAATAACCACAATAATAACAAACCTCGAACCCACAAAACTTCTAAAGGATGAAGAAAACAGGTGATTTTGGAAAATATTCTCTTAGAAAATGCAATAGTTTGTGATGGTAAAGAATGTGGCAGGCCAATATTCAAATTCAGGAAATACAGAGAATGCCACAAAGATACTCCTCGAGAAGAGAAACTCCAAGACACATAATTGTCAGATTCACCAAAGTTGAAATGAAGGAAAAAATATTAGGGGCAGCCAGAGAGAAAGTTCGGGTTACCCACAAAGGGAAGCCCATCAGACTAACAGCTGATCTCTTGGCAGAAACTCTGCAAGCCAGAAGAGAGTGAGGGCCAATATTCAACATTCTTAAAGAAAAGATTTTCAACCCAGAATTTCATATCCAGCCAAACTAAGCTTCATAAATGAAGGAGAAATAAAATACTTTACAGACAAGCAAATGCTGAGAGATTTTGTCACCACCAGGCCTGCCCTACAAGAGCTCCTGAAGGAAGCACTAAACATGGAGGGGAACAACCGGTACCAGCCACTGCAAAAGCATGCCAATTTGTAAAGACCATTGAGGCTAGGAAGAAACTGCAACTAACGAGCAAAATAACCAGCTAACATCATAATGACAGGATCAAATTCACACATAACAATATTAACCTTAAATGTAAATGGACTAAATGCTCCAATTAAAAGACACAGAATGGCAAATTGGATAAAGAGTCAAGACCCATCAGTGTGCTGTATTCAGGAAACCCATCTCACGTGCAGAGACACACATAGGCTCAAAATAAAGGGATGGAAGAAGATCTACCAAGCAAATGGAAAACAAAAAAAGGCAGGGATTGCAATCCTAGTCTCTGATAAAACAGACTTTAAACCAACAAAGATCAAAAGAGACAAAGAAGGCCATTACATAATGGTAAAGGGATCAATTCAACAAGAAGAGCTAACTATCCTAAATATATATGCACCCAATACAGGAGCACCCAGATGCATAAAGCAAGTCCTGAGTGACCTACAAAGAGACTTAGACTCCCACACAATAATAATGGGAGACTTTAACACCCACTGTCAACATTAGACAGATCAACGAGACAGAAAGTTAAGAAGGATATCCAGGAACTGAATTCAGCTCTGCACCAAGCAGACCTAATAGACATCTACAGAACTCTCCACCCCAAATCAACAGAATATACATTCTTTTCAGCACCACACCACACCTATTCCAAAACTGACCGCATAGTTGGAAGTAAAGCTCTCCTCAGCAAATGTAAAAGAACAGAAATTATAACAAACTGTCTCTCAGATCACAGTGCAATCAAACTAGAACTCAGGATTAAGAAACTCACTCAAAACTGCTCAACTACATGGAAACTGAACAACCTGCTCCTGAATGACTACTGGGTACATAACGAAATGAAGGCAGAAATAAAGATGTTCTTTGAAACCAATGAGAACAAGGACACAACATACCAGAATCTCTGGGACACATTCAAAGCAGTGTGTAGAGGGAAATTTATAGCACTAAATGCCCACAAGAGAAAGCAGGAAAGATCTAAAATTGACACCCTAACATCACAATTAAAAGAACTAGAGAAGCAAGAGCAAACACATTCAAAAGCTAGCAGAAGGCAAGAAATAACTAAAATCAGAGCAGAACTGAAGGAAATGGAGACACAAAAAAACCCTTCAAAAAATCAATGAATCCAGGAGCTGGTTTTTTGAAAGATCAACAAAATTGATAGACTGCTAGTAAGACTAATAAAGAAGAAAAGAGGGAAGAATCAAATAGACACAATAAAAAATGATAAAGGGGATATCACCACCAATCCCACAGAAATACAAACTACCATCAGAGAATACTATAAACACCTCTACGCAAATAAACTAGAAAATCTAGAAGAAATGGATAAATTCCTTGACACATACACCCTCCCAAGACTAAACCAGGAAGAAGTTGAATCTCTGAATAGACCAATAACAGGCTCTGAAATTGAGGCAATAATTAATCGCTTACCAACCAAAAAAATCCAGGACCAGATGAATTCACAGCCGAATTCTACCAGAGGTACAAGGAGGAACTGGTACCATTCCTTCTGAAACTATTCCAATCAATAGAAAAAGGGACTCCTCCCTAACTCATTTTATGAGGCCAGCATTATCCTGATACAAAAGCCTGGCAGAGACACAACAAAAAAACAGAAGTTTGGGACTTTTATACAAGCTGAAAACACATCATTATTCTCCCATTTAAAATACATCATGGGACATGGGTTCATTGTATTCAAAAGTTTACTATCTAAACCATTTTCAAGAATAACAAATGTTCCAAAATGTTCACATTGATATTACATGGGTTACTGGATTATAAATAATTTTTGTTATTTATGACTTTTCTATTTTATAACACTTCCATATTAAATATGTATTTCATTTAGAATTAGAAAAAAAAGTGTTACTTGTGTCCTCCTTAAAATTGTGAATGAATAAATGTGCCCATCTGTATGCCCCTGAGGTTCTTCTAGAAATGCTGATGGGTTTCCACAGATCAGTCCACTCATACACTCTCACCTAGCTCTGCTCTTAACATATGAACCAAATGACTAGCTGGACTTCCACCTACATACAGCTTCTAGTTATGGAAAAGATCCATGCTAACTCCTTCTTGGATTTTCCCCACAATCTTGGCTTATGTGACAGGTTCTTGATAGCAAACGACTGTGCTTTTAATTAACCATACACACAAACACATGCAGGAATTAAAAAAGAGTTAACGCTGGTAAATATCTAAGAAAATATAGGAAAAGGCTAATAAGAATATGTTAGCAAGTATTATTTTAAATATAATCTGACGAGTGTAAGTAACTCTGAAGTCAAAACATGGATATCACATAGGACTATTTTGAGATAGGAATGATTGTTATATTATTGAGGAATTTTAATGAATAGTGAGCCCATTTGTTATTTATTGGCTTCCAAATGTTAATAAACAGCTCCAGTGATAATTGCTGATTTTTCTATATTTATGGAAAACTGGCATTTCATAAATATCAAATTGTGATATCATCTACTTGTATGCTGGTTTTCTATGAATATATAAATTTTGTAATTACCTCTAGAAGTGTGAGTTAATTTTTTTGTGTGTGGCTAAATCAAGAAGCAGAATGACAAATCTGTTAAAATGGTAGAATCTTAAACATCTTTTCCATTGTTCTTTTAAAGAATTTATCTAAAATTACACTATGAAGTAATAGAGAAAAAGCTAGGATACAAAATTTTTCTATTAAAGTCACCAAGATGTTCATCAAAACTAAGTCAACATGCAGGCATTTGACAAGGTTGTGCATAGAGGTTTCTCAAAAGACTGAAAGGTTAGGACGACTTTCTAGGTCCCAAATAATCAATGCTTAAAGGATAACAAATGTACGGAGGTTATACTAATTCAAACTAGTAAAGGATTTCTTTTTAAAAGGAAGTTTTAGCTTGTTTTAATTCTGGGGAAAAGAAATTCTCACTTGATATATTCACTATTAAAATATATTCCCTTGGATAGTATTGGCAGAAACTCTCCATTAATATTTATTTTTAGAACTTTAATCTATTTCATGGCTCAGTAGATAATTAATATTTGGTAAATGTGTGATCAGCTTCTTTTTTGTCTTATGGCTCCAATTCACTCAAGTCCTTGATATGCAGGATTTACTTTTATTATGATTTTTATAATGAGTATGTATTTTGCTTCACATCATGGTAAAATCCTTTATTATGGGCTGCAACCTCTTTTTCAAAGTTAATTCACATTAAAATAGAATGTTTTATTAATAGTAGCTAAAGGGAGAAGATGAGTCTTTGGCAAAAGAAACTTGATCTCCTATTTACAGGCTTGATATTCTGAAGTACATGAGACTGGCCAATACTGAAACAATAATTCCAAGTCATAACATATTTAAAAGGCTTAAAAGGATCTAGACCCTAATTTGAGCAGTATCAAAATTTTCTGTAATGCATAGTCCATGTGTATCATCCAATCACAATATTGAAGTGACTTTTCCCAGGGTGTTTAAATTCAACTGGATATTGACCCCAGTGCTATGAAGGATAGGTTTGGTGGTGATGAGGGCTCAGCTACTGTAAATAAATTCTGTCTTCTAACAGAGAGACCACTAATATGTCAAAAGCCATGCAGTCATGAATCTGGAAAGCAACTTCAAGATCAAAACTTCCCTTAATCGGAGGAATATATCATCTTGCAAATGACTTGGTGAGATGTTGGCATCGGTACCTGGATGAATCCTCTTTGCAATCCAGGTACTGATGCCAACATTATCTCCCATGAACATCATAACAGTAGGTGGAAGCGAGCACAAATGTGAAAAACAATCTGCTGAGATGGAGTTACAGCCTCATGAAAACAGCTAGCCGAACAGGAGTCTAGCCTGAGCTCATCATATCAGATAAATTCGTGCTTCTTCTTATCAGGGAATTAAAAATAATTATTTACATACTTAAATGAAATCATATATGGCCCAAATGAAATTTAGAATACAACAGAAGACATGGTTTCTTGGGCCTGTTTTCTGTGGCTAGAAACTGGTTAAAACATTGGCTATGGCTTTGGTCTTCAGAGTTTTAAAAACTAAGGCAACTAAATGATTTCCTGAGATGCATATGAACGTGAGTATTGATTACACCTCTGAGGATACCTGAATACCATCTCTGTGGTTCAGTAGCCCTCAAGTTCAGGCTCTAGAATGTGCATTGTTCACAACTGAGGAAAACCTTTAACTCTCAAAGTGTGGTTTGTGCTCAGGGCAGATACAGAATTTTTCTTAAATGGCCCCCTAAATCCTAACCCATGTGCTGCTGTATCAGGTATTTCTTTTCTTGTGTTTTTCCATTTGTATAATCTTTCAAATAGCAAATAGCTTTTTTTTTTCCTTTTTTGTTTTAGAACTCATGTCTTTTATTTTTTCCTACACAGTGGCTTTGAATATGTTTATGAAATTTTTTTGAGTGTCAGAGTTACATGAGACAGTTATTAATAAAGTTGCTTATGATGGGCGGAGACGACTTCTCTACCTGAAAACTCCACAAGAAGTCCAAACTTCAAACAATTCATGGAAGCTATCCATAATTTTATCCTAGGAACTGTCTTCATATAAGCAAAATCATGGTGAGTAAGTACTATTCCTGTAATGTAAAATAGTCCAGTTACTATTTTAATCATCCTGCTTCTATGGGTATCTCCGTAATTCAACATAAGTGGACTTGGTTTGTTAAGAAATAATGGCAGCCTCTAATAAATATCTTCTTTGTTGACTATTGTCTTCATAGCCAATAAACAACTGGTTCAGATACTGCTTCACCCAGCCCTCACAGCACTCCTTAGGGGACCACTGTTTCAGGTTTTACTATTGCTAAAATATTGATTTCCTAGTTGGCATTCTGATGTGAATCCACAAAACTTCTTGAAGGTAATGATGCTGGTTTTTTAATCTTGAAAATTTATGGGGCTGCATGTAAGTGAGATATCAACTTTTGAACCTATATTCATGTATAGATTTTTAGCTCAGCTTGCCCCTTAAAACTGAATATCACTAGATAACCCAGAGTATTGACTGAATCTAAATGATGGGTTCTCAGGAAGAGATATAAGGCTCATTTCTCTTCATTGACTGTGAATTGAAGTGGGTACCATGAGTATGCAGGGCTCCAAATAACAATAACAATAGTAATACCTACTAACATTTATTGAGGACTCATTATAGATTAGCTCTTAATACTGAAACAACCGTAGGAGTTAGGTTATATTATTATTCTGATTTTACAGATGAGAAAATAATATTTATGGAGGTCAAGAAACTTCTCCAAGTTCAAAGAATGAGGCAGGGGCAGCCATGGCATTTAAACCTAGGTACTTGGATCCCAGAACCTATGTTCTTAACCACTCTGTCTTCTTAACAGCTAACCCTTTTTGTGAAATAGGACCCAGAGGTCCTCAAAGAACAATTCACTTGCTTGAAATAAAGGAGCATTTATTTTGTGTCCTTCACACTAGTGTAGGAGTCTGAGCTGAGCCTCATTCCAGGAAGCATGTCAGCGGGACCTTTCTCTTTGGGTCAGATGGAGGAGGAATAAGTTTTATGGAGTTCCACTTTCAGAAACAAAAGCAGAACAGGACACCAATGGGGTTTCCAGCTACCAACTCAGTTTGGCCAGGATATTAGGAATTATAGGATGGGACCATATTGTCTGAACTTGCTAACATTTCTGAAATTCTATAATTTCCCATGTTTCTTGTTTATAGTATTTCCTATTTTTTTATGGCTATTGGTAGTAAAATCCTTAATATTGAGAGGATTTAATTTTGGAGTAGGGCTTGCGTTTGATAGAAAAGACTATTTTTTGGAGGAGGGGCTGGGTCACACTTATGCACAGCATTACTAACAACTCAAATCTTTACTCTTAGAAAGGCCAAAAACAGTAGTCTAATAAATGTTTGATTTTACCCTGTGGACATCCTTGTTTCCTTTGATTCTTTCTAGCCCTCTTTCTTCCAGGAAGAGCTAAACAGCACGTTCTCCAGGGTTTTGCTGTGTAGGGTATGACAGTAAGTTCCCTGAGAGCAAGTGGACTCAATGAATGCCATTAATTGCCCTGAGTTTCTTTTGCTTCTATAGATTTTATGGAATTCCTACTCTGTTTTTATATTCATACAAAATGCTTTGCCCTTTTACTTAAATCCCTATGTAAGAGCCAGCAGAATCTTAGGAAAGGTCAGGATGGAAAAATTAGATATGGCATCAGAGAACAGTGCGATCAAATAAATCATACAGAATATTGCATTTTCATAGCAGTGCTTATTAGTTCAGTATTACGTGGTGGAAAGTGAAGGGGCTTTTTTAAAATCTTTTTTTACCCCAGTAACTCCTAAAAAAACACACCCTTCTCCCCCTCAAACCAAAACAAGCAAACTAACAACAAACAGGAATACAAAGGTCTGATGTACGCAATGGGAGAATGTTCCCTAATCTGTAGCAGGTTATATATATACAGGGGGCTGTCCACAAAGAAGGAGCCATCTTGGGGTATAAACTATGATTTTTCACACTAAATATAATCACCCAAGGGATATATCTTTAAAAACTTTCAGAGCATTGCAAGAAACCAGCAGGCAACATTTTCAACCTTTTTGATGCCAATGAGGCAGAGGATCTAGTTGTAAACTTAACTCTGAAAGGAATACAAAGACAGCTTCTCCCCTTCCTCCCAAACTAGTCATTTTCTGATCAAGGTTGATCCTGTGTCTTCAAGGTCCAAACTAGGCTAGAAAGTTACGGTCTAGCCCCAGTGGCATCCTTCGCTTATCTTCTCCCCGTAGTGACCCTCTAATGATTGACCTAAAGCAGGGGTCAGTAAATGCATCTTGCAGGCCAAATCTGGCCCACCACCTGCTTTTGTATTTGGCCTGCCATCTGTTTTTGTATGACTTGCAGCTAAGAATGGTTTTTACATTTTTAAACGGTTGAAAAAAGAATCAGGGGATTTTTTTAGTGACACGTGGACATTATATAAAATTCCAATTTTAGTGACCATAAATAAAGTTTTATTGGAACATAGCCATGCCCATTTGTGTTATGTATTATCTCTGCTTTCACGCTACAATGGAAGACTTGAGTAGTGGTGACAGAAACTTTATGCAGCTTGCAAAGCCAAAAATATTTACTATCTGGTTCTTTACAGAAGCAGCTCGCAGACCTGTGCCCTAAAGCACTATTTGCTGCCACTGCAAAGGCTTTGAAACAACTGCAGCCAATTAGACTGACCACTGTGAGAATCGCTTGGCTTGCTTTGATCCTGTAGGTACAGCCCCAGTTGAAGTGCTTTAGAAATGTTCGAGCAGCATACTGTTCTGGAAGAAAAGGTCTGCAGGCTTTTCAGAAACAGAGCAGGAATTCCAGATCTAGGGGGATGCTTATGCCTTATTAAAGCCATTTTAATAAATTTGCCCCTGCCCCCCTGCCCAAACGGGGCTGCAGTGTAAGGCCGTGACAGTAATGTCCTGCACAACTTCAGGTTATGTCACTCATAAAGACTGTGATGTGAATGGTGTCCTCTTGAGTCCTACGCTGTAATGGCCGTCCTCCTAAAATCTGAGAGAAGAAATATCTGTAAATTAGGAGTGGAATAGTGAGTGGACATGTTAGTTTGAGTCTTAAGTAGATACCAAGACAGAATTAGATGTGCAAGAAATTTGTTCACGAAAACACGTGGGAGGGGGTAGGAATTGGTAGAGACACGATTAATTTGAGTTGAATGTCTGACACCTGTGAATGGAGAAAGGGACAGAAAGAGGATCAGGAAAGAGAGCCTCAGACGGCAGTGAGCCTAGAAAGTCTTATCCGCGAGGATAGGGGTTTTCCTTTTATGGGAGTCCCTCCCTTATAAGTTCCTGGGCTGATTTCCCCTTCTTTACTCAATCATCATTTAGGAGCGACCTGGAGAGAACGTGACCTCAGCAAGAATACCACAGTGGATCCAAAGGTTCTCAAAGTGGATCCAAAGGTTTTCAAAGTGGATCCAAGGTGTCTTAACTAGAAGCTGCATACACTCCTCAGGGCTCGTTTTCTCTTAAAGGGAGACCTGAGCAACATATGCCCATGGCCACCACAGCAATTGTGAATGAAGTGTGTGTGTGTATGTGAGTGTGTCACTTGGAAAATGGAGGGTTAATTGCAGGGCAAAGATGTGAAGCCACAGCCTGGAGTTCCCCTGGTTCGGTTCCATTAGCCTGCAAATCAAGTATGTCATCTGCGATCATTATATAGAGTCTTTGTGCCCCGGCATTGCAGAAGGTCTAATAGCTGCAGTCACTTCTAATCAGGAGATACTGATAAAGTCATTCATACTTCCTGTAAAGTCCCTAACTATACCAATATTGTTCCAAATTTTCCAAATCCAACCCTGATTTCCCAGATTCCTTTTCCCACAACCCCTTTCCCTTTGGGGAAATCAAAAGGTACTTCCCATAGGCTGGTCAAAGATCTTTTTAAGCCTCACACGGCCCACAACACCCCCTTATGTGGGAGGGAAATACTGCTTTTTCCAAGCACAGACATTTCTATGATATATTTTTATCCTTATACACTCTTGAGAGGTAAAAAGGATAGGTATTATTTTACTCATTCTACAAATGAGAGCTCTTAAGGCTCAGAAATTAAATAATTTTCTAGAGAAGAACTCAGGTGTTTCGCTCCTGGCCCTTTACCCCTTTCATGGGACCAAGCCGTCTTCTGTGGAAATAAGCCCCTTACCAGGTGATGAGAGCAACATGTCAGGGTTTGTGCTGACCTTTGGTCTCTAACTGGAAAGATATCCCAGTGTAATGCTTCCTTTCCAAGGAAGCTTTGTTATGTTGGTCTGTAAAGTCACCTAAAACTATAGCCATATGTGCTTTACTTCAAAGTTACAAAGATAGAATTCCTAGAAAAAGAATGTCATACCAGCAAAGAACAAATATGGTGCGAAAGTATGCCCCACCCCCAGAAATTTATCCTTCAAGAGAGAAAATAGGATAAAAATATGATGAAATGGTATAACTGAGTAACAATTTAAGGAAAAAAATAAAGCTGACTCCTTAAACAAAATATATTTTAGAGAGAGCAAAGATTTACATGTGAGAAATAAAACCATAAAATACTAGATTAAAATATAGGAGAATAATTGTATAGCTCTGGGTAGAGGAGGTTCTTTCTATGCATGATAAATAACACAGAAGCAAATACTGATGGAGTAAGATTCTCTATTGAACCACTGTTTCTCTGATTCCATTGTTGCCAAATAATCTGATCATGATTCATGTCTCCATGTAGTTGTAAATTTTTATTGAGCATTTACTTTTATTGTCATAAACATTTTAAGTGAATTTCTTCATTTATTTATCACAATAACCTCATGAAAAATACTCTATTACTGCACCAACTACCCTGATTTGGACACTATGGCATAGAGGGTTTAATTGATCAGAATTCTGCAGTCAGTGAGTGGCAGATAAGATGTGAAGGTCAGGCCTACCTGAGGCCAAGTCTCCTGTTCTTTTCCACCAGATTAATTTTACTATAGAAGAATGTGCTGAAAGACTGTGCTGAATTCCTGATTCACTCAAAAATTAGATTTCTTATGGCAAACTAATAAACAGGCATTCCCTTTATTATCTTCTCAGGCTCAATCAACATAAGCTCAACTCCAGTTAAGGAATCAGCTTTATTAGTGAGTCCAATCAATGCTGGGTGCACAGACAGAACTAATGCTCTCAGTTTGCAAAGATGTGGCTCGGGACTCAAGATGAAAAAAATTGTTGAAGGAAATGACTGTATGGTCCAGAGTTGCTATCTTGCCTCTCCTGATGACAACTTTATATTTTCTACTATTAATACTTTTTAAAAAATAGACTAGAGTAGTACTTTCTTTAAAAAAAAAATAGACTTTTTAAAAGAGCAGTTTTAGGTTCATAGCAAAATTGAGCAGCATGGTACAGATTCCCATAGACCCCTGACCCCACATGTGCATAGTCTCCCTCACTGTCAATCTCCCCCACCAGAGTGGTACATTTGTTACAACTGATGAACCTACATTGACACATCATTGTCACCCAATGTCCACAGATTATATTAGAGTTCGCTCTTGGTGTTGTACATTTGTATTAGTCCATTTTATGTCACTGTAAAGAACTTCCTGAGGCTGGGTGATTTCTAAAGAAAAAAAATTTATTTTGGCTCATGGTTCTGCAGGCCATGCAGGAAGCATGGTGCCGGCATCTGCTTCTGATGAGGGCCTCAGGAAGCTTTATATTTATGGCGGAAGGCAAAGGGGGGCCAGCATGTCACATGGAAAGAGTGGAATCAAGAGACAGAGAGAGCGAGGAGGGGCCACACTCTTATATAACCAGATCTTGCATGAACTAACAGAGTGAGGACTCACTGTTTACCATGAAGATGGCACCAAGATGTTCACGAGGGATCTGCCCCCATGACCCAAATACCTCCTACCACACCCTACCTCCAATATTGGGGATTACATTCCAACATGAGATTTGGAGGGGACAAACATCCAAACCGTATCAACACTCTATGAGTTTGGACAAATATGTAATGACATGGATACACCAATATGGTATCATACAAAATAATTTCACTGCCGTAAAAATCATCTGTGCTCTGGCTATTAATTCTTCTCTCTCCCAACCTCTGGCAACTACTCATCTTTTTACTCTTTCCATAGTTTTATCTTTTACAGAACGTCATACAGTTAGAATCATACAGTATGCAGTCTTTTCATATTGGCTTCTTTCATTTAATAACATGCATTTAAGTTTCCTTTCGGTGTTTTCATGGCTTGATAGCTCATTTCATTTTAGCACTGAATAATACCCCATTGTCTGGATGTACTATAGTTTACCCATTCACCTGCTGAAAAATATCTTGGTTGCTTTCAGGTTTCAGCAATTATGAATAAAGTTGCTATAAACATCCATGTGCAGGTCTTTATGTGAACATGGTTTTCAACTTGATTAGTATTTTTAAATGAGCAAACACATAGCAGATAAAACATAACATGGCTAGCAGAGATGAGGTTGCTAATCTGATGTGTAAAAGCCCTTATAGTGAAGTAAATTTCTGGCTTCAAAAGGGTCATAATATTAGCCAAATGTCCCCACGCTTATTTTAACATGGCATTACACAGGGCACATGCAAAAAATTGGTTGATTGGAGAACAATTAACATGAAATTAAGCTTGAAGTTTGATGACCCTCCAAAAGAGCAACTTAAAGGCAGATTTGGTGTGCCCAAAAACCATTGTTTTCTGGTGATTTGACAGTGTTGACCTAAGTCAATTCAGAGCTTTAGGTGACAAACCGTACTGTGACAATTTACTACACACTGCATCACGGTTGTTTGTCACAGTTTTCTGAAATCAATAAATATAGCACTGGCAAATGTTTCTGGCAGGGGAATTGTTTTCAGTAAATTCTAGAAGGGCAGCTGCTGAGTGGCAAGAAGGAAGCCAGAACTAGAGTGTTGCCACTGACCTTAGAAAAGCATCAATTTCCAAGCCCTGATCCTGACCATAAAGAATGTTTGCTGCACAAACAGTGGATTGATTAATATGTTGAGAGAAGGGGTAATTTTGAAACATCTAGCTAGAAGGTTCCTAGAATGTACTGAGACAAAATAAGTGTACCTTTTACCAAGTATGCAACAAATGATATTACTGGTTAGTGATTACAGAATGTTACAAACATGGCTTGTGTTCTCTGCAGTTTTTCTAGCACATTTGGCTTGCTGAAAGAAGTTTCAGGCTCTGTCTCCTTCTGTAGACACTCACTTCCTAACCCTGTAAAATCTGGCTTCTGCCCTCCCATGCTACTGACAGTGTCCTCTTGAGTTACCTTCCAAATGTCATATTCCACGTTTCTTTTTTTTTTCTGGTCCTCTCCTTGACCTCTCTGTCATTTGATAACATTTACCACTCCTTTTCTGAGTGTCTCTTGCCTCAGGTTTCGTGACGTGATATCCTGCTATTTCTATCCCTCAGTTATACCTGTTTCTTCCATGAATTTATTTTCTGCCTCAGATCTCCTACGTGTGGCTGTCCGCCCAGGTTTTAGACTTGGTGCTCATCTTTTCTCTCTGCACCCTCTGCCTCTTCAGTCTCATAGTCCCCTGTGGCTCTAACCTCACACTAGTGAAGGTCTTTTGAGCCTGGGTCTCCAGCCTCCTAAATTCCTGCTGCACTTCCTGGTACCAACACCCTGCCAGAGACTTCCCATGGACAGTCCACCCTGTTCTGTTATTGGTTTCCCATTTTAGTTTCACTTCTTACCTCCCAAGTTAAATGTCCTATTAGTTTATCAACATATCAGCCTTTTTTCTCCCAGCCACCTCCACTATACCTGACTTCCATGTTTTTACTAGAGGTGCTGCTTAAGCAGCTCATGCTACAATCAGGAGTAACAAGTGCCTAATTTGCCTTTTCAAATACCATGTGAGCAGCTAAAATAACCAAATAAACATGGAAGCAGCTATATAAAGCCTAGGCGGTGTCAGTTTGCATCCT
Organism: Pan paniscus; assembly: GCF_029289425.2. Classification (NCBI taxonomy): domain Eukaryota; kingdom Metazoa; phylum Chordata; class Mammalia; order Primates; family Hominidae; genus Pan; species Pan paniscus. The sequence continues at coordinate 119,079,782 of NC_073254.2, read as the reverse complement.
CCAATTTAGAGAATAAAAAGAAGAATTTTTGCTTATTTTATTGTAGCGGCACAAGGCCAACCCTAATCTAATTTTGGGGCATTAAACCATCCTCCAAAAAGTCTCTGCAATGCCAAGGAAGATCCCAGAAATTATGATTGATATACAAGGTGGTGCCAGGGCTTGGATATTTTAAGACATATTCTTTATTTGAGGACTCCTTTATAAGGGTGTCCCATTCACAGCTTGTCTGTCAGTTTCTTTTTAGTTCTTACATTTTTTACTTTATTTCTAGTTATCAAATGTCCTTGGAAAGATCAATAAAAATATTGAAAATAAGGTAGGCCTGGGAGGGTGGGATTTGGGGTGGTGGTAATCAATGGTAGATGATATAGTGAGAATTGCTCATCTTTGGGCTGGAATGAGATAAGGTCAGGCTACAGCAGGGGTCTGTCACTGCCCAAGGCCCCAGGTGAGGAGCAAAGAGTATAGATTGTATAGAGAAGAGCCTGTATGCTGGGAAAAGCAGCAGGCTGGCTAGCTTTGAGCACAGCTACGAGAAAGATTTCTGCTTCACGTCATAGGTATATGAGTCCCAAAATAGTTTTGGGGCTATTTATAAGAAAGGAAGTCTGAGGATACATGGAGGTTTAGATTAGGTAAATAACCTTGGAAATACCATGCTTCATTCAAATTAAGAAAGAATAAATGCTGTGACTTAACGAACATATCTTATAAATTTTAAGAAACACATTTCAGAGATGTTCAATTGTTTTTTTAAAAAAGTAGGTCTAGGAATTGATAGAATATAGTTAAAGCAGTTGATCAAGAAAAAAAAGGAGACTACACTAAAGAGAAATTTCTTTTTAACTCCCTGCCACTTCAGGTGGGCAGCTAAGATGAAACAGTACTGTAGAAAATCTATAATTCATGAAAGGTGACATTCTTTGGTTGACACTGTGAGTTAACTGAATCCTTCCATCACCTGTGATTTTGAGGCAACTTCTAATCTTATAAGAGAAATTGTTTTTTCCTAGGAAGAACAAATGAAAGTGTATCAGAATATAACTTTGTTCCTTGATATTTTAAAGAATTTACATTTCTTAAAAAATTAAGAGACGGTTCAACAGGAGACCTTTACAAGTGCAGTCCATCAGCTATCAGTTAGCAACACGCTTCTACCTTCAGATGCAACTCAATAAGAAGCTGCTCCCTCAGTGGGTATAATCTGGGAAGGGTGTTCTTTCCTCACCTCCTGACAAAGCAGAAATCACACCATATGGCGATTTCCATGAATTTTGACTGATTTCAAGCCAAGGTGATAGTAATTTCCCACTGGGCTAGGTTAGAGCGAACACTGCCACCGATCAGGCGCATACACGAGCAGTCAATAGACAAAGTCTGCTTCTAAATTAGAAATACAAGTTTTCAAAGCTGTTTTTCTGACTTACGTGTCTGCACCTGATTTCTATGGTCCTTGATTACTGTGGCTCTCTGACAAATCCTTCCAAATGCTCCCAGTGCTAAGTTGCAAATGTTTGGGTGACACCTGGGTTTGGGCGCCTGCATTGAGAATGAGTGCTCAGGAGATCAAAGGCCACCTTGGTCTGGACACTCTCAGGTCCAGCACAGTTCAGGAGTCTCATTTTTGAACCATTCCTGAACTATTCACTAGATTCTTTATAAGAGAAGTTTGAGGAGGTTTCCACCCAAAGAATGGTGAGGGGATTAGTTAATAACCCATATCTTTCCTTCCAATTGCCAGTAAAATCTAGAGTACTCTTTTTGGTGCAGACGTATCTTCCCCTATTAAGTCTCTTACTTCATGAAGGAGAAAGGAGCAGCAACTAGGGTGATGACTTGTTTTGACAACATCAAAGTAAGTGAAGAAAAAAGTGAGTCTTTTTTTTCTCTAAGTGACACACATCATAAAATTATAATCTTGTACTTTTGGTTTTGGTGTTATAAGCCCAAGAGAGATGCTTTTATTGAAAATGTAATTCCTGAACACTTGATGTCAGATATCAGATAGCAATATTTTGCTTTATGGCATTTTGCTAAGCTATGGTTTCCAGAGTCACTTAAGTATGTTTTTCCCCAAATTCTACTGGATAAAAAATGAGGATTACAATGCCAACATTCAATTCCATTTTTATACAAGTGTCGTTAATGTCTCTGATATGTACCATTGCCATACTTATGTTTGAGGACTGAAAATATAAATGAAACTGAATTCTTAAGAAGTTGCTTTGATCAAATTTTTATACTCTAAACCAGTAGTGATAAAGCAATATAAAAACTGCACACAGTTTCAACCTTCTCCTGTTTACTAATAAAAGCAGCATTTTTATGCAATCAAGCTTTTGTGTTCTGAGGTGAACGTAATATAATGATTGCATTTGCATTTTCAAGTATTGATCATGTTAGCATCTTTTGTAGCACACCTGTGAAATTTATACTTCGGAAAAAATTGCTTTGCAACGTGAGCAGACTCCATTATAGTTTAGTTGTCTTAGGGTAGCATTATGGAGTTGTGGTTTAGAGCACAGGTAGGCCTTGGAGTCAGACAGAACTGGGCTAAATCTCAGCTTTGCCACATCAGCTGTGTGACCCTGAACACATAAATTAACCTTTCTTAACCTCAGTTTCCCCATCTGGAATGGAGTTGATAGTAATGCCTACTTATAGGACTGTTTGGTGATTAGATGAGAAAATGCATGTAAAGCACTTACCATAGAAACATGGACTCAATGATATTAACTGCCATTCTGTTTGTGATAGTGGTGCTTCTGATGGGGTCATCATAATATAACTAGTACAAAAGTCAGACTGGTTGTCTCTGACTCATATATGGGGGGAGACTTAAACCCATGGAGGGAAATGGTCTATAGTATGGGAGAGAAGAGATAGCAGGGAGGAGGTTTTCTGCATATGTAGACTTGGATTTGTTCTGTAGCATCAGAGCAAAAGGTTTGTCTTGCAAAATAAGTAGGATGGAAAAGAGAAAAGGAAAGAGATTGTTCCCAGATGATGCACTGCAAACAAAACTGAGAGAGATGGGACATTGCTTACAGGGTTTCAGTCTCAGTACGAATCTCAGGATCCTGCATGTGAAATTCATGTGGGGACTTGTGGTTTATTTAGGCTAAACCATCTTTGACAATTTATTTTTTAACAGGCAAGTTTTTCTCTTTTCTTACTTGAAAAACAACATAAATGGTTACCCCTTCAGCAAACCTAGCTTCATGGGAGGACCAAGATCACTGGTGATTTTGATTCCCACTCTATTTCCTCAAGTATAAAAATAACAGGAGTCAATCACAGAAGTTCTTTATTTTGGGGGTTCTTAATCTTGGGAATATCATAGACTACCTTAAAAATTTGATAAAGTTTGAGTTCTCTCACCCCAGAAAAAATTGCAAACATACAACTGTAAATATGATTTTGTGTACAACTATGGGAGTCCCAGGTTCTGATAAAGCACACTCAATAGACTCTGGGTTAACAGCCCCTGATAGGGTTATTCCTAGCCATTTCTCTTAGTGTACTCTTTCAAATACTCTCACCTCATATCTTCAGGATTGTGAGTGTGAGGGGAAGAGTTAATGTTGTGAATACATTTTTTTCTTGCCTAAAATTGGTCTAGACTTGCTTAAGGGGATAGGTATGTGGGATTTGCCAGGAAAGGTGGAAATATATTCTGACTAGGCTAGAGTGTCAGGTGGACTTGATAATGAGCTTTGCAAGGATCTCTTGGACCTCATTCCGCTCATGCATCTCCTTGCTCACTCAGCTGCAGCCACCCTGGCCTCATTGAAAAAGCTCTCACATGCCAAGCACACTCCAGCCTTACGGCCTTTGCTCTTGCTGTGCCCTCTGCCTGGAAAGCCCATCCTTCCTGCAACTCCTATACATAATTCAGGCCTTCGCTCCAATATCCACTTCTCAGAGAATTTCTCTGGCTATCACATCTAAAAGAGCACCAATCACTCTCCATGTTCTTTCTTGCTTGTTTTTTTTCCTCCAAACTTTTCACTACCAGACATTGTTATGCTATATCTATTTGTTCACTTTTTTCCACTGTTCTACTACAGTGCTCTTCTCACCCACAGTCTACAGGCAGCCAAAGTCTACTCCTTATGGTTCCCAAATAGTCTACACAACTTCATGTTTCATTTTCATGTTTCGCAGAATGTTTTCTCACCCTCCAATCATAACTGCACCACCCATAATGTTTTCTTCCACAGAGAAAAATTTTACTCATACTTGAAGGTTCACTTGAAATGTCACCCTCTCTTCTTAGCTTTCCTTGAATTCTTCCCCAGCCATTGCCATGGCAGAAATCAATTTAAATTTTGTCTTACTCCATACTTTCATAAATAGTATTAAAATAAAATCCGACATATCACATGGTATCATAATTATCTGCATGCATTTCTGTGTGCCCTGCCAGGCTGTGAGCTTCTTGAAGGCAGGCACTGAGTCTTTGTTTCTGAGGCTCCTGTGCTTTGCATGGGACATGGCTCACTGTAGGCCACACAGAGAAGTTAGGCTTGGATGGAACTGGAAAATTGACAGGTTCTTCAGGCAGAAGTGTTTGGGAAGAGCCATCTAGATAGAGTAAACAACACAGGCAAAGACACTGAGATGTGGAAGAAATGACTTGTGGGAGCTAACTGTTGGGAAATGGATTTATTAGGGGTACTGTGAGGTGAAGTGGCCGGACAGTAAAGTTGGTGCTGTATTAGTCTGTTTTCACACTGCTGATAAAGACATATGCGAGACTGGACAATTTACCAAAGAAAGAGGTTTATTGGACTTACAGTTTCACATGGCTGGGGAGGCCTCACAATCAAGGTGGAAGGCAAGGAGGAGCAAGTCACATCTTATGTGGATGGCAGCAGGCAAAGAGAGAGCTTGTGCAGGGAAACTCCCAATTATAATACTGTCAGATCTCATAAGACTTATTCATTACCACAAGAACAGCATGGGAAAGACCTGCCCCCATGATTCAGTTACCTCCCACTGGGTCCCTCCTACAACATGTGAGAATTCAAGATGAGATTTGGGTGGGGACACAGCCAAATCATAAAAGGTGCATACCACCAAGAGCCTATGTATGGTCTGTAAGGGAAATGGCTGAGCTTTAGTCACGAGTAGGCCGAGGTGGCCTTCTGGAGCCTCATGACTCAGTGGGTTTGGAGCGCAAGTGCACAAACCCACATATTATGTAACCATGCCATATTAGGTGCATTAGTTGATCACCCATGTGAGCTCATGCTTGGCTCAGAGCCACTATTGTCTGTAAAAGTTATAATTACCCTGCTAACGCTGTACATACAGCTTGCTCACACCCAGAGAGAGAGAGTAAAGCCATATTGAAGCTGCCTACGATTCCTCGAGTGTTTTTCTAGCTACCTGCCACTTGCCCACTGACTCCCCTTGGTCTTTGGTTATAACCTGATAATTGGCATCGTGAATAGAATCCTGAGGGGAGTGCACCTTTGGTCCACACTGATTCCGGGTTGGCCATGTGGCGGCAACACAGGTTGTGGTACCCAGTGTCAGCCGTGCTGGTCGGATGGGCTCCATTGGAAACCTGGGCAGTGGTAGACGGGTCCCCCGCGAGCATGGAGTAGGTGCTGAAGCAGCTGGAAGCACAGAGCACTGAGAAGGAGTGACCCTTTGCCTGCAGAGTTGGATGGGCATTTTTGATTGCACTGTGAGAAGCACACACCCAGTACCTGAGGGATGCAGTGCAGTAAGGGCCCTCCAGGCACAGGCAGGGTGCCTGGAGGCCTGGCTACACAGCTCAGGAAAAGAGTTAGAAGCTGCTGTGAATGGGGACCTCCAGGCACAGGTGGGATGCCTCAGGCCTGGCTACAGAGCTTGGAAAAGGAATTAGAGGCTGCTGTAAATGCAGGCCTGGGTCCATCATCTTGGCCAGAGACCCCCACTGGGTCTGATGCCGAGGAGGAAGAACCCGTGTTGCAGGATTGCCCAGTGGTCTGTCAGAAGGTAGATCATGAACAGCCACTGGGGCTCGAAGGGCAGGCTCAGGGATCCCCCCACCATAATGCAACATACTTCATATACTGCCTATACCCCAACCGAGTTGTGGGAATTAGGCAAGCAGTGCAACCAGCTTCCAGGAGAACCTCTGCCCACCCGGATGCTTCGTTTGTGGGATGAGGGAGCAGATAGTATCTCCTGTTCTGCCTCTGAGATGGAAAAGCTGGCCTCTATCATAACTCACTCATCCCTCTGTCAGTGGTTGCAGGTGAGCAGGCCATTGGCACAAGAGCAACATGACCACCCTCTGATTGAGTGGCAATGGGCAGCCATACGGACTGTGTGGAATGACGCTGGTGAAATACCCAAAACTGAGAGTAAATGGCAGTCGTATGCCAATTTGGTGCAAGTCATCCAGGAGATGGGTATGCAGCAGGCTATGTTTTACCTGAATACCTGGGGGCCAGATGATGAACATTTCACCTCCCACATGAGGGATCTCATGCCTTTGATTCCTTATCTGCTGTCTTCACCCCATATGTAGGGCACCACATACATGAAGTGACCACTGCTGTGGTGGCTCTTGGGGAAGCAGAAGGCTATTGATGGGATTGAGGGGTCTGTGCCATGAAGAAGGGTAAGATGCCCTGCCCTCAGGGGCCCCCCATGGGAGAAAAGGAGGCCCCAATGAGTGACATGCTCACAGATGTGGATAGATTTGATTTTGGACAGGGTTGAATGAGAGAAAAATAAAAAAGCAGCCCAATAAAGTACTCTTAACTTTGTGGAGACAGTTGTCTCCAGAGCAGCAATTCCAGAAAAAGCCAAGGGGGAGAAGGACATTGCTGTGCAACTGGGTCCCACCTGGGTGCTTTAGCTCAAAGACTATGTGCTGCGTCCAGGTGGAAATGTAGAGCCTTTTCTATTTGATTAAGGAACTGGCTGAGGTGCCCAGCTTGCGGGGACACCGGACAACTAGAGGCCACATGTGGAATCAGTGATCCTTTGGTACCCTACCAATGTACAGTGGATGCTGGTGCTGGTGGATACTAGTGCAGCTTGCAGCCTTGTTTATGGGAACCCAGATAAGTTTCCAGGCAAACCTGCTTACATTGACAGTTATGGAGGCTGGCCAGTAAAAGTGAAACCTATATCTCTGCATCTTGGCCATTGCCATTTGGCTCCCCGTTTATATATTGTGTATGTCTCTCTCATACCGGAATACAGTCTGTGAGTGGACATTTTACATGGCCTGGTGTTACAAACCACAGCCAGAGAATTCAGACTCTGAGTGCATTTGGTGAAGCTGGTTCTGTGTGTACATACGCATCACCAGCCTCAGGTCCTGCCACAACCCCTATGGGTTACTTCCACCCATCAATACCATTTGCCGGGTGGGCATACAGAAATAACTGAGACAATTAAAACACTGGAGGAAGTGCAGATAGTGCGCGACACCCACACACCCTACAATTCTCCAGTGTGGCCAGTTAAAAGGCCTGATGGAACTTGGCAGATGATGGTGGGCTATCAGGAATGGAATAAAGTAACACCACCTTTGCCTTTGCATGCAGCTATACCATCAATCATGGATTTGATGGACCGTTTGATGACAGAACTGGGACAGTACAACTATGTAATGGACTTGGCAATGCATTTTTCTCCGTAGACATCACTCCAGAGAGCCAGGAACAGTTTGCCTTTACATAGGAGGACAATGGACTTTTACAGTATTGCCACAGGGCTATGTGCACAGACCCACCATATATCATGGTCTAGTTGCCATGGATTTAGCCACCTGGCAATGCCCAGAAGAGGTCCGCCTATTCCATTATATTGACGATATTATGTTAACCTCTAATTCTTTTGCAGATTTATAAGTGGCTGGACCCCTCTTGCACCAACATTTGGCAGCATGTGATTGGGCTGTCAATGAATCCAAGGTCCAAGGACCTGGATTATCTGCCAAATTCTTGGGAGTTACCTGATCAGGTAAGACAAAGGTCATCCCAGAGGCTGTCATAGATAAGATTCAGGCATATCCCCAGCACACCATGCAAATGCAAATTTTTATGGACCTCCTAGGATATTTGTGGGCATTTGTCCCCCATTTAGCTCAAATGATAAAACTGTTGCATTGGTTAACAAAGAAGGAGCCACCCAGGATTAGGATAATGCAGCTGAGAACACCTTCCTGGCAGCGAAGCAGGCTATTCAGCAGGCACAAGCCCCATGGGTAGTTGATCAGGGGTGTCCGTTTGAGCAGGATGTGCATATGACTACAGATGGTTTCGGCTGGGGCCTGTGGCAGTGTATGGAGTGCTTAAGAATGCCGGTAGGCTTTTTGGTCCCAGCTATGGGAAGGAGCTGAGCTGTGGTATTCCTTGACAGAGAAACAGCTAGCAGATGTATATGCCACCCTTCAGGCTTGTGACAGTGTGACAGGATGGGCTGCAGTCATCATGCAGATGACTTACCCAATGGCAGGATGGGTGCATTCACTCATCCCAGACTGGGACAGCAAAGACATCCACTTTCGCAAAGTGGGGCACCTACTTGGAGTAGCAAAGTATGCTGAGTACAAGTCCTTTAGCAACAGAGTTGCAAGAGGTCTTGGGACCTGTAGTCCTAGTGCAAGATAAGGCCATGGGGCCTGAGACACCCCTAGAACCTTAGCTTTCACCATTTAAGGAAGGGCATACCCCTATTCCTGATGGGGCATGGTACACAGATGGGTCCAGCTGAGATGCTACTGCTGCCTGGACTGCTGTTACAGTCCAACCTAGTACTGACACCACATGGTTTGAAACTGGGTATGGACAAAGTAGCCGATGAGCTGAACTTAGAGTAGTATGAATGGTGATCACCAACGAGGTGACACCTGTGGTAACCTGTACCAATAGCAGGGTGGTCTAGCAAGGCTTAACCTTGTGGTTAACTACCTGGAAAATACAGAAGTGGCTAGTCGGCCACTGACCCATTTGGAGCCAAGCCATGTGGCAAGACCTCTGGGAAATGGGTCATCAGAAAGAGGTAACTATTTATCATGTGTCAGACCGTAAGCCTTTGGCCACCCCTGGCAATGATGAGGCAGATGCCTTGGCCAAGGTTTGATGATTAGAGTTGGCACCTACACGAGATGTGCCCATGTGGCTACACTGGAAACTGGGACATGCGGGGGGTAAACTGATACAACAGTTCAATAAGCATTGGGATCTGTCCCTGCCCACGCAAGTCATTTGGGAGGCTTGTCAGAAATGTCTGGCATGTGCTCAGGCATACCCTAAACAGAGGCAGCTGCCCAGTGTTACACAAGTAATGATAGGACAAGTGCCCTTGGCCAGGTGGCAAATAGACTACATTGGGTCACTACTGACATCGCAAAAGTATACACATGTGCTAACAGCTGTGGGCACGGCCACAGGCCTGTTGTTCACCTAGCCTTGCAGTGTGGCTGACCAACAGAATACCATCTGGGCCCTGAAATGTGTATGTGCCCTCTATGGCCGCCCTCTGGCTACTGAAGTGATAGAACACATTTCACTGGACAACAGGTACAACAATGGGCACAAAAAATGAATATAAAGTGGGGATTCCATGTGCCATACAATCTGCAAGCTGCGGGTATGATTGAGTGATATAATGGGCTCTTGAAGAATGGGTTACACTTGCACGTCACACCCCCGTCTTTGTGGGGCTGGGGTTCCAGGCTGGAACTGGTGCTCTAAACCTTGAATGAACGGCCACAGAAGGGTGGCCCGGCCCCATGGAGGCTTTGTTACATTGGGCTGCTGCCCCCGTTCAGTTGCAGATACATACCAAAGATGATCTCCTCCGACCAGATATGGGGACGAAAAGTAACCTGTTTTTGCCTGCTCCAATGCCTCTGAAGGCAGGGGAACAGAAAACCTGTGGCCATGGGCCTTCCAAGCCCCCCACTGCCGGTGGATGGCCATTGTAGCTCCCTGGGCAGAGGACCTACAGTGACTTGCATGTCACTCCTTGGGTGTTCAATACACGGCTCCTGCAGTTGGCTGTTCATAGGGGAATGGCTATGAAGGAACCCTTCTCCGGGGGACATATGTACTGTCTGTGTGGCCTACTATGAGCTCCCCTGTGACTTTGGCATGGATACAGGACTCAAAGGAACCATGGGGAGTTGAGAAGGTGTGGTATCATCGCCCAGGGCAAAAGCCCTTGGCAGCTGCACTGTATCCAGGGATGAAAGGTTAGCCTATATTTTGCCTGAGGGACATGAATTTCCTGTTAGTACCTGTGCCTGCTCTGTCATTTCGACCGTAGGTTAACATGCTCCAACTGCATTGGGGACTGGGCCCACACCTACACTGCAGTGACCAATGTTTCCGACTGTTGGATCTGCACCGCCCTTCCAGCAGCAGCAGCGAATGGCTTGTCTTGGCACATACATTCAGCACCTGCAGAGAACTGGACATAACCAGATACCTGGTGACCCATGGTGGATCCTTGGAACACAACCCAGCAAACTTTGGACAAAGGATGCTGCAAGTCCCACAGCACACTCACCGCTTGGCTGGCCTGTGGCGTTTATGATGAATGGAGCTATGTGGATGGTTAATATTGAGTATCAACTTGATTGGATTGAGGGATACAAAGTACTAATCCTGGGTGTGTCTGTGTGGGTGTTGCTAAAGGAGGTTAACATTTGAGTCGGTGGTCTGGGGAAGGCAGATCCACCCTTAATCTGTGGGCACAATCTATTCAGCTTCCAGTGAATATAAAGCAGACAGAAAAACATGAAAAGGAGAGACAGGACTAGTCTCCCAGCCTACATCTTTCTCCCATGCTGAATGCTTCCTGGCCTTGAACACTGGACTCCAAGTTCTTCAGTTTTGGGACTTGGACTGGCTCTCCTTGCTCCTCAAGGTTGCAGACAGCCTATTGTGGGACCTTGTGATCATGTAAGTTAATACTTAATAAACTCCCATTATATATCCTATATATTCAAGATATATATGTATGTTCTCTAAGAGAACCCTGACTAATACAGGCTGACTAGTGGGGTAACATGTAGTACCCCTGGCCCAGGTGCCATGATGCATAGAGCAACATTGGGGTAACACCACTATAGGATGGGTACCTGTCATGGCCTGTACGAACATAACACGTGTCACCACACTGAAGGTATGGTGGAACAGGTAGCCCCACCATGGTCAGGCCCCAATGGACTTTGTGCCCCCAGGAGTTTATGGGTCTGTGGGGACATAGGGTGGCCTTACCTACCAGTGAACTGGACTGGACATTGTACCTGGGGGTGGCCTTATGTACCTGCCATTGTTCTCCCCACATTGCACAGATGCCTGCGTAACTGGGAGGTGCTATGCTTTCAGTTTTTGCAAGTGTGACGAGCCCCCTGGTGGTTCCATCCTTTGGAAATGACCATCCCTGGAGCGGACGTCATAACTAGAAGCACCAGTTACTGCTCTTGCAGAGCACAACACTCAGGCTCTGAATTAACACCCAAGTGGCCCTCATCCTGTTAACAAATGAGGCTGATCAGATCAGAAAGGTGGTGTTGCAAAACTGAATGGCCTTAGACATGATAACCGCTGCCAAACGAGACGCCTGTGCCCTTTTAGGAACACAGTGTTGTACCTTTATCCCTGACAATCAGCAGAACATAACAGCAGCCCTGCAAGGGGTCTCATGGGAGATTAAGGCTGTTGCAAGCCTTACTTATGACCCCTTGCAGAGATGGTGGGCATCCCTAGGCTCTGGCCTACACTGGGCCCTAATGGTCATAAGTAGCATAGCTGGGATCCTAGTAGTGAGCTGTTGCTCTCTGTATTGTTGTTTTGGGTTATGGATTCAGGGCTCTTCCCTATGAGCACGTGTCCCTGCCCAGAGGATGCCCTCAGCCTAGTGGGTGGAGTGTAAGGAAAATGGATGTGCTGTGATCGAGAATAGGCTGAGGCAGACATCTGGTCCAGCATGACTCAGTGGGTTTGGAGCAGAGGTGCACAACCTCACACATTACGTAACCATGCCATGTGAGGTGCATTAGATGATCACCCACATGAGCTGGTACTTGGCTCGGAGCCACTATTGTCTGTAAAAAGTGAAATTACCCTGCTAACACTGTACATACAGCTCACTCACGCCCAAGAAGATAGTAAAGCTATGTCAAAACTGCCTACGATTCCTCGAGTGTTTTTCCCAGCTACCTGCCACTCGCCCACTGACTCCCATTGGACCTCAGTTAGAACTTGATATCATCCTAAAAGGTTTAAACTTTACCTTGAAAGCTGTGAGGGGATGAGGGTGAAGGGAGAAAAACTAAGGTTGATCCAGATTTCAGGAAGGTTAATCTCAGAATAGTCTAACATCACTAAGCATTTTTGGTATGATAGTCTGCATAGCAGTTTTAAAAAAACAGTGAGAAAAGTAGACATAGTATTGAAAAAGGAGTTGGCATTATAATTTTCAAGAAAAGGTAAAAGTCAGATTCATTGTGGGTAAGCTTTAGTATGGTGACCCATCTGCTACTCTATGAAAAGTTGACAATAAAAACCAAAAGAAGTGGGGAAATAACCTGATTCAAATACCACTTTCCTCTCCTCTCCTCCCACAGTTCTTTCAGTGTGGCTGCAAAGCCATTTCCAACAACACTGTGATCCCAGTATGTGCCTTGCTGGCCCCCTTACTTAGGCAGCCTCTGGGAGGTGCGAGATGATCCCATCAGAGGTCTGTGCCCTCAGGGCTGATCTTCAGCCTCTTGCCACTGGGTACAGTGAGCCTTTTGTTGCCCGGTTGAGGTTCTGGTCTTCCCAGTGGGCACCCATTCTCAGATACATGCAGATGGCCCATAAATAATAGATCTCTGTGGGATTTATGTATATCTCCAAATCCATCTACTTCTCTAAAACTCTTCTTTCCAAATTGCACACCTAAATTTCACCTCTTCCGTGCCATAGCCTTTTCAGAGATAGAAAAGCAGCCACTTGCAAGGATCCACTGTTTTTCTAATATTACTAAAGATCACAGCACAACATGTCATAGAATTTCCACAGAAAAGCTCCAGGTAGCACTTTAGAACACTCTTGGGTTCCATATTTTAATTTTATCACAATGAATTTATTTGAAGTTATTTTATGTTTAGACCAAATAGAGATACTCTGTATTGTTTCTGGCCCATGCTGAGGTAGCATTTGTGAAAGCTTGAGAATCCAGATGCTATGGGGGAACTGGGATTCTTTTCTCCCCCTGGGGGAAAAGCTGCATTGCAGCTCTTGACTAGGCATTGCCAGCCCTAACCCTTTATGACTTCCAAAGCCACATCTCTTCATCATGTGTAGTCTGAAAGGGGACAGGAGAAAGGGAGAACAGACTAGAGAAAGGGAGGTGGGGAGACAGCAATGTCAAGGAAGATACAGTATCTCTGACATGGAAAGGTTTGTTTAATGGTGTTGTCATCATTAGAAAGCCACGTTATCCACAGGGAGAAAGAAACCATCAAAAGAAAGAAAATCTTTAAAGCAAAAGCATTCTCCACATACCACACTGGGTGACTAAGAAAGTTTTTTTTTAAAGAATTGATATAAGGTATAAAGAAATCTAGAGATCAATTTAATTAAATAACTACCTATGGACAGGAGCTCTAGTTGTCAAGTTGGAGAGGCTCCTTGTCTTCTTTTCCCTCTGGTAGTTCATGAACTACCCCATATTTCAAACTCTAAAGTACTGTGTTGGCCTCCACTTATTCCCCACTAGTGTTCTCTCAGCCTTGCCTGTCCAGTCACTCCTGCAGTGACCTCAACTCTTCCCCTTCCTCTTCCTGGGGGGCTCCTGCTCAGCTCACACAGTGACATTCTGACAGCACTGAGCATCAGGACTCTGCCACATGCCTCCTGCTGCTTAGGAGGCCCTTGGCAGAAGCCCCACAGGTACCCACTCAGCAAACCTGCATGCACAACCTGGAAATGCCCTGTGGGTAAGCCATTAACCAATAAGGACCAGGGGCCAAGGCATATGAGCCACCCTTTTTCTTCTCTGCACAGTTCCTTCGGAGACATCTTACATATGGCCCCTAAGACTGTCCTCCAGGATCCAGCAACCAGGTGTCCAGAAAAGGAGACAGCTTGATGACATATCTTTTCATTTGTTCTCCTTCCTTCCCTATTTTTTTTCCCTCTGTCTTTTACTCTTGCTCCCTGGACCACACTCTGTGATAAACATGGTAATGCTAAGTCATCCTGGTTTGCCCATGTCAATGTCTGTTTAAACTGTTGTCATGACATAATTATTAATAGCTTCCCCCCTTACTTTCAACATTGTCCCTATTGGATGATCAATTATATGGTCTGTGTAATTATCTGCTCTGCGTTTGAACTTCAGAAAAATTTAGGCTGGTAAAATGGATCCAGATTGTGGCTGATTACAAAAGTGTGCAGTGGAGAGAAGGAATTGAATGCCTACGTGAGCCAGGCAGGCGCTTATTGTATGCATTTGGGATGAAACAGTGAACAATAGAAAGATCCCTACCAGATGCTTACATACTAGTAGGAGGAAACATGCAATGATAAAAGTAATAAGGAATTACATTATATAGAATTTTTAAAAGTATTAGAGGGGGAAGAAAAACGGGAAATAAGAAATTGAGAGTAATGAAGGGGCTGATTGCAATTCCAAATATGATGGTCAGAGTAGGTCTCATTGTGAGGGTGATATTTGAGCAAAGACTTGAAGGAGGTGAAGGGGTTAGGATTGCAGTGAGAGGGGAGGATCACTCCAGGCAGAGGAAACAGTCAATAATGCAAAGATCTTCAGGCTATATTCAAGAAACAACCAGGAGGCCAGTGTGGCTGAACTTGAATGAGCAAAGGTGATGTAGTAGACGGGCTCAAGGGTTGGTGTGGAAGAGTTGGTTCCTGAACAATTCATTTCCTGCCATCAGATAAAGGCCTTGTGCTGATTGCCCAAGCCTGGATTTTAAACCGGTTACTGGCAAGAGAGGTCAGAAAATTACCACAATCCCACACTTGCCTTATGAGTCTAAGAACCTTCCCTTGGAGTTTTAGCTAAGCCCTCAAAACCACAGAGCTGCTACACATTTGGTAATGGTGGAGTGGATGGTGGAACCCAGCCACAGTTTCCTCTTCAGTGACTGAACCTTGAGAAAGATTCCTTTGCAGTCTCTAAAGTTTGAGTCCTGGTCTGGACCAAATAACTCCTCTGTATTTGGCTATTGTACCACTGGCTGTCATCAAACATTTTTCAACCACAAAATCTAGAAGAAAGATGTAGATGATGTGGGTGGTTGAAGAGATACGCAAGGAAGAACTTACTGGTAGTAGCTAGCTGTTTCTGAGAATATTGAACCCACTTCTCTGGGAGTCCACAGAGGTAGGTACTTTGCCTATATGACTTAGGGGAGACCCTAAGGAGTATCCTCTGAGTAGCTTTATGAGCTTAGGTTCTTCCAAGCTTTTGTCTTTTTGAGTCCTGGAACCTAGGGTGGTGGTTCAGAAGAATGACAGGACCCAGCTCTATTCCTGCTGTCTTCCTGCAGCCTCCACATTCATAGCTGTCTTTTAGATGTCAACTTGGATGGACAGGCTCTAAAACATGAGAATATAGAGATGATCTAGTGCTAATCTAGTGCCCTTGGATTTCAAATATGAAAACTGAGCTCAGGAAAGGTCAGTGACTTGCCCAAATGTACAATCTTTGGAACTCATATTCCATCCTCTTAATCTAGTACTATGTCTACAGCACTAAACTCGCTTAACTTTAAAAAAGTTGTCTATTACTATAGATTATTTGAATCCTGATTACAAACATCAAGAATAAACCCAAAAATTATTTAGATGGTGGCAGATGACTCCTGTAGACAGAAGGAATTATCTAAGACTTGAGTCATCAAGGTTGATGAGGTGGTTTTTACCTACTTAAAAGCCAGACAGAGGACATGGGAGAATGTGTAGGATATATACTATTATGAACATTAACTTCCAGAAATGAAAATAAATGAAGGTGAAATTCTACCTAAAGTAACACCATCATAGCAATACATACCAGAATTTGAGGCAGAAAACTTGAGTTTGGGGTGTCAAATCTGCCATTTCTGCCTGCATGACCTTAAGTCAAGGCATGTTATCTCTCTGAACTGCAATGTACTCATCTGTAAATGGGGACATTTAGAATAAGTTCAAAGAGTTTTTATGAAAATAAAGCCAGAAATAGATATGAATGCACCTTGTAACCTTGAAAGCTCCTCACAAATGAAAGATACTTTTATTTCCAAGTATAGACAGACATTGCTCTGGTGGAGGTAAAAAGGTGATATGGTCCTCATTAACTTAGATTGCAGACAAAATAAATTATTGTAAACAGTTTATTATTGCAACCTCTGAGTCTGATGACACTATAATTTATAAAGTGATTCATGTGCTTCTAAGATATTTAGGGCTATGTGTTTCTCTAAGACTTGCAGTTCCCTCTCTGAGAGGTATTAAATATGATCTCATCTGTCTTACCTGAGAAGCCACTGCTGGGACCTGGATGTCTGCACTAATCAAGGTTGGGTGGTCAAGAAGGATTAGAACCTGTGTCCATGAGACAAAACATATGCTGGCTAATGGGGGATGAGTTGGTAAAGGGGGCTTCTGATCAACAACAAAGGCTCATTTGATTGGCCATGAGCTACTGCCTCACAGCTAAAATGCTTGGCCACCATTTTTGTAAAGGCCTAGAAGCTGGTGACACAGGAAATGTTCTTTGATCGTGTGCCTAATATTTAAGATGTGGGCTCTGGAATCAGATTGCACAGATTCTACTTTTGATCCTATTAAGTTTTAGTGGTGTAACCTTGTGCAACTGATTAAATACCTCTAAGGTTTAGTTTTCTCATCGGTAATATGGGGATAATAATAATCCTAAGATTTATTGTGAAGATTAACGGAAGTAATTTATAAAAGGTATGTAGGCCAGTAGCTGGCATAAAGTAAGTAAACTGTCAATGTCCATATCAAACTCATTTAAGTAGGTTCTTTCTCTACCTTTAACAATAGATATGAATACTGTATATTTTAAGCCATAAGTATTATTCCTTCTTGTACTTGAATATTTAGTATTAAGAAAAGAAAAAGGAAAAGTAACTTTAAAAAAATACATGGAATTAGCTTAGCATGGCTTTTTGATAGACTGGCATTTGATCATATTATGATAACAATCTTTTGCTTCTGTTTTTTCTCCTGTTGACCTTAGTTGTGAAATGCCATTCTGCAGAATGTACACTTCATTTCCTGAGAATTGTAGTTAGGTCATACTACCTCTTCCACTAAGTCTTCTGAGTGCCCCTGTAGGGCTATCTGAGAGGAATTTGCAGTAAAAGACTTCCCAGGAGAGGGACAGGTTGTGTCATTCAAGAAAACACCACATATAGCCTGAACTAGCAAGGAATTTATAGCAAGGACCAGTGCCTGGGCTGGGGCACTGTGTCCTAGGATTTCAGTCTTTTTTTCTACAAAGGGCTAAGATTTCTGGAGGTGAAGTTTCAAAATCTCTCCCTTTCATTCCAACGGGACTCTCAGCCTGTAAACTACGTGTGTAAATAATTCTCACACCTCACCAATACACTGCAGGATGCTTTTCCTGTGCCAGGGCTTTTTGTGTGAAGACACTCAGCCAGAAATGACTGATGTGTCTTCATCCCCATCAGCATCATGGTGACTAGGAGCAATGGATTTGGGGTTATACTAGTTAGCTAAATGTTGCTCAAGAGTAGCAAAATCCTACCTACATTCTACAATAAACTGATGTGAATAAAAGGTAAAATACAAGATAGCTGCTGT
The DNA here is from genome assembly GCF_029289425.2 of Pan paniscus. Lineage (NCBI taxonomy): Eukaryota > Metazoa > Chordata > Mammalia > Primates > Hominidae > Pan > Pan paniscus. The sequence goes on along the minus strand of NC_073254.2, from coordinate 119,061,960 downwards.
CTCTACGTTGGCTAGTTGAGATTTGTGTGTGTGTGCATAAACTCCATTGGAAAAGAAACAATAGAAAAATGGAAATAAGTGAATTTTGCATAAAAAGAAAAAGAAGAAAGAGGAAGACCTTTAGGAATCTTGGACGATATGGGTAAAAGGAAAAGCATTTTTATCCTGCTTGGAAACCCCCATGAGAAAGGACAGCATATCATCTCTGCACATTCCCTGAGGGCCACCTCATCACCTTTCCCTGAACCATAGTAAGCTGTACCCTGGGGAATCATTCACATCATTGCCCTTCCTTATGGAGCTAGTGACTCGGAGATGTTGTTTCCAGTGAAGAATTACAAAGTATGACTTTGCTCAAATTCTGGATAAGCAGAAGCAAATGAGCCTTAAGTGACACCAAGAGCTCTTCCTGGAAAGAACCATGACAACAGCAATTTTCACTGCCTCAACTGTGGGCTCCCAGCTGGAAAGTGAGTCACCCTGCATACATTCTCACTGACCACTTTGCCAAACTTCTCTGTAGTATGCAGCGAGCTTAAGTACAGTCTTGGGTCTCTTAATGTTGGGGATACATTCTGAGAAATGCATTGTTAGGTGATTTTGTCATTGTGCAAACGTCATAGAGTGTACTTACACAAACCTGGATGGTGTAGCCTACTACACACCTAGGCTAAATGGTATAGCCTATTGCTTTTAGGCTACAAACTTATATAGCCTAAACAAGTTTGTGTATTTGTGTTTATTTTTAACAAAAAGTCTTTGAAAGTTTTTTAAAAAGTACAATAAAAAATTGAAAAAAGCTTATAGAATAAGGATATCAAGAAAACGTTTGTGTATATCTAAACATTTGTATAGCCTAAACAAGTTTGTAGACTAAAAGCAATAGGCTATACTGTACTAAATACTGTAGGCAATTGTAACACAGTGGGAAGTGTTTTTATATCTAAGCATATCTAAACATAGAAAAGGTCTGGGAGGTGTTAGGTGGACTGAAAAGTACCACACAATGTTAATAAACGTAGAAAAGGTACAGTTTAAAAAAAGGTGTAGGAGCTAAAAAATGGTACACATGTATAAGGCGCTTCCCATGAATGGGCCTTGCAGGACTGGAAACTGCTCTGGGTGAGTTAGTGAGTGAGTGGTGAGTGAATGTGAAGTCCCAGGACATTAGTAGACACTCCTGAAGGCTTTATAAACACTGTACATTTAGGCTATACTAAATTTATAAAAAATATTTTTCTTCAATAATAAAGTTACTATAATGTGTTTACTTTATAAATTTAAGTTTAAAAAAACTTTTGAGTCTTTTTTAATAACACAGCTTAAAACACATTGTACAGCTATACACAAATGTTTTCTTGATATCCTTATTCTATAAGCTTTTTTCAATTTTTTATTTTACTTTTTAAAAAACTTTTGAAGCCTTTTTTTTTAAACATAAAGACAAATACACATTAGCCTAGGCCTACATAAGGTCAGGATTATCCATATCACTTCTTCTTCCTCTGCATGTTGTTCCACTGGAAGGTCTTCAGGAGCAATTACACACATGCAGCCGTCATCTCCTATGATAACAATGCCTTCTTGAGCACCTTCTGAAGGACTGGCCTCAGGCTGCTTTACAGATAACTTTTTTTTTATAAGTAAGAGGAGTATACTTTAAAACAATGATAAAATGTATAGTATTAGCAAATACATAAACCAGTAATATAGTCATTTATTATCATTATCAACTATTATGTACTGTACATAATTGTATGTCATATACTTTTATTTGATTGACAGTGCAGTAAATTTATTTACACCAGTGTCCCCACAAACATCTGAGTAATGGATAGTGCTGTAAGGTTATGATGGCTCCCAGGTCACTAGACAATAGGCATTTTTCAGCTCCATTATAATCTTATGGGATCACCATCATAAATGTGGTTCGCTGTTGACTGAAATTTCATTTTGCAGCACAAGACTGTATTTAAGGTTTCCATTATAAAACTAAAACAGTAATCTCCTCTTCAGTTTTGTAACTCTTTTAATGTCACAGGGAAGTTTCTAATGAGGTCTCTGTTAAGCTCTGTTCTTTCTTAAGGATAGAGCTGAATCAACCTGGTGCTGCTTCTTTTTGAATTGATTGTCTTCAAATGCAGTTGGTCTTTCAATTTCCATTCTTCTTTGGAATATTTACTGCCCAACCCATAGAAAACTAGAGAGGAAGGAACTTCTCCAAAAAGCAAATTGCAGGAGCATAGAGCAATAACTGGAGGAGTGGGATTTTCCAACTTCCATTGTAACCAGCAGCTATGCAAGCCTCCACATCATCATCCAACCAGAGGATTTTTGTTGCAGTTAATAGGTTGTAATCAGATTTGGCATTGGTCATGTCATGGATCATTGGTCTTGTCAGAGTCCTTAGTCATTATTTTAAAATTTGGGTTGCAGAAATCATTCCTTTATTATCCCTTCCCAATAACATGTCCTGAGTGGCAACTTCAGTTGTGCCTTATGCTAAGGAGAACACATGCCAGCCACAAGGACAGGAGAGAAGCAAAGCTATTCATTGAGCTCCCTTAGGTAGTATGTGGTGAATCCAATTCAACCCATATTTTCTATACTCAAGTCTTGTAATCACTGTGTCAGTCTCAATTCACTCAGCAAAACAGAAACCATTCAAGGTATTCTGAGCAGAAAGGGGTTTACTACAACTTTTCACAATTATGGGAAGAACTTAGATAGCAAAGGTCAGGAAAGCCACTGCTGATTTTCAGAAAATCTAGATGGAATAGAATTGCAGGAGATTTACCACTGGTAATTTCAGCTTCCTGCAGCACAAAGTGGTTGATTCTTAGGATACCTGAGAGTTTTCCACAAAACTTCATCTGTTCTGCTTGCTAATGCCAGTGCACTAGCCACTGCTAGAGAATAATGTTTTCTTCTGATTCACTATCTAAATCTCATGGGAGTGCTTCTCACTGACAGAATCTAATCTGGAAGCCTGTTAGTAAATAATTCTGGAAAATATAGCCCCCGGGCTGCTTTCCTGTGATACAAGGGTGAGTGTAGAAGGAACTAGATGGCATTGAGTTGACCAGTCTGGTCTAACCACTACTTCTACTGCCCCCCAGTAGAGGAGGGAGTGAACAGCACTACCATAGTAGTAAACGGTACTACCATTCATGCCTCCAACAAATATTTATCGGACATCTTCATGTGATAGACACAAAGGATCAGGCAGCTTTAAAAGTCAATATTCCTGGCCTCTGGTGCTTATCACACCACCCACTAATTCTATTCAGGTAACTAAATGGTTTTCCTTCTGTTATTGTCCTTTACCATAGAATTTACCTTATTTAGTGAAATGCATCAATTCACATTAAAACAGTAAGAACTGTAATTTTTGCAATCATTGTTTATCCTCCCCACTCCCTTAGGTTTATCCATTACTTATTTATCTTGAATGGTCTCCAGTGGTACAGGAGGGAGAAAATACGGGTTCTCCATTTAGGGTTTTTAGGATTAGTGCCTGAGATACCTTGCAATTTATGATTTATGACTAAATCAGTGACTGTGACATCTACATTAGATCCCTCACTTGTCACAATGAATTATTCCCATAGAGACTTCAAGGTCCTGGATTCTGAAAAAACACCAGAGAATCAAACTATATCTCAGGTGTTACTGGTAAACCTAGGCATGCGTAACAGAAGAAAGAAACACAGTGAAAAAGAATAGAAAGAAAAGAATTGAGAAGGGGCAGGGAAAGAAGGGAGATCCTTTCCCCATACCTATTAATAATCCATTCATGTTGACAAAAGTTTTTAATGGGGAAAAGCTGACAAGGTTAACTTTAGAAGCTCAGTATAAAATTGTTCTTATCGTAAAATCTCAAGTTGAAAAAGTATGGAAAAATATTAGAAGACATCTGCCAAAATGTTAGTTGTAATTCTTCTTTGTGGTATGATTATGGATGATCTTTTTTCCTTCCAATTTTTCTACAGTGGGCATGTGTAAATTTCATAATCAGAAAAGAGTGAACTTTTTTTAATGACACAAAAATAAACCAAGGTACCATGTAATGAAATAACTCAGCCATTGTCTCCTCACTAATATTATACACTGTAAAAATTGGTGATCAGGTCCGGGTGCGGTGGCTCACGCCTGTAATCCCAGCACTTACAGAGACCGAGGCAGGCGGATCACCTGAGATCAGGAGCTCGAGACCAACCTGGCCAACATGGCGAAACCCCGTCTCTACTAAAAATACAAACATTAGCAGGGCGTGGCGGCAGGTGCCTGTAATCCCAGCTACTCAGGAGACTGAGGTAGGAGAATCACTTGAACCTGGGAAGTGGAGATTGCAGTGATCCGAGATCATGCCACTGCACTCCAGCCTGGGCAACAGAGTGAGACCCCATCTCAAAAAGAAAACAAAGAAAAAAGAAGGAAAATGGTGATCAGCTTTATGCCCAGATCCCCCCGAAAGAAGGAAGTAGACATTAGAAAGAATATACTTATCTTTTTGTGTTATTTATTACCAATCTTCTAATGAAATTAAGACCTGAGGTGAGAAGTTAAAAAATGCACACACACATATATGTATACATATGTATGTGTTTATGCTTGTTATAGACCTGTCAAAGTCATCATATAAATTCTGTCTCTACAAAATATTATTTTTTTAATAGAGAAAGTGGAGGCCCAGAGAAGTTCTGTAATTTTTGTGAGGCTTCCCTGCAGGTACTGTCTCACGAACACTATTCAGTACTTCTGACACCAGCCGTCTTTTAGTTCACTGATCCTTGCTACCTGTCAGGGAAAAGAATGGCAGAGTTTTCTGATCTTTGAGTCACATTGATTGGGTTGAAATTTATTGGAGGTACTTACTGTTCTGGTCAGTCTTTAAAATCCAGGAGATAAATAATAATCTGATCCAATTAAAAGGCTGCTCCCCCTCTATGGTGAGAAATTAGCATTTTTTTGTTTGAATTTTCCAGGGAGTTTTACAACGTATTTCAGCCCTGGGCCAGTTTATGACTCTCTTGGTACTTAATTGATTTTAACTGGCAGATAGGTCATGCTTAGAAATTCTTCCTCTGCAGGCAAAGAGTTAACAAGGATCTATCTTTTTTTATCACAATTCTATTAATAAGTGATAAAAATTAGAAGATACAGAAAAAACAACACGTTATTTCTTACTGCATTCACAGTCATTTTATATACATATATCTTAATCCTTAAAGATACCTAAATTTTTCTCATTTTAATCTATTCTTGTATAGATTTGGTAGCTAATTGGTATTTCCACTATTATTTTTTCCCCTGTATTTGAAGACATCTCCTCCATCCTGTAGAAGTACCAGAATAAGAAATGTTTTTTTTAGACCGGGCGCGGTGGCTCAAGCCTGTAATCCCAGCACTTTGGGAGGCCGAGGCGGGCGGATCACGAGGTCAGGAGATCGAGACCATCCTGGCTAACACAGTGAAACCCCGTCTCTACTAAAAATACAAAAATTAGCCGGGCATGGTGGTGGGCTCCTGTGGTCCCAGCTACTCAGGAGGCTGAGGCAGGAGAATGGCGTGAACCTGGGAGGTGGAGCTTGTGGTGAGCCGAGATCGAACCACTGCACTCCAGCCTGGGCGTCAGAGACAGACTCCGTCTCAAAAAAAAAAAAAAAAAAAAAAAAAACAAGAAATTGTTTTTAGTAGTTTTTTAAACATTGCTCTTTGTTTTTTCTGTTTTGTTGATATATAATCATTTACATATTTATGGGTTCATGGGGGTGTTTGTTACCTGCATAGAATTTAGTGATCAAGTCAGGGTATTTGGAGTATCCATCACCTTGAGTGTTTATCATTTTTCTTGCGTTGGTGTCATTTTAAGTTTCCTTTCTAGTTACTTTGAAATATACATAATATTGCTGTTAAGTATAGTCACTGTAGTCTCCTATCAAACACTAGAACCTATTTCTTATATCTAACTGTATATTTGTGTCGAATTTTTAAGTGAGCTCTTACTTGCCTTATATTCCAGGTTATTTTCTATCTCTAGTTGAATGTGAATGAATTATTTTAAATGACCTTCCAAACTATTACAATACATATTACTGTCAAATGATTTGTTTTCACAGAACAATCGTAAGTTAATGCCTCTTTCATCTCAGCACCACTGGATACGTCTGTCTCTCTTTATAAGGCATTGTTGATAAAAAATATAGTCACAACTACCTATGCTAATGAAGTTATTCATCACTAATGCTTTAGAAAAGATAAAATTAAGATTGAGTTTGCCCAGCAGTAGAATGGGTTCCAGAAAACAACTTCACTAATTTTTAATAGAATCATTGTATCCTAAGGACCTTTAGATAAAGAAATTTTTTGTCGAATAGGTCTAGATTATCAAAACAATTTGTATTTCCTAGGTACAGAATCACATATAGCAAAGAGGGATCATTTGACTTCCACTTCTCCTAATTGGATGTGTTTTATTTCTTTCTCTTGCCTGATTGCTCTGGCTAGGAGTTATAGTACTATGTTGAATGAAAGTTCTGACAGTGGACCTCACCACTTGTCTTGTTCCAGTTCTTAAGGGAAATGCTTCCAGTTTTGCCCGTTCAGTATGATGTTGGCTGTAGGGTTGTCATAGATGGCTTTTAGTATTTTGAAGTATGCTCTTTTGATGCTAGTTTGTTGAGGATTTTTGTTATGAAGGGATGTTGACTATATAATCATATACCTAGAAAACCCTAAAGATTCCATCCAAAGACTTATACTAAATGACTACAGAGAAGTTTCAGGATACAAAAATCAGTGTACAAAAATCAGTAGCATTTCTAAACGCCAGTAACATTCAAGCTGAGAACAAAATCAAGAATCCAATTCTATCTATTATAGCCACACACATGCAAAAATAAAATATCTAGAAATACATTTAACAGGCTGGGCACGGTGGCTCATGCCTGTAATCCCAGCACTTTGGGAGGCTGAGGCAGGCGGATCACGGGGTCAGGAGATTGAGACCATTCTGGCTACGGTGAAACTCCGTCTCTACTAAAAATACAAAAAAATTAGCTGGGCGTGGTGGCAGGCGCCTGTGGTCCCAGCTACTTGGGAGGCTGAGGCAGGAGAATGGCATGAACCCGGGAGGCAGAGCTTGCGGTGAGCCGAGACCACGCCACTGCACTCCAGCCTGGGCGACAGAGCGAGACTCTGTCTCAAAAAAAAAAAAAAAAAAAAAATTAGCCGAGCGTGGTGGTGGGCGCCTGTAGTCCCAGCTACTTGGGAGGCTGAGGCAGAATGACGTGAACCCGGGAGGCGGAGCTTGCAGTAAGCTGAGATCGCGCCACTGCTCTCCAGCCTGAGAAACAGAGGGGGACTCCGTCTCAAAAAAAAAAAAAAAAAAAAAGAAAGAAAGAAAGAAAGAAATGCACTTAACCAAGGAGGTGAAAGATCTCTACAAGGAGGACTACGAAACGCTGCTGAAAGAAATCATAGACGGCACAAACAAATGGGAAAGCATTCCACGCTGGTGTGTTGAAAGAATCAATATGATTAAAATGTCCATACTGGGTCAGTCTAGAGATAGGGAGCTGAAACGAGCCAGGACATAAAAGAAGACGAGCCCATTGCACTCAGTGTCCCAGTGGTTTTGCTATTGTGCACTCACTCATTTATTCATTCAATAACCCTTATTGAACCCCCAGCATGTGCCATATATTATCCCACGTGTTGCAGTTATGCCACTCACATCCTTGCCCTCAGCGTACTTGTCTCAAGATATGCAAATACACGGTTGCAATTCGATGTGATAGGTGAAATATTAAAGCTATGTTCTAAGTTCTAGACGGTTAAAGAAGAGAATGACCAACTAGCAGGGATGAGCGCGGACAGAGCAAGAAACAGCTTCACAGAGGAGGGGATGGTGATGCTTTCAGTTCTGAAGGATAAATAGGAATATGTTAGATGGGGGACATTCCTGACAGAGTAATGTTCCATTTATTTTAAAGTTAGGAAAATATAAGAATGTGCCTTGTCGGAGGTGGCGGGTAGATCAGAGTGACTGAAGCAGAGCAAGTGTCCAGAGTAGTGGAAGGAGGTGAGCCCAGAGGGGCAGCCAGAGGCCAGTTTACAAAGAATCTTGTGTCACATGCCAAAGAGCTCTCGGTTAGGATTTACACACATAGTCATATTTGTTCCCTAGACAGGGTATTGACTGCAGCATGAAGAAGGGATTAGAGGGGTTTGTAACTTCAGGTGGAAAGATTAGTTGAAATAGTTCATTCAATGTATTTTTTCCACCTGTGTTTGTTGAGTGCCATTTATGCCCCCAAGCACTATTTTAGGTGCTGGAGACATGGCAGTGCAAAGGCAGAGAAAATCCCTGTCCTTATTGAGTTACACTCTAGTGTAAATAATTTTAGCAATGATGCCAGTTCATATTAAGTGATATGAAAAAAAAATAAAGCATGACAGCATTAGCCTGGGGATGAGGGCTAGGTAAGATGAATGGCCAGAGAGGTTCCCTCTGAGGAGATGATGTTGAGCAGACAGCTAGATATTGTGAGGGAACTAGTCTTGTGAAGAAGAGGGGAGGGCATTCCAGAGTGAAAGCAAGCACAGAGTGCCAAGAGGGAAAGAGCTTGGAGAGCTCTGGAAGAGCAAGGAGGCTGGTGTGGCTGGAGCAGAGTGAGCCAGGGAGTGTGCTAGGAGAGGGTGGGAGACTTACATGGACAGGGAATGATCATATAGGCCACAGGAATGAGTTTAGATTTTGTTCTAAATGGGAAGGGATGCTGAGGAAAGGCTTTAAGAGTGGAGTGACTTACATTTTTAAAAGGTCACTCCAGTGTCTGAGGAGCAGGCATTGAGCAGCTGGGCTTGAATTAGGGCAGAAGCATCTGAGATGAAGAAGTAAGACTGGATTGAGGAGGCAAAATTACCAAGACTTGGTGATGAGTTGGATACATGGAGAAGAATTTATGATGGCTCCCAGGTTTCTGGTATGGTGTCTGAAAAAAAAGGAGCAGATTTAGGTAAAAGGTAAAGAGTTTAGTTTAATTTAGTAATTGAGTTTAGTTTAGATGTTTTTTACATGTGCTTTACATACTAATGAAACATATGGACAGAATTCCTTAAAAACAATTGGTATATGGATCTGGAGCTCAGTGGGTGGGATGTAAAGAATAAAAATACAGGTTTGTAAGTTTGGAGGGTCTGAGGTGGGTTAAAAAAAATAGTACCCCTTATCTTCATCTGAGTTTGGAATCAATCAAGAAATAAAATATAAAAGAAAGGGAGAGAGAAGACCAAACTGATATAGCTTACAGTGGAGAATACAGCTCATATACGCAGACAAATAGGCTTTGTAATGCTCAGCCTCAGAATTACCTTCTGGGTGACAGGTAAACTCCACAAACCCACAGATAACAAATAGTACTGAGACAATGAGGGAAGCTTTGAGCCAAGCATACCCAATTCATTCTTTCCACATTTACCTGTTTAGTAACTTACTCTGCCAACCAAAGCGTTGACTAAGTGAGAAGAGGGAAGGGGACCAGGACGGCTTTACTCATGGAACATTTCCACCTGGAAGGAAACATCAAGAGTGAGGAGATGCATCCTCCCTACCATGCACCTCTTGAGGAAATCAGGCATAATGAGGGCAGAGATTGTGAGGAGCAGGCAAGAATCCTGAAGCAGGAACTCTGTGACACCAGCTGCTCTAGAAGAGAGTGAGTTGGGAATGGATTGGGTGGAATCGAGGGGAGAAAGATCTCAAGAGGAAACAGATTCTCCCATTTAAAAGTGAATAAACCTGATTCTGCCTGTCACTCAAGGAGCTCCTTTAGTGTGATGATTTAATCTTCATAAAACTTGGACTTCATGAATATCAGTGTTTTCAAAGCATTTCATATTCTTTTTATGATTAATAATCACCACTTACAAAACTATAACACAAATAGTATTTTACTGTTTTCTTATCAAAGAGGCAACGGGAGCTAGAGAACTTGAGGAATTTAACCAAGGTTACTCAGGTTAGTCAGGAGAAAGCTTAGTCAGGATTCTGATGGCAAGCCCTTAGGCAGTACTATCTCTGTGTACATAGTTGGAAAAATATACATGGATGATATAGGATATTCATCTCCTATTAGTGTCTGAGAAGGTGTGACTTTTCAGAGATGAATAGGACAATTAAAAAGAAAGCACAAGATCTATTCTTTATAAAAGTGAAATAATTTCAATAAGTTATTCATGGATTTGATATTTGATTAGTGTTATTCTAATTCTGTGATACAGTTGGGTTCCCTTGGACCTTTTAATACAGGGAAAATTTCAAAGCTGTGGTAAAAGTGATAAAATATCTAACAAAAACATAGTTTGCATCAGTGCTAAATTGTGATTTGTATAATTATTTCACCCAATCATTCAAAAATAGCATTTAACATAAGGAATCTCAGATTTTTTTTTTCTCAAAAGTGTACTTGTCCCCAGTCTTCATCAGGGCACCCTCCAACAATCTTTAAACCTTAATTAAATAAGGGCAGGAGAGAGCATCAGGCTTGGGTTTAGGATAAATATCCCTGGCTTGAACAGGAGATGTTGCTTTAATGACTTGGAATATGTCCAGAAAGCTCAGACTGGCTAGCAGGCAAATCTGACAGCTACCGGATCTTGCAGCAATAACATTCTAACCAATTAAAAGCTGAGCTAGAAATAATGGTTTGTTACTGAATGGTGTTTCAGAAACCAATTGGTCCAGATTAACCAGAGGATTAACTTTTCCAACAGAATTTAAAGGTCACAAAAAACTGACTAATTAAAGAGAAAAGCATTCAATTAGAAGGGGAAATCTTACATATAGAAATTAGTTGAACAGACCTTGCTGTATTATTTATAGATAACTAAACTGCTGTCTTATTTTATGGCAGGAGTTCATAGCCAAGAATAAATATGTTCATTATTTTAAAAATTAAATGAGCAATCAGGTACTTCTAAGAAATTCGTCTACTGAAAAATGGCATTCATGGGTTTCTAACATCCACAAGTGTGTTCATTTTTTAAAAAGATTTTTAGCAGGTAAATACAGCCTACTGTTGACTGATACTCAACTCTGATGGAATCAAAGTCAAGTTAATGGTTTGGCTTTTGATATGTGGGGGCATCTGAGATCAGCTCTTCAGATGGCGCTTGCATAGATAAGATCATGCCAGTGGTCCATTCTTATCTGGGCCACTGAAACAGGTGTGTGCGAAAGGAAGGCTTCAGTACCTTCAGTGCAACTTGCCAGGCTTTCACCCACTGTATCGATGATGACATTTCCTCATTGAAAATACCACTCCTTTAAGAATCCCTCTTCCTGCAGTTACCTCCCCAACAGGATCCATCTCCTGTGGGAAACTGTGCCCCTCACACACATAGTAAGAGTAGCTTGCTATGGGTGGAAGGATGTTGACATAGACTTTAACTGAATTAATGGTGTACAGGTAAGCATTAAAATGATTTCTTGTTAATATTATTTCCTGTACCTAGCACAATGCCTGGCATATAGTGGGTTTTAATAAACATTTGTTCAGAGAAGGCTGGGTGTAGGGAGTGGAATTGTACAGAGGGAAAGAGAGAAGGGTTAGGCTGAGGGAAGCAAGGTATTGCTACAGACTGTAGGGAATTAGAATGGCCAAATAACCCAGTCAATTTCAGTTTTTATTGTACACGTGTAGAACTTGAGTTAAGTGAACTGGATTTTGATGTGACAAGTACTATTGTGTCAGAGGTGTGTGCTAGAAGTTAAAGTATGACATCCCCATTGGTTAAAGGAAACCTTTTGATCTCTCTCTGTGATACGTGTGCCCCCAGTAGGCATCATTTGATCCAACCAAAGCTCAACAAGAGATCACACTGGATCTACCAACAGACAACCAGGGAGCTGTCAATTTCCTGGACACTCCCCTTTGGTTGCTTGGCCCAATGTTCAGTCCAGCTGGAATGTTCTTACGAATGGGCTTGAACACTTGAGCACTAATAGCAGCTCCTCATGGATGAAAACCAGACTTTATGTCCATATCAAGGAGGTAATTTTCAACAAGTGTACACTGGTTTGGTTGTACTGACTGTTAAGAGATCAAGATATTTTTGTACCAGTGGTAAACGTCTGCTGCCACAAGCACTACCCACCCTCCTATACCGAGTGCTCCCAACTTGCTGCCTTGGTCTCCCTCACTATCCAGCAATGCCTGACCCAAAAGGGTTCTTCCCAGACTCTGGACCATAGCTGCAGCCAGTGTCCATTCTTAGGGGTCAGTTGTTGCATGGTTTGAATATTGCTCCTGCCTACATCTGTGCTATGCTCTTTTCAGTTACTCCTCAAGTGTTTTTGTGTTTCTTCCTCACTGATTCAGTCCAGAGAGGTTACCACATTCACTCCTGTTTATTAGAAGCATATAAGCAAACTACCTGCAGTTATCAATGAAGCAACTAGTTAACATATGTAGCCTATCGACACAGAGACTGGGCCCAAATATCCCAAGGTGAAGTTTAGAGGTTATAGTTATCTGGTTTGTTTAGATGTGAAGGCAGTCGAACTAGTTTTCTTTATACCAAATACACTTTGCTGACTGAATTATTTAAGTTGGCTAGTTAGGGAGACTGAATAAATCAGATAGTTGACAATCTCACTTTGTTCTAGGTAAACCTTACTGTTAGCATTTTATAGAAAGAAATATAAGCACTTCAAACATTTTTAGCATTAGCAAAATTCCTTTGTTGATAGTTCATTTTTCTAAGCTATCAATTTGTTTTCTTTCCTTTTAAATCAATTTTATTCAAATTTAAGAAGTAACCATGACCAAATTAGTTGACAAATGTCCATATTTTAAAATACAAAGCCCTTATCCTTCTAGTAAAACTTCAGCTTAAACTAAAGTTATTCTTCATGTATGATGGCAGAATGAGCCTGAGCACAGCAGTGTTTGTTCCACTTCTAAGACTCAGCTGAGCTACAGTTGATAGGTTTTGCCAGAAGTACATTCAACAAATGCTGATTGAGTTCTTATTATGAGCCACACACTTTTCTGGGTTATATGGATTCAGCAATGAGCAAAACGAGGTCCTTTCCCTCCTGGGGCTTAAATAACCCTAAACTACTATGCTATTGACTAGAAAAGAATCACAAATTCCTTAAGTGTTTTGAAGAGCTTAAAAAAGATTCTGCTAAATTATTTTTTATCTTACTTTTCATTAATTCTAATACTTTTCCATTCTATATTGTATCCCAGCTGGCAATGCATAAACCTGTAAGGAATTTTTAAAATTTTAGAAAGATTCTTCTGGTTGTATTTACCATTTACTTATGCTACAAATCATTAGATGTATTCCTGCAACCTGTTAATAAACTGCTTTCCCCCACATGTTTCAGGAAAGGGCCACCTTATTTGTTGGCTTTGGTAAAATGTACAGTGCTTGGGAGGATGTCTCCATCCTAGAACCCTCCCTGCACTGTGCTGAATTAGCCCTCACATCGGCACCTCTGAATGCAAAGCTCTTCCCCGCTCATCTCCACCTGTGGAAGTTCTATCTTCCTAGTCATTTACAGAGTAACTTCTTTGCTCCACACTTTCTCCTTTATACATGATATGAAAGGGGAAAAAGGCGGGGTATTACAGCTATCTTAGTTTGTCCATCTGCTGTAATAAAATACCATAGACTGGATGGCTTATAAACAACAGAAATACATTTCTCCTAGTTCTGCAGCTGGGGAAGTCCAAGATCAAGGCACTGGCAGATTAGATGTCTGTTGCAGGCCTGCTTCCTCATAGATGACACCTTCTTGCTGTGTGCTCACATGGTGGGAGAGGCAAGCCAGCTTTCTCAGGCCTGTTTGTATAGAGGCACTAATCTCAGCCATGAGGGCTCTGCTCTCATGATTTGATCACCTCCCAAAGGCCTTTAAATTCCTAATACCATCACCTTGGAGATTAGATTTCAATTTATGAATTTCAGGGAAGCACAAATATTCAAACCATAGCAACAGCTATGTGAAGACCAACCCTTCCTTCAAAGCCTTGCTCAAGCATTGCTTGCTCCAGGAACCCTTCTCAGATTCCCTGGGATGGAGAGCATATCTCTCTTTCCTCTCTGCCATGGTTCATTATTTGGTACCCTAGGGCACTTTGTGTATGTGCCTGCCTCTTCCTCTAAAGTTGGCACTTGTAGAGGGCAAAAGCTGTATTTTAATCCCTTTTGTATTTCCCAGAGTGCCTAGCACAGTGAGCTATACAAAATAGTCACCTAATAAATGCTTATAGAATAGAATAGAATAAGTTAGTGTTAATGCAATCCTTTATCACTCACTTGAAAAGATGAAAAGAGAAAAAATTGGATTGAGCTAAACCATACTATGTTTGCAATATACTGTATCAGACATAAAGGTTGTTCAACGTATTTGTTTCAAGTTTCTTCTAGAACATTCCTTCAAATCCTAGATATACTGTAGACTGGAGTGCTGAAGTGAATTACACATGAGGTGCCCAGTCTCACGTATACAGGATTTACAGAATTCCCTGTGCTTTGTGGGACCCCCAAAATGAGGAAAATAAAGCCCATCAAACTTTTTTTGAAATCCACTGGAGAGGAATAAAATACAAAAAGGCAATCATGCAGTAGCAGCAGCAACCAGGCTCTCTAAGTTGTGTCAAACTGCCTGACTAGTTAGAGTCGTGTTCAGGGCGTCTCTCCCGCCTGATTCTCTAACTCTCCCTCTCTCCCTCTGCTGCCTTGGGAAGCTTGCTCTCATTAAAAGGGATGAGAAACTAGCCACATCATTATATTCACTTAAGGCAGAGTTTAGCTGGTCAGTTTTTGCCACTGTCAGTAATAGTTGCCACTTTGGGATTTTGAGCTCTTATTGGCATCATGGTTTGGGTTGGGATTTTTATTTGTCTTACTTTGAAATTTACATGTCTTCAGAACAACTAAAATTCACAAGAACAAACTAATTAATGGATTCCATTTTTGACAGCTACAAGAAGACGGATGAGAAAGTAACATGCTTCTGGCAGCGTGTTATCAATTGGGAGGCAACAGTGCATTCCCTCTATGTGGAACAGTGAGCTGGAACCGACACTGACAGATGACACGGCCCTTTGACAGTGACGCCTGTATGAGCTGACAGCTCCACTTGCAGTCAGTCAAGTCCATGCTTTGCAGTGAAATTTTAACGGGCTTGATTTGCAGAATATTTTTTGTCTACTTCTCAGCTTGTGGTAGAAGTGAACAAAAATTTCAAAGCATTCACATTAAAAGAGGATTCTAGGATCTGTTACCCAACCTTCTTTTCCCCTCAAAGCTAATAATAATAATAGTAAATAAAACATAACCTTGGGGGCAAAAACCTGTAGGACATCTAGGAAAGGGACAATTCTCCTCCTGAAAGTTAGGTTTTCTATAATGCAAGGTAATTTATATATTATTAAAAATCTTTTAGGAATGATGAGATACCAAATTTCCCAAATTAATTATAATTTAATCATAAAATACGTGTGTATGTATGTGTATATATATACACACACACATATGTGCATATACACACACACAAATAATATTAAAGGAGACTGATTTAATTATGCTTTTAAAACTTATTATATGATCAAGTAAACTGCTTCCAAATACTAGAAAATATTTTTCTGTAAGAGAAAGACACTTGCTCATTCACTTTCAGGTTTTAGGTCATGCTTTCCATTTTACCTTTTTACAATCTATTCTCTTTGAACAAGACATAGGCATGAAGCTGATTTCCTGTGTGACTTTTGTAAAGTTACTATTCTGTGCTTCAATTCCTTCACCAACAAAATGTAGCTAATCACCCTGTCACCACCAACATCCCTCACAGGCTAAGAGCAAGAAATAAGGGCATCAGGGGTTGCAAACTAGTGAGTGGAAGGCCAAATTGGACTGGCAGGGGTGTTGTGAATTTTTGCATTTGAATGCCCCTAGGCTGGGCAGGCACCTCCAGTTTACATAGCCTCTGCTCCCTGTCTAACACTGTATCTCTTTACACATTTATATAACTTGCTTGGGCCCTGAAGGCAATTGAATTTGTCACTGTGGCATCATCAACCAATGTGTTCGCACTACTCATAGAAACATATAATAATTCTAACATTGTTGGTTTCAAAAGACTCACCATAAATGGATAAAATAAATAGAATATAATGATGGAGACAGGCAAATACAAATGAAATAGACATACAATGACAAAGAACAGCTAAAAAGCTAATATTGATATATAATGCAAACTCTGTTCCTAGGGTAATAAGCTAGCACTGAGCCACACACTCTGCAACTGTCCTAACTAGTCCTTCCTCTTGCTCCCCACTTCCCCATAAACAAATACAGCAGAGAGCTGAGTCTAGCAATCTTATGCCAGGCAAAGATAAATGATTCACTTGTTATTGGGATTATCTAGCCAATTAAGGTGACTGATTAAACTGCTATGGTTTTAATGTTTGTCTCCTCTAAAACTCATGTTGAAATTTAATTTCCATTGTAACAGTATTAAAAGGTGGGACCTTTTAGAGGTGATTAGGCCATGAAGGCTCCACCCTCATGGGTGGGAATGTTGCCCTTGTAAAAGGGCATGTTCAACCTCCTCTTGTCCTCTTTTGCCCTCTTACCTTTGACATGGGATGATGCAGCAAGAAAGCCCTTGCTGCAAGATGCCAGCTTCCTGATCTTGGACTTCCCAGCCTCCAGAACTGTGAGCCAGTAAATTCCTCTTTAGTGTAAATTACCCTGTCTCAGGTCTTATGTTATAGCAAAATAAAATGAACTAAGACACCAACCTTCATATATGTATAATTATAAATGATTAAAGAAAGTGACATGGAAAGCATATTAGGAGAGATGAGTTTTTGAAAAGTCTTGGAAAAAAAAATTCATAGATTGGCAGAGGAAAGGAAAAAGCCATTTTATGCAGAGAGAATGGTTTATGCAAAGGTTCAGAGATGAGAAAGTCTTGAGTTACCATTGCTAGAAAAGAGCCCAAACAGTTCATAATGAGGAAAAGATAAGGTTGGGTTCCCTGGATTAACTACATATACAAAGTATTACAGCATGTTAATTTGTAAGGAAACAAAATTCACAGACTGCATACAAAAACCAAGCAAAATATAATGGCCTTCCATTTGTTTTATGGTAATTGGACATTTATTTCATAAAGTAAGTACTGCTATTATACCATGACCCACGATAAAAAGGAAAACTTCTCAGTTTACATTTCACCCATCATAACCTTGAATGTTAAAATAAACTTACATGCTTCATTAACTAGAAAATAATTCCCTTCCATACTTTGAATTTGCCTAGGGTGTGGTTCTCGGTGAAGACAAGTTCAATTGATATGCTTGAAGAATTCTAATTAAGAAACAAGGTAATTTCAAAGGTATGACATTTAATGTTTTACTAGCATCTTTTTAATGCCTACTTTTATTCCATCCTTCAATTTCTTGAAACTTTATATGATTTTTGAGATTTAACTTTGTGATTTCTATATCAATTAAACCTTATTGGCCACCTCTTATACCAGAGATGAAAATTATCATAGGCTGATAAAGAATATTTGATTAGTACCTAGTATGCTTAGAATAATGCATCAATGAATACTTGTCAGATATCTATGTGTTAGGTGCCCTGGTGATGAAGCAGTTGATAATATAAAATAGATAATTGTGGAAATAGATTTCCTCATCAAATTAATGCTCCTTGTCAGGTTTCTCTTTTTCTTTAATCTCTGAACAAATAGTTTTTATTGGGAAATCCATTGATCAATTATATGATAGAAAAACACAAAGTGGTTATACTATAATATCAAGTATTCAGGTTACATAAGAGTTTAAAATAAGATGAGTAAATTGCAAGAAATTATTAAACATTTTCCCATTATAGACTGAAAAACAGAGGAACCAAAATTCAAATGAATAACTCCACTCAGGCAGCAGGGAGGTATTTAAGTCAGCTGGGACTCTTACACACTCAGGACATGCAGGGCTCTTGTCAGATCTCTCATTGCCATTTCTGTGGACTACAGACCATTGCATTCCCTCAGTGGAACTGAAAGCCTATTTGTAGGAGAGCCACAACCCAACACCACATTGTATGGGAATGAAAAAATGAAGCCAGTCAGGAAACACATGGTGAGATGGATTACTTTTCTGTGACTGGATTCCTCGCCCCTGCCATTTTTAACCAGGATAACAAATGTTCTTTGTTTGGACATCATTCTGAGCATATAAGGATTCAGGACAGGATTACAGGTGGCTAAGATCAGAAGTAATGGTTCCTGAATTGAATGAGCAATATGTTCAAAACATTAATCTTTAAATTAAGTAAAAACTCTATTTGATTATTTCTGTATACCTAAATCAAGTTATCTGTGTTATGAATTTCCAAGAAAATAGGTTGTGTGGAATTATGTTGGTTGGCATATTCCTCTTTCCTCATTAGTCAAGATAAAATTGAAAAATGGAATGTTGTCTGATATTAAATGACAATTTTAATTAATAAGAATTCCTTAATAGCAAATATAACTAGTAATGAGTATATTAACTACAAACAGTCTTTGTTTTTGAAAACCTATTGACTTCATTTATTTATTTTTTCTTTTCTTTCTTAAACATAATTTTGGACTCAATTGCTTCAGTGTTTGCCTTCTCACATCTTCTGGGACTCCACTCAGTCTGTCTTACAAGAGCCAGGAAAACCAAGACAACAGCAACTGAGTCAGCTCAGGCTACACATATCTTCCCTTCCCCTCTTCTTTTCTTCATTCATTTAACAAACATTTATTGACTGTGTGTTGGACTGTGCTTAATGCTGAAGACACAGTGATGAACAACATAGTCATGGTCACTGTCCCCTGGAGCTCACAGTCTCAGCAGAGGCAACTACTCAAGCAGTTACAATGCAATATAGGAGGTGCCATAATGGGGAAACACAGGAAGGGAACCCAACCCAAAGGGCTGGGAAGACTTCCTGGAAGAAACGACACTTAAGCAGACACCTCAAGGATAAAAAAGAATTGGCCAGTGAAGAGGTGGAACATGTTCCTGGCAGATGGTACAGCATATGCCAAGACCCATAGGCAAGAGACTCTGAAAGAAATTCAATATGGCTAGAATAGAATGGTGGGGATGAGACTGAAGTTAGACAAATAGGCAGGAGCTAGATCACGTGAGGCCTTACAAACCATGCTAAGTTAAGACTTCATCCTTAGAGCAATGGGGGAGCCACTCCAGGAACTTCTATTTGAAGCACATATACATTATCTATACTCCCCTTGATGTCACGGGCAAGGAGGGGAAGGGGGACATAATTCCTTTCACTGACAAATACCATATTATCCTCTTTATCTCATTATGGGCTCTCTCTTTCTCCCCCCAACCCCCCCCCCAAGTGTGTATGTGCATATGTGCTGGCAGAAAAGAATTTCCCATCTATCTGGCATTCTTTCTCCCCCAAAATGGGCTTCCAAAGGACTCTCTGTCTTCTTTAGCCTCCAAACCTCCTGTAGGAAAACAACCTGTTGCATGGCAACAGTGATGCCATCTGGAAGCAGAACTGCTATGATGACCGATGTTTCATCCCTTCATGCCACGGTATTCTGCAGCAAGATCTTCAAACTATGCTCATAGCATAGATAACCCCTTGTAAAGAAACAATACCTGTAGCATGGACAACTCTTCATGAAGATGCTTACTCCCCAGTGATCATGAGTTTCAAAAGAAAGTATGCAACACGACCACCTGCACGTATTTCACCAAAAACACGATGTCTCCCAGCCACTGAGACATCGTGTCTGTTGGTAAGTCCCTATTAAATGTTTCTCTTTGAGAAACTAGATTTGTCAGTCTCTTTCTTCAGCTTCTCAGCTTCTTTTGTCTTTGGGGATATGTTTGCATAGATCTGTCACCGTGGAACACCTCCTTTCTAAAGTGAGTCTTCATTGATGATACTATAATATAATATATTATATTTATATTATATTATTATTGTTTCTTTTTTTTAAGAGACTGGGTCTTATTCTGTTACTCAGGCTGGAGTGCAATGGTGCGATCATAGCACATTGCAATGTTGAAATCCTGGGCTCAAGCCATCCTCCTACCTCAGCCTCCTGAGTAGCTGAGACTACAGGCATGTGCTAAAATATATATATTTTGAAGCCCTACTATTGCCAGTCATTGTGCTAAGCAGGGAGATAAAATTGTGGTCAAAGACACACTCTGCCTGCTCATTTGGAATTTACATCTTTGTCACAGTTTCTTAAAAAAAACCCCACTAATTTAAATAAATAATAGATATTTTCGCAGTGATAAAGGAGTAAAAGTTTAGAAGCACAGAGCAATATTTTTTTCCTAAAAAGAACCCTTCAGAGAATACAGATCTGGATTGAAATGAATTATTGGCTCATGTTTAAGCCCTGTTGACATGATGATAAATAAATATTTAGGCAAGTTATAAACTGATGTGTGAAGGCCACAGCAGTATCTTAACTTCCTCATCCCCTCTCCCTGCTTCACTCAGAAATGTTTTGTGAAAATGTTTCAAACTGCTGTAGAATACTGTCACACCAAAGGCAGGTTTCCAGGAAAAAAAAAATGTGGCAGCAGCTTCTCTGCCACCACAGAGATGAATGTTTTTCAGTTATTTATATCCCATAGCATGTGACTGTATGGCAGGCCTGAAGGTGTTAGAGAGCAGGAGAGAATAGGGTACTTTCACCAAGGAGAACACGTGAAAGGCGATTGAAACATATGGTGACAAAAAGAGGAGACATGAAGGCAGGAGAAAATAAAATGTATGCAGTTTTTCAGAGGATTCAATGAAGATGCATATTAATTAAACCTACTTGAGAAATTCACATCCCATAGGTGATACGTATTTTGCTGATATGATGGGAGGTTGACTCTAAGCTTATGATAATTAGTCAATGAGTATGTATTGACTGCTTTTGATTTGTACTGGATGGCGCAGGGACATACAGAAGAACAGAAATCCAATGAGGATGTGAGAGAGTTTTGCTTTATCTTATTTCTATGCCACTCGTTCCCACTCTCTGGTGGGGAGGAGCAACTGATCCCTGGGGTGAAGGTGCCAACACCTTGGAAAACACTCAGGGTCAGGTACTCTTCCCTCTGGTTTCTCTCATGCTGTTCTGGGACTTCCTCATATTGGCCAAAGCTTTAGAGAGTTAAAAAAGGACACTTCTGTAATGAGGCTGTAGATGCTGCGATATGGACATTCTTTATCCAGGAACACTTGGGATGGGGTTACCATCTATTGAAGGCTCATCTGGCTAACAGAAATGCTGGGGAAAACTTTTACTGAATTGAAAGTGCATTTCAAGTCATGTTCCAAAATCTGACTATCCATCAGAATCCCTGTAAGGGCTTTTAAAAATATGCACGCATAGCCTAATACCTGACCTACTGACTGATTCAGAAGATTCAGAGCACCAGAATCTTGATTTTTAAAAAGATTCCCCAGGTGAGTCTTATGCAACCTACACTTTGATGTGTTTGGAAAAGACTAAATGGCAACCCATACAAAGACTCTGCTGTTTAATACTGAACACTTTACCTTTTGAATTTCATTTCACTTCAACAATGATATTTTAAATATCTACCGGGTGCTATTCAGAAGCCATCTATAGAGATGTTTGGAAGTGTTTTTTGTTTGTTTGTTTTTGAGACGGAGTCTCACTTTGTCTCCCAGGCTGGAGTGCAATGGCACGATCTCGGCTCACTGCAACCTCTGCTTCCTGGGTTCAAGCGATTCTCCTGCCTCAGCCTTCCAAGTAGGTGGGATTACAGGTGCCCGCAACCACACCTGGCTAATTTTTGTATTTTTAGTAGAGATGGGGTTTCACCATGTTGGCCAGGCTGGTCTTGAACTCCCAACCTCAAGTGATCCACCCGCCTCGGCCTCCCACAGTGCTAGGATTACAGGTATGCACCACTGCGCCCAGCCCAGAAGTGTTTTTTTAAATGTAAATTAGCAACTGTAATCCTTGGCCTGTACTGAGCCTATCACAGACATCAGCTAAACAGTTACAACAGCCCTATGAGGTAGATACTACTATTATCCCATTTACAGATGGAAACACTGAGGCTTAGGCAGTTTAAATATCTTGACTAAGTCACGTCAGGATTTGAATTCAGGTAAGTATAACTCAAGAGCCTTGAGCTCGTAACCTTTCTGCCTATTGAATCTCTCTATATACTTTACCTTAGAAAGAAATACTATTCAGTGTATTGTTAAAGTAACTGGAAAAATTATTGCTTTCTGGATAAAATGCTTTAAGTGGGCTACTTGCCTAAAGAACTATTTTTTAAAGTTAAATTAGTGGGTGAGCAATATGTCAGATCTACTCACAGGTAAGAATCCAAATTTATAATATTGCTGAATTAAATATTTATGAATACGAGTAGACAGTTTCTTATTTACATAGATCGGTGTGAATATAGCCAAATATAGATGTCTATAATTTTTTCCTCAATCAACCTTTTCCTAGAATTCCTACTTTGATATATTTTAGCTGACTTATATTTACATCAATGCTGTGGTGTTTATGCACTTCAAAGTTGGCAGATTTTAAGGTATCTTCTAAATTTGCCTGTGTCCAAATTTAGACAAATAACAAAATGACCTTGATGCAAATGCCACACTTTATTGAATTATGGGAAATAATATATGTGACCACAGAAGAGGGTACATCAGTTTGATCATGCTTTTTAAAATTATCTATTTTTAGTACAGACCTATATAAAATAAATGTTTTCATATAAGGTTATGCTGTTTGCTAATGATTTTGTTTTGGCCAGAAAAGAAAAGAGAGTATGAAAGATAAAAAAGCATTTATAATAAACCCGTTGGAAACCAATAATATATGCCATAATCTGAGAAACTCCTTCACTTTTTAATTACATATTTAATTATAGTGTGACTGAGCAGGTTACTTAACCTCTTTGTACTTCAGCTCCCTTATCAGCAAAATAGAGTTGAGAGTAGTACCCTCCTCTCTGGGTGGTAGAAAAGATGAAATGAAATAGTGCATGTAAAGCTGTTTCAACAGTACTTGTCACAGAGTAGGCACCCAATATTAATGGCTCTCATTATTGATTCAATTCAGCAAATATTCACTGAATGACAATCATAAAAACAATTGATCATTTTACAAATAATAACTTGTATCTCAGACACTAAGCCACATACTATATTCATATTATCTCATTAAATGTTCATAATAACTCTATAGAGTCAGTATACTTTTAATCTCATTTTACAGATGAATAGACAGGCTTAGGGAGGTGATATAGTTAGAAGATGCTGATACCAGTGTTTTAACAAGCAGTCAAACTCCCTGGCCCTCATGACTACCAGACTGTGACTCTATATCTAGTACCACACCTGGCACTGGAAGGCAATGGTGAGTTGAAGAGCCAGGGTTGCTTACCCTTGGGAAGGCTACCATCTAGAAGAGAAGGCAGCCATCAATCAAAACATTACAAAAATAATTATGATCTGATGCTTCTCTGAGGAATTGACATTTAAATGGATTACAGATCCCCCAAGGAGTTAGCCTAGTAAAGGAAGGGTGGTAGCCACTAGGGGAACATTTCAGGTCAAAGAACAGTACAAGCAAAGCCCAGAGGTGGGAAGGAACATGGCTCACTCCAGGAAATGCCATTTAGCTTGAAACAGCAGAACACTCATGTGAGGAGATCACTTTTAATCCAAGCAATAATAACAGAGGGAGATATTCCACAGAGGAAGAACTTCTGAGTAATGGGGCAAGAGAACCTTCCAAATCACAGTCAACACAGAAAACATGTAAAACCTAAAACCTGAAGAGTTATAATTCCATTCTTGTCATGGGCACCACAGACATTCATGGACACGAGAAACTCATAAACCTAACAAAAAGCAGGATTTTGTAGGAGTCATTTGAAAATAAATTTGCATATAAAGGGTCATGCCTCTAGTCAAAGGACCAGCAGATTATGGTTTGTAAGCCAAATCCAATTGTCTATCTGTTCTTTTACAACCCACAAGCTATGAATAGTTTGTGCATACATTCTTTAATGGTTGAAAATCATTCCAAAAGAGAATAATATTTCACAACATATGAAAATCAGGTGAACTTCACATTTTAGTGGCCATAAGTAAAATTTGAGTAGAACACATCTACATCCATTTATTTATATTGCCTCTGGCCACTTTTATGGTACACAGGCAGAGCTGAGTAGTTGTGACAGAGACTGCATGGTCTGAAAGACCTAAAGTATTTCCTACCTCCTATATGGCCCTTTACAGGAAAAGTTTGCCAAGCCCTAATCCAGCCTATCATCGTTGCTGAGAACTATGTAGTTGCAAAAAGGAATTTTAAAAATCGGTACAAATGCCCCAATGTCTACAAGGCAAAAAGTCTTTGCATTTTAAAACCTAGACTTTGAACCATTGCAGAAATCGAAGGAGCAATCTCAGTGCAATTAGTGTATAATTTTCTATACAAAGAAATTGCCAGCCCAGCAAGTTCTAGTGTGGATCTGTGATGCAAGGCAGAGTTAGTGGCTGTCTTGCTTGCCTTTGTCTATCCAGTGCCTAGAAAAATGCCTTGTTCATAGTAGTATATGTTCAATAAATATTTGTTGGATGAACCATTGACATGTCAAATAGATGAGGCAGAATCAGTATAATGAAAGATAAGGCTTTTGGGCAGCATTAGAATAGCAACACCACCCTAGCTTCCTAGCTGAGAGCCTCACTGATTCTTTAGTGGTAAAAGACCATGGTTATACCTATAATCAATTGTGGAGCAGTCTGGTATTGATAGAGTAGAAACATAATCACTTTTCCCCTTTCAAATCACAGCTTTTAACTACAATCTGAAAAATTTTTCTTTCTCATCATTCCATAAAAACATTATCAACAGTCTCTTTCGATTAAAAAGTCCATTCTAATTGAAACTTCAGTCTCACATCTGATTTAGTGTTCACTTCTTCTTCCCTCCCCAGCATCAGCCTGGCATCAGCCTAGCTTTGATAGAGGGACTTGGCTTCTTCCCCTTTTCCTCTCACAGGTTTGCACAAGGAGGAGGACAATGGAAAGGGAACAGAAGCTCTTATTTACCTGGGTGTAGACATGGGCCTGTCAGCTGTCTCTTCTTTCCTGGCCAGGAATGACCCTCTGGGTGGCAGGTATCCATATCCTGTCTTTCTCATGAGATGAAGGTGTTCCAGGTGTTCGACAATGAGGGTTCTTGCTCTTTAGGAGACTTTGCAGGGATGTTGCATCTCCCACTGCACCGTGCCCTGACTTTTGAGGCTCACTTGGCTCATCTCTTCCAATGCCCCTACTTTCTTCTCTAGGAATACACCCCACTATGTCTTGATTCCAGTGTCCTCTCACTCTTGACTTAAGTTCAGCTACCTTAAGTTCAGCTAATTATGTCCTTTGTGTCCATTTGATCCATGGAGAACCCAGCCATCTTTGCCAGACCAAATGGTGGGAGTAAGGCCACTTGTATAGTCTTCTCCTCACCTTGCCATCTCGCTCTGTTCTTTCTACTCAAAAAGGCACTGCGAGTAATGTAAGTACATGTTCAACCAGAGAGTGAGAGGCCAGTCTCTTCTTTTGACAGACAATCTCTACAAGCAATCCTCTTAAAGCCATCTTCCTAATTTGGAAACTGTTAGGAAAGAGGAAATAGAAAGAAAACTCACAGTGTTCCCCACTGAGTTGATAACTTATGACTCCAGTAATTCCTTTGAATTCTCCCTCCCTGTTGTTTGGCCAATTCTTAATAAGCTCTGAGGAGGTATTTGTTTTTAATTGTTTTCTGATCTCTTTATAATATGAGGTAATTGATTCCTCTTTAGTTTCAGTCTTGGGTCCTAGATGCCAATTCCAGGGGAATAAAAAATATTTCTAATTAATATCTTATTATATCTTTCACATTTTTCAGTTTACTGTTCACAATTTATGCTACCACCTGACATCTTGAGGGGAGGAGGGGAGGCATTTCCTCAAACCCCAGCTTCTGAAAACAGGCCTCCCTTCTGGCTCTATAAGTCTTCCATCCCATATATTCGTATATTCTTTCTGCTGATATTTTTGTGGCTTACTAGTGCCAGGTGCTTTTTGGGGGATGGGGGCAATAAAGAAAACAGAAAAATTGGCTACCCCCATGGAGCTTACACTCTAGTTTAGAGCAAACATTCTCCAAACATTCTAGTTTAGAGCAAACATTCTCCAGGAGTTTAGCCGTAACTCCTTTCAGGTTCTAAGGTATAATAATCTACCTACATGAATGTCCTGGGCTGGCCCAGATTCTTGTTCTTCTTCTGTCTGTCTGTCTGTCTCTCTCATTGACTAATTCTTAATCTGTCTTAGCTATACTCCTTTGGCTACCTACAAGACCTCTTTCTTTCTAAAACTGTCCTCTGCCTCTTGATCCACTCCACTGAGTTTAATTTTGATCTCTTGTACCCTGAAACGAGAACCACTGAACTCCTGGGTGATCCACACTGCTTCCTCATCTTTTAGAATAGACGTCTCCTGCCCCTTTGCTCCCACAGCCTTTGGCCATGCCTCCATTAGAGCATTGACCATACTTGAGGTCGGGGACTAGGTCATTCCTTTTTGTAACTCTCTCCCCCTCACAGACGCACACATACCACCACCTCAACCTCCATCACCATCACCCCCACCCATGCTACAGCTGTCAACACTACCATCTTTGTGCGTTGGACAGAGTAAGAATTCAACAGAAACTGTTTGAGTTGAACTGTTTATCTATTAGCAATTAACCTTTCACAATGCCAATGTAGTCTTTTAATAACTCTGCCAGATCATGCAATATAAAGCCTCTTCCACTTCCAAGCTGGCAATGAGGACAATTTACTGCAGATGATTCTATGGGAAGTGACTGACTCTCATTGCTCAGCTCCCCAGTAGCTGTGACTATTGTCAGAATAACCAGAGGCCTCCAAATTCCATGTCCTCTCATGATCCATGAACTTGAGAAAGATAGATACATAAAGGAGAGATCTGTTTCAAAAAAGCTTTGCAGTGTTAAGCCAGCCTTTGAAACCTTATTTATTGTGTTTCATAATACGTCAATTTAGGACTCATGTTTGGTCAACTCTGCTAAAAAATGTTAGAATTGCAATCTGAGCTTCCTTTGTTAGTTTGAATTTTCCATAAAAGAATTTCTTCTATAATGAAAATAACCAAAAGGGCTTTCATTCATGAAAATATTTGAGGCATCTGAAAGCCTAGTACATGTAGGAGTACTTTTGTACTGGTCTTTTTGAAGGAAATTTCTTTTAACTCTTTTTTAACTGTATCAAAAATGTTATGACAGCTCTCTCGGTACTTGCTTCTTTACAAATGACCAAAAAATAGATGCTAATTTTATAAAAATATATTTTCACTGGGAATGGACAAAAGTGAAGGGTAGATCAAGGTTAGTCACAGTCAAAAGAAAATAAAGATCAAAAAGCCTCCTGGGGTAATATGCTGAAAAAAAATGAATTTTCCAGTGCCAATTTATGGCAAATTTTCTATGTCAATTACTGATTAAACAAAAGAATAAATAGAGAGCTTTACATGCCACTTGTTCTCCACCTGACTTGGAGAAATTGTGAACCGTACACACTTTCCCTAATTTTCCCCCTAGTTACTTGAAACTGAGCCAAAGCCTTGGTCATTGAGTTAGAGAATTGGAAGAGCAATCCCTGGAACCCTTAGCCACTCATTGTTCATTAGTAATGTGGCCTTTCAGGAGATCTTGGAGGAAAAAAGTCAAGTTTAACATTACAGAGCAGAATGTAAAGGAGGATTACATGAGGGATAGACATGGAGGGGATGATAGTCATTAATTTAAAGTGGTTTAGAACAGAGCTGGCTGTTATTTGTTTCTACTTGAGAAAACAGTAGATGATTCCCCTGTTAATCCATTCAGTCATGTTACAAATATTTATTTTTCATCTATTATGTGCCGTGATGAAGAGAAATAGATAACTAAAGCTAGAGAAAAAAGCACTCAGGTAATAAAATTAAACTCACTTATTTTTAAATTTTTAAATTTTTAAATTCTGGCTTCCATGAAACCGTAAACATTTTTATATTTCTGGGTTTTTCTCAGAATTATGAAAGGCAAAGCAGAGAGGTTATGTCAGTGTGTTGTTGAAAATCACAGGATTGGTGATTACATTTGGTGTGTCTCATAAAACAAAGTAAGTATCTAACATATTAGAAAATTAAAATTTTAATAATAAAATTGCTTATAATTGTAATAATATGTTAAGAGGGAGATTCTTTCCTTTCTATCCCTACAGAATAAATTCCAAACAAACATATATGAATAATTCAATAGCTTAGTAATTAAAAATACAAATTAAAATAGCAATGAGATACCTTTTTGCCTTCAAATTGATAAATATCAATTTACAGTGATAGCGCCTGTTGTTGGTGAGAGTTCTTGAAAATAGGCAACCTCAAATAGCTATCGGTAGGGGTGTGAAGTCATACAGTCTTTCTGGAGGACATTTTAATAAATATAAAAAGCTCTAAAAGTATTCATTCTTTTTAATCCCGCACTTCTACTTTGAGGAATGAAAGCTATACAAAGAGATAAATATCCAAGGATGTTTATCACAGCATTACTTAAATAGCTCAAAATTATAATCATCTAAATGTCCAACAGTAGAGAATTGCTAAAAAAAATTAGATTGTATCCATATTTTGCTATATTTTAAAGTAATTCAAATCACACTGTAGAATTGTCAATGCATGGAGAAATGTTCACAATGTATTAAGCAAAAAAACCCTAAATGATGTGGAAGTGTATTAATATGTGTGAATTAGTCTGCTTGGGCTGGGCTGGCATAACAAATACCATCAACTGGGTGGCTTAAACAACAGAAATTTATTTCTGGTAGTTCTGGAGGCTGGAAGTTCAAGATCAAAGTGTCAGTTGATCTGGTTCCTGGTGAGGGCTGTCTGCCTGGCTCACAGATGGCTGCCTTCTTGCTGTGACCTCACATGGCTTGGGAAGGGATGTGGCAGGGAGTTCTCTGGTGTCTCTTCTTATAAAAACATTAGTCCTATCAGGCTAGGGCCTTGCCCTTTTGACCTCATTTAATATTAACTACCTTCCACAGGCCCTATCTCCAAATACACTGGGGCTTAGGGCTTCAATATTTGAATCTGGAGAGTACACAAGCATTCAGTTCATAATAACACATATATTGTCAAATATACAATGTGTGCTATATATACGTGGGAAAGAAGCCAGAAGGATATACATGAGGTATATTAAAATGTTAACAATGTTTGTGTTTGGGTAGTAGGATTAAGGGTAGTTTATGTTTTTTCTTTCTTTGTGCATTTCTGTCATTTCAAAATGTTCTATTGAAAATGTATCGGAAAAACACTACAAACAGCATATGTGTTTTTAATTTCGACACCATAGAACCAGCCCTCACTGAGCAGACCATGTGCAGAGCAGGCTGCCCATTTCAGGGCTGGCCCTGGAATCACTCTGGGCAATGTATGCACAGCACAGTAGGGAACAGAGAAACTTGCTGAACTTCCAAAGGAACCCATAAGAGATAATACAAAGACAAAGCTTTCATGGGATTTCAAGAAACAGCTACTTTTCCAGGAAAGCCTTATTATAAACGGGGTTTCCAAAGAATATGAAAGCCAAATAGGAATAACTAACGCTTGAGTGGCACTTTTAACTTTTCCAAAGCACTCTCCCATTTATTAATTCATTTGATCTTCATAACAATTATGCAGGCAGGGCGTCTATTAGTATTCCTATTTTAACAATGAAGACATAAAGGTAGAGAGCGATTAAGAGGCAAACTCCAATCACAATTAGCAAAGTGGGATCCAGATGTCCCAGCTCTCAGTCCAGCACTCCTGCCCCTGCCTGGGCACCCTCACACATAACACAGCCTCTGGGAAAATCTAGGATTTTTTCAGCTCTTATTAAAAGAAAAAATTTCCTTAGCTTTCTTGTGAAAAGAATGAAGCCAAATAGGGCTGTAAGAAATAATGTAATTCAAAAGGCAAAATACAGCCTGCTATCACCCAGACGGAAGGCTTTGCAGCTAGCGTGTTATGTGATTATTTCTGGTCTTAAGAAGGTGTCAGTTTTTTCATTGACTATATACTGTTGCTCATTTGCCCTGAGACCCAGACAGGTAACAACTCTTTGAAAGCTAAGTGTAGTGAATCCCGCCATGGTAAAGTGCTTTAGGGACAGTGAGTTGAGTGACTAGTTGTGTAATATAAAATTAAATGGTCCTAACCTCCATCTTAATTAAGAATGATTTCCTATCTAAGGATATTGTTTTATATACTAGATGACTTCACAGTTCTACTTAAATGCAGTGTAAGAATATAATCTAAATCATTTTTTTTTTTGTTTTAAACCCTCAAATATGGCAGCTTGGGAGATAGTTTACAACTCTATTTTTAATGAACTGATTTAACTATAGATATTATAACTGCAAATAAAACACATTTACAAAAAGCTGTTGTCTTTAGAATTGTAAATCTGGCAAGGTTTTTAGCAGTAGAGTCTTAGATAAATAAAAAGTTGCATCTTTTTAAACTGTGGGTGTTAATTGGGCTTTTCTTATCATCATGAAGAATAAAAGCAGATGTTGATCTGAAACAATGCCTTATCATGCATAGTGGTCTTAAGGGAATGCATTTTCTTTGATGCCCTTATTTGTTCTGATTTATTATCAGCCAGATTTACCTGCTGGTCACATACTTATTCTGACTTGGAAATACCAACCAATGGTAATTCAGGAGATAGCTATTACTAGAGAGAAAGTATCCAACAAGAATGTCACAAACGTGTTTTGTCAGTGGACTATAGCCGTGTCAAGGTGAGATAAACTAATCGTTTCACCTTGATGTGCTAAATTAAGTAGTGTGAAGAAATCAGAAGACAATGGTGAATAAAATGAGCTGAGTGAATAGCTTGCTATTTCCTTGCATAAATAAATTTTTTTGTGATGATTAGAGCTTAGTGAATAAGGTCAGGGGTGGGGGTGGGAGAGGCAATTATTTCACGTAACAGAAGAAAGCATCTATAATTATTTCATGATGACTATTTAGAGTCAAACAGAAGTTATCAGAAGGGATGTAGTTGTATATTTATTTAGTAAGCTAGGAAAGGCAGACTTTGCCATTCAAACTCTGAAAAGTTGGATTCAAACCCATCTCTTTCCAAATGAAAAAGAAATACTATAAACATGGTCATTTAGGAGAAGATCAAGTACTAAGAGAATGAATGTAAATACTAGAACCTGTTGGGTTTAAAGCAAGTAGTAGAAGAATGAACAAAAACAAGAAAGCTTGCTCTTGTTGTCCTCTCTTTCTTGATTGTACTCTTTTTCTCCTTCATTTAGTTCATTTCACTTCAAAGACAGTATTTATTGAGCATTTTGTAAGTTCAAGGTTCCATGCCAATAGGCCCTGTGAATGCAGCAGAATCTGTTACTACACACTGGGAACTCTAGGATAGGGAGGTAGTTCTAGTAGATGAATTTCTTGCTTTATTTAAGTGCTGCCCAACTGGGAGACTTTCCACATCAGATTGGATATGAAAAAGTAGCCTCAAAGCAGCTAATCAAGGCTGAACAAAACAAATACATATTACTAGATAAAATGTTGATGAGCAACAGCTGCTTTTTGGGAGTGTCCAGTTAGCCTCTCCCTCAGCTGTGTGTGCATATGTATGTACATGTACATGTTCATGTATATGTGTACATGGATATGTGAGTGAGTACATGTCTGTGTGTACATATGTGTGTATTTCTGTATATATATATATATATGTATGTGCTTCTAGTAGATCAACAGTCAGTATGGCATGGAATCTTGCAAGTTTAAGTGCATAAGTCCAGGACTTTAACAATTCTACTTTTATATTACTATTTATTCTATTTCTAAAGTTGGTGATTTTCCATTGTGTATGTATTCTAACAGAAAGCTTCCCCAAATTTCCCTCACTTACATTGTTCCCACTTGCGGGTTTACATTATGCCAACATTTTGGTTGAAACTTCTCTTGCCTACCCTAACTCTCTTTGGTTTATACTCTTTTTTTTTTAACCAATCCTGACTGAAAAAATACTTTACCAAAGCTAGTGCAGCACACATGTACTTGGAATTTTTTTGCTTTCCTTACAGAGGAGCAAGCTGACAATGTCACTGAGAGTTGTAACATTGCATTTTTTTAAAAATGGGGCAAAGCAAGGTCAAATGCCAAACCTATTATGCTTGGCTGCTGCTTACAAGAGTGTGAATTCAGGTTTCCTGCTTAGCACCATGTAAGTGTCATGACATGCCATTGTCATAGGAAGGGCACCAGGCTTAGGCTATGTAGTGAAGGGAGTCTTCCTGGAGGAGGCACTGTCTAAACTGAGATGTGAAAGATGAATAGGAGCTAGTCAGGCAAAAGGGAGAGGGAGGGAAAGCATATTTCAGGTAGAGGGCCCAACAAGGGTTATTTCAGAGGTTAGAGAAAGTTATACGTTTAAGAAGCTTGTATTAGTTTGCTAGGGCTGCCATAAGAAAAGGCTGGATGGCTTAAACAGCTGAGGTTTATTTTCTCAGCATCCTGGCAGCTAGAAGTCTAAGATTAAGCTGCTAGCATGGTTGGTTTCCCCTGAGACCTCTCTCCTAGGCTTACGGATGCCTACGTTCCCTCTTGCTGCCTCTTCACATGGTTTTTTGTGTGCACACTCGTATCCCTGATATCTCTCCTTTTGTGATTAAATTTCTTCTTCTTATAAGGACACCAGACAGACTGGACTAAGGCCCATTTTAACAGCCTCATTTTAACTTAGTCATCTCTTTAAAGGTTCTAACTCCAAATACAGTCACATTCTGCATTTGTACTACACTGCATAAATACTGGGGATTCAACATATGAATTTTGGGGGCCACAATTCAGCCCCATAACACAACTTAATGCAAAATTCAATATTATAAAAGCACTTATTAAAGACAAAATATATGCCTAAATCTTACAACCAAACCACATCAAACACATCAATATTCTGAGACAACTCAAGAGATTGCATTAACTGTTTCACAAGGAATTACTGGTCTATCTCCTCTCCCTTCCAAATGGAACTGAAGACAATACTTTTTCTACATGAGTTGAAGATCTGGGGTTAAAAACATCTTAGCAACTTGATAGTAGCAGTTTCTGGAATATTTGTTAGAAAAACAGAACCTCTGCTTTAAACCTGAAGGACTTTGGGGAAGAACTAACAACACTACCACGTGTGATTCTTGTCCAAGCACCTAGAGTGACATGGCCGTGAAAAGGCCTGTTGGCCAAGAGTCACTTTTGTTAGCTGATGACACAGAGTGTCATCATTTTTATTAAGACTAAAGAAAGTCTGTACATGTATAGAGCATATGCTGTCTGGGTAAACTTGTAATGAAAAAGGTAATCACAAATAAGGCTTGGGCCTTTAGGGCATATCACGATGGTCTAACTAAGAGAGTGACCTCTGCCTGAGCTGTCAAGAGACACAATTTGAGTACAACAAGTTCTGCTGCTTACTGTGATCCTGATGTTGCTTTTGGCACTGATATTCTGTGATTCTATATCCCTAGAATATCAAATCATGTCTGAAAAGTATCACAGCTAAAGAGTTAAGCTGTACTTATTCTTTGTCAGCATCTCCAATCACGAACGATGAGCTGACGTCAGAAAGCTGGCCTCACATACCCCCAGCCCTGAGACCATGGGGATGGCACTATTAATGGTAGGACACCTCACTTTTCTTTTCTGGGTCTCTGGGCACTAGGCAGTGAAACCGTGCAAAACTTAGAAAGCTCTTGCCTTCATGATTTATGGCTATAGCCACTTCTTTATTCCCTTACTTTCATAAGCACCAAATTCTGTTAGAAAACTTAGGAGAAAATCTGCCAATCCTGGGCTATTTTGAGGTTTCTTCATCATCTCTTGACCTTTGATTTGACAAGCCAAATAGCAAAATGAAAAATGGGCTCTGTAGTCTTGCCTATGATTACCAGCCAGGACAGGCAGCATCTGGAAGGAAAAACAAAAAAGCCACCAACCATTTGGAGTAAAAGGCTCTGAGCTAGTAGCAAAGGAGAAACTTGAGAATTTGGACACAATGTCCCAATAAAGGAAAGTAAATTATTTTAAGTTTGACAAATTGTGTTTCTAATTTGCATCTAACTTTGTGAGATAGAAATGGAAGCTTCAGGAATTGCATGCTGTTTTAAGTGGCCGTCTGTATCAGGCACATCTTAAAGGGTAATTTTGACATTCTTGACTTCTACGAGAGTGAGGCTATTGGGTCTATATAATCTACTTGGTATTATTAATATCTTAAGATAGTCTGCAAAGTTAACATTTTAAAATTTTGCTTGCCAACAATCATGATTTTCCTGTATCGTGTTGTAATTTTGTATGAACATCAAGGTATTTCAGTATTGTTGACAGTTTTCCATTCTTGCTATATATAACATGTCTAAATTTGAAAGTGAAAGCAAAGTAATGAGGAAATTTGCAAAGCACAGAAATATATTCCACTCGTTCCCTTCCTGAATTTTTCCTTGCAGGTAAGGAAGAAGGTGCAATGTGCCAGTTAATCTATTTAAATGAAACCATAGCTTTTTAAGATTTGAGGGAAAATATTTTTCAGACATTTACATGCATAAACAATTGCTCTATGAAAGCTAAACTTAGTCGTACAATCTACCTAGATCTTTAGAACATGCGCATACATTAAACCACTTCAAAATTAATAAAACTCTCTAAATTATGCATGGCGCAAAGGGTGAAAAAAGTTGATAACAGGAACTGCTGCCTGGCTGGTGCTATGCATTTGGTAATGCACTGAGAGCAACCCTATGGCTACGCACTAGAGAAGATCATAATAAGGTATAATTGTTGCTTGCTCATTTGTTCGAACTCTAAAACTATATCAAATAACACTTAATTATACACATAGAATACCATTACAGCAAAGAACTCACACTTGAATAGCTCAGTATAAGTGAGGACATTTAATATTATTTGGCTCCAATAGGTGCAAAAAAGATACAAAGTAGCAGCTGCTAATTAATCTGGAGTTCTAGGTTTGCAACCTCAAAAGAAAATCTAAAGAATATTTCCTGGAGTTTGAATATGTAAAGTTTTAACTGCTCCATCTGGTACATGCCCTCTGATTACCCACAATGTTGGCTGGCAGTTTGAGGGACGCATTTGATAGCCAGCCAAGTTTAAAGGTCTATTGGAGGTAAAACAATGCCCACCCTTTAACAAGAGTGCCATTGTTCCTTAACAATGAAGCTCTCTGGCTTATTTGAATGTCAACAATTCAGAAAAGTTGATGTTTGGAGCCATCAAATAAAATGTTTTTGTGAAACAGTTTATTATTTCAGTGGTAATTATTTGAATCATTCATGGTAAAGGATGTTTGCTAATGAGAGCTTGGCTGCTGTAAATTCCAGAGAGACTGAATGCTCTTTGTGCTGACAAAAAGACCCAAATCACTGGAGAGTGACTGACTGGACAAATCATTCATCTATGCAAATGCCAGCCGAAATGGTCAGATGCATTTATTACCCTCCTCATTATAGTAAACAAGGCAGGAATCGTGACTGGCAGTTATCAACTTGCCCTGAAGTATGATTTGTTCTCCTACCACTATTTAAATGAGAGGAAAAAAGGCATGCCACCAGGGACTTTGTTGGTTTATAAAAGAGTAAATGTCACATAGCCCAGTGCTTAAAGACTTTTGATTGACAAATGTTTTATTTGACATATCAAACAATGATGGTTTTCATATCAAATAGTCCATATTTGTTAGCAAAAATCTTAACCCCTTGAAGTTTGGCCAATGCTTTTAGCTCGCTTCTGCCAATGCTTAGAAACTAGAACACAGATGGCAAGTTACATTAAAGGCAATACCAAATATCTCTACACATAATGTGCAAAGACCTAAAAATACTCTGCATTGGGTGACAGAAATGACACAGTGTTTTATCACAACACATATAGTGTAAAATGTTCTTCTGAACTGATAATGCAAATTAAAGTGATGTTGACCTACTTGCACTTACTAAGTATTCTTCTGCTGTTTAGTGCAAGATAAGCTAAACATTAAAGAATTTATACAGCATATGTCACAGTGAAATCTAAATTGTCTGGTGTAACTCTTCTTAAATGTCACAACAGTGTCACAACACGCTCAGGGTTTCAGGGCTTACAGTTAAAGCCACAGCACCCTTACATAACCCCTTGTTCTCATGTGCTCAAAACTTTTCCCTTCTTGTTTCCTGTGACTTAAGTTTTATATGCTTCATTTCAGCCTGGTTGATATTTACAAGTATACCTCATAATACAGAAGCATGCCAGGCAGATATGTGAGCTTACAGAATTTGTAATCGAGGTTGTCACTTGATAAACATCATATGACAACTTGCCTGGGAGACACTTAGGGCGATGTGTTCCCACACATGCTCTCCTCTCCTTTGTTGCTATATTTTAGGCTGTCACCACTGCTGGAGTTTGGTGCCTCTTCATTCTTTGAACTGCGATGGAACTGTTCATTTTCAAAAGCCAGAAGTAACTACAATCACTGGAAAAGGCTCTAAACAAACCTAAAACTGTGGTTTGGTTTCCTAGCATAGAATACAATATGAAATTTTCATGGAAACGAAAGGTTTTTCAGGCCATTGTGTTGCATTGTTAAGCTGATGTATTTTTTGGCTAGTGTATTATTATTCAAAACATGAAAATACATTTAGTAGCCTTCACTGATATAATTTGAGTATTTAAATATGCATTTTATCAGAAGGAGTAATAGCATCCCTCCTTTAAATATATGATTATAAAAGTTTGGTGGTTCTTAAGTAAAATCATATCATCTTGGATTTGAACTTCGTCCATAGAAACATTTCTATTTTTATAATAAGTTGTAATCACAAAAGAGAATATAATTGTTAGGGGATGACACTTATTCCTAATGCTCCTGCTTCCTTCCATGTGCGTGGGGGGCCATCCATTAGGAAACCCTCAGCCTATGTTGTCCCCATCACTCAGTGGTTTCTGGGCCTGGTGCACTTGGGAAAAGACTATCCTTTTCTCTGACTATCACTTTGGGGTACATCTGCCTGGAGAAAGCATGAGCTCTGATCTGCCCCTGGAGGGGGAAGGTTGGATCTTCAGCTCCTCCTGACACTGAGTGTAAATCTGCCTAATTCTGGGTGCAGCATTAGGAAGCCCACAGGAATGCCATGGTCTTCAGTAGTTCCATCGGAAATTTGATTGTTATCCCGTTGACTCTTTTATCTCTCAGTCAGTTCAGAACTTGGATGAGCAGAAGAAGTATATTAATATTAATGTACAATGAAATTTATTTCATTATAAGGTTTTGAGAACATATTTCTTCTGCACAGGATGGCACAAATGAATTAAGAAAGTCTGGACTCAGCTGGCTCTGGTAAGTTCAGAGATTTGGGGGGTTGAACAAGAAAGAGATGGGATCATGGGAAGTAGCAACACAAAATAAAGTTACTGGGTAGTGCCTTGATAGGGCTGCATGAGAGGGGAAGTCCCTTCTAGCGAGTGACCTTCCAGTAACAGCAGCAAGAGGCCACCACCTAAAAAAGGGTATAGGGCAGGGAAACTCACAAGGGAGAGGGCAAAATCAGAGAGGGGGCTTCCAGGTCTAAGTGATGTTGCTCAGCAACAAGGTGGGGTGTTTCTAGGTCAGAGAACTCTGAAAGGCAACAGAGTTTTGGCATCTTTTATAGCTACAGGCTTTGTCTTATCTATGGCGAGCAGATGTTGGGTGCAGTTTCATGGAGTATATAAGTAGGTAGGCTCTGAATGGCTAAAAATATGTTTATTTGGACTATATTTAATGGATGTGAGGAAATTTGGGTTTGCTGTTGGCTTTGGGCTAATGGTTCCAGCCTACTGTGAGGAAGTAACATTGGAGCCATTCTAGGCTAATAAACAAGACCTGTCTCTGGCTCACTTACATAACACTGGCTCAAATTTCATTTCTTTTAGAGGATATATATATATAACAAATGCACTAGGCTTTGTTCTCTAACTCACTAAAATTTCTCTGGGATGGGAGATTTTGGCTTAAGTAGAAGGGAATATAAAAGGTCCAAAGTGAAAGCACTTTTCTGATTAAATGAAAACTTGTAGTCCTGAAATCACACTATGTGCATGGCTACCTATTTCACTTTCTGTATGGGCTGAGAAGTACATTTCTTGATGGAAAGCTTCCTGAGGGCATACTGTTTCAGATCAATGGCACTTGCTTTGGCTTCAGCTATCGACTTTGCAGTTTTTCATTGACAGTGAGATTCCATGTATGAATTTGTCTAGTCAAACCTGGACTAGACCAGCTATTTTTCTTACACTGTCTATAGTCAAACCCTGTCTTTTGGTCTGTGGTTAAAGCTGCTCCCTAAAGAAATAATCATCTTTGTCACAGGGCTTTTGCTGAAGAAATGGTCTCATCTTGCATGGTAATTTCTGTGTATTGCTATTGATGATAAGTATGACATGGTGTTACTCTTCTGGTTTATGCCCCAAACACAGCCTTCATTTTCCAGCTATAAGAGTGTCTTCATCCAATTGACTCTGCCTGTTGAAATTCTGCCCTCTGAAATGTTACCTTGGTCACCTTTGGATGATAGGATTATGAGCATTGAGATTATTTGCTACTTTAGCCCACTTTATATTGTCTTTATGCTTTGCTATGTTTCATTTTATAATTAAGAAAAGACTATGAAGCTATAAATAGAAAATACTCAGATTCAAATGATGTCATCAGTTGCTCTCTGGTTCCTCTTTCTTTACTGCTGGACTATGCTTTATTTATGTTGATCTTATTCTCAGTCTTACATTCTTTTCATTTATGCAAGATGGCTGCCAATTGTCCTTGGGGTTACAGTCTTCCTGGCTCATGCCCAACAAGAAAATGTGAGAATATTAGTTCCAGAATCCTCATTAAAAATCCTGAAATTTACTTTTTTGGACCAGGTTAGGTCATGAGTTTATTTGAACCAATCGTTGTGGTCATAAAATATGATGTATTGATTGGCTTAGGCCTGGGACTACCCCCTAGGGCCAGAAGGAGAGCCTCACCTCACCCCAACAATGAGAACTGAGCATGGAGGAGAGAAGCATCACCAGTCAGGAATTATCCAGTGAAGAACAAATGTCCACTCTGTGTTTCTGGCCACCTTCATGTGAAGTGGCCAAAAGAATAGTTACTAACACTACAATGTTGGTAGGATTCTTATGACTCTCTCTAACATATCTGAGTTACCTTTTCTGTGTTGGTGGCTATGATTTTTGTCATAAAGATTTTTAAAAGTTATTTCATTTTTCAGAAGTTCCATATAGTTTCATGTATAGCACCTTGAGTTTCAGTTATTCCAGAACAAAATTTAAAAATAACAATACATTAGCACACATAAAGTTTTGTAAATCATGCAGACCTGCTAACTCAACTGTTGATAGATCTACAGTGGGAGACTGAATATACAAACAGGCATTAGCCAGGCTGTGCATAAAAATAGAAGTCTGGCCCACAGTGTGCAGCAATCAGTCCAGGAAACTAACTCATTATCTGCAATAACCAGCATGGAAGCCAGTCTGCTGTAAGTCAGATTTGTAGGAAGTAAGACCACGATCTCTAGCAATTGATTCTGGAAGCCAAATAATAACCTTTGTAACAATTGGCCCCAAATGGCCAGGATTTGATTAGTAACAGAGAGTTTCATAGTTTTTGTTCTTGCTCCCAACTCAGGACCAACCAGAGAAAGCCAAATTTGAACCCTTAACCAATCATGTGGGATGTCCCACTTTTAGTTAGTCTGCCTACAGCTTCTCCATGCCAACAACCTCCAATCAGGGCATACCTAAAGGTTTTTTTTTTTTTTTTTCTCAACTATAAAGCTTTCCCATTCTTCTGCCTGCCTGTGAATCTTTGCCAAAATGCAAGTGATGGTGGCTGACTCCTTCGATATATTATAGCAAGTCCTGAATAAAAAGCCTTTGTTTGTTCTCTTATCGATGGTCTTTATTTCCATAAGTTACTTGAGAAACCACCTAATCAATTAAAGCTTGTATCCTATAGTCTTTTGTATGCCTGCAAATAAATCTGTAATTCTGTTCACTAAAATGGTATTTTTCAGTTACATAGTAGCAGATATTTAAAAAATATTAATTCTGGCAGGGTCCTCATATTGGTATCTCTATTTTACAAATGAAGTGACCTAAAACTGCTAAATTGAGTTACTTATAATGAATAAAAGGCAGAGTTAGGATTTGAATTTGACAGTTTTGTTTCACAACTGATCTTTAAACAAACAGATAATAGAAACTATAGGAGAAAAATAGGGCTAAAATTAGATTTCTTTTTTATATCAATGTCTGAAGAGAGAAAAGATTGAAGTTTATAAAATAAAGAAATATATCTATACTATGGATATCCTCTGATATTTGAAAGGCAACATTAAGACAAATGAAATAAATTGCTATTTTGTTTGGATGACATAAAACATATTTCTTAGTTGCTGTGTTCTTTGGACTGGTAAAGGATAATAGGAAAGTGGAAGAATTGTGTAGTTAAGCAAAAATCAAAGGCCTACCTACTTACTTCCCAGGACTCATTATATCCATCTTAGCAATCATGGACAAGCCACTTTACCTCTCTGGACCTCAATTTCCTCATCTTCTAAAATGAGGTTTGTAACCTCTATCTGCCAGACTATTGCAGGGATTAAATGAGGTAACGTGAGAATATCCTCAGTAACTGGCATTTAATACATACTGGTTCCTTTTTCCTCTCTGTTCAGGGTGTTGTCACTATCAGAATCATAGCTGTACGTAGATAGCATAGTATCATCATCACTGATTTGCTAGTCAGTCATTGTCTCTCCAGATTGGATTTCTCCAGGATAGGAATGGAAACTTAGTTATCTCTGTAAAATTAGTGCCTGCTTGGACATAAACACTCCGCAAATGATCACTAATGTAGATAATCTTGGACTTCAGGAAGTACGTACTCCACAAGAAAAGAATAACGTGTGATATGATAAAGGAATGACATAAGACAGCAAAAACTAAAGTGATAAAATAGAAGGCACTGAGTAAATGAACAAAAAAGAGTAGGTGATGTTGGGAAAAACATCACTGGAGATGGATGAGCCTTGAGGTAGACATTAGCAAGGGAGAGGATTTTGCTACTAAAAAAAGGTACAAAATGTAGTGCAAGAGGAATGTGTAAAGGCATAGAGGTAGAAATAGACATGAATGTCTTGGAGGGATGCTGAAAATATAAGCTTCAGTAGCAGAAAATTCATCTGACAATGAAAAGAAAAAGAAGATTGCATAGCTATGGTCACTAATGTAGATAATCTTGGACTTCAGGAAGTATGTACTCCACAAGAAAAGAATAATGCATGTGATGTAATAAAGGAATGACATGAGACAGCAAAAACTAAAGTGATAAAATGTGAGGCCCTGTGTTTATGTCCTATCAGGCACTAGTGATACGGAGATAACGAAGTTTCCATTCCTATCCTGGAGAAATTCAATCTGGAGAGAGAATGACCGGCAAATCAATAATGATGATACTATGCCATCAATGTACAGCTATGATTCTATTTAATCTGTTAAATGGGGTCTTGAGTTTGTCAACAGGTATGTCTGAGTACCTAATAATTGCCTATGCTTGCAACAGCCTACATCCTCTGCTAAACAAACAAAAGAAAGTCATTAATATAAAAACAGACTATTCAAAGAGTAGAGCCAGGGTCCTTACAAGGGCTCCCAAAGCCCTGCTGATCTGATCCTCCATGGTGCTGCCCTGACTGCCTCTCCTTCCACTATCCTCCTGGCCTGCTCCACTCCACTCACACTGGCCTCCTGTTTCTGGAACATTCTAGGCAATGACCCACAGTAGAGTCTTTGCCCTGCTCTTCCCTCTGCCTGGAATGCTCTTTCTTTCTGGCATTTCCTTCACATCCTTCAGGTTTGTGCTCCTTTCTCACCTCCAGGAGGTTGGCTTGATCTCCACCTTTAAAACAGCAGCACCTCCACCCCACCCTACTCTCTTTATTCCTTCCTACCCTGCTCTACATTTTCTTCTTCTCAGAGCACCAATCACCTCCTCACCTATCATAGATGTACTTATTTGTCATGCTTATTGTTTTATATCACCACTCTGGTGTAAGCTTCATGAGTGAAAAGTCTTAGTTTTGTTCACTGAGGTATACCGAGTACCTGGCACAGAGTAGGCCTCAACAAGCAATCATTCACTGAATACATGAAGAAATAGAAAATATTCAGTTTTACCAAATGAAAACAAGAATGAGGTTCCAGATTCAAGTAAACCCTCTCTCTAGAAGTCAGTTTTAGGATTATTGATATTTTAGCATTTTAATTTAAGATCCTGACCATTTTACTACTCAGACCTATACAGAATCTGGACTTGTATTTTTTCATTCATTTACTCCACTGAAAGTCATTTGAACTTTATAAAAGTTGGAGAAAAAAGAGAAAATAATAGATGGAGGGCCACAGATTTCACACTGACATTAGCTGCAGCCAAGGAGACAAATGCAGAACAGAAAGCCCTCAATCAATGAACTTAGTTTCAAATGTGTATTAAGAAAGCCTGAAGTCTTAATTCCTTTTCTCAGAAATGTAGAAAGGTCAGGAACCTTGGTGACAGAATTTTATTTGATCTTTCAGCTGAGGTTTCCAAGTGTTTTTCAGATATTTAAATGTGGATAAAAAGGTCAAACATCTTGAACGAAAAGTTATGACTAGGCTTTAAAACTTGGTGCGTTAAACAGCTACACAAACTAAATCATCGTTCATCAGGGAGCAAGAGTAACTTAGAAACAAAAGCTATGACACTTACACATTGTCAGCACAAATGGTAATTTGGCAATCAGCTTAATTCTGGGCAAGAAAACTTCTTTTCCCAATGGGGATAATGGTTCTAAGTATAATGAGAATCTTGTGCCAAATGGAAGAAAATAATTTAATCATACACTAAAAATTCAAAGAGAAGTTTCTTATTAGGATGAATAATATTATTTACCCATGGTACTCCAATCATGTGTCTTTGGTACTTTAGACAGGAATTAAAAATTGAAACACAGGAGTCATCTTTAATTTTTGTTTTTTCTTCTTAATACACTGTATTATATTAATCAATCATCAGAGTTTATAAACTTTTCTTTTCTTTTCTTTTTTTTTGTGAGACGGAGTCTAGCTCTGTCGCCCAGGCTGGAGTGCAGTGACGCGATCTCGGCTCACTGCAAGCTCCGCCTCCCAGGTTCACGCCATTCTCCTGCCTCAGCCTCCCGAATAGCTGGGACTACAGGCGTCCGCCACCACGCCCAGCTAATTTTTTTGTATCTTTAGTAGAGACAGGGTTTCACCATGTTAGCCAGGATGGTCTC
This sequence comes from Pan paniscus, assembly GCF_029289425.2. NCBI lineage: Eukaryota > Metazoa > Chordata > Mammalia > Primates > Hominidae > Pan > Pan paniscus. The sequence goes on along the minus strand of NC_073254.2, from coordinate 119,018,389 downwards.
GATCTCCTGACCTCGTGATCCGCCCGCCTCAGCCTCCCAAAGTGCTGGGATTACAGGCATGAGCCACCGTGCCCGGCCAACTTTTCTTTTGAAATAGAGTGGGCTGGGTCAAGCAGCCCCCTCTCCATCTCCACGTCATCACCATCTCTGTTCCTGTCCTCGGCCACCACTGCCATGGACCATTTGCTGGGTCCCCACGAAGTGGCTCAGGAGTGCTGACCCTCCCAAATTACCCTTTTGAAAATTCACTAATGCTTATACCTGTTTTTTGCTCTGGGCAGGTGGTGAGGTCTGAATACCTGAGATCAGTCATATGTCACTGCATGCCTGCATGACTTCAATAGACTAAATGTTGTATATGTGGACACTTAATTCCTAATGTGATATATTTGGAGGTGGGGCCTTTTGAGGTGATTTGGTCATGCTAGTGGAACCCTCATGAATAGGATTAGTGCCCTTATATAAAAGAAACCCCAGAGCACTCCCTTGCCCCTTTCTGCCATTGACGTTAGAGTGAGAAGTTACTGTCTATAAAGATATTATGAACCAGAAAATGGCCCTTCTCCAGATACTGAATCTACCAGTGCCCTGATCTTGACCTTCCCGGCCTCCCGAACTGTGAGAAATAAATTTCTGTTGTTTATAAGTGCTATTGTTTGTCCCCACCAAAAGTCACGTTGGAAGTTTAATTGCCAGTGTGGCAGTGTTGGGAGGTAGAGCCTAGTGGGAGGTGTTTGGGTTATCGGGGTAGATTCCTCATGAATGGATTAATGCCTGTTAATCTTTGAAGTAAGTGACTGAGTTCTCACTCTCTCGGGAATGGATTCGTTCTCTCAAGAATGAGTTGTTATGAAGTGACTTGTTTAGTCTCTCTTTGCACATTCCACTTGCCTTTCTGCTTACCCACCGTGTCTTGATACAGCACAGCACATGGCCATCACCAAAAGCTGAGCAGAGGCTGGCACCATGCACTTGAACTTTCCAGCCACCACAATCATGAGCTAAAAAAACCTATTTTTTTCAAATAAATTACCCAGCCTCAGGTATTCTATTATAACAAAACAAAATGGACAAAGACAATAAGCCACTCAGTTTATGGCATCTTGTGATAGCAGCCTGAACAGACTAAGACAATGACTGACCCCCAGTAAAAACCCTGAACCCAAGACTTAGTTGAGTTGCTTGTTTGATAACACTTCATATTTGTTGTCACCTATTGTTGCTGGGAGAATTAAGTGTGTCTTTGTGCAACTCCATTGGGAGGGGACACCTAGAAGCTTGTGCCTGGTCTTTCTTGAACTTTGCCCTATGTCTTTTTTCCCTTTGTTGATCTTTATCTGTATCTTCTCACTGTAATAAACCATAATTATGAATATATCAGTTTTTTTGACTCTTGATACAGATGCATATGCACGCAAACCAACAAATTATTTTTTAAAAAGTAATCACATACTTAGATTTCAAATATCATCTTTTCAGTCAAATTTATGTTTATTACATTATAAACTATTTTCATCATCTACTATGCCATAGTTTTCCTCTAATTTATGGGACAGTCAGGAGATCAAAGAGTGAAAACATTAGAAAGTGACATCTGCTTTGGGCATTATCCTCAAAAGTACAACCAGCTGGGACATATCCAAGTCCTCAATAGGCCATGCTCTGTTCCACACAGGCAGCCTCTTTAGGATAATGGGGCAATGCCAGTGGCTCATATCAACCCTATTAATATGAAGTGAGTTTCTTGTTTGGTGAAAATGTTTTGTAGAAGGAAATGAGGGTTATAATGTATTCAATGAGTCAATGAAAAGAGTTTATGGCAAAGGCATCAGGTGTCAAAGGTGGGTAGGGAAAGCAAATCCAAATTCAGAATAATTATCTATTCCCATAAGGACAAACTGCTCTGCCATCTATGATGAAAAGAGGCTAAAATGATCAACTTGTCAGCTGAAATCTGTCATTTTCCACCCAGTCTTATGCTCTAGCTACTTTGGGCTCTTTGTGGTTCCCCATATGTATCACACTATTTCACAACTCTTGGTGTTTGTGCATACTCTCCTCTGTGCCTGGAATACCTTTCCATTGCTTCTCCACATGGGTAACTGCTACTCGGATATTATGTAGTTTTGTTTTTTTTTTTAACTGTCATGCTTAGCAGAGTGGAAACACAGTGAATGTTTTTGAATTAAAATGGAAGATGATATTACCAAAAGAGAATAGAGTGAGAATAAAACCTGATGAAAAACCTTGGAGAATACTTAAATTTAGGCCATATGATATATAATTCTCTATCCAAGGCCTAAATATATATATAATGATATATTATATTATATATCACTACATATAATCAATATATAATTATATATAATATATATCATTATATAATTATATATAATATTTATCATTATACTATTATATATAACGTGTTATCTATAATAAAATAGATTATATCAATTATATATTATGTATAATATATAATACATATAGTATACTATTATATATCATTATAAACTATATATCTCCAATACTGTAACTATATTTGGCTATATATATGATGTGAAGTCAAAGAAGTGAGAATCTCAGGAAGGAGAGTTGATTGACTATCAGATATCGCAGAGAAGTCAGGGGACCTAACTGGATCTCATTCTCCAGGCTCCTCATTGGACTTTATTCTCAGACTGACTCTCTCCATAGGATGGTCACTTCCAATTCAATGTTTACATTGTCCTGTTTAAGAATTCCAGTGAAAAAAACAGCATCTGTTTCCCAATAACTTCTTCAAGAGACCTAAGTCTAACACTCACTGACTCTGATGAACCAGTCACTGGCCAGAGGGACACGGTGCTCTGCTGGGCCAATCCTGATTCAAGTGGCCAACCCAGAGCTATTGGGATGGGGTAAGCCCCATCTGAATTTCTTCAGTGGATTTTCCCTAAATAAAGTGCAGGTGGGCCAGGTGCGGTGGCTCATGCCTGTAATCTCAGTACTTTGGGAGGCTGAGTGGGGAAGATCATTTGAGCCTAGGAATTCAAGACCAGCCTGGGCAATATAGGAAAACCCCATCTTTACAAGAAAATAAATAATAAAGAAATTAGTCGGGCATGGTGGTGCAAACCTGTGGTTCCAGCTCTTTGGGAGGCTGAAGTGGGAGGATCACTTGGGCCTGGGAGTTAGAGGCTTCAGTGAGCCATGAGGGTGCCACTGCACTCCAGCCTGGGTGACAGAACAAGAACCTGCCTCAAAAAATTTTTTTAAATAAATTTAAAGAAAAGAAAGCGCAGGTGCTGTCACTAGAGGAACGTGAATGAGTGTTAGGCAAAAACAATAGAAATCTACTCTAGCAGTATGTGAAGTAGCATAATTCTCAGTGTAATTAGTAAAATACTCTACCAACATGTAGATCATAAGAGGAACTATGGAAAGGAAAATTATTTTTAAAAATTCTGTACACATTTGAATCTATCTCCCTCTTTTGGTGTGGAATGGCAAAATGAGTTAAGTCAGCCCTTTCTGAATTGTGAATGGTGGAGAGCCATCAGTGCCTCTGGAGTGACTGGAGGAGACCTGTGTGAATGCTTACCTAGAGTTCTGTTTTTGAGGCAACAAATTCAGGACATATGTGTGTGTATGTATGTGTGTGTATATGTTTTCCATACTATCCCTTAAAATTGGCTACAATATATATTTCAAAGTCACAGAAATTAAATTCACTATTTTTTCATTCATTAGTTATATTTTTATTTAAGCTTGAAATATTGGTTAGGAGAAGAGGGTACAACAAAACCATATTTGTGTCTATCCTATTATTGCCCATATCTGGCTATATCCATGATGCATTACTTCAAATAATAAAATCTGGCCAGAGCACTTCCTATTAGTAAATCCAGCTCCTCATATCAGCATCACAAAGGTATTCTACTATCAATGTAATATGGATTTTAGAGCAGTAAGGGACTGCAATTCTGCACTTATCATCTAGCTGAGACTGGTCATTTTACAAATGAATAAACTGAAGTTCAGAGAAGTGAGTAACTTGCCCAAGATCTATCAATGTCAGAGCCAGGTCTACAGCAGGAAGACTGGGACTAGAATTGTGCTATTGTTATTATATCCCAACGCTCAATGCTCTCAGACACTAATGGAAACATCCATAAACATTTACATACATGTTGCATTTTGATATATGTGGCCCAGTCAAGAATTCTGATCTTTATTTGAGTCTGTCTCAAAATTTGAGGGGTGAGATACTTAGTACACAGGAACTCATCTTAAGTCATCCTCCTCTTCTACTGTTTAGCCTGAAATTCCTAGGAGCTTATCAGTCTTTTATTCAAGATCTCTGTCTCTCTCTCTCTGTGTCTCTCTCTCTGTCTCTCTCTCTTGTTCTCTCTCTCTCTCTCTCTGATCCTGAACCTTCACCATCCATTATCTTACTCTCTCAGTTATCTGTTTATTCCATGCTACCTTTACATGACACATTCTTGTGCCACTCACAACTATCTAGGGATTATTGTTCTTTCTTCTGCTTTGACTTTTTTATTTTTTAAAGAGAATCCATGTAGATGTTGTACCTGTTTTCCTCTAAGAGCAAGGATGGGTAGAGAAAGTACCAGGAGAAGCTAAAAAGGGCAGTGTGAGGGAAGGTGTACATCTGTGGAGGTGTATAGTAATGATAATGAAGAGCATATCCTTATTATATTTCAAATCTGGGCTTGCTCTCTCAATAAGCAGAACTGCAGCTCACCCTTGCTCATGACATCTTTGTTCTCATAAGAAACGATTGTGTGGATTTACCACCAGTCAAAAAAGAATGCTCCATTTAAACAAAGTTTGGCTCAACCATTAGGTTGCCTTTGGTTCCTATATCAAACTCTTCTCCAATCTGCAGTTGCTAAAGTGGCAGAGTTGTTTTGCTTGAAGCTGGAGGCATATCTCATGCCAGCTTTTGAGGGGGGATAAAACACAGTTTAGTAGACTCTCCTTAAAAAGTGGCTGAACATCCTGCAGGCTCTTAAGTCTTCATGGACTTTTGTAACATGACAAGCACACTCCTCCTTCCTACCCTACAGGTTGTACAACGAACTTAACTATCAATAAATATTCAAAACTACAGTGCATATCCAGTATGGTTCCAGGTGTAGCTAAGGTAATGGTTTCTGTCCTGTTCTAGTTGGCTACTCTTCTTGTATCGAGCTGGCTTATTGAATTTTTTTTCTGTGTTCCACACTGTTCAGGTTCTCTATAGTCTGTGTGTTACAGATCACCGCTTCATACCAGAGCTGTTATTGTCAGTTCCAGAGCATGGGAAGCCTTTCTATCAGTATTTGCTTCTTTATCAGCTGTATTTCTCCCTGACAACACGTTCAGCAAAATGCCTGCTGTAGCTGCTTGTTTTCCTAGGAGTGGGGTTTTTATATCTGTGCAGTGTTTTCTGCTCCCTACCTTGTCTCCCTGTACTCTATACCCTCTCTGCTCCAGGGCAGTGCTGTGGGAAGCACTTTGCAACCCATTCTCCATTTCTGAGAGAAAGGAATAGATAGAATTAGACCAAAACAAATTCCTCCACTGTACAGAACGTTTGGAGTTTATGATGCTTTGTGGAGTCTCAGGGTTTTATTGTTTAACCACTTCATACCCATTTTAAAAGTAGATGATAGTTATGGCAAACATGGAATATGCATGCATCTTCCTAGTTCAAATTTATCAAAACAAATGACCTTTTTGTATCACAGGATGATGATATGATTTTTCTCTTTTGATCTATTAATAAATTTTCTACTATCAAATTAACCTTGCATTTCTGAAATTAATTTACTAGGTCATTCCCTAACATTTAAAAATATTTAAAGTAATTAAGTGTATCTTTTGTTTAGGAGTTTTGAGTCAGTTCTTTTAAGGGCGATTGTTCTGAAGTTTGTGCTTTCTTTGTTAGATGGATGCTGACTTCATATAAAGAATAGAGACAGTTTCTTTCTTTATCTATGTTCTGGACCAGTTTATATAGCATAGAAACAATTTGTTCCTGGAAAGTTTGAAATAATTCATCTGTAAAACCATCTGGGTCCTGCACATTTTTGAGGAGTAGTTCTGTGACAACTTTATTTTTTCCATGAAAATTGATTTATTTAGGTTTTCTACCTCTTCAAGGGCCAATTTTGGTAATTTATTTTCTTAGACTACTGTTCATTTCTTTAAGATTTTATTAATATAGTGTTGTGCAAAGTATTTTCTTGGAGTTCTTTTAATAGTCTCTTGGTTCCCTTTTCATTTCTAAGTTTGTGTATAGGGCACTTCTGACAGCACAATTGGTTCTTGTACAATAGTTAGAAGTCAAGTCATGCTTAGGCAAATTCTTTTTATCCTGTTTATACAATCTTACAAATTAGAGTTCTGGTTCTCTTCATACTATAAAAATACCAATGTTAATCACAGAAGCAAGTGCAAGGAAAATACAAAATAGACTTGTTAACTAGAAGCAAATATTTATAAATACGTAAAGCAAATATTTAGAATAAAATATAGATTTCAAATATTTCAAATACTCCATTTGAAGGATTTTTCTCCGTGGAATTACACTAGGTAAGCTTTTTCAAAATGAATTTAGAAGGTTTGGATAGAGGTTTTTTTTTTTTAACTTGTTTTCTTTTGCTTGAAAAATACCTTGAGGCACACAGAGGTACTGTTCGTTAATCCAGTGAAGATCTGCCTTGAAAATTTCTATTGCACAAAGTTATTGAAGGGTAAATTCCGGAGGATGGGTTTATTTTCATGATAATTCTATATAGCTGATCACAGGATGACAAGGTAGAGGTGAATCTAGAGACAGAGGCAGGGAGCGGAGAACAATGTGTCATGGATATTTTGTACCATATATAGAATTCAAGGCCAGATCTTGTAGATCGTGGGAGGCTATTGAAGAGTTTTAACCATCTGTGTGTTAGGTTGGTGCAAAAGGAATCATGGTTTTGCAATTGCTTTTAATTGCAAGAACCGCAATTACTTTTGCATCAATCCATTTTGCACTTCATAAATACAACTCTGACAGCAATGTGAGGCATAGATTAGAAGGAAGAAAGCATGAAGGCAGGGAAACCAGTTATAACAGAAGGGAAATAAATTAGAGGTCAGAAGGGTCAGATCCAAGTAATATTTAAAAGGCAAAAGGGCAAGACTTAGAGACCAGTTGAATGTGAGGAGTAAGGGGAGAAGAAACATTTAGTTTGGTTTACAGATTGCCCATGGCCTGAATAATTGAATGAATTATGGTAACAATTCAATTACTTAAGGTAATTCAGAGAGACCCCTCCATCTGAGGATTATTTTCTCAATTTTTTTTTAATCTAAAACTGCCACTCCCCCTCCCTAGTGGGTTTCAACTGGAGTACAAAGTAATGCCTAGTGCCGGCACTTGCATTCTTAGCTGAGAGACTCTTACCCCAGTGACCTCTTATGCCTTCCCAGACATCTTCTCTGTATACTGAGCTTGTCAAATGGTTACCAACATAGCATTACCAGATGACTCGCTTTTCCATTTTTTTGAGTACTCTGTAGACTCTCAGTGAATGTTTATAATGTTAGTGAATGCAATCCTCAGTTGTCCTGGGCAATTTAAAGAATTAAAATTATTGTGCATGTGCTCCTTAGAAAATCACTTTCTGATTTAGAATTTCTTCACATACCAATCTGTACTCAAAAAGTATTTTCACAGTCTTGATGAAAGCAGGTGAAATTCTGGATAGAACACTTTGAGGAAGGAGATGCTTTACTGTTTTTTCCATAATCCCTCTCTAATCACCAATCCCAAAATACTCCAGCCTTTTTCTCCCTTTGTCTTAGTCTGTTTTTTGCTGCTACAATAGAATACCTAAGAGTGAGTAATTTATAACGAAGAGAAATTTATTGGCTGACAGCTCTGGAGGCTGAGAAGTCCAATATCAAGGTGCTAGCATCTGGGGAGGGCCTTCTTGCTGTGTCATCTCATGGTGGAAGGAGGAAGGGCCAAGAGAGGACTGAAGTCATCCTGTGATAATGGCACCAATCTCATCCATAAGGGTGGAGTCCTCATGGCCTAATCACCTCTTAAAAGTCCCACCTCTTAATACTGTTACAATGGCAATTAAATTTCAACATGAGTTTTGGAGGAGACAAAAATTCAAACCACAGTACACCTGAATGCTTTTGTTCATGCTACTGTCTTTGTTGGGAAATTCTAGAAATTGTACCTATTTCTTTTAAGCTCAGTTCAATATGCCAACTGCTTTAAAAAGCTGGTCCTAGTGGTAATCTTGTCTTATTTTATGCTCCCATAGAATTTTATTCATGATACTTTTAAACCCTCTTCTTGTGGGTTATTTGTACACATGGATTATGTCCTTGGCTTGATAGTGAGGTCCTTGTTAGTCTTTATTTCTCCTACAACATTCAGCATAGTGCCTTTCACATAATAAATCATCAAAACAAATTTGTTGAGTTAAATTTGAGTTAAATTTCTAACTGAAAAGGAACCGTAAAATATTATAATTAGGTTATAATATTATAATAAGGTTTATATGTTATATATTATGATAAGCTTTAGGTATTTTAAGCTGATGAGAGGCCTTGACTTGAGACTAGGGGTGTGTGTTCATGTATATGTGTGTGTGTGTGTGCGTGCACATGTATATTTCATGCAATATACATTGATATGTCATTTCCTTCAGCATTTCTATATTGTTCCCAGTATTTGGACTTAACTTTGTGTATAAATTTGAAAAGGGTCTGAAGGGCCTACCTGGGAAAAACCAAGGAATTTGAGTGATGGCAAGTTAAGACACACATCTAGTGTTAAATCTGGATAGTAACTGGAAGTTTATACTAATTATTCAGGTCTGATTACAAATTAATAAACCCTTATAGCAGCTAAATGTGAAAATTTGAACATCAAAAGTGATAGCAAATATTATAATAAAGAGCAAGAAAGAAATTTCAATACTTTACTATAGCTCCTACTTTAATTTTAAAAATGTATTAGCATTTTGCTATCTCAAAATATTTGCTAGATATATGGAATAGTGTCTATTTTGGAACTGAGATAAACCACATAAAATAGTTATTTAAAACAAGTACACATTTATGAATTATATCTCGCAAACAATATAATATACATCTTCCATTCAATTATATTAATATCAATTATTTGATATTTGAGATTTTTTTTCAGTTGCAGCATTCCAACTAACATAACCATCTCTTTCCATAAACAGAGATACATGCTAATTTTACACTAATTCCTAAGATGATTAATTGATATATTGAATGAAATGCTTTAAAAAATCTGAACCTTGATTGGTGCTTGAAGTAACAAGTCCCAAGCCACGGGTTAATCAAGAAAACTATACATTGGTCTTCATCAACATATCAAGAATCAGCCCACCAATAACAGAATCACCGAACATGTACATTTACTGTGGAAAATTCAATTACCCTTAACTCAGCTTGAAAATATCAGTGTCTTAGTAATCTCTTGTTTGATATAGACTAGAACTTTTCCTGTGGAGAGAGCATAGTTCTTTTGCACATTTTCTTTGATTAACTACATTTAAGAGCAGATACCATTATCCACACTTGACAAAATATCTAGAAGGTGAAGTAATTCAGCCAAGGTCACACTGCCAGAGAGAGACCTAAATCAGCTCTAGACATCTTGGCTGCAATTAACACTCTCCTGAATCCAGAAATAAGTTGGAAAACATATATTTCTATGCTTGGACAGTTCCAAGTTATTGTAAGGTCCCAGATGATGTTGTCACCAACCTCTGCTTCCCTCCTAATGCTAATGAAGGGTGAAAAGTGATGGAGGAGACATCTGACAGGATTTTTCCTGGAAAAGGATATAGATGAGAACCTGAGACATGGCTATGTGTCCCACTATTGTGAGCTGTGGATTGGCAACAAACATTCTATAGTATGGTTTAAGTTTGCTATAATGTGGTCATTCATGAGTGTGGAATGAGTTACAAAGCACCCAAGGCAATACGTGTCCCTTTTAATATGCTGGAGAACAACAGTTGCTATGGATGTGTTCTGGGGAGCCCCTGGTGCTGGTTAATGATAAAACAAGAGGTAGGAGAAGTTTGAAGGTAAGGTGAAGTTGGTAGAGTTGTCCTAGGCTCTTGGTATAATCCTTCCTCACATTTAATTTTGGTGCCTGGTTGATACTTTTATCTTACATAGAGGGTGCCAGATAATGGGGAAAAGGAAAGAAAAAAAAAGAAAAAAGGAAAGAAGAACATGGAATAGAAGTGTGGTTGGTATTAGATCTTGATTAGAAAATGAAAGGCACATCTACTTACATTTCTCTATTGTATGGCACTGGAAGTGAAACCTATTTGTCACCAAGGACTAGATGCTCTTTAGAAATCATTCTTAGTTGTATCATTATTTTATTGCACTTAAGTAAAGAGCTTTTGAAAATTATAGAACAATAAAATTTATTCCCCACATGCCATATTCTCATTAATTGCCCTCTGTGAATGCGCAGAAGTGTGGCTGTTTTTTTCAAACAGATAACTTAAGGCAAGTAAAGTGTTGACAGCAACAGGTAAAAGAGCAAGACATCATCTTTTTAGATATAAAAACAGCAAAGCTCAAAGAGAACGTGAACTTACTGATTCAACGTGTTTTCAGAAGATGAAGGTCTGTTAGAGTCCTGAAGAAAACAAGGCTGAGAAAACTTTGCCCATAAATCAGCAATTACTGGTAGTTAGTCAATATTACAGATTTGATAAAGTGCCAGAGCGCACTAATGATATGAGAACATTAAGTCTTTGGTCACAAAGTCACAGCAAGTCCTTGCTCAGATTTACTTTGGAGCTGTCTGGACTTGGAGCTGTTGCTATGAATAATAAATCTGATGTTTTTCTTATGCCCTCATTTCTGTGGCATTGTGCTGCACTCACACTTGGTGAAAACAAAGGCAGGCCGAAATGCAACAGCAGCTGGAGACGTGACGTTACTGGTTTAGAATTTTTACATATAGAAAGTTAAACTGATGAAGCTCATGTATTCTTGGTAATGCCAAAATTCTGTCTCCCAAATTCTGCTGATATTGGTTACTGGGTTGCTCAATTACTTGCAAGAAGGGCCAGATATTTAGTCTTCTGAAATGAAAGGAATGCCCACTTGTGCCATCACCTCCTAGGTTTTTATCTTGCACCTGCCTTTACAGTAAAATGGAAATACAATATGGAATACCTCTCTCCATTCCCAAGGAAATCCAAAAACTGTCCAAATGAGTCAACACAGATATTTAACAAGATTCTATCCATTTGCTTTGCCCATGTCTCCAGCTAAAGTTAAGGCATTGCTTTGTAATTTTAGTACCTGTTCATGGTCAGTCTTCGTAGTTCAGATAAAATATTCTGCATGTGGAATGGCCTACAACTTTCTATTCAGGGTGTAGTTCTGGGTTCAGTGACATCTGTTATCACCTGGGAGCTTGTTATTAATTCAGAACTCAGGCCCCACCCAGAATCAGAATCTGCATTTTAACATGATCTCCAGAAGATTCATAAGCACATTAAAGTTTGAGAAGCAGTGGCCTATAGGACTTTTATTACTTTTACTGCAAATGGTATTTATTGGGCATTTTATGTAAAAGAATGCCTGCTTAGATACTTATGATAGCAGTTGGAGGCACAGACAAATTGGAATAGAATATCATACCAAACACAATTTATATGTAAGATCTAACTTTTAGTTTAAGTAAACATAAATTCTTATTAGTGAGTGAATAAAATACTAATACTGTTATTGTCAAAAAATGGCCTCTCCTACCATCAAAATGCTACCTTCAAAGAAAGTAGCTCAAAACTCTACTCTTCTGAGTTTCAAATACTTGTGTTAGTCCCCTAAAGAGTTTTTTTTTTTTTTAAGTAATTGCATTAGGATTCCCTTCTAGCTGCACTAATGGCTATGGAAGAATATTCATTTTTAGGGAAATAGAACATACAAATATGAAATTAGCTCAAGACCTCTCATCCTATAAAATGGTCCAACACTATATGAATAGCAATCTACTTAGTAAATAGTAAATAAAGTGCTTGGTTCCATAATGAATTTATCACACTGATCATCATTAAATCTTGTCTGATCCAGCTCCAATTTGTTTATACTGCCCTGGCAGCCACAGGCATTCTCAAAGGGCAAGAGGCCAGGAGCCAGGCGGAAGTTAAAATGCTGCCTGCAGCCCTTCCTGGATTATCATCCTCTTGTAATCCTAGTGGCTTGCTTTGTGAGTCATCTGTTTTGGAGGAAAAGACCGCTACTCTAAAGCAATCAAATTTCTTACCATTAAAGGCTGAAATGATAAGCAAGAAAAAAATAGTAAGAGAATGATGTATAATAAGGAGCTTTATTTATCCTTGGTTACATTTTTTTTATTATTATACTTGAAGTTCTGGGATACATGTGCAGAACGTGCAGGTTTGTTACATAGGTATACATGTGCCATGGTGGTTTGCTGCAACCATCAGCCTGTCATTTACATTAGCTATTTCTCCTAACGTTATCCCCACCAACAACCCCACCCCTGACAGGCCCCAGTGTATGATGTTCCCCTCCCTGTGTCCAGGTGTTCTTATTGTTCAACTCCCACTTATGGGTGAGAACATGTGGTGTTTGGTTTTCTGTTCCTGTGTTAGTTTGCTGAGAATGATGGTTTCCAGCTTCATCCATGTCCCTGCAAAAGACATGAACTCATCCTTTTTATGGCTGCATAGTATTCCGTGGTGTATATGTGCCACATTTTCTTTATCCAGTCTATCATTGATGGGCATTTGGGTTGGTTCCAAGTCTTTGCTATTGTGAATAGTGCTGCAATAAACATACTTGTGCATGTGTCTTTATAGTAGAAGGATTTATAATCCTTTGGTTATGTACCCAGTAATGGGATGGCTGGGTCAAATGGTATTTCTGGTTCTAGATCCTTGAGGAATCGCCACACTGTCTTCCACAATGGTTGAACTAATTTACACTCCCACCAAACAGCATAAAAGTGTTCCTATTTCTCCACACCCTCTCCAGCATCTGTTGTTTCTTGACTTTTTAATGGTCGCCATTCTAACTGGCATGAGATGGCATCTCATTGTGGTTTTGATTTGCATTTCCCTAATGCTTGGTCACATTTTTGATCAGCACATTAAAGAGGCAAAGGCATTTGCACCTCAAAATTCTAGAGACCTTCTACCAACGTATAACCAGAAGAAAAAAAGGGAAAGCATATTTTAAAAATCATTTTCTTTATTTCTTTTTAAATGACTCTGAAACAGAGGAATTTTTCCCAACAAGGCACTGAAAAATCTGACCAAGAAACCCCTTAACAGTTATAGTATCACAAAGGATGATATTTAAAGATGCGCTTTTAGGGAGCCTCTTATCAGATTACCTTTTTCCTTTCACAAATTATTCAGGAGAGATACAGGGTTGCCAGATGAAGGAAATGCATTATTGAAGGGTACTGGGTTTGGGGAAAACTTTATAATACAGTCTCATTAATTATTATAATTATTTAATTTTGAAATACACAAATTATTCTTGAGTCATTTGTATTTACTATGTACATTATATTACTTAAATATTAAGTATAAGGGGAAATATATTTATGGCTCAATAACAAAAACAGGATTCACTTTTGTATGTTTCAAAGGAGATGGGTAACCCAGGAAAGCATTATTTTCCATTTTTTGTTTTAAATTCACGGATTGTGTTAACATGGGGAAGGAACATTAACAGTTGTGCAAGGGCATGTATAAAATGTATATAAAAATCCATGTATATAAAAAATCCAGAGTTTATCTGGATAATCCAGCCCCCTCAAGTCTTCCACAGAGGACAAAATAATTGCAAGACGTTGAAGACCTTGAATTATATGGAACATTCATGTTGAAACTCTCAGATAATCACTTGTCACTTTTGAGTTACCTGTATGGACAGAAAATCCTTGTTTTTCTATAGATTACCATGTCACCCTATGAACAGACCACAGGCACCTGCCTAATACAGATACACAGGAGCTCTTTCAAAAGCATCTCCACTTAAAAAAGGAAAAAGTAGGGAGGAAAGGAATTGTAGCCTCAGTTGAGCTTAACCAAGGCCCTGGCCATAAGCTTCGTTTTCCTAGCTGTTGGTGGGTGTAAAGTTACCTCAGGAAGAGGGCTCTTTGGTCCTTTGTCTCTAGGTAGTATTTCTCCTGCATTACTCCTGACCACTGACAATCTTGATTAATGCTAAGTTTTTGAGTATATAACCCAGGCTACAGAAAAAGGGACAAATCAAATCAAAACAGCATAAACAGAACAAATTAGAAAGGCTTTTGTTTTTTAAATATATTTCAAGATATTGCTTGTAGGCCTGTGTAAAGTCAGTTTTAAGTTTTATCATATTATTTTAAATAATCTTGTAATTGGTATTCACTTATTAAGGATATTAGAAATTGTTCAGTGTAAGCTGCAAGTTAAGAGACCTACATTCAAGTCTTCACTTTGCAAGCAACTTGTCACAAATCTTTGGGTAAGTCATCCAGTCTTTCTAGGCTTTTCTTTCTTCCGGTGACAATTAAAAGGGTTAGACTAGAATGAACTTGAAGGTTCTATTCTGACATTTTGTGTTGGAAAGGCTCAATTACTGATCTTCCACGTTTTAATAAATATTAATAAAATTCACACATTTTCATACTACCTTGTAGCTCACAAAGTACTTTCATATATATGATCTCTTTTAAATCTCTCCAGTACCTGTGAGTTAGGAACGTTTCATAAAAGCAAGAAAACTCAGAGAAGTTGCAACTTATCTAGGATCACAGAACTACTAAAATGGCAGAGCTGGATAGCAGGTCTTCTTACTTCCAAGCTCAATTTTTCCTTCTATTATATTCAGCTACTTCAAGGTTATGGTAATATGGGAGCATATTTAGTTAAGTTTATTGAAGTGTAAAGAAATATGACATCATTAAAAAAACCCCAAATTTCTGGATTTAAAGTCACAGAACTAGATTTCATTGACAGCTCTGTCACTCTGATTTGGGGAATTCATTTTGTCTCTCCAAGCCTCAGTTTCCTCATCTATAATAAAAAGCATTTGGACTCCATGGATTTGGGCTTCTTATTTGAAATTCTAGTTTTTGGGCCGGGAGTGGTGGCTCACCCCTGTAACCCCAGCACTTTGGGAGGCCCAAGCAGGCAGATTACTTGAGGCCAGGAGTTTGAGACCTGCCTGGCCAACATGGTGAAACCCCGTCTCTACTGAAAAAACAAAAATTAGTGAAGTGTGGTAGTGCATGGCTGTAATCCCAGCTACACGGGAGGCTGAGGGATGAGAATCGCTTGAACCCAGGAGGCAGAGGCTGCAGTGAGCTGAGATCACGCCACTGCACTCCAGCCTGGGCAACAGAGCGAGACTCTGTCTCAGAAATAAATAAATAAATAGGTTGGGCGTGGTGGCTTATGCCTGTAATTCCCAGACTTTGAGAGGCAGAGGCAGAGACCAGCCTGGCCAACGTGGTGAAACCCTGTCTCTACTAAAAATACAAATAATTAGCTGAGTGTGGTGGTACACGCCTATAACCCCAGCTACTCGGGAGGCTGAGACAGGAGAATCACTGGAACCTGGGAGGTGGAGGTTGCAGTAAGCTGAGATCATGCCATTGCACTCCAGCCTGGGCGACAGAGTAAGCCTTCATCTCAAAAAATTAATAAATAAGTAAATTTAAACATTAAATAAATAACAAAATAAAATAAATAAGTAAATACAATAAAATTTTGGTTTTCTTTTTAAAAACTGTGACTATTTCTAGATTAATAAATATTAAGTGAAACCTTTTTATGGACGATAAGAGGTTAAAGAAAAAAGTAGACTACAAAATTAGTCCTACTGGCTACTATTCATGCTCTTTGGCCACTGGGATATTAAAAATCTTGAACTAATGTGATTGACTGAACTCTACTTTCCAGCAAACTAGTTAACCTAAGATTTCACAGAAGGATAAATTATTTTAGTGGAGTTATGTAGATAATATATGGAGTTGCATTTTCTGAAAGGCCTTGACTTGAGAGAAGAACTTTCTTAGAAATCAATGATAGAAAACCAAAGGGACTTACTGTGAAGACATTTTTGGCCCTCTGCAATGTTCTGATTCTCTACCCTCTGACATTGTCATGCATACTTACAATCCTGAGAGTTAATAATTGGTAGACATTTTATTTTAAGATAAAGAAAAATTACTTGAAAATAGTAAAGGGGATGATGGTGAGTGTTTCAAGAGTTAGGGACAAAGAAGAGTTTTGAACCTGCTGCTTTTTTTGCCCGCCTCCCCATCTGAGTAGAACATTGCAACTTTTGAAGCTCACATAGAATAGATCATAACTAGCTTGCTGAGTTGGTGACTTTATGCACAATTAAGCCTTGTTGGGACTTTCTTTATTTGTGATAGTGCTGTTACAGCGTGGGATGCTATTCATTTCCAAACAACATTCCATTTAATAACGAGGCATTAGTTCACCCATTAAATCAGGGCCATCACTAACTGATAAGCATCGCCCTTTTTTTTTTTTTTTTTTTTTGGCCTCACTTGGCTCTCCTGCCCAGCAAACAAAGCATGGCAACAACATGGCCCTTGAGATGTAAAGGTTGGAGGAAGGGTAGATTGAACAACGATCACCAAAATTCCATCTAGTCACAGAAATCTAACATTCCCCTAGGCTTTTCCTTTCTTTAAATAAGAACTTTTTATTTCTAAGCAGTACTTAAAGTGCCATTACAAACAAAGCTAAGCAAAAAAACTAAATAAATAATAGCACCAACTTCCACGTCTCTTAAACATTAAAGAGATGAAAATATATGGAGGGAAATGCAACAGATAGGCACCCAAAAGATAAGAACAAGAATGTTAATAGCAGCATTGCTTACAATAATCAAAACTAAAAACAGCTCAATGTCTATCAAGAGTAGAATAGATAAATAAATTATGGTATATTTATGTAATAGAAACTCAAGAAACTATCACTACACTTGACAACATGAATAACCCTCACAAAGCTAATGTTGTGAGAAAGAAGCCAGACTCAAAAGAGTGTGTAATGTATGATCCCATCTACCTAAAGGACAAAACTTAGGAAAATTAATCTCTGGTGTTAGAATTCAGGTTACCTTTGGGCAGGAGTAAGGAGAAGAGATTTAGGAGAGAATCTGGGAGGTTTCTGAGTACTGGTGATTATCTACTTTTTTGTCTGAATGGTGACTACAAGGGTATGTACACTCATCTTTTGCATTCTTTTCTGAATATACTTTATACTTAAATAAAAACTTATTTAGAAGTTATCTAGGATTAAGAAACCACTGTTAGACTGAATTTGAGCATTGAGTTGATGCTTATCAAATCAATGAAGTCTCACCAGCAACCATAAACAGATCAGTCTTATTTACTTATTATATTATTTTTAATCCAGTTTTAATTTTACAATAGATTTAGATTTACAGAAAAGTTGCAGTGAATAGACTGACATTTACAGAAGAATTGCAATGACAATACAGAGAGTTCCATACATCACTCATCTAGTTTCCCCTTATTGTTAAGAGCTCATGTTACAATAGTATGTTTATTACAACTAAGAAATCAGCATTGGTGTGTTATTATTAAATAAATTCTACTCTTCATTCTAATTTCACTAGTTTTTCTACTAACGTCCTTTTTCTGTTCCAGGATTTCATTCAAAATATCATATTAGATTTTTTGAAAAGATAAGTAAAATCAACAAACCATTAGCCAGACTAAGAAAAAATGAGAAATGACCCAAATAAACAAAATCAGAGATAAAAAAGGAGACATTACAACTGATACCAGAGGAATATAAAGATCATAAGAAACTATTAGGAACAATGATATGCCAACAAATTTGGTAACCCAGAAGAAATGGATAAATTTCTGGACACATACAACCTACCAATACTGAATCATGAAGCTATAGAAAATGTGAACAAATCAGTAACAAGTGGCAGATTGAATTAGTATAAAAGGTCTCCTATTAAAGAAAAGCCCAGGACATGATGGCTTTACTTCTACCAAACATTTAAATAACAAATTGCAATTCTTCTCAAACTCTTCCAAAAAACTGAAGAGGGGGAAATACTGCCAAGGTCATTCTATGGGGCAGACATTACCCTGATAGCAAAATCAGGCAAGGACACAACAAAAAAACAAAGCTTATAGGCCAGTATCCCTGATGAATATAAATGCAAAAATCTTCAACAAAAGAGATCACTAACGATGGTCAAGAAGGATTCATAGCAGACATGCAAGAATGATTCAACATAAAGCAAATTAATAAATGTGATACATCACTTTAACAGAATGAAGGACAAAAACCACATTGATCACTTCAATAGATACAGAAAAACATTTGACACAATTCGTTATTTTTCTCTGATAAAAGCTCAATGAATTAGGTATAAAAGGAATGTACTTCAATACAATAAAGGCCATATATGACAAGTCCCCAACAGCTAATATACTGAATAGACAAAAGTTGAATGCTTTTCCTCTAAGAACCAGAACAAGACAAGGATGCCCGCTTTCTCACTTCTATTCAACATAGTACTGGCAATCCTAGCTAGAGCAGTTAGGTAAGAAAAAAATAAGGCATCCAAATTGTACAGAAGTTAAACGGTCCTTGTTTGCAGATGATATGACCTTATATATATAGAAAAACCTAAAGACTTTACTAAAAAAAACTGTTATAATAAATTTAGTAAGTTTGCAGGATGTAAAATCAACATACAAAAATCAGTAGCATTTCTATACACAGAAAGCACACTATTTGAAAAAGACATCAAGAAAACAATTCCACTTACAATGACTACAAAAACAACCCATAAAATAAAATACTTAGGAATAAATTTAACCAAGGAGGTGAAAGATCTGTACACTCTTTGATGAAAGAAATTAGAGAAGATGCAAAAAATGGAAAGATATTCTGTGTTTATGGATTGGAGGAATAGTTAAAATGCCCATACCTACCCAAAGCAATCTACATATTCAATGCAGTCTCTAACAATATATCAATGATGTTCTTCCCAGAAATAGAAAAAAAAATCCTAAAATTTGTATGGAACCACAGAAAATCCTGGATAGAGAAAACAATGTTGAGCAAAAAGAACAAAGCTGAAGTCATCACAATACGTCACTTCAAAATATATTGCAAAGCTATAGCAATCGAAACAGCATGGTAGTGGCATAAAAACAGACACATTAACTAATGGAACAGAATATAGAGGCCAGAAATAAAGCCACACATCTATGGTCAATTGCTTTTTTTACAAAAGGTGCCAAGAACACACAATGGAGAAAGGACAGTCTGTTCAACAGTGTTGGCAAAAACTAATGTCCACATGCAGAAAAATGAAATTAGAACCTTATCTCTCACCATATAGAAAAGTCAACTCAAAATGGATTAAAGGCTTAAATTTAAGACCCAAAACTATGAAACTTCTAGAAGAAAGCATAGGGAAAAGTCTCCATGACATAAGTCTGGGCAAGATCTTATCTTTTTGGTTAAGATCTGAAACACATAGGCAACAAAAGTGAAAATAGACAAATGGGATAACATCGAGCTTAAAAGCTTCTGCATAGCAAAGGAAACAATCAAGTGAAGAGACAACCCACAGAATGGGAGAAAATATTTGCAAACTATTTATTTAACAAGGGATTAATAACCAGAATATTTTACATAAGGAGCTCAAACAACTCAATAGGAAAGCAAAAACAAAAACAAATAATCCAATTAAAAAATGGGCAGAAGATCTGAACAGGCATTTCTCAAAAGAAGACATACAAATGGCCAACTGGTATATGAAAAAATGCTCCTTATCACTAATCTTCAGATAAATGCAAATCAAAACAATGAGATATCTCACCCCAGTGAGAATGGCTTTTATCAAAAAAAAAAAAAAAAAAAAAAGCAAGGAACAAAAGATACTGGTGAGAATGTGGAGAAAGGGGAACCCGTGTGCACTGTTGGCAGGAATGAATATTACTAGAGCCACTGTGAAAAACTGTTTGAAGATTCTTCAAAAAACTAAAAATAGAACTACTATATGATTCAGCAATTCTACTATTGGGTATAGATCCAACAGAAAGGAAATACATATATCAAAGAGATATCTGCACTTCTATGTTTATTGCAGCACTATTTACAATAGCCAAGATTTAGAATTGACCTAAGTGTCCACGCAACAGATGAATGGATAAAGAAAATGGGGTACATATACACAATAGAATATTATTCCGCCATAAAACCCTCCACAAAATCCTTTTATTTGCAACAAACATGGATAGAACTGGAGGTCATTATGATGAGTGAAATAAGCCAAGCACAGAAAGGCAAATAATGCATGTTCTCACTCATATGTGGGAGTTCAGAAAGTGGATCTCAGAGACTGAGAAGTATTGGGGGGGTGGGCCGTGGGGGAGCAAGGGGAGGTAAACATACACTTAGAAGAAACATACACTTAGAAGAAATAAGACCCGGTGTTCCATAGATCAGTAGGGTGACTACAGTTAACATTTATCAATAGTACATGTCAAAATAGCCAGAAGAGAACAATTTGAATGTTCCTAGCACAAAGAAAAGATAAATATTTAAGGGAATGAGTAACCCAGTTATGCTGATTTGATTACAGAAATGAATCAAATTATAACATATACCCTGAAAATATGTACAGCTATTATGCATCAAAAAGTTGAAGAAAATAAAAATTTTAATTTTTTTGTATACAATGTATATTGCATATCATATATTGATTCTGTTCATATATAAGTAAATATCCTTACTGGTTTGCCTCATTGGAGCATTCAGACAGCAAATAATGTGTAGTTCAACATTTTATTAAATATTTTCCATCTTAGTGGATATTTTGTAACAAGATAAATATGATGCAAACTAAAAAAAGTGCCAAGGCCGGGCGCGGTGGCTCACGGCTGTAATCCCAGCACTTTAGGAGGCTGAGGCAGGTGGATCACAAGGTCAGGAGATCAAGACCATCCTAGCCAATATGGTGAAACCCCGTCTCTACTAAAAATACAAAATATTAGCTTGGCGCCCTTGTAGTCCCAGCTACTCGGGAGGCTGAGGCAGGAGAATCGCTTGAACCTGGGAGGTGGAGGTTGCAGTGAGCCGAGATCGCGCCACTGCACTCCAGCCTGGTGACAGAGCGAGACTCCGTCTCAAAAAATACATAAATAAATAAATAAAGTGCCATACTGAATCTACCAAAAATAAATCAAAATGAGTAAGAGAGACTGCCAGACCATCTTCTTCATCAGAGGTAATGGTCAGAGGCTTCTGAACGTTGGTATGGAAATGAGCCTGCAGGCAGGATTTGTATGCAGGGAAGAGGAGGTTTGTAAACTAGGTGAATTATACCTTCAGAGTGCATATAATGTATATTATACTTTTCCTCTACGTATGCGTACCAGCCGTATTACCTGTGTATCACCTGATCCACCAAGTCTGGACTGAAGAAGTCCTAGTAGGAACACACTACACATGGCGAGCCGGTACTCGGAAGGGATTATTCCGAAGAGGATTTGTAGACACTACCCGCTGTGTATGACCTAGGCCCTTTACACGGGCACCACTGGAGCTAGGAAGCCAGCAGAAAGCTCCTCCCCCTGGCCTGGGAGCGGGCTGTCCGTAGGACCCAGAGCACCTCCCATGGGAGAAACGCCCGGCTTTGCTTCTGGCCCCGCCCCGCCTCCCTCCAGGCCCCGCCCCGCCTCCCCGGCCCCGCCCCAACCCCGCGGCCCCGCCCCGCCTCCCTGGCCCCGCCCCGCCTCCCCGGCCCCCCCGCTCCTCGCGGCCTCCGCGTCTTCCTTCCGGGTCGCGCTAGGCCGGGCTTGCGGCGGTTGTGCCGCAGCTAGAGAGTCGGGGAGCCGCCCCCGCACCCAGGCCTTCTCGCGCTGCCTGGTCGCTGGTGAAGCCCGCGGCGCGCGCCTCTCCCGGACCCTGCAGGGTACGGCCCTTCTTTTACTTCTCCTTCCCGTGGGTCTCTGTCTTCTTCCTTTGGCGCCGGGGCGGGGCCGGGGCCGAGCCAGCGCGCAGCTCCGCGCTTTGGGGAGTCTGGACGCCTGGCAGAGGCCCCCGCTGCCCGCCCCTCCCCGCCCGCGACCCCGCGCCCCCGCGCCCCCGCGCCCCCGCGCCTCCGCTTCACGCTTGCGGGGCTTGCTGGGGCCCCTGAGAACTGCTGACGTGCCTCGGGCTCTTTCTACGCTACAGTCTGCCTGCAGGCTGTGAGGCGTCGTCCGGACGTGTGCGCGGCTCAGGGTTGTTTACACCGCGGGGGACTGCGGGTCGCCCCACACCCGCGCTCAGTGCTGCCCCGGCAGCCACGCGTCGGCCACATGCCCGCCTGTGCTTGTGATTCCTGTGCCTGCTGCCTTGATTTCCCTCTGACATCCGATGGTTTTTGCCTAACCAGGCCTGTTTTCTTTCTTCAGGACTGCTATAGGGTGCCCAGCTACAACCTTGTTTCTGTGTTTAGGTTTAGGGGTGCCCCTAGAGTGTGATGATGACCATCTACTTGGCCTCCTTGTCGACATATTTATAACGGGTGGTTTTGCATTTCCTTGATTTCCCAGTAATCATTGCCACAAACCTTCGAGATGCATTCACAGATTGAAATACAGTATACAAATAACTATTATAGAAGGTGAAGATGGTATAAGCCTGTGGTCAGGTTGTTGCGTTGGCAGGATGCCCGTCTGGCTTTGTGCTCCGGAGGGCACATTACCACCAGGTGCAGGGATCTCTGCTTGCTTTGGTCTGTTCGCAGACACAAGCTGCCTTTTCTGCTTCTTGCGTGCACTCCTTGGTTTCTTAAGTTCAGCTATAGGTATATATTTTTTTCTTTCAGGCTCACTTCCTGCCTCCATTATCCTGTACCGCATATTGTATCTGTTGGTTGAGTAGAGAGAGATTCATCCAGAGTCATCAACGCTCCAATAGTCCTTTATCAGATTAAGGACTTGAGGGAAATGTGCATTATGCTCTAGTAGGCACTCTAAAAGTTCCTTGAATTGGATTCTTCTTTCCATACTTATGTTCTGAGTACTAACTTTGTTTTAAACTTCTGCGCCAAAAGTTGGCTTTTCTGAACTCTGCATTTTCAAACTCTTCCCTTCTGTTATTTGAAAATCAGATAAGTCAACTCATTGTAAGATGGATAATTTCTTTACTCAGGCCGTGATGAAATAATGCGATTATAGTACTCTGTACAATGGTACATATGGTACTTGCACATATGGTCAGTTAACAAAAACTGCCCCTTCTTTCTTTACTGTGTTAGTCTCATCCTCTTAATTTTGCTGTGGTTAACATTCTCGATCTTAACTTCGCGGATCTAACTCAGTGTCCTTTAAAAAAGGCCTTTATCTACATGAATTGTATATAAATATCCACCTCCGTTTTCTTCTAGTATTGTTAATGATCTTATTTATATTTAATGTGAGATAAGAAGGCTCTAACTTTATAATTTTGTTAGTGACTCCATCATCATTTGTTGAATTCTATTTTTCCCTGCTGATCAGTCCTATAAATACCATAGGCCCTAAATTCCCGTGTATTCTTGGGACTTTCTGAACGGTCTAGTATTCTTTGGCTCCCTGTGGTGATCCTGGCTTCTGTGATGCTCTTATTGCTCTAGGTTTATAATGTGTTTTAATATCTAGGGATTTGAACGATGCCTGGCATATTGTAGACATCACTAAATATTTTTGAAATGAACACATTTAGTGGGGGCAAGTTGATTCCCTTTCTTTACCTCTTGCCTCCCTCCCCCCTTTAAAATTTTCCTGCCAGTTATTGAGATTCATTTATTTTAGCTTGCTTTTTCCATGGTCAGTTGAATCATTAACTGTTAGTAAATAAATCCCTTCTGTTGCTCATTCAGAACTTGGGACTAGAGTTGCTCCTTACAGTTACATAGAGAAGCAGCCTGATTAAAAATCTGCATGCCTTTTGACTTTGCACCGTGTCATAGTAACTGTAGTGTGTCTCTCCCCATCACCTGTGATTTAGGATGTTCTGTACCTGGTTTCTAAGAGAAAAATGGTTATCTAAGAGATAAATGGCTGTAGAAGTGTTCCCTGGGATATGAGGAAGATATCCTCATATCCATTTGTATTTTACCATCACAACTGGATATCTAAAATATAATAAATTTTACACTGGACACTTAAAACCTTATTAGCCCATGAAATAAATGTATGCATTCTTTAAAAAAGATCAAGCAATACAGAAATCCTTAAAGGAGGAAGTGAAAGTGCTGTGTGCCCACCTACCCAGTAACCTTGTTCCATAAAGATGATCACTGCTTGCAGATTTTAAAAATATATTTAAGTCTACTTTTGTTTCATAAATGGCAGTGTACCATCTATAATTTTCTATAGCTTCCACTTAATAATAATTGATAAACATCCTTCTGTGTCAGTGCATATAATAGTATCTTGTCTTTTTTGTAAGTCTTTTGGTATTTCATTGTAGGAATAACCCAAAAGTTATTTAGCCAATCCCCTGTTGGCATTATTCCAAATTTATTACAAACAGAACTGCAAGGATCATTTTTGTGTTTATTCTGTATACTGTCATGTTTGCATGTTAGTTCATTTCCTAAGATATGGAATTGCTAGGTCAGAGGCTACACATAAGTGTTAAATTATGAGAGATTCTGCCAAAGTGCTCCTCAAAAGTTGTTGGTAAGAGTAAATTTATACAATTTGTTAAAATATTGCTTTTGCCATATCACATTGCCAAGAATTGTCAAGGATCTGAGATCATACCCTACTTGCAAGCTAACAGTTTCATGGAAACGGGCAGAAAATATGAGACTCCTGACTCAGAGACAAAGCACAACAGGAACGGTAGCCAGAGGATCATCTTATGCTGATTTGCTGGAGCCCTGATTTCCACAGGGTGATGTGACAAGAGCCCAGTGACACTAGCAGATGAAGTAGGTTATGTTACAGGAGAGGAGTCCTTAGTTTAGGGAACCTGAATCTTTCATAGTGGGCTGCAAATAAAGCTGTCTGATCTTTGCCAGAGAGGGAGACATTATCTTTATTTTCCCACATGGTAAACAAACCTGCCCTCTGTACCAGAGGGAGACATCTCTTTATCTGCCAAGGCTATTTGCTATATAAACACCACTGAAAAGATAAAAAATAAAGGCCGTCAGTGCCTCTACTTATATGATATGCAGAAACTTGAGAGACCTGCTAAGGTGAAATGATTATTTTTTATATTTAGTAATTTTATGGATGAAAAATGCTATTTTATTGTTTTAGTATTGCATTTCTTTGCTTATTGATGGGGTTGACTATCTGTATGTTTGTTGGTCATTTGTATTCGTTTTTACTTGCATGATCATATCCTTTGCTTAGGTTTCTGTTGAAATGTTCCTCTTTTCTAATTATTTGTAATAGCTCTTTACATATTGTGGCTATTAATGATTTGGTTCACCATTTGCTAGTATTTTCTCATAGTCTATTCTTTAGTGTTTCTTGGGGCTTTTGCTTTATAAAAATCTTTAATATTTATGTTGCCAGTTCTGCTGTTGTTTTCCTTTACGGCCTCTGGGTTTCCACCCGAAGATTATTAAAATACTCTTTGTACACATTCTGTTGTCATAGATATAGATTTTTAAAAATGGTTGCTATGGCATACTATTACAAATTTATTTTGCCAAATTGCTGGACATTTTCCTAAAACATTTATTTTGATAAACTGTCCTTTCCCTGTTATTTGATTTGACACATTTGTTGTAAGATACTATATCCTTAATTTGTTGTTTTTCTCAAAGCCGACAAATTAGTAAGCAAAGTATGTTAGATGTTTACTGTGATTATGATTTTGGTTGAATTCAGCCTTAAAGATAATATGTGTAATTGTTCTTAGTGGATTTTATCTTAAAGAATATGAAGTATCTTTTTTGCCCTGTTTAGTGATTTTTTGGCTGGGAGTCTACATTGTCTTATATGACTTTTGCCTCTCTGTCAGTTTTGTGTGTACCTGATAGGTCTTTTTTGTCCATATGTTTATTATGTTTATTTTCAGTCATTTTACACCATTTTGCTTTACTTGCCTTTCATAAACATCAAACATTCATGTAACTGAGCTGAACTTTTATTTCTCCCTGAAATCTTCCCCCTTGCCAATTTGGAAGTTTGTCTTCTTTTTTTTTTTTTTTTTTTTTGAGACAGAGTCTTGCTCTGTCACCCATGCCGGAGTGCAGTGGTGTAATGTGTAATTTTGGCTCACTGCAACCTCCATCTCCTGGACTTAAGTGATCCTCCTGCCTCAGCCTCTCAAGTAGCCTGGACTGCAGGTGCATGCCACAATACCTGGCTAATTTTTGTGTTTTTTGTAGAGATGGGGCTTCACCATGTTGCCCAGGCTGGTCTCAAACTCCTGGGCTCAAGTGATCCACCCGCCTTGCCCTCCCAACGTGCTGGGGTTACAGGTGTGAGCCACTGTGCCCGGCCTGGAATTTTGTCCTTTTTTTTTTTTGTTTTACATTTTATAAAACTTTTAAAAAAGATCATTGTAGATTCATATACAGTTGTAAGAAATAATACAGAGATCTAGATCCTGTGTACATTCACCCAGTTTCCACCTATGGTAACACCTTGCATAACTACAGTACAATATTATACTCAGGAAATTGACATTGATACAATCTATAGACCTTATTCAGATTTCACCAGTTTTACTTGTACCCATCCCTGTGCCTGTTTAGTTGTAAGTAATTTTATGTAGATTCCTGTGAACACCACCACAGTCAAAATATACAACAGTTCCATCACAAGGTTACCTTGTACAAAATTGGGTTTATCTCCTAATAGGACAATTTAATCTAGTCATATTAACTATTTTTTCCCCTCTCCTGCAAGTTTGGAAATTCTGAAACCATCTATAACTGACTCTTTTTTGCCCTCATTCTTCCCATTAATAAGTTGAGACCTGGATCTCTTGCCTTCTTTACATTCTTGGTTTTATTGATTTGATTTCTTTTCTACAGTTGTAATATTCTGTTCCCACATTGCTATAAAGAAATACCTGAGACTGGGTAATTTGTAAAGTAAAGAGGTTTAATTGGCTCACAGTTCCACAGGCTGTACAGGAAGCATGGTGCTGTCATCTGCTAGGCTTCTGCGAGGCCTCAGGAAATTTACAATCATTGTGGCAGGCAAAGCAGGAGCAAGGGTCTTACATGGCAGGAGCAGAAGGAAGAGAGTGGGGGAAGCGCTATATACTTTGAAACAAAAAGATCTCTTCAGAACTCATATGAGAACACCACTAGGGGCATAGTGCTAAACCATGAGAAACCACCCCCATGATCCAATCACCTTCCAGGCCCCACCTCCAGCACTGGGGATTACATTTCACTGTTAGATTTTGATGCAGACACAGATGCAAACCATATTAGTAGTTCTTCTGTTTGTTTGTTTTTTCTAACCATTTTTTAAAATTTTGCTAGTATTGTATCACTTAGATTTAACTATAAGGTCACTGTTACTTGAATAGTATGTCTTCCCTGTTTTTGAAGTATTTAATTCTGTTGTTTTTTTTTTTAACTGGCATACATTTTTAAGTAATAGTTTCAGGAAGAGTTATGGGAAGTATACTTGCATATCTAGAATATTTTTTATTTAATTTTGTTTTTTCTATGTGAATAAGAGTTTGAGCCATTTTTTTTTCCTTTAGAATTTCCTTGAACTTAAATTAGCTTCAGTCTTTATCTTATATAGATGTTAGGTTTCTTGTATATGTGCTCTAGGTCATTTATTTGTCTCTTAATTTTCAATTTATTTCAGTCACCACCTCTTCTAAGAATTTTTTTAAGTTAGTTTGTGCTTATTTCATGGATCCTATAACCTATTAACACTAAACAATGATTTTTAAAAAAAACTATTGTCCTAATTTTGGCATTAACTTTTCCTGAATGCCATTTGCTGTAATTGCTTAACTTGTTTCCCTGTCTTTAAAATGGTTAATTCTATTCAGACATATAAATGCAGATCTATGTTGACCATCTTGGTCCTGGTCTGAAGTATTTCATGTCATGAAGGTCACTATTCTGTTTTCCAGACAGGTAGTTTCCTAAGGCAAGATGAGTGGTTGGGGCTGTGTGAGCAGGCTTTGCCCTGGGCAGAACAAGTGGGCAGAACATGCCAACTAGTAGATATCTTTAAAGAGAACAGACAAGTAAGCTAGCGTGTGCATAACCAAATCAATACTAGAGTATCGGATTTACAGCTTGACTTGTTTTGACTGAAAACAAAAGCACACAGAACAGTTACATCATCCTAAAAGTTCCTTGTGTGGCCCCTTTGTGGTTACTTTAGTCAATTTCTCTTTCTTCCCTTAACCCTGGGCAATCACTGATTTATCTGCCTTTCCTATTTGCCTTTTCCAAAGTATCACATAAATGAAATCATACAATATGTAGTTTTTGCATCAGACCTCTGTCACTTAACAAAATGCATTTTAAGATTCATCTATATTATTGCCTGGATTGGTGGTTCTTTCTTTTTTTTTTTCCTGAGTAGTAACTCATTGTATGGATGTAACACTGTACATGCATCTGTCAAGGACATCTTAGATGTTTCCAAGTTGGAACAATTATGAATAAATCTGCCATAAACATTTGTATACAGGTTTTTGGTTGGATGTAGGTTTTTAGTACACTTGAGTAAATACCTTGGAATGGGATTGCTGGATGGTTTGGTAAGGGCGGATGGACCTTTATAATAAACCGTGAAACTGTTTTTCAAAGTGGCTATATGATTTTGCATTCCCACTAGAAATGTTTGCAGAATCTAATTTGGTATTTTAAAATTTGATTAATTTGTAGTTAACTCTTCCCAGGTCTTCCCTTAAGAGCAAATACTTCCCAGGTCTAAGATGAAATACTTTCTCAGGGTTTACTCTTTTGAAACTGTACTTGATCTTACTCTTCGGTAATATGTTTGCTAGGACATGTACAAGTATCCCATAAGAGAAAAAAAGATATTTTCAAGTAGATGAAAAGGCAAGCACAGACTGGGAGAAAACATTTGCAAAAACATCTGTCTAACAAAGAAATTGTATCTAGTGTGTGTAAAGAACTCTTACAACTCCATAGTAAGGAAACAACAACAACAAAAAGATTAGAAAATAGACACTGCACTAAAGAAGATATAAATGGCAAATAAGCACGTGAAAAGATGTTCCATGTCATTAATCAATTAAGAAATTCAAATTAAAACCACAGGGTATCACCACCCACCCACTAGAATGGATGAAGATTGACAATATTAACTATTGATGAGGATGTGGAGCAACTGGAACTCTCATATGTTGATGTCAGAATGTAAAATGCTACAGCCACTTTGGAAATAGCTTGATACTAGAAACAAGCCAAATGTTTAGCAACAACTGAATTGATATACCAATGTAGCTGACCCTTGAACAACATGGGTTTGGACTGTGAAGATATGCTTATATGCTGTTTTTTTCAATAAATATAGAAAAATTTTGGAGATTTGCAACAATTTGAAAAACTTGCAAATTGCGTAGCCTAGAAATATCAAAAAAAGGTATTTCACAAATAAATAAAATATATGTAGATACTAGTCTATTTTATAATTTACTGCCATGAATAGCACACATATATATTATAAAAAATTAAACTTTATCAAAAGGTAGTCACACACTTACAGAATGTACGTGCTTCCATTTGCAGTTGAGAGAAATGTAAACAAATGTAAATTCAGTATTAAATCATAACTGCATAAAATTAGCTGTGGTACATACTGTACTACTGTAATAATTTGATAATCACCTCCAGTTACTATTGCAGTGAGCTTAAATATTGCAGGTATCAGCTTCCAATGCTGTGTGAAGCTAATCATCGACACATGAGCAGTTTGTCTCTAGTAAATTGTGTATTACAGTAAGAAGTGATTTCTTGTGATTCTCACGTATTTTTCATCATGCTTAGTGTAATACCATAAACTTTGAATAACACCATGGGACCCTTAGAAAGTGCCACTGGTAATGTCAGAAGTGATTCCAAGTAGCAGAGAGAAGTCATGACATTACAAGCAAAAATGGAATTGCTTGTTATGTACCATAGATTACAGTCTGCAGCTATGGTTACCTGTCATTTCAAGATAAACAAATCCAGCAAAAGGACCACTGTGAAAAAAGAAAAGAGAATTTATGTAGCTGTTGCTACAACTATACCAGTAGGTGCAAAACCTTGCACTTTTTGTGAAATACCACTTTATCTCATATTGAAAATGCAGCTCTTATGTGGGTGCAGGATTGCTATAAGAAAGACATGCTTGGAGACTCTAATATGATTTGAGAGAAAGTGAAGTTAATGTATGACAGGTTAAAGCAAAAAGAAGGTGAAGGATAGAAAGCTAGAGAATTTAATGCCAGCAAAGGATGGTTTGATAATTGTAGAAAGAAGTTTGGCTTTATGTATGTTAAGATAGCAGGAAAGCAGCTGCTACTGTTCAAGAGGCAGCAGATGATTTCCCAGATACCATTAAAATAATTGAGGAGAAAGGATATCTGCTTAAATGGGATTCTTTCTCTCTCTCATTTCGTTTCATTTCGTTTCGTTTCGTTTCATCTCCCTTCCTCCCTCCCTCCTGTCTTGTCTTTTCCTTTCTCTTCTCTTTCTTTTTTTGAGACAAGGTCTTGCTCTGTCACCCAGGCTGAACTGCAATGGCATGATCACAGCTTACTGTAGCCCCAGCCTCCTGAGGTGGAAACAGTCCTCCCAAATAGCTAGGATTACAGGTGCACACCACCACACTTAGCTAATTTTTTATTTTTTATTTTTGTAGAGGCAGGGTCTCCCTATGTTTCTTAGGCTGGTCTTAAACTCCTGGTCTCCAGTGATCCTTCTGCCTTGGCCTCCCAAAGTACTGGGTTTACAGGCATGAGCTGCTGTGCCCAGCCTCAGTCAGGTTTTGAATGCAGACAAAGTGCCCTATTCTGGAAAAAAAAAAATGCCACAAAAGACATTTATTATTAAAGAAGTAAAGCAAGCACCAGGATTTAAGGCAGGAAGGGATAGACTAACTCTGGTGTTTTGTGCAAATGTATCTGGGTTTATGATCAAGACTCTGCTTATTTATAAAGCTACTAACCCCCAGCCTTAAAGGGAAAAGGTAAATGCCAGTTATCAGTCTTTTCGTTATGTAACAGGAAGGCCTGGACAATCAGAGTTCTTTTTCTTGATTGATTTCATCAATGCTTTGTCCCTGAAGTCAGGAAGTATTAATACCTTGCTATAAGGGACTGCCTTTTAAAGTTCTTTTGGTATCAGACAATGTCCCTGGCCACCCAGAACTCCACGAGTTTAACACTGAAGGTGTCGAAGTATATTCCACATGTCCCCAAATGCAATGTCCCTAATTCAGCCTCCAGATCAGGGGGTTGTAAGGAACTTTAAGGCTTACTATACATGGTACTCTATGGAAAGAACTGTGAACTCTATGGATGAGAACGTCAACAGAGAGAACCTGTAAGTTTGGAAGGATTACACCATTGAATATGCCATTGTTACAGAAAAAACTGTGAAGGCCATCAAGACTCAAACAATAAGAAAACTAAAGAAAACTGTACCAATAGTGTACATGACTTCACAGAATATATGACAGAACCAATCAAGGAAATCATGAAAGAGATTGTAGATAGGGCAAAAAAAAAAAAAAAAAAAAGGGTGCAGGGGGAGGAGGATGAAGGGTTTCAAGATATGGATCTTAGAGAAATTCAAGAGCTAATAGACTCCACACCAAAGGAGTTAACAGAAAACGACTTGGTGGAGACAAGTGTTTCTGAATTAGTGCCAGATGACGAGGAAGAAGACATAAAAGAGGCAGTGCCAGAAAACAAATCGACATTAGATAATTTGGCAGAAAGTTCCAATTATTCTGGACAGTTTTGACTTCTTTTACAACATGGACCCTTCTATGACATGGACACTGAAACTAAAGCAAATGGTGGAAGAAGGATTGGTACTGTATAGAGATATTTTTGGAGAAATGAAATAGCAAAAAGTCAGGCAGAATTTATAGTATATTTCCACAAAATTGCACTGAGTGTGCCTGCCTCTCCTGCCTCTTTTTACACCTCCTCCATCACTTTCACCCTGTACCCTGAAATGGCAAGGACCACCCCTCCTCTTCCTCCTCCCTTTTCAGCCTACTCAACATGAAGATCAGATCGAAGACCTTTGTGGTGATTCACTTTCACTTAATGAGTAGTCAATATATTTTCTCTTCCTTATGATTTTGTTAACAGTACTTTTCTCTAGCTTACTTTATTATAAGATAAATTATATAACTTACAAAATATGTTAATCAACTGTTTATGTTATTGGTAAGCCTTCTGGTCGACAGTAGCCTATTAGTAAAGTTTTGGGTGAGTCTAAAGTTATATTCAGATTTTTTTTTTTTTTTTTTGAGACGAAGTCACCCAGGCTGGAGTGCAGTGGCACAATCTCGGCTCACTGCAACCTCTGCCTCCCAGGTTCAAGTGATTCTCCTGCCTCCTGAGTAGTTGGGATTATAGGTGTGTGCCACCACAACCATTTAATTTTTGTATTTTTAGTAGAGACAGGGTTTTTCCCTATTGGCCAGGCTGGTCTCAAACTCCTGACCTCTGGTGATCCACCTGCCTCAGTTTCCCAAAATGCTGGGATTAGAGGCATGAGCCACTATGCCAGCCTATATTCAGATTTTTTTACTGCATAGGGGGTCAGTGTCCCAATCGCATACATCGTTCAAGGGTCAACTGTATAATGGGATTTGATTCAGAATAAAAAGGAACTGAACTACTCTTAACACATAGCATCATGGGTAAATCTGGAAGATAGACTGAACAAAATAAGCTAGACACAAAATAATACAGTTGATCCTCAAACAACATGAAGGTTGGGGTGCCAATCCCCCATGCAGTTGATCCAGCTGTAATTTTTTACTCCCCATAAGCTTAACTACCACTGAATAGCCTATGGTTGACTGGAAGCCTTACTGATAACATATACAGTTGGTTAATATATGTTTTATATGTTATATGTATTGTATACTGTATTCTTACAATGAAATAGGCTAGAGAAAGAAAATATTAAGAAAATCATGAGGAAGAGAAAATATATTTACTCTTCATTAAGTGGAAATAGGTCATCATAAAGGTCTTCATCCTCATTGTCGTCATGTTAAATAGACTAAGAGGGAGGAAGAGGATGGGTCAGTCTTGCTGTTTCAGAGATCGCAGAGACAGAAGAAAAGGCACATATAAGTGGACCCACACAGTTCAAACCTGTGTTAAGGGTTAGCCATACATACCATATTATTTCACTTTCATATAATTCTGGAATAAAGGACAATCTGGTTTGTAGTGACAGAAAGCAGATCAGTTTTTGCTTGGCATAGGTTGTGGATGGGTGATTGACCAGGGATCCTTTTAGGCTAGTGGTAATATTCTGTATCTTGATTTTGGTGGTGGTTATGTTGGTTTCTGTCATTGTCAAAACTCATCAAATTATATGCTTAAAGTGGGGTACATTTTATACTAAAGTTAATTTAACAGTATTACACCATTTTAATTAGTTGCTATTTTAGCTATAATGGCAAGCTATGACAGGTGTATTGTCCTTGGATTTTTGTTAGGCAGGGTGTAAATCCACTATATTTTTTTCTAGGTAAAATGTTCTCTATGTTAATGTACAAAAATATATGGCTAGTATTTGGCTAAAGTAAATTCACATAATTAGTATGACTTAAACAAAATATCATTTTTTCTTTCTTCAGTAAGTTCCTTAAATTTATCCTCAACCAGATATCTCCAGTTTTTAATATTTTAGTTAAATATCATTGCATATCTGCTAAAGATTTAGGGTTATTCCAGAGTCACAGTTCTTCTCATTCAGATGGCTTATTCTTACCCATCGTTAAACACTGAAGAAAAAGGTAATGTATAGGTAATATAACAGTGGAATCTATTTCTAAGTTATGTTGTATCATCGTACCTGTGTAATTAGAAACATATCCTTTCTTGTCACTTTGTGAGATAGCATGTTGGGCAGGAAGAGGGTTTCCAGATCCATTATATCAGAAAAAAAAAAAACAAAACAAAAAACCATTCCACTCATCCTATAGCTCTACTTAAAAAAAAAAAAAAGATTCCTTCAATTCCTTTTTCTGCTTTTCTTGCTACTAAAGATTGATTATGAAATATTTCAGAAGTTTAGATATGCTTGTTAAAGAAAGTCTAGGAAAGAAAGAACATATTCTGCAGAACTAACCTTTCTCAATTCCTAGTTTAAATTGGTTCTAAATCTTATCTCTTGTTTTCTGATAAATTCATTCCTACTTGACTTCTTGGGTACCTCTTGCTTAGTTCCTGCCCTTTATTCATTAACTCACCAGAGGTTTTTGCACAGTCTAATGTATTCCAGACTTTTTGGATTATTTCCTTGCATTTTTGAGATCTACCTTGATTCCTCGAAGAGAGTGGTACTGTTTACCTCTGGTTTTTGAGATTTTTGCTCTGCTTTTAGATTTTTCTTCCTGGCCTGGTTCCCTTGCCTTCTCCATTTGCTTCATTCGCTTGGATTTTCAAGAAGCTTTGAAGCTGGATAGGAGTCTCCAGTCTTCCTCTTGATCCATATGTTTCAGGTAAGAACGCCACCTATTTTTTCTACTTTGGGGCCTTACTGATTAAAAAATACAGTCATAATAAAAATGTTTTAACTGGGGAAGAATTTACTTAGAGTAAGAGAGAGGCATATAAAGCCTTAAGATACCATCCTGAGTAGTTTCCATGCTGACACTGTTAGATTTTTTCAATGTTAGTTTTTTAAGATCTAGTACAATTAGAATATCAATAATTATGATGAAGAAAAAGCGGAGCTTTTTCTAATGCTTGGCCTTTGCTCCTTTATATCACATCTAATACGAGAACAATATTAAGCTGTCTTATTACCTTTGCTGTTATATTACGGCCTGTCTCTTCTGTCTCTCTCTCTCTCTCACTCTGTTGCTCAGGCTGGAGTGCAGTGGTGCGATCTTGGCTCACTGCAACCTCCACCTCCCGGGTTCAAGCGATTCTCCGTCTCTTCTCTCTTAACTTGTAGGTTATCTCTTTAAGAAATTCTTTTTCAGCCATAGTTTTTCCAGTTCTCCATAATCAACGTACTGTTTTAACATAGATTTGGAGTGCAAAAACATCATTGTATTTGAGGAAATGGCTTTCTTTTACCTCTCTAATCATCTCTTTCATGAATCTTTCTTTAATTTCAATCAGAGTTTCTTTGTGACCAGAGTCAAGACTCTTTTATGTATTCAGAAGCTGCTTTTGTACTAACAGAAGTTACTACTTTTTTCATTCTCTTTGAACAGTAAAATTTCAATATATGTACTATTCCTTCTTGGATGGCTTCAAAGAGGTTCATACATTTAATTCTTACCTATTGCGTTTCAATTTTTATTACCCATTTCCTCTCTTTATCTCTGTATCAAGATATGGAACATTTCTTGCGTCATTTTTTGGTTTACATGTGCCTTAGGAAGAGTTGCTGGTTTCATCTCTGTGTTTATTTTAAACTTATTCATTTTAATTCTCTTATGCCATCTACTCTTCCAGTCTCCGTAAAACAACAAATGTTTATTGAGCATATATTGGCATGTGCTAGGCTCTAAGGGTATGGTTATAATTAAGGCATATTCTCCGAACTTGAGGAGTTCATAGTCTATTCAGGTAGAGAAATATTTCAGCATGTAAGAAATAGCAAATAATACGAACATATAAGAGCAGAGGAAAGGTGCATGGTAGATAAAGTATGAACCTGACCTTGAAGGATGAGTAAGAGAGTGCCAAGCATTGGAAGAGAGGGGGCATTCCAGAGCCATCCAGCCTCAGTTGAAGATTTCAGGATGCTGAGGCATGAAAGCAGGAGTGCTGCTGAGGGCGTGGTGGAGGTTCTGGTGGGTCTACAGCAAGGGTAGTGGGTGTGGACATGAAAGGGAAGGGGAAGGCGGGCTCAAAGTTAGATCGAATGTTCTTGTATATCATGTTATCAAAAAGACAGCCTTCCTTTAATGGTACCTCTGTGTATATGAGAAGAATTAGGAAGAAGAAAACCTGGGAGGAGACTGAGAAGTTACCAGAGGCAAGAGGGGGCATAAGAGCACAAGTTGGTGTAAAAGCTAGAGGGGGCCAGCCAGGAAAGAGAGCTGATAGGAATTTCAGATGCTACATCAAATTCACATTATCATTCCCCTCTTTTCTCCATTGATGCTTTCTTTCATTCCCCTGTTTTGATTTCTAGATTCAACCAGAAAAGTCCTTCCTCAGAATAGTATGTCTTGATCAGTTTCAGCAGGATTCAGAAATAATGAGCATTTAAGGGTTGGCCTTTTTTCTTGATTCATTACCACATTGAGCATTCTAATTACATTTTGGTACTATGTAGCAAAGCTGTCTAAACTTGCTCTTTTTTTTTTTTTCTATGACTTCATTGACATGTCTCTGTGGGCTCTTTTGCAAGTAAATATTGTGTTACAATTTGCCTTGTATGTATGCCTGTGCCTTATTGCCTGTCCTTTTTGTGTTTTTCCATGTTTTTTCACTGTAGTATAACTTGAGAATAATCCTCTTTTGAGTTTTAAACTTGTTTTCAGGTTCTTTCATCTCACTGTGAACCTAGCCTTTACGCTGTCCTGGCTCTGGTTCATTCTGATTGCTGCCTTTGTTATTTTATTAACAGTCCTTTTCCTTCCTCTTTTTCCCTTCGAAGTACAAGCCGACTTCTCGGCAGCTCCTGCCATCCTGCTTCTCTCCGCCTCATCGATTCCCCATCTCACTTCAAATCTCAGTAGGAAACATATGTTCTCCCTTGTCTATACCTCTTAATTTCTCTTTTCCACTATTACTGCTTTCTCTGTAATTGTATTATTTAACTTCGTTAAGCATTTTATAATATGGAAGATGTGGTTTAAACCTAAGTTGTATTATAATAAAATCATGTTGTATAAAAGCAAGTTGTTTCCCAAGGAGTATGAAAGTCTCATGATACAAGTTAAAATGGCTGTTGTTTTGGTATTCCTTGATTGTGCTAGTATAAATGTTCAGTGTAGAGAATTTCTCACTTCATAGTCATTGCTTATCAGTGATTGGATTAAGCAACAAATGAAATGAAGATCCCCCTAATTCTGACTTATTCTAAATGGAAAATAATATTTTTATATGTTGTGAGTCCTT
This sequence comes from Pan paniscus, assembly GCF_029289425.2. NCBI lineage: Eukaryota > Metazoa > Chordata > Mammalia > Primates > Hominidae > Pan > Pan paniscus. The sequence goes on along the minus strand of NC_073254.2, from coordinate 118,981,040 downwards.
AAAATAGCTTTTTGAAAGAACAAAAAAAGAAAATGTCTCCTAGAAGGTCCATTTTATAATCACTCTTTTGGACAAATTAAGTGTTCCTGACTAATATTTATTTATTTGCACCAGGTGGGAAAAATAATTTTATCTTTGAATCCCATTCTCCTCATAAAATAGAGTTATTGTATCTTTTACACTTGGTTCATTGCCCATAGGGCTATTCATTGGTTACCACAAATTGCCTCCATGCCTTGGCAAAAGTCCAGACAGCGCCTGGACAATTTGGACTTCTGCGTTGGTCGTAGCTCTCCACATGAGTCCTGAGACAATGGCTCCATTCCCTTTTTCAGCTTCATTTCCCAGGGAAAAGTAGAGAGAGCTATCCTTTCTTCTCCATATGTTCTTCCCCACCCCTAAAACACTTTTATGTGTCATCTTAGTAGATTGGAAAGGAGTTTAGAATCAATGAAGGACGTTAGCAATGGGTTTGTACATTTCTCTTTTTTATTTCTATGCCTTGCTTATTTTCAAAAACAGGTTTTAACTTCTATAACATTTTCCAAATAGCACTGCTGGAAAAAGAATAAATATATTTGCTTTTTTGGTATATCAGACTCTGCATTTCCTTCCTTTAAAAATTTCTTTTGCCATTTTTAACTTTATTTCCTGAAAAAATTAGCATTAAATATTATTTTTATCCATAGTTGAAAAAAACTAAAGCATCCATTTTACATTTCTATATTGAAGAAGTTTGAACATATAACACATATATTTACAGTTTATAACTCACTTTTACATATGTTGCCTCAATGCAAAATTTTGCTTAACTTTAACACAGCTTAAACATAATATTGCCCATATGACAGTCTTGCTTTTGATATTATCTTATAATCTACAATGGTAAAAGCTGGGAAACAGTTTCAAAGTTTGTAGCTTGGTATGTCAAACAGAATTCGACTTTCACAATTTGTCTAAAATCTTTTTGCCAAAAATGCACAACACAGTTTTATAAAGAAAGGGGGAGGAGCTTAGTTGAAGCAATTTATAGACCGTGGAGTGAGAAGTGATGTCCAGAGATTAAGCAGTCAACTTATTCATCCACTGTGGCAGATGGTTTTCTGTCCTTCCCTTGATGGTTTCCAGGAATAACACATCCATAGTCTTCTAAATTAGCTGATTTGTCAGTTGATTTGAATACATGTTATAGGTTGTTCTTTATTTCCTAAATTTTATTTTTGCAGTTTAACTTGTTAATTCTTTTTCTTTTTGAAAAGAGAATACTCAACTTCTTTGGAAAATGGTTCTTAATTTATCTGCAGCCCTATTTTGAAATAAAGTGTATATGGTAAAAGAAAGATTTGTACCATTTCAATTTTTTTTGTTAAGGATTGAGACTTGAGTGGCAAAAAGTTGTCTGTCTGTTTTTGAAACGGGGTCTTGCTCTGTGGTCCAGGCTGGAGTACAGTGACACGATCATGACTCACTTCAGCCTTGAACTTCTGGGCTCAAGTTATCCTCCAGCCTCAGCCTTAAATATATATATTTTTAATTTGACAAATTTATACTTGTGGTAGGTGAAATGTTTGAATAAAGAAGTAATATAACAGGTAGTTATTTTTCCCCCAATTATAACATGACATACTTCAGTACTTGCTATTATATGTCCTGAGGTGAATCTGGTTCATTGACTCATGAGCACATCCATTAAGTGTGTGCTACAGAAACACCTTATTTATTTATTTGTTTGTTTGAGACAGGGTCTGGCTCTGTCACCCAGGCTGGAGTGCAGTGGTGCAATCTCGGCTCACTGCAACTTCCGCCCCGCCGGGCTCAAGTGATTCTCCCACCTGGGCCTCCCAAAGTGCTGGGATTACAGGTGTGAGCCATCATGCCCAGCCTATTTATTTTAATATATGCTTTGTTGCCCTTCTTTGGAAAAAGTCTTATTCTGGTTATTCTGTTATTTCTTGTGCTGCAAATCCCTCCATTTGGTGAGTCCACTGACTATCTCTCATCATGGTTCATTTTCTATTCTGGTCTGTAACTTTTTACTGTGATGCATCATTAGTAAAGGTTTAGTCTGTTGTATGTTTTGGAAGCATTCCTGCAAAGAGTTTTCACATTTGCTCTTACCAGGTCCTAAAGTTTTACCAGTTCAGGACTACTTTTCTTTTTTCAGTTTTTTGCATGAGGATAGGGTGGGATTCTAAACCATGAAGGTTGTGTGAATTTAGGCCCACACTCTATGCATGGTTCATGCCTCATATGGTTCTGATTTCCTCTGGTGACTTTCCCCCCATTGCCTTAGTTGATGTCATGGCTACTTGGGTTTCCTGGCCAGTAAGCTAAGTTTTTATAGTCCTGGTTTCGTGGATAGGGTGATCCTTTGAGAGTTTTGGCTTTATGAAGGTCCTTCCAACTGTGACCTGTGTCTTTAAATAACGTCTCTGAATGGGTGTTAGGGAGTCCCCTTGTAACCATTATGGCCTGTAACTGGTTCCATGAGTCATGTTAGCTTCAGCCCCTGACCTCTGTTCATTGACTTTCTTTTTTCTGCTCATTGACTTTCTTTCTTTCTTTTTTTTTTGTTTGAGACGGAGTTTTTCTCTTGTTGCCCAGGCTGGAGTGCAATGGCATGATCTTGGCTCACTGCAATCTCCACCTCTTGGATTCAAGCGATTCTCCTGCCTCACTCTCCCGAGTAGCTGGGATTACAGTCATGTGCCACCATGCCTGGCTAATTTTATATTTTTAGTAGAGACGGGGTTTCTCTGTGTTGGTCAAGCTGGTTTCAAACTCCTGACCTCAGGTGATCCACCTGCCTCAGCCTCCCAAAGTGCTGGGATTACAGGCGTGAGCCACCATGCCCAGCTAACTTTCTTCTTAGTTTCTTACTACTGTGGATTCTCTGCACTTCTTTCAAGTTCAGTTATTTAAGTAGTGTTTCAGTGCTTATATTTTTAAATATTTCAGTGTGTTTGGATCTGTTTGGGTTTGAGAGGCAAAGGGATGCTGTTATACAATTTAAAATTATTTTAGATTTTTATAATTTTTAGTTTGCTCATCACCTTTCTATCAACATGTCAAATATTTTGTGCCTATTATGTACTGTGTACTTTGAGAAATAAAGATCTTTGGCTAGATTCCCTCCTTCAAGAGATTTATTCCTAATATAAACCCTAGTGGAACTAAGGTATATATCTCATAAAAATGCAGTGCCAGTAGGTATCAGAAAGTAAGGCTACTGATGTGGAAAAAAGTGGTTGGAAAAGAAATGATAGAGGAAGCGAGACTTAACGTAAAATACGAAGAGTGGTTAGAACTTGATTGGGTTTGCTGGGTTAGACAAGAAGAGATTGGTCCAGCTTGAAGAGAGCCTTAAAATACCAAACCAAATAATTTAGATTATATCTTGCAGATAAGAAAAAGGCATTGGAGGTTTTTGAGTGGAAGGGACATTTAGTGCAAATAATGTTTTATAATCTTAGTGCTGAAGTTTTGGAAGACTAGTGCATTGCTCTATTAAAGAAAAGTTGGGGCAGGGCGTGGTGGCTTACACCTGTAATCTCAGCACTTTGGGAGGCCGAGGCAGGCAGATCACCTGAGGTCAGGAGTTCGAGATCAGCCTTGCCAACATGGTGAAACCCCGTTTTTACTAAAACTACAAAAAATTAGCTGGGCATGATGGTGTATGCCTGTAGTCCCAGCTACTCAGGAGGATGAGGCATGAGAATCGCTTGAAACCAGGAGGCAGAGGTTACGGTGAGCCGAGATTGCCCCAGGGCACTCCAGCCTGGGCGGCAAGAGAGACACCCTGTCTCGAAAAAAAAAAAGTTGGTACATCTCCCTTCTTAGAAGTTAAACTCAAGACTTTACAGGTACAAAAATAAGTTTGTTTTATAGTTCCTTGTTGTCAACAAAAGTTTACCTACTCAATGAGGATGGGCCCCAGCCTATGTTGTAAATGAGTGGAGCTGGCTGGGAACGAGAGTGGCCACTGAGAGAGCTCATGCTTCTTGGGATCTTGTTGATTGTTAAAGGTTACAAACTAGATCAAATTTTTAAAAAACACTGTTTGGCCTCAGTGAAATATGTATACAAACATAGTTTGAAACAAAAGCTGTGAGTTTGCAACCTCTTTATAGATAGCGTTCATTATTAAATCTTTATTATATTCTATCATAACATTTAAAAAATACATTATTTAAAATTCTGTACAAAATAGAAAAATGTGGCCTGTTTGATTTGAAGGGTTGAATAAGGGGCTATTTATAATTTTGGATATTTTGACTTTGTGACTTGGACATAAAAATATTTTCCAAAACTCTTTTCTTACAGGTAAAAGAATGTCACATGTCAGCATTTGTACCTGAAGTCAGCATGCAAAGTTCAGGGTACATGGATGAATGCCAACTTTTGCATTTCCCATGTGTATCCTGTGACCATTCTATCTGGGGTGAGTGATTTCTAAGAGTAGCTGGCAACAAACCAGATGCCAGCCAGCCATGGACTGCCCTAACAAATAATGCTAGGAGTTATAAATTAAACACTGATCTGTTATCTGTGATGTGTAAGGCAGTTAATGTAGTTCATCTGGATTAACTGTCAGCACCAAAGAACTATATTCCCATAATGTGAAATCTGAATTCTGTATGTTTGAAAGAGAGTAATAATTAACAGTAGGGAATTTTTGTTAACATGTAAAATTACAGCAATGTCTTAAGATTATTTTGAATTTACAGCAGTATTTTAGTGGTTCACCATATAATTTAAATAATTTTAATTTTCAGATTCAAAGACTTAGTATTTCTTGAGTGATGGTTATAATTTTGTATAAAATACGGCTTTTTGGATTGTATATCTTCCAATTGCCTTATAATATAGTTTTGCTTCCCATATTGTATGCATAACAATATTTAGGTTTCTTAAAAATACATTAGAACATTTATTTATACCAGACTTCACATTTGTATTTTAAAACTTGTTTTTTTAGTTTCATTCTGAGAAATTACATTGAGGGTAGAGCCTGTTCATTACCTTATCCATGCATTTTTCTGCTTATTTAAATTATTTTATTTCACCAAGCCATTCATTTTTTTAGAACATCCTTCAAAGAGTTCATGCATCTTACTGAGGACACCTGACCTTTTGAAGCTTCATAATTCACATCTAGATGTCACCGGTCTTTCCCATGTTAACAGTTCTGACCATGTTTTATTATATATGCCTTCGGCGCCGAGCCAGGACAGCTACAAGAGGAGAAATGATGAACACCCATAGAACTATAGAATCAAACAGCCGGACTTCCCCTCTCAATGCAGAGGTAGTCCAGTATGCCAAAGAAGTAGTGGATTTCAGTTCCCATTATGGAAGTGAGAATAGTATGTCCTATACTATGTGGAATTTGGCTGGTGTACCAAATGTATTCCCAAGTTCTGGTGACTTTACTCAGACAGCTGTGTTTCGAACTTATGGGACATGGTGGGATCAGTGTCCTAGTGCTTCCTTGCCATTCAAGAGGACGCCACCTAATTTTCAGAGCCAGGACTATGTGGAACTTACTTTTGAACAACAGGTGTATCCTACAGCTCTTCATGTTCTAGAAACCTATCATCCCGGAGCAGTCATTAGAATTCTCGCTTGTTCTGCAAATCCTTATTCCCCAAATCCACCAGCTGAAGTAAGGTAAGACTAATTTTTTAATGACCTAAGTTATATGGTAGAAAGGTTTTGGTTGTTAATATTGGAGATCTTTTTTATTGCAAGCATTCTTTTAAGTAACTTAATTGAATTTGATTTTGAAAATTTTCCTTAGTTTTCTGATGGGGAAGAGAGATCACTCATATAAAGATTTAATGCAGGCTTTATACCTGTAATACCTCATACTGTAATATTCATGGCTTATGATATTTGCATCTCATAAAATTTACCAAAACCAAAAAGCACAATTTGAACTCACAGGGACATGGGCCATTCTGAGACGTTAGTATGAAATATGACTTTGAAAATATTTTCAAACAGGCATCATGTTACTACTTTTAAATCTTTTCAACAACTCACAATAGGCCTATGAGTGACACTTCAGAGGAGGTCCTTAGGGGATTTGGTTTAACGTTAGTTGAATGTTTTTGCAACACCCATATTCATTTAAAAATCAATGTTGCTTTAAGTAATTCATGCATTCTCCCTACAAGCCTGTTTTGCATAACAGCTCCTTGGCTCTCGTTTTTGTCATTCAACCTCCTAATTTTAAAAAATATTAATATAATGCAGTCTCACATGTACCCTGTTCTCCATGTGCCTAGGACCCATTCCTCCCTCGAAGAAACCACTTTTATCAGCTCATTTTGTATCTTTCCAGAATTTCTTTGTGCAGACACAAGCAAATACAAATATAATTTTATATTTTTATACACAAAAGTAAGCATATTTATCACATTGTTCTGTACCTTGTTTCACACAGTAGTATATATTGGATCTTTTCTTGTAAGTACAAAGAGAGCTTCCTCATTCTTTCCTGCATTTGCAAGTAATGCATAGTGTGTATGAACCCCAACTTATTAACTAGTCCCCCATTGATGGGCACTTAGTTGTTTCTAGTCTTTTGCTCTTATAAACATTAATGCAGGGAATGACCTTATCATAAGTCACTTTGCATGTGTGCAAGTATATCTGTGGGATAAATTTCCTAGAAGAAGGCTACTCAACCAAGGATAATTTGATAATTTTGTAATGTTTAACATTTTTTTTTGCATTTTAACAATTTATTCTTAATTACATTTAATTTTAATTTTTAACAGTTGTAATTTTCATATGTAATGCCAAATTTCTCTCCAAAGAGTCTGTACTATTTATATTCCCACTAGCAGGGCATGTACATGGGTGTTTTGCCAAAGCCTCGCCTACAGAGTATGTTAATAAATTTCAATATTTTTGCAATTTAATAGGTGAAAAATGTTATCTCATGTTAACTGTTAAAATTCTTTTATTATCTCTGAGGTTGAAATCTTTTCATATGTTTAAAAGCCATTTATATTTCTTTTTCCTTTAACTATCTGATCATATTATTTGCTCATTTTTTCTATTACTCATGGATCTTAGCAGTTTCTAGGACTTCATATCACTTTATTAAATCACTCGTTCATTAAATATTTTAGTGCCTACCTAATGTGCTAGGTGTTGTTCTAGGTATTAGAGATGTGTCAGCGAGCAGTGAACAAAATAAATAAAAATCCCCGCTCTCATTCTAGCCTGAGAGCAGATCAGGGCACCTGTTCAACTGTAGGGATGGCCAGCTTCCAGTGCAGGAGGAGGCGGGCAGAGGTCAGCTGCTACCTCCGTAACATGCAGCTCCTCTGATATCTCTGTCCCCTCATCTCTAAGGGAATACTTCCAGGGCCTGCCAGAAAACATACAGAGTACAGCTCAACTTGGAGATTGCTGGTATAATCTTTACTTTTTTTTCCAGAACTACCTAATAATTCATTGCAAATAATGTTATTAGTCATTTTTTAAACTCAGAAAGCCAGCATACCTTAATTAAAATCAGATTTTTGTTTTCTCCCTAAGAGGAAAAAATGGAGTAGGATCTTTTGTTTTGTTTTGAGACAGGGTCTCACTCTGTCGCCCAGGCTGGAGTGTAGTGGCACGATCTTGGCTCACTGCAACCTCTGCCTCTCGGGTTAATGAGATTCTCCTGCCTCAGCCACCTGAGCGGCTGGGATTACAGGTGCGTGCCACCATGCCTGGCTAATTTTTGTATTTTTAGTAGAGATGGGGTTTCACCAGGTTGGGCAGGCTGGTCTCGAACTCTTGACCTCAGGTGATCCGCCTGCCTCGGCCTGCCAAAGTGCTGGGATTACAGATGGGAGCCACCGTGCATGGCAGGATCTTTTCTTATATGAGAATTGTTTTATTAGGACTCTGACATTCTTCTTACAAAGTTACCTACTTTTTTCCAAAAATCTGAAAAGATTTAGGGAGGAGATCAATGGAACATGTAATGTGTTTTCTCCAGTCTAAAACTTAACAGCTGCATAACTAATTTTAAGTACAAATCATGCTCTTGGGTTACTGAGAGTTATTGGTATATGGTTGTGATTAAAGTTAAAACTTTATTTATACCTGTATCTCTAATTTTCTTTACTGATTTTCAGCTTTAGTCTACTGAAAATACCATTACATTTTAAGAGAAAAAAAGGTGACCAATATATTATTAAGATATAAGAAAAAGCCTTTTTAAATTTTACTGATTATGAAATCAATAGATGTTTCATTGTTTAAAAATAATCTAGAAAATACCAAAAAAAAAGGAAAATATATATGAAAAAAATCTGCAATTCTTCTGCCCAGATTCAGTAACTGTTAACATTTGGGTGAATTTTTTATACAATCAGAAACATTTATTGAACACCCTCTCTGCCAGTTCACTGCTAGGAACCAAGTAGAGAGTCAGACAGAGATGGCTCTTTTTTGAGCTTACAGGCCAGCCTAGAAGAGGACCATGAGGAACATGTATTGGCAGAGGGGAGAACCTAATCTATGGGCTCAGAGAAGGCTTCCCTGGGGAAGTGACTTACCTGGGACCTGAGGGTTGAGTGAGGCTCCAGTGTGGATAGGAAAGGAGGAGAGACAACAGCACATTTGAAGGTGAGATCATGAGCTAAGATCATGGTGTTTGAAGAAGTGAGAAAAGTCCAAGAATGCAGAGAATAAGCTGTTGGCAACTGGAGACATGGGAGTAACATTCTTAAGATCTAAACTAGGGGTTTCTAGACTTTGGGATTTTATAGATTTTTTTGGATCCAGCTTCCCAGAAGAATATCTTGAGGTGACTATTCCTGTGCAATTTTTATGGAAATTTTTGTGGAAATTTTTTTATGGAGATACTCTAGGAGAAGCTAGTAAAGGAGTAGGGAAAGCATGATGGGAAAAATCAAGCAAGGATGCAATATCATGTGAAGTCCCAGTCTGCTGGGAGGCAAAGTTGCTAGAGAGCTGGGCCCTTATACTCCTGCACCAGCCAGACTTTTACCATGGGCTGGAAGGGTGGGAAAGGGGGACTGTCAATCTTCTAGGCACATGTCACTCCCTAGATGAAGCCCAAGGTAGTTCTGTGAAGAAGGTTGTAAGTGTAAACCCTTAGGAGCAAAGCAAGCCCATCTGCAGGGTGGCACATAGAACTGATGAGATGGGGGATGTGCATGTGAATGGAGTTCAGGTGGGAGGAGTCAGTCACAATAAACTAGTAACATAATAATCATCATAAAAATTCGGGAACTCATAGACTTGTCAGATTATTTACTTTGCTAAATTAACATACAGTAAAAAGACAAACAAAATGCCAAGGTTATCTGTCATCACCATTATTTCATAAAAGTTTATGCATCTGTTCAAAAAAAATTAACCAGTGAAGAGCTTGGTCAATTCTGAGTTAAATGACAAAATCATGTTTTTTGGCCCACAAAGTTGAAAGGACAAGATCATGACAAATTTGTGAAATGATTACTCAAGCAACTCAGTTTATACCAAGAAATCAGCATGATCAGAATCTTGAATAAAGATTTCTTTCAATGTTATAAGAACATATATGTGTGATAGGTGCATACTAAATGTGCATTCTCACATTTAGTGATGGAAAACTCCATCATGTACTACTGTTTGGGAACCCAGTGGGCTACAGTGCCTATTATTTTAATTTTATATCCCTCCCTTAGGAGTTAACAAACAAGGATGTGTTGGAGTAGCTCAGGAATTTGCAGGAAATTGACTTCTTTTAGTCCCAGAACATTTAAAATTTAAAACCAGTCTTTTCCTATTTCATGTGATTGCATTTCTTTGTTCAGTAAATGAAGTGGAGAAGTTACAGGTAGTTCTACCAGATCTTAAAGTCTCTTCATTTCTTGCCTAGTACCTTATTAAGAGCAAAAGAAAAAGGCCTGGCATGGTGGCTCACGCCTGTAATCCCAGCACTTTGGGAGGCTGAGGGGGGCGGATAACAAGGTCAAGCGTTTGAGACCAGCCTGGCCAACATGGTGAAACCCCGTCTCTACTAAAAATACAAAAATTAGCCAGGCGTGGTGGCGGGCACCTGTAATTCCAGCTATTCGGGAGGCTGAGGCGGGAGAATCACTTGAAACCAGAAGGCGGAGGTTGCAGGTTTTATAGAGTGCCCTAGTCCTGTGAATAATATCTTAATGGATGCTTATGTAAGACTCAGAAAATAGGCTAGCTCAGGGTTACCATTTGGAAGAGAGAGACAAGGAAATGGGGAAGAAGAAGATGACAAATAGAGGTCAGATTAAAGAAACCAATTGGAATAAAGTTATTTGGGAATGAAATTTAATGATGTGGAATTTTTTTTCAGTGTTCAAAGCACTCCAACTATATAATATTGAAATTAAGAAAGCAGGGAGAAAAAAAGAGGCTTTCATAGAATTTGCTACCAAATCCAGTTGCTTAAGTAACGATTTCACAAATTTGTCATGACCTGGACCTTGGTCATGTGGGCCAAGAAACATGAGTTTGTCATTTAACTCAGAATTGACCAAGCTCTTCACTGGTTAATTCTTTTTTTAAGCACATGCTAGTTTATTAGTTTCCAATTAGAGATGGGCTGGGAGGCAGGGAGTGAATAGATAGACCTGTCAGAATACTTGTTACTTTTATTTCTGTTTTCCTATTATTCCTTCACTTTCAGCTAGTGAAATGGAACAGGGTTGGCAAGATAACTTTCTTTGCTGGCTACTAGATATACTTACTGGCTAGGATAAATTTTGGTTGCAAGGAAGCTTTTTGTACTCATCTGCCTGGCTTCAAGCCTGAATACAGGTTAGAAAACTTGCTTTCTTTGGTTTCCATTAATGAAACATCTCTCTTCCTCTCATCTACCCACTGCTTCCTGGTTGCCCTGGAGAAAGTTTCTTAGTGGTATAACAGGTCAGCAGTCATAGAGTGGTTTGTTTCTGAGCACTGGACACATAGTAGTCATCCAGTACAATCAACAGAAAGAACATTAAATGGGCTGTGTTGGTTACTATCCCAGAATTGAATGCTCCAGATGCAGACTGTAAGCCCAGTCTCAAAGACATTCCAGGCTGAATTTTGCACATGTGATACTTGAGATTTAAAATACTTAAAGAGTACATTAGAGTTTGTCAGATTTGTCCAGTAAATAAATACAGTGTATGAGAATAATATTAAACATGTAAATGTACTATTACAAAAGCCATGACTTAAAGGAGATTAATCATATCAACACTGCCCTGGGGCTAGAGAATTAAAAGAGTTGAGCTTTCTCCAGAATATGTGTGTGTGTGTGTGTGTATATGTGTGTGTACCCATATGTACATGTGCGTATGTTTATGTTTGTTTTCTTGTTTTCACTGACTAGTTTTTATTATTCTGGCTTTAGTTTTCCAGAATAAAAAGAAATTCTCATATTCTCTTGTTGAGTAAGATAGATACCTTTCTCATTTTAACTTAGAAATGATACATTTTAGCTCTATTGGGGAATTTTAAACAAAAACCTTAATGCAGGTAGCAGAAAGTCTATTTGTATTGGTCTCATAGTTAATTCAAATAATTTTTCTGTCTTTTTTTTTCTTGTTACTTTTTAGGTTATCAAGAAAAATAAAAGTAAAATATAAAAACTAATGATTTACTTGGAAATTTTTAATATTTAGACATATTTTAAAATCTTTCTAAAAACAGATACAATCCTGATATTCTACTTTAAGTATAATTTTTGCAGATTCTGATATATGTGTAACTAAATAATCTTTATGCGATATAGAAGTCAGAAGCAAGAATGATGCTAAAATAACATTAATCCTAATATGTTTAAACATGCTAGAAATGTTAAGGAAGTCAGTGTAAAGCATCGTCTTAACCCTGTCTGTTTTGCATGTTCTGCAAGGTAGCTAGAGAGGACTTTTTGTAGATTAATGCATTATTAAAATTGAATATTTATGTTCTAATCAATGTCTTTATGTTTATATTTATAATTTTTAATTTGATTTACATTATAATGCATTTCAAATTATACATGAAGACCTGTATTGTGTGCATATTTATTTATTGCTAAGAACTTGGCAGAGGTTATTTCTTTATTATATTTTCAGTGTTCTTCTTAAGCCTCCCAAAACTCCCCATTGAAACTAAACAACAAAGTAGGCTGGTTTAGTTCACATGTGCTGTAAACCAGTATAGGTGGTTATTTCACAGGGTCTTGAGGGGTCCTTGTTTCTTGGAGATGTTCCTCCAGCATCGTCTGGTGTCAATTTGCAGTGGCGACAAAAAAGTAAGACTAAAATTTGAATTTCTTCATGTATTCTATAATTTACTCTGTGATTCTTGGAAATAAGGTATCCAAAATTAGGCATACATTTTCTCACCAGCATTGTTTTAGATGTTTCATGCTTCTGTTCCCTAGCACCTATATGGCTAGCTCTGTCTTGCTGCATGTATTTACATTAGAGTATTCAAATCAATTCCTTCGTTAGGAACCCTTGATTTTAGCAGTTAATCTCTAGGGACATTCTTAGGTTCAGGATGGCATTCCAGGTTTGCTTTTCTGCCTTGTCACCAGAAGAAGATACCCAGCCTGCTTCTCTTTCCTCATTAAACCTGCCACAGCCTGCTCTATTCTTTGGAACTCTTTCCCTGCCTTGCAAGATTGGTTATAGGGTGTAACTAATTTATCCATTGCTACTTTAATGTTGCCTCTGAATACAAATACTCACAGGCTGTTTATGTTTGATGGATTTTATTCCTACATTTCAGGAGAGAATCAGCAAAAATAACAAGTATGGGATTTTAAAGGTTCTAGAAACTGTAATAAAAGTCCCTACTGCTAAAGTTCCCTATTCTGTGATTCCTGATTCCCTTCGTGATATGTTTATTAGAATTCCTTTGGAGTTTGCTTTTATTCCTGAAGGTAGAAATTGCCATACTTCCCTCTCCATTCTTCCAAGATTGTGGCTGTATGCTTTTCTTGGTCCCTTCTGAGCCTAAAAACAGTTGGAGTACCTATATGTTGATGGCTTCTATAATTTTGGCTCTGATTTCTCCCTTGAGTTTCACATTTTTTTTTTCTTTCAGTTTCTTCTATGCGTTGCCATTATCAGTTTTTACTTAGATCTCAGTAGGTCATTGGGCCAGGGAAATAAACGAACAATTTATTGGTGGAAAAAAATCCCATATGATTAATGAATATATAAAAAAATTAAGTGTCATTAGTAATCAGTGAATTACAAATTACATCATAAGGAGATATGGCTCACTATGAAACTAGAGATTATTTTTAATGCTTTCAGTGATCATTCTTATGTACTATTGGCATAAGCTTTTTTGAAAGCAGTTTGTAGTGTGTATTGAGAGACTTAAAAATATTCTTATTCTTTGATGTAAAATCTTTATTAAAAAATTTTACTAGCAAAAGTAAATAATTAGGAATAGAGGAAAGATGATAATTGAAGTATTTTTAAATGTTTCTAATTTTCTCTTTATTAGAAATAATATTAGAGAAATAGTTAACTGACATATGAGTATATTAAGTACCTGATGATACTATTATTATGAAGAATCTTTAAATAATTTTGGAAAATAGTTTTATAAGAAGACTTATCTGGTGATGGAATATAAGTTAGGCCTTGAAGAACAGATATGCAGATAATAGTGGGTTGGGCATTTCATGGGGAGGAAGATAACACGAGCAAAGACATAAAGGTGGAAATAAGTTTATTGCATGGAAAATAATGATTAATCTGGCTGGGAAGCAGGAGTTCATTTGGAGGAATAGGAGAATGTTATTCCCCTTTTATGTCTTTAGATATTTGCTAGATACTAAGGATATAAGGATAACTTAAATATAGCAAAAATGGAAATTCAGGAGAAGGGCATATACAAGAAACAGTTTCTTGAAAAATTTGATGAAACAATGATTTGATAAAATAAAGAGAAAAAGATAATATGAAAGTTTTGCATTTATATGAGGCTAGTGACAGAAATGGAAAAGCTGAAGCAGGAGACCTTTGTGAAGCAAAATGATCAGTTTAGTTTCCGCAGTTGGTTTAAGCCATGCACACAGGGAGCTTCATCTTTGTGTGTTTTATTCTTTGGGTTTACTTATCTTGTAAAATGTAATGTTGTTCAGATACCTCTAACTACATGTTCCAGTTTTTAAACTGATCAATGTGAAATCTGTAAAAAAGGACTGTTTGGGGACTTATAAAAATAAATTAATAAGGTCTGTGGCATTTGGTTTTTTAAAGTTTTTTATATCTTGGTAACAGTACTTATATTGGATTCTATTTATTTTGATGACTTTGTTTCACACTGTGACATATTGGGCATGGGTCTATAACCCTAAGGGACCAGTAGATCTCATTCTAAACTGTATTATAGTGAAGTTTCTTTTTTTGGCAGATGGGAGATTCTTTGGTCAGAGAGACCTACGAAGGTGAATGCTTCCCAAGCTCGCCAGTTTAAACCTTGTATTAAGCAGATAAATTTCCCCACAAATCTTATACGACTGGAAGTAAATAGTTCACTTCTGGATTATTACACTGAATTAGATGCAGTTGTGCTACATGGTGTGAAGGACAAGCCAGTGATTTCTCTCAAGACTTCACTTATTGACATCAATGATATAGAAGATGATGCCTATGCAGAAAAGGATGGTTGTGGAATGGACAGTCTTAACAAAAAATTTAGCAGTGCTGTCCTCGGGGAAGGGCCAAATAATGGGTATTTTGATAAACTACCTTATGAGGTAAGCCAAAAATATTTAGCAGCAGTATTGGATATAACACTATAGATTTTTAATCTTTAGATATTAATGTTTACTGAGCATCGGTAATTGAGCATTGGTAAGTTATATATAATTTGATGTGTTGTATATTTTGATTTTGGAAAAACTAGACAAAATCATGTTTTAACTAATTTCACTGCTTTTGTTTTGGTTTGGCATTAGTGTTTCTGGATAAACTATTAAGTATATATTTTCATATTGCTAGTTAATAATAACCAAATACAAAAACCAGTAATAAGTAACAATCCACTTTAATTCATATTACAGTTTAACTATGGGCAATACATGCTTAACTTTTTATTAGTTATGTTAAAGATGATTTGCTATTAAAAATAAGAATATTAATAAGATTGTGAGATGAATGCTTATTCTGTTTAATCCATAGTTTCTCTAAGTGTCATTTTTTTTTCTATACTAACTCTATTCTATATTCTCCTAACTGTAATTTTTGGTCTAGGCAGGTAGTGCTATTACCTTGGAATTATTAATATTTTTTTTTTAGTTTTTTTAAAATTATACTTTAAGTTTTAGGGTACATGTGCACAATGTGCAGGTTAGTTACATATGTATACATGTGCCATGCTGGTGTGCTGCACCCATCAACTCGTCATTTAGCATTAGGTATATCTCCTAATGCTATCCCTCCCCACTCCCCCCACCCCACAACAGTCCCCAGAGCGTGATGTTCCCCTTCCTGTGTCCATGTGTTCTCATTGTTCAATTCCCACCTATGAGTGAGAACATGCAGTGTTTGGTTTTTGGTCCTTGCGATAGTTTACTGAGAATGATGATTTCCAATTTCATCCATGTCCCTACAAAGGACATGAACTCATCATTTTTTATGGCTGCATAGTATTCCATGATGTATATGTGCCACATTTTCTTAATCCAGTCTATCATTGTTGGACATTTGGGTTGGTTCCAAGTCTTTGCTATTGTGAATAGTGCCACAATAAACATACGTGTGCATGTGTCTTTATAGCAGCATGATTTACAGTCCTTTGGGTGTATACCCAGTAATGGGATGGCTGGGTCAAATGGTATTTCTAGTTCTAGATCCCTGAGGAATCGCCACACTGACTTCCACAATGGTTGAACTAGTTTACAGTCCCACCAACAGTGTAAAAGTGTTCCTATTTCTCCACATCCTCTCCAGCACTTGTTGTTTCCTGACTTTTTAATGATTGCCATTTTAACTGGTGTGAGATGGTATCTCACTGTGGTTTTGATTTGCATTTCTCTGATGGCCAGTGATGATGAGCATTTTTTCATGTGTCTTTTGGCTGCATAAATGTCTTCTTTTGAGAAGTGTCTGTTCATATCCTTTGCCCACTTTTTGATGGGGTTGTTTGTTTTTTTCTTGTAAATTTGTTTGAGTTCATTGTAGATTCTGGATATTAGCCCTTTGTCAGATGAGTAGGTTGCGAAAATTTTCTCCCACTTTGTAGGTTACCTGTTCACTCTGATGGTAGTTTCTTTTGCTGTGCAGAAGCTCTTTAGTTTAATTATATCCCATTTGTCCATTTTGGCTTTTGTTGCCATTGCTTTTGGTGTTTTAGACATGAAGTCCTTGCCCATGCCTATGTCCTGAATGGTAATGCCTAGGTTTTCTTCTAGAGTTCTTATGGTTTTAGGTCTAACATTTAAGTCTTTAATCCATCTTGAATTAATTTTTGTATAAGGTGTAAGGAAGGGATCCAGTTTCAGCTTTCTACATATGGCTAGACAGTTTTCCCAGCACCATTTATTAAATAGGGAATCCTTTCCCCATTGCTTGTTTTTGTCAGGTTTCTCAAAGATCAGATAGTTGTAGATATGTGGCGTTATTTCTGAGGGCTCTGTTCTGTTCCATTGATCTATATCTCTGTTTTGGTACCAGTACCATGCTGTTTTGGTTACTGTAGCCTTGTAGTATAGTTTGAAGTCAGGTAGCGTGATGCCTCCAGCTTTGTTCTTTTGTCTTAGGACTGACTTGGCGATGCAGGATCTTTTTTGGTTTCATATGAATTTTAAAGTAGTTTTTTCCAATTCTGTGAAGAAAGTCATTGGTAGCTTTATTGGGATGGCATTGAATCTATAAATTACCTTGGGCAGTATGGCCATTTTCACGATATTGATTGTTCCTACCCATGAGCATGGAATGTTCTTCCATTTGTTTGTATCCTCTTTTATTTCCTTGAGCAGTGGTTTGTAGTTCTCCTTGAAGAGGTCTTTCACGTCCCTTGTAAGTTGGATTCCTAGGTATTTTATTCTCTTTGAAGCAATTGTGAATGGGAGTTCACTCATGATTTGGCTCTCTGTTTGTCTGTTATTGGTGTATAAGAATGCTTATGATTTTTTTGCATTGGTTTTGTATCCTGAGACTTTGCTGAAGTTGCTTATCAGCTTAAGGAGATTTTGGGCTGAGACAATGGAGTTTTCTAGATATACAGTCATGTCGTTTGCAAACAGGGACAATTTTACTTCCTCTTTTCCTAATTGAATACCCTTTATTTCCTTCTCCTGCCTAATTGCCCTGGCCAGAACTTCCAACACTATGTTGAATAGGAGTGGTGAGAGAGGGCATCCCTGTCTTGTGCCAGTTTTCAAAGGGAATGCTTCCAGTTTTTGCCCATTCAGTATGATATTGGCTGTGGGTTTGTCATAGATAGCTCTTATTATTTTGAGATACGTCCCATCAATACCTAATTTATTGAGAGTTTTTAGCATGAAGCGTTGTTGAATTTTGTCAAAGGCCTTTTCTGAATCTATTGAGATAATCATGTGGTTTTTGTCTTTGGTTATGTTTACATGCTGGATTACATTTATTGATTTGCGTTTATTGAACCAGCCTTGCATCCCAGGGATGAAGCCCACTTGATCATGGCGGATAAGCTTTTTGATGTGCTGCTGGATTTGTTTTGCCAGTATTTTATTGAGGATTTTTGCATCAATGTTCATCAAGGATATTGGTCGAAAATTCTCTTTTTTGGTTGTGTCTCTGCCCGGCTTTGGTATCAGGATGATGCTGGCCTCATAAAATGAATTAGGGAGGATTCCCTCTTTTTCTGTTGATTGGAATAGTTTCAGAAGGAATGGTACCAGTTCCTCCTTGTACCTCTGGTAGAATTCGGCTGTGAATCCATCTGGTCATGGACTCTTTTTGGCTGGTAAGCTCTTGATTATTGCCACAATTTCAGATCCTGTTATTGGTCTATTCAGAGATTCAACTTCTTCCTGGTTTAGTCTTGGGAGAGTGTATGTGTCGAGGAATTTATCCATTTCTTCTAGATTTTCTAGTTTATTTGCATAGAGGTGTTTGTAGTATTCTCTGATGATAGTTTGTATTTCTGTGGGATCGGTGGTGATATGCCCTTTATCATTTTTTATTGCGTCTATTTGATTCTTCTCTCTTTTCTTCTTTATTAGTTTTGCTAGTGGTCTATCAATTTTGTTGATCCTTTCAAAAAACCAGCTCCTGGATTCATTAATTTTTTGAAGGGTTTTTTATGTCTCTATTTCCTTCAGTTCTGCTCTGATTTTAGTTATTTCTTGCCTTCTGCTAGCTTTTGAATGTGTTTGCTCTTGCTCTTCTAGTTCTTTTAATTGTGATGTTAGGGTGTCAATTTTGGATCTTTCCTGCTTTCTCTTGTGGGCATTTAGTGCTATAAATTTCCCTCTACACACTGCTTTGAATGCGTCCCAGAGATTCTGGTATGTTGTGTCTTTGTTCTTGTTGGTTTCAAAGAACATCTTTATTTCTGCCTTCATTTCGTTATGTACCCCAGTAGTCATTCAGGAGCAGGTTGTTCAGTTTCCATGTAGTTGGGCGGTTTTGAGTGAGTTTCTTAATCCTGAGTTCTAGTTTGATTGCACTGTGATCTGAGAGACAGTTTGTTATAATTTCTGTTCTTTTACATTTGCTGAGGAGAGCTTTACTTCCAAGTATGTGGTCAATTTTGAAATAGGTGTGGTGTGGTGCTGAAAAGAATGTATATTCTGTTGATTTGGGGTGGAGAGTTCTGTAGATGTCTATTAGGTCCACTTGGTGCAGAGCTGAGTTCAATTTCTGGGTATCCTTGTTAACTTTCTGTCTCGTTGATCTGTCTAATGTTGACAGTGGGGTGTTAAAGTCTCCCATTATTATTGTGTGGGAGTCTAGGTCTCTTTTAGGTCACTGAGGACTTGCTTTATGAATCTGGGTGCTCCTGTATTGGGTGCATATATATTTAGGATAGTTAGCTCTTCTTGTTGAATTGATCCCTTTACCATTGTGTAATGGCCTTCTTTGTCTCTTTTGATCTTTGTTGGTTTAAAGTCTGTTTTATCAGAGACTAGGATTGCAACCCCTGCCTTTTTTTTGTTTTCCATTTGCTTGGTAGATCTTCCTCCATCCTTTTATTTTGAGCCTATGTGTGTCTCTGCACGTGAGATGGGTTTCCTGAATACAGCACACTGATGGGTCTTGACTCTTCATCCAATTTGCCATTCTGTGTCTTTTAATTGGAGCATTTAGTCCATTTACATTTAAAGTTAATATTGTTATGTGTGAATTTGATCCTGTCATTATGATGTTAGCTGGTTATGTTGCTTGTTAGTTGATGCAGTTTCTTCCTAGTCTTGATGGTCTTTACATTTTGGCATGATTTTGCAGCAGCTGGTACCGGTTGTGCCTTTCCATGTTCAGTGCTTCCTTCAGGAGCTCTTGTAGGGCAGGCCTGGTGGTGACAAAATCTCTCAGCATTTGCTTGTCTGTAAAGTATTTTATTTCTCCTTCACTTATGAAACTTAGTTTGGCTGGATATGAAATTTTGGGTTGAAAATTATTTTCTTTAAGAATGTTGAATATTGGTCCCCACTCTCTTCTGGCTTGTAGAGTTTCTGCCGAGAGGTCAGCTGTTAGTCTGATGGGCTTCCCTTTGTGGGTAACCCGACCTTTCTCTCTGGCTGCCCTTAACATTTTTTCCTTCATTTCAACTTTGGTGAATCTGACAATTATGTGTCTTGGAGTTGCTCTTCTTGAGGAATATATTTGTGGCGTTCTCTGTATTTCCTGAATCTGAATGTTGGCCTGCCTTGCTAGATTGGGGAAGTTCTCCTGGATAATATCCTGCAGAGTGTTTTCCAACTTGGTTCCATTCTCCCCGTCACTTTCAGGTACACCAATCAGACATAGATTTGGTCTTTTCACATAGTCTCATATTTCTTGGAGGCTTTGTTCATTTCTTTTTATTCTTTTTTCTCTAAACTTCCCTTCTCGCTTCATTTCATTCATTTCATCTTCCATCATTGATAACCTTTCTTCCAGTTGATTGCATGGGCTCCTGAGGCTTCTGCATTCTTCACGTAGTTCTTGAGCCTTGGCTTTCAGCTCCATCAGCTCCTTTAAGCACTTCTCTGTATTGGTTATTCTAGTTATACATTTGTCTAAATTTTTTTCAAAGTTTTTAACTTCTTTGCCTTTGGTTTGAATTTCCTCCTGTAGCTCGGAGTAGTTTGATCGTCTGAAACCTTCTTCTCTCAACTCGTCAAAGTCATTCTCCATCCAGCTTTGTTCCATTGCCGGTGAGGAACTACATTCCTTTGGAGGAGAGGCGCTCTGCTTTTTAGAGTTTCCAGTTTTTCTACTCTGTTTTTTCCCCATCTTTGTGGTTTTATTTACTTTTGGTCTTTGATGATGGTGATGTACAGATGGGTTTTTGGTGGATGGCCTTTTTGTTTGTTAGTTTTCCTTCTAACAGACAGGACCCTCAGCTGCAGGTCTGTTGGAGTTTGCTAGAGGTCCACTCCAGACCCTGTTTGCCTGGGTGTCAGCAGCAGTGTCTGCAGAACCGCAGATTTTCGTGATCCGCGAATGCTGCTGTCTGATCGTTTCTCTGGAAGTTTTGTCTCAGAGGAGTACCCGGCCGTGTGAGGTGTCAGTCTGCCCCTACTGGAGGGTGCCTCCCAGTTAGGCTGCTTGGGGGTCAGGGGTCAGGGACCCACTTGAGGAGGCAGTCTGCCCGTTCTCAGATCTCCAGCTGCGTGCTGGGAGAACCACTGCTCTCCTCAAAGCTGTCCGACAGGGACATTTAAGTCTGCAGAGGTTACTGCTGTCTTTTTGTTTGTCTGTGCCCTGCCCCCAGAGGTGGAGCCTACAGAGGCAGGCAGGCCTCCTTGAGTTGTGGTGGGCTCCACCCAGTTTGAGCTTCCAGTCTGCTTTGTTTACCTAAGGGAGCCTGGGCAATGGCAGGCGCCCCTCCCCCATCCATGCTGCTGCCTTGCAGTTTGATCTCAGACTGCTGTCCTAGCAATCAGCGAGACTCCGTGGGTGTAGGACCCTCCGAGCCAGGTGCGGAATATAATCTCCTGGTGTGCCGTTTCCTAAGGCCTTCGGAAAAGCGCAGTATTCGGGTGGGAGTGGCCCGATTTTCTAGGTGCCGTCTGTCACCCCTTTCCTTGACCAGGAAAGGGAACTCCCTGATCTCTTGCGCTTCCCAAGTGAGGCAATGCCTCGCCCTGCTTCGGCTGGCGCACGGTGCGCTGCACCCAGTGTCCTGCGCCCACTGTCTGGCACTCCCTAGTGAGATGAACCCGGTACCTCAGATGGAAATGCAGAAATCACCCGTCTTCTGCGTTGCTCACGCTGGGACCTATAGACTTGAGCTGTTCCTGTTAGGCCATCTTGGCTCCTCCCCCCCCAATACTTGTTTTTTCCTTCTAGATGGAGTCTCGCTCTGTTGCCCAGGCTGGAGTGCAGTGGTGCCATCTTGGCCCACTGCAAGAGCTCCGCCTCCTGGGTTCACGCCATTCTCCTGCCTCAGCCTCCCGAGTAGCTGGGACTACAGCTGCCTGCCACCATGCCTGGCTAATTTTTTTTTTTTTGTATTTTTAGTAGAGACAGGGTTTCACTGTGTTAGCCAGGATTGTCTCGATCTCCTGACCTCGTGATCCGCTCACCTTGGCCTCCCAGAGTGCTGGGATTATGGGCATGAGCCACCGTGCCCGGCCTGGAATTATTAATACTTTTTTGTTTGTCTAGTCTGAAGTCTTGTTTTCGGTGTGTCCCTACTGGGGTGTTTCTGAGGTATTTTAGCATCCCAGGCTCCCAGATGTCAAATGCTAGTAGCTTTCTAGGGCCATGTGACACGAAAACCTCTCCCCACCAGTTTCGAAATATTCCTAGGGGTGAGAGTAGGGCCAAGCATTTCTGTCTCCCACTGAAAACTACTGTGTGGTTAAAAATGTATATCAGTTTTCTTTTTAAGAAAACTTTATAGACTCAAATTTTAACCAACTTAGATATCCCTTTTCCAAATTGATGTGTATTTCAGGTTTCATGGAAATAACACAAATAGCTTACCTTTCATGAAACAGTAAGATAGCCTTTTGAATGTCTTAGAGTAATAGTAACTATAATGCCTCTCCAACATATTACAGTTAAAATGCCATGGCACATCCTGTGAAGTAGCTAAAGTTGCCACATAAAGGTGAATTTAAGTGTCCAAGGTAATTTGGTCTTTAAGCCATGGGACCAGGATCCCACCCAGACCTCATGTGATGGAAAAGGAGCTTCACAGATTGGACAAAACTGGCCTTTACTGGGAGGAGGGAGGAAAGATGAAGGAAAAGCTGGGTTTGGGGAGAGAGAGGAGCATGAGATACTGACAGTGTTGCTCCTCAGGGCTCTGCGGAGGGTCTGTTGTTGCAGCAGTGGGAGCAATTCATCTGGAGGAGAGTGAATCGCTGCTTTGATTCTTACCCACTTGCAAAAACTGTAAAATAGAAATATAATTTCAGCAAATACATTTTAAACAGTTTTTTGAATTTTATCCAGACCTGATAAAATGCTTGACCCATAGAATTTGAATGAAGGCCAGAAGACACTTGAGGCAAAGGGAAGAGAAGGTACAAAGATGAGAAGTGAAACTGTGTGACTTGTTTGGAAACTCCAGTATTTCAGTGTGACCAAAGCATAGGATTTGATAGGGGAGGCTGCAGGAGATGGAATTGGATGGAGGCTCAGGGCTGCCTCAGTGCACAGCTCCATGCACATAGATGACAGTGATTGGGACTCCCTGTCTTTGGCAGTGTGGAGTCTATTCTGCTGCGTCATAGAGGTCTGTTTGGGTTTCACCAAGGGATTTGCATTTTATCCCTTCAGCCAGTGATCTTCAGGGTGGTCCAGTATACAGCCAAATTAGTCAAGGGGAGTCACAGATACTTTAGACTTTGCAGATAATTTACTTTTGCTAAAAAATTAGAACATGCCCTAGAGTAGGAAAATACAATAAAGTAAAAATATTGGTTTTCCTTAATCAGTGTATTCAATGAAGTCCCAATTAAAATGCAAACAGAATTTTTTAAAATTGAAAAGTTTGCCTAAAAATATGAAAATACTCAGGAACATTCTGGAAAAGAAGTGTGATAGAGGAGTATTAGTCCTGATTCTCATTTGCAGTCAAACAATCCATGACATTCCAACACATATGCTTTAAAAAACTTAGTTATTTTACTTGGAGGACTACTGATATGGGAGAAATAACATATAGATAAATGGAACAGAATAGAGTCCAGGAACAGGTCAAGAGGATAGCGGGAAATGTATTGACAACTCCCCTGGGAAAGTGTTATATTTCTGTCATTAAAAAAAAAAAAGAAACACAAATAAAAACAGTTTTATATCTTTTCTTCCTTTTTTGTCTTTCAGAATAAAAACGTTTTGATACCAGTGTTGTCTAGGATATAAGCAAAAGGGTACTTTCATACAATTTTTATGGATATATAAATTGATGGGAACATTGTGAATGGCAATTCTCCACTTGCATCAAAACTTCTAAATGCATGTAATTTACTATAAGGATATATTTTCAGAGTTTGCCAAGATGAACATACATGCATAATACATACACACAATGATATTGCAGTATTATTTGCAATAGGAAAAAAAGCAGGACATACATCAATGAGGAACTAGTTGAATTATGTCACTTCTATGAAACGGAAGGAGATGGGTCTGT
The DNA here is from genome assembly GCF_029289425.2 of Pan paniscus. Classification (NCBI taxonomy): domain Eukaryota; kingdom Metazoa; phylum Chordata; class Mammalia; order Primates; family Hominidae; genus Pan; species Pan paniscus. The sequence goes on along the minus strand of NC_073254.2, from coordinate 118,957,265 downwards.
ATGTGCAGATATAGAAAGATCTATAAGATATATCATTAAATGAGAAAAGCAAGTTGCTGAATGGTGTATATAGTATCATTCTTTTAGTGCAAATTCAAGAACACAATTTCATACACATTTATTTGGAAGAGATCAGAAAAACAATGATTATCTTTGGGGAGAGGGATGGTTAGAACTGAGTGTAGAGAGGAAGAAACTTCTTATTTTAGACCTTTCTTTAATGTTTGGGTTTACTTTTTACTTGAAATTTTTGATTTTTGTTTGTGTAATATTTTACACATCAACAGGTGTATCTGGATGATGAGATTTGTTAAAGAAAAATTATTCAATCATTCTAGGTATAGGGACCACTACAATGGGATTTTGCAGTGTCTGAGAGAGATTGGGTTCAACAGCATGGGCAAGTGGGAATTAATAGCCAAGGAGCAGATTAGAAAGTCAGTAAATTACTAAGAAAATTACTAAGAAACATCAGGAGTAAGGGAGATTCTGGCTACACCCTCTTTAAACTTATTTTAAAGATCATGTTGTTGTTACTCTGCGTTTTGTGATATTTTGGCTTAAAACAGTGAAATTCTGACCTGAAATTAATACTGAGCCTAGATAACAAAATAAATTGAAGAAGAGCATTTAGGTTAATTGCAAAACAAAAAGTTTAGCTAGATAAATACATTAAATTTAAAAAAACCCTCTCTCATCTAAATAAGATTTTTAACATTTAGCAAATATTTAATATCTTTTTCTTTATAATTGTTAGTTCAGAATAGGCTATTTAAGCAGTTCTTTGAAACTAGAAGCCCCCAACTGTTTAGAAAAAATAAACCTTGGACTAGTTCAAGAAGATAATTTTAATTAGAGATAACAATCTCTTGAATTCTGCCTTCTTAATAATTCTTGTATCTGTTTGCTACTCCATCATCACTGCCAGCTGCCTTAAGCAGACCCCTTATTTCCTATTTCCTAGAATTCTGTATTAGCCCCATGGCTGGTTTCTCTTCCTGCCTCCTTGCTCCCAGTAGCACGCCCACAATGATCTTTCTGAAACACAAATGTGAACATGTCACTCTAGTTTAAAACCCCTAGTTTAAAACCCTTCAGGACTCCTCATTGCTTTCAGGATAAATCCAAGCTCCTCTGTGAGGCTTTCATAACACAGTCTTTACCACTAGACTCTCTTTTCACCTGGTTTGCCCCTGACTCTTTGAAGCTGAATGTTCCGGCAAAAACCTATCATCAGAGTGAACAGGCAACCTACAGAATGGGAGAAAATTTTTGCGATCTATCCATCTGACAAAGGACTAATATCCAGAATCTACAAAGAAGTTAAACAAATTTACAAGAAAGAAACAACTCCATCAAAAAGTGGGCAAAGGATATGAACAGACACTGCTCAAAAGAAGACATTTATGCAGCCAACAAACATAAGAAAAAATGTTCATCATCACTGGTCATTAGAGAAATGCAAATCAAAATCACAATGAGATACCATCTCATGCCAGTTAGAATGGTGATCATTAAAAAGTCAGGAAACAACAGATGCTGGAGAGAATGTGGAGAAATAGGAATGTCTTTACATTGTTGGTGGGAGTGTAAATTAGTCAACCATTGTGGAAGACAGTGTGGTGATTCCTCAAGGATCTAGAACTAGAAATACCATTTGACCCAGCAATCCCATTACTGGGTATATACCCCAAGGATTATAAATCATTCTACAATAAGGACATATGCACATGTATGTTTATTGTGGCACTATTCACAGTAGCAAAGACTTGGAACCAACCCAAATATCCATCAGTGATAGACTAGATAAAGGAAATGTGGCACATATGTACCATGGAATACTATGCAGCCATAAAAAAGGATGAGTTCATGTCCTTTGCAGGGACATGGATGAAGCTGGAAACCATCATTCTCAGCAAACTAACACAGGAACAGACAACCAAGCACCGCGTGTTCTCACTCATAAGTGGGAGCTGAACAATGAGAACACCTGGACACAGGCAGGGGAACATCACACACTGGGGCCTGTGGGAGGTTGGTGGGGCTAGGGGAGGGATAACATTAGGAGAAATATCTAATGTAGGTGACGGGTTGATGGGTGCAGCAAAACACCATGGCACTTGTATACCTATGTAACACACCTGCATGTTCTGCACATGTACCCCAGAACTTAAAAGTTTTTTTTTTTTTTTTTAAAAGCTGAGTGTTCCTGGCACAGGTACACTGTACACTTTCACTTTGGAGCTAGGTCTGCTAGGCTTTAGTAGCATTCTGTGTATCTTTTTGTCAAAGCTATTAAAACGTATCATTGTCCTTACCAATCCCCACTGGACTGTAAGCACTCTGAGAATGGGCACTCTTTCTTTTCTGTCGCCAGTGTCTGGCACGTAGTAGCTGTTCAGTAATGCTGAGTATGACAAATTGTATTAGTCAATAGATTACCAAAGTGTATCTTTGCACCTAAGAAAATGAGTAGGCAATGTGAGGTGAGTATACTTTGAACAATCTTGAGATGCACTACAGTCAAATGCATGTATGATTTCTTTTATTTGGATAATTCTGTTGGATGTTTATTTACTATGTGAAAATATTGTTATAAAATGTATGACACTTTTATTCCTTGTTAGATCATGTTATATGTTTCATAGAATGATACTGCTTTTCACTCTTGATGATCTTGGTTTCTCTGTCTTATTTAGCTTATTCAACTGATTCTGAATCATCTTACACTACCAGACCTGTGTAGATTAGCACAGACTTGCAAACTACTGAGCCAGCATTGCTGTGATCCTCTGCAATACATCCACCTCAATCTGCAACCATACTGGGCAAAACTAGGTGACACTTCTCTGGAATTTCTACAGTCTCGCTGCACTCTTGTCCAGTGGCTTAATTTATCTTGGACTGGCAATAGAGGCTTCATCTCTGTTGCAGGATTTAGCAGGTTAGTACAAAGCCTTGATGAAGTTTTTTTTTTTCCCCCCAGCAGCAGGTTATACTTATTATGTAGTGGTTTTCATAATAAAAGTTTGAAATTATGTAACATGTACTTACAAAAATAAAAAGGAAATATATTTTGAGTGTCATGTTTAGAATGCTGCTGCTTATAAAAAAATAAGTGTTTCACTATCCTCTTCAGCTAAATTTTATATGAATATGAAGGGAAACTATACCCTTTACTTCATGTTTTTTAAATCCCAAGTAACTTTCAGCAGAGCTCCTGTTTCTTCTTTTTCATATTTGCAGCACAGATGATTAACACATTTTAAAAACTATTTCCAAATCAAAATCTACCTCTCTAATGTGATTTGTCAGAAATGGAAAACAATTTATTATAGAACATTTTTAATTAAATCTTAATTACATGTGCAATACATCACCCAGATTTAGAAGCTCATTTAAACTAATTATGTTGAAAATGCAGTTGCATGCTAAATAGACGACCACACTTGCAGACCTGCCCAGGTGTTTCCGCTCCTTTCTATTTAAGCATTTAGTTTCCTTACTATTAAATGTCACTTGTTAAGCATTTGAAAGCTTGCACAAGTGCATATTCATTTAGTAATGCCATAGTAATTTTTCTTAGGATAGAAACAGGTGTTTTTCTCCTAACCTTGGTCATGGTTTTTCTCATTGTATGTTACATATAATCCCAGCATTTTCCTGAAGTTAAATAATGAAGAAATAGAAACTTTAGAGAAATTTTCTGTTATTTTTAATTAATGAATACTCTTGTATTCTATTTTTAAAAAATAAAAAGTGAACTGTAGCAGTCCCTACACATATCCCCAGTGTACATTCTAGAACAGTGGTTTATGAATTAGAAATTCGTATGTGGAGCCTTGTTTCCTCAACTTAGATTATAAAAATAAAGATGCAGTTCCAGAAATAAAGATTTGATATTGTTAGATTTAAATGAAGTAATGATGTTTGAAATAGTAACAATGTGTTCCAAATACTGAGCTTGATAGTTTATGCATCAAAGTGAAAAATAAACCAAGTAGTAATGGCTAGTAGCACATGTTGAAACCATGGATGCACTGAGTTTCTTTTCTGCCAGAAATTGAACCAGGAGAAGGGGTTCATTGCTAGATATTTGGCAGCTGTCCAGTGAAACACAGTTTAGTCCTTTCTACTTCCCTTTGCCCCAAACACACATATTTCAAATTCTTTTCTCTGCTAATAGGACCAAGAAAGAACTGAAGCTAATGAAGTCTGTGAATATTTAGAGTATACATTATCATAAACCAAAACTAACTGAATATGAAAACAGAACAAGTGGTGTCAGTAAGCATTATTTTACATTATGTAGACCATTAGGGTATTTTAATTACCCTCATAGCTCTTTCCCAATGTTTTCCATTATTAAGAATTTATTAAACGTTTGTTTTCACCCTTTGTGTGCAAGGCATTGTAGTGGGTGTTGATCATATACAGAGACATGAGATATATAATATAGTTCCTGTCTTCAGGCTACAGAGAAGATAAAGATATTAAGATAAACATATGTATAACTAACCTGCACAATGTGCACATGTACCCTAAAACTTAAAGTATAATAAAAAAAAAAAAAAATGAAAAAAAAATAAATAAAAAAAAAATAAAAATAAAAATAAAAAATAAGATAAACATATAAACATATCCCTTATTTTTATAAACAGAGTAACAGGGTAGTAACTAATGTGTAGACATTAAAGAAAATATTAGTCGTGAATGGCTGAAGTCCAGCTGTACTGGCAAAGTGCTGCATATGACTGTGATAATAACGAGTAAAATATAAAGCTAATATTAATCAATTTTAAAAACTTTATGCAGCTTCTGGCGCTTGAGAAGAAACATCACTTATAAGAAGAAAACTTAGCCATACCAGTAATGGATAAAGATCTTTTGCAAAGTTAGAGTTTCTATCTACTTTCTAACCCACAATTTATCTTCCATTTTCAATTCACCCAGGGTAGTTGCTGTAGAGCAGTTTGAATAATCAGAAAAAGCCATATATAAATTTAAGTTCTCATATTTTACTGTAGTATTTCAGCCAGTAAAATCATAAGTCTTGATGGCATTCCTTTAAGTGTAGTCACTATTCCCATTAAGAAAAGAAAAAGTTGAGGTAAGAGGGAGAGAGAACCTTTTCTTGTGCGGGGCATATTGGAGTTTTGCCTACTGATTACTGTTGGCCCCCATGACTTGACTGCTGAATTGATAGTTATTATGGCTTGTAGGCAGCATTCCCAGAATAAACAATAAATATGCATGGCTTGATTATTAATGAATAATCTTTGAATAAGTATGGTCTATTTATGCTCATTACTATGAAGAAGACTTATTTGTAATACTTTAAAGAAGAAAAGCACATTTAAAAACTAGAGACCAATGTTGATGAGCTGCTTTTTGAACAAATCTTTGGGAAAAAGTTGGATGCAGTTTATTTTTGTTGCTTAAAAGCCTTATCTCACAAGTTAGAACTGTTTAACTAGATTTTAAATAACTTTTTAAGAATTTTTATTATTCAGAATAGTGGAGAAATAGGTTACATTGGAATAAAGAGAACTTAAAACTTTTAATCAGTTATTAAAATCCTATTCTAGCTACAGATTTGTGATTTATTACTTTGAGTACTGTTCATGCATATCATTACTCATTAAAATCACATCTATTATAATTCCACTTTTCTAGTATGGTTCCCTGAAGTCTTAGATGTTCCTTTCCCTGCCTGCCTGTTTGTGCTTTAGAACTTAATTGTATCATTCTGTTCAAAAAGCCTTAGGTTCATTTTTTCCCTACCATTTTTCTTCAAATATTTGCTGAATGGCCTTGATCTCCCCCTCAGTTATGTGTAGGTTTTTACTCTAAACTCCTCTTACTTGTTCTCGGTAGTTTATATTCATTCCTTTAGGAAACATTCTTGGATGCGTTCTAGATTCGAGAACTTTATTAGGTATTTTGACATAGAGCTAAAGTTTTATGGTATAAAGAGCTTATTTCCCACTAATATATTTATTCAGTTGCCTGCCTATATTTTATACAGTTGTGTCTTAGATTGTCAACTCTAGAAAGTAGAGACCATTTTAAGATGGTCTTTTCCCTTCTTTCTATCATTGTTGGATAGTACCCATATACAGTTAAGCAGGAAGTTTTGTTTTTAATGGCTTTATTTTGGATCAGCTATATTAAATAATGTTCCAAGTTATTTGGGATTAAAATTATCTTGAATATATTGTTTTAGAAAACTCGGTGAGGGTCAGCTAAAAAAACATGAGATTAGGAATTTAGAAGTCATAGATATTTATATCTAATTCTCCTCTTTTATACTTCAGGCAATTTCTGAGGACTATTACCTTTTATTTTGTGATAAGTAAACTCAAGTCATTCATGTGATCTTAATTATTTTAGGGTGCAAGTTACCATTTAGTAAATTGCTTCTTATGTACTTGTATTATTTTGGACAAATTAATCACCTCATAATGATAAGCAATTTACTTTTCTCTCCAGAGATTCCTTTTCTCATAGCAGGAGACTTAGTCTGGGATTGTTTATCTGAACTTAGGTCCTCTCATAAAACCTTCAGTATAAAAAAATACTTTGTGAGCATTCACAATGTAGAATGAATTGACTGCAGGAAGTAAACAAGCTGAGTTCTCCTTTCAAATGATCAGTGGCACAGTTGAGATGAAAAAATACATATATGTAATTATGCATTAAAGTAAAACCTGCATGAGAAGCATTAAGGAAAGAAGTAAGAGCTGTGTTCAGCTAATTGAGTCTGCTACTGTCTCTGCCCTCTTGGGATGTAGATATGAAAAGGTAGGTAGTATACATTTTGAAAATTTAAGTAGAGATAATATGAGGATATTAAATAATCTGCTCAGAGTAAAAATATGCAATATGGGATTCTTGAGAGAAAGAAAGTCAGAAAGGTAGTATAGGTATAGACTTTATCTTATTTTGCTTTCAAATTCCATCATTCATTAAATCAAGTTGGGAAGTTTCCTATTGTCTCCTAACAGTTTGCTTTCTGGTATAAAGCCAGAGTCTTTATAGTGACACACACTACGTCAACTGTCCCTCATCTCTGATCTACTCATCTCGCCATCATTTTGCGCCTCCTGCATCCCCCGTCTCACTGTTCTTCACTCTGCTTGTTATCCTGCCCTGGACTGCCCTTCCCTTTGCCTAGAATGCTCTTCCTCCAGATACCTGCTTTGCTCACCCTCTCGCTTCCTTCAGGGTTTTACTCACCACATCTCTGAAGCTTCTCTGACTACTCTGTCCATCCTTGACACTTTCTATTGCCCTTCCCTGCTTTTATTTCCTCCTGGGCACTTTTCACAAATTTGCGACTTACTTTACTCATTTGGTTATCATCTCCTTCTCTCTTCAAAACATTAGTAAGCTTCATGAGAGCAGGGATTTTGTTTTGTCCACTGCTGTCTCCCCAGTGCCTAGACTATTGCCTGGATGATAGTAGAAGCTCAGGCATATTTGTTGAATGAATGAATGAATGTGCTTCATGTGGACTGCAGTTTAGCTAATACAGCTAGCAAAGGAAGCAGCAGTGAGAGGGGTTGGAGGAGATCCAAGAGAGGGAGTTATGTGAGGAGTGTCAGAGTTTTAAGGAAGGAGTGTGCAGTTGTATGAAATGTCACAAATCAAATAATACAAGTTTGAATTTAGAATAAACGGGTGTTCAGGTGTAAATAAGATGTGCAGGCTACTGGGTTATTTACAATATTTAAATTTGCAGCAACTGAATTTTTTTATTGTTTAAATGTGATTTGGCCAAGATTTAACTTATACTTAATGTTTATGGGGTGCTTTGACCTTTAAAAACTGCATTTGCGTAGTATTTCAGCTTCAATCCCACGAGGCAGTGTGGTGAATGTTGTTACATACTTCAAGTCTGCGTTTATAGCTGAGGAAATGCTAAGACTTGAGTAGATGCCTTTTCCAAGGTCTCTGCTAGGAACTAGTCAAACAATGCAAAAAACTCCATCTTTTAACCAGTGTTACTTTCTTTTATTTACACAACTAATCTGATTTAGTCAATTTTACTTTGTATGTGTATTTGTAAGCTCATTAAATCATTTAGGAATAAAGATGTGGCATAAATTGACTAACAGTATATTACTGATGTGACACTGGTGGGAAGATTTATGTCAAGAGACCTGGACAGGCATAATTGGTACACTGTTAAGAGGGTTCAGTTTGCTTAGTTGATAAAGTTTCATGGATTCAAATACTCCTAGATTCATGTTTACTTTTAGATTGTTTTCAGGGGATGATCATAGACAGGACTATTTTTCCCCCAACTATAACCTAACTGACATAAATATTGTGGTAACTACTCTGATAAAGCATTTTGTGACCTTCATCTTGGTTTATTTCTATATATTTTATGTAAAGCTGCAATTGAATATTTTCAATATCAAGCAATCTAGCTGCTAAATAGTAACAGCTGCAAGTACCATAACAGTGCTGTAGTTAAACCCACATAGACATTTTCTGAGCTGAGAGGAGCCTAGTTTGATTTGTTTTGAGGTTATTTAAATAAGTTGTCACTTTCGTGTGCAGTGTTCAAAATATATTATCCAGTACTTGATGGATACTGTTGAGGGGGAAATATCTCCCAAGAGTTTAGAGTTTTGTTATGTTTTGCTGTGTTTTTTTTTTGTTTTTGTTTTTTGGCTTTACCAACTCAGATGTGAATTATAGGTAAGTGGGAAAAATATATCTTCTACTTTCTTAATTTTCCACTTAGCATTAGCTGACTTTTTATATGATGTGAATTCATTTTGTTCTCTCAAGTTGATTTTTTTAGCCTAACCATTCATATTTCAGTATGCAGTGAATAAGAATTTAAGCAAAACAAATTTTACATTTTCCCTAATAGAAATCTATTCTTTCAAATGTATCTACTTAGAGTTGCTAAAATTCCAAAATTCTTGCAAAAATATCTTTTAGTTTTATAAAATTCACATGGAATGTTGTTTTGGCAGGTTTCTGAAGGTTTGTGGATCTGAATTAGTACGCCTTGAATTGTCTTGCAGCCACTTTCTTAATGAAACTTGCTTAGAAGTTATTTCTGAGATGTGTCCAAATCTACAGGCCTTAAATCTCTCCTCCTGTGATAAGCTACCACCTCAAGCTTTCAACCACATTGCCAAGTTATGCAGCCTTAAACGACTTGTTCTCTATCGAACAAAAGTAGAGGTGAGAGTAATTCATAATTTTCATCATTGCTATTATGGTAGCCAACTGAAGATTTGGTTTTCTGTAATTGCTCATAATAATGTGTTTTTTTATTTTTAAATCAAGTTTATGATGCCTTCTGACTATTCTGAAATCAATAGAGCTGATTCAGTCATTGTGAAGTTATTTCAAACCTAATATGCTTTTAAATTATAAGGAAATGTTCTTCTCTATGCTCTTAAAATTTTTGTGATGCTATTTATGTCCCCAGGAAAAAAAATAAGCAGTTGGTTGAGGTAAGCCAAAATGCTGGCAGGGAATGAATTAGAGAAAGATAGGAGGATAGTATGTAAGAGGACATTTGCTTGCAGTGGGAGGAAGCAAAGTGGTATTTATCCTGGACCAGACTTGGGGGTTAAAATTTGTAATACCATAGTTAATGAGTCTCATTAAAAAAGGAATCATGTCATATATATTAGTCTACTTGCTTTTTCACATAATATCTCTAGGACATGTTTCCAGGGTCAGTGCATATATTATCTAACTCTTTTACTGTAATAGTGTATGTTATACCATAATCTATTTAACATTCTCCAAATGATCAACATTTAGTTTTTCCAGTTGTTTTCCTTTTACAAACTACCTAGCACTAACATTCTTCTGTGCATAGCTTTTTTTTTTCTTTTTTGAGACAGAGTCTCACTCTGTCGCCCAGGCTGGAGTGCAATGGCATGGTCTCGGCTCACTGAAACCTCCGCCTGGCCAGTTCAAGCGATTCTCCTGCCTCAGCCTCCTGAGTATCTGGGATTACAGGCGCGTGCCACCATGCCCAGCTAATTTTTGTATTTTTAGTAGAGACGGGGTTTCACCATGAGCCTGTGCATGGTTTTACACATACTTATTATTACTGCTGTTGGATAGAGTCCTAGAGGTGGTATTGCTAGGTTAAAGAGTATGTACCTGGGCCCCTGTAGTACATACTGTTTGTCATATGCTTTTTCCGTCTGCTGCATGCATATTGGCCTTCTTTCTATTCCTTGAATGTTCTGACCCGGTCCCAGCTCAGGGCTTTTGTTTTTTTGCCTGTCTGGAATGTTTGTCTAGCTCATTATGGCTGCCCTTTTTTCAGCTCAGTGTTCAACTTGCATATTTTTTTAGAGATGGCTTCCTGGACACTGTAGCACCCCTTCTAGTTTGTTTCCTTCATATCATCAAGTTTTATTTCCTTTTTAACATCCTTGTCACTCTCTGAAATGATACTTGTTTTCTTGCTTATTTTCTGTCTTCTCACATTAGGATATAATGGTAGAAGCCTTGTTGGTCTTTTTCATTGCCATATTTCCAGAATCTAGAATAGTACTTGGTAAAGATTGGCCATTCAGTAAATATTTGTTAAGTAAATGAATAAAGATAACCAAATTACTTTTCCAAAATGATATACCAGTGACTTGGGAGACTGGGAATGATTTGGTTCCCAAGAGAGCAGGTGGTTGTAAAGCAAGGATGCCCTTTGTGTTTGGCCTCTTTGCACTGTCTGCCTCCCCTTTGATCTTCTGCCATGTTAAGACACAGCAGGAAAGCCCTTACCAGAAGCCGAGCAGATGACAGTGCCATGCCCCTTGAAATTCCCAGCCTCCATACCTGTGAGCTAAATAAACTCTTTTTCTTTATCAGCTACCCACCCTCAGGTATTTTGTTATAGCAACACCGAATGAATTAAGATGGCATTATTCTCAATTTTGGGCAAAATATTTAGCTAGACTTCAACAGGTGACCTGGCAGGGTGGAGAGAAGACTTTGATTCTAGTTCTAGCCCTGCCAGCAATAAGCTTGGTAATCTAGGTGAAGACATTGTCTCAGATTTCCAGATTTTTTATTTGTAAAATGAAATAATTATTGTCCCTGAATGCCAGATGATATTAGCCTGTGTTTTCATTGGTCTGTGGTGAAATGACTCCCCATTTGTGTGGGTATAAAATTGCTAGCTATCTTTTCTTGGGTAGGACTGTTCATTCTGAAATTATGCCATACCTGCTTTTTACTGGCACATTTACTATTTTATGGGCCTAAGTACTATAAACGAAATCCTCTGAGCAAGGAGGATTTAAATGCCTCATTTAAAATTTTCTGATTGTTTAATAAGAAATATAGCATGCATAATTATTAAATGTAGTTATTAAATGAGCCTTTGAGAAGAAAAATAGGGTAAAAACCAAAAAAATATTAACTTGCTAGGCATCTTATATCTATTGTGGCTTGTGAAAATATATCCCATGAGATGTTTTTGAAATGTTGTATAGTAATGTGATCTAAGTGTCAGAGAATTATTAGTCTACAGTTTTCTTAAATTTGTTTCAGACTGATAGATATGACCAAATTTTTTAAGTGTGATTTATGAGGATTAAGAAGATTTCATATCTGAAGAGTAGAAATTTATACATACGTACCTAGGTCTAGATAGCATAAGCTCTGGTTTCCCTCAGTTACTTAAATACAGATGTAAAATCATTGTATGAATATATTAAATAAAATTTAGGTTGTACCCTCTGTTACTTCCTATTAAATTTTTTTTATTGGCTCATCTGGTAAAATATAAACACTACACAATTTTTCTGACATTGAATATGTAGAAAAAAATTATAAAACTGAGTTTTCAGTGATCTATGGTTGACTTAAAATTAAAGATGCTGTTATTTTAGTGATATAAATGGCAAATGTGAAATTTAGAAAAATCTTACCCAGGCAGTGTTTACTTTTAATGCCTCCGAACTCATTGCTTTCTACCTATACTTCACTCTCTTATTGTCTCCTCATTCTTGGGATCTGTATCAGAGTCCCACATGGGCACTAAGTAAATTAGAAAAAGGAGAGTTGGCAAAATAATCAGCTGATTTCTTTAAAAACAGAAGCTACAGCACTAGTATTCATGGCAATCTGTAAACACCTCCATTGTCACTTAAGCAAAGCGTTATGTCACCTCCTTCTTCCTTTGATACACACACTCCTTTTACCTTGCACCTAATGATGGTGTATGAGAGCAAACAGAGAATGAGAAGACAAGGTGTAGGAGACTGGTCTCTCTTTAAATGTTCCACAAAATCACTGGCAGTATATTCTCATTCTAGACTCTGTTTTGAAGAAGGAGCAGTAATTGATTTCAAATGCCTCTGCTTGCTCTAAGGACATACGTGAAAAGAAAAAGAAGATAATAATTTCAGTTTTCTTGGAGAGGTTATTTTGTTTTAAAAGGGCTACAAATTATCTGGTACCGCTTTAACCCTGTTTTCCTGAACCCTACAAAATTCTAAAATAAGCAAAAATTAGTATTAAAAATATGGATTGTATTATAGCATATTAACCTCACAGAGACCAGTTTATGATACAATACTGTTACATTTTATGTGCCTTTACATAATTTGCATTAATAAATATAGTATATTTATGCCATTTTGCAAGACTTAGACAAGTCCGTATGCATAGTGCATAAAGCTTTTGAGGATTTTGAAGACCTGGATTTTTAGTCCCAAAGTTTGGGAAAAAGCTACTGAATATATTCTGTTGGCTGTCCTAGATATTTTGCATTATTATTTCTTTACACCAGTCTGAATAGGGTTGGTGGTACTCTCATCTTTACACATAATTAAATTAAGGTCTCAAAAGATTAATAAATTGCCTGCTGGCACAAGCAATAGAGTCAGGATTTGAACTCAGGTCTTGTGGCCTTGGTGTTGTAGTTAAAATTATAACATATATAAAAGCATAGAATAGTAGTTATTCTGATAGCTTGGCTATTTACCTAAAACAAGGATTTTCTTTACTACTTACTATTTCTAATTTGTAGTTGGTAAGGAGATACAACATAGTAACTAACATATACAACATTATAATCCATGATAAAATACAAACTATTATGTTTATGTTTTATAAATATCTTCTGCAGGAAAATGGATTTTTTGTCTTTTTACTATGAACAAGCTTAGTTTGAAGTCTTAGTTGTTCTGAATTTATAAATCACAATTTGTTATTCAAATTACATTTAGAAACATTTAAGTGAAAGTTTGTAGAATCAATACATAATTAACTGCTTTAAGTAAGTAGTTTATATAGGCCTACTCTCAATTTTATACTGTAATGGAGAGCAGCATTGAGACAGATAATCCTCAAAATAATTTTGACATGTAAAATGATGTGTTGTTGATAGCTAGGTGATGTATTCTTAAGTCGTTAGCCATAGCCAGGCATGCAGCAGGCCTGATGACTCAGTAAGAATGAGACCTCAGGAGAATAGAACTGTGGCAGGGTCAGAATTGTCTTATATGCTGATGTGGTCCCTCCCTGCATCAGTGGTTGTTCAGAATTTTTAGCCTTATAATAAGATAGTAAAATATAGTTCAACTTGGTTTCTTAATTTATTTCATGAGATCTTTTTCTTTCTTTAGATGTGTTTAGGATTACAATGAAAAATGACTTCATCAGAGAAATAACAAATGTCTTATAAATTTAGCAAAGAAAATTCACTAAGTAAGCTATGTGCAGAGTCAGTGGCATATATTTGTTGAATTTCATTAGACGCAGAGCATTAAATACATGCCTAGTAAAGAACAACATACTATTACATCAATAAAAGACAGAGTGGACGGGTATACAGTAAGCCCAAATATATGCTCGCATTGTCACAGGCTTGTCCTTAGTTGGAGGGTGATCTGTGTTGGGAAACCTTTTTAGAAGAAATTACTCTTGAGCTGAGATTTATGCCCTGTCGTGAAATGGGTTGGTAAATAGGGTAATTTTTTTTCCTCCTGAATTTGGTGGATCTTTTAGAGTTGAATAGACAGCACTTTCTGCAACAGATGGGAATTTAGACAGGAAGGACACTTTAGTTGTGCTTAGTTTCTTCTACCATCCGTGGCATGGAAATAATTAGGTATTATAATGATTTAAAGGACTTAAGTTCAGTCTTTTTGGTTCTTTTCTTTTCATAAGATTCTTATTATGTACGATAAAGCATTGATTGCAAGTACTTCTTTAACCATACATGATGATGTATTTTCGTGAAAGTAGAGCTGTAAAAATCTAGCCCATTCAGCTGGGCTCAGGGGCTCATGCCTGTAATCCCAGCACTTTGGGAGGCTGAGGCAGAAGGATCACTTGAGATCAGGAGTTCAAGATCAGCCTAAGCAACATAGCAAGACCCCATCTCTACAGAAAATTTAAAAAATTAGCTGGACATGCCCCTGTAGTCCCACTCAGGAGACTGAGGTGGGAGGATCACTTGAGCCCACGAGGTCGAGGCTACAGTGAGCTGTGATTGTGCCACTGCACTCCAGCCTGAGTGACAGAGCAAGACCCTGTCTCAAAAATAAAATAAATCGGACACATTAAATTGATTTTTAAATACTTGAAAATACTTTTATTTTGAAATAATTTCCGACTTACAGAGAAATTGAAAAAAAAATGATTTCTTATGTATTTTCACCCAGGTTCCCCTACTATATGCATAATTGTTTTAGTGAACCATTTGAATATAAGTTGAAAACATAATAACCCTTTACCCCTGGGGCATTATAAGTGAAAGACATAATTTGCCCCTAAAAGGGCATATATCTGTAATGTACTTTCAAATACTTGTGTTATGGGCTGAATTGTATCTCCCTGAAATTCGTACATTGAAGTCCTACCCCCCAGTACCTAAGAATGTGACTGTATTTGAGACAGGGTTTTTAAAGAGGTAATTAAGGTTAAATGAGGTCATTAGGGTGGAGCCTAATCCAATATGACTGGTGTCCTTAAGGAAGAGGAGATTAGGGGACACACACACAAGGAAGACCATGTGAAGACAATGGAAGAAGATGACCCGCTACAAGCCAGTAAGAGAAGTCTTAGAGGAAACCAACTCTGTTGACACCTAGATCTCAGATTTCTAGCCTCCAGAATTGTAAGCAAGTAAATTTCTGATGGTTAAACTACCTAGTCTATGATACTTTGTTATAGCAGCCCTAGAAAACTAATACACCTTGTATAGGATAGCATAAGAAAAGTTTTTTAACATAGTGCATGAGAGTGTCTTTAAGATAAGTCCCACGCGTACTAAAACAATCTGGACTAGTTTTAGAAGTTTGAAGGTGTTTACCTTTTCTCTGTTTGGGGGAAAAAAAAATCTGGAGTCAGGGGTGAAAGTGGGGCATGATAGGTAGCTCAGTAAGAATGTTATTCTGTTGCTTAGCAGCAGACTGGAAAACCAGGAGTGTTTTTTAAAAGTTGGAGTTATAAATGGAACACCTGCATCCAGTTTTGATTGCCTCACTTCAAGAATGATAGAGCATAAATTGAAAGAATCTGAAGAAGTGAAAAAACTGATTATAGGTATTGTGGGGGACTAGTATATGACAGTAATCCATAAGTATGGTTCAGCATCTGTTTACTTGGCCTACTCAGCTGTGTCGACAGTTTCAAGGACCCCTCTGCTTTTATCTTCATGAACTAGAAGACAACAAAAGAAGTTGATCTTTACTTCTGTAGGATATTAACACTCTCCTATTTTTTTCTTTCTGTGCCAGTTTATTTGGCAGAACATATATATAAGTAAAATTGCACACCAGCCTGACTGTTAATGAAAGCAGCTGGGCTTTCTACAAAAGGTATATTAACTGTCTTTTGAAAGAGTGTGATTTAATTTAGTGCTACGAATTTGTTTTCTGACATGCGTATATGGTGGTCTCCTTACCGCATTCTTATTTGATTTAAACAATACATTATTGTATTTTGGTAAGTAGAGCAGGGATGAGCTTTCTTTTAAAAGAGCCATTGCAACTAACAAAGTCAGACTATAAGACCAAACTGATTGGCAAATGAAGAGGGTGGCTTCTCACTTACAGAGCCAGTGCTGGTAACTAAGACGAGGGTGAGAAATTAAAATAGAAAGAACCGGCTTTGGTCACCTAAATTAACTAATGCAGGATGTTGTTAGTTGTCATCTAAAATGCAGTCTATTTAAAATAGAAATGTTAATATAGCTAGATAATATGTAAAACAGAAAGATATTAGTAATTACTTTGTTCTTAAACACAATCAAGAATCAGTAGTTTTAATAGCTGATAATAAGTTTAATTATCACAGATAAAACTAACAAACTTTCTTAGAGTCCTTGGTATGTGTCTCTAGGCTATATTTCTGTATCCTGATTGGCCTTGTAGAACTTTCAATGGGAATAGGTGACTTGGTGGGGTGAGTATGTGTGCCCTGAATGAATGGACTGTAGTCCAGTTACAGTCAAGAAGCCTAACTTGTGAGTGCAGAGGTGGGGAAGATCATCTTTTAATGGGGGCAGACTCCTTATCAAACACAACCATGACAGTGACCAATAAGCCAGGTGTAAGAAATCTACCTGGAAAGGACACCATTCATTAGAGATGGCTGATTAACCCATCCTCTCACAGTTGGCATGTCCTGAGGAAAGCCAAATTAAAGTTATAGGACTGTAATATGTAAACTGCCATGTCTTTAAATTTTTTTTTTTTTTTTTTTTTGGTAGAGATAGGGTCTCACTGTGTTTCTCAGGCTGGTCTCAACCTCCTGGGCTCAAGTGATCCTCCTGCCTCAGCCTTCAAGTGCTTGGATTATATGCATGAGCCACCACATCCAGCCCCATGTCTTTTTGACTGCAAATCTCTGCATCCATTGTAGGTTGTTATGCAAATTGATCAGTCGAGTATCTGTGAGGAAAGATGTATTCGACTATATTATTGTAGGAAAGATCCAATACAGTGATAAAAATAGGCTTCAAAATGAGACTGCAGGGCAAGGCAAAGGTGTGTGAACATTTAGTCTTAGATTTTGTTTCATCACACACAAGGATTTTAAGAATTTGACAAATTATCTGAACCTTAAACTGAAACTTGTATGTTAGAGCTAAAATTCTGAGTCTGTGGTCTAGGGTAGCTATTAAACATCTACAGTTAGGTTTAGAGAACTTTCTTCTTTTTCCTCAAAGGCAGTGTAAGGAACTTTATTAATTTTTGCAATTTATGATATTTAGCCTTTTCTTTTTAGAGATCTGTCAGAATTCTAACTCCCCACCACAATGTTGATCTTAAAGTTGTGAAAGACAATATTATTTTCAAGGTGATTATGTATCAGTATATAATCTATACCGTATTGTGTATTTGAACTGTATAAAAGAATAACTTCTAGTAGATGGTTCATAGCAAATCTGGACAAAGTAATTGAATTTAAATATTCTAAAATGGTGATTATTTCTACATATGTTTAGTTTCAAGTACTTTAAATAGGTCTTAAAATACTTCAACTTTTTTTTGGTTGTTTTTTTTGTTTTTGAGATGGAGTCTCGCTGTGATGCCCAGGCTGTAGTGCAGTGGAGCGATCTTGGCTCCCTGCAACCTCCGCCTCCCTAGTTCAAGCAATTCTCCTGCTGCAGCCTCCCGAGTAGCTGGGACTACAGGCGTGTGCCACCATGCCCGGCTGATTTTTATACTTTTAGTAGAGATAGGGTTTCACCATATTTGCCAGGCTGGTCTTGAACTCCTGACCTCAAGTGATCTGCCGGCCTCAGCCTCCCAAAGTGCTGGGATTACAGGCATGAATCACTGCACATGGCTTTCAACTTTTATTCTATATTCTTCTTCACCAAGTTTATTGAAATTGGAAGAGTGGAGCCCAAAAAAATTTAATTAGAGAAAGATTTACACTTATACATGTATTTTACACTCCAGTAATTGAGTGGTTGTGTTCTTAGGATTTCTTTGGAGACATTTGTTATGCAAATTTATGAATTTTCATTTAGTGAATATACTTTTATAAAATTTCACCACCTTACTCTGAGATAGTGCTCTGATGTGTTTGAAATGTAGTATAATCAATGAAAGTACATTTGTTTCTGATCACGTTATATAACTAGTCTATATTTTAGCTAGTCTTTGTCTGTAATATGTACACTTGTTACCTGTCCCTTATTAATATGCTTTCTAGGAATCATGTTTTAGAATGGAGAATACTAATTTGGAATCCTACTGTCCTATATTGAGTGTTATAATTAAGGGTTACATTCTTTATTAAAGATAACCAACAATTCTTAACACTGAGCAAAAAAAGTCATAAACTAGTTGTAACAGCTAAAAACTTACATTAATGTAAAATAGCAAACATATTACTGCATACACTGATTATACAAGGGCTCAGTATATTATAAAATGTACAGGTATGCATAAATATAATTCTAAGCTATAAATCTGGACTATCTAAAAGTTATATTTGAGTATAATAAATATTGGTTATTTTTATTAAGTAGTTTTGCTTAGCACTTTAGAAGCCTGGAGGGTGGGAAGTTATAAAGTTTATGGGTAACGTTTCTTAAAAAGCTGTCAATGAAAATTTGAATTCATGCCTTTTATCTATTAATAAATTTCTTCTTAACAAGTAAAGGCATTAATAATAATTCTTTATAACTGAATGGCACTTCATATCTGCATACACCATACTTCCACATCTGTTATCCATCATTTCACTAACTAAAACTGTTTTTGAAACTGAAATCATTGTTTTTTTTTTTTTTTTTGAGACAGGGTGTCACTCTGTCACCCAGGCTAGAGCAGTGGTGTGATCTCAGCTCACTGCAACCTCTGCCTGCCAGGTTCAAGTGATCCTTCTAGCTCAGCCTCCAAAGTATCTGGGACTATAGGCACGCACCACCGTGCCAGGCTAATTTTTGTATTTTTTGTAGAGATGGGGTTTTGCCATGTTCCCAGGCTGGTCTCAAACTCCTGAGCTCAAGTGATCTGCCCACCTCAGCCTCCCAAAGTGCAGTGAAATCATTTTCTTAGCAGTAGTCATTGTAGTCATTGTAGTAGTCTGAGTATTTGGAGGCTTCACTAAAGGACACTAGGGGGAATAAACTTGCTAAACAAACAAGAAGGCAGTTGTGAAAGTAGGGGGAAACAGTCTTCCTCCTGTTATAATCATTGGAGTATGGTGTTTATGGACTAATTCCTTTACAGTCCTTTCCTGAGTTGTATAGGAAGGTCCGGAACCCTGATGCTATAAGCATGCTTTACAGTTGTTTTTGCCTAATTGCATTAATAAAAACTGTTCACGTTGAACTTGTCTCTTGCCTTTCTCTCCAGTTATAACTTGTTATAATATTTTGCTGTTTACTTCTTTACCTTTGGCATTTCACAATGGCTGAGTGTCATGTGACCGACTTGAATATTTAATTATGTGTTTACTCTTCCAATTTGGTCCCAGGTTAAGAAGCGTATGCTTCTTATGTGTGGGGAGTTGTTGAATTTATTACTTGAAGTTATTCATTGGGTTTTGAAGCTGCTGAACAGGGTTAATAGGTAGATTTTAGGTGGAATGTAAATAAATCATTGTTTATGAACATGTATTCTACTGCTAGATGACAGCATGCACCTAGAGTATGTTTTGGTAATTCTGTAGAAGAAATTATCATGGACCCAGTCACTCCTTAGTGAATGCCTTGCCATAGTTGTTTAAGTAAGGTTGCCCTTTGTTTGAAAATTACAAACTCATTTGAAAATGAATCTGCTGCCTTGCACTATTAAAGCTGCTATTTTAATTATATTTTAGTTTTGTAGAACTACTCTTGTACTTCTATTGAATGAGTTTTTGAGACCTAACCAGCAGAATGTGTAGACTTGGGGACCTGAAAGATACTTTATGTCTTAAATAAGAGGTTCATAGAATTTTTCACTTTTCATTTCTGAGTAAATAAAATACTGTGCCATTTTCACAGTACACCTAATAATATAGCTTTGATCCATCCATTTGTGTGTTCTAGATATGTAGCAGTGCTGCATATACTCATTATAGTAGAATTGTTTTGTTCTCCTAAGTAGAGATTGGCAAACTTTTTCTGTGAAGGGCTAGGTAGTAAATACTTTAGGCCTTGCAGGCCCTATGGGCTCTATCACAGCTACTCAATCCTGCTGTTGTAGTGTGAAAACAGTCACAGACAATACATTAATGAGTGGGTATGTCTGTGTTCCAGTAAAACTTTATTTACAAAAACAGGCAGTAGGCTGGATTTGGCCTGTGGACAGTAGTTTGCCAACTCCTGCTCCAAACTATTGAGTTGGTGGTCTCTACAAAATCAGGTCCTTCTGTATCTGGAAATGAAGAGTTAATTTCTCTGTAGTTTATTCTCTTTGCTTTGACATCAGTAACAACATTTTAATTCTGAATACTAATAGCATGGAGAAAGAATATTTTAAAGATATTTTAGGAGGAAACGGGTTAACTGGATTTAAAGACATTGTAAACTGATTCCATAGGCATGTTCTCTAAACCTGGGTACTCCCAGAGTCTCTGGCTTTTGCTGATGAGCTTTGCTGGAGAAAGCCATGAAACTGTGTTAATTTGTGCTTACTCACCTCAGTGCTACCTGTCAGCCCTTTGATTTATTTCTATTTGACCTCTTGTTAATTCCTCACAGTATCTCTTCCAAGGTCATCATTGTTCTTTCCATTACCATCACTTCCATCTCGCAATATCTTGGTCTCAGCATTTGATCTCACGTCTCTTATTCAGCAAAGATCAGTTATATCATTCAACATAAATCTCTTTTGTTCTATGTTAATTCCTTTTCAAGCTGAGGATTTTAAAAATGATAGTTCTAATATTAAATGATTTTTTAATTCCCAGTTTAATGTACAGACTGATATAAGTTACTGTAAAATATTTGCTGTGAATTTCTCTTCTATGACTTGAAATTCTCCCAGAGAAAATAATGCATCTACCATTTCACAAATGTTTTCTAGACATACATAATTAGACTTCAGTTCAAAAGTGAGTTAGGAGGATATGCTGTTAGGTCTGTGCCTTAAAGTTACAATCTTTAAGATACATAATAAGCAGAAGTTGTGATTTCTCTGAAGAACAGTCCAGACAGGTTAATATAGTATTCTTGACAATAAATATTTTTTCTTACCATTATCTTACTTTTTTTGTTTGTTTCTTTTGCAGACAGGTTCTTGCTCATTCGCTTAGGCTGGAGTACAGTGGCATGATCACAGCTCATTGCAGCCTTGACCTCCTGGTCTCAAGCAATCTTCCCACCTCAGCCTCCCAAGTAGCTGGGACCACAGGCATGTGCCACTATTCCTGGCTAATTTTTTTTATTTTTATTTATTTACATTTTTTGTAGAGATGAGTTCACACCATGTTGCCCAGGCTGGTTTTGAAATCCTGGGCTCAAGCTGTCCTCCCTCCTTGGCCTCCCAGAGTGTTAGAATTATAGGCGTGAGCCACCACACCTGGCCTTACTCTTACTTTTAATTCAAAGAACTGATTGTATAGGGAATTTACCTCAAACTGTATCATGAGAATCTTATTGTCCCAGTCTGGGGATAATCAGCTAGGTGACAGTGTTCCAAGCCACCCCACCCAGGAGTTTGGATGGAAGTCTTAGAGAAAGAAGAGATTTTGTTTTGGGCAGATATACCAAAAAGTATATAGTGACCTGGTATTGGCCATGCCTCCTGGTCAGAACTGAGCTAAGCCTTCTACTGGTCCTGCAGTATCCGCAGTGCCACTGCAGAGCAGGACCTCTATACCTTCAGCAGAAGTCCTGGTTCTAGAAGGGAGCAATGTGCAAGACCCTTAGACAAGGAGGAATAAAAAAAGATGGGGTCAGGAGATGGCAGTTCAAAGAAATAGTGAAAGTACCTTGTGAAAAAGAACTAGAAATTTTGAAACATAAATAGACTAAAACAAGAACACATAGTTGTGAAAAAAACTGATTGGAAATCTAGCAAATAAAGTATAGTCATTAGGAAATAATGAATAGATGTGATAAATTCTAAATTGGACACAGGATTACTAAATTAGAAGAGAAGTCTGAGGAATGTACTCAGATTTGTAAAAGGTATGTCAGACACTGCTGTAAGTTTTATACACACCCACACAATCTCAATCAATAAATCTCTCTCTCTCTCTCTCTCTCATTTACTCCTAAGGCAAGGCAGTCCTACTCATTTAATAAATATATATTGTGCCTACTATATACTAGTGACTCTGTTATTTATCTATTGCTATATATCAATTGCTTCAAAATTAGTGGCTTAAAACAACCTACATGTATTATCTCACACGTTTTCTGTGGGTCAGGAACCTGGGAGTGGTTTAGCTGGGTAGTTTTGGCTCAGGGTCTCTAAGGAGATTGCAGCCAGGTTGTTAACTGGTGCTTGACTATGGCTGGTGGCTCAGCCTCCAAACTCAGGGGGATGTTGCTACAGTTCCCCTTCAGCTTGTGACCAGAGGCCCCTGTTCCCTCCACACAGGCCTCTCCATAGGCTGCCTGAGTGTCCTCATGACATGGCAGCTGGCTTCCCCCCAAGGGATCAAGTTGGGAGGGAGGAAGCCAAGACAGGAGCCACAGCCTTTTTATAACTGTATTAGGAGGGTTCCAAATCAGAACCAATAGGAGATAAAGATATTTATTATAAGGAATTGGCTGACATGATATGAGGCTGGCAAGTCTCAAAATCTGCAGGACGAATTGGCAAGCTGGAAACCCAGGAGAGCTGACAGTGTAGTTGTAGTCTGACAGGTAGCAGGTTTAAGACCCAGGAAGAGCTGATGTTTCAGTTTATAACCAAATTCAGGAAGAAACCAGCGTCCCAGTTTGAAGGCCATCAGACATTGTTTTTTTTCCTGAATTTGGAAGAATTCTCTCTTATTTGAGGGAGGGTCAGCCTGTTTTTTCTATTCAGGCCTTCAGCTGATCAGATGAGGCCCATCCACATTAGGTAGGGCAATGTGCTTTATTCAGTCTACTGATTTAAATGTTAATCTCATCCAAAAACAACCTCACAGAAACACCCAGAATTGGCAGGGCGCAGTGACTCACACCTGTAATTTCAGCACTTTAGGAGGCCGAGGTGGGTGGATTATGAGGTCAGGAGGTCGAGACCATCCTGGCCAACATGGTGAAACCCCATCTCTGCATAATATAAAAATTAGCTGGGTGTGGTGGCACATGCCTGTAATCCCAGCCACTTGGGAGGCTGAGGCAGGAGAATCGCTTAAACCAGGGAGTCAGAGGTTGCAGTGAGCTGAGATTGTGCCACTACACTCAAGCCTGGGGACAGAGTGAGACTCCATCTCAAAAACAAACAAACACCCAGAATTATGTTTAAATATCTGGGCACCCCATGGCCTAGTAAGGCTGATACATAAAATTAACCATCATAAATGTAATATTGAAAGTGACCTATATCACCTCTACAATATACTGTTTGTTAAAAGTGAGTCGCTAAGTTAAGCCCACTCTCTCAAAGGGAGAGGAATTAAGCTCTACCTCTGGAAGGAAAGCATATAGAATAACACGTGGACATATTTTTCAAACCACTCTAACCGCTGGTACTAGGAGACTCCAGTGTTATACTCCAGTGTTCATTGAATAGAAGTTACTGAAGAAAAAAATGGAAGGAATGGTAGAAAAGTAATATTTGAAGAGAGAATTGTTAAGAATCATTATCTTTCATGAAGAGAGATATGAGTCTTCAGATCAAAATGGGCACTTGGGGTTTTAAACAAAATAAATGAAAATACATTTTTAGACAGATTGTGATGTAATTGCAGGAGATCAAAAATAAAGGGACAAGAGCTATCAGAGACAAAAGATATATTACCTGCAGAGGAAAACAATTAGATTGACAGTAGACTTCTTATCAAGTAAGAGACTCATAAGCAATGGAGTAATGTTTTCAGAGTGTTGAAAGAAGGTAACTGTCATCGAAAATTCGAAGTCTAGCTAAACTTTCGTTCTAGATTGAGGAAAAATCTCAAATATGCACAATAACATTTATTTTAAAAAAAGATTGAGGGTAAACATTAAACTAAGTTATTTAAGTTTCTGTCTTTCTGATTCCCCATTTATAATGATAGGATAGGTAAATAACGGTATTTACCTTATAGGTTAACTGTTCTGTTCACTGTTATATCCCAAGTGCCTAAACGGTGCCTAACACATAGTAGGCATGCAATAACTGTTTATTGAATGAATGAATGAGTGAATAGGATTGTTGTGAGGATTTATATATATAAAGAATTTACAGCAATGCTACCTGACGTGTTAATAAGTACTCAATAAATGTTTGTTGTTAAGATTTTATCACCTGTAGACAGTAAAAGAACGATTAAAAATATTTCTCAACAAAAAGACAAATTCTGTAAGGAAGTATCAGATATAAAAAAAAATTATGACACAGAAATTGATAAAATGCTAGTAAATTAACTAATGACCATGGAGGGGAGATTAATTTAAGAAAAATTAATCTTTTTGTATTATTTCTAAAAGGTAAAAACTAAAACCTTTAAGGTGATTCTAAATTTCACATGAAAGAGCAAAGGGCCAACAGCAGCTAAGAGATGTTTGAAGAATGAGGAAAAGCTATTTGCCATACTAGATTTAAAGACTTATGAAGTATAATAATTAAGACAGAAATATTGGTGCAGGGAATGGAAAATAGACCAGTGAAACAAAATGACCCAGAAGTAGACTCATGCGTATATGGAAACCTTATATATGACAGAAAGCATTACAAATCAGTGGATACAATGAAGTCTTCAATAAATCAAACTGGAACAATGTGGGGAAAATGAAATTTGATATCCTACCATATAAGAATCAATTGTAGTTGGGTTAAAAACCTAAGTGCAAAAAAGAAAGACTCTAAAACTCTGATTTTAAAAAAAAAGAATCTTAGATTCTTCCTTAGCTAAAGAAGAACTTTTTGGAAAAAACAACAGGATACAAACATAAGGGGGAAAAGGATTAATGGCACATTTAATATAGTCATATTAAAATTTAAAATGTTCACATCTCAGAAAATCCAGTGAACAGTGAAAAGACATGCCTCAGAGAAGGTATTTATAGCTGATATAACTGACAAAGATTAGTATCCAGCATGAATAAAGAATTCCAGAAGTCAAGAAGGAAGAAACAACCCAATGGAAAGAAAAATCAGCAAAGGATGTGATTAAGCAATTTACAGAGCAGGAAATATGAATGGCCAATGAACATACGAAAAGATCTTCAGTCTCACTAGTAATCATACTAATGCAAATTATACCATTCTGTACTCATGAGACAGGCAGATATTAAAAAGGATGAAAAGTCTACGTATGTTGGTAAAGATGTGGGGACCTAACAGTCTTACAGTACTGATGGGAGAAGAGGTTAATTTAAGCACTCAGAAGAGCTATTTTGCAAAGCCAAATAAAGTCAAAGAATACATAAACACCTGGAAATTCTCCTTCTGGTGTGTTCTCTAGAGAAATACTCTTCTATAAATGCACAAGGAAGCACATAAAGGAATGTTTATTCTAACACTGTTTGTAATGGTGAAAATTGTAAGCAACTAAATATCAATCAAATGAGAGTGTATGCTATTATATATTTGCATAATGGAATATTATACAATTTCTAATGTTAATATTATATGCTACTTATGAATACATAACGTATAGTAAAATTGTGTATTTTCAAGCATGTTTTAAACACCAAGTCATAATAAAGGTTACCTCTGAGGAAGTACGTGAATGGATGGAGGGATACAAAAATGTAGTGAGGTAAACAAAATATTGAGTTGATAAATTGAGTGGTGGCTACATGGTTATTATGGGCATTCTTTTGGACCCTACACTTGTTTGTATATTTGAGATTCTTCATAGTAAGTAATTTAAATTACCAAACAAGTTTCATTAAAGATTAGTGGACTAGAGCTATATGTATCAACATGGACAGATCCCTCACACTGATGAAGAAGATGCAGAAGTATATTCACATCGTAATACCATTTATATAGAAACCATGTAGAACAATATTATGTGCTACTTATGGATACATAATGTATTGGAAAATTATATATTTTCAAGCATGTTTTAAACACCAAGTCATGATAAAGTTTACCTCTGAGGAAGTATATGAATGGATGGAGCCATACAACAATGTAGCCAGATAAGCAAAGAATGTCAAAATGTTAAGAGTTGATAAAACTGAGTGGTGGCTACATGGGTGTTATATTGGAACCTATACTTGTTTATTTGAGATTCTTCATAGTAAGTAATTTAAAAATAAATTACCAAACAAGTTCTGTGAATTATATGTATGTGTGTATTTATCTGTATGTATGTGTATTTTTTTAATTTAAAATTTCTTACCAACAAGAATTTATGAGATTCTTTCTAAAAATTCTAATATTCTCTGGATCTTACTTAAGGGAAAATCTTATAAAACAACCTTTTAATATGGATATGGTCCTGTAATTAAAAAAAAAACAAACCTAATGTTATGTTCCTGTCTGTTAATTAATTAACATGGCTAAGTATTGTGAAGAACCTGAAAATTAAATTTTCTTAATATACCCTTTCTAATGTTAACATTCTGAGAGCTACATGGGATTGTTTTGTAAATGTTGTTATGTTGAAACTTAAGTATAAAATCAATATAAACTTTTTTTGTTTAAATTCAAAGAAATGCTCAATAATGAAATAATTAGACTTAAGTATAATAGTCCTCTGTGGCCTATTGTAACTATTATTATTTTTGCTTTAAGTAAACTTACATTTGAGAAATGTTTTATTACTTTATTTTCTCAATGAGAATCTTTATCTGGGATTTGACCAAATGTTTTACATTTTCATTGACACATTCTTCACCTTTCCCTCAACTGATAGTTTTTAGTTTCTGATCACTTGGAACAGATTTTTACAGAAGTTGTATAATATCTTAATTTTTAAATATATTTAAAAATGTATAAGATATTTTGCCATGTAAGTTTGAATAGTTTTCTCCTTAATTGATAAAAGAAAAATTAGAAATTTGAATATTTTGCATTATTTTGTTTTTCACAATTTTTCATAGCAGACTTGTTTAAAAAAATATTTTAGGGTGCCATGATTATGTAGCAGTCTTTGGGTTTCTTTAGTGGTGAGACCATTTTCATTGCACAGGATAGATGGGCTTAAATGGCAGGAACATGACTAGAAAGTACATATTATATATATTTCAGTTAGCATGTTGCTACTGACAGGTGCTCAATGGTTGTTGGTATCCTTGTCAGCAAAGAGAATCCTTTGACATTAAAGTCACCAGCTCAATCCTGATTTGGGGTGACTCTATTGGCAGTTCCATCAAGCTGCAGCTGATCAGTGAATGTCAGAGCTGCAGCCATTCTTCAGGAGTGTTACCAGCCTGCTGCGGGTTTTTTGTCTTTTTGTTTTTGTTTTTGGAGGGAGGAGTGGTTTAGCTTGTCTTGTTCAATTGTAGCCAGACTTTCAAATTGCTTACCTTTGGGAAATGAACCGAGAGGTCATAGGGAATATAGGTATCTTTAGGGCATCCAAAACCATATACAAAGTGATTACTTACATGGAGACTAGTAATGATTACCTTGACTCCAAGCCAATCAATGGTGGAGCCTCTGGGGAC
Organism: Pan paniscus; assembly: GCF_029289425.2. Taxonomy (NCBI): domain Eukaryota; kingdom Metazoa; phylum Chordata; class Mammalia; order Primates; family Hominidae; genus Pan; species Pan paniscus. The sequence goes on along the minus strand of NC_073254.2, from coordinate 118,929,607 downwards.
TCATTAAATGGCATTTGTGGACTCTGTAACCTAGCTTTTGAGCTGCATTTCAGGAAAAGCAGTGACAGCCTTTAATGTCTAATTGACCTCTTCTCTTTGTTTCACTTTCATTCACTTTCCATATTTGCCTCTGATGTGGTCCCTAATGGCAGCAAACAGCACTGCTCAGCATTTTGAACTTCTGCTCAGAGCTTCAGCACCTCAGTTTAGGCAGTTGTGTCATGGTAAGTGTTTGAGAATTCTTTATACTACTCAATTACTTGTTCTCTTTTTCTTCCTATGGGTGAAATGTATCCTGACTCACCCTACCCCACACACACCCACAGTTTTTCAGATTTATGGTTCTCTTCTTTGTCCCTTGCTTTCAAACATTTTTCTTAAATTGGAAAGTATGTCTTTGAAACACTGACATTATTTATCCATGAGAGCAAGGAGAGAAGTATAGCGTGGTGGAATAGAGTATAGTTCTGCCTCAAGCCAGATGTTGTCTCCGACAAGCTAATCACCTCTCTAGGTTTCTTCACAAACTAAGGTGTTAGTCATACCTAAATGCCAATAGTTCAGTAAGTTTTTCACTAAGCTCATTTTAGCTTTTAAATCCTGAGATACTTTTCTTGAAATTTTAATGATAATAGGTTTATTTTATCTGTTTGTTTTTGTGTTTGTTTTACTGTCCTTACTGGTCAAAACAGAAAGATTAACACCCTATGTTGGAACTCTTTTTTGTGTGTGGAAATTTTACTGGTCTGTGAAATATGAAAGCCTAGGGACTGTTGGACTAGATAAGCTTCAAAGTCCTTCCAGATTTTTTTTTTTTTTTTGAGATGGAGTCTTGCTCTGTTGCCCGGGCTGGAGTGCAGCGGCGCGATCTTGACTCACTGCAATCTCCGTCTCCCGGATTCAAGCAATTCTCCTGCCTCAACCTCCCAAGTAGCTGGTATTACAGGCATGTGCCACTACGCCCGGCTAATTTTTTTGTATTTTTAGTAGAGATGGGGTTTCACCCTATTGGGCAGGCTGGTCTTGGGTTTCACCATATTGGGCAGGCTGGTCTTGGGTTTCACCATATTGGGCAGGCTGGTCTTGGGTTTCACCATATTGGGCAGGCTGGTCTTGGGTTTCACCATATTGGGCAGGCTGGTCTTGAACTCCTGACCTTGTGATCCGCCCACCTCGGCCTCCCAAATTGCCGGGATTACAGGTGTGAGCCACCGCGCCCAGCCTAGTCCTTCCAGATTTAAAATACGATTTTATGTGCCCTTGAAAGACCTCATGGAAAGAGTTAAATCTTTTAATCTAAACCACATAATTATATAGCTTTTAAATAATACTGAGATATAAAGGAAAATAGAAATCTTGTGTGGAGAAGGTGTGCATGTGTGTGTTTGTGTGCACACCTACCGTAAGTGAATCTTCCAGTGTAACTGACTGGAAGAATTCATTCCTCCTCACTTCCTCCCCTGTTCCCTAAAACAATGTAGGTTTAGGAGATCCCCAGACCATTCCATTTCTGTCTTGCATTCACTTAGTAGGAAGACTTGAATTAGCAAAATGATTGCAAGATTCTAGAAAACTTCTGGTATGCTAGGGAGTATTTGCTTTAAGTAACCTTACATTTTGAGAAATATTTTATTAGAGTCAATAGACAGGGTCCCTGACCTAAAATGAGTACCATTTGAACACCTCTTAGAGCTCAGTGTGGCTTCAGAAATGCCTCAAGATTTGGCAGTGTAGACTAAGTAGGCCTCTTATGATGACATATTTATCTCTGTGTCCCCATGGTCTTTAAAATCTTGTGGTTAGGTCTTATTAAACCCTAAGTATGGGCTCAGGCCATCTCAGTCTCTAGAAACAGTCTTGGGAGCCCACTAGATTTTCCTCACTTCTGGTCAAATTCTTTCCATAGTAAGCCATTTGATAGGCTTCTGTGGGTCTCTTCAGTGACTCTTCTTGATGGGCCCAATGACATTTGATGGCAGTTTCTGTCACAACAAACCAGCCAGTTACTGCCACTTGGATCTTCCTTATTGCTAGCCTGCTCTCTTTAGATTGGTAAGGACCATTTAACTTTGCTTAGATGTACCTTATTCTGCTTGTTATTTACCTCCCCTTAAACTGGAGCAACATTCCTTAGAAAATCAAGCCTCTGGCCATAGACTCTTTACTGTTGGAATTATATATATGCTTATAATTGAAATTGTATTATTTTAAGTTAGCATTTTCCAGAGTTGACCCATGGAAAATTACCTCTAAAGGATAATCAATTTTAAAGGCTGTGTATTTGGGGGTGGAGTGGAGATTCCTAATGAAATTAGGAAGCCAGGTATGGTTGCTCACACCTATAGTCCCAGCTACTCTGGAGGCTGTTGTAGGAGGATTGCTTGAGCCCAGGAGTTTGAGGCTGCAGTGAGCTATGGTTATACCACCGCACTCCAGCCTGGTCTTAGAGTTTTACAATGGTGTGTGCTACAACAAAGAAACTGTTTACCTTTGCTAAAACCAGTGTTTTCAAACCTTGCCTGACTACTGAACTCATTTTTCTATATTACATTTTCCATATTACATTTTATTGTTGACTGTCAGTATAATAGCAATGTTTAGATTTGTGATATTTATGAAGCAGCTGTTCACAGTATACATACATAGAGCACTGTGCTGACTTTCCCATGGTGATTGTGATCTATTATATACCTTCACTGAGTATTCACCTCATGGCATACTTTCTCTGTAGTGAGTTTAATGTAGATACTAAATTAGTTGTGTCACTTTTTTTCTGAAACTAATCTTTGTGCCACAAGTGCCAGTTAGACAGATTTGCAGTGACAAGAACTTCTGAGGAGTAGTGTCTCACCTGTAATAAACCTGAATATTCTAGTCAATGCCGTAAACATGTTTTTAGGACTACTTAGAAATATTTATTTTTCCTCTTGATTGGGAAAGAGACAAATTTTATCTATTTCTTTTTACTTTTAAAAATGACTTTAAAAAGTTTAAATTCCACTATTATATAATGCTGATTGAAGTAATTTAAAGTTGCCTAAATTAAAGAATCCTAAGACCTACCTGCTATTTTCTTAAGTTTCCTACTAATTATGTGATCCTGGTCAGGTCACTTAAATTCTTGCTGATAGTTCCTCTGTGACATTTGCCCTATTTTTAAAATTAGATAATGAATAAGAAAATAAATATGTCTAATATTTTTGGGGACAAAAGAGTCCTGCATAATATCTAAAATTTAGAAGGAATTATAGTTAATAAAGGAGGGATAGGTTGACTTTGTTCCAGTAAAAAGTATTTAGTTTCGTTTTTATTTTCCCAGCCCTGAATTTGGCATGAGTAGTGCTGTGATAATTTCACAACAACAACAAAAAACTCTTGAAGAAATTTCTCACTGTGTTCTATGCTAGTAGAGAATTTGTTCAAATGCTGCTGAGATTGCCCAGGCACAAATTGGGCACAGTCAGAATCATGGGTTTCATAAAGTTTTTAAATTTTTTTTTTCTAAGTAAGCTAATTGGCTGCCCTAATTATCAAACCCACAGTTTTGTATTGTTCAGGTATACTCACTTAAGGAGATATGTTCCCCCAAACCTGTTTCTCATAGACTTCCGCATGATTCCACCATACATACACTGACATCCAGAACCTCAGAAATCATTACCTCTATATCTAATCTGTCAGCCTTTGGTTCTGACTCAAAAATGCAGCCCCAAATCTGTCAGATTTCTCCATTCCACCATTGCCACCTTAATCCAAGTCCCTGTCATCTGTCCTTTACACTGTTGCAGACCTCTTCAATGAGCTTCCTTCTCCGTTCCTCCCCACTATAGGCCCATCCTCCAGACAGAAGCCAGAGGTGGTTTTGTGTCAGTTTTTATGTAAATAATAATATGTCCTTTGCTTAGAACCCTCCATTGACTTCCTTAGTACTTGAAAGAAAAATCTAACTCCTTCATGGTCTAAATGGCCTGGCCACTGCGTGACTCTGCCCTCCATAGCCCGTCCTCTCCCTCACCACCCTTGGACTGTATGGATCTCATTTTTGTTCCTCGAATGCATCAACCTCATTCCTGGAGATTTCAGCAATTACCACCTCTTCCCTCAACCCCTGACACTCTGATCACTCTCACATCACTCTGTTTTATTATTTTCCCACTATATGTCACTCTTTGAATGTATTTTTTCCTTAATTAGTCTGTGTGTCTTTCCTAGAAATATGGAAAGGGTCTCCTTTTTTCAGTTTACTGCTGGTCCTAGCATCTGGAGTGCTGCGTAGATGTTTGTTGAAAATACAATTAAACAAAAGAACAAAAAGAAATAATCATTGTAATTGTTTACTATTTTGTTTCCTTTTGATAATTTTCCTGGTGATAATTTTAATATCTGATTTTAGCAAAATCAAATGAACCTCTTAAAATAACCTATTTAAAGAAACATTATTAAAGCATGTAAAGCCCAATAACTGAAATGTTTAATCCTTGATTAGTAGAGTCTTGTCCTGTAATCATGAGGTAAGCACTGGACACCTCCAATAACTGACAGTTGATTAACATATTGTAATCTAAATTATTTTCATGTTGTATATGCAGTCCCCAGATGCCTCATTTAACCCAAAACTAGTATCCTTATTAGTATTATCAGCATTTCCACATAGTATTTTAGAGCCTACCAGATGCACATCAGGGAGATCATATATACTTGCCAAAGTATATTAGCCATATATAAAATGGAGGAAAGTAGGTGCTGTCAATGAGTAGCAGCAGCAAGGTTGAAATGGTGGGCATAAAAGAAGAACATATAATCCTTTAATTCTTCATGAGAGACTGAAGACATCAGACTGCTTTGGGATTTAATTCATTAACATCTTCTGTCTGGAGTTCTCTTAAATGGATTTTTAAATAAATGAGTACTCCTGGCTGTTTTATGAAACAGTGGCAGATCCGTGAGGTCAGTGGGCAGATCTGTATTAACAAGGATGTGGATTTGTTTACATGGAAGCAAAGCAATAGGTTATAATTAAGAATCTGACTTACTCTAAACAGTTTGCATGTCTGAGCATAACATGTAAAAGATTGGAATTATTTGATTTCCAGATTGAAGACTATGATGTGATAGCTAGCATGATAGGAGCCAAGTGTAAAAAACTCCGGACCCTGGATCTGTGGAGATGTAAGAATATTACTGAGAATGGAATAGCAGAACTGGCTTCTGGGTGTCCACTACTGGAGGAGCTTGACCTTGGCTGGTGCCCAACTCTGCAGAGCAGCACCGGGTGCTTCACCAGACTGGCACGCCAGCTCCCAAACTTGCAAAAACTCTTTCTTACAGCTAACAGATCTGTATGTGACACAGACATTGATGAATTGGCATGTAATTGTACCAGGTTACAGCAGCTGGACATATTAGGTAAGGTTACAATATATAAATTTGTTTTAAATGTCTGTTTCCTTGACAGAAAAGCCAATCTCAGACTTTTTGTTAGGAAAAAGAAAATTTTTGAATACAATAAAAATTTTGTCCTGATAAGATGGCTTGGTTTGATAGGAAATGCAAGATAGATCAGTTAATATAGGGAATAATTATATATGTACTTCAATAAAATAGTGAGGACAATAACAATTTTATAGTTGAAACTGTAAAAAACTATAACCATTAATTCTTGGTCTACTTGTAAGAGTGAGAATTTACATGAGCTGCGCTCTCTATTTCTATTAAGGAGAGAAGAAATTAATTCATTTGTATAATGAATTCAAGCTAGTTTTTTTAAAGTTTCTTAATTAAAATTCTTGATTAAGGAATATTGTGAAATCTTTATCCCTGATAATTCTAGTGTTTAGGAATAGTTCTACCCCAGGCAGATCTATTGAAAATCTTTTCCAGCTCTGGGATTTCTTGAATCCTTGCTGCATTCATCAGAAAGGAACCCTGTGTAATTTTGTTGCTTCTTACTTTTAGCCAGGGGTGCTAGCAGTGTCACAGTAGTTATCATTGTCCACACAATTGATACTTTGTGAAGTCATATCGCACTTGCACATTTTACATCAAATGCATGGTGAAAACCATTTTGAACTGGGGTGACAGAAATAGGAAAGTCTGGAGGAGCTGATTTGAAGGGGTAGGAGGTAGGAATGAAGATAGTGGGTAGGATATTGGCAAGATTCAGGTCCTAGATGCTAAATTGGCTGGAAAATTCAACTTTTACTTTTTTAACACAACCATTTCAATATGAAGTCATGTTTGAAAAAATGATTTTAATTTGTAAAGGGTTATTTTAAGTTCATTACAAACAATAAATCATGGATGGATTCATTGTTAGCACATTATATAAATGTTATACTTAAGGTGTTTTGTTTTGTTTTGTTTCCCTTAAATAGGAACAAGAATGGTAAGTCCGGCATCCTTAAGAAAACTCCTGGAATCTTGTAAAGATCTTTCTTTACTTGATGTGTCCTTCTGTTCGCAGATTGATAACAGAGCTGTGCTAGAACTGAATGCAAGCTTTCCAAAAGTGTTCATAAAAAAGAGCTTTACTCAGTGACTTAATATATGTTCTGTATTAAAATTAATGTGCTTTGTTGGGGTTTAATTTTGGGATCGATTTTGGGTTTTTAGTTGTTTTAATGGTAAGAATTAAGACATTTGTAGATTTTAAAGAAAAATATGAAATTGTCCATTAAATCAAGTAAAAATGTGCACAAATGTTTTCATAAAATACTGCAAGCATTTCTCTTCAAGAATATGAGTGGCTGATATTATTTTTACCTTATGTTAATCAGTGATATGCTTTAGTCAATAATATGATTGATAAAAGAATAACATGGAATCATGCTAACTTATTTTCAGAGGAACACTGAGCAATAAAGTATTGTGGCATTTATGCAAAAAAAAAGTTAATTTTTTACACCTTCATGTAAGGATGTCTTATTAAGCCTGTGACCTGGCAAGTGTTTTGTTCGGTATGTACAAAATGGTCAGAGCTAGTTGGAGAATGAGACATGCTTTTCCAGCTGTTTGGTTATTTCTCTGGATTAACTGTTCAACTGGAAAATTTTTAGTTTTTCTAGCCAGGTGTGGTGGCACACACTTGTAGTCCTAGCGACACAGGAGGTGGAGGCAGGAGGATTACTTGAGATGGGATTTTGAGACTCTAGTGTACTTATGATTGCACCTGTGAGCAGCCACTGCACTCCAACCTGGGCAATATAGCAAGTCCCTTTCTCTTAAAAAAAATTGTAGTGTTTCCACTTTTCTTCTGATATTTTTGTCTATTTCACTACTGGATAATGCCAATATAAAAATTTGGGTATAATCAAGAATAAGAGGTAAACTACTAAATAAAAAAAGCTTTCCAACTGTTAGAAGCAGATGCCTTAACATTTTGTGAAAGGTAAAGTTTTGAGGTTTCTGAATTATATAAAAAAACATAAATGTGGAGATATATATACACATAATATATACATGTGTATATATTATATATACACATGTGTATATATTATATATACATATATATTATAGATAATATATACCCACATTTATGATTTTTTAATATATACATGTATATATTATATAATTATATATCACATTTATATTATATGTAATATACATGTATATATTATATACATATATAATTATATATAATTATATATATTATATATAGAGAGATATATATCATGCTAGGGTGTGTGGATGCTGGACTATAATGATTTTGCACTTAACAGGACAATGAATTTTGTTATACTACAGTTAATATTAGTTTTGTGTTCAAAAGAGCTGTGCCTTTTCATGCCACAAAATATTTTCTGTCTACTTTCTGAGTAGCAGAATTAATTCATTTTTTTAACAAAACAATGTATGTCAAGTGTTCAGTAGTCACATGAGGAGAATGTTTCTTGTGCTTTGCATTGACTAATTCAATTCTCACAACAACCCTGTAAGATAAATGCCATTACTTACCCCCATTTACAGATGAGGAAACTGAGGCAAAGAAAGATTGAAGAATTTATTTATGATCATACAGCTGCTAGTGGCAGAGCCAACATATAAACCCAGGCCATCTGGCTTCTGAAGCATTGCATTAAACCTGTGCTTTTAAGTGTTCAGGGTAGCTTCTGGCTCTAGGGCAGAGGTCAGGAAACTTTTTCTATAAAGGGCCAGATAGTAAATATTTTAGGCTTTGTGGGCTAAGAGGTAAAACTGAGATTGTTATGTAGATACTTAAATAACTAGAGAGAAATAAAATTTGCACGAAAATTTTATTGACAAAATTCAAAACAATAATTGAGAACAATTTTTTTTGTAATATGGGTTTACTAATGAAAAGAATTAAATATTTACAGGGAGGATCAAAGTTAAGGTTTCGTGTCATTAAAGTTGATTGTAAGTACTCATTTGTTAATGCTGATCTGTAATAAGATTTTATGTATTTTACTTCTGAAAATTCCTTGCAGATAGGTATTGTCAAATACTTACATTAATCCATGAGAATATGATTTTTGTTGAGCATATTCATCACTTGGAAGGTTACTTCTTCTCTGGATATTTTCCTTTTAGCATGTTATTACATTGCAGCTTAATCACTTCCAATTGAAGACTAGGCAGAAGCTCCTCAATTGCACTGTTAAATTGATTTTGAAAAATGGAAATTTCCTTTACATTTGCAAACTCCAAAAAATACTGCAGGCACTATAGTGTGAGCTACAAATTTGTGTGAGAGTGGAGATCCCGCTTCTTTGTCTTACCTTTTGATAGCACAGGAAATGTGTAAAGCAGCTTGTTGTTACTTGTAATTCAAACAATGTTGTCATCAAAATGACTTATGTTTTGCATGTAAACACGTTTTGCCTTGTAATTTTGGCTTGAATTCATTTCAAAATGTTATTAAGTCTTGAGCAAAAGCTAAATTCCAAAGCCATTCAGTGTTCCATAATAGTGGTTGAGGACATGTCTTCTTTTTCAGAAAAATGTCAATATCAGCCCTGAACGCAAAAGCTCACGATAGAACTAACACTATTATGCCAATGTGGTTGGGCAAATCAGCATATTCATCTTCTGTATCTGACAAAAGATAACTGAACCATTGATGTTTAATCTATCAGAAACTATGAGAGCAAATGAAGTTCACCATTGATACCAGTAGTTCAGTAATACAAAATTGAGTCAAATATATCCCACAAAGTACCTGCTGATGAATAATACAGTAAATAACCATAGATTTTAAATACCTTCTTACCTTTTCACAGGCTTTATAAATTTGACAAACGTAATCATTTTGCTTCACACATTTTTAACACCACCAGTTGTAACACATCTTAGCAGATTCTACTTCAGGTTGCATGAAATTTGTGTTTTCTTCTTATAAAATATTCATGCTTGTAATTGTGCCACACAGATAATTCATAGAGACTAATTTCAGTCACTTCAACATTGGCATTGACTTATCAAATAAGCAATAACTAGACAGTGTCAGCAACATCTGTTGACTCATCAAGAGCCAAGGAAAACCACTCAGGGTCATTTGCCTTGTTTTTTATTGACTGTTGATGTTGTTCCCAGTGTTCTCAATTCTTTAAGCAACCATTCTTGACAAAAGGCTAATTTAATAGTCTTAAGTTTACTTTGGACACAGTCCTTCAGCCGATGGAATCAAACACAATTTAGTCATCGTTAGTAAAATGTTTTCCTTGCTTGGTTAACATCTGAGTCACTTTGGCTGCAACTTTATTTTCATTTTTGAGTTTTTTTTTTTTTTTTTTGAGACTGAGTCTCGTTCTTTTGCCCAGGCTGGAGTGCAGTGGCACAATCTCAGTTCACTGCAACCTCCACCCTGCAGGTTCAAGCGAGTCTCCTGCCTCAGCCTCCCAAGTAGCTGAGATTACAGGCTCATGCCACCACACCTAACTAATTTTAATGTTTTTAGTAGAAATGGGGTTTTACCATGTTGTCCAGGCTGGTCTTGAACTCCTGACCTCAAGTGATCCACCCACTTCAGCCTCCCAAAATGCTTGGATTACAGGCATGAACCACCGCATCTGACCTCCCTATAGTATTCTTTAAGAACAGCTATAATGACATTGCATATTAAACATCATACTCTGACATCTAATCTGATTTTTAAAAATTCATATACTAATGTGCCTTAAAAATGTCACTTCAAGTCTACTTTTCTTTTTTTCTCTTGTTTTGATGTTATGGGTAAGCACTAGTAATAAAAAATTTAAAAATATTGTGGTATGACAACATATGTGGCACTCAGAATGCTGGTAACTACATTACTGTAGTTTTTAGTGTGCCAAGTAGCAGTGCAAAATGATGACAGCACCACATAAGTCTCCTTTGCATTTGTTCAACTCTGCCATTCTAATGTGAAAGCAATCATAGACAATACCTAAACGAATGAGTGTGGCCATGTTCCAATAAAATTTCATGAGCACTGAAAGTTGAATTTTACATAATTTTCATGTGTTAACAAAATACTACTGTGTTAGCCATTAGATTTGTTCAGCCATTAGAAAATGTAAAACTGTTCTTATGAGCTGGCTGGATTTGGCTTGTGGACCAAATTTGTGACCCCTATTCCAGAGTATTTTCGAGTCAGTTAATCCATGTTTGCCCATTCCTAATTTTATAAACCACATTCAAACCTGTTAATTCGCTGTTATCATTCTCATTTTGCCATTTAGATTTTAAAATGAAGAGCAGTGTTTTGTTAGAAAAAACAAAGTGTTTACCATAACAAGAAAGATGTGTAGACAAGAAAGATATTTATGTAGACTCTTTGTTTGTTAAATTTTGAAGCCAGGTGATGCATTGTTAGCTTTGACAACTGACTTAAATTTTTGTATAATTATTTATCTTTGCATTTTGCTCAGGTAAATTATCTTCCCAGAGTCTAGAAATAAAGATATCCCTGATCCTGTTTAAGAGCATAAATAATACTCTCAATGTAAATTGTTTTGAAATAAGATCTTAAAAATACAAAATGTAGACAATTAATATTCAGGTGCTTACTTTTGAGCCAATATGTAGCAGAGAAAAACTAATTTCTCTGTGGCAGTATTTTTATTTTTGGCATTTCCCAGGAATTAACTGAAGACTAAAACTCATATGTGAAGTGTAATGACACTAATCAAAGAGTCAGTAAAATTTCCATTTGGCTACCATGTATGTGTGTATATATTTATGTATGTATGTGTGTGTTACATATTTGAGACAGGGTCTCACTCTGTTGCCCCAGGCTGGAGTGCAGTGGCATGATCTCAGCTTACTGCGGCCTCAGTCTCCCAGGCTCAAGCGATCCTCCCACCTCGGCCTCCCGAGTACCTGGGACTACAGACACCACCATGCCTGGCTAATTTTTTTATTTTTTATAGAGACACAGTCTTTCCATGTTGCCTATGTTGGTCTTGAACTCCTGGGCTCAAATAATTTTCCCACCTTGGCCTCCTGTAGTGCTGGGATTACTGGCATAAGCCACTGTGTCAGGCCCCATGTATGTTAATAGTGAATGTTTGGCTTTTCATTTGTTACTTTCAGCTATTAAAGGATACCTATTACAGACACAGGAATTTACATTTTCAAAGTCATTTTTGACACATCAGTGCTGCATATACTTTTCTCCTTTTAGCACATTTGATATTGATACTTCAGAGAAACTTTTTTAACTACCCTTAAAATCTTGTCAATGACCATTAACTGCCAATCATCACCTCATTTGCTTTTTTTGACAACATACTACTAGAAACCTAGGCTGTGAGTGTAAAACCATAGCTGTTAGAATCATTTTTTTGGCAATAGCTCACATTCTGTTAAGAGTCATTTGCTTTAATCAAAGATCATGATTTATTATATATTTTTTATAAGTAGGGATGGGGCCAAGATTATTCCTTTGGCACAGCAGTAAGTGTGCTCAAGATCTTTGCCTGTAAGCTTGAATATTTGGCTTAAATTTTGTGCATATGAATACTGTTAAAGGTATATTTGACTACATTTTGAAAGGAAAAAGGTAGTCCTGCTAAAATTGACATTTAGGGATATTTTAATCTATGTATTTGGTAAAGTAATTAGTGAAGTATTAGTTATAAAAATTTTAAGGAAAACATTTAAAAGCAAAATAGTCGTATCAGATAAATAGAGTAGAATACACTAAAGATAAAACAAGTCTCTGTTACAAATGAAGTTGTCTATACAGACGACTGAGATATTTTAATTTTATTTACATAAAAATGCTGTTCAATATCTAATGATTTCTGTGGTTTGTATTCTGTACTTTAGAGTAATAAAATAAGTTTGAGTATCTCATTAGTTCACTTTCAAAATTGATCATTTCAGGACACTGCTGAATATAATGGAAGGTTTGGGTAAATAGGTTTGTGTCACAGCCCCTATGAAATTACCAGCCTAGATGAGGAGCCATCGCCTGTGTACAGAACTCTTTTTTTTTTTTTAATTTCTCCATATATATATTTTTTATTATTATTACACTTTTAAGTTTTAGGGTACATGTGCACAATGTGCAGTTAGTTACATATGTATACATGTGCCATGCTGGTGCGCTGCACCCACTAACTCGTCATCTAGCGTTAGGTATATCTCCTAATGCTATCCCTCCCCCCTCCCCCCACCCCACAACAGTCCCCAGAGTGTGATGTTCCCCTTCCTGTGTCCATGTGTTCTCATTGTTCAATTACCACCTATGAGTGAGAATATGCGGTGTTTGGTTTTTTGTACTTGCGATAGTTTACTGAGAATGATGATTTCCAATTTCATCCATGTCTCTACAAAGGACATGAACTCATCATTTTTTATGGCTGCATAGTATTCCATGGTGTATATGTGCCACATTTTCTTAATCCAGTCTATCACTGCTGGACATTTGGGTTGGTTCCAAGTCTTTGCTATTGTGAATACTGCCACAATAAACATACGTGTGCGTGTGTCTTTATAGCAGCATGATTTATAGTCCTTTGGGTATATACCCAGTACTGGGATGGCTGGGTCAAATGGTATTTCTAGTTCTAGATCCCTGAGGAATCGCCACACTGACTTCCACAATGGTTGAACTAGTTTACAGTCCCACCAACAGTGTAAAAGTGTTCCTATTTCTCCACATCCTCTCCAGCACCTGTTGTTTCCTGACTTTTTAATGATTGCCATTCTAACTGGTATGAGATGGTATCTCATTGTGGTTTTGATTTGCATTTCTCTGATGGCCAGTGATGGTGAGCATTTTTTCATGTGTTTTTTGGCTGCAGAAATGTCTTCTTTTGAGAAGTGTCTGTTCATGTCCTTCGCCCACTTTTTGATGGGGTTGTTGTTTTCTTGTAAATTTGTTTGAGTTCATTGTAGATTCTGGATATTAGCCCTTTGTCAGATGAGTAGGTTGCGAAAATTTTCTCCCATTTTGTAGGTTGCCTGTTCACTCTGATGGTAGTTTCTTTTGCTGTGCAGAAGCTCTTTAGTTTAATTAGATCCCATTTGTCCATTTTGGCTTTTGTTGCCATTGCTTTTGGTGTTTTAGACATGAAGTCCTTGCCCATGCCTATGTCCTGAATGGTAATGCCTAGGTTTTCTTCTAGGGTTTTTATGGTTTTAGGTCTAAAGTTTAAGTCTTTAATCCATCTTCAATTGATTTTTGTATAAGGTGTAAGGAAGGGATCCAGTTTCAGCTTTCTACATATGGCTAGCCAGTTTTCCCAGCACCATTTATTAAATAGGGAATCCTTTCCCCATTGCTTGTTTTTCTCAGGTTTGTCAAAGATCAGATAGTTGTAGATATGTGGCATTATTTCTGAGGGCTCTGTTCTGTTCCATTGATCTATATCTCTGTTTTGGTACCAGTACCATGCTGTTTTGGTTACTGTAGCCTTGTAGTATAGTTTGAAGTCAGGTAGTGTGATGCCTCCAGCTTTGTTCTTTTGGCTTAGGATTGACTTGGCGATGTGGGCTCTTTTTTGTTTCCATATGAACTTTAAAGTAGTTTTTTCCAATTCTGTGAAGAAAGTCATTGGCAGCTTGATGGGGATGGCATTGAATCTGTAAATTACCTTGGGCAGTATGGCCATTTTCATGATATTGATTCTTCCTACCCATGAGCATGGAATGTTCTTCCATTTGTTTGTATCCTCTTTTATTTCCTTGAGCAGTGGTTTGTAGTTCTCCTTGAAGAGGTCCTTCACATCCCTTGTAAGTTGGATTCCCAGGTATTTTATTCTCTTTGAAGCAATTGTGAATGGGAGTTCACTCATGATTTGGCTCTCTGTCTGTGTACAGAACTCTTAACAATCCATCCACATGCTATAAAATGACATCAACTTGGGTGCATTTTAAACCCTGAGATTACAGGAGTCTGCAACTACACTCTAAACCCTGAGATTACAGGAGTCTGCAACTACACTCTGTTATTTATTTCTGCCTTCTCAATAATTCCTCCAAATTAAGATTTACTTAAAAGTTTGATTTGCTACTTAAACCAAAATTTGATACAGTGTTTTCCTCCTTTTACTCATAAAGTATCATGTATTTGCCTTTTGTAGAAACCAGTCCCTTCATTACTATAGTTCTTCAGTTGTTCCACAGTTCTTAGGCCCAAACTACTTTTGGTGAGCTAGGATGGAATGAATGACACAAGGTAAAACACCCGTCCATCTGTTTAATTGATATATATTGACAACAATAATACGTTGATAGCTTTGAGCTAGGCACAGTTGAGGTAAGGGTGCTGGGTACAGAAAAGGCATATAAACAACCACAGAGCAATTTCCCAAAATGGTTATGTATCAAGACATTTAGGTTTCTTTACTGCTGAACTTCAGGGACTTTAAAAGGCTAATGGACACTGTGAAGGTGAGTTAAGATTTGTACTGTTTCCCAGACTTCTGTGAATATCTATCAACTTCTCTTAGAAATTAGTTTTTCAGAGCACAGTTTGGAAAATGCCACTAACAGCATTATAGGATGTATTATGAAAAGTATTCACTAAGGTCACTTTTAACCTTCTCGTTAAAGATTATGCATTGTAATTTTGTTTCTTTTAAAAGTATTTCTTATTAAGAAGAATCCTTGGAAGTTACTAATACTTTGGTGATGTGATTTTAAAAATATTTTTGAGCATGACTGCTTTTTATTTTGACCCTTAAGTCCAATTTTTATTAATGTATTAGATTTTTAGAATATTCATTTACTTTTAGTATCGTAAAATTCTGTGAAATACAACTCATAGTCTAGTAATTGGGAATACCGTAAGGGCCTGCTGTTCCAGCTGATGATTTTAATATGAATATCTGTATATAGGATTTAACTGTCAAGTTGCTTTAATTAATATTTATTATGTTGTGCTGGTCCATAAACTATTTTAACCATCCATTGTATAGTAATAGAAAAAAGTAGAAATTTTAGATTAACTTCTGATAAGTGACTTTTTAAATTGTTTAATATGTAACTTTTTAAAAAAAGTATAGTAAAAATTCACTGCTAGCATCTGTTTTGCTAAAGTCTGAGAATGAAGGAAAAAGGGTAGTTTATCATGAGAATCATTTCTTTACAAATAAATACTTTAAATGTGAACCCTATTATATGTATAGTCATACATATATATACACACATATATATATACACACCTACAATTACTTATTTCTTCTCCAGTAAATATATGCTAATTTTGTTAAACTTTTTTTTAGTGGGAAGTTATATTTCTATAGCATATTTATAAATTGCTGCTAAGATTACAACAACCAAGGCAAGAGAACTGTTAATACTAACATAAATTCTGACACACCATTCTTCTTACTTGATATGTTTTTTGCTGACAGATAACCCGCAGAGTCAATATTGTTGAAGCCCTAGTAAATTCATTTGAAAGTCATAAAATAACTCCATCCAGTAAAACCTAAAATAAATGTTCTTAAGTCCTAATAATCAGAAATATTTGTCAAATTGAAAGAATTTACAATGTGTGTCCCTATCATATGTTATCCTCACGTCAGCAGGGTATGTCTGGACATGTGCACAGAAAAGAGAAACACTTAGATTGAGGATGGTTCTGCCTTTGTCTTTCAAAGTGCCTTCCACTTTACAATCTATACAGATTCCTTGCAAAATCAAGAGTCTTATTCATTTCCTGCTCTAGGTGCATCCATTTTACCAGGGCCTAGAGTATGAATGGAAAGTGCTCCTGGAGCATCATCAGGCCACATTCCTCGGTGCCTTCAGCCCTTCTAAACCTGTGTAGCAAGCCACTAGCCTCAGTTCTCCGTAGCCTTAAATCTCGCCTCATAAACCATCTGGGCGATTAAAAAAATATTTTAAACATTAAAATACCAAGTGCCAAAGAAGGTGAATTTCTTAAGCCTAGTGGTACACTGATAAGTGGTTAGCTACCAACTCTTGGGAGAAAAAAGCTCCAGTTTGTAGTGCTTCCCAATTTTTGTCATGTAATACTCCCATCTGTCTGATTTCAAGCTATCAATGTGAAGTCACTTAATGCTGAGTTGGAATGAGACGCACATACTTTGCTCTTTTGAGATGATATGAACTGGCTCCAGGTCCCCTCTGCCAGATAAAGTTATTAAACATTGATCCCATAATTTCTGAAAAATAGGCATAATAAGCTATAGCTGGCTTTCCCTCAGAGGTGGTATTATGTGTAAATGGTCCTTCAAAATCTATGAAATTCCTATTTGCCATCGAATACATTATAAGAATACAATTAAAAGAAATTTTCTAAACATTCAATAATCATGTAAGAAAATTAAGCATATTAAGAAAAGCTTTGAAAAATTTTATAAGAAGCAAATTATTTTGCTGATGTAAATCTGACATAAATCATATACATTGACAAGAGCATTGTATGTTTATGAGATTATAAGTTTTTAAAGAGTTTCCCTGTATTTCCATGGCTTTGAAAATTATATCCCCAGATAAATTGTGGCATTTCCTTTTTGCATGTTGGTGCAATTTTACATTATGAAATTGTCATTTAGATTCATTACACCTATTTTCCAGACAAAAATGACCATAATTCAAATATGTACCTATCATATACCAAGCTCTAAACTGTATAAAAACATTCTATCACTAATGTATTTGCAGGCACATTAATAAGATATTTACCCATTTTTATAACAAAGATTCTTGGTCAGAAAAACCTCAGAATTTTTACTTTTGATAATCTTTCTGTTTCAGGTACCAGACTTTTAATCCAGATTTGGGAGCATATAGGTATTAGCTTTTATTAGAGTACAATGGGTAACAAACTACCTCAACTGTTTCAGTAGCTTTCAACAGCATATATTTTTCATTGTATGGCTTGTTGGCTACTGTGGGTTAATTGCTGTGGCTGCACTTCAGGATGTGATTCAGGTTCAGGTTTACTCTATTCAGGCCCCGGGCTGAAAGAGAAGGTCCTACCTGGGCTACGCCCTTCTAGTGGCAGAGGGCACTAAAGCAAGAGAACTGGCAGCACTGGAAAATGCATTGAAAAGCTCATCAAGTCTGTTTGCATTGTGTTGACCAAGCAAGTCATGTGGCTAAACCCAGTCATTGGTCAGCAAAGCTACTCTTCCTATAGGGAACCATTGTAAGTCACATCCAAAGGTTTTGGGAACAAATAATTCTGAATAATACCCAAGGTACTACAATGTACTACAAATATTTCAGCTTTCTGTAAGTAGCCAAAATATCTTAATATAAAACAAAATAACCTCTTAATTTTAAAAAAAGAAGTATAATATTGAATACACTGGTTTAGGTTCAGAATTTTTAGAAAGATCCTCACTGTTTGTAAGATTTTCCCAAATAATCACCTAATTCCATGGGAAATAAAAAATAGGATAAACTAATAGAAATATTTCTGAAACGAGTCATGAGGAATCCATAATCAACTGTGCTACCTTTTGACTATTTAACTTTGCATCTCAACTTCCTCATCTGTAAACTAAGAAAGTTGTTCCACACTTTTACACTGTTGGTGAGACTGTAAACTAGTTCAACCATTGTGGAAGTCAGTGTGGTGATTCCTCAGGGATCTAGAACTAGAAATACCATTTGACCCAGCCATCCCATTACTGGGTATATACCCAAAGGATTCTAAATCATGCTGCTAGAAAGACACATGCACACGTATGCTTATTGCGGCACTATTCACAATAGCAAAGACTTGGAACCAACCCAAATGTCCAGCAGTGATAGACTGGATTAAGAAAATGTGGCACATATACACCATGGAATACTATGCAGCCATAAAAAATGATGAGTTCATGTCCTTTGTAGGGATATGGATGAAGCTGGAAACCATCATTCTCAGCAAACTATCGCAAGGACAAAAAACCAAACACCGCCATGTTCTCACTCATAGGTGGGAATTGAACAATGAGAACACATGGACACAGGAAGGGGAACATCACACTCTGGGGCCTGTTGTGGGGTGGGGGAGGTGGGAGGGATAGCATTAGGAGATATACCTAATGTTAAATGACAAGTTAATGGGTGCAGCACACCAACATGGCACATGTATACATATGTAACAAACCTGCACATTGTGCACATGTACCCTAAAACTTAAAAGTATAATAATAATTTAAAAAAGAAAATTGTTCCAAAAGCTTGCTGAGGTCATTCTCAGTGTAAAGGTCTCATTCTAATGCTTTTTTATTGTCACCTAATTAACAAAGCATATCCTTCTGCAATTTTTATTATAGTTTAACTCAGTTTTTCTTAGAATTATGGCAGAACAATAAAACTTTAATTTTCTTTTATTCATATCCCTCTTCAAAAATGGATTTGAGATAAAGTAATAAGATATGATCTTCCTTGTTTTTACTTAGTATTCAAATAGTGGAACCTAGCTTTAAAATAGTCAAGTCACTAAAATACTCTTCCTTTACCGTGAGAGTCACTGATATAAACATATATGTGTAAGAACCATGTGGAAGCTTGTTTAAAATGTAAATTTCCAGTCCACAAACGCCTGGAGATTCTGATACTACAAAGAACCCAGAAAACTACATTTTTAACAAGTACCCCAGGTTTCCAAAGTAACCTAAGCAGTACAAACCATATAAATTATTTTGGTAATGGTGGGGAAAAAAACTTTCACATGCTGGGATACTACATACTTAGTATAATTAAAATTAGTTGTTAATACCATGTGTCTCATTGTTTGGTGTTTGTATTTTATCTTTATGAATTAATTTTTGTCACTACATTTAGTGTATTGGACTATACACTAGTCCAGTGCTATAAATTATTACCATAAGTGATGGTATTATGTTTGTATATAAATTTTAGAAATGTAGAAACCAAAATACCTTAATGTTTGAAATGAAAGTGCTTTGATTAGTATTAGCATTCCCCAGAAACATACAGGGTAGGTCAATCTCAGAATGAAATACTATGAAATGAGAACTACTGTTGAGTTATTACATCCAATCTCTTTGCTTCTTCCTTGTTTCCTTACAATCTAGTGCTCCTTTTAAAACATAGTCAGATTATGTCATTTCTGTGCCTAAAACCCTTCGGAATAAAAACCAAAGCCCTTTATCTTTGCTACCTGTAAAACCTTATGTCCACATCTCCTTCCCCTACCCCCATCCCCACCCCCAGCTCTCTGTACTATGTTCCTTGCTGAAATGCTCCGCTTAAAGTGCTCTTCCCCATATATCTTCACCACTCCAGGTCTCACTTTTTTCAGGTGTCTGCTCAGATATTGCCTATGCACAGAGGCCTTTATTGACCACCCAAAATAAAACAGCATATTCCCCTCTCCTCATCAATCACTAGCCCTTGTAACTTGCTATATTTTTATTTATAGCACTTATAACTATTTGACATGTTTTCGTTTGTGTCCACTGCTCTATAATTTTAAGCTCTTCAAGCACAAGGACTTTTGTCTTGGCACTGCTATATTGCCAGGACTTAGAATAGTGTCTGGCACATAGTGGGTACTCAATAAATAATTGTTTGACAAAAACTGGTGATTATCCACAGCTTGGTCTGTCTCCAGTATAAGGCAAGGCTATTAAAATCCAAATTTTATAAAGTTAGCTATGTTTTTAAAGGCAGTTTTATTTTCTGTTAATTTCCCATCTATTTTGAAAGTCATTTTAATTTATTACTTTCAGAATTATCCCTTTTGCAAACTCTATTCTTTCCATCTTTTTCTTGTCTGTTTTTCAAATATATGAGATAATTTATTTTGAATTATGGCAATTGAAAGTTGATATTTAATTTCAGCGGGTTTTAATTACTTATTTGAAATACGAAACTCCAACTATGAATTCAATGTTAGTGAAAGGCACCAGATTTACATTCCCATAAAACTGAGCACTTGACTTTCATGGCGTACATATATGGGAAAGGTGTATGGATGGCTAATAACATTAAGGATTTCCTCTGAAAACTAGAAATCTTCTTGATTAAAAAACTGACTAAAAGAATAATTTGGCCAGGTGCAGTGGCTCATGCCTGTAATCCCAGCAGTTTGGGAGGCTGAGGTGGGCAGATTGCTTGAGCCCAGGAGTTTGAGACCTGGCTGGGCAACATGGTGAAACCCTGTCTCTACAAAAAAATAACAAAAATTAGCTGGGCCTGGTGGCACACACCTGTGATCCCAGCTATTTGGGAGGCTGAGGTGGGAGGATGGCTTGAGCCAGGAGGCAGAGGTTGCAGTGAGATCACGCCACTGCACTCCAGACTGGGTGACAGAGCGAGACCCTGTCTAAAAAAAAAAAAAAAAAAAAAAAATTTTGTTCCTCAGCATCCTCTGATACATGTACTCTAACACCAACATATGTACTGGTAGAGGTTATTATGCCATAAAGATATTCCTGTCTGTAATAAAACCAAGGTTATTTAGACAAAAGGTTCAAAGGACTTTGAAAATTGAAGGGAAAAAAGTAGCTGTTGTATTTAAATTTTTAGTAAAAAAAGATTGAACCACATTAAAACTGTCCACCTTTTAGGACGTTTCTCCCTCTGTGGCCCAGACTTTTCTGCTTATTACTTTACACCTGCTCTAGTGCTTGGAAATGCCCATGTGTCTACACACTGTCAAATGACCTACAGATCTGCTTGGGCTAATGCTCAAGTAACACCTGTCTTAAGACCTTAAGCTCAGCACCAAGCAGTTGAGTAGTAGACCCAGCAGTTTCTCCAAATGATGTACAGCTTTAGAGTCCAATGAGATCCAGCTATGGAATCTCCTGTGTTTAGCACACAGAAAAGTCAATTCCCTCAAAATATGATTTGTTCTTGTGTCATTTTATTACCAGTAGACATACCCTAAATTATCACGTAAGATTCCAGCTTTTATGTAATCATACCTAGTGGCAGGTTCATTACATTGGACCACTTCTATCATAGAAGGGGCAGCATTTTGTTCTTTCTGGAATAAACACTTTGGATGTGGATTTGCCTTCCCCGCACACAATGCTTCTGCCAAAACTACCATCTGTGGACTTATGAAATGCCTTATCTGCCATCATAGTATTCCATAAAGCATTACTTCTGATCAAACAAGGCTCATGAGATTCACTGGTCTTACCATGTTTCACACCATCCTGAAGCACCTGGCTTGATAGAGTGGTGGAATGGCCTTTTGAAGGTCAGTTACAGTGCCAGCTAGGTGGCAATACTTTGCAGGACTGGAGCAGGGTTCTCTGGGAGGCTGGGTATGCTCTGAATCAGTGTCAATATATGGTCCTGTTTCTCCCATAGTCAGGATACACAGGTCCAGGAATCAATGGGGGGAAATGGAAGTAGCACTGCTCGCTTTTACCCCTAGTGACTCATCAGCAAAATTTTTGCTTTCTATGACCTTATACTCTGCTGGCCTGGAGGTCTTATTTTTAAAAGGAGGACGGCTTCCACCAGGAGGAACAATTATTCCATTGAACTGGAAATCAAAACTGCCACCTGGCCCTTTGAGGTTCCTTATGCCTTTGAGTCAACAGACAAAAAAGGGCGTTGTGATGTTGGCTGGAGTGATTGATCCTGATTACCAAGGGGCAACTGGACTACTAATGGAAGTAAGGAAGTGTATGTCTGGAAGGCCCCTTAGGGCTGGCTCTTAGTATTACCATGCTCTGTGATTACGGTCAATGGAAACACAAAACAACCCAATCTAGCAGAACTACGAATATCCCAGACTTCAGGAATAAAGATTTGGGCCACCCAAGCAGGTTAAGAACTATAACCAGCTGAGATGCTTGCTGAAAGCAATGGGAATATAGAATGGGTTAGTGGAATAAGGTAGTTATGAATACTAGCTATGACCACATGACCAGTTACAGAAATGAGGACTGTAACTGTCATGTCTATTTCCTCATATTGTTTTGAATATGTGTATGTGTAGCAAACATCTGTGTTTTCTTTCCCCTGTTATCTCCCTATCATGTAATATAAGATGTATTGACTTTATATCATAGTATTTAAGTAGTGTTAACTTTATAGCATTTAGGTTATGGGATGTGGAGGAGAAGAGAAAACATCATCCAAGGACTGTGCATCCTTTTCTGAGGAAAGGCTGTATTTTTGGTTGTACATAGGGTAGTTGTATCATTTTAGGTGGAAGTATGATGATATAGTTTGGATGTCTGTCTCCACCTAAATCTCATGTTGAATTGTAATCCTCAGTGCTGGAGGTGGGGCCTGGTGGGAGGTGTTTGGATCATGGAAGCAGATCCCTCATGGCTTGGTACTGTTTTCACGATAATGAGTGAGTTCTCTTGAGATCTGATCGTTTAAAAGTATGTGGCACCTCTCCTACCCCACCTCTCTCTCTCTCTCGCTCCTGCTTTTGCCCTGTGAAATGCCTGCTCCTACTTTGCCTTCCATCATGAGTAAAAGCTGCCTGAGGCCTCACCAGAAGCCAAGTGATGTTAGTGCCATGCTTGTACAGCCTGCAGAACTGTGAGCCAGTTAAACCTCTTTTCTTTTATTCAGTTACCGGTATTTCTTTACAGCAACACAAGAACAGCCTAATATATATGACTTTGTTATTGTCTTTATATGATGATTAAGTGTGGTTCAAGGAGATGCATATGGGTGCCATCTTGGCAAGGAGTGGACTTGTGATGGTTAATTTCATCTGTCAACTTGGCTGGACCATAGGATGCCCAGATAATTAGTCAAACATTATTCTGGGTGTTTCTGTGAGGGTATTTTGGATGAGAGTAACATTTAAATTGGTGGACTTTGTGTAAAGCAGATTGCCCTCCATAATGTGGGTGGGCCTCATTTAATCATTTGAAGGCCTGCAGAGAGCAAAAAGACTGCCCTCCCTAATGCAAGACAGAATTTCTCCATCAGCCTGCCTTTGGACTTCACTGCGACTTTGACTCTTCCTGGTTCTACCACAGACTGCCTTCACATGCAAATTGGGACACTGGCTCTCCAAACTGCTGGCCTTCAGACTGGAACTTCAGAGCATCAGCTCTCCTGGGTCTCCAGCCCACCAGCCTTCCCTAAAGATTTTGTACTTGCCAGCCTTCATAATCACAGGAGCCAATTCCTATAATAAATCTCTTTCTCTGTATGTACACATTCTATTGGTTCTGAATAACTAATATTCTTCCCAATAAAGCCAAAAATGCTAGTGACCTACAAATTATATACAGGAAAAGAAAGATATTTTATTAACTGGATTCAAAACACTTTACAGGTACTAAAGTCCATGACTCAGAGCTAACAGAAGTTTGCATTATATACACTTTATCTGAGAGATCTAGTCATTCATTGGGTGTTAAGTGTGTAGACTTTTCTATTTCCATGCTCTTGCCTACCTTATAAACGTCTACTTAATCTTTATAATAAACACCATTTTTGTAGGACTTTTGCTTAAGAATATTTAAGTTAAATATTTTATCACTGCATTTTAAAAAACTCTGTAAGCTAACATAACACTGATACCCAAATCTACTTTCAACTTTCATTTATTACCAATAATGGTAATTCAGTTTCTTTTTTTATAAAATGTTTTTGATGCATTCAGCACTACCTAATATATGTAAGCTGAATACAAGCTAGGAAGCAAAATAAAAATTACATTAAATATCTTGCTACTACATTCATTAAATCAATTATATATGATCCTGGGCTACAGAAAAAATTACAAAATTATGAAATATGTTTTGAAAATAATCTCAGAAACTTTTGTGAGATATTGAGGCTCTGTAGAACAGTTTACAAAACAAAATGCAAGAAATTATGTATAGCATTCGTAGGCTTCTTATAAGAAAAAAAAGCAATTTTTGAAGTTCCTTCAAGGACAAAAGATAATGGATGTTTTTATAGTTTGCATCTGGACTAACTCTATTAGCATCATTAGTGGTAATGTATTCCAGAAGCCATTTAATGTAATTATGCAGATAATATTTTTTTCATTAAGAATGTTGTGGAATTTCAAATAACATTTTTAAGATGAAATATTTTAATATTTTAAGAGCAGTTTTCTCAAAAGATCTGTTAACCTATATAGAAAGAAATAGGAAAACTGTAGGTTAAGAGACTACTAAAAATCTTCACTTTTGTAACTCACCTACGAATTGGTACAACCAATAAGTTGCTAAGATAGAAAGGAAAAAGTTCCTTTACTTTTATGTCTTAGCCTAGAGATGTTTAAAATATAAGCATTATCATATTAAAAGTACGTTAATTATCATGGACATGATTCTTAATTCCTTTTTTTTTCCTATTCAGTCACCTTTTAACGTTTCTTGAACCTCCATCCTTTTTTTGGAAAAACACCCCTCTCAGACTCTCAGGACATGTGGTTTGGGTGGGGCTATTTCCTTGGTTTTAAAGATTGATATATGATGTGGAAACTGGGCGATCAAAGCACCTCCCCACTTCCACACTCCACGCCCACGTGCTTGCATGCGCATGTGCACACACACAAATTCAAAAAGTTTTCTGGGCCTTGGGTGGCTGGGACTTCTGGTAGTACCAAATAGATGCCTAACATACTACCAAACTTTCTAGACAACAGAATGAGTTCACATGCCAGGAAATGAAGAGAGCCAGACTCAGTCCTGATAATCTAATTTGTCCTCATGGATAGAGACACTGCAGAAGTTGCATGATCTAATAAATCTTCTTTGTTTGAGTTTTTCGTTTGTTAAGCCTATTTAGTTTTGGTTCTTTGCAAATGAAAGAGTCCTAATAGTCATACACTACTATTTTTAAAAAATATATTCTTATAAGCAACTCTTTCTCCTACCCATTTCTTAAAAAGGACAATATCCCTTTGTCATTTCCAGGTGTTCCCCACATCCTACTTCTTCCTACTTCTTCCTGCTATCATCCTACTTATTCCTGCTAAATATCATTTTCTCACATTAATAAACACTGCAGAATCATTTTCTTATATTACCCCTCCTAGGTTTGAGTTCTTTTCCAACTAAGAATTTAAATTGAGTCAGCTTGCACCTAATATTCACCTGCTTCTGTTCTTCTAGAAGTTGGTATGAATTTATGGACTTGGATTATAAATTCCTCATGGCAATTACAAGTAAGATTGATATTTGAGTAGTTCATGGTTCCCCACACACTTAGAAATAAGTGTCAAGCAGTATCATTCGGACTGGTTAGTTGAAAATTGTATCTAGTGTAAAGTCCTTCACTCACATTTGACATACCTCAGAGGATTGTAAGTTGGGCAGGAATGGCACCTCAAGAACCTTTAAATGTTGAGTTTTACTATGATGCAGAACAGGTAAGATTTTTTTTCTTTGTGAAAATTTTCCTATAACTTGATCTCACAGTGAAAGTATGCTAAACTTACAACAAACCCATTCTCATATCACTCTTTCAGTTATTTATTGCTGCATTGTGACCCTTCAAAATGTATGTCTTGAAGCAATAATGATTATTTCTTATGATTCTGTGGACTGTTTGGGCAATTCTTCTGTTCTCTGGAAGTGTGTATGTGTTTGTGTTGTGTTGGCACGTATTATGTACCTGAGCTCACTTGGGGCTTCAATCAGCTAGCTGATTGGCTGGGATTAGGGTTAGCTGGGTTGTTTGCTGAGTACCTCGTTTCTGTCTTCTCTCAGCACTTCCAAGACTGCAGAAATAGAAGTTACAAGATCTCTTAAAACGTAGCTTTGCAAGCCATCCAGGGTCATTTCTAAAACTGCATTTTATTGATCAAAACAAGAATCAGCCCAGCTTAGGTAGGGTTGGTGATGGTGGGAATAACTTTACCACTTGATGAGAGATGTGGCAAAATCCCACTGTAGAAAGTGTGCAGGATGGAGGCTATTGTAACCATCTTTGGAAACAAGGTACCACACTTATTTTTATTTATAATTGGAGAAAAACTATTATACCTTTTTTATTTCTGAATCCTTTTGATGCATACAGCAGAATTCTTCCTGAATCACTTGATACTCATAAAAGTATTCAAAATGAAAAATAATGTTTTTCATTCAGAAGTAAATATTTCTGAAGTGGAAACTATTAGAACATGCAGTTATTTATAAGTCACACATATGCTGGGATATTTTCTTTTTCTTATATACACAATTGAGCTGATAATCTGTAAAACATATAGGCCTTGCTCTTATTCAAAAAGGCAAAACATAAATATTGTTATCACTATCCATTCTGTCTTTTACTTTTCTCTGTAGTGTTTCAATTTTTTGAAAACATAAATGGTTTGGAAGGGCCATACAGGCCTTTAAACCAAAGTATTGCATTATGTAAGTCTGAAAAGTGCAGCAGTATATGCAAGATGCTTGTCTTTTGCATTTGAGATATTTTTAAATGTTCTATGAAGTGTGATTTATTCAAAAGTTTTACATAATTTATATAGTTTTAAAACAAAAACTCTCAAGAATACAAATATGTGTGTAAAAATATAAAGACATTCATAGAAATGGTAAATACCAAATTCAACATGGTGGATACCTCGGGTGAAGAAGAGAGGAAAAGGTGATCAAGCAGCTGTAACTCAGGGGAAGTAACATGTTGGCAATACTTTATTTCTTAAACTGTGTGATAGGTGTGCAGGTAATTGTTAAATTTTTCTTTATATCTTTCTATGGAAAATACTGCAAAATTATAAAAAGAATTTTATATTTTATATTTATCATCTAATTAAGATGCCATCAGATCTATGCTACGTGAAGCTTTTTCAGAAATAAACTTTTTTATTGGTTTCTAAAATGTTGCCTCACTATAGAGATAATTCTGAAAATTTAGCCTCCCATGCAGTACCATTTCATAATAGCTTTTTCCTTTTCTTTCCGATTTGAGAGACCATGCTAATAACAGCAGAGAGGCAGGGCATCCTGCAATTTTTCCCACTCCATACATGCACCTTCTAATTCAGAGCCAATAGCCTGTCTAGTCCACTTAGTTGCATCTGAGAGGTTATGGTATATTTTGTGAAATATACAGGGGGTATATGTGGGAGTAGTATGTCTACATCTGAAAAAATGCTAGCAAAATGACTCCGAAAACTTTAATTCCCTTAACAAATTAGAGCAAAATTTTATTCTGACAAATGTTACATAAAATAATTTCTTGTTTTTTTCCCAGTAGCCTAAAAATTTTAATTTTTTTTTGTTTTTGAGATGGAGTCTCGCTCTGTCGCCCAGGCTGGAGTGCAGTGGCGCAATCTCTGCTCACTGCAAGCTCCGCCTCTCAGATTCACGCCATTCTCCTGCCTCAACCTCCCAAGTAGCTGGGACTACAGGCCCCTGCCACCACGCCCAGCTAATTTTTTGTATTTTAAGTAGAGATGGGGTTTCACCGTGTTAGCCAGGATGGTCTCGATCTCCTGACCTCGAGATCCGCCCATCTCGGCCTCCCAAAGTGCTGGGATTACAGGCGTGAGCCACTGTGCCTGACCAAAAATTTTAATTTCTAACTAACATTTTCAGGTGAAAAAAAATTTTTTTTTTAAATCTGAATGCTATGTAGGGAGCTTCCAAGAAAAAGAAATTAATGACCTCTGGTTAGCTTTATTTTAAATAAGAAGTGGAAAATAGAACTAACTTAGGTTGACTATCTATAGCATAGAGAAGAAGAAGAGAAATTATGTGGAAGTCAGTTCATGCTCTGTTTTTATTTTTCCCCTAGCTTTATTAAGGTATAATTAACAAAAACTGTGTATATTTATGGTATATAACATTTTGATATATGTATATTTTATGATATGATTACATCAAGCTAATATATCATCCATCGGGAGGCCAAGGTGGGCGTATCATGAGGTCAGGAGATCGAGACCATCTTGGCTAACACGGTGAAACCCCTATCTACTAAAAATACAAAAAAAAATTAGCCAGGCGTGGTGGTGGGCGCCTGTAGTCCCAGCTACTCAGGAGGCTGAGGCAGGAGAATGGCATGAATCCAGGAGGCCGAGCTTGTAGTGAGCTGAGATCGCGCCACTGCACTCCAGCCTGGGCGACAGAGTGAGACTCCATCTCAAAAATAAATAAAAATAAAATAAAATAAAATATAAATATATATATTCCATCACTTCATATAGTTATTGAGGTGAGTATATTTAAGATCTAATATATTAGAAATTTTCAAGAATACAATACATTGTTATTAACTATATTCATCATGATAAACAATAGATCTCTCTAACTTAGTCACCCTTTCTAACTGAAACTCTACCCTTTAACCAACATTTCCCCACCCCTACCTCCAGCCCCTAGCAATTACCATTTTACTCTCTGTTCTATGTGTTCAACTTTTTTAGATTCCCCATGTATGTGAGATCATTTAGTATTGTCTTTTGGTGCTTTGCTTATGTCATTTAACATAATGTTCTCTACATTCACCCATGTTGTCACAAATGACAGGATTTTCTTCTTTTTTAAGGCTTTGTAGTATTCGTGTGTGTGTGTGTGTGTGTGTGTGTGTGTGTGTGTGTGTGTGTGTTATTCCTTTATCCATTCATCCATTGATGGACACTTAGATTGATTCCATATCTTGGCTATTGTAAATAATGCAACAATGAACATGGGAGTGCAATTATCTCTTTGACATACTGATTTTATTTCCTTTGAATATATATCTAGAAGTGGAATTGCTGGATCATAGGGTAGTTCTATTTCTTTAGTTTTTTGAAGAGACTCCATACTGTTTCCCATAATAGCTGTACTAATTTAATTTCCCACCAATAATGGACAAGGGTTCTCATTTCTTCACATCCTCTCCAAAACTTATTTTTTCTCTTTTTTATAGTAACCATTCTAACAGGTGTGAGGTGGTATCTCCTTGTGGCTTTAATTTGCATTTTCTCTGATGATTAATGATGTTGAGCTTTTTTTCATACACATGTTGACCATTTATATGTCTTCTTTTGAGAAATGTCTATTCAGGTCCTCTGACCATTAAAAAAATAGGCTGTTTTCTTGCTACTGAATTGAGTTTCGTATATAATTTGGATATTAACCCTTTATCAGAGGTATGGTTTGCCGATATTTTCTGTTGACTCTGTTGATTGTTTCCTTTGCTGTGGAAAGCTTTTTAAGTTTGATGCAATCCCATTTGCCTGTTTTTGCTTTCCTGCCTGAGTGTTATGGTCAAATCCAAAAAAATCATTCTCCAGACCCATGTCAAGGAGCTTTCACACTATTTGTTCTTCTAGTAGTTTTACAGTTTCAGGTCTTACATTTAATTCTTTAATCCATTTTGAGTTGATTTTTGTATATATCGTGAGATACAGGTCCAATTTCATTTTTCTATGGGTGGATATACAGTTGTCCCAACATAATTTATTGAAGAGACTATCCTTTCCCCATTGTGTGTTCTTGGCACCTTTGTGAAAGATCAATTGACTGTAAATGCATGGATTTACATATAGGCTCTCCATTCTGTTCTATTGGTCTATGTGTCTGTTTTTATGCCAGTACTATACTGTTTTGATTACTTAAGCTTAGCAACATACTTTGAAATCAGGTAGTGTGATGCCTCTAGCTTTGTTGTTTCTGCTCAAGATTACTTTAGCTATTCAGGCTCTTTTGTGGTTCCATATGAATTTTAGAATTTTTTTTTCTATTTCTTTGAAAAATATCATTGGAATTTTGATAGGGATTGCATTGAATCTGTCAATCATTTGGGGTCATATGGACATTTTAACAAATATCAATTCTTCCAATCCATGAACACAGGATATATTTCAATTTATTTGTGTCTTCAATTTCTTTCATCAATGTTTTATAGTTTTCACTGTACATCTTTCACCTCCTTGATTAAGTTTATTCCTAAATATTTTATTTTTTGGTTGCTATTATAAATGGGATTGATTTCTTCATTTCTTTCTCAGATTATTTTTTGTTAGTGTATAGAAATGCTACTGATTTTTTGTATGTTGGTTTATATTCTATAACTTTATTGAATTCATGTATTAGTTCTAAAAGTTTTTTGATGTAGTCTTTGGGGTTTTCTATATGTAAGATCATGTCACATGCAAACAGAGACAATTTTATTTCTTCCCTTCCAATTTGAATCCTTTTACTTCTTTTTCTTGCTTAAATGCTCTGGCTAAAACTTACAATACTATATTGAATGAAAGTGGTGAGAGTGGGCACTTTAGTCTTGTTCTTGATCTAAGAGGAAAAGTTTTCCATTTTTCATATGCTCTTTATTTAAAACCAGGCAATCTCAGTTACTTTACACTATATTCAAGAGAATATTGACATATTTGTATTCCACTGGCCCCTATTCAAATTGCCTTCCTTTTTCCTAACTGAAATCAATACAGTATACCACTCCTATCTTTTAAAGTCTAGGAAACCTTAGAAAGGGGTTTTTGTGTTTTAGGAAGTGATATTAAATATAAACAAATGTCTTCTCCCCAAACATGACCTCTCATAGTTTTAGTTGACTGAATGTGTTAAACAAGGAAAGTTTAATGTATGTCTAAATTTCTTTAAAATAGACTCCTTTCTTTAGCTGTCTTGGAAACAAATAAACATTTGGATGAAAATATGTGGCAGAAGATACATGAAAAAGAAGTGATATGTCTCAAGCAGGTCTCATTCTCTAGCCTGGGTGCTGTTCTTCTATAAAAATTTCTCCACACCATGGATAGCACCTACTACAAATGAAAAATGTGAGACCTCTGATTCACGTACGTTTTTTCTTCCTTCACATTCTTGCAGTTACAGAGGTACCATTTATTAGCATGTATTAGGTTCTTAATGAAATTTCCTGAATTGAAATTAAGTTGTTTTTACTAGGGTCAGCATTAGAGGTAGTTTCAGTAAATAGTTAAATGTTGCTGAAAAACCTGCTATCCTGGTGACTTCGTGATATTCCTGGGAGGGGGTGGGGGAGATGGAGGAAGGAAAAGAGAAATAAACTAGTAAAATTAGCACATCTAAAACTGAACACAATTTCTACAATTCTCTTTTGTTCTCATCTGTCTATGCTTGTCCATTTTCTTCCTCAAAAATGTAATCATGGTCTCACCATTCTTTTGTCTTTTTTTTCCCCCTACAGCCATTCAGGCACCAATCATTTGCCTATCCTTTTCAAATTTCCCTGACTGACCACTTTGAGTCAGATCTACACCAGCAACCTCCTACCTAGTTAACCTCCCTGCTTTCATCCTTACCACTTTCCAACCTATCCAATGCACTGTGCCAACTCTCTTCCTTCCAGGAGCATTATTTCCATCGGATCTCCCCCTCTACGATGGCTCTTAATTGCCTTTTGAGTCTAATTAAAACTTCTTCCAGACCCTCTACCAATTAACTCCATACACTGTTTCCCTTAGCAGCCCTCTCATGCCAGGTGCCAGCTCCTGCTCCCCGGCCCAGCCCAGCAAACCTGCTCGCCCTCTGCCTTTTCCTGCTTCCTGCCTCACATTGTGCCAGTTGCCTCCTACCCAGAGTGCCTACTCCACTTCTCTCTTCTTTCTGCCAAAGCATTCTTCCTTTTTTGTTTTTGAGATTGCTAAATCACCTCCTAACTTTGATTACTCTAAGAGTCCTAAAGTTCTGCATTTAGATCTGTTCTTTTGGAAATGCGTGTGTCTTCACGTACCTGCATTATCGACACCTTGCAGGGAGCAGTGCCCACATATCCTGGTTCAGGGACTCCGGCGCTTGGCGAGAAGTCCGGCTCTTTGGGGCTAGTGGCTTGGTCTTTTCCACGACCTGGTGAAAGTTCCTTTACTGCCAAGGCCTTGGCTCATGTCAGACCTGCATTCTCCCTGGATGTTCTGGTTCCTGCCTTGACTTCCCTTTCCCGCCCGTAATGTGCGCTGCCCTGGAGGTCTCAGGCAGCCACAGCCGCCCCTCTCCCCCCGACCCCATTGCGGTGGAACACCGGAAGGGTCAGGGCCCTCCAGGCGTTCGGAAGGCAACTATGTAGGAGATAGCACGGGCTGGGGCCGCTTGGGGAGGGGACTATAGGCTGCAGGTGGCTTCCCGGCAGAGGCCGCTTCCTGGTCTTCGTGAGGCGGCTTGGCCTGGGTCCTGAAAGGTGGCGGGGTGGCGGGGGGAGCCGCCAAGCCGAGGCCCGGCTGCTCCCCGAGGCCCCACTGCTCCCCTCTGTGTAGCGGCTTCAGACCCAGACCGCCTCTCGTCACCCCCGTGAGCTCCTGAGGACACGAAGTGTTCATAACTCTTGACCCCAGCACAGCCCAGGAGGCCCTGCGCTGCTCATGCGGCAAGAGGGAGGTCGGGAGGGCGCAGGCGCAGCCCTCTAGCCTCCCGCAGCGAAGCCGTACCTTCGTCCCTGCTTCGGCCATCGGAGCCTGCCCGACACACACAGGAGCCCTGGCTCCCCAGACGCCAGGCCTGGCTGGGCGTCCCAGGGGCCCTCCGCTCTCACCCAAAGGGGTGCCTGGCCTAGGCAGGCTCTGCTCGAGTGGCGGAGGGACCCCCACATTGCGCCGGCAGAATGGCCCTTGGGGAGGTGAGAGGACTTTCCGAGTGGAATGGGACCCCTAAGCCCACTCTAGGCACCGGCTTTCACCGCAGCGCCACTCCCGGCGACTCCAGGATGTCGCGGGGCGCCTGTGGGATCCACAGCGTCCTGATTTCCAAGTCCAGGGATGTGGCCCTGGGCCACTGGGGCTCTCTAGACGGGAGGCGTGTGTGGATTCGTGAAAAGCTGCGGGTGATTAGTGCTGCTGCTGTTTCGTGTGTGTGCTTGGTTTTAAGTGCATGAGCCTAGTATTCTCTTCCTAATCCAGGCTGCTATAAATGACACCACAGATGGACACTATAAACGTCAGGAGTTTGGAAGATGTTGAAGAAATGGAGTGCTTTGCAAGAGTACGGGGCTAGCCATCGCATCACAGGAGCTACAGTCGCTGCAGTCACTGGTATGTGGCGCCAGGGGCCCGACTGATCGTTTCAGCTACAAGTCAGGACCTGAACATGCTAAACACAAAATGTCTCCTGAGTGGCAGCCCCAATTTAAAGCTAAGCAGAATCGGTGGTGCCTTCCCTGGATAATGCAACTGAGATGACTGTTCCTGCATTTCTCTTCCCCCACACAAATAGACGTAAGGCTATATGGTTATTTTTAAGTTAGAAAACATTTACTTAAGCCAGGCACAGTGGCTCACATCTATAATCCCAGCACTTTGGGAGGCCGAGGTGGGGGAATTACTTGAGTTTAGGAGTTCCAGACCAGACTCTGCAACAAAGTGAGACATGGTGGCACATGCCTATAGTCCTAGTTACTGTGGAGGCTGAGATGGGAAGATCCCTTGAGCTCAGGAGTTCAAGGCTGTAGTGAGCTATGATTGCACCACCGCAATTCAGCCTGGGCGATGGAGAGAGACCCTGTCTCAAAAAACAAAACAACAAACATTTCTTATTAGTCACAGCAAAGACCTCCATTGGAGTTGGCAACAGTAGTGCTTCAGGTTGGATTTGCGGTAATTTATACAATGCTTTCATATACATTATTTCATCCGAGCCTTACTTCAACCCTGTTGCAAAGTTTAAAAAGGAATATTATCCACATTCTGCACATGAGAAAACTGAGATCTGAAGATGTCAACTGACTTTCCCCCGTTGCTGGTTAGTAAGCATAGAAGGATAGACAAACACATGTGTTCTGACTGCAAATCCTTTGCCCAGTTCCATTAATACTGCTGGGATCTGCCTGAAGTCCATGTCCTTTCTCTTCTTCTCCTTGTCGTGTTACTTTGGATAAAGGCGGAGGGAGAAAACAACATTCATGGTGCAAATGGCCCATAGTATGGGAGGACAAATGCACTGGGCTCTGAGGGAAGCAAAGTTCAGCTCCACAGGCTGAACTGATACCTTTGGTGGGAGTTTCTAGGGGAATGTTTTCCCTAGTCTGGAAAATTCTTCCATGGATGAGTTTCTGTTCAAGTGATCCACTTTTTAAAAAACTCACTTTTGAGTGGTAAAACTGAACAAACCTACTATAGAGCAAGAAGTGTCTGATGAAACCTGGGCTGGGTTAAAATAGCATTTGCTGGACTCCATTTTTGCTGATTGAAGCATTGTACCTGTTATTAACCGTGGCTTCTAACCTGGTATTCTGGTCTTAATGCCTGCCAAAAGCTGAGGCTTCTTAGAGAGACTAAAGACTTATCTGCTACAGCCTCAACATGTAGGAACTAAGGAACTGGGGAAGTGATTCTTTCTTCCTACCTTTGGGAACTTTTCTGGTATAGAACGTAGTGTCTTTTCTGGCTAAACTTTTCAAATATCTACTCAGGAATTACCTAGAACTAAATGTTTAGAAACCCTTGTAGGGGTCATATGCGTAGTCACCTTCATAAGTGTTTGCCTAGGAGGGGTTGAGGGAAAGAATGTAGAGTGAGGAAGGAGAGGAGTAAGGGGAAGGAGAATTGGATCTGAAACAAAAAGTTGTGCTGACTGGGAGGCTGTAAAATCAAAGGTAGTTCCGAGCCGATGCCACTGTGGGGCGCCAAAGTTCTACTCGGCTAAGGCCCGCCGCCTTCTTGGGTGCGAGAACAGAAGTCCTGGAGAACAGATGCACTGAGGGAAGAGAGCGGGGAGGAAGGAGGGAAGGGAGAGGAAAGGAGGGGTGGGGCTAGGGTGTCCTTTATTCTCCAGTTAAACTCGCCTGGGAGACTTTGTTACATAACAAGTCTGTGCGTGGGGGAAAGAAGACTTTGTTAGACGGAAAGAAGGAGGGTGTGGGGAGGGGGTGAAGCTCTTAGAAAAGAAGAAAATCTCGGAATACTGAGTTGACTTGGGAGCACAAACGGTCCTCGTGGCTTCAGAGACGCTGGGGCTTATTCTCAAACTGGGGCCACCACCTTTTTAAAAGGGCTAGCGAGGAGGGGAGTTAGGTTTAGAAAGGGTACGTTCCCCGACCCGCCACCCAACACATACAAACCATAGACCCCGCCCAACCTCCCGGCCCCTGGCCCCACTCGCTACCCCCTCCTATGCCTGGGTGCTGCTGCCTCCACGAAGCCGGGCTCTTTCTCCTCCGGGTAGCCGCGGCTCCATCTGCAGCCCCCGAGGACTCCTCAGCCGGGATAAAGGGCGGCCTCCCCCGCCTGCCAGCACCCAGGATGCTCAGCCGTCAGCTGCGGGGAGGCGCTGATTTCATTCCGGCGCGGCTTTCGCTGCGGGCGGCGAGGGGCGGACAGGCCGGGGCCCGCGGGGCGGGGCGGGACGGGGGAGGGAGGCAGCGGCCGCGACCTGGGGAGGCTGAGCGCCCCGGCCCCGCCAGGATTTATTACATCCCAGCCACTGGCAAAGGTTAGGAACGCGCATTTGGAGACGGGATAATCCAAGTTTAAATATTAAAAGTAAAAGCAGAATCGGTCGAATATTTACCTAGAGACTGAGCAGATCTCCCTTTGCGAGGGGAGAGGACTGTGGAGGAGCCGGGCTCCCAGGCCCGCGGCTCTAGCGCTGCGCTTCCCCAGTGGCATCGCCTGGGACGGCCAGGACCCACTTCTGAAGCTTCCTCAGACTGTGGTTAAGGGGGGCGGACCGCGGATCCCCTCGCTCTCCCAAGTCTATCGGAGTCGGTGGGGCTCGGTCCAGATCTTCTGCTTTGTATATTCTCTTTTTTAAGGGCCTCCCGGACCAACACAAAAGGTGGCGGAAAGTACGTTGGATCAATAGCAAAGATTGTTATTTAGATAACGAATTAATCTCCCTGTTATAGTACTTTTTGTAGTGAACTTTGCACCCCTTTCATAAGAAAAAGGAATTTAAAGAGAGAAGAAAGTCTCAAACAGGATTAAGGTTTTAATTACAATTCCCTATCGAAATAGTATGTTTGATGAGCTGATCTTATCAATTAATAGTAACATTAAAGCACAAGAAACAGATTCACGGAAATATGCTTAAAGGAGCCTTTAAAAAGTAATCGCACTCGGGGAACTAGTGGGGCAGGCGGCCAGCGATGCTGCGTCCGAGCAGATTTCGGATCCCCCTCTGCTCGGACTGGTCCAAGCGGGGCGCGCATCTGGGGCGCAGGATGGGGCGGGGGCGGCGGGCACGGCGCTGGGAGACCAGGCTACGCTGGTGGGAGGGAAATAATAAATAACAGACGCCTCTTCCAAGCCGAGGCCCACATCAAAGTTGGGGCCCCACAAGGGCCGTGCAGTTCACTGCATTTGGGTCAGCGTTATATTCCAGGGGCAAATAAAGTAATTTGAACATGCACCAACAGTTTTCCATAAAATACGAGTTAAAAGAAGTAATAGAACTAATCACTGTCTCCTCAAATCAAGTAGAAAACATTTCAATGCACTAATTAGAGTAATTAGAATAATAAGCCTCTGCCTATATGTGGTAAGACAATGTGTACAAACAACTTTATTTAATGTATACTGGTAATCAGCGATGCGTGCCTGCTTGAATGCTTAGTGCAATAAAACTACCCTCCGTCCGCCCAAACAATCAAATACAAATTAGTTTAATGATTGTGCCTGCTGAATGTCTTAGAAATCTACAGGCAGAGGCGAGTAAATAGAAGCATCCTTGTTTGCGTGCGACCCCGCCCGGGCTGGCCGCGGGGCCGGGTGAGTGGCCGCGGGCGGGTGCGGCGGGAGCAATCGGGAGGCTCCGCCGAGCCTGCAGAGGCCAGGCCCGGCGCCAGCACAGACCTGCGCCCCGCAGGAGCCCCTGCTGCTGCCCTTGGTCGCCTTCCCACTCCTCTCCCGCCAGCTTCCCGCCTCTGCGGCCCTGCGGTGCAGTTCTGGGCCCCAAACCCGCACATCCCCAGCTCGGCCTCACCTCCTCCGAGAGGTGAAAGGCCGCTTTAGAACTCTCCCACCGCCCGTTTGCGACGCTTTTCAGAGCTGAGTGATTTCCTCTCCTGGGGCGACTCATTCCAGGGGCCTCGGAGGGCTAAGAGGGATTTCTGCGGGCCCTGAGAGCCCCCAGTTCGCGGAGATGGACTCTAGGCCTCCAGTACTGAGGCGCGGCCCCTCACTTTCCGGGCCCTCAGCTCTGGCTTGAGATGCCGGGGTGCCCAGAGGGTCTCCCGGGCTCCCTTCTCTAGGGAACTGACTTTAGGCCCAGCAGGGGAGTGGTTTCCAGGGGGTCTAAGAATTCGTTTTCCCCCGTGCTTCAGCTCTTAAAGAGTAGGTTCCTCTTCATTGGAAGCAGGGAGCTGAGGTCAGAAACACCCAGAAGTTTGATGGGTGGGAGCTGAAGGAAACCTGCCTCAGAACTTTGCTCCCCAGCTCTCAGCTGTCCCCCTTCATTCTCGCAAATACCGCCCGCCCCCCTCAAAAAAGCAGGAAAAGCCCAGATTACTGTACTTCCCTGGGCAGCTGTCCCCCTTTCCTCTCCAGTCTTCCTGCACTTGTCTCATCTCCCTCTTTCTCTTGGGGCACCATCTTCCACAGTTGCCTCTGCCATGCAGGTGCAATGTCCTGGGCCCGACTCTGCAGAGTCAAGTGGAAAAGCCGGGCAGGCAAAAAGCTAGGAGACTCTCCTCCGGGCCTCGAACCCTTGTCACTCCTAGGCCCACTGCACCTCTGCCCCAGCCACGCGTGCCCCCAGAGAGGGCTTGCCAACTCCTGCGTCTAGATCCCACTTTCCCGGGGCGACGGTTATACCCAAGACATCTGGACTCCTCCTAATCGCCACCGCTAGCCTCTCCTGGGGGGCAAACCCACCAACCGTGCCCGTTACCCCTAGCCCACTTCCTTGGGAAGCGAGAGAGTGGAACAGCTCGACGTCCGAGCTGTTGACCCTTCCCCTGGGGGTCCGGGCGTCGAAGCCTGGGGAGCCGCAGAGAATCCCTGATTTCCAGGCAGGAACTCAGGGGCTGTTGGCAGCGTCCCGAGCGAAGGCCGGGGCTGGGAGTGCAGGGAGTGCCCCGCTCCTTTCCCTGTCTCTCTCCTCCCCGCGCTAGGCTGTCTGGGCCTTCGCGACAGCGGCCAGGGTCCCTGAGGTGGGGGGTGCGCGGCAAGGCCAAGGCACCTCTTTTGCGACTGGGCAAGGAGCAGATGTTGGCCGGCAGCACACTCGCCCGCCTTGTCCAGGTGCTGCACCAATTTTGAAGCAATATTTGTTAGGGGAACAACATCAACAAAAAGTTATTAATGCCAAATAATTGTCTCCAGAATCATGTGCTGTAGAACATAACAGTTCCCCTGACGAAATGAGATTTCTTAACAGGAGGAGGAAAAGAACTCCTAACACTTTCCACATAGATTTGCCTGAACCTTGAAGCCCAGTGATTTACAATGGCTAATTTGTGTTACAAACCCACAAGAAACTTTCTTTTTCCCATCCTCCTGCCAAAGTCTCTGTGGCCATATTTTTTGTTGTGTGGCCTTTTTTTCCTTCTTTCCTTTTTAAACAACAAACCCAAAGGAAACACTGGTGGGAGGAAAAATACATTACCCAAATAAAAAAGGACGCAAATTCAAATTTAGTCCACAGTGAGATTTCCTATTGCCGTCGCTCGACACACAGAGTTAATCTTATACAATTCATAACAATCAAAATCCCCTCCATATCCCTCAGATGGGGTCCTAGTGCTCCCCTGTCTTCCTAAAATTGGTGACAACTACGTCTTTGTGGGGGATTTATTTCCTTCTTTTTTTCTAGATGACAGCTCCCCATTCTGAGAGCAGAGAGCTGTTTGCCGCCAACTAGAGACCACTCCAGAGCCTAGGCTCTTCACGCACAAACCGCATATGGAAGTCCCCCCCTCCCCAAATCCCAGACAAAGAGCTATAAAAACTCAGAAAGACATGGAAGGAATAAACTTTAGGCTATAGATGCACTTTTACTGGTGTATTAAATAACATTTCAGACCTTTTTTTTTAAAAAAAGAAAGGCAACTTAATCTCACCAACAATCAGAATTCTAGGAACAATAAAAGAGGCCAGGATTGTTTTGATGGGATATTAAATTATTTCTAAAACCTCTAACAGCTAAGTCAAGCAGAGGTGTCTTTAAGATAAAGGAAGGTACTATATGATTAAGTTTATTAACTTTTCTTCTTTTAAAGGAGGGAACAAATTTCCCAGTTTCCCACCAAACACCAGAAAAATGTTAAAATATTCATTGTTTCCTTATCTCCTTATCAGCCAAGCAAGGCCTTAGGAAAATGAAAAAAGCCATTTTCTGGTACCCTCATGCCTGCCTGATAAGGAGGCATTAAAATAACACAGGACCAGTTCTGAAAACCTGGGTCAGTTAATTCCATGATTTGTTAGCTGGGTGGCAGGCCCCTGCCACTTTTGCCTTGTTTCCCATCCTGAATCAAATGGTGGGAATAGGTAGCAGAAGCCCTGATTCTTTCCTATGGCCATCTGCCCCTTGTTAAAAGAATATGCATCATTGAAAAGTAAACTTTCCTAAACAGGGAAAATGTTTATAAAAAACTTAGTTGTACATTCCATTTAGTTATAATATCAAGATTCATAGTACTCCAAGATGCATCTTTTTCTTTCATTTAAAATAAACACTGTCCTTTGCCCTACTCACTGAAATATACAAGCAGACCCAAAGAATCACTTTTACCTTTGACCCTCACTTCACCAGCCTTCTTTCTTTTTCCGTACAAGTTCCATTCTTTGCCTGATTTTTAAACTTGTGTTGAAATTCAATAGAATCTAGAACAGAGTTCTATAAACTGTTTGAAAATTCAACCAAGACAAATCACAGAGACTAGTGATAGAAAGATAATTTAACCTGGCTCCCCAGCACTACTCAAACTGCCTCCAAAGTAAGGCAAGTGAAAAGCAAATGAATGCAGCATATAGACATACATGCAGGTACCAATGCACCCAAATGCCACCCCCTCCCTCATTGCTGCTGTTGCATCTCTTTATTAGTTGCTTTTGAAAAAAGAAGGTAGATGAGTGTCTTTACCAAAGCCATTTCACCAGAAATTTTGCCAACCAGTGTGTGGCCTCCACTGGTAGGAGCAGGAAGGGAAGAGGAAGAGAACAGTGCTTTTGTTGCTACCATCTGAAATATAAAGGCGGCTACTTCGTGGGAACCGAGAATGTTTAGGATGGCCAAACGTAATATTATTTGTGGCTATTCCCTCCATCTGACCTTCACATAACTCTTTTTCACATGGTCATTTCTCCCCTACATTATTACATAAATTTTAAAAGTAACATATTTTGAAGAAACACAGGAGGTCTTTGGGATAGCTGTATTCTGCATTGTCTTAGGAGAAAGAAAGGGTTTGTTGTGACGGCTAGCCAACATCTTAGGGGCAACTGCCCCAGAAATTTCTCCCAGTGGCAGTGATGGGGTTTTCCACCTTAGTGTGTAATACATTCCCCAAACCAGTGTGGCAACTATTCGAGTAGCCTTAGGATCTGAACAGAAAGCATGGGTCAAAACCATGGTGTGCACGTTTAACATGTGATGGTTTCCACTCAGCAGCCCCTGTGGCTAAGAACAAAAATGCCTTCTCAAGGTCCACTAAAATGCCCTGCAGAGGGCAGATGCTGCTTGTTTTCTGCCTGCAGTGGAGGAGAATATTGACCCAGAACTCAAATCTATACCCAGCTTAAACATTTTACCCATCAGCATGTCTGCGGTCACAAAACACTTCTTCTTTCTGTCACTTCTTGTTCAGACTATTGATAAGATCATTTGGTGGAATCTGTTTGAGACCCATGTAATATTGACTAGGAGTTAGAAAAGATGATCAGATGTAATAAGCCCAGAAACTACTTTTTAAAATGGACATTTATACTTAAACCAATGTTCCAAGGAGGGCTTTAAATACATCAGCAAACTTGTAAACTGATCCAACACTGCTTGAAATTCTCACTAACCTTAAAACGGATTTTGGTACTGTTTCATCTAAGATTGTCTGAAACAATCTGTTATTAGCATCACGGCTTGAATCTCTCCCATATGTTCTTTTTTTTTCTTTACTTGCTTTAAAGCCCATTTGTATGCCTAATGAAAAATAGACACAATTGTATAAACCATTGTAAAATTCATCTTTTTATGCAAACCAAACAGGAATAATGTATAGGATCTACTTCTAATCATTTAGTAAACACACAATAGTATACTATCAGGGTTATTCTTTGTTAAGAGATATTTATAAATTATTAAAAATAATAATCTACTAAATCCTGCTTTTCTGTAGATCCCAAATTATTTGAGGACCTATGGGTAGAGATCAAAGTCCACCTAGTTCCACTGATGTTCTCCAAAACAGCACAATCGAATAAGGTATAGTTAACCTGGAAAGAAGATGCAGGCATATCTGCAT
Organism: Pan paniscus; assembly: GCF_029289425.2. Taxonomy (NCBI): domain Eukaryota; kingdom Metazoa; phylum Chordata; class Mammalia; order Primates; family Hominidae; genus Pan; species Pan paniscus. The sequence continues at coordinate 118,887,952 of NC_073254.2, read as the reverse complement.
ATGTTTAAAGGGGACAAACATCTCTTTGTAGGACCATGAAATGGCAAGCAAATTGAAGCTCAAACCCAATGACCATTTCAATTTAATGCTACAGGCATAGTGACTGAAAGATTTGGGACTGATAGTTTTTGCAAAGTAAAGTGAATTAGACCAGTAGTCTCCATTAAAAAAAAAAAAGCCTCTGAAAGTTATGAACATCAAATCTGGCAGTATATGCATAAAATTTATTCCAAAACTTTATGAAGTATAAAGGAAGGAAAGTGTTTTACACACAACTCAACTCAGTCAATTTAAGGTCTAGGGTTTTCCCCCCTTAAAACTTGGCACTATCTTTAAAAATAAAATAAAGATATTTCAATAATTAGAACAAACTATGAAGGTATTGTGCATTTCTGTTTTATGTAGATAATAAAATATTACTTTAACATAAATATATAAGGATCTCTGCATTTTTATTTTCCCCACAAGCACAACCAAATGTACCAAAACAAAGTATTTTTTAAGAGACTGAACAAAAAAATTACATCCCATATAGATTTTGCTCACCTATTCATTTAAAGCTACAGAAAAACAGTTTCCAGAACCTTTTTGTTTCAAAAGAAATAAATATACATTGAGGCAGGCCACTTAAAAATGATATGAAAATATTTCCCTGGGTAGCATTAAAAAAAAAGAAAAATAGACAAAGAAACATTTAAACTATTTCTGCATTTCAAAAGACAGATATTAAACATATATACATAGTGGTAAGGTTCAGTGGTAACTTTCATCTTAGTAAACCTATAAGAGTCAGAGAAGCTGTAGACACATTCTCTGAACTCCAGCTTCTGACCTTACCTACTTGGTAATAAGTATCTGGAAATTCATTTCCTCCCTTTACCAGTGGCTATTTGCCCTGCTCTGGATAGCTTCACGAAAGGCCAGTTCCCATACCTCAGGAACGAGCAGCGTGATGCACCCGAAGCAGCTCGGTGCCCATCTCCTTGTGACATTCATTGGGGGAAATGAAATACAGGCAAATAAATATGCCCATTATAAGTCACCATTTATCTTGCAAAAACATGGAAAATGAAACAATCACAGGTGTTTGAAAAGACAATATAAAGCATATTTCCTAAAACCTTAAAGACTACTGAGTGCAATGCTAATCTGATGCTGAACCATAATTTTATGGTAGTGAGACTTTCATTTTTTAAAATAAAAATTTATCTAATACCTAACTGGAAAAAAACCCCCAAACTTTTAAGATTAATAAAAAGTGTTTTCCCTTTTAGCGCCCTTTTGTGCTGATTTTTCTTTTAAATTTTAACTGATCACAGTTTAATGGTATTTATTTTCAATACAGTTACAAGTTTTTTCACCTACACTTTCCAGTAGAGTCTTTTGTGTTTGGAGTTAACCGTTTTCCATCAAGATAAGGTCAAAAATTCACTTAAAACTATTAACAAAGGGGAGAAAGGAAGGATTGAAAATGGCATTTTTTTTTTCACTTCATTTGCCTTCCTTAGTGAAAGAGGGGGCAGAAAGCTGTCCAAGTCAAAGTGGTGTATTCTGCAATAAATTACAGGAAAAGAGGGTGTGGGACCCTAAATATGACTTGATAAACAAATGAGCTAGTGAAGACAAAACCTGTCTACTGCGTGGAGATCGTCAGTGTATGCTGTGGGTATCTGTGTGCTAAAAAACACAGTCTTATGCATACACTATTAAGTTCCTGGGTCTTTTTTTATGTAAAAAAAAAAAAGCTATTAGAGAAACAAAGTTTAACTGCTGCTGTCAGCACAAATAATTCTTCATAATTGTTACTAAAACTGAAGGTAGAGAACTATATAGGGATATCTAAAGATATGTACTTCCCTAGTTCTCTTCAAAGTGCCACTTTCTTTCTGCTGGACAACTCTGGAAATATATTTAACCTCCACATTTCCTCTGAGCTCTTTCACAATGGGCCCGCCTGATAAAATGAAGCAATCAGTCACTCACTATCGATTTTTCTTTTTTCTTCCCTCCATAACCTCCCCCAGAAACACTGCCTGAAAATGAAGTTTACTTTGTGGCTGGTAACAACAACCAATGCTTATTTTTATATTCCAAACCGGATTCTTGCCTTCGATAAAGCGGGTAGACCATGCACATTTCCTGAAATCAGAGAACTGTCTATTTTGTATGAAGCCAATCCTTTTGCTTTGGTAAGAGGAACAAATAGATGTTACACCCTCGTAAGGGGAATGTGAAGGTAACCAAAGTTCACAAACAGTACGAACAAGGGGCAACACAAGAACATTAGAAATGGAGAGTGGCCAAGAGCTGGCTTCAACTCTCTCCGATGAATAAAGCAAAGCAAAACAAAATCCCCCAAAACGGCAACTCCCAAATTAACGGTGGGGAGAAAGAGAAAATATGCTCATGAATTTGTTCATGTAAACTTCAGTTTTCTTGCAGTGCAAATTTATGTGGTTAAATTTTGCCTATATGAAAGAACATGTGTATTTTTTCCTCTTTCCTGATGGGAATCCACAATAAATAAACACAGCAGCATGTGCCAACTCTAAGCATCAGGAAGCTGCATTTTGTGTTTATCATGGTTTGGTGGATTTTTTTTTCCTTTTTGGTAATTTATTTAGTTTTGCCAGGTATTTATCTCAGTGCTTGCCATCTCTCTGTCTCTCTCTCTTTCTAGCTATCACACACTCTCCTCACTCTCTCCAGGAGACACTCCACTCCATTGCCTGGTTACTCGCCTGCAAAGGTCAAAACACATCATTACACCTGCTACCTTTAAAGGATAGTCCAGTGTCTTAGTTGCTTTCCTTTTGCCTTATTTTTTTTCTTTTTAAGGGACGGGGAAATAATAATTAAAAATAAAAGAACAATCAGAAGTTAGAGAGGGAACAAGAGGGCCGGGAAAGGGCCAAGGACCGAAGGGGAGGGGGAGCCCCGCGCTCTGCCCCTTCCCCAGCTCGAGTTCACTGGACGGGCGTCTGCACCCCGTGGTGTGGTGGAGTGTCCCTACTCCCCCCGTACACATCCTCGGCGCCCGGCAGAGTCCCTCCGGGAGGGGTCATCCTTTTCTCTTTCTGTCTCCTGTTACAAAACCAAACTCTCACCACCTCCTTCTCCAGCTGTAAGCTGTCCGCGAGGGAGGTGATCTCCTGGGCCGAGGGCTTGGGGCATTTGAGGAAATGGCTCTCCAGAGCCCCCTTGACGCTCACCTCGATGGAGGTCCGCTTTTTCCGCTTGCGCCCTTGCGCTGCGATCTTGTCTATGCTCGTGGGGCTGCCCGAGGACGAGTCCGCCTCCTCCAACCACTTGTTCAACAAAGGCTTCAGCTTGCACATGTTCTTGAAGCTCAGCTGCAGGGCCTCAAACCTGCAGATGGTGGTCTGCGAGAACACGTTGCCATACAGGGTTCCCAGAGCCAGCCCCACGTCCGCTTGGGTAAATCCCAGTTTGATCCGCCGCTGCTTGAACTGCTTGGCGAACTGCTCCAGGTCGTCCGAGGTCGGTGTGTCCTCGTCCGAGTGCGGGTCGTGGTGCGCGCCTGGGTGGCCAGGCGGACCCTGCGGGGGCGGCGGGGGCGGCGGCTGCTGGTGTGGGTGCGAGTGCGGGTGCGGGTGGTGGTCGGCATGGTGTGGCTCATCGTGCGCGTCCCGCAGGCCGTGGTGGTGCAGCCCGGCCGGCTGCCCGCCGGCGCCCAGCATGCCGTTCACCGTGAAGCTGGGCTGCGAGTAGAGCAAGCCGCCGTTGGACGCTCCCATGGAGGGTGGGAGGTGCGCTGCAGCCGCCGCGCTCCGCCATGCCCCGGGCCCCGGGTGGTGGTTAGCGGCGTGGTGCACCAGATGCGGCGGCCGCTGTTGCTGCTGCTGCTGCTGCTGTTGCTGCTGTTGCTGCTGCTGTTGCTGTTGCTGCTGCTGGTGCTGCTGCTGCAGGGCGCCTGGCCCGTGCAGCTCGTCGCCGCGGCCGCCCTGCTGCACCACCACCGAGGGCTTGATGTCCGGCTGGCCCAGGGGGCTGGTGGACCACGGGGAGCCGTCGCCGCCGCCCCCGCCGCCGCCCCCGCCCCCCCCGCCGCCGCCGCCGCCCCCGCCGCCGCCGCCGTGGGACAGCGCGGTGATCCACTGGTGAGCGTGGCTGAGCGGGTGTCCGTTGCTCTGCAGAGCGCCGTAGTCGCCCTGCACCAGGCTCTGCGCTTCGCGGTAGCCCCCCGCGCCCTGCTGCATGCCGCCGGGCGGCTCGGCGTGCACGATGGAGGCGCTGGAGGTGAGCAGGCTGTAGTGGTTAGACGCTGCGGTCGCCATGACTCTCGGAGCCGGACTGAGCGCTCCGGTTAAAGGAGCCGCGCATTTGACAGTTACTTTTTCGCCTCGGGCTCCCTCTCCTCGCTCGCTCTTTATGTCTCCTCTCTCTCCCACAGCGGGCAGCTCCGACGCCCGCTCCGACGCCTTCTGTTGCTGCTCCTGCTATTACTGCTGCTGCTGCCGCCGCCGCCGCCTCCCGCCCGCCCTCGCTCTCTTTCTCCTCCTCTCCCTCCTTCTCGCTCTCGCTCACTCTCTGACTAGCTCGGCGCTCCCCCCTCTCCCTGCTCTCTCCAGCTCTCTCCCGCTCTCTTGGCAGCGCCGGCTCGCAGCGGCACGCGCCTGGGCCCCGCCCCCTCCGCCCCCTCCCATTGGCTCCGCGCCCTTTGATTTACGTGGATACCGCTAGCAACCTCCCAGGCCGGCGCCACTGATTGGCGCAGAGCTGCTCCCTCCCCCTCCCCCGGGCTCGGAGTCCTCCTAGCCCTCCTCCCCGTCCCCTTCGCCTCCCGATTCAGATTCTCTCAGTTCTCACCCCCCCGCTTCTTCCTCACCCGGGGCCTCCTCCGCCCTCTCTCGGATGGGCCCCGCCCCCCATCTGTCTCCCAGGCAGAGAAGACCGGCAGGGGGGCGGTCTCGGTGCTCTTATCGGCCACAGACACTTGGAAGACTTGGATTGGGGTGGGGGGCGGGAGGCAGTGGTGTCCACTTTCGTTTCCCAATAGGGCTTTAAGATGGGGAAACGGAGGGGGTAAGGGAAAAGCTGGGTCGCACCGAGCCAGCAGGAGTCGGATTTTTATTCACCTAGGGACACACACACAGTGTGTATCTCTTAAACCTAGAGCCAAGAGCCAGACTTGTTCCCCTGTTCAACTCTCCTTGCATCCCACGGTTAGAATTTCAGTGCACAAGTGTCTCTTGCTCCAGGGTGTGCGGACACTTCTGCCCAAAGCTCTTCTCCTTCCCCTCTACCCCGCGGCTAGCACAGGCTCTCTTCCTTTTAGGTTCCAGGCCCAATTGTCTCCCACTCCCTTGGGGAAAGAACCCCGAGAGAGGCAGGCTCAGCCCGCACCGCGGCTTGTAAGTCATTCCCATCAAGGCTCGGAGTTGCTTGCTCTGACAGCGTAGCAGTCTGAACTGAAAACAAAACAAAACTCTAAAAGTCTCTCCGTCAGATTCACACGCCGGCGCGTGCAGTTTTTGGTTTAGAAAACTAGAAGCCTGCGTGGGCTCCGTCTTGTGCGAGGCTGCCGGAGTGCTGGCGAGGGGTGTGCGGCCTTGTGGGGGCGGCGCAGTCGCCAAAGGCCGCTCCGGGAAGCCGCGCGGAGGGGCTGCGTGCGCGATTCCCCGTGCTCCTACTGCTGGTAGGTGCAACTTTTCCGTTAGCCCCTTGGGAAGGAGGAAGAGTGTGTGAAGCAAATGGGCTGATGCCAGGGGAACCTTCCTAATCAGTAACTTCGGTGGGCGCTAGCGGGTGGGGTTAGTCTATGTCTTTGGCGCTCCCTGGCCAAGCTCCCAGCTCAGCTTTCAACAGTGAACTCCAGAGCAAGACTATGGGACCATGCACACGCAGCGCCGCTCTACGGAGCGCGGGCGCGTCGCGCCATCAGTTCTTTAGCCGCCCAGAGCAGGTGCCGCCTGCGAGTTTCCGAGCCTGCAAGCCCGGTAGCTAGAACTTGGGCGCGGACCCAGGCTGGAGCGGCGTGACCGCCACGCAGGGCCGGGTGTGTACATGGGCGCTGTAAAGCGAATCAACAGTTACTGCCGGGAAGGGAATGACAGACCCCAGGGAACCTGGATCGCGTCCCCACCTCTCACCCCTCGCTCTATCGCTGGTTTTGCCGGCGGTCGTAGGCTTGAGAGGGCAGCCAAATCAACGCTCAGAGGGAGCATTTTGGGGCCTCTGAGCATCTGAATCCAGACAGCAGACTGGAGCGGGCCAGAAAATTCATCATGACTAACAAGGAGTCATGCTCTTTGGAGAGTGGCTGAGCTGTTTATAAATCACCACGTTGAGCACCCGCCCGGGCAAGACGCTTTGGCTGAGAATTTCCACGTGTCCTGTGTTTATGAGCGTGTGTGGGGGAGAGAAATGGATAGGGGAGGGGCGAGCCCACAGGCCGCCAGCAGGACGGACCTGCACCCCCACCACGCGCGCACCCGCGCGGCGAGGCGAGGCGAGGACACACACAGCGTGTCGCTCCGTCCCAGCGCAAGCGCGGGGCCACTCTGGCCGCGCGCCTGGGGGCTGCTAGGAATCCCATAACTTTGTCTAGCTAGGAAAAAATGCACAAGTCCGAGCCTCAGCGCGCAGACTCAGCGACTGGTGCCCGCGGCTCCTCAACCGCGAGCCAAGGGGCTGGGTGGCGGGCAGAACCCCCTTCTCCCGGCTTCGGCCCTGCGTCCCCTGTGCTAGGCGCGTGACTTTCCCTGGGCCTTGGGGAGCGCACAGACAGCCCGCCAGCCGCATCTTCTCCTGACATGTCGTGCCTTTCTTTTCGCGGACCTGGAGCTCAGAGCTCCCACGGACAGAAGAATCCAGCCCTGGGGAAGGGCCGCGTCCAAGTGCTAAGCAGCTCATACTTCTCCCCCACCTTTCTGGGGCAGGTGTCTGCTTTTCTCTGGATTTAATTTCACATTTCTCGAGGCACAAGGCCTTCTGCAGCCCATAGGATGATACACTCGAAAGAAGAATGAAGTTTTCAAACACATCTTCGAAGGAACTGAGTCGGCCTGGCTCTGAATCAATTTAAAAGTTCCTCCTCCTCTTATCTTTCTCTCCACACCCTACCCCACACCCCCGCCCTCCTCCCGGCATAGGGCGCTAGTGTGAGGGGACAAGAATAGGCTGCACGTGTACATCAAAACTTCCTGTCTGCGATAGGACATCACCGGCGATTAATGCTGAGATCCTTCCCACGTTGACTTCCCAGGTCTCAACTCCAACTTCCATCCCCGTCTCATTTCGCTGGCGGCCGAGGAGCCGAAACGTTCCCAACAGGGTTTAATATACCCAATAAATCCCCGGGAGTACACAAAGAAATAGCCTACCCGGGGCCTCAGTCTCTGCACCCCACCCCCACCCCCAAGCGCGGCCAATCACCGGGCGGGCCAGGCTGGGCTCGCACCGCGGCTCTGAGCAACACCTCCCCACGAGCTACCGCCGCCTCCCCTCCAGGCGCCAGGGGCCCGGTTGGCGCGAACGCCGGGTTCCGAGCACCCTGGGCTTCCTTGTCTGCCTCCCAGCGCGGCACCTCTTCGGGGCTCCCGAAATCTGAGCTCTCGCAGGTTTTAGGTCCAGACTGGGGCCTCTCCACCGGTTCCTCCCCCGCCCCGGGCTCTGGGGCCCATTCTTTGGGCTGACCCTGTCAGGGCAGAGTCCGCGCTTCTGCCTGCCATTCTCCGCCCGCATAAAAGCACGTTGAAGGTGTCTCGGGCAGACACCTCCAGGTTTTGAATCAGTTTATTCCCTTTCACTGTTCAAAGCAGCTGTTCAAATACACAGGCTGCTTACGTTGACGTGGAGAGGATTTCAAACAACGCTAAAATGCTTTGAACTGACAAGGTGTCTTGATATCTCCCTCACTCCATCCAGCACAGCTCCTCGAGATCACTCGCTAGGACAATGGCTGAGCAGGCGATTCGTGCGGGCCTCGCCACCTCGGGGCGCGGACTGCGGGGTGTCCTAAGCCCCTTCCGAAAGGACAGGATGGAGGCACCTGTAAGGAGATGCTGGCGCCACCCCAGCTTCTCCCAGCTCCAGAGGAACCTCTACTCAGTCAATACCCTGAGCTGGACTTGTCTGAAGAAACGGAGCCGACTCCCTCTTGCCGGGGTGCGCTGAGTGGAGGGGAAACATCCTCGAATAACAGAACTACACCAAAAAGACACCCATGTTATCTCTCACACTTTCACACTCCTCGAGATAGTGAGCCGGACCTGGGTCTTAGTAGCACCCGGTACCTTGACACAAACCTCCCAAATTTCCACCTGAGTAACAGTTATGGGGTCAGTCCATGCACTGTAACTTGAACTCTAATTTATTAACTATTTCATCTAGTAAACACACTCACACCATATATAAAATAGCATTTATTTATTTCTATATACCAGGAGTTGGCAGAAAACCCACCGTGACCACTCCCATACATTGAGCTGGAGGCACACAATTACTAAAACAGAGGTGAAATGGTATTCATTTGATCTTAATTTTTTCTTATTTATGTAGTCCCAGGATAATAGAAATCAGGAAACAAAAGAAAACAAAGAATTTTCTGAGGAGATGGCCATTGGGGGAGTGGAGGTAGCAGCTGGTTTAAACCTAGGTAAAACTAGAAAAAGAAACTGCTGTTTCCTTTTTCTTATATCCACCTTAGAGGATCATGTTTGAACGTCCCTACTCCTCCTCCTCTTTTTAAAAAGCCTTGTCTCAGTCATTCATTCCTGTGCTTCCTGCTCTTCTGCTAGACCCCAGCAGCTGTTTGATTTGGTGAGGCCCCCCTCCAACCTCTGAGTGGAACTTCTTTTCTAAGGGCCTGCAGAATGTCAAAACTGAGGCTCTGGCTTCGGAGCTAGAGCTTTGAACAGCCAATCCACACAAAAAGGCAGCTGGCTGCTTTAATGAAAACTGCTATAAAGCTTCAAGAACTTTAGCCTTGGGGGATGCATTTATAAGGAACATGGAAAATGCATTTCCAAGTTGCTGGTTCTTGGGAGAGACATAATAAACATTTACCAAAAAAAAAAAAAAAAAAAAAAAAAAAAAAAAGGATAGAACTTACTATCTTTAATTATGCAGCAGCATATTTTTTCCTGAAGAAATAAAGCTTCCAATAAATTTGTATGTTACTGTCTATACCTATATTTTGCAAATTCCTAAATGTGCATCTGTCCTTATGTAATAAAAGGTCTTGAAGAATGAAAAGTTTTCTGAAAGTTGAAACTCTCCTATGTCATATGCTTGGCAACTCTGTCCATACCTCACATACAAACAATTCTATTTTACCTTCACTACTGTGTAAACCAGTGAAATATAATGTCCTTAATTCAGTATTTGAAATAAAATTATCTGTATTTATAGATACTAATATCTTTCCCTTTTTCTTCAAGTTATAAATTTTATCATTAAAACAGTCCCCCCTTTGTAGTCTGCAAGTGAATATTTTATATACAGGGATGGCTTGAAGACATCTAACACCATGTCACCCAGATAGTCTAGCTGTTTCAAGGATTACTTTTAGTAATTTATCAAAGGAAGCCTGCTAAATCCTGAGCGGTGAATATGAGGCCTTAGGAGGGAGAAAACATAAAGGAAGCATTCCGTCGGTGTGTAAGATAAATTCTGTTTGGAGGAGTTAATATAGCTTGTTTATACAAAATCTCAGAAACAGAACAAAAATCTCAGAAACAGAACAGGAGACAATTGGTGTTCCAGTTTGCTTCCCGCAATTTCACTTTCAAAGGACTAACAGTTAAATGACCTCTTAACAATGGAGCCTAAAGGTGTCTGTGTGTGTGTGCGCGCGCGTGTGTGTGCGCGCGCATGCACACACAGGCACGCTCGCATTTTCTCCCCCTAGCCTTAAAGCAGGTGGATGGCTGGCCACCAGTAGGGGATGACAACTCTTTGATAAATTAAAGTGATTTCAACAGAAACCTCCTTAGCTCTAAAGCATTTGGAAATGTACTGGGATGAAGCTCTTGCTAGAGCTCCTGGCTTCTCTCATCCTCTGGAGCAATTTTCGAAGAGGAAGGCAAGCTAGGGACGAGTGCACTAACATACACCTGCGCACAGAGGCGGGCTGGGGAAGTGGGAGGAGGGTGTACTCAGCTATTTCACTGAAGCCATTTCCAAGGGCTAGGGCTGTTGCTCCAGCCCTGGGATAAACAGGCGTATTTGGTTGAAGTTGGACTTCAGTTCTCTTATTCTGCCTGCACACAGCACGAATGCAAATCCTTCTGAAGTGTACAAGTGCACTTAACAATTGTGTCGTTAGTGTCCGGGAGGACGGCGGTTGGGGGGGGGATGGGGGGGTGGGCGGGGAGGGGAGCAGGTGGTGCACGGGCGGGAGAGATGCTTTTCTGGAGAGCAGTTAACCACAGTCGTAATAACTGTGGGCCAAAATCTTCTGCTAGGTCTCAGAGTTTCGAATCTGTCATTCTAGACAGCTTTTGGACATCATAAAGTTAGAGATGATTGTATTTTTAAAGACAGGTTTCCAGAATTTGGGTCCTGGGAACATAGGGGCAGACGTTGGCCGGAAGAGGAGGCAGGAAGAGGAAGCCTTAGGCAGATTGGAGCAGGGAGACCTCCTGGCTCCTCTTGTCTTTTCTGAGAGTTTTCGATGGTAATCTAGGGCAGCCGGGTCCCAGCATTAAATGCAAAATAGGAAAACAGAACACGGCCGAGTCATAGGCCTGATCATATTAACGCCCTAGGTCAGAGGGAGAGAATAATGAATAGGCACGGAGCTCAGTTCGTGGAAGGGAACTTAATTAACCTTGGGAAAGTGAAAGAAAGTCAGAGATCATGCCTAGTACTTCGGTCTGGGGTGCTTATATTAATATGTGTGTGTGTGTGGTGTGTGTGTGTTGGGCGGGGGAGAAGTGTAGTCTGCTCAATGCATTTTTCTAATATATATATTTTTAACCCTGGAAAAAGCTGGAGTTACTCCTCAGGGCCATCCAAACACCCACACAATCCCCGCAGGGAACTCCCCTGCGGGAGCCCCCGAACTCGGTAGTGAGGTCCTGTGTCCTAGCCTCGGCCCGCGTGGGGGGATCAGTGGGGGTAGAAAGCGAGAGCTAAGGCTTCCCAGCGCCCTGGACTGACCCGGGGAGAGACTGCTATGGAAAGGATGGAGGTGGGGGTGGCGGGGAGGGATGTTCCGTGGTCGAAGAGCGCCCAGGCAGGTCCTGGCTGGGATCCGGGGGAGGAAGACGAGGGCGAGAAGCAGGAGGCCGGGCCATTGTCCAGGGAGGGCGCATTTTTGTCCGGATGCTGTTGGTTGCTATAGCGAGGAGGGAAATCCAAACAGAAAGGCTCAGTTCGCCTCCCTCGGGCCTGGGAGCAGCCCTCCCTCCTCTTAACCAAAATAAAAGTGCCGCCTGGGGCCTGGCACCCTTTCCCTGAGAGCCGACTGCGGGCTCGAGGAGAAGGGCCCGGAGGACCTGGGCACTGAGCAAGGGAAGGGGGGCCGGCCCCGCGGGGAATGGCCAAGCAGCTTACTGCTGGAGCAGGCAGAAAGCCCCAGCTACCCTCCCCATTTCGTCCCCCAGCCCAACTGTTTTCCTGCCCCTATTTTGTTTAGGAAAAATCCCACAACTTTCTCCAACTTATGCCTTCTCAGTAGTTGAAACCCCTTCTCCGTCTGGGCTCATGTCAGCGATTCCGCGTTGAAGGCGCGGTCCTAGCAGAGGGACCCGCACGCGGCGCGGACAGTGTACAGAGGAGCGGCAATACCAGCGGCGGAACGGCCTGTTAGGAGAGTTTAAAAATCACTCAAAGGAAAAACTTACTAGAAAGAAGTGTAGTTGCAAATTTCTCACATTTAAAAGAGACTTTTATTTTGCAGTAGGTTTTTTTTTAATGTCTTGCTATTCAACTTTGAAAACAGTGTGTGAAGGGAAGGTTACAATGAAGACTTTTTACTGCTTATAATTTCTCCAATAGTATAGCTCAGAAGAGTGAGGGGAAAGCAGTAAATATTTAGTTAATGATGAGCTGTTAGCTTCAGAAAATTTTGAGTTTGTTCTTTTAAAAGGGCAGTTGTATAGTCTCTCTATCTCAGATAATGAGTTAAGATTTTATTTGTAGGGACAAGTTATCTATACCAGAAGGACGTGGATAGTTGGAACTTGAAAAATTGATTCTCTCTTACTCTCCTGTGACTTTGAAAGTCAGCCCCATCTCTCTTTGTTTCTTTCTGTCTGCCTTTTGCCTAGAAGCAGCATGAAAAACTGGACAGAAAAACTTTTATTTGACCTTAGGAAGCCATTTGAAAGGCATAGTCAAAGCATTTTTCTACATCCTCCATTTAAAATATATGCTTTCCTTTCCAATGACAAATTCCTTTTTTAAAAAAGTTCACATAACTTTGTAAAAAGTCTCTTAATTCACAATGATATCCACATTTTTAAAAAATGCTTGAAAGAAATCATGTTAATGAAGAGAACATTTGCAGTAATTTGGAGGTAATTATCAGAATCACTACATACTCGCAGAGGCTTGAACAATACGTGTTCAGAGAAAAGCAAAACACATTATTTTAATAGTCTGATATGCAAACTATGGACCGTTCAATTATGTGGCTTAATAATGCATACATGATGTGATCTTTTTATTGGGAAGGGTGGGTTTGTGGTGAGTCACTCCTAAGACCAAGAGTGCTCTCACATCCAGTAAAATCCATTGCCATGGATCAGGGGCCCATGCCAAACTACATTTAAGAGAATAAAATTTAATGACTGAGAATTTGAGCGTTAAATTAACATTAATTATATGACCTGCTTGCTGGAAAGATTAAATTTCTTACGCCCTAATTAGATAACGTCTCCTCATACATCAAACAATTTCTATTTTCATTTCCAGGTTTCAGGAATACAATGCAAAGTGCTGAGAGGCAGTAGTTGAGGATTTTCCTTCTCCGAAGTCAGAGTTTGGGGGTGTCTAGCCACCATCTCCACTGTTTTCCTTTCTTTCCTCGACTGAATCAAAATAGGAGGTCATATTAAAGAATTAAGCTCGTTCTCCACCTTGCACTAACAATGATAATTGGAGACCAGGGAGTTGGTGGGCGGTCCCCAGGTAGACCTGGAGCGTTACAGGGACCTTTTACAGCTGCCCCAAACAAGCCTAGGTCACCAGTCAACGTCTCAGTCCAGGAAAATTAAGCGGCAAGACACCTGCAAGTAATGCCCAACCAAAACGCACCACACATTCGTTTCTGGTAGAAACGCCTAAACTAGAAATGCAAGGACGAAACTTGATCCAAAGAGTGTTTGGAACAGAAAAATTGTTTTCTTGGGGGCCATGAGGGACACACAACCAAAAGCCAAGACAACAGCCCTCATTTCCTTCGTGAAGAGGTTTACTACAGGTTTGTCAGACATTTCCTCAACAGTGCCCTGACATTTAGAAATCTCACAATACGCTGGCCACAGGCGCCCACGCCGACGCGGCCAGCTCAGCGTCTGCCTGACTCTGTCTGGGATGAACACAGGGCAGGCCTCGGCCACAAGTGGGGAGTGAGAGAGTTTGGAGGGGATGTCTCCTCAACTTGACAACCTGTTGCTGATGGAGAGGGAGCAGGGAAAAGGGAGGAGTAGGGGGGAGCAGTACCTCCTCCCACCAGGATAGGTGGTCGGTGGTGGCACGTTCCTACTCCCAGTTCCTAAGTTGCCACTTGGGGTACCCGGGCTCCGAAGAAAGCTGCTAAATGGACTCGATTTGGAAACTGCGCAAAGACTTACATTCTTGAGATTAGGATTCAGAGTTTCCTCCTAGATACACAGTGTGGCCCCAGTCCTCTCACATTCCCCGCGCTGCCTCCCCCTTCCTCCTAGCCTCACCTTTCCTAGGGACAGCAAATGCGGGGACCTTTCGGACAGCTGCTCTGAACTTTGGGCAGGACCGGCGGATCAAGATTAAAACCTCAAAGCGGGAGATTCTAAGTCACTCAGAATAGAGTTTTCACGTGTCAGTGTTTGAATTCAGCCACTTTCAGGCTTCTGGAGAAAAGGGCAGGCGTGCGTGAGCGCGAGTCGACGCGGTCGTAAATAGTGACTTACAAGGCAGGGGAAGGGGAGTGTTAGCAAAGTTAGCAGATACGGCAGAGGCGGGGTGGGGGGTGGCTTCTGAGTGCAGGTTTTCCATTCCTTGGGGCAGTCCGCAGGTGGAGGGAGGGTCGCCCCGGGGGGAATGCGGGGCGGGGGGTGGAGGAGGTGGCGGGAAGGGGTTCGGGACGGGGAGACACTGTCCGAGGCTCCTGGCCAGGCGGCTCCTCCCGCTGCCGACTCGCCCCTGGTCCTCTGCTGTCTGCCCCACAGCAAGAGCCAGCGCCGCGCAGCCACCGCGCACTGCGGAACGCACGCTCTGACTTCGCAGTTACTTCGCGAACTCCAAGATCAAGTGGAATCCGATCTCTGGGTTGGAGTGGACCTGAAAATTAGTCCGCCCCGTATTTGAGGCTGGAAAATTCCCGCCGCGGTTCCCTGCAGAGCCTGGAGCCTTGGGATTGTGGGGATGGGGAGGCGGGGCGGGGCTCCGAGGCCGGGAGAGGCGCCTGCACCCAGTCCTGCGAGAGCCAGGGGCTTCTGGAAAGACTGGCGACATTTGAAACTTGGCGCGCGCTCTCTCCCTCCCACGCTCCCTCTCCACTTTGAAGGGGTTCCGAGGGGAGGGCCTAAGGATTCAGGGTAATAAAGGTGGAGGAGAGTGAAAACGACTAGAAGATACTCCTGCCTTCCCGAACAATACATAAACCTCTCCTAAGAAGGCTCTATTTTGGCAAGGGAAACGCCTCTCCTGGCAGGTCCACAGAATCAGAACGTCTCAGCTGTTGTGGCAGGAACTTTGCAGCCCCACTACTTGGGCAGAGAGAAGCCTCCGCTCGCTCCCCACAGCTCCATCCCCCACTCTCCGCAGCGCTGTTTGAAGTGTTTCTCTTTTTCGCAGACCTGCCTCCTATCAACCCCCGCGTCCCTGAGAGCTTGCCTTTGCTCCAAATGGTTACTCCTTTTAGAAAGTGGAAAATCAATACTAGTTTAGCCTCTTCCGTAAGATGATGCACTGTCGAAACTCACAGGGAGGGAACCCGCGCCATCTGACTCTTGGGAGGACCAAAGCAATGCCCCTGCCCCTGGATAATTTACATAGACATTTACAATGAATAATGTTCTTGGGCGCTCCTGAAAACATACTGTGGCTAGTGGCATTATTATAAGCCCCAGGACACACTTCTTACGTATTCTCTAGTCGTGGTTGAAGTTTGGTAAAATGATTGATCAGAAGTTTGCACCGTGGGTGTTTATTCTTCCTGTTTTCTTAAACCGCGTCTTGGATGGTTTCCTGTCAGTTTTCAGATGCCATTTGCAGCACAAACAGATTTCATATGCCTACTGCAGATTGTCTTCAAAGTTCTAGTTTAAAGAGCATTATGTAAGCCTCTCTCTATTTACATAAGAGCTTTAACTCAAATCTCTCAGAAAACCATTTATTACCAATGGAAACCCGTCCAGGGGAGCAGCATAACCGACCTGTATCTTTATGACACTTTCAAAAACAGCAGTAGTTTATTCTTTCTGGGGGTGGGGTGGGGGGGGAAGTAGATGTAACAAAGAATTGGAGTACTTGCATTTTTATTCAGCTTGGTTTTGTATAATTTGAGTATTATTCTTAAGCTTAATTCAGTCAGTGGGGACTTTTATAGGATCCACTTTTTTAATTGTGTGGTCAGCACTTATCTAGACCACAGAGATGGCCCTGTCTCCCTTCCTCAAGTTGAATCCTAAATGTGAGAACAAATGTCTTTTAGTTAGTAGAATCAATTAAGTATAATTTTTACTAAAACTACTAAAAGGATTCCTGAATAATGCTCACTGTAAGCCAAAGTCAAGCAATAATAAAATGTATATAATAAAGTTTCCTTAAAATTTTTTTTTACCACTTTTAATCTCTTCCCATTCCCCTCCCCATAAATAACCACTTTTATTTGTTTAAATGGGTATCTATCTCTCTTCCTTCTTTTGTTCCTTCATTCTTTCTTTCCATATTCTTACTAAACTTTATATATATATAGTAGGAATATTTTATATATATATATAATTGGAAAGGGACCTGGAGAGATAGGAAACTTAGTTATAAGGAGTTCAAAATTGTGACAGTTTAAGGAAGGCCAATATCTTGCCCCATATCACATGGGACACTAGTTTTCAGGTATTGTTCTGTCTGTCATTGCATTAGCTGAAAAATAAATCACTTAGACATTGGCACTTAAATGTCATTAGAAAAGATCAACAAGGGTCTTGCAGACTTCTTTGCTTAATCGTTAGGCCATTAAAAGCTGGAAATACTTCAAGAGAATTCTTAGAGTCTAAGGTTCTTCCTGGTGACAGTCTTATGTTTAAATGACCTACAGTTTCCTTGCAAACTCAAGGCCGATGCCATTCTTCAGCCATGTCTCCAACAAGGAACTTCTTTTGTTGAGAAAAGGGACTAGATTTCCAAACATCCTCTCCTAGGTTGCCTGTTCTAAGATATAATTAAATGGTGATATGGGTAGTGTTGTTATAAAGAGAAATTGCAAATTAGACACGTTGTGCCTGGAGTGCACCACCACCCTCCAGCCCTTTCCTCACTCTTCCTATCAACCTGACCACACAGGTTCCAGACCTGCCCTTTGGGACATTTCAACCCATACAGATTCCTTCCTCTGAGGGACTCCTTACTATTGCCTTACCTGTTATCATCAACCAGATAAGGTAATAAGGCAATCAATATGAGGTGTTAAGAGATGATAAATGCTAAGAGACATTTGCCTTTTCCAAAAAAAGCTTGGAGGGTCCGTGCTATAGGCCCAAAACAATGTATCTCAGTAGTGTAACTGGATTTAAGACTGTAGTTGGCAGATGGAAAAGATATTTTAGGCTGGAGGAATTTGCGGCATTCCTAAAATATAGCCACATGGCCATGAGTCACCTTCTTTGTCCTCTCTTAAAGACCAACTCTACCTCTGTGAGCTACTAAGATATGAAATTTCTACTGTAAAAATAATGTCATTGAATTTTTATTAGTAATTGTGCAGTGTTGGAAAAGTTTTAATGGGACTGGTGTTGTATTGAAGAATTTACTTCTTCTAGTAATAGGTTGAACTGATCCCATTCTGGGGAGAATGATCCATGACTGGCCAATGAAAGTATTGCACATTATAGTGATTGGTTAGGAAGGGCACATGACCTAAGCAGACCAATCAAGGCAACTCAACATTAGCCTCATAACTTTGGCCAGAACAGCGAGGGAAGGGAAAACTAGTTAAAGCTCTGGTTATCTTATTATACTAAGGTATATAAAGTATAAGCCTTCATCTTCTAGGAGCTCCTGTTGTGAAGACAATGTGCTTGAGGAAAACCATTGCAGAGAAAAGCAAAAGACAGAGGAAGATAAGATATAATTGAACCACTGGATTCATCTGTGCTTAAAGTGTATTCTTGGACTTTTAATTTTTTATTTATTATTATTATTATTTTTTAAGACAGATTCTGGCTCTGTTGCCCAGGCTGGAGTGCAGTGGCATGGTCTTGGCTCACTGCAACCTCCTCCTGTGCTCAAGCGATCCTCCCATGTCAGCCTTCTGAGTAGCTGGGACCACAGGCATGTGCCACCATGCCTGCCTAATTTTATTTTTTTTTTGGATTTTTTTGTAAAGAGAGTTTCACCATGTTGCCTAGGCTAGTCTTGAACTCCTGAGCTCAAGTGATCTGCCTGCCTCTGCTCCCAAAGTGCTGGGATTACAGGCAAGAGCCACCACGTCGGCTTGGATTAGGGTTATTAACACTCTAAAGTTTGGAGGAGGAGCCCCAAGGAACTAGCACTCACCTCTGAAGAGGGAGTGCTACTCAGCTAGTGCTAGTAACGCCAGGTGAGAAAAATGGTCTTGAAGAGTTGAGGTTGAAACCTCAGGAGGCATTGCCAGCTGTTGCTGGTGTTTCTGAGCGGGGCAGGGTATGATGAGGCTGCTTCTGGGAGTGCCAAATAGAGTTGGAGATGGAAAGACATTGCTGCTGCCAGGATAAAGTATCATTGCTCTGGTGACATTGACAGGAAGAGCAAGCAAATAAAAAGGAACAAGTCCCTCTCTGCCCTCTCCCTGTCTTCCAGTTTCTCTCTACACACTCTTTTTGACAGATTTAACGGGTTCAGCTAACAAAGTAATCTGAAGAATTCCAGGCCTAGTTTCACAAGGCAAGATCTAGAAGGGGGAAATTTAGAGCTGAAGGACAATAGCTTAATAATATGCTTGTACACATATCAGAAAAAACCTTTTGTCCAATAACAACTTTGTGCTTCTGTTTAGTAAAATGCAACTGTCTTTCAGAAGATGGTCTCACTCTCTAGCCTCCCTCCCCAAGAGGAGACTCAAGTTTTCCATAGGTGTTGTTTTCATATATAGACAATTAGTCACCTAAATAATGAATTGTCAATTTTACCACCAACAACACTCCTTATACAACACAACAGAGAGAAAAAAAGAAATAGAAATATATGTGATAAGCAAGGAAGAAAATATGTGTAGCTGCTACAGCCCATGTTTCTAGAATTGGTCACAAGACTATAGTTAATTTTCATAACCTTGTTTGTCTACTAACTGGTCTATATTTCTTTGGCTTTCAGCCATCATTTCAGCCAGTTCTTTGCCTGGCAAAAGCCCCATACTTCCATTATGAGAAGTTTTAATCCTCAGTTATTCTGTGTTTTTTTTTTATTTCTTTAGTATTCTTTTAACTTTTAGTCTTATAAATGAAAATTCTGAGAGGCATCCCAGTGAGTCCTCTGGTTTCTCCTCCACCTGTATTATATAGCTGTAGCCAAATTATCCTTGCTAATCAGGATCAACCACCACAGTCATTAGAGTAATCCCCTTCTTTGCCTATTGGCTCAGTGGCATGAAGATCCTAAAATAGACAGGTGACAGTCTCAACTTTCAGTTCAGTGGAACAATTGTTATGTCTGCTTGTAGAAGTTTTCTTTCTGTGGGAATTAGAACCTCTAAACCAGAAGAGCACCAACTTGTGGGGAATGGAAAGCAAAACTTCTGCTACTGGGTTACCAGATGGAACAGTGACACTGACTACTAGACTCCTGCATTCTGGCCATGGGAGAAACAGCACCATATGTTGGCCACTGATTCAAAGCATATGATGGCATTTTATAAGACATAGCCCCAAACTTTTAGGATATTCTTAACTGGAATGATAATGATTCTTCATAGATCATTTCATCATTTTGTCAGTCCAGTGCATAAGTGATGGGATACTGTGATACAACCAGTGAATTCCATGGACATAAATTCATTATTGTACTTCTTTGGTTGCTCTGTTAAGGTTTTTGGTCAAAGGTAATATTGTGTGGAATTAAATAATGTTGCACAGAATACAGTGACTTAATACTGTGTGGAATTAAACGATGTTGCACAGAATATAGTGACTTAGACTTTCTATAAGTCCATGATGGTGGTGCTGTTGGAAGCAGTGAGAAAAGAGAAGGAAAACCCATTTCTAGACTACCTGTACATTACAGTTCGAACTAATTGTTGTTGTATATATGAGGCAAGGTATCCAGTGTAATCAATATACCACAAAGTTGCTGGCTGCTATTCCCAGGGAATGGTGTCATTTGGGGACTTAGCACTGGTCTCTGTAGTTTATGCATTCTGCAATGGCAGCCAAAGATCAGCCTTGATGAAAAGAAACCCATGCTGTTGAACCAATGCATAGCTTCCACCCCTGCTATCATGACTGTATTGCATGTTCATTCAGCAAGCACCCGAGTGGCTAGGGAAGAGGCCGCCTGGTATCTACAAAACATCTTATTTTTTAAACTCAATCTTGATTATTGAGAGCGTTATCTGCAGTGGATGACTTTGGGTGAACATATGTCTTTGCACTCCATGTGGAATCTATTCACAAATATCTTCTTCCGTATTTCTTGCCATTTGTGTTCTGATCTTGTTCTTAACCATCAAACCTAACCAGTGGTTATTAGCCACTGCCTATGAATCAGTGTCGATCTATATTTCTGGCTATATCCAGTCCTGAGAAAGGAGGTGATACACGTTGGATGTTTGTCCCCTTCAAACTTCATGTTGAAATGTGATCCCTAATGGTAGAGGTAGTGCCTAATGGGAGGTGTTTGGATCATGGGGGTGGATCCCTCATGAATAGCTTGGTGCCCTTCCTATGGTAATGAGTGAATTCTCATTCTATTAGTTATCATGAGATCTGACTGTTAAAAATTCTGGCACCTCCCCACTCTCTCTTGCTTCCTCTCCTTGTCTTGCGCCTTCTCCCTTTGCTCTCCCTTTGCCTTCCACCATGATTGTAAACTTCCTGAGGCTTCACCAGAAATTGAGCAGATGTTAGTGCCATGATTGTACAGGCTGCAGAATCATGAGCCTAGTAAACCTCTTTTCTTTATAAATTACCCAGCCTCAAGCATTCCTTTATAGCAATGCAAAACAGACTAACACAGGGGGCAACCAAAGGTACTCTTCTAATTTCTTTCTTTTAGAAGGATTTCCCTTCCCCACTGTCTTTCAGGGACACTCCTGATTAGGGCTATAATATTGCAAGTATCTACTTCTAATAAATGGTCCATGCCCATTCAGGATTTCCCTGTATTTAAATCAAAGTCAACTGATTAGAAACCTTAATTATATCAGCAAAACCCATTTACCTTTGCCTTATAACATAATCACGGAACTGATATCCTATCACATTCAGAGGTCCCATCCACAGTGAAAGGGAGGTTAATTATACAATAATGTGGATCAGTGGAAGTCACTCTACCATATTATCATCCCATTTTTAATAACATTTTCACTTAACATTATGTCTTTCATATCCACCTATTCTTTTTAATATTTATATCTATTGTACTGAATCTAATTGCTATATGGTTCCTCATTACAAGCATCTGCCACGGTTTACTTTTCTTCTCTCAGTTATGAACACTTAGCTTCTATTAATAACTTGTTGCCACTACAAATAATTCTACAATAAACAGATTATTGTATGTTCCTTTCTGAACATATGTAATAGTTTTCTCTCTATATATAATCAGATATCCAGGGGGATTTTTTATTTTTTGGCATTGCAAGGTGTTCAAATACTTAATTTGACTGAATAGTGTGCCAAATTGTTTACCCAAATGGGTACACCAGTCTACATTTACACCAGCAGTGTATGATGATCCCTCTATTCCAGGGAGACAATGTGATTTATTGTTCAACTGGGGACGCTTTTGACAATAAAAGCAGGTGCTAATAATTATGCTGAACAACAAGTGCAAACCAGGACTGTCTCAGACAAATTGGCATATATGGCTACCTTGCTGTATCCCCACACCCTTGCCAAATTGTTGCTGTCCATTTTTCTAATTCCTGTTAGGCAAATAGGTATGAAGGTGTATCTCCGTTATTTTATTTTATTTTTCTCTCATCATGTTTGAGAATCCTTTTGTATGCTTTCTAGGCTGTGGCATTTTATTTTCTTTAAATTACCTGCTTATATTTATTGCCCATTTTTCTTTGGTTGAGATTGCTAAAGACATTTTTTTACATTCTAGAAATTAGTAAGTATCAATTGTAAACACTGGTGATATAATCACCCTTTCTACTTCTGTTAACATTATCCAAGATATCCTTTATTGAACAGAAATCTTTAATCTTAATGTAATCACATGCATCAGTGTGGTAGATACAGTGGTGTATGGTTCAAATCCCTCTTCAAAGAGAGATTTATTACCTTGGCTACTGGAGGTGCTATTTGCAGACAGACTTTAATTTTCAGCCACGAATTGTCTCAGCTGGATGCCCAATTCTATTCTATTAGTCTATATGTTGATCCTTATGCCAGCACCATACTATCTTGATTACTGTAGCTTTGTACTATGAGTTTTAAAATTGGGAATTGTGAGTTCCCCAACATTGTTCTTTTCAAGATTGTTTTGGATATTCTTTGTTCCTTGCAATTCCAAATGCATTTTAGAATCAGTTTGACCATTTCTAAAAATAATGCAGTCAAAATTTTGATAGAAATTTAATTGAATCTACCTATCAATTTGGGAAGTATTGCCATATTCACAATATTGTCTCCCTATCCATGAACATGGGATATCTTTTCATTTATTTAGGTCTTTTTAAATTTCTTTCAACATGTTTTATAGTTTTCAGTGGACAAATCTTGCACTTTGGTTAAATTATTTCTAAATACTTTACTGTTTTTGGTGCTATTGTAAATTAAATTGTTTTCTTAATTTCATTTTCAGATGGTATATAGAAATGCAACTGATTTTTATATGCAATTATGTACTACATAATAATGTTTAGGTCAATGTTGGACTGCATATACAATGATGGTCCCAGAAGATTATAATAGAGCTGAAAAATTTCTATTGCCTGGTGATGCCATAACCATTGTAATGTCATAGTGCAATCCATTACCTTTTCTATGTTTAGATATGATACACAAATACTTACAATTGTGTTACATTTGCCTACACTATTCAGTAGAGTAATATGCTGTACAGGTTTGTAGAGTAGGAGCAATTAGCTATACTGTCTAGACTAGATGTGTAGTAGGCTGTATCATCTAGGTTTGTATAAGTACACTCTATGATGTTCACACAATGAGAAATCATCTAATGATGCATTTCTCAGGGTGTATCCCTGTCATTAAGTAACTATGACTGTAATTTATTTTATATGATCTTGTATCCTGAAACTTTGCTAAACTCATTTATTAGCTGTACAGTTTTTTTTGTAGATTTATTATGGTTTGTACATATAAAATCATGTCATCTGTGAACAGAGATAATTTTATTTGCTCCATTCCAATATGGATAGTTTTGATAGTTTTTTTCTTTTTTTTTCCTAGTTGCTGTGAGTAGTACCACCAGTACAATGTTGAACAGAAGTAGTGAGAGTGAGTATCCTTGCCTCATTCTTGATCTTGGGGGACAAATTTCAGTCTTTCATCACTAAATATGATGTTAGATGTGTGTTTTTAATAGATGTTCTTTATCAGATTGAGAAAATTCCCATCTATTTTTTTCTGTTTAATGTTTTTAATCTGAAATGGTGTTGGATACTGTCAAATGATTTTTTAAAATATTTATTGAAGTAATCATGTAATTTTTTTTCCTTTATTCTATTATTGTGGTGCATCAGTTGATGTTCACATGTTGAACTAACCTTGCATTCTTGGGGTAAATCCAAGTTGGTCATGGTGTATAATCCTTTTTATATATTGCTGAATTTGGATTGCTAGTATTTGCTCAGGATTTTCACATCTATATTCATAACAGATATTGCTCTGTAGTTTCTTTTCTTGTGATATCTTTGTCTGGCTTTGGTATCAGGATAACAGTGACTTCATGAAATGAGTTAAAATGTAGTTCCCACTCTTCTGTCTTTTGGATGCATTTGAGAAGGGTTTATGTTAATTTTTCTTTAAATATTTGGTACAATTCACCAGTGAGTTTTTCCCATTATTTATGAAGGTCACTTTGCATGGTTTCAGCTTAGTCATTTTTACATTCTCTCACTGCTGTGCAAAGTACATACTGCATGTGTGTGCATGTGTGTTTTACGATTTTTAAGAGTAGACCCCACACAAGGCATATATTCAGTTCTCAGTATATACATATCAGAATAACTTTGAATCTATCCTTACAGCTGACCCAGTAAGATCTGCTCATCTAGTAACCTTGCTAAGTTCAACTGGGCCATCAGTCTTGCCATCCTAGGCATCCACATAATGACATTATTGCATAATGGGATGTCAAAATTCCAGTAGGTGAAACCAGTGACTCTCTAAGGAAAATAAATCAATGTATTGTATACATGTAGTTACCTGTAAAATCATCATCATTCAAATATTTGGCTGTCTTTATGTTTTGACCTTTATTTTATATTTTGCTTTCATACCAATTGGTACTGGGTCACATACAGAACTTCTTGTAAACATTTCCTTTTAAACATCATAATAATTCCATCAAAACATTTCATGAGTATGAATTTACCAATATGTATAAATAAATAATAAGAAAATAAATAAATATATACACTGCACCTTTTAAGCTATTTGCTATGCTGAAGAAATAATTTTGCTGAATAAATCAGTAAACATTTCACCAATGGGCATCTCTGGCTTTGTCTTGCAGAGTTCAGGAACATTGCAGCATTTCTTAGACCAGGGGAGCAAGCAAATCTTATCTAATTCACACTGCATGGGGAATATAAGAACTAGCATGCACTGAAACTGGAAACAGACATTACTGGCTGCACAAAACTGTTTATAAGAAATGGCCATCCAGTAAATAATGCATTGCTGACATTAGTGTCTCTGAGCTATGAGAGGGCCTTCCTTGGGTGATATGCTCAACTCTTCCAGGAGAGTCCAAGAAAGCCCAGATAAAAGCCAAAAAAAATTGGAAACATACAAACAAAATCTATTTTTTAAAATATGTCCATCTACATAAAGAACATTTTTAATTTAATTAACCAAGAAAATTATTTTCTCCTTTCTTCATGTTATTTTATTTCAACAAAAAATTGAACTCTTAATATATACCAAGCAATGCAAAGGTGAATAAGACACTGTGAGAGGAGATGAGTATAGAAAACAATTAAGACCCTATGGTTCTCATTCTCTATGAGTTTACAACCTACTGGGGGAAGATGGATAGGTAAGTATTACAATGTTCTGTGTGACATCTTTCACTCAATCACTCACTGAATTTACTCATTTATTTTATTTAACATGCTTCCTGTGTGCTAGATACTGTGCTAAACCTCTAAAGCGGGAGTTCTCCTAGACCTTGCTCACACGGAAATTACCTGGAAGCTTTTAAGTTTCTCACTCTCAAAGATAATTATTTAAATGGTTTGAGAGCAACTTAGGTACTGGGAGTTTGGAACTCTCCCAAGGTTATTCTAATGTGCAGCCAAGGTTGAGAACTGCTTTTTTTTTTTTTTTTTTTTTTTTGAGACGGAGTCTCACTCTGTCACCCAGGCTGGAGTGCAGTGGTGCGATCTCGGCTCACTGCAACCACCGCCTCCCGGGTTCATGAGATTCTCCTGTCTCAGCCTCTCAAGTAGCTGAGACTACAAGTGCCCACCACCATGCCCAGCTAATTTTTTGTATTTTTAGTAGAGACGGGGTTTCACCGTGTTAGCCAGGATGGTCTCGAACCCCTGACCTTGTGATCCACCTGCCTCTGCCTCCCAAAGTACTGGGATTACAGGCGTGAGCCACTGTGCCTGGCCGAGAACTGCTTTAAAGAGATCAAGACTCTTTCTTTCTCCAGGAAACTCATAAACTCATAGGAGGAACAGACAAGTAGCCAGATGATTATAATCCAGTGTGAAAAGCCTTACGGATAGAGGAGAGTATGGGGAGCTACGGTCCTTCTTCCCATTTTACAGATGAAGAACCTGAGGATCTCAAATTTCAACAGATTTTCCCAACAGCACAGATTGAGTAGGTGATGGAGCCATGATCTAAACCTAGATTAGTCAGACTTGACTTATCTAAGCCACTGCACTATGCCTCCCAAAAGAACAAAAAAGAAAAAATAAAAACCAAGACTATTTAATTATTTTATAAGGAAATTCGGTGTTCTTGTATCTTTAAATATAGAAAACTACTCACATGACTTTCTAAATATTTGCATGTGAAGAACTATAACAGCAATAAATAAAAAAACAAAAATACTTTTATGATTCCATGTTCTCAAAATATTTACTGAGCTAGATATTTCTCATATAAGGAAATTCTGCATAGGCTATATTTTTATATCATTATTCCTGTGTCTATTAGAATGTCCATCTAACACAACTGGGCAATGTTTATTATTCTCATGAAAATATGATAATAGTAAATATAATTTGGGAATTTAGGGTAGAGGCCTCTTTGATAATCTGACCCACAATGATTAAGCCTTGAAGTATATACCACTATGTAATTTGGACATCTCTCAGGCCTTTTCAAAACCGTCATTCTAGTTTTAGGCTTTTTTTGCTTTTTCAGAGACTTCACAGCATCCTCTTACTTTTTAAGCAGGAAACTGTAAATATCTGAATGCAAAGCTTCTCTTTAAATTATTCTATTTTAGTTTTTATTTTTTATAGTTTTTCTTTAGGAAAACTTTTGACTGGAAAAACATCTCAGCTCATCATAAAAAGGGTATACGCAGGCAAAAAGCAGAAGAACTTTTCTACATTTTGTACTGATGTTTTATACATCAGTGAGGCTGTGCATGGCATGTCCAAATTGAAAAGAAAAAACTGAAACAGCATCTCTGCGATGTCCATCTGGAGGTTTCCTGAGTAAGAATTATTAGCCAAACTCTAGAAGAAACCCTAGCCCTTGCCAAAACAAGGCTGGAGCTGCAGCTGACAAAAAGAAGTTTGAAATAAAGCAGAATTTTATTATTTTAACTAGATTTCAGTAGCAATCTAGTTAAAACAAGAAATTTTAGGTGGGATTCAACTTCTAAAAGTGAATTTTAAAAAGAAAAAAAAACCTCAGTGATGCAAATACTTCATGGGAGAATAAACGTTTACAAGCGTCATTGAGATATTTAATAGTTACAATATATTAGAATGCCTTTGATTCAGAGATTTCAGAATGTCTAGAACTTAAAAATACCACAATGATTCACATTATGCGTATCTGTAGGGGTTCTTTTAATGTCTTGTAGCTGTTTCATTTTTATCCATGATTTTCTATTGAGGTTCTATTGAGCTCATTGTATGAAAAGGTCCTATAAAGTTCAAGACAAATTTTCTCTTGTAGATCTCATTTTATAAGAGTAATAAGAAATAGTTACTGCTTTTGGTCATTACATATAATACGAACTTTAGTTATTTCTATCCATGGATTTATATATGTAAACCAGCTTCTTTCTGGGCCACACCAAAGAAGCAGGTGTCTTTCTTTTTTTGGTATCTCAAAGAGACTGGGCCCTGCATAAAATTTAACATGGGTAACTCAGCATGAAATACCCCACTCTGGGCATTTGATTCTGAGGAAGCAGTTTATGGAGGTTGGAAAGGCCTATTCCAAAATAAAAGGTTATATATGTGATATAGAACTTGTCTTATATGCAAATTATGTGTTTGTATTGGGATGTTGTATTGTTATGTTACTATTGTGTATGGCTGTCTGTAGCAGAAAAGATTCAAATAATGATTCCCCATGCCAAACCCACTGTATTAACAATAAAAATGTCCTGTTATCCTATATACCAAGAAATTCTGAGATAGGGTAGCTCCAGCATTGTTAATTTGTTGGCTCATTGACTCATTCAGAACTCAGGTTCATCCCATTGTGTTTTTCTCCGCTATCTCTTGTTTTGTCCTTGGCTGGTTTTCCTCAGGGTTACAAAAATGGCTGCTAGGGTCCCAGGAATAACATGCAGATACTATAATGTCCAATACTAGGAGAAGGGTCATTCATCCCATATGTCTCTTTATTTGGATATTAACTTTTTCTGAAGTCTCCAGCAGACTATGTCTATAGATTGGAACTGAGTGATATGTTCATGCCTAAACCAGTTGGTAGCAAAGAAAACAGGATCATCCTAATTGTATTCTTAATCAGGATTTACCTTGAATCATATAGGGAAGATGGACAGTTGAGTTAAATTGGGACCACTTCTGGTAAGGAGGAAGGGTGGTTGCTTGTTGGACAAAAACGAATGACTCCCTGTGAAGAATAAAGAAAGTGATGGAGAGAGAGTGAGAGAGAAAAAAATAGTTCACGAAAATCAAGCTCAGAGATGATTCTCTATGGGAACAGATGGGACTTACAGCTATAGGAAGCAGGTGGCAACAGAGGAGATGGACTTTATTTTTAGCCACCCTAAGTGGGCTTCTATGCACATCAGGTCAGGACTGTGGGTAAAACAGAAAGGGCCTTTGGAAGCCTCCTTGTACTGGTCATTGAGTTATTGTCAATTTTGTTTTTTCTTTTTAAAAACAAATTAAGATGATTTTTACAATTAACGCTTACAAGCTGTGGGTGCAGTGTTTAAGTAACTTGCTTAGGTTAGCATGATAAATTGGATTATTCCCTTTCCCCAAAGAGCCTGGAAACAGAAAGGGGAGTGGTCTGGAGTGCATGCCCAATTTTCCCCATCAGCCATCCATTCATCCATCCATCCATTCTTTCCTTCACAAATACTTATTGAGCACCTATGTGCCAGGCATCATTTTAAGCTCTATAGTTAACCCTGAATTAAGTATGGAAAGTCTTTGTCCGCATGGAATTTAAAGTCAGTGGGAACGGACAATAAACAAACAACCAAATAAATGTATAAAGAACAGATGGTTGTAAGTTCTATGAAGAAAAATAAAGCAATGTAAAGTAGAGGTGTAGTGAGTTTGGTATTTTATATGATGTGCTCAGGGAAGGTCTTATTAAAAGAGTATCTAATTGGAGACCTGAAGAAGGGAGTGGTCATGAGAATATCTAAGGGTAGAATGCTCCAGATAAAGGGAAAAATATGAAGATCCTGAAGTGGAAGGTTGCTTGGAGGCTAAGCAAGACAGTGTGATTGGAGCAGAGAGGAAGAAGAGAAGTAACAGAGGATGAGCTCAAAGAAGTAACAGGAGCCAGATCATACAGGGCATTGTAGGCCAGTGGTTCTCAGAGTGTGGTCCCCAGACCCACAGCATCAACACAACCTGGAAACTTGTTAGAAATGCAAATGTTGGGCCCCATCCAGGCTTTCTTGAATCAGAGCATCTGGGTGGAGTCTAGAAATCTGTTTTAATAAGCCTCTAGAAAGTTTGAGAACGAGTGTTGTAGGCTATTGTAAAGATTTTGGATTTTATTCTGAGTGGAATGGGGTTATATTGGAGGGTTTTGAGCAAAAAACCCATAATCAGATTTTCATTTAAAAATGATCACTCTGGCTGCTTTGTTAAAAATAAACTATAGAGAAACAAAAGAAAGAAGCGAATAAATCAGTTGCAGATTACTATAATAGTCTGAGCAAGAAGTGATGGTGACTTGGGCTAGAATGGTGGTGACAAGTGGTTGAATTCTGCGTGTATTTTGAAGTGAGAGTCAATGGGAATTGCTGATGGATCATATGTAAAATAAGAGTTAGCAGGTATATAGGTATAACTCCAAAGTTTTTAGCCTGAGCAACTGGAAGGATGGAATTGCTCCTTATTGAGATGTGGAAACTGTAGGGGAAGATAGTTTAAGGGCTAAAATCAGGAGTGCATTTTGGTCATGTTAAATTTTAAAATGGCTATGCCAAGCAGGCAGTTCAGGGGAGTGGTTTGAGCTGGAGATAAAAACTAGAGAGTCGTCAGGGCATGTGTGATATTTAAAACCATGGCCTGGATGAGATCATCTAGAGGATGAGTATAGATGGAGAAGATGCCCTAGAGCTGAGATCTGAATATTTAGAGGCTGGAGGAGGTGAGGAACTAGCAAAGGAGACTGAGAAGGAGTAAACAGTGAGATTGGAGAAGAAAGGAGAAATGGTGCCCTGGAAACCAAATTCAGATTCAAGAAAAAGAGAGTGAGGCACTTGCCTTGGGTACAAAATTTAACAGGGGAACCAAGAAACTCAGTAATCAAGATAATTGATATCGTAATATAACATTAAACAATACAAATTATTAAAAAATCTATGATAAAATGTAGGGAATTATCTCTTATGAATCTCTTAAAACTTGGAGGATATCAGTCTGGAGTTGTCATTTTCATAATTTTTTTTTTTTTTTTTTTTTTTTTTAGTTTTTTAATTCCTGAAAGTAAGTGGCTATTAGGATCATTTGTCATGGGAAAAATAGCCATTTGATTTTTTTAGTTTAGTCAAATTAGAAAATGTCATAATTAAAATATAGTCAAATTAAATGTTTTATGTGATATGTTAGCTAAATAAATATACACTGATTAAATTTTTCATATTTCAGAGAATGATCTTAGTGACAGGTAAACCCAACCAGAGTGTGTGCCTTGGATGCTCTTTTTTCTTCCTTATTTTCTGCTATTATCATAGAAACCCTGCTATGAGAATGGGCTGAGGAAGTGCAGCCAAAGTGAGTCAGGGCCAGCCTGCCTATGGGAGCCTGAGCATTTCAAAGAAGTTGGAAGGTAGGAGCAACATCTTAGGGCTATGCTAGATGACAATGCGGGGCATACACAGTGCTGAGGAACTTACAGAAGTGTCGCAGGGCTAGACTAGTACAGACACAAAAGTTCCACTTGAGAAGGGTCACAAACTGCTAGCCTGGGTTTCAAAGTGCCAGAATATACATATATTTTTTTGGAAACCACTAAGATGTCCATCTTTAAGGGAAACTATTCAAATCTCCGGTCTCTTAGAGATGATTCATCTCTAAGTCATTTTATACTTTTGAAATTTGTCAGTGATATAATGGGAGCAAAGTTTTTCCTGAGAGAAGACATAGGCTGTTTGTTTCTTGCAAAGGAAGTGAAAAATGAGGAAACCATCTGGCATTTGCTCAAAATATCTAGATAATTGAGGCCAAAGTATCTTTAAGCTTAATTTTACATCAATGAACATCCTTTATGACCCTTCCACGTTTGCTATGTAGAAAATATCTTAAGGAAAGAGTCTGAAATTTACTAACAAGAATTTTGAAATACAATGGTTATTAAGACTATTGGATTGTGTTCTCCATTATCCCTAGCAATTCTGCTGTCCTTGAATTTAATATATGTGTGTATATATATACATATTAATTAAAGAGATGTTCTTTAAGAATATTTATATATTAAAAACTCCTGCTTTTATTAAAAATTTCATAGCATTGATCAGATATTTTCCACAGGTGATGTGATCTCTCTGCTATCTCTCAAAATTTGCATTTCAAAGCTGATTGATGGACTTTGTGAGATGAAGTTGATGTCCTTTCTGTACAACAGAGTTGTAGGATGAATCTCTGCTGAAGAAAGATTATTTACTCCCGAGGTTATTTCATAAATTTAGTTTTGCATTTTTAAATCGGAATCATATGTTTTCTACCACATCTGAAAGCTCTGTTATTAAAGCTCACATTTCTTGGGAAAAAGGATTTAAAAGACATTTAATAGCTAGGATTCTTCTTCTCCATAAGTGTATATAGTATTGTTTTATTATTCCTTAAGAAATACTATTATTTGATGATATTTTTCATGAAGTCAAAGGATGCATACTACCTTTCATTCCTAGTTTTAGTCTGGGTATAGATCACTTTTTGTTTTACTGAGAATAAATTAAAAAGATTTGGGAAACACTGTAACTTCCTAAAGAAAAATGTTTATTTATGGGAAAATAATATTAATAGTCAAGCAAATTTGAAATCATTGCATCAAAAATGTGCCAGTATATTTAGCTGGGTTCTATAATTCTTGTTATTGGCTAGTGTGTAAAGTTTGCTGTCACTTTTGCATCAAAATTTTCTTTAAATTACATCATCCTAAATGATATGGAAAGATTATATGTCATGTCTTCTATTTATTTAAAAAAACTTCTTAGAGACAGTCTTGCTATGTTGCCCAGGCTGGGTTCCAGCAATCCTTGCCTCAGCCTCCTGAGTAGCTGGGATTACAGGTGCATGACACCTCACCTGGCTGTCATGTCTTTTAAAATTTAGAATTGGATGATTCAATGAGGGCCTAGATTTGAAGCAAGCAATTTTACCCAGAGCAGTACAAATACAGAATTTTATGGTTTTGCTGGGAAATATATAATAAGAATTATATGACAGGAACTGAGTTTTGGACTTTTTATTTTATATTTTAAAAATATATTCCCACTCCTCCTCCTCCTCCAATTTCTCCTCCTTTTTGACTATATGTTCAACTTGATTTTGAACAGAAATGGTAGAAACCACTATAGTTAATTAGTGAAACTGGAGATGCGCAGTGGTTTTCCTTAGTTGAAGAATTAACATGATTCCTAATTTATATTTCTCTTCCTTAAGCCATTCCTTAACTAGCCACCAACTGAAAATAACTGTGGGTTATTTTGAATGAAATTTGCTTATTTTTTCTATGTCTTAAAAAACCTGATTTAGAAAGACCAGGTTTACCTTTCTACTTTAAATAACTAAAATGGGCCAGGCGTGGTGGCTCATGCCTGTAATCCTAACATTTTGGGAGGCTGAGGCAGGCAGACGACGAGGTCAGGAGTTCAAGACCAGCATGAACAACATGGTGAAACCCCGTCTGTCCTAAAAATACAAAAAGCAGCCAGGCGTGGTGGTGCGCGCCTATAATCCCAGCTACTCAGGAGGCTGAGGCAGGAGAATTGCTTGAACCTGGGAGGTGGAGGCTGCAGTGAGCGGAGATTGCGCCATCACACTCCCTCCAGCCTGGGCGACAGAGCGAGACTCCATCTCAAAAAACAAAAACAAAAACAAACAAACAAACAAAAAAACAACCTATAAAACTGGGGGAAAAATGAAAGAAGAATTTTCAAGACATTGACATCAGGCAATGAAGGACAATGATTGCTGAGAGATGGGAAACTAAAGAGGTGGGTTCTACGACTCAGCCTCAGCTGACTGCCCAGAGAGAGTTTCAAGACCACTGCACAGGGCAGGAGATCCAAGTGGATTTTGGGAGTCTATCTGAATTCTATACTCAGAGAAAATATTTTTAAAAAGCAATGGCGAGATCAGGAAATCAGATATGTGAGGCCTGGAAGCATTTATTCCTAGTAGAACTATACTGTAAGAAATATTCATGGAAGTCTTTCAGGCAGAAGAAAGGTGATAATAGATGAAAATCTGGATTTATAGAAAAAAATAAATGCTACAGGATCAGTAACTATGTAGACAAATATATTTCAATCTCTTTAAGAGATAATTAACCATTTAAAGCAAAATAATAATGTGTTTTGTGGTTTATGACATAAGCAGAAGTAAAACATCTAAGAATAATAGAAAAAAGGGCAGGGAAAAGAGAAATAAAAGCATGTTGTTATAAGGTTTTTATATTCTCCATGAAGTGGTATAAATGTTATTCAAAGGTATACTGTGATAAGTTATAGTACAAACCATAATGCAATCACTAAACAACAGAGCAAAAGGCCTTATCTAGCAAATCAACAAAAGAGATAGAGGAAATCATGAAAACTACTCAATTAATCCAAAGGCAATCAGACAATGAGGAAAATGGGAACAAAAAACAGATGGGACAAACAGCAAGCAAATAGCAAATGGTAGACTTAAACCAAATATTTCTTATTACACTAAATATAAATGATCTCAATATTCAATTTAAAAGGCAGATATTGTCAGATTAGATAAAGCAAGACCCTACTTGTATAGAAGAAACACAAAGTATAAAGTCAAAAATACATTACCAGTGAAACTAATGATCAGGGAAATGCAAATCAAAACCACAGTGTGATACCACCTTACTCCTGCAATAATGGCCGTAATAAAAAAAAATAGTAGATGTTGATGTGGATGCAGTGAACAGGAAACACTTCTACACTGCTGGTGGGAATGGAAACTAGTGCAACCACTGTGGAAAACAGTGTGGAGATTCCTTAAAGAGCTAGAAGTATAACTACCATTTGATCCAGCAATCCTGCTACTGGGTATCTACTCAGAGGAAAAGAAGTCATTATGCAAAAAAGATACTTGCATATTCATGTTTATAGCAGCACCATTTGCAATTGCAAAAACATGGAACCAACCCAAATGCCCATCAATCAACGAGTGGATAAAGAAGCTATGGTGTCTCCCTCTCTCTATACATGTGATGAAATACTACTCAGTCATAAAAAGGAATGAATTAATGGCATTTGGAGCAACCTGGATGAGATTGGAGACTGTTATTCTAACTGAAGTAACTCAGGAATGGAAAACCAAACCTCATGTTCTCACTCATAAGTGGGAGCTAAGATATGAGAATGCAAAGGCATAAAAATGATGCAATGGACTTTGAGGACTCACGGGGAAAGGAAGGAAAGTGGGTGAGGGATAATAGACTACAAACAGGATGCAGTGTATACTGCTCAGGTGATGAGTGTACAAAAATCTCACAAATCACCACTAAAGAACTTATTCATGTAACCAACACCACCTGTTCCCCAATAACCTATGGAAATTTAAAAAAAATATATTTTATATATATATATTTATATATATATATACACACACACACATTACAAGTGAAAGGATGGGAAAAGCTATACAATGCTAATTAAACAAAACTTGGAGTAATTATATTAAAATCAGACAAAGTGCCATTAAGAGAGACAAATCACCTGGAAGAGAAATAGCGTATTCATTCCTTTATGTGAGTCTAAAATAAAAATATTATAAAGACTGAACTTTGTCCTGATCTCACTCGGCAATGTAATTCTTTAATAACAGTTTTTAAAACTGTAGATATAGCATGTTGCTCTATGTATATCTTTCCATTAAAATGCTCTCTTTTCAAGGCTGAAAGAAAGAGACAGAGATAGGGAGAGAGAGGGAGAGCGAGAAGAGTTTGCATCAAAGCAAGCACAAAAACACAGAATGAATTCTGGCTATACAGCTGATTTGAGTGAGAAGAATAGACAGGGACAGTTTTCTTTCTTTTCTCATGAGGATCCCTCCTCTTTTCATTTTTTTTCTCCTTGGAGTTCTACAAATGCTGTGAGCTTCCTCCCAAGCATGTGTAGGTAACCTCATTTCACTTGATGGTAAGTTCACCTTTTCAGTTGCTTAGGCTAAGAGCCTTCGTATCATCCTTGAATCTTCTTTCACATGCCTAATCTTATTGTATGTCTTGTTCATTCCTTCTTCAAAATATACCCAGAATACGGCATCTTATCACCTTCATTCCAACCACGTGGTTTGAGCCACTATCCTTTCCCCAGTCACTGCAATGATCTTTTATATGGATTCCCTGCTTTTGTCCTTGCCCCTCAGTAATATGCTTTACCCCTTTAATGTCAAATCATGTCCTCTTCTCTTCCACATGCCTCCTCCCCAACCCCCTGATTCTCTCTTCTTTGTAAAATCTGATATCCTTACAATGGCCCATAAAACCCAGAATAATCTCGTCCCCCATTTCTCCTCTGCCATCCTCTTCTACTCTTCCCTTTGTTCACTCTGCCCTGATCACTGGCCTCAGTTTTGTTCCTCCAATGCACCCTGATGCTAACCTTTTTAGGGCTTTACACTGACTATTTGCTCTGCCTGGAGCACTTTCCTCCCAGATATCCTCATAGTTAACTCTTTCACCTCACTCAGATATCTATTAAATGTTAACCTCGTAATAAGGTCTATTTGAAACCCTCCCTCCTCATTCCCTAACTCTGCTTACTCTATTGTATATGGTAGCATTTATTTCCTTCTAACCTACTGTCTAATTTACTTATTTATTATATTTATTATTTATTATCAGTCTCTCCACACTGGTATAGAAGGTCTGAAAGCTGAGATTTTTGTCTGTTTGGTTCACTGATGCATTCCAAGACCCTAGAATAGTGCCTAGTGCAAAGTAACTCAATATTTTTTAATGATTGAATGGCTATGCTCAGGAAAGAATAAAGGACATTGTCAGAAAAACCTAGCATGTTTCATCTTTTCTATCAAACTGTCTTCCACAGTGCCACATGAATCTTAATTTATATGATCAGTTGGCAAACATCTAAAGATGGCACTTTGGCAGATGAGAGAGTGACCAAAGATTTTGGCTATACCTAAAATTGTTTTATTTTTGTTTTATGTCTAAGGTAGAAGGATTCTATTGTTTCTATTTGAATGTAATTCTTGTACAGCTCAGTTAAATGGCTAATGCATTTTTAGGTTGTTTGGTCTAAGGGGGTGAAGTTTTATCTGCCTATTGTCAATTGTCAATCATGGGGGAAGGAATTACATCTCTTAAAACAAAAAGTTTCTCTGGGTTTTTGAGTTCTTGAGAATCACTCTTAGCATTTAGCAGAAGGCCTGAATGTGTGTAACTGGTAGTTCCTTTGTAGAGAGTTTTAAAATGGCACCCCTCACATGAAGAGAGATTTTGAACAAGAAAATAAGCTGCTGAAGCACTGATGTACTTGAGAGTGGTTTCACTGGACACATACTCATGTGTGCACACACACGCATCCTGGCGTGAAAAGATCTCTCACTCCCACTATCATACTCTCCACTCAGGACGGTTGTAGAACAGGATGACAGAACAAGTAAAGCTGAGATCAAAGTCAGCCATGGTAGGAGATGACCATTCTCTTTTAGGCTTTGAGTTTTGTTTAAAGGAGAGAGAGTTTCTTCAATACCTTCCTCAGCTCTGGTTGACATTTGCAGTTTGAATTTGCTATGCATTTACCTTGTGCTCTGTGTAACGTGCTATGTTTGAAGTAACCAAGAGTTATAATTGCATTGTCTTGCTCTTTATTGCAGTTCATCTCCCTGTTTGACGTGGTGGCTGTATTATCCTTTGAGCTTATCAAGGACTGGAGCCATATGCTCTATTTCTTTCATAGTCTCCCATTACAATAGTGTTACTTGCAAATGACCTAGGCTGTAGCAGCAGTAAACACAGTGGCAGGACTAACCACATCAACTGCCATTTATTAATCATCTGCTGTGTAACAGGAAATACACTAGATGCTTTACAAACTTGTAAAAATATGTTGTTGTGTTATCTTTTATTTTCTATTGTTTTCTCAGACCTCATGACAATTTATCTGGAGGAGACATATTTGCTTTTTACCTTCCATATTCAATACAGAGAATGGACAGGGACAGGAATAGGGGTGACAGGGACAAGAGTGTAGAATGTGTAGAGTCACTACCAGCTAATCCGCAAACAGAAAATAGATTTAGTCTGTGGCCCGAGAAACAGAGCAATAAGCTGTGAGTTTGGCTGACGGAATTTCACAGGGAACCCTTTGGCTAGTGTAACTAAAAGATGAGGGATGGATGCTAAGCCTTCCCAAATAACTTCTGATAATCAACTGTGGATTCGTAGTTCAATGAATTGTGAAAATGATTTTGAACCCTTTAATAATTTGTATTTTTTGCATGTCTCTTTCTCTATCGGGGTAAAAGTCAAAGCAAAATTTACCAATTTTCTATTGGTTCCTTTCTCTAGAGATTGTTTTCTTTTCTTTCCACTGTCGTAGTTCAAATTTTATCCCCACAAACTCCAGGACACAGTCAGAGTTTTTTAATGAAATTTGGCTGCATTACGTCATTGTCGAAGCTTGGAGAACGAACATTTTGTGACACAGATTTTCACTGCCATGTTATTTGCAAATAGTAATGAGAAAGTAACTTTTTTTTTTTAAATGAAAACCAGACCATTCCCAATCTCCTGCTTTGTTTTTTGGATTTGAAATGACAATTGGCTTCTCATTAACTTTATAGTCACAAATTCCCTCCCATCTTCATTGTCATTGCTTTGGCTGAGTTCCTCATACTCTACTATCTGGATCAATCATTAACTCATTTATTCAACGCTTACTCTCATTTATTCAACACTTACTTAGAGTATTTACTTTAGTCTATATTCTGTCCCCAGGACTTGACACAAAAATAAATCAGAAATGTACTTTATCTTCAAGGAGCACTCCCATCCTTATGAGGAGGAAGTAGATATATCTATGAGGTCCAGTAGGAAATCAAATATTATACTGGATATCTTTTTTCTTTTTTTCTTTTTCTTTTTTTTGGTAGAGGTTCTGGGGAGGTTACTCTGGGTATCTTAAAGAGAATTTAATATCAGGAACTGATTGCACAGGTGTTAGAAGGCTGGAAAATCACAGAGGAGAGACTGAGGTAGCCCAGAGAGAACGTATTAATAACTATAGAAAACACCTATCACCTGAAAAGTGAGGGAACGCAAGGGAGGAGATTAGGGTTACCAGACCCCAGAAGCTCAAAGAAGGGCCCTGTAAAACTGCCATTCATATCTATGAAGCTCATGACGAGGCTGCGATCACCAAGAGAAGATGGAATCAGCTGCTGCTCTGGGAAGGAACTGCAAGCAAGTGGAAAGGATCAAGTGGCATCTCTCTCCCCTGCCTTCCTAGTCCCCTTATTGACAGAATCTAACATGGAGGCAGTGGTGAAGGAATCTGGGAAATGTAGTTGCCTCAGTCCCAGCCGCATCATCACAGAGAAGAGTTGAGAAGGGTAGAGAAAAAAATCTAAATAACCGGCATAACATTTAAACAAAAACTGAAATTGAAATAAGGTGTGAATAGGTAGGTCAGCTGATTGAAATATATGGTGGTGATCATGAGGATCCTAGAGGAGACTGTCAGGTCCTACCTTGGGGAGAATCAGTAATTCTTACCTCACAACAGGGGTGGTGCTGGAAGTGAGCCTTGAAAGACAACACAACACCTATTTAGGCATTCATTAGGCAGAAGGCCGAGCCAGCACCAAGGCTTGAACCAAAACCAGGTGTTTGGGGGGTTTTGCCAAATGATTCAGCATGACTCAAGATTAGGGTTTGGGAAGCAAAAGGAAAGGGGACACAGCCAAGGATTCATACATTTAGCCAATATTTGTTAAAAACTTACCATGTCCCATGTAGTATGCTGCACACTAATTTACATCATTGGAGAAGGTAGACAAGACTCCTGCCATGTGAAATGTACACACCCATACCTGAAACAAGCAACCATCACATACACAGAGAAAGAAAAAAACTACAAAATGCAGCAAAGGCAATAAATGGGGTGCTCTGATGGAGAATAAATGAGGACCATCTAATTTAGTCCAGTTGGTCTGAGGTGGTCTATTTAAGTTGATACTTGAAGGATGAAAAAGAACAAACTACTTGAAGTGCCTGGGAAATATTAGTGAGCATTAAGCTAGTCCTTAAAGCCAACAGAAGGCAAGGGTAACTGAAGAATACACACACACACACACACACACTGATACATATACTTTTTTTGTTCTTTACAAAAAAGGAAAAAAATACATATCTCATTAGCTAGAGCCAGAGAATGCCTCAGCTACAAGGACCTCTGTCTAGGCCAAGCTAAACATCAGAAAAGGGATGGGAGAGGTAGGAAGGACCTGGTCACGGATGATTCTATGTGCAGTGTCAGGATGGGAATCCGTTCCATGGCAATGAAAAGCCCTGGCACAGGTTTAAACTGAGCCATGTTGACATCTGTTGTTTTGTGTTAGAAGAATTACATTGGTGATGATGTGGAGAACTTTTGCTACAGGTGGATATTAAAGACAATTTTAAATAATTGAAAGATACCAATATATGCTCTCTCTCTCTCTCTCTCTCTCTCTCTCTCTATATATATATATTGCATAAATAACATCACATCTGCTTGTTTGGTGGTCAAATCATTTGAAAGCCATTGCATTATAGTTTGAACAGAATATTGGTTTTATTTTTCCCCCCAAACAAGGTTTGAGAGATGAAGTAGTGTAGGTGACCAAAAATATGATGAGACACAATTAAAATACTCTATTTAAACCTTACTTTCATTGGTTAAAATAGTTACATATACTATTTGATAAGTACAGACAATATATGTAATAGAACTAAGGCGTTGAGCTTAGTAATGAAAACTACAGTCTTGAATCAGTCTTCTTACTTCAATGTAGAACATTGCCAGTATCCTTGTGTCTACCTGTGTATTTCCTGCCCAAATCCACTTTTCTGAAAGGTCGCTCCTAAATTGAATTTTGCATTAATCTTTTCCTTGCTTCAAAAATTGGTTTCACCACACATGTGTCTCTGCAGAATATATTGTTTTGTATTTCTTGTATTTAAACTTTATTAAAAAGACATTATATTTTATGTATTTTTTTTAAAACTTATTTTAGGTTCTGGGGTACATGTGCAGGCTTGCTATATAGGTAAATTGTGTGCTGCAGGGATTTGGTGTACAAATTATTTTTTCACTCAGGTAATAAGTATAGTACCCAATAGGTAGTTTTTCGATCCTCACCCTTCTCTCACCCTCCACCCTCAGTAGGCTCCGGTGTTTGTTGTTCCCTTCTTTACGTCCATATGTACTCAATGTTTAGCTTCCACTGAGAAGTGAGAACATGCAGTATTTTATGTAGTCCTCTGTGACTTGCCTTTTTTTCCTCTTCAATATTGTGGTGTCTAAGATTGATCTCTATGGTTGTGCATTTTCTTTTTTAAAATGGTGTTTTTTTGTTGATACATAATAGATGCATATAATTTCAGAATACGTATGATAATACATTCATATAATTTGTATTCAAATTGCTAACTTTTTTTTTTTTTGAGACAGAGTCTTGCTCTGTCGCCCAGGCTGGAGTGCAGTGGCGCAATCTCAGCTCACTGCAAGCTCTGCCTC
The DNA here is from genome assembly GCF_029289425.2 of Pan paniscus. NCBI lineage: Eukaryota > Metazoa > Chordata > Mammalia > Primates > Hominidae > Pan > Pan paniscus. The sequence goes on along the minus strand of NC_073254.2, from coordinate 118,847,599 downwards.
CCGGGTTCACGCCATTCTTCTGCCTCAGCCTTCAGAGTAGCTGGGACCACAGGAGCCCACCACCATGCCCGGCTAATTTTTTTGTATTTTTAGTAGAGGACTTGGTTTCACCGTGTTCGCCAGGATGGTCTCGATCTCCTGACCTTGTGATCCACCCGCCTCGGCCTCGCAAAGTGCTGGGATTATAGGCGTGAGCCACCGACCCCGGCCTCACATTCATATAATTTGTAAGGGTCAAATCAGTGTGATTGAGATATTCATCGCCGTAAATATTTGTTTTATTTGTTTTTTCTTTATGCTAGAAACATTCGAATTACTCTCATCCAGCTATTTTGAAATACACAATTGATTATTGTAAACTATAGTCACCCTATTGATCTATCAAACAGTAGGTCTTATTTTTTCTATCAAACTGTACATTTGTACCCATAATCAGTCTCTCTTCAATGCTGTCTAATATTCCACCAAGTGAATAAATCACAGTTATTTCTACTCTGGCAGTGGTTATGTAGGTTTTAAAAATGATCATTATTTGCTATTACATACAACCTTGCTCTGAATGTTCTTGTACATGTCTCCTGGTAGATAAGTGCAAAATTGTTCCAATATATATACACATATTCATACCTAGGAGTAGAATTGTATAATACACACACACACACACACACACACACGAGAGCAGAACAATTGAATTTTTAACTTTATGTTATTTTCTAATAAATGATGCTGATTAAATTTTTTTAAATTGCAGAATTACTCATGAGTTACCCCTAAGTCCTGCCTCATTGTTGCATTCCTGATTTTTGGTTGCTTACAGGAATCATTTTGACATGTTAATTTTAATGCCAACTAACCTCTCTTTATTTCTGCCCTAATTATGAGGAAAGATAACCTTTAATTTATTCCCGTGAAAGGATCTCAGGCCCCGTGTTGTGTGACTCAGAAGATGAAGGAGCATGATAATTTATAGCTCCTTCCAGGAGGTAGATTTACTGTGAAGTTAATGATGCTAAACCTTCAAGACCCCTTATTTGCCAGGGCGTCTACTAGCTTTATTTGAAAATGTTTGCTTTTGTATATACATTTTATTCATAATTTTAAAAATTTTTCTTAAAGAGGATCCCAACTTGTAAATGTCCAAGGTTCCATGAAACTGGGATTTGTCCCTAGTTTCTTTTCTATTATAATACCTTTAGTTTGGTGTTTAATTTACACTTTATAGCATTCGTCTTCAGAATCCTTTGCAATAGCTTTTACGAGACTTCCTAAAAGATTCAACACATATTTCCTCTGAATATATAAAAAAATCACCTCAAACAACATATGAGTCATTAAACTAACTCAACAGTGACCTCTTCCTGAGGGATATCATCCCAGTTTTACTGACATTACTTAGAAATGAGTCAGAATCCTAACAGTTTTCAACATGGTGAATTAATCTAATCTATTTATTTATATTTTGTAAATTTATTTTTTTCCATAAGTTGTTGGGGTACAGGTGGTATTTGGTTACATAATTTCTTTAGTAGAGATTTGTGAGATCCTGGTGCACCCATCACCTGAGCAGTATACACTGCACCATATTTGTGTCTTTTATCCCTCACTCCCCTCCCACTCTTCCCCTCAAGTCCCCAAAGTCTATTGTATCATTCTGATGCCTTTGTGTCCTCATACCTTAGCTCCCACATATCAGTGAGAACATATGATGTTTGGTTTTCCATTCCTGAGTTACTTCACTTAGAATAAGTCTCAAATCTCATCCAGGTTACTGCGAATGCTGTCAATTCATTCCTTTTTATGGTTGAGTAGTATTCTATTGTATATATATACCACAGTTTCTTTTTCCACTCATTGATTGATGGGCTTTTGGGTTGGTTGCACAATTTTGCTATTGTGAATTGTGCTGCTATAAACATGTGTGTGCAAGTATCTTTTTCAAATAATGAGGTGGAGTGGAAGGCCTGACACTCACTGCCTGCTCTGCTTTCTGTCCCTGCCTGAGCAAAGGCTGTGCTTAACCTTCAAAGCTCCTTACATACTCACTTTGGTATATAATTTTTGTTCATAGCTTTTTATTCTTTTTCATAAAAGGGCCCCCAGATGCATACATTTTTAAAAAAAATTAGGTAATCTCAGAAGGATTTTGGTGTTTGACAGCAGTTCTTTTTTTTAATATCAATCATTTTGGGGGGTACAGGTAGATTTTGGTTACATGGATAAGTTCTTTAGTGGTGATTTATGGGATTTTAATGAATCCATCACCCAAGTAGTGTGCACTTGACAGCATTTCTTGAACTTAAAAACTCAGATTTTTCAGAATATTCCCACAGACCTCAATTTAAGCAACCCTGGGATATGAGGATAAAAGTTGACATTTTAATCAAGTTAGAGGTCCTCAAACTCACATTTAAGCCTGTGCTGTGAGCATCTTCTGTGGATGCTCCCTCCATTCAGGGAGCACTCCTGGGGTGCCCCCTTCACTCCTAAACTCCCTTCGAGCATTTCCATTGGTTAGCCCACTCCTTCGCCAGAGGAGGAGGCTCTTTCTTGTTCTTAAAAGCTCCAGCAGCACCTCTGTCTCTGTCAGGGTGTGCTTTGGAGATTTCTTTCCCCACCTCTTGAAAGTACCGCTAATCTATTCCCCGACCATCTCAGACTAGGTAATAGGATACTCAGCCGGAGGTAGGATGTTCTTAGCCACAGAATAGCAGCCTCAGTTAATTTGCACAGAATATCTTATTCCTATGTCTCTCTTATGTAACACTTTCCTTCTGGTGAATTTAAGCCTCCTCAAGCAATAACAACTTGCATTTATACAGCCTTATGAACATGAACTCACATAAATCACATTCATTAGTACCTCTTTCCTTCAGAGGTTCCTTTCCCAGGTGACTAGCGTGCCTCCAGCCTGCCTCCCAACCTCTGCCTCGCCTCTGTTATTGGCATAATCGTACTTGACTCTCCCAGGGGAACTCTGCCTGCCCAATCCTTTTCCCCATTTCTCCATGAGTCTCAGTCCAATTTAGTTGAGGCCCACGAAGCCTGCTGCCTGCTCTGACAAACCCTCCCCACCTGCCCCTCAGCTCACCTAAATGTCTCTCTCCTCTTGGAGTCACTCTCCAATTGTGCTTTATTGAGAGGACGGAGTTGTCTGTCCTGGGTGAGCACCAGTGTCTTATGTCTTCTCCAGCTCAAAATTCTCCTCATATTTTTTTCACCTTCTCGTCCTTCCCATAAATACTGTCTACCTCATCAAGTGAATAAATATCACATAGCATAGTAGTTGACAGTGAAGGCTGGGGTGGACTCTAGCTTGACTACTGGAATACTTAAAAAGTTCAAAACATTCTCCCACCCATGGCTATTTTAACTAGGAGACAATTTTTAAAAACTTTCTAAGATTCAGTTTTCTCATTTATAAAATGAAATTAATAGTAGTGCTTACTTCATAGAGAAGTTGTGAGGATTAAGTGAGAAAATAAATGTAAAGTATTTACCAAAGTTCTTAACACATAGTTTACAGATGATAAATATTTAGTTTTCACTCTTACAGGCACCATGTTCTTCCATGAACTTATCCACTAGGCTTGCTTTTTGAGTTGTCTGTGACAAGGAGAGTGAAAATATTTACATTTTAGGCAACATATCTAAAATATTTAAAATTTAAAATGTTACATTATGCAACATTTTCAATTTACTTTGGGGCTTTTAGTATGATTGTTATTTCTTTAAGTGTTTGAAAAGGTAACACTGCTTCCTTGACACTAAAATATTAATCAATTCTCATTTTATTCTAGGAAAGGAACCATATTTTACTATTATCATCCCCATTTCAAAGATGGGGAAATGAAGGTATTGAGAAAAAAGATAATTTGCACCAGGTCACAGAATGACTAAAGAGGAGAGATAATGTATAAGCCTAGACCTGGTTTGCTCTTTGTGCAATTTTGTATGGGTATTTTAAAAAATGCACCAAAAAAAACACTAGTCAGAATCTTCTGAATAGTAATCATGTGTTGAAAGATGGTGTATTCTTTTTGCATAAAAGATTTTCTGCATTACAGCAGGGGGCCTTACCCTGATGTGTCAGGAGGAAGAAGAAAATTCATTTCTTATACCAGCCTGTCAGCTGCCCTTTATGATTGGACCATATACCATTAGACAATCACAAACAGTGACAAGAGCTTTTGCTCTGTAGCGATCCTTATGTTTGAATTGGTTTGCTGAAATGCCGCACTATGCTGCATTACCAGAAAACACTACAAAGAACAGATGTGCAGTGCCATGTGATATTTATTATTTAGATGTTTAATCCGGCTGTTTTAAATACTATTCCCATTTTGTTACAGTATATTAGATATTTGAAGTATTCTTTTTAAAGATCCGTGTTAAAAGCAAAATAAATGATATGTTTTTATGGATTAAGTAGGTCCTTCATTGTTACATCATCACATCCTAAGAGTGACTGAAAATAATATCTTTCCAATTTTCATTCACAAAATTATACAGATAATTTTCATTGTATATTTGTAGCAATTTTACCAGAGTAAATTCACATCCTCTGCAGATGGTATAATTCTTATACCTACCTTTGGGGAGACTTCTTCTATAGAAGTACAGAAGATATGTGCTCTTATATTAACTCCCAGTAGATTACAAAAAGCAATCAGACCCAAATGGAAGATATACTCTCCATTATATATTTTCAGACTTGAAGTAGTATTTTTTTCCCTGCATACTAAAGCAAGTAGGGACCTTTTAAATTATCTCTGGTCCCTTTACAACTCCTTGAGTAAGTATATTTATCTTTGAAGACTGTTAGTAAAGAATATCATATTTATTCAGACAGTTCAGAGACACAACATTTGAAGAGTTTTAAAATTGCTTATTTGGTTTAGAGGCATATTCACTTCTTGAACAAGATACTGTTAAGTGATGAAAGTTAGAAAGCTTATCACTTCACTGATCTTGGTCATAGTCAATGAAAATATTAATTTTAAAGAATTAATATGTAGAGAAAGGCTATATGAATTTTAATAATGAGTTTCATGTTTAAATTATAAGAAAATTTAATAGAACATATATTCCTAAGGTTAATTTTAAAGACACTGCATTTCTTGAGTCAACATGAATGCTATAAAGAGATTTCAGGATGGAAAATTAGTACAGAACAAAGCCTACTGTGGAGAATCAGTAAGTGCCAGCTATGATAAAAACCTATTACAAGGCACCTGGTTATAGCAAGGATTTGATCATGGAGGTCAAATCATGTTCTCTGTGTACATAGTGATGTGTGGTGCATCTCTTTTCCTCTAACCTGGAAAGCATAAAGTATGGGGTTTCTGAGTGTCCTCTGGCTCCTGCATTATAACAGGATTCCACATAGTAAGGCCATTAAGACATTTATGAATGCATCAGTGGCAACTTAGCTGGAAGATTGCAAAACGCTTGGGGATGGGAAATTTGTGCTTACATATTCATTTATTTAGGATTTTACCCTTACTGCCGAAAGAATATGGGGTGGCTTTCATACTCAGAGCAATGAAGTAAATATATTAAAACAAATATTAGCCTTTTAGACAAACATTTTCTCATTAGTCTTCTCTGTGAACTGAATGAGGTTATAAATGGTTTGAAGTTTCTTAAGTCATTATGTTCTGTGGCTTTTCTAAAATTAGAGTGCCACATTTTCAGTAACTGTTTGTATTTACATAATTTTATTAATTTTTATTACAGTTCAAAGCATACAACCACTTTACCAAGTGCCTTTTTGTAATTAGAATGTTATGTCTTCACTTTGTTTTGGCTCTCAGTGAATACAGTAGCATCACATTTCATTAGCAAATACAGAACAGTATTTCCTGATGTAATTAGACAAGTGTATTTTGTGTTTAACATGATTTTCATCTTCACTAGAGAGAGATATAAAACTTGGGAGTCTCTTTTATCACTTTAAAAATTCTTCTGCCTTAAATGAAAATTTCTTTTTACTTTTATTATTCTTGTTTGATTTTGTGAGGTAGCATGTCACCTGGATCTACGGATGTAGCAAATTATCTTAGTTTGTCTGGAAGAAGAATACCAGGAAGTCTGTCTGTGTGTGTAAGATATAAAAGGACTATATTTGAAAAAGTAACACAAAAATGACTGTTTAGTGCAATCTGAGAAAGTTTTTTTTTGTTAGACCTGCAGCTGGTATAATTCTGGGTGCATTTGACTGGGACCTCTTTGTGGAGATCAATGGTGGTTTAGGGTTAAATAGAACATTAACTTTGGGAGGCCAAGGCAGGTGGATCACCTGAGGTCGGGAGTTCAAGAGCAGCCTGGCCAACTTGGTGAAACCCTGTCTCTACTAAAAATATAGAAAAACTTAGCCAGGCCTGGTGGCAGGTGCTTGTAATCCCAGCTACTCTGAGGCTGAGGCAGGAAAATTGCTTGAACCTGGGAGGTGGAGGTTGCAGTGAGCCAAGATTGTGCCACTTGCAGTCCAGCCTGGGTGACACAGTGAGACTGTATCTCAAAAAAATAATGATAAAAAAATAAAAAAATAAAACATTAGGTAGTCTCAGACAAACCCTTATTCAGGACACTGGAGAAGCAGAGACTGTAATAAACATTTATTCTTATAGCATATCATTCTTCCATTAAAACTACAAATTATTTATTCACTATAGCTTACTGATCTATAGAAACAACACTAGAAATAGGGTTTTGAAACATTTCAAGCTTTTTTTTGTTTGCTTTTAACAAGAAAGGCTCCTAATCATGCTGATTATTCCCCTTTCCCTTTTATTAACAAAAGATGGGCAATGTATGTCTTCCTATTAATATCAACACTATGTGGTCAGTTTTAATTTGGTTTTTTTCTATTTCTGTATAATATTTTCCTCAGCAAGATTGCCATGAGAAATGGTGTTGACTATACATTTTATAGGATTAGGTACTAGTTATGATAATTTAAACTGATCTTTTGAAGTAGATAGAGTTCGAATACTTATGACATTTTTCAGATATAAAATTGCTTCTGATATTTACAATGGTTCTTTATGATCAGGTCTTCCTCTGCAGTGGTTTTGAACTAAATTCTTAGTTTAATGGAACAGACAGATATCAGGGGATCTTTGCGACTGTCTCAGAAATTTAGTATGATAGGATAAAATATCATGTTTTTTTTCTTGTGTCTTAGGCTATTTGCCATTTGTGTCTTTCAAAAATATTATTTATTATACTCTATTTTCTCAAGGGATTCAATTTACAAGAAGAGTGGTAAAATACAAAATATTAAAAATAGGCTTAAGGAAAATAGGAATTAGAAGAAGGGTCAAGATCAGAAACAAGATAGGGCACAGTTGTAACAGTTGTGCTCTATATTAAGGTTTAAGCTTCCTAGTGGCTTAAGTGAAAAGGCAGAATTGGGTAACTGTTCAAGATGATCAAACAAACACTTTCTCTGGGGCACATAAAACTATTCTTAGCACATAGCCCTAAAACAAATTTCTTTCATAGAACTACATATAAGAAGGGCCTGAATGGTGCTCTCAATAATATTCTTATAGCCAATGAAATAAAAGATTTCCAAAAAGAAGGCTTTTTGTTTCCTCTCAATTAATATGAAAGCTAAAGGCAGACTACAAAAAAAGTATCCCAGTATAAGCAATTCCATAAAGAATCAAGACAATATGGCACTAATGAGAGTTTTTGATATGCACCTTGGTCCCTCTAGAGTAGGAGTCCCCAACCCCTGAGCTGCGAATCAGTACTAGTTCATGGCCTGTTAGGAAACTGACCACACAGCAGGAGGTGAGCAGTGGGCAAGTGAGCATTACTACTTGAGCATGATCTCCTGTCAGATCAGTGGTGGCATTAGATTCTCACAGAAGCAGGAACCTTATTGTGAACTGCACATGGAGGGATCTTTATGAGAATCTTTATGAGAATCTAACTAATGCTTTGGTGATCTGAGGTGGAAGAATTTCATCCCAAAAACATCCCCCAGGTCCCCCTCTTCCCTTTGCCCCACCCTTGCCAAAAAGGTTGGGGACTGTTGCTCTAGAGGAATGGACAGCTAGCAAGTCCTTTCAGTTCTTCTCCTGTGGATGGTAGGCAGTTTGAGGCTGTATTCTCCGGTGAGGTATTCTGTGTTGTGTATTGAGGTTACGAATGCTCGTCATGCTTTGGGTGCTCACCTCATATCCATAGTCCCTTTATAAGCAAGTAGTTCCTTGTATAAACATTTACTGCTTTGTCATGTGACCTTACTACTAAGGCCACAGCCAGAGTTGGGCCTGGGGTCAGTAACTGAGTTAAAGGCCATATTCTAGGTCAGCATTTGAGATGGGCTGAGAAGAACGCCATCCTTTATGGTTGTTCTAACCTGGATAAGGATTAATTACTCCAATGACTATCTTTGCTCTTAGGGTGGTTGACTTGAAAATGTGCAAAAAGAGGTGGAGACCAAAAGAGTGGCTCTGAAGTGAGGTGATGCCCTGAAAGCAGACAAGCAGAAGCCATGAAACAGAGGAGAGGGAAACCGAGGCACACAAATGGCAGACCCCTGGAGCTGCTGTGAAGCTTTTGACATTGCAGTGGCATCATAAGTGATGTTCAGCTTCCTTACAAGATTTTCGTGCTTCCTTACTCTCTTGGCAACCTTACAGTGAAGCTCATTATGTAAGATAATCTGCATATTTTTGTTCTTTGTAACAGAAAAGAGTCAAACACAACGGTCTGTCTGCCCATGTAATCTGAAGATTAAATGACAGGATAGTTTGTTATTCTTTTTGTAGATATTAAGGATACTAACAAAATTCTTACGAGGATTAATCACCAGGTACATTTATGTCTCTTTGCCATTAGTGATAGAAATATAGCAACTAAAATTTCCTTCCGGGGTAATTATAAGTAACACCAATTGAAGATTATTGAGGCTTATGTTTTTGTAAAATCCATAAAAACATTTAAGATTTATACATAGACATCTTGTAATGTATTTGATTCAATAACTCTGGAATTTAAAATTGTGCTGTTTTAAAATAGCATAAGACCTTTTAAAACAGCAATTCAAATGCTGAAAAGAACAGGACAGTTTGGAGGATAAGGTCTACGATTTAGCATGTCATGGAGCTGATATCTTTGATTATAATCAGAAAAACAAATAGGTTGGCTTCTTTTACTGTATTAGGCTTATGTTTTAGAGAAACAATGGCATGGTGCAATTACCCATAGGTTTATAATAAGAGGAATGTGGAATCTGGGGCTTCGGAGCTCTCCTATTGTCTCTTCCTACTGTAAAATTAGAATATTGCGTTACAATGAGATAATGCTAATGAAGCAAAGTATATTCATCCTTCAGCCCCTCGAAGAGCACTCTGCTAATGTGGTCTCCTATCTTTAATGATTCAACCCAAATCGGTGATGACCTTTCTAATGGAACATAAAACCTACACTATGCAACCTTGCTAATATATTCTAATGAAATTAGGTCACACAAAAGACTTGTTAAGTTTGTAATGTCTGCATTCACCTTTATCAGAATTCTAAGTTATACCAAAAGTTTGTCATTCCTCACTGTATCACTATTATTCTACTACAAATAAAGAAAGGAGTTTATTAAACAAAAAGTTCTTCCAAATAATACCACTCTGTAAAACAATTATGGTGTTTGATGATTAAAAAATTATTAAAGTTAATTAAGAGTAATAAAGTTTTACATCTTAGTAATATCCAGGTTATGTGTTATCATATTGAAATTTAAACACTATTATATGTAATCTTGGAGAGACTTCGTTTTATAAATATATTAAATATTTTCACTTTTAATAGTGTTTTGTAGTCGTACCCATTAAATGATTTCCTTATTAGGAATAATTTTCCATTTAGAGCTGCTGAGGCTTGCAAGGATTTTGCTTTCCTAAATAAGCATCCATATTGATGCTAATGTCCTGTAGTAGCCACAATCAAGCTGCTTGTTGAAAGCTGACATTTCAGAGTTACATCCTGGTTCATTAAAAAATGTACTAACCATCTGTCATCTATTGGATTGTCTCATATATATATATGTATATACACACACCACACACACACACACACACACACACACACACAGACACACACATATATCTATCTCCCAACGGCCTCTTAATGTAGAGTTGCTATTAATATTTTGCATGAATAAACCTGGGGAGAGGGGAATCAAAGCCCTTTGCACTGCAAATACAACATTTTATTCTCTTATCTGGCTGCACATGGCCACTTATAAGCCGAAGTTTCTGGAGCTGCCTCTGCAGCAGCAACTTGCCTGGCCAATGGTTCTCTAGAGATAGGAGGTTGCTTACTTTTCGTGTGGAATTTATGTAACACAGATAACTGTCTGCCGGAAACTAAACTGAGCCCACAAAAGTTATTGAAGGTGTGAGATTAGATTCAGCTCTGGTGGAAGGGGGATCCCAGAGGGGATTCCGAGGGAGCGCGCTCTGCCGAGGCGGCCCACATGGCCGGGCTCCTCCGCGGGGAAGTCTGGCTGGCATCTCTACAGTCAGCCACCACTGGCGGATGTTGCTGCAGGCACATCAGAATCTCTTAATGTACTGAGGAAGAAAGGCGCGAGGACAGCAGGGAAGGGAGACCAGAGGAAAAACGTCTGAAAAATTCCCCGCATAAATTAGCTGGGCCTCTTGCCGTAAAAACTAACAATTTCATCTGATGATGAATCCCGGGGCTCCTTCTTCAAGTGCCTGGAGGGATTGCATACGTAATCTACAAGGTAATTATTAAAAATGCATAGATGGCGTAGGTACAAAAAAAATGTAAACGTCACCAGAAAAACATTAAAAGGTCTGCATATGTCAATGAATTAGAGTCTGTTTGCTTCTAACAGCTGCTATTTTGGGAATTCCTCTGAGGATGTTTAAAGAGCAAGTTTTGTATATTGAGGTGGCTGCTCCATTGTCGCGGACAGTTGAAACCAGAGTAGGCTATTGAGGGGAGCTAACGGTTTTGGCACTGGTTTTGGGTGTTAAGTATCAACTAACATGTTTATGCCCGCCCTTCAGATGTCCACATACAAAGACCCCTTTCTCTCCCTTCTGGCAGGAATCCAGGCCAATCTTGGAATGCTTAGTCCCCCGCCCATCATTAAGGGCCCTGTGTTAATCGTGGGGCTTCATCTCAGAAGCACCCTGGAAAGGAATGCTCACTGACCCACAGCATCTACGTTTCCGCTTCTGTAGAAATTGCATGCACATGATCATGAGGTTCTGAAGCAGAGCTAAGAAACAATCAAGCTCAAGTTCACATAAAGCTATCTAGTGGTTTAGTATTTTAGCCATGCTAGTGGGCGGGTCATTGAGTTGTTGCTGTCATTGAAGGAAATCTGTATTCTATTCGGGGTGTGTGATACGTCTGTATATATGTAAATCATAAATACATATACACATATATGAGATTCTTCCTCATTATTATTCCTATGAAGACCACAGATGCCATATACTTTATTCAGTAACATGTAGGCCAAGTCTTAGTCTGCTAAAATGACGATAGCCTGATGTAAAATAATATGTTCAAGCAGGGTTTTGGTAAATAAGATGATAAGCAGGCAGATAGAGAACACTTTCCATCTTTTCCTGTAGCTTTAAGCTGAGTGCTGTAGCTATGGCTGGTATAACTAAAAACGATTTTACTTTTTTGTGATTTATTTGGCATTAAAATTTTGATGTTCTGTAGGCTTTGCTGAGACTGAACATTTTAATAAGCTGTATGTTTATAAATTTACTAAAATAAAATCCACCGTCAATGGAGAAGAGAAATTTGAATCATTCTACTAGTAAACAATTTTCAGGGTGTTTTTTTTTGGAAAACGAAAAAAAAAGGACTAGCTATTTCTATGACTATTGTGGGTTAGACATCTTCTACTTGTTATTAGGGAAGGAGTTAAAATAAATACGGTCTCATATCTAATTATTAGGTTATTATATTGTATATATGATGTTATTTCCTTAAAATTATGACTTATTTGGGTTACATATACAGTATTATGATTCTTCTTCTGTCCTTAATGTATTTGTTTTTAGGACTCAAAAACGAGTCTTGAATCTTTAGAAAAGTAGAAAAATTCTCTCCTACATGCCAACAATTTTGCATGTTTACACTGTCCAATTTACATTTTTTCAAGGTATTAGTGCAAAAAGATAGTGAGAAGTCGGTCATTTGTTTGTTTCTAAACAAAAAATCCTCACAGATTAGATTTATTTATTGATTCCCCAGTTGCATTGCCAGTTTTGTGTCTTTTCTCCGACCAACACAGACATGATTTTTTACTCTGCGGGCTGGAATGGTGGTTTTAAAAATCCCTGGAGACAAGGTCTGAACTTCTTACTAGATGCGATGACATCTATCCTGCTCCATACTGTATGGCTGGCACATAATTGGCACTCAATAAATAATTTTTGAATGAATGATTGGATAAAGACCTTTGTGTGGGAGGAAACATTATGCCCCTCCCCTTTTCTGGTGTACGTTATCCAGACACCACAGCATTTCACAGGCCTGCAGCCTTATGTGATTAGCATGGATGAGGGTTCTTCAGGTTTCATGAGAATAGGCTATGAACACTGGGTTTTGGTCTTCTTGATTCTCAGTGCCTGGATACCAGGTAAAAATAGTTTTTTGTAATATTGCTGAGAGCAATCAAGTCACCAAACCTCCTCCGCTGGAGGGAAAAGGAGGGCAAAGGAAGGGAGAGAAGGGCAGACATTGTTTCCAATACTCTTCCTCATTCGACTGTGTACCTCTTCTCTGATTCAACAGCCCATTGACTTTATGATGATACCCTTTCTATTTTTGATATTTTTCTCCATTCTCCATTAGTTACTATTCACTATTTAGTCCCCTGGTGTTATCATAGGTCGTGCCATCCCTTTGGCATCACTTTATATATTAGGTACTATTGAACTGCTCCAACTCTGCTGTTTCAACATCTCAATTTGCTGACTGACCACATCCATATTTTTTCTTTTCTCACTCACTGTCATCTCTTCTGCAGCCTAATAAGGACCTCCAATTCCTTGAACCCCTTACCTTCTAACGTCTCTCTCTCTTTTCTTCCCTACTTAAATTAGGTTTTATACTCTACTCTGTTAATTGTTCTCTTTCCAGCAACTTCCCCCAATATGCTTCAGGGTCCCACACACCTGCACAATCCCAACCCTGCTTAAATTCAGCTCTTTGGATCCTCCACTCCTACACCAGAAAGCTGTGCCCTGCTAGAAAAAACAAAAAACAAAAAACACCCAACATTTGTCAAATCAGAAATATGGTAGTCAATCCAGACAGCTCTTTTTCCGCTTCCCCTCCTTACCACGATCCCTAGGTTCTGTGCTTCCTACCTAAATACCTTTTAAATTTGTCCTTCTCATTTTCCCACATTGCCACTCCCTTACATCAGGCCACTATTATTACCCTTTACTTCCCTAATGGCACTCACTTGCTAACTGGTCCTGCTGCCTTTATTCTTGTCTTCTTGTTATCCAGGCTGCATACAACAGCCATAATGGTCTTTGTACACCATATCATTTTCTCTTCTAACATCCTTTAGCGGCATTGTTTTTGGATTTAGGACAGAAACCAAACTTTTAAACATGGTATAAATCCCTGTGGGATATGGCTTCTGCCCATATCTCCAGTTTCACCTCCCACCTCTTCTCTTTTTTCTCCAAATCTATAAGTACGAATAGCTTTGTCAGTTCAGGCTCCATGCTCTCTCTTTTTTTTGGACATTCTTACTTTTTCACTCCTCCTCTTCATCCTTTCACCTTCAACTTCCTTTCTCCTGGTGACCACTTATTCATCTTTCCCTTGTTTATTGCATCAAGGGATTCTTTCCTAATGTATCCTCTCCCGCCAAAAATATCTGACTTGTGCTCTTACTAAGTGCTCCCAGGGGACACTATCTCTCCTCCATTATAGCACTTAGCATACTGTGTTTCAACTGCTTATTTGTCTATATCTTCCACTACTTTACAAAGTCCATGGAGGCAGGGACCCAATCTATCTTGTTCACTATCGTGCCCCAGTGCACAGTACAACGCTAATAATATAGTAAGGGGCAGATAAATATTTATAGCAGAGAGAATAGAGTGATGGTTAAGGTAAAATATCATGAGCTAAATTGCCTGGGTTCAAATTCTAGGGCTGCCAATTACTTTCTGGATAAACTTGAGCAAATTACTTAAACTTCTCTATGTCTAGCTTTCTTATCTATAAGATGGGGGTGGGCCAGGCACGGTGGCTCATGCCCATAATCTCAGCAATTTGGGAGGCTGAGGCAGGTGGATCACCTGAGGTGAGGAGTTGGAGACCAGTCTGGCCAACATGGTGAAGCCCTGTCTCTACTAAAAATACAAAAAATTAACCAGGAGTGGTGGTGTGCACTTGTAGTCCCAGCTACTTGGGAGGCTGAGGCATGAGAATCGCATGAACCCGAGAGGTAGAGGTTGCAGTGAGATTGCACCACTGCAGTCTAGCCTGGGCAACAGAGTGAGACTGTCTCAAAAAAACCCAAACAACAACAACAAAAAAAGATGGGGGTTATAAAAGGACTTACCTCATATGGTTGTGAGCATTGAATTAACACATGCGAAGTGTTTAGAATAGTGCCTGGTACAGAGTAAACACCCAATTGGCTAATATTATTTGTTAAAACATTTAATATGATCATTAAAAATAATAGTAATCTGCCTATCTTTAGTTGAAAATGAACATATCTTTATACATCTTTATGAACCAGTCGTGCATGTTAAATCAAATCTGTGACCCAATTCATTATATAAAATAATAACTCAATTAATAGTGTAAACATCAACCTGGATTTTTCCCTTTGGTGATTTGGAGAACATGTCTATGTACTCTCCTGCACATTGACTTGTGTCGTTTTTTCTGTCTATTCTGATAGTGACGTCACCCAGCAGTGAATCTGGCTACCAACCTGACTGTGTCCACCTTTATGCCAGTATCTAAAACATGACATTATCAGGCTTACTGATTTTCAAATTAGGGCTTTCCTTAATTTTTAAATGCTTGGAATGCTTATTCTTCTACATAAGGCAACATGATGCTGAGACAGTTACACTCCCACTTCTTTTTTAAATATGAAGGAGATTTTCAACCATCTTTTATAAGTAAGAAAATAGAAGCTTGTAAATGCTCTGTTATTTGTCCAGAGACACACATTGGTTAATATTGAAACAAGGAATAAAGAACTGGCATTGTATGGCTGTCTTAAATTTACAATAAAACATTACTGCAATATATTACTAGGAAAGAAAAGCTCAAGTATGGGAACATAACATATAATATTCTTTAATATTCTTTTTGAAATTACCATCATGAATTTATGCTACACTGGTCCAATTTCCTTATAAGGTGAAGAAAATTGATAAAAAGAGGTCCTTAATTGCATGTATGTATGTATAGATAAACAAATTATATCACCGGTGTAAATAAAGTGATCTTTGTTCAATTTTTAGATTCTCTCTTGTAGAGAGTTAGGATGAAAATCTTTCATCTGTGTCCTTGATGTCCTTGAGTCTTAAGTATTAGGTCTTGCTATATGAAAGCTGTACTTATTTCTCTCTGTCCTTACCCTGCCAAACTTTTGCTATGTTACATTCTTTACCCCAGAGGACACTACTTACTAATTGCTTCACCACTTGTCCCAGGCAATCTAGTTTCTGATCTCTTCACTGTGCATACAAATGGTGAAAGTTGCCTGTAATCTGACATTTTCTTAGCTTTGACTCATCTTTCACTTTCTTTCTAGGTAACTCTGTTGATCAACTCACCATTGTGAAAACACACCCCTCTTCTGGTGGCAACATCTCCAAGCTTGTCTAGGTTTTGTGATACTGGTTGTGTCTTTCCTTGTTTGTCTTTGCTTACTCTGTTGGCTCCTCTTTCTTCTTGCATGTTTGACAAAGTGTCCACCAAGTTGCAGTCTTTTCTTTCTCTTCTTTAATTTCTGCCCTTTGAGCATTCCATTCTCTTCTGTAATTTGCCCCGAGTTTTGTGAAAGGAAAGATTCCGTCTTTGTCATTCTTGTATCTATTCCTAATACTTAGCACAATACCTGGGGTATAGTAGGTGCTCAAAAAGTTTATTGACTTGAACTTCTGCTATGCAGGTGATTCCAAAAATTGAAATCAATAATGCTGACTTTTCTCAACTACTAGTCGCAATAACATTTCCCACTTTCTGTGCATTTCCAATGATAACAAACATAGTTACCACTTTTAAGCATCTGTTGTAACCTAGCCAGTCTTCTAGGTGAGTTAAATACATTATTTCTGTGCTACACAGCAATTCTCCAAATTACACATTATCATCAATACCTAATATAGGAGAGAATTGACATCCACCTGAATGTCTAGTAAGCATCTCAAACTTAACATGGGCAAAAAAGAACTCTTTTCCCCATACTTGCTAATACAACTCTTCCCCATCTCAGAAAGCAGCATCCCATTTATCCAGTTATTCCCCATTCAATGCTCTGCTTTCTCACATCCAGTCAATTAACACATATGCACAGTAGACTATAAAAAATACCACCAATCTGGGCTGGGTGCGGTGGCTCCCGCCCGTAATCCCAGCACTTTGGTGGGGGGGCCGAAGCAGGCAGATCACGTGAGGTCAGGAGTTCAAGACTAGCCTGGCCAATATGGCAAAACTCTGTCTCTACTAAAAATACAAAAATTAGCCTGGCATGGTGGCGCATGCCTGTAATCCCAGCTACTCTGGAGGCTGAGGCAGGAGAATTGCTTGAACCCAGGAGGCGGAGGCTGCAGTGAGCTGAGATTGTGCCATTGCACTCCAGCCTGGGTGATAGAGCGAGACTTCATCTCAAAAACAAACAAACAGACTAACAACAAACACACCAATCTGCCCGTCTTTTTTCATTTCCACCTCCCACTCTTAGTTCAGCCCATCATTTTTTCTGTACCAGTACAAGAAGAGCCTCCTACTGGATTCTCTGACTTGCCTTCACTCCATTCTCCACACAGAAGCCCGTGGTCCTTTAAACACATAAATCAGATCACCTTACATGAGTGATTACAACCTGCTATAGCTGCAAAAACTATTGACCCTTTGAGTTGATGGCATTGGCAATATGGCTGTACCTGTGCTCTACGTCAAATATTTAAAATTTTGTTTAAAAATTTTTTTAAATTTAAAATTTTAAGTGCAAAATAATATCTCTTGTAGTACTTGTATTGCCAATAGTTTTGATATTCACTGAAATCTAACTAGTGGAATGACAAATAGCCAAAGAAAGAATTAAGGTAACCAGGGAGCTGTCACTCATTTCCATGGTTCTGCCTTTTAAACCACTGCCATGCATTTGGGGTCAAATTAACCAGTGCTGGCTGTGAGATTCATAGATGATTCCTGCTCTGGTTGTTTCTGGACTCATGTAAACTACAGGAAGAGAGATTTGGATACAAAGTGTAAGTTTTGCTTATCTTGTCATAGTGTTAAAGTCTGTATACTTTTCTCATACACATAGATTCATGTTTATATTGTTGAAAAAGTATTTCTAATAAAACCTAGCATTTTTGTGTTTGAAAAATATGACTTTTAATGATAGTGATTTATCAGTAATACAAATATTCTTCTCTCGTGTAATTAGTGGAGACAAGTCTCAAGCTGAGAATTGTTAAGTGTCAGTGCTTGCTTAATTGGTGCAATTTTCACTTATTTGAAAAATACATACTAATACCATTTGTTAAATGATCTGAACTTGCTCTCATTGAAAAAGAAAGGTAGAGGCCGGGCGTGGTGGCTCACGCCTGTAATCCCAGCACTTTGGGAGGCTGAGGCGGGCAGATCACAAGGTCAGGAGATCGAGACCATTCTGGCTAACACGGTGAAACCCCGTCTCTACTAAAAATACAAAAATTAGCTAGGCGTGGTGGCAGGTGCCTGTAGCCCCAGCTGCTGGGGAGGCTGAGGCAGGAGAATGGCGTGAACCCGGGAGGCGGAGCTTGCAGTGAGCCGAGATCGCGCCCCTCCACTCCAGCTTGGGCAACAGAGCGAGGCTTCGTCTCAAAAAAAAAAAAAAAAAAAAAAAAAAAAAAAAAAAAAAAAAAGAAAGAAAGGTAGAAAATGCCTAAGCACGTTCAACATGGAAGTGTTTCCTGTTTTTTGGTTGTTGTTGTTTGTAATGCTTTCAGGTTTTCCCTGAAGTCTGTGACAAACCTCTGTATATGCAATCCCAAAACATCTTACTGATGATTACTTCAAGAAGAAGCAGCTGAGGAAGCCCAGACACTAGGAAGGTGAGATCTTTGACACAGAAAAAAAGAAATATGAGATTGCAGAGCAGCCCAAGATTGATCAGAAAGCTGTGGACTCACAAATTTTACCAAAAATCAAAAGTATTCCTCAGCTCCAGTGCTACCTGCGATCTGTGTTTGCTCTGACGAATGGAATTTATCCTCACAAATTGGTGTTTTAAATGTCTTGAAGAAGAACCTAATTAAAGAGCTGACAGCAACAACAGCAGCAACAACAAGAACATTAGAAAAGATTCTATCTTGGAATTACTGACTTTGGCTGAGAATGTGCATATTAGATTTCTTTGTTGCTTACTTGAAAATAATATAGTGATTATTTAGCTATTAAAATAATCACCAAGGGTTTCCTTCTAAGTGATCTCTTCCTTCACCTTTGCTTGAAATTTATCATCACCACTAAGTTCACATGCCTCCATGACTCCAGCTAAATCTATGACGATGACAAGCACATTCATATCTCTAGGCATCGTCTCTCCTTAAAGTACTGTACTCCTAGGATTACCTCAAACTCAACATACTACCATGTGAACTTACTAACCACCTAAACCAATTTTCCCTTTTCTCACATTTCCACTTTGGTTAATGTGTAACCAAAGGACTCACCCTCTCTCCAGTTACTCAGGCTAGAAATTGTGTCAAACTGGACTGATCTTCACCTCACCCTCCACCTAGTGTTCCCAGGGTCACAAAACCCTGTTAATAGTACCACTAAATATTTTCTTATTCTCTTTCTTCCTATGCAGATCCATCATCACAATTAAAACCCTCACCATGTCTTACCTGTGCCTTTGAAACAAAGTATTATTAACAGGTCTTCTAGATTTTGGTTTCCTTGGTCTCCAATCCATTCTTTATTCTGACACCAGAGTAACATTTCTGTAACCACGATATGATGGTGTTATTTTTCTGCCTTAACACCTTTGGTGGTCACACACTATCAAGCTCAAACCCTGTTGCAGAATATATGAAGTCTTTCACAACTTACATTTCCATCCTCATGTGTTAGCAGTATGGGCAGTGCGGGAAGTGGTTAGAACATATGTGCTAGAGCCTGGCTATCTGGATTTGTGGGTTAGTTTTGCCCAAGTGAGACCTTGAACATGTTATTTAGCTTATCTAAACCTTAGTTTTTTATCTGTAAAATTCGGTTTGGAAATTTTGAAGATTAAGTAAGCCAATGCATGTAAAGTGCTTCGAAGAGTAAATGTTAGTTAGACAATGTTAAATAAATAAAAAACTCTTTTTCTATGTGCATATGGACTTTCACACTATTCTCCAGACAGGCCACGTATTGTCTCATCTCTGGAAATTTGCACATAGATAGCAGCTCAAATATCCTTTCTCTGGTGAATTTTTTTTCCAAGATAGGCTAAGTAAGCAACTCCCTTCTTGTTCCAGTAGGGCCTTGCACAAACTTTAGTACAACCTCTGTTAAATTATATTGCAATTGTTCATGTAGGTGTGTCTTCACATAGACTGTCGAAGTGGATGGTCTTATTCATTTTTAAATTTATTTCAGTGCCTATCATATAAGAAATGTTCAATATACATTTGTTAAAGGAATAATCGAGGCACTCCCTTTTCTTGGAGTTATGTCTCAGTACCATAAAAGATTTTTTTTCTAGAGGACCATAGTATTCCAAAGGGAGATTTAATAATTTTGTGACTTGAAACAAATCCACAATTTGTTTAGAATGCACATTTTTTTCTTCTCTGCAAACTTCTATTCTGCCGATGTGAGCAAAATGTGTATAGTGTTACCCTAATTAAAATTAGCCTAGATTAGTCTTTATTGGATTTTTACTTAGAAAATATGAAATATCTAGACAAAAAATGTAAAAGATAATCCTTTGTGTTCTCTTATACAACTCTGCCAATGCATTATTGCCCTTTTATGCTCAAAACATGTTGATTACCAGGAAAGTTGTACTGTATAAGTTAGGTATTTTGGGAAGTTTTGAGTCTGCTCTTGCAAATATTATTAGTATTGCTGAATGACAGCAAAATGTCCAATCAGGTAAAGTAACCCTGCCCCACCACCTCTGTTCTTCTGGGATCCCCTGCATTCTTGATGGCCTCTGCTTTCCCCAGCCCAAACTTCCAGCCATCCTCCTCAGGACTCTTCCACACCTTTCGTCACCCCCTCTTGTTTATGGAAGCTTAGTGATTATTGCACTCAATTGAAGATGTAACTGGGTTCTTCAGGTCCCATCTCAAGTAAACAGTCTGCACTGTAGCATCTAGGAGAAAAAAGGCTTTGACCCACAGGAGGAGTTTATTCCAGTGCTGGCAACATCATAACTTTAACCAGGACAGTGCAGGAGACATTTTATTAATCATGAGCCTCCTCCAAATCAGCCCGCTATGAGAAAGGGAGCTTTTGACATCTGTTCTCTCAACTGTCACTGGATTCCTTTATTCATTGTGGTATAGTAAAAGGAGCATAGACTCTGAAGTCAGCAACACCTGGGTTTGAAGTTTCTCCCACAGGTCCTGCTTTCGTTATTAATGCACAGCTTCTTTCTAAGTTTCAGTTTCCAGGTATTGAATGGAAATGATGCCAACTGTTTATGAAGTGTTGTTGTGAAGGTTAAATAAAATAATGTTGGTCAACTGCTTAGAAATGGGCCTGGTACACAGAAGTATCAATAAAAGACATAAATACTATTATTTTTCACCTATTCCAATTTTAATTGAGGGCTAACTTCATATTAGACATTGTATTGTAGTTGAGTCTATAAGTAATCACAGGTATTTATTTTAGCCCAGACTTTTGTGTTTGTCAGCACTCAAAGCTTTTAGCCACTTTCCTCAAATATTTTTCCACTTTATTGTTAGGATCAATTCTCCTTGGGAAGAGAGAAAAGGATGTATGTGGAAAAGGACAAGACTGTCATTGGGATACAAAATTGGTAACCTGTCCTAGAATGCAATGTGCCACCATGAAAATGATTTGGGGACTGTAGAATCTGCCAAAGTTAATCAAGGAGTATTAACAGCTTGTTGAATTCCTTATATTTAAGGGGGTGGGGGGAAAGAAGAGGCAGGCAGAAAAAGGAGGTCATTTCGTTGCTAAGTGTTTAAAGGCATAAATGTAAAAAGGCCATAATGTTTAGCCTGGATCATCAGCTCCAAAATATTGTGAGTTGGCTCTAGGTTTGACGCTGATCTCTTTTCCTCATTTGGTAGCACATCTGAATTTCTTTAAAAAATGTAGTAAAGGTTCAAAATGAAGACTCAAAATTCTCAACTTAGACCACAAATGCTGCTGTGCAACAATGCTGGAGTGCATGAGGATCATTAGCATACCACCTTTAAGCAAGTTTCCCCTAAATTAAGAATATTTGATAATTGAAACCCACTGGAAGACTATTTGCTCCTTTTCCTACACAGTTTCAATGGCTTATTCTGCTCTATATGTTAATAGCACACGTTGCTTCTATAGCTGCAAGTAGAATCTTTCTAAGACCCTTTCATAGACCTTTGATTAGCTCTCAGTTGCTTGAAGGCAGTAAGTCAGGGATCATTCGAGGACTCTGTCACCCTCAAAAAATTGAGCTGACTTCTCCAGGGGAAAACTGCCAAATTTCGTTTTTGGATGAATTTCTTCAGCAAAGATTTCATTTGGCATACGTACGGAAAATTGCATTATCCTTCCCCATTTATTTCACTATTTAACCAATAAACATCTCTTCCTGAAATGAACCCTGTAGTATAATTTTTGCTACGTTCTTTTTCCCTTATAAGTGTGATGGTCAAGTCATAGGCATTAAAGTTGATATTAATGTTTATGGGATCAGATTAAGTGCAATTTTGAATTTATCACAATTACTTCATTCAAGCTTAACTGTAATTGGAAAATTGTGACAAAATGCTTAATAGTATAACATAAGGCAAAAATTGTATGTCCTTGCACAGTGTTTAATGTGACAATCTAACAAAATAATAAATCATGAATTGATCATGAATATATCCAAAATTTTGGGCAGGATTTTAAGTTCATTTTAAGCAATTTTGTATTACATGAAATGAATTATATATAGAGCTTGAATCTTTTTTTTTTTTTGCTATTAATCTTTTTAAAAACATCACCTAGAGCAATGCTTCTCAAGCTTCAGTGTGCATTAGAATCACCTGGAAGTCTTGTTAGACATAGCTGGTTCTCCCTTCCCTCCTCCTCCAGCCCCCACCACCAAGTTTTTGATTGAGTAAGTTTGGGGTTGGGGCCTAGAATTTGCATTTCTAACAGTTTCGCAGGTGAGGCTGCTGCTGATCCAGGATACACCTTGAAAACATTGTGATATCAAGAAAGAAGAGGGTTTTAGGAAACGGGTTCTTGTACCATTGGCTCCTCCACATACAAGCTGGGTAACTTTAAATAAATTTTCTTTTGGAAGGGCTATGTTTTCATTTATGAGACAGGGATAAGAATGCTTGTCCTGACTACCTTCCATGGACAGGAGGATCAAATACCACATTTTGGGTAAATACAGGACGCAGAACAGGAACTGCTCAAGAAAACTACTGGTGCTTCTTAGGTTATTATTTACAAAAAGTACTTCGAATTAATTAAGAAGCCTTGTATTATAGAACAGGAATTCAAACCTCTCAGTTTTCTAAGAGTTGTCTTAATTTACATGCTGCATAAATAATAATATTAGCAGAGATGCTCAGGACTCCAAAATATAATCAGGTCAGAGAAGCTGATTACAGAGACAGTAAATTAATCTTCTTTTAGTGCTAATTAGCATAGAAACTGGGTTTTGAGTCTGCATTTCCTTAAGAAGACCTCCATCTTCTCTTTTTTTTTTTTTTTACTCCTTTCAAAAGCATCTATCGAGGGCCAACTGTGTGTTGGGCGCTGAGTTAGGAAGTGCAGTGGCAGAGGTGTGCTCATTGTGCTCACAGCCTGTTAAAATACTTCCTTGTAATTCAAAGTGATAACTCTTCCATACAGGAATGTGCTAAGCAGTGCAGGAGCACAGAGGAGAGAAGACCTGATTCTGCCTGAAGGGGTCAGGGAAGCCTTCCAGTTAATGTTGCTTTCTTTAAAAAGTGAATGTAGCTATATCTTTAAGTCACTTCCAAAGTCCCAGTCAAATATATCACCCCTCTAATCCAAAAGAAAAAGCAGAGTTGAATAAAGAGGAAATGCAGTATTTATTTAAGGAAAGCAAACACCTTGCAGAAGAATATGATTCCTTTCATTTTAAATACTCTTGCTTCTCAGGACTAAGTAGGTTCATTCATTCATTCACACACCCACTCACTCATCCAGTCTTTATATTATTCCCCTGATCTAGACATTTCAGGGGCTTTTCAAAGCGCTTAAAATCTCAGCTGATTGTCATGGCCATTAAGGCCATGTGCAATATGGCCATAATATGGCATGATATGGTCACTGCCTTCCTCACCTCCTTCACTTTTCTCTGCACCGTGTTGAGCCATGCTGGTTCCCTCTTAATTCCTTGATCAAACCATCCTCAGTAGTTCAATGCCTTTGCGTTTGCTTTTTCTTTCACCTGGCTCTTTGTGTGGCTAGCTCTTCTCATCCTCTGGCTTCAATCAGTATGTCTCCCTTTCAAGATGCCTTGCCTGCTACCTGAATCTAAGGTTTGCCCCTTCACTCTCATAATCCTTTATGAGACCACTGTGTTCTGTTCTATTGTAGCATTTCACAGGTTTAAGTGAAATATTGGTTTGTGCTTGTTTGTTATCTTCCTCCCTTATTCTGTCCTGTCTCCACTGTCAAGCACAATTCTTGGCATAAAAAAGGTTTTTAATACCCATTTGTAGAATGAATACATTTCTGTGTTAAAAAAGTGATTGTCAGGTGAGGTGAAGCTGATAACTTTTTTTCTTTTTGGCTGGAAAATTAAACAAGAGTCCAGCTTTCCAATAGTGAGACTGGGGTTTTAGAGCTTCTTCCCTGTGACTTGGCTCCCAGGAGGAGCAAAGGGGAGTTTAACTGCCTGGAACACAGGCATGGCACCTACTGTCCCTCCTTTGCCTTGCTAAGCAATCAGTGCCCTTCCTGAAAGGGTTGCTGTGATCAACTGAGCGCCCACGATGCATAGCATTGGAGTAAGTAGGTAGGCTATGTTACACTTTAATTCAACTCAAGACATTAAAAAAAAGTTTTGTACTTACTAATCTGGGAGGCAATGGTTTTTTATAAGTGGTCCCTATTCTTAAGAGGCTTCCAGCTTAGTTGGGGAGATAGGAAGTATGGTTAGGTAACTATTAAATCAAAATTGGAGAAATTTGTAACCGCAAAATGGAATGAGAAAATTGGAGTTTGAATGCTTTAGGACTAAATGTTATTGTCCTATAAAATTGCTCTATTCCTACCGAAGACTAGCCATAATCTCTGATGTGAAAGAACTCATGACTTCAGCTAAGGCAGTATTGTCTAGCAGAAGTTTCTGCAATAAAGGAAATGTTTGATAATCTGTGCCATCCAATAAGGTAGCCACTAACTACATGTGGTCTTTGAGCATCTGAAATGTGACTAGTGCAACTGAGAAACTAAATTTTTAATTTAATTTATGTTAAATTAAAGTAACCACATATGACTAGTGGTTATTGTATTGAAAAGCTCAGGTCTGAGGGGAAGAACAGAATTTGTGTCCACTGGAAGGTACAGCAGAGGCAATTCTAACGAGACATATGTTGAAAAATCTTATTATCAGAAAGTAACTTATTTGGAATAGCACCGTGGCACAATATGTTTATTATAAAATAATAATTCTGAAGACTGTATTTGGACCATCTGTATTACCTTTAAAATGAGATGGCTTGAAGTAATGTTTGTTTCTATTTTTAAAGCATGTATTTGTGAAAATACTCCATTTCTTGAGTTTGCAAACTTTGGTGCTGAGACTTCTATAATTTTCAAATGATTGTGATGACAGAAGGAAAAAAGTAATTGGAATTGTAGTTGAAGTGGGTACTCTGCAGAATTTTCTTTCACTAATTTAAATAAATCAACATCTTTCCTTGTATGTAAAATTTTTGAAATAAATACAAAATTGTCTTAAGAAAGGGCTCATAAATATCCATGTACTTTCTGGATATCATTTAGTGAAAGGGCATGAGAGAGAGAGAAAGGGAGAGAGTGAGAGAGAGGGAGGAAGAAGGAAGCTGTAGAAAGCAGGGTTTTCTGCTAAAATTTGGGAATAGTCTCTAAGATTAGAGGACTGTCAAAGACATAATTTACATAATCCATTTATCACAACCCATCCAACAGTATAATCCAGATCAATAGCCCACCAGAATCTAATCAACCTCCTATAAGGACACAATCATTCACCAACCCTACCTACCTCACCCAACAAGATCTTAAAAATCTTGCCCCAGCTCCTCTAGAATATTGAGCAACCCTAACTAATTCCTGCAAAGTACTTCTACCAAATCTCACAAAACAGAAGGTCTTAGAGTATTAAAGCTTTTTACAAAGAGAAAACCCCAGCCAATTCGCCAGACAAAATCTATCTGGCATCTCAAGTCAAAATTGCCATTACAGAAAATGGAGGCAGTTTTATCTGGACAGACTGAAATAACTTTCCTCCTGTTTTGCAGAAAAAGAGTGATGAGATTTCGAAGAATAATCCTAATTGTGATTATAACAGGATGTATACCTTGTCTGACGTTTAATAATTTGTTTCTGATGTTTTCTTTTTGAGTTTTCTTTGCAACAAAGTTTCTTCATCAGGTCCCATTGGGTCAGTTTTGGTCACAGGAAGTAACAAGAAAAGCAATAAAACTTCATACTCCTTGTTGGATTACTTTGTTTTGAGGTGGAATGGCCTTTTGTTATTTTCTTAAATTTGGCAGAGAACATTTACTCGATTCTTTTTTTTTTTTTTTTCTGAGATGGTGTCTCACTCTGTTATCCAGGCTAGAGTGCAATGGTGTGATCTTGGCTCACTGCAACCTCCGCCTCCCGGGTTCAAGTGATTCTCCTGCCTCAGTCTCCCAAGTAGCTGGGATTACAGGCATGCCCCACCATGCCTGGCTAATTTTTGTATTTTTAGTGGAGACAGGGTTTCACCAATTTGGCCAGGCTGGTCTCAAACTCCTGACCTCAAGTGATAGGCCCGCCTCAGCCTCCCAAAGTGCTAGGATTATAGTCATGAGCCACCACGCCCTGCCCATTTATTTGCTTTTTAAAGAATTCTATAGGTAGAATGAATTCATGACTCTGGGGAAAGTTTATCAAAAGGTAGAAACTGGCATCACGATAGCCAGTCAAAGTACCATCATGAAGAGACTGAACGTGCAAGATGCTGTCTCCTCCCAAATAGACTCACTACTGAGCATGTCTCTGAATTTCTCAAGTGTGTCTGACAGTCTGAGGGACTGCTGCTGCTCCCTGATTGACAGGTGAGGGCAGGTTGGGAGGTCTGAGGAAGACCCATGCCAGATACCTGAGAACCACCCTTGTGTCCAGTGAACAGATAGGCTAGACCCAAGAAGAAATGCCTTCCCAGAGAGCTGGCTTATCTGAAAGTTGTAGTTGTTTTTCCTTTAATAAAGAAGTGGGTGGCCCAAATATCTTTGATCTGCTTGCCTTTTCTTCCCCACCTGCCAGTGTGAAAGGTTCTTAACTTGGTGGCCCGTGTAAATGGGTTTTACAGCTTGTGTTCGTAGCTGAAGGCTTTGATGAGCTGTTTGGTGAAGGCTGTTTTTAGGTGACGATTTTAAAGTGCTTTGGTGGGCATAATATGGACCAGTTTAGATGTTTAATTGGGGCCCCTGGACAGCTGTCACAATCCTGCCTGGAACTAGGGAGGAAGAAAAAGTAACTAATGAAATTCACGTCAAAAAGTAAACTATCTCGTTTGCTGGAGATCATTACTTATATGAATGACAAAATGAATATTTTATGTTGACAGCTAAATTGGTTATTTTTTTAAAATAAAGGGTTTGGTTCAGTTATAGAAGTGTAAATTTCATCAAAATCTCGTTCAGGAGCTTGTTAGCTTGTTAACAGTTCTCACCCCAAATGCATGCAACTCTCATATGTTACAGAAATACCAAGCTATTGATGAATCATAAGTGGCCAATTAACCCAGATATATTTGGGTTTTAAATAATCTCTCATGTAATACATTTACTTTTTTTCCCCTAATCTGAATTAGCATGACTAATAAGGATGTCTCCAAAGTTCTTTGATTGTTAAATCAGGTTTTCCATGTGGTGGGGTGGTGGTAGCATGTAGAGTATGTCTCTCAGGAGGCTTCAGAAGGGGTGGAAAGGTGAGCTGGTTCAGTGGGTCACTTTGCAAATTGTCAACACAAACTGGCTTGGTCTCTCTCAAGAGACCAGAACTGTGTTTCTACATATGGATGCTAGTTCCTGTTTATAATAGGGTGTTTTTCTTTCTTTCCTTTTTTTTTTTTTTCTGAGACAGAGTCTTGCTCTGTCACTTAGGCTGGAGTGCAGTGGTGCGGTCACAGCTCCATGCAGCCTCAACCTCCTGGGCTCAAGTGATCCTTCCCACTCAGCCTCTTCAGTAGCTGGGACTTCAGGCATGTGCCAACACACCCAGCTAGTTTTCTTTCTTTCTTTTTTCTTCTTTTTTTGTAGAGATGAGGTCTCTTTATGTTGCCCAGCCTGGTCTTGAGATCCTGCCTCAGCCTCCCAAAGTGCTGGGATTATAGACGTGAACCACTGCACCCAACTGGGGAGGTGGGTGTTTCTTTTAACCGTTGTTGATGTATTTTCAAAGTTTACTTGGATTGAGGATCTAACATAAAAGGCAGATAAAAGAATTGTCTAGGATCCTAAAGTAATGCTCAGCCCGAGCAGGGTGAATCAGAAACTTTGGGCCAACGGGGAAAGGACACCTTCACTATGCCTAAGAACAAATATTTGAAGTATTATAATAGCCACTGATTTTATTATCTATGGTTCAGTTACATGGAGGGGTATCAAGTGCTTCAACGGGACATTGAAATTGAAAATGTGAAGTTATACAGCATATCCATGTCCTTCTGAATATTACAATAGTTTAAATGACACCACCCAACAGAAAATATGTAGAAGACTTAGATGTCGCAATAATCAATTCTTGGGCGGTTTGGAAGGCCTATGTGCTGGTGGCCCCTTGGCATTTATCTTGGCTGAAAGGAATCATTGAAGGGGGAATAAGCAGATGCCCTGAAAGAGACACTTAGAGCCACATATGTGCTGAAGGGGAGCAATGTCTAGTTTACAAAGGAAAAGGCTAGGGTGGACAGAATCAGTGCAATTGTTTATCCAGGAGATTTATACAAAATACTCCAGAGCGAGAACCTCCAGGGTAAGGGCAGGGCTGGATCCCAAAGCATACAGAGTCTGAGCCTGAGTTTGAGTCCCAGCAGAGCAACTGGGCAGTTACTTAACATCTCTGTGCCTTAGTTTTCTTGTCTCTAAAATGGGAACCATACCTGTACCTACCTCATTAGATTATTATGAAGAATAAATGAGCTATTATTAGTAAAATGCTTTCAGTAGTGTCTGCACATAGTAAATACTATCCCAGTTTGGGGTGGCATGACATACTTAACAGTTGGACCAAGATTGCTGCTTAGGACAGAAATGGAAAAGATGGATCAAATTGATTTTTCTATTATACTGCCCAGCAATGCAAGCAAACATGTCTTTCTTCAGAGCACATATATGTGTATTCAGCTCCTTGTCCCTGGAGCTCCCCCAGGTGGGGGTTGTGGAGATACAGGTCCTTAAGAGCTGGTGCAGGTTTCCTGAAGAAGCCACCTTTTGGAATCTAAGAGCATGAAAGGCCCTTGGGTTTACATCTGACAAGTGTGAATATCAGGTAACCAAGTAACTAGTACAGTCTGGGAATGAGAACATTAATTCAGGTCAGACAGGTAAAGCGGAGTTAAGCCAGGCTCTACCTCTGAAATGAAAATCTATGCTATTTATAACAGTAACTGAGAGAAAGACAAAGGAGTCAGACAGATGAAGACTAAAACTCTATCTTTATTCCTGATGGAATAAAGATGTTGGATAACACAGTTGAGGGGGTGAAGGCAATGAAGGACTTTCAAAAGCCAGTCCCAGGGTGGGACAGAGTTACCTATCCCAGGAACCACAGGAGAACTGCAGTCAGGATGAGGTGAAGCTGAAAGGAGTGTTCTCTAGGGGAAGGTAGACTGCCAAGAGAGGGGAACCCAGTGACCAAGAGACCCATGCCTGCATCTTTCTCCTAAGTTGGTGGTTCTCAATGTATAGTCCCAGGTTCCATGAGTCAAAACTATTTTTATGATAATAGTAAGACTTTTTTTCGCATTTTCACTGTTTCTCTCAAAAGTTATGATGGAATTTTCCAGAAACTCCATTGCATGTCATATTGCAAAAAGTTGGAATCCAGAAGTTGATACTTAAATTCATCTTCTTTCTCTTAAGTCAGGCATTAAAGAGATTTGCAAAAGTGTAAATCAATGCCATTTTTTCTTTCCACAGTTTTGTTGGGAAAATATAGTTATTCTTTCACAAAGTGTTATGTATGTTAACATATAGTTAATTTATTATTGTTATCTTAAATGTAGTTCTCAGTTTTAATTTTTTTGTTTGTTTGTTTGTTTGAGATGGAGTATCGCTCTCTCTCCCAGACTGGAGTGCAGTGGCGTGATCTCGTCTCACTGCAACCTCTGCCTCCTGGGTTCAAGCAATTCTCCTGCCTCAGCCTCCCAAGTAGCTGGGATTACAGGTGTCTGCTGCCACGCCTGGCTAATTTTTGTATTTTTAGTAGAGACGGGGTTTCACCGTGTTCCCCAGGCTGGTCTCGAACTCCTGAGCTCAGGCAATTCACCCGCCTCGGCCTCCCAAAGTGCTAGGATTACAGGCATGAGCCACCGCGCCTGGCCAGTTTTAATTTTTAACACAGCAAACATCAATATATGTTAACCCTCACAACTTAAAGCTTTTAGTAGTCATTAATGAATTTTGAGAGTGCAGGAATTCTGAGAGTGGGAGTGAAAACTTTGAAGATCACTTCTTAAGTAACTAATCAGATGTTTTGCATCCTTCCCTTGTGTGGAATGAATGAGGGGAGAAGAGAAACCAGAAGGTGTTAGTTTAGAGTATCTTCCATCACAGGAGAAGTGATACCCACCCCAATCCCACCCCATGAATAACCCTATTGACAATGGGGTAGCAGATGCTTAAGATGGTTGCTCCAATGTTTGTGAATAATGATGCCAGTGGAAAGTAGGGTAAAAACTCTTTCAATTTCAAATGTAGTGACAAGTTCTTTGCCCTTTTTGTGGATAGGGGAATAAGTAGCAGCTATGAATCTTTTGTTTGTGTTTTTGTTTTTTGCTTATCCTCAAATTTATTGGTCCTTATCTTTTGCTTTCTAGGAATAGCTTTTGGTCTATTTTGCCAATGCTTTGCTTTGCTTTCTTTCTTCTTTTTTTAAATTATACTTTAAGTTCAAGGGCACATGTGCACAACATGCAGGTTTGTTACATATGTACACATGTGCCATGTTGTTGTGCTGTAGCAGCTAAGAATCTTAAACTGGATTTCGAGACAGGGAATTGTATTACAGGATAGAAGACTTGTGTAGATTAAAGGGAAGTGTAAGAAGGACCATACATGGCTGGGCACAGTGGCTCATGCCTGTAATCCCAGCACTTTGGGAGGCTCAGGTGGGCAGATCACATGAGGTCAGGAGTTCAAGACCAGCCTGGCCAATATGGTCAAACACTGTCTCTACAAAAATAAAAAAATTAGCCGGGCATGATGGCGGATGCCTGTAATCCCAGCTACTTGGGAGGCTGAGGCAGGAGAATTGCTTGAATCTGGGAGGCGAAGTCTGCAGTGAGCCGCGATAGCGCCACTGCACTGCAGCCTGGGCGACAGAGTGAGACTGTCTCAAAAAACAAAAAACAACAACGACAACAACAACAACAAACAACAAAAGAAAACCATACACAAAAGATGGTAGACCAGGAAAACAACTTCTCTGTTTGAAAATTACCTCCTAAGAATGGCTTAGATATCCTCAAATGCACTGCATTTTTGTTTTCATATTATTCTGTTACCTATGATGCAAAAGCCTCCTCTAGAGACCTCGGGATAGTGATCAATATCTACCTTCACTCCAACTTGGGGAACATTTTTTCACACTAATTTTTTTACTTGGTATTTCTTCTTGGTAACCTAAGGTGCTTTGAGATAGGGAGAGAATATGTTTTTAACATTGTAAACTAATGCATATGCTTTAAATGCAGATTGGGAATTGAAACTCATTTGTTGCAGATGTGAAGAAAGGCCAAGTTTTATCATATCCGGATAGCCCGATCCTTGAGGTAGCAGCACCCAGACATTGTAGGGCTCAGTATTTGTTGCATAAATGATATATTCTGAAGTTTGGTCTCCAAATTTAAATATTTAAACTGATGTCAAAGTAGCATTCTCCCAAACGTGGATTTCTAAGCCATGAATAATTGAATAAGAATGACTAATTAAATAAATAATAATAACTGAAGGAAATGTTTCAACTTAATATTTTTATTTTGCTCTCTGAAATGACAGGCACACATGCATAGGGGTTAACACACTGACCGCCTACAACGAGGCAGGAATGGTTTTAAGTACAGTACATTGATGCTTAATTCTCATAACTACCCTCTCCACTAGGTTATATTATTATGTCTCTTTTATATATAAAGGAACTGAAAACCTGAGAGTTGGGAACAGGGTCTGAATCCAGGCAACTGACCCTGGAGCCCAACACTAGCCTGTACATGCCCTGCAGTCAGCGGCTGGGCATGTTGGAAACAATTCCCTCTGCTGCACTTGAGAAAGATTGATTCAGTTTCTTTTCATTACTGCGTTCCCTTAGGAGGATGTGATAGTATTGATCGGTTGTGCCAAAAGTTCTTGCAGCTCTTTGGCCGCCAAACGTCAATGAGAGCCTCACTTAAAAGCTCATGATATCAAATCTTCCACTTCAGTTTGTTCCTCTGTAGGCTGGGTACATCTTCACTGGAGTTTCTCAACGCAGAGACACAAGAGTGTACTGGAGCCAGAGTAGAATCTCCACGAAGGGTGAACTCTTCTCCATATGTTTCTTTCTTTCTTTTTTTTTTTTTTTTTTTTACATTTTCAGCTGTTTTTGTTTGTTTGTTTGTTTTGTTTTTTGAGACAGAATCTCACTCTGTTGTCCAGGCTGGAGTGCAGTGGCATGATCTTGGCTCACTGCAACCTCCCCCTCCAGGGCTAAGGTGATCCTCCCATCTCAGCCCCCCAAATGGCAGGGACCATAGGCGCATACCACCATACCCAGCTAGTTTTGTATTTTTAGTAGAGATGGGGTTTTACCATGTTGGCCAGGCTGGTCTTGAACTCCTGGGCTCAAGTGATCCGCCCATCTCAGCTTCCCAAAGTGTTGGGATTACAGGTGTGAGCCACCACACCCAGCCTGTTTCTTCTCTTTCATCTGTAATGGAAATAGTCTTATTGTGCTGTCCCCCTCAATAATATACCTGATAACATGCTCACTGAAAAAAATTCAAACATTACCAAAAAACCATAAGCAAGAAAACAAATATTAACTTAAATCCTACCTGTCTGAATTTGCAGCATTAATATTTTGGTGAACGTCTTTTCAGGCATCTCTTTATGCATACAAACACCTACATCATTTCATACAAGTGGAATTATATTACACATGATGTCTTTTAATATAGGACAAATAATTTTTAATTTTTTTTACTTCTTCTTCCTCCTCTTATATTTCTCTCCCATTATGAAACATCTGCCTTTACCCAAAGGAATCCCCATTAATAATCTGTTATATTTTTCTGTTCTTTTTTCAATAATGATCTAAAATATATGTAATGTCATAATATACACATCATTGCTTGTTTTATAAAATATATACATGGACATCTATAAAGTTATACATGTATATAATATATGAATGCATGTTTGTATATATATGTGATACAAGTATAACAAGATGCATACACATTAAATAGAATAAGGTAGGACCAGATGTATATACATGAAATCTTTTTTCATGTATGTGTATATCTACATAATACATGTACATGCATACACATAATTTTTGCCATTGTTTTACAAAAAGTGAGATCAAATACATTTTTGGCTATGTCTTATTTTTCCCACCTAACGAAACCTCATAAATATTTTGGAAATTGATTGGTATATACCTAATTCATTCTGTTAATGATAACATCCATGAGCTAAAGGTAACTGATACCTTTCAGCCTTACTCTGCATTCATTTTGCTTCTCTCTTGTTTTCTAAATTAATATTTTAAGGTTCTTCTCAGCAACTTAGAAACTTCAAAAATTTTGTTTCTGGTGGAAGACTAGACAAACTAGTTTATATTTATGTTTCTGATTTCTGTTGAAAACATCTTTAATATTATCAGTTGATAGATGAATAATGCAAAATGATTAATTATGACATTTCTTTTGACAGAGGAAGTATTTTTCTTTGACCCTGAAACTGTACAATTTCACTGTAAAACTTGTGTAAAATGCTTACTATAATTTTTTATAAATCACAAAATTAGATATAACCCTCAAGTAAAGAAATGACTGCCTTATTGGGGAAAAAAAAAGTGTACAAACATTCAAGGGGCCAGTTGTGGCCAGCAGAATTGAATTTCTTATGAATAGGCTGTGTTTTATGAGGCAGACCAGATAAGGCAGGCTACATGCTTGTAGCTCTGATATAGGATTGCTTTCTCATTCACTGCATCCTATGGCCAATAAGGAGGAGAAACAATACCAGCCAGGGTATTGTGTGTAATGCATGGGGTCTTATTGCTGAAAGAATGATTCAGAGGAATCTTGGAAATAGCGATCTGAATCTCATTGTGTTTGGGATCAGGATGAAAATGAAAGTGAAACAAGATAGAGCAGAAACAAGTAAACTTTGGAAGGTTTTAATATAATGCAGAAATTGTTTAGAATAGGGTAGGACCAGATAGAAGAAAAATAAGACACAGCAATACAATTTCTCTAAAAGTCATGACAATGCCTAAGTGAATTAGCCAACTAGTAATTTAAGAATTATAACAAGATAAGGGGCACAAAAATAATGTATTAGAGAAAATAAGATTAAAATATGTAAGAACATTTCAGCAGTTAAAGGCTGCTAATGGAGAAAGTAAAAACAGAATACAACAAAGGACATTTTAAAAGTCTCCTGGATTTTCCCCCAGACACTAGAAGGCATTGATGAGAATCTTAGTTAGTTCTTTCCCATAGGGATTGCAAGAGTAGGTAAAGGTTGAATTTCGAAAACTGGGATCTGTTTTTCCAAAAGAGAGGGGAAGCAAGCAAAATACCAAAGATGCTCATATTAGACCCAAGGAAATTGATGAGTGAGAGAAAAAGCGAGAGAGAAAGAAAAAGAGAGAGAGAGGGAGGGAGAGAGAGTGGGAGTTTTTGGAGGATAAAAACAGAGTATCTACAGGCATACCTCACTTGGAATCAATCTGATGAGTGATGCCTTTAAAATACAGGTGTAGTGGATAAATTTTTTGATGTGCTGCTGGATTCGGTTTGCCAGTATTTTATTGAGGATTTTCATATCGATGTTCATCAGGGATACTGGCTTGAAGTTTCCTTTTTTTTGTTTTGTCTTTGCCAGGTTTTGGTATCAGGATGATGCCGACTTCATAAAATGAGTTAGGGAGGAGTCCCTTCTTTTCTATTGTTTGGAATAGTTTCAGAAGGAACGGTACCAGCTCCTCTTTGTATCTCTGGTAGAATTCGGCTGTGAATCCATCTGGTCCCAGGCTTTTTTGGTTGGTAGGCTATTAATTACTGCCTCAATTTCAGAACTGTTATTGGTCTATTCAGGGATTCAACTTCTTCCAGGTTTAGTCTTGGGAGGGTGTATGTGTCCAGGAATTTATGAATTTCTTCCAGATTTTCTAGTTTATTTATGTAGAGGTGTTTATAGTATTCTCTGAGGTAGTTTGTGTTTCTGTGGGGTCAGTGGTGATGTCCCCTTTATCATTTTTTTATTGTGTCTATTTGATTCTTCTCTCTTTTCTTCCTATTGGTCTGGCTAGTGGGCTATTTTGTTAATTTTTTTAAAAATCCAGCTCCTGGATTCATTGATTTTTTTGGAGGGTGTTTTGTGTGTCTATCTCCTTCAGTTCTGCCCTGATCTTAGTTATTTCTTGTCTTCTGATAGCTTTTGGATTAGTTTGCTCTTAATACTCTAGCTCTTTTAATTGTGATATTAGGGTGCCAATCAGAATGACAATTATTAAAAAGTCAAGAAGCAATAGATGCTGGCAAGGCTGTGGAGAAATAGGAACACTTTTACACTGTTGGTAGGAATATAAATTAGTTCAACTGTTGTGGAAGACAGTATGGTGATTCCTCAAGGATCTAGAACCAGAAATACCATTTGACCCAGCAATCCCATTATTGGGTATATACCCAAAGGAATATAAATCATTCTACTATAAAGACACGTGCACATGTATGTTTACTGAAGCACTATTTACACTGTTTACAATAGCAAAGTCAGGGAACCAACCCAAATGCCCATCAATGATAGACTGGATAAAGCAAATGTGGTACATATACACAATGGAATACTACGCAGCCACAGAAAAGAATGAGTTCATGTCCTTTGCAGGGACATGGATGAAGTTGGAAGCCATCATCCTCAGCAAACTAACAGGAATAGAAGACTAAACACCACACATTTTCACTCATAAGTGGGAGCTGAACAATGAGAACACATGGACACAGGCAGGGGAACAATATACACCGGGGCCTGTTTGGAGGTGGGGTGGCGAGGGGAAGGAACTTAGGGTGGGTCAACAGGTGCAGCAAACCACCATGGCACATGTATGCCTATGTAACAAACCTGCATGTTCTGCATATGTATCCCAGAACTTAAAGTAAAATAAGAATAAAAAATAAAATAAAATAAATATAGGCATAAAAAGCAGATATTGCAGGTTCAGTTCCAGATCACTGCAATCAAGTGAATATCACAATAAAGTGAGTCATGAAAAGTTTTTGGTTTCCAGTGCATATAAAAGTTATGTTTACGTGGCCAGGTGTGGTCATGCCTGTAATCCCAGCACTTTGGGATTCCGAGATGAAGTAGGGGGTTGGAGGGGATTGCTGGAACCTAGAAGTTGGGTTCTCATATAGTAAGACCGCATCTCTACCAAAAATAACAAAAAATTACCTGCATGTGGTGGCATGTGCTTGTGGTCCCAGCTATTCAAGAGGCTGAGGTGGGGGAATTGCTTGAGCCTAGGAGGTCAAGGGTCCAGTGAGCCACTATCGCACCACTGCATTCCAGCCTGGGTGACAGAGTGAAACCCTGTCTCAAAAAAAGTGTTATTTTTATACTGCACTGTGGTCAATATATTAAGTGTGCAATAGCATTATGTCTAAAAGAAAATGTACATACCTTAAAAATGTTTTATTGCAACTAGATATAATAGTGTGGACCTGAAGTTCCCGCTACTCAGTAGGTCAAGGAGGAAAGATCCCCTGAGCCCAAGAGTTTGAGGCTGCAGCAAGCTATGATCACACCATGGCACTCCAGCCTAAGCGAAAGAGCAAGACCTTGTCCCTAAAAAGATAATTTTAAAAACCTTTATTGATGAAAATGCTAATGCTTATCTGAGCCTTCAGTGAAAGGTCTTGCATTGATGTTGATGGCTGCTGACTGATCAAGGTGGCGGTTCCTGAAGGTTGGGGTGGTGGTGGCAATTTTCTAAAGTATGACAATAAAGTTTGCTGCATTGATGAACTCTTCTCTTCAGGAAAGATTTCTCTTTAGCATGCAATGCTGTTTGATAGCATTTTGCCCATAATAGAATTTTTCTCAAAATTGGAGTCAATTGTCTCAAACCCTGCCACTGCTTTATCAACTAAGTTTATGTAATATTCTAAATACTTTATTGATATTTCAATAATGTTCACAGCTTCTTCACCAGGTGTAGGTTCCATCTCAAGAAATTACCTTTTTTTCGGCCCATCCATAAGAAGCAACTCCTCATTCATTCACATTTGATCATGAGATTACAGCAATTCTGTTACATCTTTAGGCTTCACTTCTAATTCTGGTTCTTTTGCTATTTCTACCACATCTGCAGTTGTTTCCTCCACTGAAGACTTGAACCCTTCAAAGTCATCCATAAGGGCTGGAATCAATTTTTTCCATACTTCTGTTAACACTGATATTTTGACCTTCTCCCATGAATCATGAATGTTCTTAATGGCATCTAGAATGCTTTCCATAAGGTTTTCAACTTATGTTTCCCAGATCCATCAGAAGAATCACTATCTATGGGAACTATAGTCTTATGAAATGTATTTCTTGATAATAAGACTTGAAATTCAAAATTACTCCTTTATCCATGGGCTACATAATGAATATTGTGTTAGGAGGAATGAAAACAGCATTAATATCTTGGTAAATTTCTATCAGAGGTGCATTGACAGTGAGCAGCAATATTGTGAAAGGAATCTTTATTTCTGAGCAGTGGATCTCAACGGTGAGCTTTAAATATTCAGCAAACCATGCTGTAAATAGATTTTCTGTCATCCAGGCCTTGTTTTTCATTTATAGGGCACAAACAGAGTAGATTTAGCATAATTCTAAAGTGCCCCAGGATTTTTGGAATGGTAAATGAGCATTGGTTTCAAGCTCAAGTCATCAGCTGCATTAGCCCCTAACAAGAGAGTATGTCCTTTGAAGCTTTGAAGCCAGGCATTGACTTCTCCTCTCTAGCTATGAAGTCCTAGATGGCATTTCCTTTCCATAGAGGCTGTTTTGTCTGCTTTGAAAATCTGTTGTTTAGTGTAGCCACCTTTATTAATGATCTTAGATGGATCTTCTGGATGACTTGCTGCAGCTTCTACATCAGTAATTACTGCTTCACCTTGCTCTTTTATGTTATAGTGATGGCTTCTTTCCTGAAACCTCATGGACCAACCTCTGCTAGTTTCCAACTTTTCTTCGGCAGCTTCCTCATTTCCTTCTGCCTTCATAAAATTGAAGAGGGTTAGGGCCTTGCTCCGAATTAGGCTTGGTTTCAGGGAATGTTGTAGCTGGTTTGATCTTCTATTCAGACCATCAAAACTTTCTCCACATCAGCGATACGGCTATTTCACATTCTTATTATTCATGTGTTCACTGGAGTACCACTTTTGATTTCCTTCAAGAACTTTTCCTTTGCATTTACAACTTGGCTAACCCTTTGGTGCAAGAGGCCTAGCTTTCAGCCCATGTTGGCTTTCAACATGGCTTCCTCACTAAGCTTT
Source organism: Pan paniscus (assembly GCF_029289425.2). NCBI lineage: Eukaryota > Metazoa > Chordata > Mammalia > Primates > Hominidae > Pan > Pan paniscus. Next base: position 118,808,949 of record NC_073254.2, on the reverse strand, counting down.
ATCATTTCCAACTTTTGACTTAAAGTGAGATATTTGTGACTCTTCTTTTCACTTGAGCACTTAGAGGTCATTGTAGGGTTATTAATTGGCCTAATTTCAATATTGTTGTGTCTCAGGTAACAGAGAGGCCCAGGAAGAGGGAGAAAGATGGAGGACTGGCTGTTTGATGGAAGAGTCAGAAAACACACAACATTTGTTGGTTGAGTTTGCCATCTTATGTAAGTGTGGTTCATGGGGCCCCAAAACAATTGCAATAGTAAGATCAAATAACAGAGATTACAGATCACCATAAGAGACACAATAATGGAGAAAAAGTTTTTCTTTTTATATTGTTAGAATTGTTAGAATATTGTTAGAATTACCAAAATGTGACACAGACACATAAATATGTGCCAATGCTATTGGAAAAATGGTGTCTCTAGACTTGCTATACCCAGGATTGCCACAAGTCTTCAATTTATAAAAAATGCAATATCTATGAGTACAATAAAGTGACACAATAAAATGAGATATGTCTATATTCAGTGTTTCATCAAGGGTAAATTATTGTCTAACAGAGAAAAGAAATATGTATAAAAAGAAGGTCTCAGGGTTTATGAGGAGATCTTCTAAAAGTTTAGTTGAGCTTTACATCATAAACTAGAATTTTGGGCACAAAATTCTGGGCACGTGAAAGTAATGAATAACTAGAATCAGCATGTCAACTATGTTGATTTTATTTTGCCAATTTGGAGCCTCAAAAACTGGCAGTTATTACTCAATGAGTGTCAGCTGGTGAAATATTTACTTTCAAAATTGTGGTGGCTACTTCATGTAGATAAAGGAGTAACTATTACAAAAGCTTAATTATAGTAACCTAAATTATGTGATAAAATCTGTTTTAATAAAGTAAACTATGATGATTTTTGCTTTATAGGAAATTTATTATGGTGTTAGTATCTTATGAAAAGATATAAAAATAACAATTTAAAAAATGGATGTGATATGGCTCTCTTTGATTCTCTGGCTTACAGAGAATAAAACAAAGGAGACTTATAACCACATATACAAAATGCAACATTCATAGTCAGTTTTGTTTAACCTTGTGTGAAATCTACCTCAATTGCTATTGAAAGTTGAGAATGGCCTGTAACAGTTTTTAAACCATTTTAGAAACAAGTAAACATGAGTATACATCTTAAATATAAAACCCAAGGTAGCATTAAAGATGACAGTTGTAGAAAGAAAATAACAGCTTTTGTGTAGATATTTTAGCATGTAATTTTCAGCACACAATTCATATAATCAAAAGGCTTGAGGTGACCTTGAGTGGTCGTCAGGCCCATGCTTCTGCTATTATAGGGAATAGTTAACATAAGGCACTGTGCAATGATAGACAGAAACAGGTAAGTTAAGGGCAATATTACTCTCTTATCTAAAAATAACATTATTTTCATTGAGTTTCAATATAAATGAATGGCCTTTTAGCAAATACATAGCTCTTTTGGAACTTATCTGAGTCTTGTAATTTTAATCAAATTGTATTTAGCATTCTAAATAGCAGTTGTGTCATCATATGGTACAGAGAGGTGGTTTACTGTAGTCATCAGGGAGATATATTGAAATAAAAATCAAATTTAAATGATGAAATTTTCAGAATTTCTTCTAGGCTTAGAAAGACTTTGTATATGGCCCCTGGCACTAAATTTGATCATCTTCTGCCCAAACTCTTATTGGAGATTAGATTGTGAATCTGCTTTGCAATACAGAGCAACATTTTCTTTGAACACATTTTCATAGGGGAGAGTCTTAGTCTGTTTTGTGTTGCTGTAACAGAATATCTGAGCCTAGGTAATTTGTACAGAGGAGAGGTTTATTTGGCTCATGATTTTGCAAGCTGGGAAGCACCAGGGCTATGGTGCCAACATCTACTCAGCTTTTGTGCTGAGTCAAACTACAGTGAAGGGTCAGAATATGGTGAGAGATCAAAGAGGAAGTGGACATGTGTGAAGAGGCAAAACCTGAGGGGCATCCCAACTTTATGGAAACCCACTATTATGGGAAGTAACCCATTCTCGTGGGAACTAATCTAATCTTGCCAGAGCAGGAACTCACTCACTACCTGTAGAACAGCACCAAGCTACCCAGGAGACCAGCACCCTCATGACACAAACTCCTCCAATCAGGCCCCACCTGCAGACACTGCTGCACTGAGGATCAAATTTCAACATGCGCTTCAGTGGGGACAAACAAACCATGTGGAAACGATAGTGAAGAGTTTCCTTTGCATATAATCAGTTTGATTCTAGGGATATAAAAGGCAGAGTGGAGAAGGATCACAGAGTATCCCTCCTAATGTTTGGACAAAAAATGTAAAGGGCCTGGCCTTAAATTCCCAACAGCAGTCAAGTAAACAAAAGGGTATATTTTTTATTAATAAGCTTCAAACAGTAGTGATGAAAGAAAAAAATGGAAGATTCTGTTGTATAGAGAGGTGTTACTCCTTATTTTGCTTCTAGTCTTCAAGAAGCAGTACAGAGGAAAGAAGATGACTGAAAAACAAGACAGGCCAGGTGTGATTGCTCAAACCCTGTAATCCCAGTGCTTTGGGAGGCTGAGGAGGGCGGATCTCTTGCATGCAGGTGTTCGAGACAAGCCTGGGCAACGTAGCGAGACCCTTTCTCTACAACAACAAAAAAAAATTAGTTAGGCATGGTGGCATGCACTTGCCTAACTGGCTACTTGGGAGGCTGAGTAGGGAGGATCATTTGAGCCCCAGAGGTCAAAGCAGCAGTGACTTGTGATCACACCAATGCACTCCAGCCTCTGTGAAAGAGCAAGTCCCTGTCTGAAAAAAAAAAAAAAAAAAAGAAAGGAAGAAAGGAAGAAAGAAAGGAAGGAAGGGAAGGAGGAAGCAAGAAAAACAAATGTGACAATTCTCCCTGATATCCTATTTTGAAGAAAAGTGAACTGAGAAAATAGAGTGGTTTTACCACATAAAGTCAAGGAAAAACTCTCTAAAGCAGAAAACCTATGTATGATGGTAGAAAATCCGGTAAGGAGGATCAAAAGACTGTCCTTGTCATTCTTCCAGGGGATTGGGAGTGTGGGACACATTCTTGACTAAGTGAGATGACTGTGAAAATGGACATTGAATGGGATTCATCACAAGAGCCTGGCACCCAGATTCTTCTGCAGAAGTTGCACTCAAGCTCAGCAAGTGGTGCCCACTGGCTTATGTGATAGTTAACTTTATGTGTCAACTCAGCTAGGCTATGGTACCCAGATATTTAGTCAAATATTACTACAGATGTTTATGTGAAGGCCAAAGAATAAATAACACACAATCAAATATTATTCTAGATGTTTCTGTGAATGTTAATGAGATTAACATTTAAATTAGTAGACTTTGAGCAAAGCAGATTACCTTCCATAATGTAGGAGGAACTCATTCATTCAGTTGATGATTTTAATAGAAAAAAGACTGGCCTCCTGGAGGAGGAAAGGGGAATTCTGCCAATAGACAGCCTTTGGGCTCTAACTGCAACTCTTCCCTGAGTCTCCAGCCTGCTGGACCATCCTGCAGATTTTGGACTTGCGAAACCTACAATAAATCTCTCTCTCTCTCTTCCTCCCTCTAAACGCAGACACACACACACACACACACACACACACACACACACACACACATTATTTGGTCTGTTTTTCTGGAGAACTCTAATACAGCTTAGTAACATCTCATTTCTTGCAGACTCAAACACAGATGCTCCTGGTTATCACACAGCCTTCTACTTAGTTAATTAGGGATCCAAGCGTTTCCCATCTTACGGCTTTTCTAAGTTTTAGGGCCATCTTGTGGCTTTATGAAGTTCTAGGAACTTGTGGCTTTATAAGTTCACTGGCAGACATGGGGAGACAGAGAGAGAGAGAAAAAGTCATTCATGGGAGGTTTTTTTTTTTTTTTAATAGGCTGGACCTAGCACCAGTGCACCTCATTTCGCTCATAGTCCATTAGGCTGAACTTGGTCATAGCTTAGCCAACTGCTAGGGAGGCTGGGAAACATCGTGTATTTTTGTGCCCAGGAGTACAAGAAAATGAGCTTTTGTGAACTCAAAGCGTTCTCTGCCACACTCTCTTACCTAATTCATAGATTTATTCAAATTATCAAATGTGAAAGTGCTTTGAAAACAATCAAGTCTTACATAAATGTGTGCTATTATTATCATTATTTCAAATGTTAAGGTTCTGCGAAGCAGACTGATTTTTTAATTGCTTGGTGAGCTCAGATATAAATAACCAAGAAATATATTCAACGTGGAGCATTTGAATGGACTATTTAAAATAGTATTTATTGTTCTTACTGATGGTAACATACCATGTGTATTGTAGAAAATATGCAAAAGAGAGAAAAGCATAACAAAAATACCAAGCATTTCCAATCTTTTTGTATGCACAGCCTGTACAATTGAGATTCTCTAGGTTGTAACAACTCTCACTCACACTGGTTTAAGGAGAAAAAGGAATTTATTGGCTTGTGGAACCAAGCAGGGCAAGGTCTCTCTCTAGCTGTAGGCATGGTTTAATCCAGGGGTTCATGACTACAGCAGGACTCTGGCTTTGCTTCTCTGTGATTCTCTCAGCTTTGTCTCCTCTTTGCACTGGCATTGGCCTCAGGCTGGCTTTCTCATGACTGTAGCAGTTCCAGGTGGTATGTTCTTATACTCTGCTAACCAGAAGACAGGATGGCTCTTTTAGTTGCTTTTTCTGAAGAGCTATGAAGTTATTTTCTTTCCTTCCCAGAAGCTCCCTGAAAAATCTTGCATCTCCTTGGTCTGAATTGGATTGTGTGCCCATCCCTGATCCAATAGCGAGTGTGGGGACTTGTCAGGCCAGATAAGGCTCACCCTAGGACCTGGGTGAGGAAGCAACTTCTTGCTGAGCACATAAGCCCATAGGGAACGCTTGGGTACCTGATGAAAGTTGGGGAATGTTATCAAGAAAGATGGGGGATGGCTACTGGGTAGTCTAAAGCAGCAAATGCCTACCACACACCCATAAACACGCACATACCACACCACTTTATCAGAATCAGTATTATAGTGTACATATTTTTTCTTTTATGGCCTGTTTTATTTTTTTCACTTAAGGATACATTATAATCATTTTACCATTTGTTAAATACTCTTAAAAATACAGCTGTCAGAGACTTCTCTTCTATCCTGTGGGTTTTCCAAAGTTTATTAATAATGCTATTATTAGATATATGGGTAATTTCCTTTTTTTTGTATCATACTGCAATCCACATCCTTATGCATGTTTTGTGTATATTACTAATGATCATAGTGACAATTTTCACAACAATTTCAGATTAATATTATTCACACTGAGTTTAATCTGCCAGTCATTCTTACAGCATATTACAAACTTCATAGCTAGTCATGAGACCTTGAACAAATTTCTTAGTCTTTTTGCGCCTCACATGTAAAATGGGTTTAATAGTAGCATCAGTTTCATAGTTGCAGATTGAATGAAATGATGCAGCTAAAATTAGTACAGTATATTCTAAGTGCTCCATTATTATTTATACATTACCACCACTCCCTTTTAGCACCTGGCTGAGCAGGTTCTCAATGACTATTAATCTGGTGAATAAATGAGGTAATATTTGATACTTGAAATACCTAGCTAGTCTTAATGTCACATTAAACTTTTTCTTATAATATTGTATAATTGAATCTTTAAATTTTATACCTATTATTGGGGTTTTTTGAAAGTAACACCATTTCATTTCACTAATTTTATAGATGAGTGTTCGTGGGCAAAGAAATGAAAGAATTACATGGTAAGTTCATAGCCAATATCTTAAACCCATTAAATTTTATACCTATGTAAGTAAGTTTTTCCCAAGTAGTGGACTAGTCAGTTAAAAGACAGGATAATTATCTTTTACCACTGATATTCAGTTTCAACAAATTCTACCACTTCATTTTATTTTCAAATAATATATTTCACAAGTCCAGAAAGAGTGACAGCTAGTGTAGATAAAAAAACAGGCAACTAAACTAGAAAGTGAAAGTCTGAGAGGACATGAAGCAGGTATTAATAGTAGTTTATTTAATTTTATAAAGTGAAAATTAAGCTACTGTATGAATATATAGATTGTGGTATATACACAAACTGGAGTACTGCATAGCAATGAAAAAAACCTACTTCTGCAAGTGAAAACATGGATGAACCTCCAATTATAACATCAAACAAAAAGCAAGACACAAAAGAGTATCCACTGTTTGACTCTATTTATATGATGCTCAAAAACAGGCAAAATTAATTTGTGGTAGTGGAGATTATATTAGTGTTTACATTTGGGTAGTTTTGTCTGGGAGTTTTCTAGGATCCTGGAGATGTTCTCTCTCTGTTTCTGGGTGGTGGTTACACAGATGTATTTATATGGGAAAAAGTCATTGCCCTATGCACTTAGGATTTATGCTTTTTCTATTTCAAAGCTATACTTCAATACAAAGTTTAAAGTCTTAATTAAAAATATTAAAATGTGAACATGCAAATAGGGAATGCTAAAAATAAACTTAAGGAGTTGTAAATGAAGTTTGCGGTGCAGTTGAAAAAAATAAGTTACCTTAAGAAAACATTTCTATAATGTTGTAAAACTTTGCTGAAATAGAGCAAGTCAATAATATAATTTCTGTGTTGTAGCTATTGGAACAGAGGCCTAGTATAATTAAATGAGACACCTAGTGAGATAATGGATGTGAACGTATGTTCTAAGATATCAAATGCTATACATATATTAATTTAAAAATGACTGGAATTAATGGACCTAGGCAACGATTATCAATGGCTGCTGTAAAGTTTAGGTTGAAGACTCATGGAAAACTATAACTAATGGAGAGGGCTGACAACAGCCAAGCTCACAGATCAAACTTCAGTCACAAAAAGAGAAAGCCATTTATTATGAATCTCTTGTTGTGATGTGGAGGGCGTACACTGCACGTTCTATGAAGCATTCTTGCTAAAAAGTTGAGTCTGAACCTGATTAAGGATCTGGCTCTTCCTGCCAGTTATCAGGCAATATAGGGGATAGACAGACATACTGTACTAACAACATGGCGGGTGTGTATTCAGCCAAAACCGGGATGTGTGAAACTTTCTAGGGAAAGTGACCCTATTTTTTAAACTAATAAATAGTTGAAGGAGGGGGTAAAAAGAAGAACAAGGAAGATTGTGTTATCACAGGAGGTCTAAGGAATAAGTCAACTAAATGCAATGTATTAACCTCATTTAGATTCTGATTCAAACTAAGCAAAAAACATTTATGAGACAGAGACATCTGAATTTGAATTAGATATTAGATAATACTAAGAAGCTGTTATTACTCTTTTAGGTGTGACAATCATGTCAAAGCCCTGTTTAAAAAAATGAGTCAGGCTGGATAAAGCAAATGTGGCACATATACACCATGGAATACTATGCAGCCATAGAAAAGGATGAGTTCGTGTCCTTTGCAGGGTCATGGATGAAGCTAGAAACCATCACTCTCAGCAAACTAACGCAAGAACAGAAAACCAAACACCAAGTATTCTCACTCATAAGTGGGAGTCAAACAATGAGAAAACATGGACATAGGGAGGGGAACATCACACACCGGGGCCTGTTGGCGGGTGGGGGTGCTAGGGGAGGGATAGCATTTGGAGAAATACCTAATGCAGATGACAGGTTGATGGGCGCAGCAAACCACCATGGCACATGTGTACCTATGTAACAAACCTGCACGTTCTGCACATGTACCCAAGAACTTAAAGTATTAAAAAAAAAAAAAGAGTCAGGGCCTTATCTCTTAGGCATGCATATTTTCAAGTATTTATTAATGAAACAGTTTGAAAATCCAATGTGTGTGTGGGCTGGGGTATAGATGAAACAAATATTCACATGTTGATAGTTTTGGATGCTGGGTAACAGGTATAAGAGGGACTTTTACTATTTTCTAAACTTTTAGTATGCTTAAAAAACTTCAGTAAAAAAGTTAAAATTATTTGGATCTAGTTGAACAATTTGAGACTGAAATTTTTAGGAAATAATGTGGGAAGAAAAGGTTTTCATTCCAATCTTTGAAACACGACATGCCAAATTCTTACTGTTATCTTCATAGACTATGTTAATATACATTTAGATACATTAAGTATGTACCAATATGATTTCTGAGACTAGATCTCCTTCCAAATTACTTGTGTACTTTAAACAAACTGACACCACACCACTTATCAAAGATGGTAAAAAATTAGTTGAAATAAAACTTTTAAAAATATTGTATTCCTTTATAAAACTAGGGGTTTACTGTCTTCATTCTTTATTTTTTATAAGAGCTTTTGATGACTCACATAATTTAATGATGTATATCCTACTGACACATTTATTTGGCATTCAATATGGGTAAATTCCAAAGAAAAAATTATTATCTTTTTGTCTTAAGTATTATAATAAAATTATGTGGCATTTTCATTGGTGGCTTCTCAGCATGCAGATTCCAATCCACCCAAAATCATTTTAATAGTTACTGATTTTAGAAAAAGCTATAAAGACCCATGCACACATATGTTTATTGTGGCACTGTTCACAATAGCAAAGACTTGGAACCAACCCAAATGCCCATCAATGATTGACTGGATAGAGAAAATGTGGCACATATATGCCATGGAGTACTATGCAGCCATAAAAAAGAATGAGTTCATGTCCTTTGCAGGGACATGGATGAAGATGGAAACCATCATTCTCAGCGAACTAACACAAGAATGGAAAACCAAACACCACATGTTCTCACTCATAAGTGGGAGTTGAACAATGAGAACATATGGACACAGGCAAGGGAACATCACACACTGGGGCCTGTTGGGGGTCGGGGGCTAGGGGAGGGATAGCATTAGGAGGAATACCTAATGTAGATGACGGGTTGATGGGTGCAGCAAACCACCATGGCATGTGTATACCTATGTAACAAACCTGCACATTCTTCATATGTACCCCAGAACTTAAAGTATAATAATAATAATGATAATAATAATAATAATAATAAAGCAATCAATATACCAACAATCCAAACAGTCAGCTAGATAATTCTTCACTGGTAGGTATACACTACACGATATTCTTGCTTGACTTTGGGCAGGGTCAGGTTTGGGGCTGAACAGTGTGTGTCTCCTTACGGGAGATGCTTGGGCTGAGTTGTTGAGGTTAAGTCTGTTCGTCAGAATGTTGCTGCATCTACTGCCTTTGAATGTCCACCTGGCATGGATTGAGTGTAGAATCAGGTTTAGCGGTTTTGGAAGGGTTGCTGAGAAATGTTCTTACTTGTCTTCTCTCTCTCCATTCCACCATTAAATCAAAGCTAAAAACTTGTATATTGTGGTAGAGATGCCAGTCTCTACTTATGGCTGAACCTGACAGGTATAGCAGAAGTTGCATAGAACAATTTAAAGGAAAGCTGGCTTTTCTTCTTCATTACTTGCTTCCTTTCATTCAGAAATGAAGTTATCTATTATATATATTAATATCAGTTTATTAAACTTCTTTAAACAGAGTGTATATTCAATCTTTTTTTGCATGCAGAATGCATGGTCTTAGTGTGTGCATTTGCATTTTCACTCAATTAGCCTATTCTCAGAAATAAGCCTAAAATTCATGTTTAGGCTTAGTTTTAGTTTTCATATCATCTAAATATTCAGGAAGAAAATACTAAGGGTGGTATTTTTTTGTTTAATGGATAATCACAAATTGAAATTGTTAGTGAAATTGCATTAGATTTAGCCTCAAATTACTCTTAAAACATGCATGATCAAAGGACTAAAGATATAAATAGCTTTGATTATGGGCCAAATTCTGCATAAGTTTATTTTGTAACTTGATATCTTGAAAGGGAAAAATTTTAAGTTCAATGGACCAGGCTGAAAGTAATGAGACTGGTATTTTTTGAAAGCATAAAAGATCTTAAATGTTTACCCAAGCATTATTCACCTTTGAAAAAGCCATCTTGAGAAGTTTATTTAACTACAATTATCTAAAATATGTTTGGAGTCTTTCACAAGTCATTTTAAAGTCACATAAAAATGAATCTTATTCTATATTATTTTTGAACAAAATGGTATTAATCAGCTTATTCAAACTTCTTATTTACAAGATTTTGAATACATTTTATATCAAAAAATCAAACCCTCACTTCAAGAATAAAAGTTCTTCACCATTGAAAATTTACTCAAATGAATGTGCAACTAGACTGTGAATTCCAAATATTTAGGACAGTGGCAGCAGTGTTACAGTGCATTATGGCCTTTATAGGGGGCAGTGTGTATTTGGATATAAAATTTTTGATGAGCTTGTTAAAATCTGTCATGTAACTGAAGTCGTGGGTTCTTAGAATTTTATGTAAATTAATTTTTTGCCAAGTTTACTGATTTTAGTAGACTATGTCATGACTCTCTAAAATTCTAGGTTTAGACTTGGAAGGGTCAGTCCTACACTCATCTTTGTTTTTATGTTAGTTCTTGTTTGTATTTTTTGAAATAATTTCATGTACTTAAAGACAAAGGTGATATTTATTTATTGTTTTAGGAAAGAGATTTTAGGGTCAAAAGGCACACCCAATATGAACAATTAAGTCTATCACTATGCATATGTAAGTATGAAGTACCAATAAGACCAATAATATTAGGATTCTGGATGTTCTGCTGCAGTCATATAAATGCCAGGGTTATATAAGGTTGTCAGGTTCATGGAAGAGGAAGAGAGGACTTATACACCGTATTACTTAGGACCTAGTCCAGATTGCAAGTGACAAAGAACTGAGTCTAAAGTAGATGAAACCAAAAAGCTATCTTATTAGCTTAGGTAATGAAGTGGTCCAGAAATACTGCTTAATCATGGCTTAAGGTGATCAAGACCTGGGCATCTTTCCATCTATTAGCTCTGTTTTTCTCTAAGCAATAACATTCTTCTCAGACTTCATTTCGAGGAAAGGTGGCAGTAACAGTTCTATCCTCCATATTTCAAGTTTCAAATCCATCTGGGAATAGTCCTTGCTGTGTTCCAAAAGGCTCAGTGAAAGTCCCATTGGTTCTGATGAGGTCATATGCCTGTTGCCAATCACTTTTAGGGGAATGGGATATGCCAGTTGGTCTAGGCCAATCAGGACCCATTATTGGAACTGGCAGCGGGGTTAATCCTGCCCAAATACATGTGTGGAGAATAGAGGCCGGGTTGTTCCCCAAGGCTTATTTGGAGTATGGGGGCTGACTGGCAGAAACAACAGATGTCCCCTACTGGCGCAAACATCTATCACACTTCTACTTTTCCCCAGGCAGTATGCTAGTGCTTTACATACATTACTTTATGTAGCACACACAGTGTTTTTCTTTTTGTTATGCTATCCCATTTGCAAGATGGTCCTGAAGTCAATGTGTGTGTGTGTGTGTGTGTGTGTGTGTAAGAGAAAGAGAAAGAAGAGAAAAATTACTTCTTGGAGTGATATAGAGCTCCCAATCTTATTTAAGTTGATTCTTTCACTTTGTTTTCCAATGGAAAAAAATTTGTCTTGTAACATTATTATGTGAATTGATGACCCACTAGATTAAAGATACGTAAAGCTAAGTAACAACATTTGACATAGGTGGAAGTAGATAGCTGTTAGCTGCTATGTCCTGCCCCTTCCCATGAATTCCCTGGTACTGCAGAGAATGGGTGACACAATTTCAAAACTATTTATATGTAACATACTATTCAAATATAAGGAAAAATCATCATTTTGTGTCCATTCTACTGTCCAGCACAGAGGCAGGCACCAAACAGAATGATAATTGTTCGCCAATGTTTTGAAATGTAGATGTAAAATTTTCTGATTCATAAGCTATGTACAGTTACTGTGACTTCAGCTTGCCTGACTTCAGCAGCTTGAATAGATCTTGAGGAAGATTAAGTAAAGTTAGGAAGATATTATCCTTTGTGGCTGAGTCAGACATGGGACAGGAAAGAGACAGTTACTGAGGAAAGCCTCTCTCCCTCTTATTTCTTGAAAAATCTGCATTGCTTCCCACTCCTTCACGTTGCTCAGAAGGAAGGATAGGCAGAAGGAAGTGGAAGGGATGCAATATTGCCCTGCTATGTATAAAAAAATTAAACAACAAAATAAATAGTGACAAAGGAAGAGTTACATTTGTTGGATTGAAAAATATCTACTCTATCAAAAATCTTTTAGAAAACTTTATGATCATCTTAAAAGTGATACCTGCAGTCAGATAAGCTACATGTTATAAAAATTGGTGTAGTTTTCACATTTCCACAGTTTTTTAAGTTTATTATCTTTAAATTATTCTAATGGTGCTTGTGCTGTGTTTGTGATGTAGCTTCTTTGAAATCAAGCATTCTCCACTCCTGGACACATATTCAATCCAAGAGGTAATCTCTGAGAGAGGTAAAGTTTTCTTTCAGGGCTATAAACCAGCCAAAATTCACAAAAAGGAAGATTTAAATTTCCACATTGGGAAGGGAGTTGTTAAAGCTGGCTTTTAGAGTGATGAAACTGCAATGTGGTATTCTGAATACATTCTCTGTTATCCCCTCCCCTCCCTCCACTCTCTCTGTCTAAGGACTTGCATTTAGAAACTGGTAGAATGTTGTCTGCATTAACATTGCCTCCTTTCTCCATTGATTTTTGTTGTGAATAGGCTTCCTTGAATTCATGGTCATCTGCATCTTTAGGGTTCCCTTAAGGGATATTGGATTTCCTGCTTCGAGGACTAATCAGAACCATTAATCAGCCATGAAAATAAGCACTGGCCTATAGAGGTCCAAGGCCTGAAGGAAATTAGGACTGGCTTATTGAAAATTAGGCAGTAGGTATAGAATAAATATAGTTGTTTATGAATATTATGCAGTTCCATAAGGAATTTGAAGTGGCAAAAGAAAAAGATTTTCAATGTTTTTGTGGGTTAGGGGTTCAAGTCCTTCTTCTGGAATGAGGTAGAGGCTGCAAGGAGGTGCTTACTTTCCCTCAGTCTATGAACAGGGCCACATGCAAAGCCACAGGACCCGGGCTTTGGCCTCAGGCAGAATGGGTGAGAATCTGTGCTTTGCATGCCGTAGACTTGCTGTACTCCATTTCCACATATTTAATTAAATCATATACTATATTATTCTAATCTTTACAATCATTTTTCTCAGAAGGTTGTTGTAGGGATTAAATAATGCAGGATATATCACAAAATAGGAACTCAAAACTGCTAGGTCCTGACTTAGTTTGAGTTTCTCCTGAAGCAGGTCTTGCACCATGAATTTGAGGGTAAGAAGTTTTTATGGGAAGTTCAGGCAACACTAGTAGGGAAGTGAAGGGAAATAAAACAGGGAAAAAGGGTAGTGAATAAAAGGAGAGCGATCACTGTGGGCAACTGTAGTTTAAGCACACAGGAGATTTTGGGAAATGGTACAAAGTACTCATCTCAGAATTACTGCATCCAAAAGCAGAGGGAGCTGGGGTATTTATACAAGTCTTGAAAGTTATTACTTAGGCATGTTCTCAGCAGATATTAATGCCTCAGTATTTTCTTTTTGTAAAAAAAAATTTTAATGAGTAGTTTTTGGGGATTAGGTGTTTTTTTGTTTGTTTGTTTTTTACATGTATAAATTTTTTAGTGGTGATTTCTGAGATTTTGGTGTACCCATCATGCGAGCAGTGTACATCCAATATGTAGTCTTTTATCCCTTACCCCCCTTCCACCCTTTCCTGCCAAGTCCCCGAAGTCCATCATATTATTCTTACGCCTTTGCATTCTTATAGCTTAGCTCCCACTTATAAATGAGAACATACGATATTTGGTTTTTCATTCCTGAGTTACTTCACTTAGAATAGTGGCCTCCACCTCCATCGGAGTTGCTGCAAAAGCCATTACTTCATTCTGTTTTATGACTGAGTAGTATTCCACATTTTCTTTTCCACTCAGTTGATGGGAATTTAGGTTGATTCCATATTTTTGCAACTGTAAATTGTGCTGCTATAAACATGCATGTGCATGTGTCCTTTTCATATAATGACTTCTTTTCCTTTGGGTAGCCAGTAATGGCATTGCTAGATCAAATGGTAATTCTTCTTTTGGTTCTTTAAGGAATCTCCACACTGTTTTCCATAGTGGTTGTACTAGTTTACATTCCCACCAGCAGTGTTAAAGGGTTCTCATAACCACATCCACGCCAACATCTATTATTTTTTGATGTTTTAAATTACGGCCATTCTTGCAGGAGTGAGGAGATATCTCATTGGGTTTTAATTTGCATTTCCCTGATAATTAGTAATGTTGAACATTTTTTGTATGTTTGTTGGCTGTTTGTATATCTTCTTTTGAGAATTACCTATTCATGTTCTTTGCCCTCATTTTGATGGGATTATTTGCTTTTCTCTTGCTAATTTGAGTTCCTTGTAGATTCTGGTTATTCGTCATTTGTGGGATGCATGGTTTATGAATATTTTCTCCTACTCTGTGGGTTGTCTGTTTACTCTGCTGATTATTTCTTTTTCTGTGCAGAAGCTTTTTAGATTAATGAGGTCTCATTTATTTATTTTTGATTTTGTTGCATTTGCTTTTGGGTTCTTGGTTATGAATTCTTTGTTATGAATTCTTTGCCTAAGCCAATGTCTAGAAGAGTTTTTCTGATGTTATGTTCTAGATTTTTTATGGTTTCAGGCCATACAAATTCAGATTAAGTTTTTGATCCATCTTGAGTTAATTTTTGTGTAAGGTGAGGGATAAGAATCCAGTTTCATTCTTCTACATATGGCTTGCCAGTTATCCCAGCACAATTTATTGAATAGAGTATTCTTTCCCCAGTTTATGTTTTTGCATGCTTTGTTGAAGATTAGTTAGCTGTAAATATTTGGTTTTATTTATGGGTTCTCTATTCTGTTCTATTGGTTTACCTGCCTATTTTTATACCAGTACCATGCTGCTTTGGCAACTATAGCCTTGTGGTATAATTCGAAGTCGAGTAATATGATGCCTCCAGACGTATTCTTTTGCTTAGTATTGCTTTGGCTATGCGGGCTTTTCTTGCTCTCATATGAATTTTAGGATTGGAACATTCTCCAAGGTAGAATAGACCATATGATACGCTACAAAACAAGTCTCAATAAATTTAAGAAAATCAAAATCATATCAAGTATCATCTCAGGCCATGGTGGAATAAAAATGGAAATTAACTCCAAAAGGAATGCTCAAAACTATGCGATACATGAAAATTAAATAATCTGCTCTTGAATGATCTTCTGGTTAATGATGAAGTCAAGATGGAAATTAAAAAATTCTTTGAACTGAATGTTAATAGTGGCACAACTTATCAAAACCTCTGGGTTACAGCAAAAGCAGTGCTAAGAGGAAAGTTCATAGCATTCAATATCTACAGCAAAAAGTCTGAAAGAACACAGACAACCTAAGGTTGTGCCTCAAGAAACTAGAGAAACAAGAACAAACTAAATCCAAACCCATCAGTATTTTCGTATACTTCTAGATTTCTGGTCGTGGGCAGCACGGCTTTCTATATTCTAGGAAAATGAGTCCTCAGGCCCAGAATGTAGATCCTAACAGTCAGAAGGTAGCTGGGGCCCACTGAGAGTTCTGAGTTCTGAGTATGGACAGCTTCCTGGGTTACTGATATCATATGCAGGTAAAGGTGCTGTATTTATCCTGAAGAGCAGAGTAAATATGGAACCTCCCAAACCCACTTTATTAGGAAGATACTTGAAAATGTACTCTAAAAAAATCAGGGGGTAACCAAGAACAAGAAATCATAGGATTCAGGAAATAATAGAACCAACGTAGGAAAGTTGTGAAGGGGAGTCTTAAGATGAGAGCAAAATGGCATGCCTGGTGAGCAATCAGTCTAGGTTAGAAATGAAAGAGCAACAATCTTGGGAAGGAGATCACTGGATAAAGGGAAAATGAATATAATACACAACTAGATGGAGAATTAGAAAAATGAAGATAATGACACAGACTAATAGTTGCTAGAAAGGAAAACAGTGAGAAATTCCAAGAAAGAAATAGCCGTCAATGAAACCAAATATAATTATAGTTTACTACTTGTTCTTTCCAATGAGCAATATTTACATAGTCAAATTTCCAACTTCCAATGTACAGACAATCCACAAGACCTAATTATGGTATCAGAATGTAAGTATTACCAGCAAAGGTAGAAGTTGGAGGGTGAAGGAAAGCTAAAGGGAAAGAGAGTATTAATATTGTTTTCTTCCAAAGTTGGGAGTCGAAGTATGTCTATGGATGTTGGAACAAAAAAGTGAGAATTGTAAATATATCAAGTATCTTCTCAGACCATGGTGGAATAAAAATGGAAATTAACTCATTCTCTCTTGGAAACAAGGAGAAAGTCACTTCCCAGTTCTTTACTTCCTATGTGACTAGTTCTTATGTGACTAGTATTTCCACTGGGTTGAAGCATTTAATTGCTAGTAAGTTACTTTCTCTCTATCTTCCACTTTCTTTGCCAATGACCAGGAAGGAGGTACTTTACACCTGGTATGGTTCCGCCATTGTCAGTCTGAGTGGCCAAAGAGCAGACACTGCTGTTGAAATGCAATGGATATGGGCTATGAATGTGAAGTAAACCTTACAGTGTTAAGTCACTGAGATTTTGAGGTTGTTTGTTGCCATAGCATTGATTTTCCTGTCTTAATACAGACACGAATACTACTTTTACTAGAATTACTTTATAATATTCATAAAATGATAATCTACCTTGAAATAATTCTGCATTATAATGGTTTAGGCATGTAAGAACAAGGCAAAAATTATGACTGTTTTACTTTAATGTATTCATATAGAACATTTCATTCCAAATATAAAACATACATATTTTTCCAATGGTCTCAGATTACTATACCACCTCTAAAATGGGCTTATTGCCCTAAATCTTCATTGAAAACACAATTTTGAATTTTAGTATGTCTTTAATTTAAAAGAACTTTTCTTTAATATGTTTATTGCCAATATTAGTTTATTATCCAATGATACATTTAAAATTTCCACTTTTATCATAACACTGATAACTAAAAAACTAAAGAAAAACAAAAATGGTTTTAAGACTATCAGTACTAAAAAGAAGATGAGAAGTAATGTATTTGTTACTTAGTACTTTTACAGTGTACAGAAAACCTCTTATCAGTGAACATTCATAGTTCTACAACCTTAATTTATGTGTATAATATCTTTTTTCCATTATTAGTATTTAAAAGTTTTACAATTTTTGGTCTTCTTCCAGTGAATTTGTATAAATGTTGACTTTCCTAATTTTGGAAATTATATGATATTTTGACACTCTTAGTGACAAAATACTACAGTCAAGCTAATTAATATATCCATCTCTTCACACAGTTACCATTTTGTTTTGTGTGTGGTGTGAATACTTCAGATCAACTCCCTTAGCAAATTTCAAGTATACAATACAGTATTACCAACTATAGTCCCCATTCTGTACATTAGATCTACAGAACTTATTCATCCTACATAACTAAAACTTTATGTCCTTTGACCAACATTTTCCCATTTCCCCCACCTCGTTTCTAAATCCTAATGTCTTGCTCGCAGTGCTATTTCTTATTGCAATTCCTCCAAGAGTTGTCCTGGAATTGTCAAGGTGAAGGTATATTTTATTGCCTCATTCCCATTTTCTTGAGTAGACCCTTGACATCGCATGGGAAGAACCATGACTGGAAGACACAGCTAAGGTTGGAACATATTGACAAACCAGATTTTTAAACTATTATGTTAGTTTGTTGGGAAGTTTAAATGTTTAATGTCAAGTTTAATGTTAAGCATAGTTGCATACTTTTCACAAAAGCAAAACTTAACATCATCTGATCAAATGAATACAAGTAAATTTATTATAAATAAATCTGAATTTATTCAAAAGTAGCTCTTTGAATTTACTTTTATTCACTTGATCAGATAGTTGTTACTTAAAACTAGTTACTTACAACTATCTGATCAAGTGAATAAAAGTAAATTCAAAGAGCTACATTTCATGAATAATTGACTAAGCTTCTGATATTAGTGTTTCTATGTATAAGGGAAATGGGATCTGGCTTAGATTAGTGTTTATGAGGGTGTGTGCATGTGTGTACGCATGCATGCATATGTTCATGTGTGTAAACTTCTTTCTTCCTCTGGCTACCACAGCACTTTTCCAATCTATGATGAACAGTGTCACTGACTTGCTAGCCAGTCCACCTTTTCTCCTATGCTGTCGCCTCCTGGAAAGCCAATATCCTGTCTTAACTTCTTGTCTCAACTTTGGGGATTACAGGGGCTAATATATCTTTTCTTAGCTTAACATATATTTTCTAAGTTTATGTATCATCCATTGTAGCCCTCCTCCATGAACCCAGTATGTCCTATTTTGTCTCTCCAATTTATTTATAAACATTTTTTTTTTCTTCTCCCAGGGCTTACTTTCTAACATCATTTTCGATTTTGTTCCTCCCTGTCCCAGACCCAGACTTCTCACCCTATGGCCTGTCATACACATTTACACTGTTCCTGCCTTTACACCACTGTCTGTTTCTACTCTCCCTTTTGCTTCCTGCCTATTTAGTCTGCCTGCCTTAGATCACATTACTACTCATGTATTCTAGTGGTTGTAGTTGGTACTGGTGGCCTTGATCCTTAGGGCCATTTTATCTGACATTGTTTCTGCCTTTCTCCTTATTTGTATTAGTCCATTCTCATGCTGCTCATAAAGACATACCCAAGATTAGGTAATTTATAAAGGAAAGAAGTTTAATTGACTCGCAGTTCTGCATGGCTTGGGAGGCCTCAGGAAACTTACAATCATGGAGGAAGCAGAAGCAAACACGTCCTTCTTCACATGGTGGCATCAAGAAGTGCAGAGCAAGCAGGGGAAAAGCCCCTTATAAAACCATCAGATCTTGTGAAAACTCACTCACTATCATAAGAATAGCAGCATGGGGGTAACCACCTCCGTTATTCAATTACCTTCCACCAGGTCTCTCCTATGACATGTGGGAATTATGGGAACTAGATGAGATTTGGGTGGGGACACAGAAAAACCATATCAAAGTTCATAACCTCTTGCTTCATTTCTTGCCGACTCCACCCTCCAACTCTCTCACCTGGAGGAGTTTATTCCAGTCATTGATGTCTGCACCCTTTTTTTTTTTTTTTTTTTAAATCGTTTTCTCTCCCTACCCACATATTTTCTGCTGTTGCCCTTAGCTTCATTTGCGGCTTGTCCTTAGCTACGTGGCCCCTCTTATTAATCACTCCTTGGATTCTTCAGACTTGCAGTTTCTTTCTCTCCATCATGTTACATTGTATTTTGCTACTTGACATCAGCTACTAAGTCACATATCCAACCTGGACCTTCAGATTTCAAGGTCATGATTCACCTCTGCTAAGATAACTTCAGTGTGGCAGCCGAATCTAAGCCTAGAAATTCAGGAATACAAGAAATATAAAACAGGTGAATCCAGTTTCACTTGGCACTATAGGATGCTCCTTGGGGCTAAATCCCTTTCTGCTTGGACACAACCCACAGTCAATGCTTCTCCATAGTCTTTCCATTGGTTCAGGGCTTTACCCTTTAGGCTTTGACTCACCTTAGCTTCTGTTCTTCACTCTTAATCCTGAACTAGAAGAGCTTTAATTGAGCAGAATAGAGAGTTGTAGTGACTGGGTCTGTCCTAGATTCAGGTTACTACTTGTCAATATTTTTATTTCCCACTCCACAATTTCCCAGGATGTCCCCTTTGTTGTTTAACCAGATATTCATCTATTTATAATTCTCTGCTTCCTTTCAAATACCAATTGGTGATATAGCACCTGGTGCATGGTGGATGCACACACCTTGTTTGTGAGAGATATCATATATTTTCTTGATTATCTTCCTTTTCTAAACTATCCTGTAACCTTTCTTTCCAATTTCCAACTGTATACATTTCCTAGGGCTCTTAATGGCTATTTGCTCTTATCTCTGCTAATGCTCTGGGAATAGACAACTCCTGGTTTTATGGTCTTGTTCTGTCACCCAGGCTGGACTGCAATGGTGCAATAGCTTATGATAGCCTTAAACTCCTGGGATCCAACAATCCTCCCACCTCAGCCTCCTGAGCAGCTAGGACCATAGGTGTGTTCCACCATGCCCTGGCTAATTAAAAAAATTTTTTTTTGGATAGATACATGGTCTCGCTATATTGCCCAGCCTGATCTTGAACTCTTGTTCTCAAGCAATCCTCCTGTCTCAGCCTTCCAAGCACTGTTGGGACTGCAGGCATGAGCCACTGCGTCCAGCCATGATCTATATTTCCAACTCTCTACTGAACATCTTGGGTGACGTGCCTAGACTTTACATTCAAAATATCCCAAATTTCAGTCATGACATTTCCCAGTTCAACTTCCAACCTAGTTGATTTTGCTTTGAGCTGGATCACCATATAGGTATGTGATGATACCTATGTCACAGCTTATTGGCTGATGGAAATGAGACAATGACGTTAAACTACTTAGCACAGTGCCCAACACATTGTGTATGCTCAATACATTTTTGCTACTGTTAGTATGTAAATGAGTTAAAAGTCTTCTAACCACTTGTATTTGATTATATGACAGTATAGTGAGGAGAAGATATTTTCTTGGGGGCATCAGTGATTCATTAACAATTAAAACTAGTTGATAACATGGGATTAAATAAATGTAAGCTATATAAATAGGGAAATACCAAAAAAATTTGTAGGAAATATTTTAGAAATAACCTAAAGACACATACATGTATACATATGTAACTAACCTGCACAATGTGCACATGTACCCTAAAACTTAAAGTATAATTAAAAAAAAAAGAAAGAAAAAAAATAACCTAAAGACCTAAATGTTTTCAGATAATTATTGTTTGCAGAAGACTAGCATTGTCTGTTCTAAATACCAAATATTTGTTGCTTTTCAGATTGAAAGTTTAATGGCTAAGTGGCATTGAATTCAGTCAGCATAACCATTATTTACTTACTCTAGCCTTCACAGCTCAGTACATTTTGGTGGAAAAATCCTAAGCTACTCCTTCAATCAGTATACAACAGCTTAAATTCAGCATAGGATAAAATTAGCAACTTTAATCTGAATTTTTAAAATAAAAGTTAGAGACAGGGAGAGCTAGAACCTTCTCTGAATTTTTGTTTCAGATTTGAATTTCGATCTTAAGTTTGTGGAGTGCAGAGGGCATTCTCTACTGCTACCATCAAGGTCCTTCTTCTCAGTCAATTTTATTTATGTAGAATCTTTCATCAAAAGATCACAAAGAGCTGTATAACCAGCTATAAAGAAACATAAATCATAAAAGAAAATGAAATGCTTAAACAATAAAATTATACATTAGAGGCCCATTTAAAGCAGAGCATTTTAAGATGAGAGAAAAGTCTTGGCTGGAGTATACAGAACATAAGTTATAATGGGAAGCTATTTCATAATTTGGTGAAAAATGAAAAAGGCCCACTTCTAATAGTGGAGAGCCTATTATTAGGAATGATCAGTTGCATACCAGTGCTTTAATGAAGGGGGTGAAGAGCATAATAATGTGAAGTGGAATTGACGAAGTACCGAGGCACTCTTCTTGCTGCACCATGGAATAAAATATAAGAATTTTCTATTCCAAAAATAGGCACTGTGCCCAAAGTATCATTCTCTTTAGCATGCCTATGGCCTATTGCCTATTGCTATTGTGCCTTTCTCAGAAGGCTCTATGCTGAAGTCCCACAGTACGTATATAATATACATATCATATTTATGATATATATCTACCACACAGGGGTCTTAAGGAAGCCAAGAGGATCTTTCAATCTCTGCTGTCATCTTTACTTGCTTCTTCAGCACAGATTAATTCAGTGTCCCCCAAGTCTCAGGATATCCAATTTATGGTCTGAAAATATTCATTTTAATGTCGCCAAATAGAGGGAAAATGTAAGAATCTTGTAATACTATTGCTCTAACAAAAACCAGCAGAAGTCTTCTTTGCTTACTTATACAGGGAAGATAAAGATTTTTGAGACATCAGTCTTTTGTTTTATTGACATTAAAATAGATATCAAGAAAATGTCATTTAGCATAAAGTTTATAACATTCAGATTAAATTGTACATTCTGAATTTTAGAATTTCAAATATCTCTGTTTCCATTCCCCTTTTGCTCAAGTCTGACTCCGATTCTTCAGATAATTTATTTTATGGCTTGAGGATTATTCCTGCTAACTTATGTAAGAAAACTTACACAAAGTGTAATATTTACACCTTTGTAACAGTTAAACTTCATGTTCAAAGCAATGTATGTTCTTTGCTTGCAATATATGTTAAGCTTTAATGATAATGGTAGTAGTATAAAATTTTAGCCTTTTATTTGTTTATGATCTAAAGAGTATGTGGTATATTTTTTCTGTGCTCCCTAGCAATTAAGAATTGCCAGGTAATGGACTAATATGCATGCTAAGGAAGTAGGAAGAAGAGAAGAGAGGGAAGCAACATGGCCAAAGGATTATCTCTGCCACTTGGGATGGTCTGCTTGAATTGGTGACATTTGAACTAAGACTCAAATGAAGAAAAGGAGCTAGCCACATATGTAAAGAAAGTAAAGAGCTCTTGGCAGAGGGAACTGAATGTGCAAAGAAAGGAAAAACATTCAAATGTTTCAGGCACCGAAACATTCAGTAAACCTGAATGTTGCCAACCTGGTAGGGAGTTTGGTAAAAATGAGAGTTTATAGGATAAGCACTGCTCAGGTTCTTGGTTGCAAAGAGTAGAAGGCAGTTGCTATTGTCTGAATCTGTCCCCCAGAATTTGTGTGTTGGAAACTTAATCCCTAATGCAACAGTTCTGGGAGGTGGGGTCTTTTGGGAGATGTTAGGTCATGAGGGCTCAACCCTCACGAGTGGATTAATGCTACTATAAGAAGGGCTTGGAGAAGATAAATCACTCTCTCTTGCCTTTCCAACTTATGCCATGTGAGGATGCAGCAAGAAGGCCCATGCCAGATACCAGTGCCTTGATCTTGTACTTCCCAGCCTCCAGAACTGTGAGAAATGAATTTCTGTTTTTTATAAATTATCCAGAAAGGTATTTTTCTATAGCAGCACAAAACAGATTAAGGTAGCAGTGATGGCTATCTTAAGAAGAAAGGAATTTATTATGAGGTAATGAATTGCAGCCATAATTGATGGGAAATAGGGAGAAAGAAGTTTGCAAAATGAACAGTAACCAAGAAAGGGTAAAAAGAGTTACAATGTCTTCAAGGTACTGCTAGTGTTTGTGTCTTCACTGGATAGTTAATCCTTCTAATTGATGTTAACAAGGAAGAATCTCATACTTATGGCTTTCTCTCAAGATTCAGAATTCCACCTGCAGCAGCCTAACTGGCTATGCTTAGGTCATGGGTGTGTGCATAAGCTGCCAGTTGGTGGAAAAGGAATGCTTGGAAGGCTCACACAGTGGGGATATCCCTCCACACAGGAAAGGAATTTGGGTATTGGGCAGACAAATAGCTACCAGCTAATACACAGAAAGGAATTTAGGTTTTATGTGGGTGCAATAGGAGTCAATAACAATTTTTTGGCAGAGAGGTAGCATAGTTCTATATTTTATATAAAGATCACCTCAACTTCTGCTCTGGAACACATCATGGGATAAATGAAGTAACACTCTAATCTTTGTCATAAAGAAGAAATATAAGCCCCAGATAGTTTAAATATAATGTCTATAATAGAATAATTCCCTTTTCATATAGTAACTTGAATTTAAAACTTGATCAACTAAGGTATAAGTGCTTTGAATTTTTTTTTCTTTTAGGTTTTAACTGCCTCTAGCTTCCCATCTTTTCAAAGGTAGAAATTGAGGAGGGTTTAGTCATGACCTCCACTTTGACTCTGGAGGACTAAAGCAGGAGATCAAAGAATAAAACTGAGACTATATAAAGCACTGAAGTCAACACTAAAAACTTGATAATATTTCAGTAAAACTCTGAAATGATACTGGACAGGTTTTTTTTTAAACAAAGAACACAAAGCTACAAACGAAGCATTTGGCCTTGTGAACACTGGTATATTAAAAACTTCTACTCTTTCCATTGTTCGTCCTTTGAAAGCCATTTTGGAAAAGTAGAAATAATTTAAAATATTTTTTTGAGTCATAGATTTTCAAATCACTGCAGATGTGATACACATTCTTAGTGGATGTCTTAAAGGAAAATTCCAGTTTAGAAAGGACTGAAACTCACTGCCCATTAGTTTCCCAAAGTGAACAATAAAGAAATCATTCAGAAAGGAAAAAAAATCTCAGTTTTTCTTAATAGTCAGTGTCATAGTAGTAAAATTCAGGTAGCTGAAATATTTTAAAAGCACAGGGTTACTAACCCTGACATTATTTAATGAATTTTCTAAATGATTAATAATTCATAAAAGTCTTTTTGTAAGAAAAAATGAAAATTTCACTGAATGTATGCTTGAGATAAAAATAAATGGGAGGCATTTAATAAGAGCAGCTCTTGCCAGAAAGGCAAGTCAAGTTATAGTGTGATATGTAGCTCATCTTACCACGCACACACACATACACCCACACTCACCCCTGATTCATACAGCAAATTAGTAGTGCTTATTTGATCAATTTATCAATTGTCCTTCGGACTGTAGTTGATAGAGCCAATTCAATTTCCATTTAGGAAGAGGAGGAAAGAAAAAGACCAAATATTTGTTGAATGAGTTCTCAGTGCCAGGCACTGTGCTTGCTTTATATGTGTTTTCTTATTTAATCCTTATGATAACCTTCCAGGTAGGGATTGCTGCTTGATAGGCAAGAAAATTAATGGCTCAGAGTAATTAAGAATTTTTGCAAGGTCACAGAGTAGTATGTAGGCAGAACCAGGATTCAAACCATCTGTGATTAACTCAATTTATACTCTTTCTGGTATATAATGCAACCTCTCAGAAAACATGTTTATTGAATTTTAAAATTTAGCTGCTGTAGTTTAAGGATAGAGTGTGTGCTTGTAAATTAGATCAAATCATATGCAAATTCTAACATTAGATTGTTTCTGACCTACAAAAAATAGCAATATAAACATTTTCACTGAATCCATAAAAATCTGCAAATGATGGTAAATACTCCATTGCAAATAATGATGAAATTAATTTTGCCTTCAGTCATTATCTGGTGATAACATTATATTCATTCAAACAACAGTAGTGTGTAAATTCTAAGCATATTAGAATGATTTTGTGCAAAAGATTATGCACAAAAGAGACTTTAAGAGACTTTTTAAGAGACTTTAAGAAGTGACTTGCAAAATATAAACAAGAATTTAAAACACCAAGAGATAAGTTAAAGTAGGTAAATTAAATGTCTCTGATTTGCCCATGGTAACCACAGCCTTACTGAACATTAAGCATGCTTGTGTGAAATTGGCAACTAACCATCACTCGGACACAAATTATCAAACCCGTTAAGTTATTAAAATGATAATTTAAAACATATTTCCTTGGAACTACAAATGTTAAAAACAAAAAGTATTAGATAAATTTTTAAGGTGGATCTGATTGAATATTCTAATGTAAAAGTACTAGATGATAAACTGGTAAAGTACATTCACTTTTCTGATTATGTAATTAAATACAGCAGCTTTGAGTAACTCATTCATCCCAATATGAATGCAAAATTATTGTATTCTGTATAAAAATTGATAGATGAAATTTACAATGCATTTTTATACATCTTAAAACTTTTGAACTAATGAACTATATGAGTTATTGGCATTAAATTGGAATTAACATAATGGAGAAGAAATGGTTTTATTTGTGTATAAACTGACACCCTATTATTTGAAGCTATATATGTATTGGTTGTCATTCTCATCAACTCTGAAGTGGGAAATATCAATGCATTTTAGTTTTCCAAGACCTCAGAGCATATACTAATGATTAAAGAAAAAATTTAAATATTTAATTTATCAAAATCTTATTCAATATAGGCATGCCTTGTTTTACTGCACTTTATTTTCTACTGCATTTTTTTGTTTGTTTTTTACAAATTGAAGGTTTGTAGCAAACCTATGTTGAACAAGTCTATCGGTGTCATTTTTCCAACAGCATGAGCTTACTTCATGTACTCTGTAACCGAAACAACAAAGCCTGGATGATAGCACATCTGTTTACAGCATGGTTTGATGGAAATTTTAAGCTCACTATTGAGAATTGCTGCTCAGAAATAAAAATTCTTTTCATAATATTGCACTCATTGACAATGCACCTGGTCAACCAAGAGCTCTGATGGAGATTTGCCAGGAGATTAACGTTCTCATTCCTGCTAACACAATATCCATTTTGTAGCTCATGGATCAAGGAGTAGTGTTGAATTTCAGGTCTTATTATTTAAGAAATACATTTCATAAGACTATAATTGCCATAAATAGTGATTCTTCTGATGGATCTGGGCAATGTAAGTTGAAAACCTTCTGGAAAGGATTCACTGTTCTAGATAGCATTAAGAACATTCGTGATTCATGGGAAGAGGTCAAAGTATCAACATTAACAGGAGTTTGGTAGAAGTTGATTCCAGCCCTCATAGATGACTTCAAAGAAATCAAAAATTTAGTGGAGAAAACAACTGTAGATGTGGTAGAAATAGCAAGAGGAACTAGAAGTAGAAGTGGAGCCTCAAGATATGACTTAATTGCTACAATCTCATGATGAAACTTTAACAGATGAGCAGTTGCTTCTTATGAATGGGCAAAAAAAAGGAGATTTCTTGAGATGGAGTCATCTCCTGTGAAGATGCTGTGAACATTGTTGAGATGAAAACAAAGGATTGGAAATATTATATAAATGTAGATGACAAAGCAGTGGCGGGGTCTGGGAGGATTGATTCCATTTTTGAGAAAAGTTCTACTGTGGGTAAAATGCTACCAAACAGCATTGTATGCTAGAGAGAAATCTGTCCTGGAAGGAAGAGTCACTCAATGCAGCAAACTTCCAGTGATCATTAGCATTTTAAGCATTATAGTTAAAAAAATGTTTTTTTAGAGACAAGGTCTCACTGTGTTGCCCAGGTTGGAGTGCTGCACCATGATCACAGCTCACTTCAGTCTTGAACTCCTGAGCTGAAGTGATCCTCCCCCTTCAGCCTCCCAAGTAGCTGGTACTACAGGCGTGTACCATCATACCTGGCTGTAGTAAAGTAGTTTTAAATTAAGGTACTTATTGTTTTTAGACATAATACTATTGCACACTCAATAGACTACAATATAGTGGAAACATATATTTTATATGCCTTAGGTGACCAAGAAAATGGTATGACTTGCTTTGTTGTTGTTATTTGATATATTGCAGTGGTCTGGAACTGAGCCTGCCGTGTCTCCCAGGTACACCTGTGCCTACTATGTGTCATCAGGGATTCAAAGATTAGTAAGGCATTTCTTTTTTTTTATTTGTTGCATATATATTTAGGATTGTGGTATTTTCTGTTAGACTGATTGTTTTATCATTATATAATGTCCCTCATTGTGTTCTCCAAGTGTTGTTGCTTTTTTTTTTTAGCAAAATCACTTGATTTTTTTTATTTCACAGTCCTTAAAGAGAATCAAACAAGTTTATAAGAGACCACTAGAGGTCTTTGCATTAGTGATGTATCATTGTCACTCCATTAGGACTTACTTCCTTGTCTCTAGGATAGTAAGGCATTTCAAGGAAGTTTCAAGGAGCTAAATTGTGAAAATGTGAATACCTTTGTCTTTCAAAGGACACCTTGTTTTCATCTCAGTGAGGAAATGCGAGAATCATTGGAGGCATTTTCTTGGCATACATTTAGAGTTCAGGAAATACTAGCTTTTTAAATTATCATATCTGGTTGTGTATAATATGAGAACAAATCCTTTTTGGTGTTTGGACTCCAGCAAGGGTCTCAACATTGCCCCCACCAAATTAAGCCCTATTATGATTAGGAGGGCCTAACACTGGGAGAGACCTTAGAATGAAAAAAGTAAAATGGAATAATTATTTTTTTTAGGGTCAAACATGTGAAACCATCATTAACATTGGATAGTTTTAAATAAAACAAAGTGTTATGATTGTTGTTTCAAGCTATATATGTTTTTGCGTAGTGGACTTGAGACAAGTGCCATATTAATCACTTATTTTGTCCTGGGATGACTTGAAGGAGGGCTAATTTAAGGCGACCTAAAAGAAGTCAGAATTTAGCTTTGTACCAATGCTGGAGTGACTTCTGGGTGTCTGGTAAAATTTCTGATTTTGTTGTAGAAGTTTTAACATTACTGTCTCCAAAAGCCACAAGTATAGACACAGTTTGTGTACATACGTTTTGATTTTTGATGTTGTCATATGGGTGACTAGAGAGACACTGCCTGAATTTGTCTTCTCCATGAATGATTTTGGGAACCAGACAAGGCTGGGGACTCAGAGGACATAACTCCCAGTGTGATCATAGAGATGCCACTTAGAACACAGATTCCAAGATTAGGAGAGTCAGACTTCCCCAAGCATACATAGTAGAGTGAGAAATGAGTGTTCCTATGGGAATTGCAACCATGCTTGGGGGAATTCTGGGGTCCTGGGAATAGAAAAGTTTTCCTTTGTCAGGCACTGTCCAGAATTCCTAGTTAAGAGTCCTTGTAGAAATTTTCATTCCTGTGCTTAGAAATCTGGCATCCTCTGGTCTTCTCTCTTCTAGTGCAATATGTTTCTCTGTAAAAGATTTCTCAGAAACCTCAGTCAGAAGTTGATGGCCTTAATGTGGTAGAAAATTGGGTTGAGTATATCCTTGCTTTTCCTGTTTCAACTTCAGTAGAATAAGAGCTCCTCTTTGGATCATGATTTCTCTTTAGAAATTTATATGGCAGTGTTTTCTTGCTTTGTCACATCATGGCACATAAAAAATGATATTTGTATATAGCCCTTTGAGGTGAAGTACTGAGGCTGCTCATAGCAGGAGAC
This sequence comes from Pan paniscus, assembly GCF_029289425.2. NCBI lineage: Eukaryota > Metazoa > Chordata > Mammalia > Primates > Hominidae > Pan > Pan paniscus. Next base: position 118,779,918 of record NC_073254.2, on the reverse strand, counting down.
GATGAAGGTCTTGCCCATTCTCTCTGAAGACTGAGGAGACCTATAACCCCAGCATATCCATTCATAGCTTAAAGGCTGGCAATTTTTGTTTTAGGGGAACTATGTCTAGCTTGCAATTATGATGGTGAATACATACTTTGTGCCATACCCTGTTGTATGCACTGTATGTGTATTACTTCACTTAATGTTTACGACAACCTCACAAGATAGATATTATTGCTATTCCAATTATATATGATAAAAACAGAGGCATGTGAACACTAAGTAACCTGGCCAAAGGTCATACAATTGACAGAACCTAAATAGGGACCTAAGCAGTCTGGTTCCAAGACTGCACTCTTAACTCCTACATTATATTGCTTGAAGAAAGCAGCCACAAGGAGAAAGTCTAACTAAGCCAATAACTTATGTAATATCGAAGCCAAGCCTCGTGGGTCTCTAATGATTTGAGATTTTGGGCAACAGAAACATTTCACCAATGGCAGGCATCGGACCAAGCCTTGGATTGAAATTTAGAAATCTTCAATTCTTTTAAAAAATGTTTTATTATAGAACAATTTATTATCAAATTTACATGTATGTAAGGTAACATCAAGGTAACAAGAAAGTTTGGACAGAATTACATTCAAATTTATGCAGTGAAGTGGAAGAAAAGAACAATGAAAACTTCTCTAATCTCACTGAGAGATGAAAGGATGGGCTTGGTGATGGAAAAAATAAATACTTAATGCACAAAGTCATTTCTGAATTTAGGGGCAGGGATACGAAAATTGTGTCCTTGATTTTTGAGCATAAAACCATTAACCTTCAAAAAGAAGTGGAAATTTGGCAGAGGATCTCTTTTATACAGTGATTTTTATCTCAAGATAAAAAGGGGGTCCTCAGGTCAGCAGAAGCTCCAGACCCAGAGGGAGACAGGGAAAGGGGTTCTTGACCACAGAGAGATGGTTCTGTTCCTGGCCTGGCAGAGAGAGGCTGCTTGAGTTCCACTTGACTCTCCAAAAGAGGGCTGAAGACAGTGTGTGTCAGGACTCCTCAGTGAGGGAGCTGGGCTGGGATTAGTGACTCCTTTTTTTCTACCATTCCCAATGACAAAGAAATAATCAATCTGGAAACCTAAGTCTCTCCCTCTCAGCTCTTCAGTCCTGCAACCATCCCACCTTGGAGACCTTATTGCTCCATGCAGATAATGATAAGGAAATGAGAGAGGACAGGTTATGGTTGATAAGAGATAATATAAATAGTTGATAACTTAAAGTGAGTTAATTAGAGTCTAAATTGCTTCAGTCTTAAATTAGGCCTGAGGTTTGCGCAGAAACAATTTCCCTTGAGGGTCATCAGATGGTTGTGACAGAGACTAAACTGACCTGCCTTCTTTCTCCTGAGCACACAACTAGACAAAAGCTCTCCTGCAGTTAAGTGTGGTCCCATGACTGCACTGGCTGTTGGGCTGTGCGAGGGAGTGGGGTCTGCCCCTGACAGGACAGGCCCATAAACAATGCCTTCCCAATCCTCCTTGCTCATTGCTTGCTCTCTTTCCTGGTCTTCTGGTCAAACAAGAAGATCTGACAGTGGACTTTAATTCCCTAGGGAATGACAGTCACCAGAAAAAAGGTACTGGGTCATTGGATCACCACAAGGAAGAAATCCACTGCACTGATCAGAATACCCAGCAGGACTTTGTAAGCACAAGACATGAATTTCTATTATGCCAAATCCCTGAGATTTCAGATTTTTCCTGTTACAGTTTCTGGCATAGTCTAAGTAATTCAGTGACAATAACAGTATTAGTCCCTTCTCATGCTGCTAATAAAGACGTACTGGAGACTGGATAATTTATAAGGGAAAGAGGTTTAATTGACTCGCAGTTCCACATGGCTGGGGAGGCCTCACAATCATAGCAGAAGGTGAAAGAGGAGCAAAGGCACGTCTTACATGGTGGCTGGCAAGAGAGCATGTGCAGGGGAACTGCCCTTTATAAAACCATCAGATCTTGTTAGACTTATTCACTACCATGAGGACAGCACGAGAAAAGCCTGGCCTCATGATTCAATTACCTCCCACTGGGTCCCTCCCATGACATGTGGGGATTATGAGAGCTACAATTCAAGATGAAATTTGGGCAGAGACACAGCCAAACCATATCAATAACCAAATAATTGACACATATATAGTGCTTCTATGTGCCAAATGCACTTTATATATATTAACTCAATTTATTCAAGTAAAAGAAATATGAGGTAGGTACTCTTATTATCCCTACTTAAAGATGAAGCACTGTGACTGTTACCTTGCTCGAGGTCATACAACTTGAGTAGTACAGACAGTATTTGAACCTGGGCAATCTAGCTCCAGAGACTACTCTACTGTATTTTATCATCAGAGGAGAAGACAAAATGTGGTCCCTTAATCAGGGGAGCATAGTAAGATTTTGGCCCATAAATGAGTTTCATAATGGCTGTGGGTCTTTTAGCCATGAACACCAGAAAAGAGAATGGAGGACCTGGCTCAGGGAAGTGGAGAATAGGGTCATAGTGTAGTTTAAAGGCAAAATAAATTAAGGTCTGAGCTTCTGGAGCCTTGAAAGAAGTGGAGGTAGGGGACGGATGGGCAGAGTAAGCAGTGCCCAGTACCCCAGATGAACCTCTCTGGAAATAGATGAGGAGGAGGCTCTTGCACTTAGAAGGTACTCCTTAGTGAGCCTCCCTTTGCAGAGGAGAGCAAGGTATGGAGAGGAGAGGTTGGGCAGGAGCTGGGACAATAATTTACCCAGCTGCTCTATGTCCATATTGATTTCTGACATTAAAAAATGCTGCAAGTACATCAGCACTGGTGTGAGGTGGCCTGAGACCTCGGGTGACCTAAGGACCATTTCTAAAAAAAACCCAAAGGGAAAAGAAAATTTGTCCTTTTCCTTTACTTTTTTGAAACTGTCAAGCAAAGAGTGATATCAAGAAGGCTGTCAGTACTGGTCCCTCATTCTAAGCGGACACTGTATGGCTGTTGCTGCTAATAATACTTTGGAGGAACTTCCTAAGGCAACAATCATGATTTGAAGTTCTACTTTTCATGCTATTCCATCAGAACCAGCTTACTGTGGACACAAAGGAACTCACAGAAATTTTGATGAGGGATACCTGGAAGTTACTAAGTGGATTGTTGGAAAGGATTGTTCTTTCCACTAACATTTAAAATAACTCTTCATTTTTGTCGCAATTTAGACATAGATGCTGTAAGGCTAAAGATAAAAAATTTAACTTTCTTCCTTTTGATGTATATGCTCTGGAGTAACCTCACTATATTAATTCAGTCAGGTTTTATTGAGAACTTGTTATCAAGGTGTCAACAGCTCTGTGGGTCTTGGGGAGATGCTGTTGGTAAGGGGAGTGAGGCGGGGGTGGCTGCAAAGATTACACATGATTTCTTATGAAACTACTAATTTGGTGAGGAAGACATGTATACGACTCATAAAATGAGTGAATAACAAGAAATTGAGGACAGGGAACATGCTGAGTGTGAGTTAAATGTTGAAGTAAACACTCTTTGGTTGTTCAAAACTGGTATTTATTTTTTTTTTATGCTCCTCTTCACTATAATAATATATTCTTTGACCAACATCTCTTCGTCCTCTCCTCTCCTCTGGTAGACAACATTCTACTCTCTACTTCGATGAGATCAACTTCTTTCGATTCCACATATCAGTGAGATCATGTGGTATTTGTCTTCCCATGCTGGCTTATTTCACCTAATATTCTCCAGGTTCATCTATGTTGTTGCAAATGACAGGATTTTGTTCTTTTTAAATGTCCAAAACAGACAAGTATTTAGAGACAGAAAGTAGCTAAGTGATTGCCTTGAGCCATGGGACGGTGGGGAGAGGACGGATAGGGTGGGGAGAGAACTGGGAAATGAATACCAAGGGTAATGAGTTTGTTTTTCGAGTTATGAAAATGTTGTAAAATTGATTTTGGTGATGGTCGCACAACTCTGTAAACAAAAACCAATGGGGTTTTAACGGTTTAAATGGGTGAATTTTTTGATATGTGAGTTATATCTCAATAAAGCTGTTTCTTTAAAAAATAAAAAAACTAAAGCAAGCAAACAAAAACTGGTATTTAGGTGTGTGTGGTGATGAAGCAACACGGGGACACTGGGGATGGGGTAGGTATGAAGAGTCATATTTAAACCTACCCAGTAGTGATCTAATTTCTTGTTGAAATGGGTCTAGTAACCTGGCACCAAGTAAACTGATTTAACTTTGGTAAACTGTTTCCCCTTGGGAAATTCCTGTGCAAATTATTATCAGTTCTTTAAGGAATTTTCACTTCCCTTCTACTAAGTGTGAGTGGAGTTCTGTGATTGACAGCAAGCTCATAAGCAGACACTATGTTTTGGGAAAGAATCCTGGTGAAGGTATATGCATTCTGACATTTCAAGGAGGACTCTGTGTGAGTTATCGCTGAGCACTCAATGGCTGCTGCATTTGTTTACACCATCCCTGAAGTATCAGTGTCAAATTCATTGTTTGTAAAGCTCTTTGGGATAATTTGTATATGACAGATTCCATATAAAACTGGTATTTATTCCATTTTGTATTATGCTTTTGGAGCCTGACACATAAGGGTACTTTTACATGCAGCATGCTGGAAATTAAGTACTCAACTCCTATTAACACCACTAGGAACTGGGCTCCTGGCTTCTATCTGGGGCAGTGGAAAGGGCCTCACAGGTATGCAAGTAAATTGAAACAAAGACAGGGTAGAACTCAGATATTTATTCAGCTGTTGAAAGTTTTATGGGCAATAAGGCTACAAATAATGTGAGTTATTTCACTGAGCCTTTGCTGGAGAATTGGAGCTTAAACTACCCCCTTTATTTGTGGATGCTGTGTGTGTGTAAATAACAAAATGTCTGTTATCAGCATCTTGTTACCTGGAAATTCCTATTAATTGGCATAATTGTGATTCATCGAAGAAATGATGATATTAATCAGTATTATAAGCCTGAGACAGTGCAAAATCCTGTAGCCTCTTCAGAATCTGAAGAAAGACATTACATTGAGTCTTACTGGGTTTTGATGTTTATTGCTTTTGATTTCTTTGAGCAGAGATAATTCCTGTGACATACGTGGTGATTCCCTGAACAAAACATAGGATTATCCAAAAATATTATACATTTAGGTCATATTGAATGAAGGAATTCACACTAAAAGACAAACCAACACACATTTCATGATAACAGCATATAGCTCATGTTCTTTAAAGATGTGCAAACTAATAAATTATGTTTGTCTTTATATATATGACATATACAATATATGATACATACATACCTATATAAAGATACGTACACATTCATGTGTATGATATTTTTGTGGCTCGTTTTTGACACTCAGCAAATCAAGATGGTGTTGGTTTGAAGCTTGCAAAATTATGGTCAGTCTTTTTTATTTGTAATCTAATTATTAGAAAACCTTTTGGTTATAATGAAAAATGATAATACAGCAGTCAGGTGGTATCAATGGACTATAGATAGAGACTGAGATGGATTTGAAGTTCTCATCTATCTTGTCCATGGTTTGATCCCTCAAAAGCCCTTCTGGGCATGTTGCACCCCTTGTGTTGGATACTGAAGTATGCACACAATGTGAGCTTCCCATGTCTCAGTGACTTTAAGGTAATAGATTCTGATTTTCCCATCATGACCCTTGGAAAAGGAATTTAACTTATATAACTTGAAAGTTCACAGACCTCATCAGCATGTGGGTTTGAATGAGGTCACTTATTATTGATGCTATAATCACAATGGTTGTGTGACTTTGGGAAGTCATTTAACCTTTTAAAAACCTGTTAGCTCATCTGTAAAAGGAGGATAATAATAGGACCAACATCATTTTGTCTGCAGATTAAAGGAGATGATCCATGTAAAGCCTATAGCAAGTTGCCTAGTACATAAGAGCTTAAAAATAAATATTGCTAGTAAAGACATTATCCTATTTATTGACTAGTTTATGCTGACTATTTTTAAAAAAGGATTTGAGGTGATAACCTTAATGTAAAAATAATCCTCAAAATAAAAATAAATCCTCAAAATAAAAATAAAAACCAAAGGTAAAGTAGGTATTATATGTTAATTTTATTTATTTATTTCTAATGATGTTTCTTCAGAGTGAAATATCTGAAAAGAAAAAAGCAGTCATTAGAAGAGCAAGAGGTGTCAATATTTCAACTCAATTCAAATACATCTTTAAAAATTGAATCTTAAGAAGTGAACCATTTAATGTATCTTTAAAAAGTCACTCAATTTCTATGTTTTGAAAATAGGTTCAGTTTTACTGTTCTTTCTTGTCTACAACATGACTAAAATGTAGAGTTTTCATTTGCCTATCAGACAGAGTTGCTATCAGATTTTTGTAAATGATTCATTCTGTAGGAATGCTTTGTTCTGTAACAGGCAAGTGCTGAGGAAAACTCAGCAAGACTGCCTAACTTGTTCTTCGAAAACTAGCACTTGATAAGAGTGTTAACTTGAGATGTAATTCCACTTAGTAAAGGGATCATTGAACAGAATGGATGCAATAATTACACCATAATTACACTGTAGCCATAATTATTTTGCAAAGAAAAGGTACATATAACAAATAAAGAAAATATTTAACCATGGGCATACAAAGGAAGAAAAATCTATTACTTAGAATGAGCAAAAGGTGAAAGGATTAAAATGTATGAAAATCAATGGAAATGAAAGCAGTTTGGAAATGTTTACATTGGAATAATTGGAAGAACAAGAAGTATCATTTATGATTTACCAATCATAGCAAGACTCTCTTGGACAGGATATTTTGTAAAGTAAAAATTAAGATGGTGGAGGGAGAAACATTTGTTGAATGAACAAGTCAATGAAAGCTAAATAAACTGAAGAGGCCAGAGACCTTTGAAAAGTAGACTGTGTTACCATGGGAAAACAACCAGAACTAAGACATGAATTCAGTATAAAGTTCATTTTATACTTTTTAATATATAAAGTGTTGAGCTAATTGCTTATATCTTCTCTTTAAGAACAAAATAAAGGGAAGAGTAAGCAATACTGACATTTGGAAAATAATTAGCAATGAAGACTTTACAAAAAGAGCTATTTGGTAATGGTGCAAAAGGGGAAATAGTGATCATTTACTTTTCAAGAGACAATCTATTGCTCTAGCACCATCAGGCATGGAAAGCTTTGTCTTTGGGGCTGGTACATAGCACTTGTGATGGGGCAGGGAAAGGTGAACTGCCTAATCAGCTGACTGATAAATGGATAATTTAATCTGAACAAGGAGGTCATGGTTTTTTAGAATCTTTAATGGTTCTTTTTTTATGACTATGACCATAAATCTCAAATACATTTCAAAAAAATTTTTTTTTTAGATGTGGGTCTCAATACATTTGCAAAGTACGTATAACATTTGGGTACTTCCTAGTTTAATTATTAGGGTTTTATTTGCAATTAGTTTCATTCCAAAGGAATAAGGAACTTTAAACCACGAGGGGACTGTGGTCTGTAGATGTCAAGGAATTAGTTGCCAATGGATGACTATTAGCTTCTAGAGTCTCCAGAGTCTTACCCACCTATGAAGTTCCCATTCCTTAAACAGGCATCACTTTCCCTGATCCCTGGAAGTTGTAACCTATTTCCAAAGGGAGCCATCTAGTCAGTGGTGGCAGTCACTTCTGCAGACCTGGTTAATGTTCATTATATACCAGCAGTTACCACATTCAATAAAGCCAACAGGATTTGTATCCCTAAAGCAATGACAGAAATGAGTTTACAGATATCTCAATTGCCCTGTGCCATGTGGCCATTACCCTTTAACTTTCTCAGATGAAGACCACACAGCTAACCTATATCTCATGAGGCCGAAGGTCTGGCAGCCCCTGAAAGAGGAAAAGCATTTCTGCTGCCTTCGTCTCCTCCATTTGCTGAGGCTGGGAGCCTGCAAAATTAGAGTTTCACTGTGGCTCCTTCTGGTGTGTGGTCGTTTTACAATTTGCCAATTTTTTGCAGTGCTTTGGATTGCTACAGTCTTATCATTTTCAAAAACTCATCATTACTTGTTCTCTCAGTGTAGATCATTTGTAGTTATAAGGAAAACCTCCCTCTGCTTTTAATCTCACACTGGGGTAGGGTTTCACGTTTTACTTTTCAAGTGCACTTCCACAAAAGAGAAATAAATAGGCATTCTGATTCTCTCAAAACCAGAATGCTATCATAACTTTTTATCTCTTACCACTCTAAACTCAAGGGTGGGTTAAGAGGCATCTTCTTTTTCTCATACCAAATTACTATTAAATATAAGTGCTGAGTTTGGATTGACCAGGCAAAGAGGCAAAGAAGCTGAAAAGAACTCTCAGATAGTCTGTGTCATCAACAAGGGCTTACACTAAACAGATAAATATTCCTGAAAGTATAAAGCTACATCTTCAAAAATAACATATATATGTATACACATGTGTGATTGTATGTATAATATCTATATGTGTGTATATATGTATGTGTATTTATGTGTCTATCATCTATCTGTCTACCGAATATCCTTATTAATCTGAAGCTTCACTGAACAGGTGAAGGTTTTGAAATAAGCTATTACAATTCAGGTAACAACAATAACAGAATCAAAGTAAAGCAGACATGAGGGACTCCAAATAAAATATTTGGCCCTTTGCTGGAAGTTTCACTCTGGGAAAGCATAGCATCTAATCTGATGTGTTCTTTAGTTGCCTTGCAAAAATTAGATCCTATTTATGAAGTTACAGCTACTGAGAAAACTGGGGTGTCTCTTTTCTTTCATGGCTATGACCCCATATATTTGCCCCACTCAAAAATTTGTTTTGGAGAAGTCTAGAGATGTCATAACACACAGAGAAAGAAATGTGTGTGTGTATATCAGGAAGATATAATGGGTCCCCAAGGTCCCCAGGAAAGAATTACTGTGGTCTGTTATTTTGATTAATAAGGAAGAATAGTCAAGAATGTGAAAATCAATGAAACTGTAGGGAAAATTAGTTTTCATCCTAGAGTTTTAACGTGACAAAGGGCTAGAAAACTGAACATTATCGGATAAAATTTGGACTTTGTAAAGTAGATTTTTTAAAGCTCAGAGAAAATATAGGTATGAATCCCTGACCAAAGACTGTGAAAATTTAGCAACTTGTATAAGATGAGAGGTTCTGTTAAGGAAAGTCTGATGACTTCAAATGATTGAAGGGTAGGGACCTTATATCCAACAAGATGGATGTAGCCATCCAGGTCCCCTCAAATGAGCTCTGGTAATGCACTAAACATGGGGAGAAGGGCATGCCACCAATAATACAGTGGCATGGTCTTACAGACTGGAACAGGGACTTGTGAAAAACACAAAAACAATACAATGTACTTAAAAAAAAGTTACCTTTTTACAAATATTTGAGAGATGCATAAGCAAAAGGAAACGTCTCTTGCTTTAAGCAGATATAATGATATTATAATAACTGGAAGAAAATAGAACCATTCACCTTCTACTTTGCATCTCCATCTGGAGAATAATTTTTGAAGTGGAGGTGGTATAACCAATATTATTGTGATGGAATTGAAGGTAGTGAAAAGCCAATCCCCCAGGTTGAGATGAGCAGCATAGAGGATGTTGTAATAACTTGCAGATCCAGTTTGACTCAGTGCCTATACATTTCATCTATGCCCTGGGTAGTCTGCTAAGCACAGAGAGATATTCAAAGGGAATGGGACAATCCAAATGCTTCTGCCACACGCCTGTTACCCACATGTTTGGGGTGTTCGTGGGAGATGGGAACTGGAATTGGGAAATAGCAGCTGTTTGCCCTTGTGGATAATTGGTAATCTGTTGTTTATAAATCAGAGGCTGGCTGCCTTTGCCTATAAAACTCCCTGGTCTTTCTGGTAATAAATTACATCCATTCTTGTGTCCGTATTGTTTAGTAAATTCAGTAGCTTTAAAAATTTCTGTCACAGGCAGAATTTTGTATTTTTGTTATCAACACCATTATGTTCAGATGTATTGTGTTATAGACATGATTTTGAAGATGCCAATTTTTCCCCTATTTTTACTTCTATTTGGACAGAAAAGTCTAAACTGTAATCTTCAAGAATCCAAGTTAAATGGCCCAGAATCATAGTTTGGTTATTCTGATTGGCCATCAAATTGATTTCTTCATTCTAGGTAAAGATGACCCAAGAAGCAAAGGGAACTCAGGAAACAATGACATTCTTCAATTCTTCAATTCAATAGCTAACCAGCTAGGAAAAGCTCCATGTCCAGTTAAACTAAGAAGGTGTCATACGAGTGTAGAAAACAATGAATAAAACAGTGCAGAAAAGCAGAGGCCATTGAACTTTATATCTCTGCCCAGCTGCAGCATTACTCAGAATTTACGAGTGTGCCAGCCTTTGCACCTTCAAAACATTTTCCCAAGTATTTTAGGATTCTCACATAAATATTGCTGTAGTAAGTATCATCAACATTTAGTAGCTGTTTTTCAAGAATAGCCAAGTGACATTGTTATGGTCTGTCATCAAACCAGGGGAGGTGTGGAGGAGGCCAAAGTTGATCATTGCAGATAAGGATGATGTTTATACAGATATGCACAGAAGAGTTTATGCCAAATAATGTGTATATTTTTCAATATATTAGCAGTATATCAGAGTTTCCTGTTTGCTTGTGGTAGGGTGCTCTTCATACATTCCATCCAAATATCCCTAATGAGAGACAGGAGTGAATTATATTTACCACAAAGATATTTTTTTTTGAAGTCTTGTACTTATTTTTAAAACTTGTGGGGCCAGGAATGGTGGCTCATGCCTGTAATCCCAGCACTTTGGCAGGCTGAGGCAGGCAGATCACCTGAGGTCGGGAGTTTGAGACCAGCCTGATCAACATGGAGAAACCCCATCTTTACTAAAAATACAAAATTAGCTGGGCATGGTGGCACGTGCCTGTAATCCCAGCTACTTGGGAGGCTGAGGCATGAGAATCTTTTGAACCCGGGAGGCGAAGGTTGTGGTGAGCCGAGATCACACCATTGCACTCCAGCCTGGACAACAAGGGCAAAACTCCATCTCCTTTTGTTCTTGTTCATTTCCTGGCTGTCTTAAGAAATTATCAGCAGTTCTCATACTTAAGTGCATATAAGGATCACCTGGAGTGTTTGTTAAAAATGTGGTTCCCTGATCTCTATATTCACCCCTTTCCTCTTGATCCTGATTTGGTGAGTGTAAGGTAGGATCTGGAAATAAATATCCCAGGTGAATGTTTCTGTTTAGGTGACCCAAGTACCATGCTATGAGATACGTGGCTCTAAGAAGCAACCTTGGAATGTTCTGTTACCTCACTTTGAGAAGCACCTTTCTAAAGACACTAAGAGTATTCACCGTAGAGATGAATAATCCACTCTTCAGGTTTCTTGGTCATTCCTGCCATTCAGTCAGTGTGGACTCAACTCTCTTACAAGTCTCAAGTTCTCTATCTTCAGTGTTTTTACTAGAGGCATTCCTTTAGCCAATCCCTATATTTGATCAACTCATCTTCAAATTCTATTGGTTCTTCCAGGCTCTCAAATGCTGCCTTTCCCACAAAGAGTCTGTCTTTTCTGTCTCATTCAGTTCACCATGACTTTTCTCCTGAGCTCTCTCTTGATCCTTGTCTTGTTTATATACATGTCGTATTCCTCCTAATTGAGCCTATGTTCCACAAGAAGAGTCCGTGTCAGATAAGTCTCTAAGCCTCTAGCAGTACCTACCATGTTCCTTTGAATGCAATAGCTGCTCAATAAATGTTAATGGAAAGGGTGATTCTATGAGAAAAGGCTACTATCTGGAGTTGAGAAGGACACAAAACCAGAAAAAAACAATAGCTGTTACTTAATTCTGTTAATGTGGTGATTAATAGGAGCACATTTCTTACGTGGAAAGAAAATCCAAAAATGAGTATAGCAGTGATGCAATGAAAAATGAGTGTTTAGACCCATAGATTGTACAATACAAAAAGTAAACCCTGATGTGAAGTATTGAATTTAGTTAATGATTATTTGTCAATATTGCAACTAATGTATTGCAAGATGTTAATTACAGGGGAAACTTAAAAGGGAGGAGTTTGAAGGGTTATGTGAGAACTCTGTACATTCTACTCAAATTTTTCTGTAATCTCTTAAAATAAAGTCTATTAATAAAAACATAAAAAATAAGTAGTAATAAAAAGAAAAGGGAAATGAGTAAGCTGAAATGATAAGAAATTAATGTAATGAATAAAATTCAACCCAGGCTTGTGAAAAAGTAGGAAAGCAGGGCCTGGCTTGTTATGGTTGGGAATACTCTTTCATGATTGTTTATACACAACACTTCTAAAGAATTCTTTGAACTCAGCTTTATCATTAGTGAAATGAGGTTTTTCCATTTAGAAACATATGATAAAACACAATTATCAATAAGCAAGCATGAATTTTATAATAAAAAATGTCCCAGCACTTTGGGAGGCCGAGGCCGGTGGATCACCTGAGGTCGGGAGTTCGAGACCAGCCTGACCAACATGGAGAAACCCGGTCTCTACTAAAAATACAAAATTAGCCGGGCGTGGTGGCACATGCTTGTAATCTCAGCTACTCGGGAGGCTGAGGCAGGAGAATCACTTGGGAGGTGGAGGTTGTGGTAAGCCGAGATTGCGCTATTGCACTCCAGCCTGGGCAACAAGAGCAAAATTCCGTCTCTCTCTCTCTCTCTGTCTATATCTATATCTATATCTATATCTATATCTATATCTATATCTATATCTATATATATCACACACACACACGCACACACACAAAAGTCCAAGAATTCACCTTGTTACAAATTGGAATGTAACTGTAAATATCTATATGTATATTTATAAGGGCAGAGGTGAAACAGAGCTGTAGGGAGGATAAATTCTACCAAGGAGTTTAAAGAATACTTTCCTTGGACTAAGGAGTCGTGCTATAGCATCAACCATTCATGGTTTGACAATGAGTGATGAGAGAGAGAGGAGAGAGAAAGCAGGCTTCTTACAGCTGGGCTCACACATATTCAGCAGCTCATTTTAGAGGGAAAAAATAACAATTTTCAATTTATGAACAGTGTAAGTATCTAAATGATTCAATGTAGAATATCATATTGCCAACTCCCTGAGAATTATGCAGTCAGCACAATTTGCAAATTTGAATTGTTTTGTTTTAACCTTTATCAGGGTTCTCCATTCTCCATTTAGTGTTATAGCAATCCAGGATCTTCCTCTATTTTGTTGCTAAGCCATTTTCATGTACATTAATATATATATAAAATTATATATACTTCATATGCATTTCTCTATCAATAGAAAAGAGAAGTTTGCACCTAGTGTTTCTATTTAGCTTTCTTCCTTCATTGATATGGAGAATACCATTTGTAGTTTCATAAGTGTGCTTTATGTCTATGCTTGAGCAAGGTAAGGTTGTTGTATGTGCTCTCAGAGCAAAAGATCTGGATGTAACTGGTTCAGGCCAAATCTTTTCGGAAACCTGCTCAGCACCATAGTGCAGTGCGTGCTTCTCAAACTTTAATGTGTTAAAAAATCCATCTAAAATGCAAATTCTAATTTGGTAGGTCTGGGGAGGAGCCTGAGATTCTGCATTTCTAACAGATTCCCTGCTGATGCCGATGCTGCATAGCAGGGGGAGAGGGGAGCCGCCTCTTGCCTGCTGGATGACTTGTATCTAATCGGATCCTTTTTTTTCTTTCTACACTTTATAGTAAGCTGTGGAAATTCCGGAGATGAGAGAAAGTCTGAATTTTTTTTTTCACTGATCCTTTCTGATACTCTAAGGACTTGTCTCCCACCTTCTGTCTATGAGGCCGGTGGGTATGAGTTTGCATGAACACCTCTGAATGCCATACATGCTACAGCCTATAAAGCATGTAAAAGAGATCTTGTGTAGTCAGGTAATAAATACGATAATCAGAGGGAAGACGTCTCTCCTTTCTCAGAAAGATACATTAAGGGCCACAAAACTGGCATTTGGTTATTTTAAGTGCCAATGAGGTGTTCTTCATGATTATTTTTAAAAAGGTAAAGTGATGATCAATTGGTAATTAAAATAGACATTTTTATGTGTTTAGAGATGATTTCTCAGTGGTCCATCCCTGAAGAATCTTCTGCCCCCCTGCAAATTTTCACATGATTTCATGACTAAGCTCTTTACAGAGAATATAGAACACCTCATATGGCTGTTTCTTCTGTAAATGCCTTTAGCATAAACTGATCAATGAATTCATAAAGATTGTGCAAAATTTCAAATTTTTCTGCCGGATGAATGATTCAATTTGCAGAAGCACTTTGCTGAGGAGCTAAAGTTAGGGTAGGCAAGGGGTGGGGAGAGTGAGAATAATGGGAAGGAAAAGGTAGCTTCAGCTGGGGGAATTCACTCCAGAGGAGGAAAATGTGTTCTGCTCTCCAACCTTGCAGGTAGCATGTTTGGCTGCCACAGGAACACATTATTTGTTCTTTTTCCCTGACACTGAACTAAAGAATGCATTGTGGGAAAACCCATCCTGACATATGACACAGTGCAAAGGAAGATCACAGCGTGAGGCAGCATCAAGGGGTTGACATGGCCTTGATGCACTCAGGCACAGCACGGGGTCGCCGGGATGAGTGGCTCTTCCAACGGAAGCCCCGGTGCAATTTGCACAATTCTCCTGAGAGCTCTCAGTGAAGCCCCAAGCCCCTGTAAACTGGGCCAAAGAGGAGAGCAAAGACCCTGCCCCCCGCCTGGAGACACACAAAGGGAGGCATTTCAAAAGGGGCTTAGTTAAAAGGAGAAAAAATTATACACAAATATTAGAGGAAAATTGGAGTGGATTTTTAAAAAGAGTCTAACAGGACAAGACCAAAAGGGATGGGAAGAAAATCGAAAGTGTGGGGAACTGGATAGGAGAGCACATATCAAAGTGATGTGTTAAACTTTTCTCTCTCTCTTTTTTTTTTTTTTTTTTTCTTAAAAGAGAAAGACCCTTGGGAATGCTACAAGTGAACCTGATCTGTTTTGGTGAAAAAATTTTCTTTTCTTTCACTCCCTTGTAACTTTTTAGCAGTTTCCTATGTCCAAATGGAAGTTTGCATTTTGTAAAAAAGAGAAAACCCAGCAAGCCCAATCAGTGTTTCTTTCTATTATGTCTCTGAGCAAAAGACCCGCCTCCACCCATTCTCCCTTGTTGCTCCTGCTTATCATAATATGCCACATTTTGTTCATCAAATTTACATTTCAAAATTTCCATATTGCTGCCATACATTAATTATTAATCTTTCACCAATCCTTCTGTAGAAGCATTTTAAACTTTGATTTCACTATCCAGTCTGAGGAAAATAAGCTTTAATCATGACCCCTTTCTAGAGGATGCTTTCCTTTCCTCATCCTATGAAGAATTTACCTTATACATGTGCCAGACAAGTATTTAGAAAAATCTCATAGGTTTTAAAAAGCAGACTAGGAAATGTTTGAGATTAAGAATAACTCTTGTTTTCCAGAGCCATTGAAAGCTCTTTTGAACAATTCTAGGTTATGTTACGAACAAGGATTTTACTTAGATTTAATTAGGGTTACGGTAGTAGAAACTGAACCAATTTTATTTTTAGTCCATTGAATACCTGCCTACTTACTCAAGTCAACCAAAACTGTCAGATCAATTGTAAGAGTGGACCCTACTTTTATTGGAGCCTTGCCTCTGCTTGTAACCCTTGAGGTTGCCTTAGTGTTGTTTATCGACTTCATTTCACATTCAATAAAAATAAATAGATCAAAATTATCATTTCAAGTTATATTTCAACATGACTTCTTCATGGTTATGATATTTTTCGAATTTATTTCTGCCTCTAAAATCAGCTTACTAATTATAACAGCTGTTTTAAATATTTTAGTTAGGTTATGTACCTCTTTAAGAATTTGATAAAAACTAGAAGGAGGAAATGTCTATATGCTTTCTTCATGCTATTTCAGGGAATTCAGGGGGCCCCAAAAGATTACGCAGAGATCTTTTAAGGTTCTTGGACTTTAGATCGAGAACTCGTGTTAGTGATACAGAAGTTCCTGAATTTTACTGTCCCCTTTCTGGCCTCTATTCCCATGAATCCCAGCTGAAGCCTGTGTTGTGTTTAGTATCACATATAAATGGTCCTGAAATAAAATCCATGTCAGCTTCTTAGTTTGGTGGCTATGCAGAATTTTGTATGTCAACTCTTACTGCTTGGTGTTGCAGCTGAGTTTACGTGGTGCTATATTCTACTGTGGTCCTCCTGATTTCACCTTTGCTGTTAAGCAGTGTGTTTGATTTTGCAAACTACAGGAGGGGCCTCAGCTCATGGGAGAAAAAACACAAGAGTAGGAGACAGGTGAGATGGCTCTTGCATGTTGTTCTTGCTACGACATAACTGTGTGACCTTGAGTAAGTTGCTTTATCTCTCTGGGCTTCAGTTTTCTAAT
Source organism: Pan paniscus (assembly GCF_029289425.2). Taxonomy (NCBI): domain Eukaryota; kingdom Metazoa; phylum Chordata; class Mammalia; order Primates; family Hominidae; genus Pan; species Pan paniscus. The sequence continues at coordinate 118,763,401 of NC_073254.2, read as the reverse complement.
AATAGCTATTAGTTATTGAGTCCATGCTATGTGTTGGCTAAGTACCTAACATATATCCTGTCACTTACTCCTTACAATTACCCTAACAGACAACTTCTGTTGGCCTCAGGTTATAAATTAGAAAAACTGAGATTCGGAGAGGTGAAGGCAGCATAGCCAGAATTCAAACTAAGAAAAGTCCAATTGAAGAGTCCAAGCTTAGTTACTTTCTTACTCTCTGTTCTATACAGCTCACTGTGTAAAATGAGGCAGTGGGACTTGAAGCCAACTTGAATGTTCCACAAGTCTATAAGAAGTCACTGGGAGCCATATTGATTAGTAAATATTCGAATCCCCTTTTTTTTTAGATCTTAGAAACAACTTTATTGAGGTATAATTGACATACAAAAACTTCCCATATATAAAGTGTATCTTTTGGTGAGTTTTTACCTATGTACACACCTATGAAGCCATCATCACAATCAAGATAATGAACATACCCATCACTTCATAAAGTGTTCTTTTGCCCCTTCTAGTGCTTCCCTGCACCTCCTCCAAAGCTACTTTCCATCATCTACTTTCTGTCACTATGGATTAACTTATATTTTCTTGATTTAAAAAAAAAAATTGTGGTATCTCATTATAATTTAATTTTCATTTCCCCAATGAGTAATGATGTTTGGCTTTTCATATTTCATGTTTTCATGTGCTTATTCACCATCCTTGGAGAAATGTCTGTTTAAATCTTTTGCCCATTTTAAAATTGAATTGTTGATCAAATTATGAGAGGTCTATATTTTCAGAATATAAGTCATTTATTAGATAAGGGACTTTAAAACATTTCTCATAGTTTGTGGCTTGAAGAATCTTTTGCACGACAGAAGTTTTTAACTTTGATAAAGTCCAATTTATTGATTTGTTCTTTTATGGATCATGTTATAGTTGTATCTAAGCATTTTTTGACTAACGGTCACAAAGGTTTTCTTCTAGAAGTTTCCTAGTTTTAGCCTGTTCATTTAGGTCTGTGATTCATTTTGAGTAAATTTTGTGTACGGTATGGGGTATAGATCGAATTTCTTTTTTTTGTATATGGATATCCAATTTTTCCCACAATATTTGTTGAAGAGTCTATTATTTCCTTACTGAATTGTCTTTGCACATGTTTCAAAAATTAGTTGTATTTGTATGTGCAGAGATCATTTCTGGACCCCATTTTGTTTCATTGATTTGTCTGCTTTGGTATCAATACCAAACTGTCTTGATTACTATAGCTATAAAATAACTCTTGAAATGAGGTAGTGTTAGTATCCTAATTTTTCCTTTTTCAAAATTATTTTGGGTATTTTTAGGTTTATTAAATCTCCATATGAATTCTTTGAGGTCTACTTTGTCTGATATTTACTCACTGAGTGATACTCAGTTTTATTTTGATTACTGTTAACATAGTGTATCATTTCAATTCCTTTACTTTGAACCTATTTGTACATTTATATGAAAAGTATATTTATTATAGGGATTGTATAGTTGAGGATTGCCTTTTTAACCAATTGGAGAACTAAACAAATATATACATATTCATATTGTGTAAATGGACAAAGCATCTCAATTACAATTTTAATTTTTGCATATGAATGTGGGTGCTTAGGCCATTTACACGTAATGTGGATATTTGTGTATTTAGATTTAACTCTATCATCTTGCCATTTGTTTTCGGTTTGTCCTGTCTGTTCCTTGTTTTCTTTTTCTCCTTTATCTGTCTTCTTTTGGATTAGCTGAATTTTTTAAATCATTCTATTTTATCTTTTTTGTTGGCTTATTAGATTAACTCTTTATTTTAGTTCTCAATCTAGGGTTTATGGCATACATATTTAATGTATAATATGTCTATCTTCAAGCCACATTGTATCACTGAATGTATAGTAATAAACACCTTATGATAATACCATTTTCCACCTACAGATCTTGTGCTGTTGTTGTCATATATTTTACACACATACACACACAAACACACACACACACACACACACACACTAAACCATATTCTCCATTGTTACTATTTTTGTTTAAACAATCAGCTATGTTTGAAACAGATTAAGTAATAAGAGACAAACATGTTTATCCATGGCGTTACAATTTCCTCTGCCCTTTATTTCTTTATGTAGATCCCTCTTTTCATCTGGTATCATTTCTCTTCTTTCTGAAGGATTTCCTTTACTTTTTTTGTCAATGAGAAATTGGTTCTCATCTTTATCTTTGTTCTCCTGTATATAACATGTATTTTTCTCTGGCTGCATTCAAGATTTTCCCTTTATCACCATTTTTGAGCAAGTTGATGATGATGTGTAATTGTATAGATTTCTTGAATGTTTCCTATGCTTGGGGTTCTGTGAGTTTCCTTGATCTGTGAGATTATTGTTTTTAATCAAATTTGAAAAAACAATGGCCAGTATTTCTTTAAATTTTTTTTATGTCTTCCCTTTTAATTATACGCTTAAAGTTGTCCCACACTTATCTGATGCTCTCTTCATTGTTTTGGCTCTCTTTTTCTCTCTGCATTTCATTTTAGAGATTTTTTAAATTACTATTTCATTTTGGATAGTTTTTATTACCATTCCTTCAAGCTCAACAATCTTTTATTCTGAAATCTATAATCTAAGACTATACCCAGTGCATCTTTTATTGAACACATTGTAATTTTTATTCTACAAGTGTGATTTAGGTCTCTCTATTTCTAATGTCTTTGTATGTTAATTCTAACACCTATATTAGATTTATGGATTTTTCTCCTCATTATGAGTCATATTTTTCTCTTTCTTTGCATGCTGGGTGCTTTTTGATTGGATGCCAGACCTTGTAAATTTTAGCTTATTAGGTGCTAGATATTTTTCTATTTCTGAAAACAGTCTTACATATATTCTGGGATGCAGTTATATTATGTGGAACAGTTTGATCCTTTTGGGACTTTCTTTTTATTTGTTAGATGGGTCTGGAGCAGTGCTTGGTCTAGGGCAAATTATTCCTCACTACTAAGACAAGACCTTTTCATGTACTCCACCAAATGCATTGTGGACTGTGAGGTTTTCCAGGCTGGCTGTGGGAACAGGGACTATTCCTGATCCTGTGTAAGCTCTGGACACTGTTAACTCTAATCCTTTCACTTGATTATTTCCTAGACAGCATGTAGTTTTCTTATGCACATTCATGGATAGTTACTCACTGTATTCTCAAGGGGACCTCCCTGCTAATTTTGGAAGCTCTCTGTTTTTATTTAGAAGCTGTATTTATGCAGGACAGTGAGATTTGAAAGATGTATATGCTTTCTATAGATGGAGAGGAGACTACAGAGTATTGAGGCAGGAGAGTTCCCAAAACACATGATGCAGCAGCCAATAAGAACCACCTAAAGGAATCCCTCCTGGAGACAGTGAGAAGACTCATTCAATTCGAACTGAAGTTGCTTGTGGTGTGAAAGAATGTGGTGGTTTTGGAAAGGTAGGCTAATGCCTCTTATGAGGGCATTTGACCCAAAGCAATGAAGACTGGAGCCAAGCATGTCTCTTTAACTAATGTGTCTTGAGGGTCTAACTGTGTTAAAGTGCTGGACAGGAGGTAGACACAGACATCTGAGTTTCTGTTCCAAGGAGCTCATCTTTAGTGCAGACAATACAGTTGGAGCAAAGCACAGATTCAAGAGTTTTAACTTTATTCCTTAGAGAGTAGGGATCCACTGACTACTTTTGAAAAGCAGCCTGATGAAATGCAGGTCATGGTTTAGGAAAAATTTGGCAGTTGCCTGTTATGTGTACAGGATAGGGAAGAGCCTGGAGAAATCAGCAAGGAGAACATTTCAGAGTTCAATGTGAAAAATGCGGATGGAGATGGTGGGGGTGGGCAAGGAAGTGGAGGTATCCAGAAAAATGAGTGGACTGAATATGGAAAAATACTTTATATGCAAGGTGAAGGCAGGAAGCAGTCGAGGATGACTTGAAGGCTTTGAGGAGACTTGATTGATAGAATGCTGGTACCAGGAATACAAATAATGATGACAGAGAGGAGCTTGTTTCAAAGTAAATATGACAAATTTATTTTTAGGTGTTTGAGTTTTGAGGTGACAGTGGTATACAGAAGTAGATATGTACAGCTGTTGTTTGAAAATATGGTATTATAAGGAAAGTTCAGGGCTCAGGATATAGATTTGAAGGCCACCAAATGAAATTACAGTTTAATTCATTCATTTATTTACCAAGTGATTGGTATGAACAGTTTATCAGATGCTGAGCTCAGTTCTGGGATGCAAAGACACAGAAGTGCCATCTCTATCCTTGAGGAGCAGGTAAACCCTCGATGTAATGCAGTCTGGTGAGAGCTATGCTTGTGGTAGAATGGCAGCACAATGGGGTGACACCCAGCTCAGACTAGGGAGTGCTGGGAAAGCTTCCTGGAGGAGGTGTCACCTGAGCTGTGTTTTAGAACAAGTAGGGGTTAATCAAGCAGAGAAACAGGTACAGGGTATTAGAGGCAGAGGGGACAGCATGTGAAAAGGTACAGAAGCAAGGGAGAGCATGGCATATATGGGATCTGGTTGGAGTGCATGCATGTGAGGGAGAGAGAAAGATAATACTGCAGGGGGAGGCAGGAGTTGAATTATGAATGGCCTTGTAGGTTGCTTGTAACTTTGGGCTGCCATGTAGTACATCCACATGGAGATGCCCAAAGCCAGTGGGTACCATCCTGTGGGTGACGGGTTTTCTGGCCAATTTAAACTTGAAAGCAATGTGATCAGATGAGAAATTTAGAAAGACTGCTCCGGCAGTGGTGTGATGCAGTGATTGGAAGGGCTAAAAGCTGAATTCAGGGGAACTAGTTATAATTCCACTTTAGCTATGAAGGTGGAATGAAGAGGGTCTGAATGAAGGCAGTGTCAATGGGAAAGGAGAAAAAAGGATAGTTAAAAAGTTAAAGAATTTTAATAGGCAGAATTTCATGACAGATCAAACTTAAGAGATTTGAATTTGGAGTTTATTAGCTTGCAAGTGTTTTGAGTCACTCAAAGGAAAGAGCTGTCCCAAGGAACGTAGTGATAAAAATAAATGGAGTCTATTTAAGTGGCAACCCTAGATATCCCAATCCTGAGATTCCTGCGGCTTGATAGGCTTCTGAGGAAGAAGATGTGAAGAAAGATATGAAGATGGGGGAATGGAATTAGGTGGAAATTGGCATTTAAGAGGGCAGGAAGAGGACAGGAATTAGCATGGGGAATAATAGAAAGAAAATAAAGAGGGCATAATGTCATAGAGGCTCACCAAGAATCTCAGTAGAGAAAGCCTAGTCAGCAGTGCTGTTGAGAAGGATAACTGAATGGATAGCACCTTTGGGGCATTAGAAGGTCCCAGGTGACTGCAAACAAAGCTGTTTCAGTACAATGTGAGACAGCAAGGCTAATAATCCAGAGTGGGACTGAGATTTTGAGGAAATGGATTTAGTAGGTGTAGGTGAGACCAGTTACATGATGCTGAGCCTCCAGTGCGCGTAGTCACCTGAGATATAGCAGAATCTCACATCTTGAATTTAGTTCTGATAGTTTACCACCTATGAATACTGCAGTAGAACATGTGCATAATGGCATTTTCTGTAATATTAAGCATATATACCAAAAACATTTTAGGGAAAACAATCATAAAAGATAAGAATAAACACCCTCAAGGAATTGAATAGAGTTTAAATATGACCTTGCATCATCAATCTTACTTTCTGAACTATGATAGCCCATAGTTCCTGTTTCTTTTGATACTGCATTTTATCATTTCTTGGTCTCATGACAGAAACTTTTCTAAGCTGAAAAATCCCTTCTGTGCTCTTTATCATGTAGTTGACTTCCTGACTTGTTGTGAAGCCTGTTCCTTCTATGTGAAGCAGCAGATCAGAGGCTGTTGAAAGCCAGGTGGGATGGGAGGCCACAGAGTCAAAGCTGTGTTTCCACATTGTAGCTGGGGATGCTTAGCAGACACCCAGACTGTGCCAGCCCAAACACTCGAAGAAGCTCTTTCTGACCACATGTTGTCCAGCAGCCTTCTTGCCCTGTAATCTGCTTTCATGTAGATTTTCTTTTTCTTAAATTTTACTTTTTTCCTCTGTTGCAATCTCATACCCTGAGATTTTCAGTGATGTGAAAAAGCCGATATAAAAAAATTTGTCTATAGACCGTTTTGCAGTTTAGTCTTTTTATATACTTGATCTCATTTGATCCTCAAAAAAAGTTCTGTAAAGAAATCACTTTATGTTGCATAATAAGTAGAAAATACACTAAAATTAAAAAAAAACTACTGTTGTTTTTTATCAAGACTGTTCAGTAAGAAATACCTGACCCAAGTGCATTGTCTGAATCTAATGCTGGACTGTCAGTGGAGATTAGGAAAGAGCACACGAAAATCTTTTCATGTGTTTTTTGGCTGCATAAATGTCTTCTTTTGAGAAGTGTCTGTTCATGTCCTTTGCCCACTTTTTGATGGGGTTGTTTGTTTTTTTTCTTGTAAATCTGTTTGAGTTCATTGTAGATTCTGGATATTAGCCCTTTGTCAGATGAGTAGGTTGCGAAAATTTTCTCCCATTTTGTAGGTTGCCTGTTCACTCTGATGGTAGTTTCTTTTGCTGTGCAGAAGTTCTTTAGTTTAATTAGATCCCATTTGTCCATTTTGGCTTTTGTTGCCATTGCTTTTGGTGTTTTAGACATGAAGTCCTTGCCCATGCCTATGTCCTGAATGGTAATGCCTAGGTTTTCTTCTAGGGTTTTTATGGTTTTAGGTCTAACGTTTAAGTCTTTAATCCATCTTGAATTGATTTTTGTATAAGGTGTAAGGAAGGGATCCAGTTTCAGCTTTCTACATATGGCTAGCCAGTTTTCCCAGCACCATTTATTAAATAGGGAATCCTTTCCCCACTGCTTGTTTTTTCTCAGGTTTGTCAAAGATCAGATAGTTGTAGACATGTGGCGTTATTTCTGAGGGCTCTGTTCTGTTCCATTGATCTATATCTCTGTTTTGGTACCAGTACCATGCTGTTTTGGTTACTGTAGACTTGTAGTATAGTTTGAAGTCAGGTAGTGTGATGCCTCCAGCTTTGTTCTTTTGGCTTAGGATTGACTTGGTGATGCGGGCTCTTTTTTGGTTCCATATGAACTTTAAAGTAGTTTTTTCCAATTCTGTGAAGAAAGGCATTGGTAGCTTGATGGGGATGGCATTGAATCTGTAAATTACCTTGGGCAGTATGGCCATTTTCATGATATTGATTCTTCCTACCCATGAGCATGGAATGTTCTTCCATTTGTTTGTATCCTCTTTTATTTCCTTGAGCAGTGGTTTGTAGTTCTCCTTGAAGAGGTCCTTCACATCCCTTGTAAGTTGGATTCCTAGGTATTTTATTCTCTTTGAAGCAATTGTGAATGGGAGTTCACTCATGATTTGGCTCTCTGTTTGTCTGTTATTGGTGTATAAGAATGCTTGTGATTTTTGTACATTGATTTTGTATCCTGAGACTTTGCTGAAGTTGCTTATCAGCTTAAGGAGATTTTGAGCTGAGACAATGGGGTTTTCTAGATATACAATCATGTCGTCTGCAAACAGGGACCATTTGACTTCCTCTTTTCCTAATTGAATACCCTTTATTTCCTTCTCCTGCCTAATTGCCCTGGCCAGAACTTCCAACACTATGTTGAATAGGAGTGGTGAGAGAGGGCATCCCTGTCTTGTGCCAGTTTTCAAAGGGAATGCTTCCAGTTTTTGCCCATTCAGTATGATATTGGCTGTGGGTTTGTCATAGATAGCTCTTATTATTTTGATATACGTCCCATCAATACCTAATTTATTGAGAGTTTTTAACATGAAGCGTTGTTGAATTTTGTCAAAGGCTTTTTCTGCATCTACTGAGATAATCATGTGGTTTCTGTCTTTGGCTCTGTTTATATGCTGGATTACATTTATGGATTTGTGTATATTGAACCAGCCTTGCATCCCAGGGATGAAGCCCACTTGATCATGGTGGATAAGCTTTTTGATGTGCTGCTGGATTCGTTTTGCCAGTATTTTATTGAGGATTTTTGCATCAATGTTCATCAAGGATATTGGTCTAAAATTCTCTTTTTTTGTTGTGTCTCTGCCTGGCTTTGGTATCAGAATGATGCTGGCCTCATAAAATGAGTTAGGGAGGATTCCCTCTTTTTCTATTGATTGGAATAGTTTCAGAAGGAATGGTACCAGTTCCTCCTTGTACCTCTGGTAGAATTCGGCTGTGAATCCATCTGGTCCTGGACTCTTTTTGGTTGGTAAACTATTGATTATTGCCACAATTTCAGATCCTGTTATTGGTCTATTCAGAGATTCAACTTCTTCCTGGTTTAGTCTTGGGAGAGTGTATGTGTCGAGGAATTTATCCATTTCTTCTAGATTTTCTAGTTTATTTGTGTAGAGGTGTTTGTAGTATTCTCTGATGGTAGTTTGTATTTCTGTGGGATCGGTGGTGATATTCCCTTTGTCATTTTCTATTGCATCTATTTGATTCTTCTCTCTTTTTTTCTTTATTAGTCTTGCTAGCGGTCTATCAATTTTGTTGATCCTTTCAAAAAACCAGCTCCTGGATTCATTAATTTTTTTGAAGGGTTTTTTGTGTCTCTATTTCCTTCAGTTCTGCTCGGATTTTAGTTATTTCTTGCCTTCTGCTAGCTTTTGAATGTGTTTGCTCTTGCTTTTCTAGTTCTTTTAATTGTGATGTTAGGGTGTCAATTTTGGATCTTTCCTGCTTTCTCTTGTGGGCATTTAGTGCTATAAATTTCCCTCTACACACTGCTTTGAATGCGTCCCAGAGATTCTGGTATGTTGTGTCTTTGTTCTCATTGGTTTCAAAGAACATCTTTATTTCTGCCTTCATTTCGTTATGTACCCAGTAGTCATTCAGGAGCAGGTTGTTCAGCTTCCATGTAGTTGAGTGGTTTTCAGTGAGATTCTTAATCCTGAGTTCTAGTTTGATTGCACTGTGGTCTGAGAGATAGTTTGTTATAATTTCTGTTCTTTTACATTTGCTGAGGAGAGCTTTACTTCCAAGTATGTGGTCAATTTTGGAATAGGTGTGGTGTGGTGCTGAAAAAAATGTATATTCTGTTGATTCGGGGTGGAGAGTCCTGTAGATGCCTATTAGGTCTGCTTGGTGCAGAGCGGAGTTCAATTCCTGGGTATCCTTGTTGACTTTCTGTCTCATTGATCTGTCTAATGTTGACAGTGGGGTGTTAAAGTCTCCCATTATTAATGTGTGGGAGTCTAAGTCTCTTTGTAGGTCACTGAGGACTTGCTTTATGAATCTGGGTGCTCTTGTATTGGGTGCATATATATTTAGGATAGTTAGCTCTTCTTGTTGAATTGATCCCTTTACCATTATGTAATGGCCTTCTTTGTCTCTTTTGATCTTTGTTGGTTTAAAGTCTGTTTTATCAGAGACTAGGATTGCAACCCCTGCCTTTTTTTTGTTTTCCATTTGCTTGGTAGATCTTCCTCCATCCTTTTATTTTGAGCCTATGTGTGTCTCTGCACGTGAGATGGGTTTCCTGAATACAGCACACTGATGTGTCTTGACTCTTTATCCAATTTGCCATTCTGTGTCTTTTAATTGGAGCATTTAGTCCATTTACATTTAAAGTTAATATTGTAATGTGTGAATTTGATCCTGTCATTATGATGTTAGCTGGTGATTTTGCTCGTTAGTTGATGCAGTTTCTTCCTATTCTCGATGGTCTTTACATTTTGGCATGATTTTGCAGTGGCTGGTACCGGTTGTTCCTTTCCATGTTTAGTGCTTCCTTCAGGAGCTCTTGTAGGGCAGGCCTGGTGGTGACAAAATCTCTCAGCATTTGCTTGTCTGTAAAGGATTTTATTTCTCCTTCACTTATGAAGCTTAGTTTGGCTGGATATGAAATTCTGGGTTGAAAATTCTTTTCTTTAAGAATGTTGAATATTGGCCCCCACTCTCTTCTGGCTTGTAGGGTTTCTGCCAAGAGATCCGCTGTTAGTCTGATGGGCTTCCCTTTGAGGGTAACCCGACCTTTCTCTCTGGCTGCCCTTAACATTTTTTCCTTCATGTCAACTTTAGTGAATCTGACAATTATGTGTCTTGGAGTTGCTCTTCTCAAGGAGTATCTTTGTGGCATTCTCTGTATTTCCTGAATCTGAACATTGGCCTGCCTTGCTAGATTGGGGAAGTTCTCCTGGATAATATCCTGCAGAGTGTTTTCCAACTTGGTTCCATTCTCCCTGTCACTTTCCAGTACACCAATCAGACGTAGATTTGGTCTTTTCACATAGTCCCATATTTCTTGGAGGCTTTGCTCATTTCTTTTTATTCTTTTTTCTCTAAACTTCCCTTCTCGCTTCATTTCATTCATTTCATCTTCCATTGCTGATACCCTTTCTTCCAGTTGATCGCATCGGCTCCTGAGGCTGCTGCATTCTTCACATAGTTCTCGAGCCTTGGTTTTCAGCTCCATCAGCTCCTTTAAGCACTTCTCTGTATTGATTATTCTAGTTATACATTCTTCTAAATTTTTTTCAAAGTTTGCAACTTCTTTGCCTTTGGTCTGAATGTCCTCCCGTAGCTCAGAGTAATTTGATCGTCTGAGGCCTTCTTCTCTCAGTTCGTCAAAGTCATTCTCCATCCAGCTTTGTTCCTTTGCTGGTGAGGAACTGCGTTCCTTTGGAGGAGGAGAAGGGCTCTGCTTTTTAGAGTTTCCAGTTTTTCTGTTCTGTTTTTTCCCCATCTTTGTGGTTTTATCTACTTTTGGTCTTTGATGGTGGTGATGTACAGATGGGTTTTTGGTGTGGATGTCCTTTCTGTTTGTTAATTTTCCTTCTAACAGACAGGACCCTCAGCTGCAGGTCTGTTGGAATACCCTGCCGTGTAAGGTGTCAGTGTGCCCCTGCTGGGGGGTGCCTCCCAGTTAGGTTGCTCGGGGGTCAGGGGTCAGGGACCCACTTGAGGAGGCAGTCTGCCAGTTCTCAGATCTCCAGCTGCGTGCTGGGAGAACCACTGCTCTCTTCAAAGCTGTCAGACAGGGACATTTAATTCTGCACAGGTTACTGCTGTCTTTTTGTTTGTGCCCTGCCCCCAGAGGTGGAGCCTACAGAGGCAGGCAGGCCTTCTTGAGCTGTGGTGGGCTCCACCCAGTTCGAGCTTCCTGGCTGCTTTGTTTATCTAAGCAAGCCTGGGCAATGGCGGGCGCCCCTCCCCCAGCCTCGCTGCCGCCTTGCAGTTTGATCTCAGACTGCTGTGCTAGCAATCAGCGAGACTCCGTGGGCGTAGGACCCTCTGAGCCAGGTGCCGGATATAATCTCGTGGTGCGCCATTTTTTAAGCCGGTTGGAAAAGCGCAGTATTCGGGTGGGAGTGACCCAATTTTCCAGGTGCGTCCGTCACCCCTTTCTTTGACTCGGAAAGGGAACTCCCTGACCCCTTGCGCTTCCCAAGTGAGGCAATGCCTCGCCCTGCTTCGGCTCGGGTACGGTGCTCGCACCCACTGACCTTCGCCCACTGTCTGGCACTCCCTAGTGAGATAAACCCGGTACCTCAGATGGAAATGCAGAAATCACGCGTCTTCTGCGTCGCTCACGCTGGGAGCTGTAGACCAGAGCTGTTCCTATTCGGCCATCTTGGCTCCTCCTGCCAAAAATCTTTATATCACATAATCCTGAGAAATTATTTGGGAATATCAAGGCTCTGTAGCAAGAGGTAAACATGGTATTAATTGTTCATAAGAAATTTTTACATTATAAAAATATTTGAGTACTTATAAAATTAAAGAAAAAACAAAGCCAATATTTTAAAAGTTAATTCCTCTCACTTTGGTTTTGAGTTTAGAATTTAACGTTTTAGTGGTGGTGAAAAGTTTAGATACATAGTCTTTCTCAGTTCTCCTTATAATCCAGACTAAATTTTCAGACTAAAAATAAATCAGGATATGTGCCTGGCAAGTACAGACACCTATGGGGACTGTGGAACAGCTATTTGAAAGCACATTTAGAACCTGACTGGAGGTGAGTGGAATCCATGACTGAGGGACCGAATTTTCCTCCTTGGAGAAAATCAGCATGATGGGGACTTAGGGTCTTGCTGATATGTTGTTAATTAAAAGGAATTCTACCAAAGGGGTAGAGTGGCTTAGAGAATGGTGCTAAATCAGAAAAAATTAGAATCAATACAGTGTGAGCCACTAGAAATCATTAACCAGCAGGAAACAAGCCAAAACAAAAGTTAAGATTCATTGCTGAATGACATTTTTGTTCCATCATCAAAATATATATCTTTTTAAAAATCATCAAATCATTAGTTTGTCACTGGTAATATTAGTCTCTACTCAACTGAGATGAATCTATGTTAAATAAATGGACATATTTTGGGGGATCCAGTTGTAGTCATAATTTGCTAGCAGTTTAAATATAGTAGATTCCCAAATTCCAATCCAATATTTACCCTTTTTCTAATATGGATGACTCTGCTTTTTCTTCCTATAGATGAAAAGAAATACATGAGTTGTTTTTGACACAGATTACAAATGTGCACATAATATTTCTGGGATACGTTTTATTTTCTAGTTTATGTGCTCTTATAATTAACTAGATATCTTCAAAAGAAAGAATTCTAGTTCAGGGCTCAAATTAAGAACAAGTAACTATAAACACAGTGCTTGATTCATAAAAATAAACAGCACATATGGGCTTCTGCTGCAGATGTTATACCCTGGAGTGTGCCCTGATTTCTTTTCAGCTAAATAAGAATAGTACAATCACATAGATGTGTAATATGAGTGTCAGTTATATTAGAATGCACTCTATGTGCAAGTAAGACAAGAGCATTTGCAAGTAGATTTTATTAACCTCTGAAACTGCAAAGTGTTGGTCATATTATTTTTTGCTTTACAGAGGGTAAACTCTCCCGAACCTGCTAGTACCCTTTATCTGCCATCACTCAGTCCTCAGGGTGTTTTGTGCTTATGCAGAGCACTGTACACATGAATATGACCTCTTCATAGGGAAGTTAAAGAATGGACATTTTAGGCCAGGTGTGGTGGCTCACACCTGTAATTCCAGCACTTTGGGAGGCTGAGGCAGGCAGATCACGACGTCAGGAGATTGAGACCATTCTGGCTAACACGGTGAAACCCCGTCTCTACTAAAAATACAAAAAAATTAGCTGGGGGTGAACCCGGGAGGCGGAGCTTGCAGTGAGCCGAAATTGCGCCACTGCACTCCAGCCTGGGCTACAGAGCGAGACTCCATCTCAAAAAAAAAAAAAAAAAAAAAAAATGAACACTTTATTGAGCATTTGATGTGTGCCATGCTCATTTATTTACATTCAGTTACTGTTTGCAAATAGTTTAAGAAAACCCCCTAAGCCCCAATATTTGTGTCATTTATTAATAGACAACTCTGCCTTTTTTTTTTTTTTGAGACAGAGTCTTGCTCTGTCACCCAGGGATGCAATATTGACACAATGCAACCTCCGCCTCCTGGGTTCAAGCGATTCTCCTGCCTCAGCATCCTGAGTAGCTGGGACTGCAGGCACGCACCACCATGCCCAGCTAATTTTTGTATTTTTAGTAGAGACAGGGTTTCACCAGGTTGGCCAGTATGGTCTCGATCTCTTGACCTTATGATCCGCCCACCTCGACCTCCCAAAGTGCTGGGATTACAGGCATGAGCCACCGCACCTGGCCTCAACTCGTATAAAAGATATTTAAAGATAGTCAGCTGGAGGGTTCATGGTTTGATCCTCTGAAAGGGCAGAAAGTACCACATGGTGAATAGCTTTCTATCAGCAGGTGTCTTACATGAACTCTTAGCAGGCACAGCTCTTATTCCATTCCTGATGATGATGCTGTCAACAAGCAATCATATATTCTAAGCTGTAGATGTGAGCAGGAGTTGTAAATCCTGGATTGAGAAGAACAATCCTGGGATATCATGACCCTATTGCCTTGTTTTTCTCAGAATATTTGATTTACTTTTTGATGTTTTAATACACACCATTTTTCCAGGCTGCTGGTTTGGACATTCGCTAAAGAAAAAAAAAGGTGTGTGTGCATGTGTGAGTGAGGATCAGTGAGGCTAACTTCAGTATCCTGTAATGGCTCCCTTTGGACCTTTATTTTCCTTGCCATAGGGGAGTTCCACAGAGCTCTTTTTGCCAGAGTCCAGTGTAGAACTTAATGTGCTATGAATCCTTATGGAACTGAAAGGAGACTATAGGGAACAATCATTCTAAGCCCAGGTTGGGTCTGGGAACCAGCTCTGATGAAAGGCAGGTGTATTAGTTAACCACTGCTAGGTAACAAACTGCTGCAAAACTTAGTGTAGAACAATGATTTATTTTTATCTCTCATGGTACTTTGGAACGAGCTTTGGGCTCAGGGTCTCATGCAGGTCAGATGAGGACTAGGACTGAGTCATCTGAAGGCTCTGCACATCCAAGATGGCAGTTCCTCTAAGAGCACTGGAACAGCTAGGACTGGCCGGGTATGTTTCTCTCGCCATATAGTCCCTCTATCTGGCTAGCTTGTGCTTGTCCTAAGCAGGTGATCTCAGAGCAGTCAGATCTGTGTAGTAGCTGGCTTCCCCTAGGATGAGACTTCTAAGAGACCCATGTGAGAGCTGAGAATCTTTTTATGATTTAGTCTCTAAAGTCATGCAGCATCACTTCTGCCACTTTGTACCAGTCAAAAGTGAGTCACAGGGCTCATCCCAGATTCAAGAGGTAGGGGTTTCAACCAAGATATTAATCAAGGAGGCATGGCTCATGGCAGAGCCAACTTTAGAGACTAGCAACTATTGCAGAACAAGGATTTTTCTTCTTTAGAATTTTAGACTGAAGTGTGTTCTTGGCCTTGGCTCAATACCCCCAATGATACTGAAGGGATCTCCAGACTGGAAATAGGGGTTGTGAGTTCATTCTATGGTCACAAACCACAAACTATCCCTGAAGTATTGGTAAAAAGAATTCAGTGTCAAAGAAAGATTTGGTCTTTTGTTAGAATTCATTACTTTAGAACAGGACAAGTCAACCATCAGATTGTGAACCATTAGATGGAAGTGATCTGACAGATGCTTACACAGAAGACTGCACCTGTGAACAAGTGACTATTGCTTCCATAGACCTACACCTGGAGAAATCTCTATTCTCAGAGTCATTATGAACACTATTAATACTATTCATATTAATAAAGCAAAGCAGGATAGAGAGAACTGAGGGGTATTTCTCTGACCTATGGTCTATTGGTAACATCCATTCACATCTCACTGTAGAGGAGTTTGTTTATGAAATCAGCTTGTTGACACCTTGTACCACCCTCAGTACTCTGTCTGAGTGTGTGGAATGTCAGACAGATGGGTTATGCGTGGAGCAGGGAGAAATGGGTAAAATCAGAATTTTAAGGTGCTGCCCCAGAGATTATCTTTCCAACCCTCTAGAAACTACCCTGTCTCTTTTCTTCATAGACTTCCTTCTCACTTCCCCTCCTCTTTTGAAATTTGCATAATAATAATCACACAAAAAAAATAAATACAACAACAAAAATAATATACCTAAAAACAGGGTGACCTCATACATTTACAGTTCCCAGACACCTTAACCCTGGTAAAAATTTATACCAAGAGTGTAATTTTAAAAATCAAGCAAACAACTGTGGATGGTCCCAGGAGAGTGGATAGACTAAAGATCAACTTAATAAATGCATTGCGTATCCAGTCTCTTGCGGTCATTGTTTCACAAAAGAGAAATAAAAGAAACAGCAAGAAACAGTGTGGCAGAGAAAATAATAAAGGGAAAAGAGAAGGAGGGAGTATCAGGAAGTTGAGAGAAATCTACAAAGAGGTTGCTCTTGTGGAGGAAAATACAATCACTACCAAACATGTTTCTTTGCATTTAATGGTGAACATGAAAGATATAAAGTTTATCATAGTAATTTTCCTGAGAGATAGAAGTGGAGAGAAGATGAGAATGTCAGAGGGGGGATCTTGGGATAAATATCGTAGTCACAGTGATTTAGGGAGAGGGTTGAGGGCAATTTGTTCTCCTATGGTAGCTTGAAAGCAAAAACTTTATGAATTGGGCTCATCCTCACTTTTCTCATGCCAGTATTTTTGCTGGTAGGATTGTGGAAATGCTCCTACCTCAAGAAAAATTTTTCATTGCAAGAGATTAATTTCTAAAAACTCCCTATAAGGCCAGGCGGTGGCTCATGCCTGTAATCCCAGCACTTGGGGAGGCCGAGGCAGGCAGATCATGAGGTCAAGAGATCGAGACCCTCCTGGCCAACATGGTGAAACCCTGTTCTACTAAAAATACAAAAATTAGCTACGCATAATGGCACACACCTGTAGTCCCAGCTACTTGAGAGGCTGAGGCAGGAGAATCACTTGAACCCGGGAAGTGGAGGTTGCAGTGAACCGAGATTGCACCACTGCGTTCCATCCTGGTGACAGAGCAAGACTCCGTGTCAAAAAACAAACAAACAAACTCCCTATAAATTAAGATGTAACCAAGAAAATGAGAAGTCGTAATTCATTGTGTAGCTTTGAAGTCCATTCCTGCTTCTGCCCATACCAGTGCTGTGGCCTGAACACATTATTTATCTTTATTCAGCTTCAGTTTCCTTATCTATAAAATGGCACAGCAAAAGAACATGCTTTATCTGGCTCCTGTGAAGATTAGATGGAATATGTGTGCAAAATCTGGGCACATTAATGTACAACCTCAGCACATAGTAGTAGCTGGTATTATTATTACTCCATTGCTATTAGTAATGATAGTACCTTTCAACTTTCTTCTATATTATTTTAAGTTCCTCCTCTCCCCCCAAAATGTACTCTCTGACTGTAAAACCAAATGCATTTTTTTTGTTTTGCCCAGTACACACTGATGCTAATGAAACACTTCCAAGAGGCCACAGATGAAAATGTTTTGGCAGGGATGCAGTGTTTACCCAGATATACTGGTTAAGCCACAAAAACCTTTTCCATTTTTCTGCCCCTCAATTAGCTTTAATTCTTGACTCCACTGCTCCTGATTTTGGAGTGAAAGGGTTTTCGATGGTCCACTGGGCAGCTGGATTAAGCTGTACTTAAGTTACTTATATGCAGAAATAAACTTGTCTTCTTTCCTCTCATCCTTCCTGTACAATGGCACATTCCTACTAATTACATTATTCTCCGTGATTCTCCAGGGTCCTCTGGCTAACAAGTAGAAGCAATGTTACAGGACATATGCTTTTACGCTTTATTGGCCACTGTTATCCACGGGTCTGACACTGAAGCTGAACAAACAGTCCAGACCCAAATGTGAAAACCCACCGATCGTCAATTGCGTGAAGTCTGAATTTGATTAGAGTTGTCATTTCCCTGCCCTTTCCCCTGTGCTCATAAAAAAGGAACAGCTCTGAAATGCCTAAGAGATGCTGCTTGATTTAAGCCCTGTGAAATTCTAACCAAAAGGTAATAGAAAGGAGAAACCAAGCTTATCAAATTTTCTTTAGGAGCATTGGTCTGTTTCACCTGTGGTAATTGGCCAAGTGCAGGCCTGCGCTCCGACAAGCTACAGGAAGTTGCCGTAAAGAACCACCAATAAATAACCCAGTGCTTCGGAAAACAACCTTTTATGCTCTCTGATACTGATTTAGATGAGGTCTAAGAAAAGTGTAGAAGTACACAGGACGAGTAAGTAAATTGGGGTGACTTTTTGGGGAAGTAGTAGCTATTGGTTAATTATGAGAAGAATTTTGATGGTGTGAGGTTGTTAATTGGATGAAGGACACTGTACAGAATGAAAGTTGGTTTCTATTAAAGCACTTTAATAGAGGAAGAAGCCAACAAGAGAGTTTTACCTTCTTTTTCAGACACAGATAATTTAACCTACTTATTGGAGCATTTTGTAAGAAATAAAGGAGAAAAAAAAAAACCAAAAAGATCACAGGTGTCCTTTTAATTGAATCAGCACAGTTGATTTTGTGACCAAAATTGCTTAGGCTGCAGGGCCTTCTGCTAAAAGGGCACTGCATAGAACCATCCTCTGGAAAGGTGTCAGGAATGAAACTGTTTATGGCATAAATAGGGAGATGAATCTTAAATAGCTTACTCTGTAAATCTGATATTAAAAATAAGAAAAGTCATCAGAGCATTTCAGGTATATTTGACAGTCATATACCAGCCCACGTCAGCTTTGCCAAGCCTGCTGTTCACACGCACAGAACAGCCCACTATGGCTCGATGAGTTTTGATGAAATTGAAAATTGGAGACAGAGTTGAGGATAATTCAATTCATAGAAAGGACCAAGAGATCAAAAAAGCCCTTATGTTGTTAGTGGCCACGTGCAACTTGGCTGCTCTTGAGGGTGGAGCAGAGAGTAAGTGTGAGAAAGACAAGAGCAGGATCATGTCTTGGCAGTTTTGCTCACCATGAATCAGGAGCAAGACAGAAATTGGCCCTGGTGCTTGGACTTTGTCTGTTAAAGGGAAAATGATACTTCTGGATCATCAAGTCAATTTTTTTTGTTCTTTTAATTTTGTATGAAATACAAGGTACACTTCACATCAAAGCAAGAAAGGAATTCCAGAAGTGAGTTTCAATTCAATGCTGCAAATATTTATTGAGCACTATTATACTGGACACTGCTTCTGGATCTGAGCATGCTGGTAGATAAGAGATGACAAGCAATAATCAAGAGCAGACCATCCCTTTCCTTCAGAAGAAAAAGTCCAAGTTTCAGGTAACTCATCCCCAGTTATTCTGTATGTGAGGCAATATTTGTTGTACTCCTCACTTGAGAAGGTCCACAAATGAAGCTGTTTCTCTGGCTTTGTGCTAATTTAAGCATAGCTGAAATGCCCCTCTGACAGCATTTACTTCACAGTTGTGTCATTTACAATTTCAGCAAATATTAGGAGAAAATAATTTCTCTGTATTGCATAAAGCCATACTAGAGGAAATGGGGGAACCAGAAAAGCAGCAGGCATGTTACTAGGAGTGCCAGATTCTCCTGCTGTCCCAGGCTAAATCTTGGCAAGGCCTGGGCTCCGCAACCAGGAGCTTTGGCTGTTGCCAGCTGCGGTGACACTATAGTTCCTTTGAGGACTGGGAGAACGTGCCCAGGATAACAAAGATATACATGTAAATAAGAAGTCTCTGGGGTTTATAGGCTTTTGACAGTTCACCACTGTCCATTTGTTGAATTCCGCATTAGTGAAGCATTAAGAATCATCTCTGACCTTTTCGTATGAACAAGAAGACCAACTGGGGGCCTGAAAAGTACATAATGACAAACTGGCAGTAATATTAGCAATAAAACTTTTGACAAATGGACATTTCTGGGTCTCTCTCTGGCCTGATTCCCATTCCGAGCCTTGGCTCCCTGGGTTGGAAAAGCATGCATCCCAGTTCTCTCTCTCAGGAGCCACGTGCTGTATAAGCTGCTTTCCCTGGGTGGGTTGGCCCATCTCTTTTCTGGTTCTCCCCACAGCTAGCCTGGGGAGTTGCTATAAATCCCCAGGAAGGCACTCAGCCCAGATCTTTGCTTCTGAGCCCTTTTCAATTGACCGGGGATAATAGTCCTGCATTGGGAAAATGGGTAAACATTTTAGCATATTTAACACTGAAATCCAGAGAGCACGGAAGACAATGCTTGCAAATCATGAACTATATCACTCATTTGACACTTCATATGTAATACTTTGTGCTATTACTTACCTGTCTGGAAATTATTTTGTTTTCTTCATTATAAAAAGACTACATGCTTACTGAAAAATCTTAGACCATATACACAAAAATAATGAAGGATGAATTATAGAAATTATATGACAATTTCTATAACAATTTCAATTATACATTATTTTTGTGTATATGGTCTAAGATTTTTCAGTAAGCCTGTATTCTTTTTATAATACAGAGAGGAAAGGAGGCAAGAGAGAGACTTGAAAGGGGAGAGGGAGGCAAAAAAGTCATATTTGCTGATAGGGAAAGGTGAGGGGTATTATAGAAATTCATCCTTCCTATATACATACATATGTACACACACATATATATACCTATATATATACACCCACATACATACACACATAGGTAATAAAGGATGAATTCAAAGTCATTTATAATTTCATTACCTAGAGAAAGCCACTGTTAATGTTTTTGCATTTATACTTCTAGATTTAACTTTATGTTGATACACACATATTTGTTTGTCAAAAATTTGGCTATACTATGCAAACTGTTTAGTAAACCCCTTTATGTTTTCTATATCAACAAATATAGATGATAATTATTTTTCGATGTGGCCTTATAGTATTCCATAATATAGATGACCATAATTGACTCAAGCTATGCATCATTATTGGGTATTTGGGTTATTTTTAATTTTTAAAGATTTTTCTCTTATATAAACACAGCTCCAGGGGACATTCTTATACATACATCTTATATACTTGTACATTTTTCCTTTTGATAAACTCCTAGAAGTGTAACTCCTGGGTCAAAGTGTGTAAGCCTTTTAAAGGCCTGTAATACATATTATAGTTTCCAGAGAGGTCGTACCAGTTTATTCTTCCAGCAGCAGTATATGAATGTCCATTTATCCAATTCTCACCACAACTCTGTGAGTGTCCTTTTCCCCATTCTGATGAAAACTAAGGTATTGACAACATTTTGATCTTTACAAATGAATTGTTGTTTTATTTCACTTTTGTTGATTGCAAGTGGCATTGAAGTTTTTGTCATGTATTTATTTATTAGTTTACTTGTTTCACTCATTTTCAAATGTCTTTTAAATGCCTAGTGTGTGCCAGGCATGTGCTATGACCTGGGGAAGCAGTAATGAGAAAAAAACAGTTTTCTTCTTCATGGAGTTTAGAGTTTGCGGGGAGACTATTAGTCTCCTAGGGCTGCCATAATGAAGTAACACAACCGGGTGGCTTAAAACAACAGAAATTTATTGTCTCGGTTCTGGAGGCCAGAATTCTGAAATCAAGGTTTTGGCAGGGCCATACTCCTCCAAAACCTGCGGGGGAATCTTTCCTTGCCTGTTTCTCGTGTCCATTGCTTTGCCAGCAATCTTTTCATGTCTTGGCTTGTAGATGCGTACTCAAATCGTCTGGTTTTACATTGTGTTCTCCGTCTGTCTCACATGAATGTCTTCTTAATGTCTTAAGAGGACATTAGTCATATTGTATTAGGGCCCCACTCTACTCCAGTATGACCCCATTTTAACCAATGATATCTGCAATGGCCTTGTTTCCAAGTAAGATCAAATTCTGCTGCACTGGGGATCAGGAATAATGCAACATACCTTTTTGGTGAGCACAATCAACCCATAACAGACACCTAGACATTAATTAAGTAATTAGTGAAATAGAAAATTATATCTGGGTTATTGTCTAGGCTGGGCATGGTGGCTGACACCTGTAATCCCAGCACTTTGGGAGGCCAAGGTGGGTGGATCACCTGAGGTCAGGAGTTCGAGACCAGACTTACCAATATGGTGAAACCCCATCTCTATTGAAAATACAAAAATTAGCTTGGTGCGGTGGTGTGTGTCTGTAGTCCCAGCTACTGAGGAGGCTGAAGCAGGAGAATTGCTTGAACCCGGGAGGCAGAGGTTGCAGTGAGCCGAGATTGTGCCACTGCACTCCAGCCTAGGCAACAGAGAGAGACTCCATCTCAGAAAAAAAAAAAAAAAAGAAAATTACATCTCGGATTACATCTCGGTCATTGTCATGGGGTGGTAAGGGGGCTATGAGAGAAAGGGTTGAAGGAAAGGGGAAGGTGTGGGGGATGAACAGCCAGCAGGATCCCAAAGGTGTCTAGCGGGCAGAGATGGGCAGTTTGGGGACTGAGGACCAGTGTGATCAGAGTGCAGAGAGCCAGGGCCAGGTGTGTGAGGCGAGACTGCAAAGATCAGACGTGTGAGCGTGATCCTGAGAGCAATGGGAATCTACCAAGGTGATTGTTGTCTGTGGTAGGGGAGAGGATGACGGTTGGATTGGTGCTTCTAAAATGGTCACTGTGGCTTCACTGTGAGAAATGCACTGATGGGGTCTGAGTGGATGTCAGAGCCAATGGAAGGGATTACAAGCTTTGGGTGAAAGATGGTTGTTTCGACAAGAATGGTGGCTGTGGAGAGAAGGTAAGAGGACAGACTTGAGAAGGAAGAGGGAGGCAAAGAAGTCAGTATTTGCTGATAGGCAGGGTATGAAAGGTGAGAGGGAGGCAATGTCAAAAGTAAGTCTACAGTTTTCAGTGCATGCAGCAAGATGGATGATAGTCCCCTCCCAGAGAATAAGCAACCCTTGAAAGAGATCCAGGTTATGGATTTCTTTGGGATATATGGGTGGGAATGTTGAGTAGGTAATTGGATAGCTGGGTGTGGGGAGCATAGAGAGAGCCTGAGGTTGAAGATAGATCTCTGAAAGTTATCTGTATATACCTGGTTAATGGTGTGTGGGTGAGGAGAAGATGGCCTGGGAAGAGGGTAGAATTAGGAAAACCTTTTCATGTGTGTATTTGTAAATTTTCTTTTAACTCTTTTGGGGGTTGCCAATTGCCATTTTTGCACACCTCCTGTAGGGATATTGCCATTTTCTTTTTCATTGATTTATAAGGGCTCTTTATATGTTAACACATTTTTAAAATATATATTATATGATTTTTTCAGTTTGTTGCTTGTTTTTTAACAAGTTGGAGTTGTTGTTACTATATTTGGCCATTAGGAGAGTTTTAGATATTTACATAATTTTAGTTATCAATATTTTTCTTTATATACAGTGTAGTGTTTAAGAGCTCAAGTTTTCAAATCATGCTGCCTATGTTTGAATCTGTCTCTATCACTTATTTCCTGTGTGGTGATGGGCAAGTTATTTAACTTCTTTTTGTTTAATTCCCTTTCCTGTAATATAGAAATTACAGTTGCACCTATCTCATTATGGACATTTAATAACAATACACATGAAATCTTGAAAATAGTGCCAGGTACCATATATATATATATAAGTCAATAAGTATTAGCTATTGTTGTTGTTAGGGGGTAAATATGACAAAGAAAATGGCAATTAAAATATATTTATAAGTTCAACTTCAAAGAGAATTTTAGAAATAAGTAGAATTAACCATCTGGGGAAACAAAAGCTGCACAAAATACCAGGACCAAAAAGTACAAGGAGAGTAGAAAACACTGAGGTCAACTTAATAGCATCTATAAGCAGTAATAGAAATTAAACCTGTGATACTTTGAACATTTTAATCACAGAAGCAAAATGTGGTGTGTACATACTTGAAAGAAAACCAGCTAGGAGAATCTCTAAGGGCGAACCGTCCAGGCTTCATAGAAGAAAATCTGGGACAACAGAATATGCCTTTGTTATGATGAAAAGATCATCTATAGAGGAGGCTGTAACAGCCAACTTGGGGCAAGGCAGCAGGTAGCACTTGGGGGGCTGCCCAGGCTGGTAGAGCTTACCACAAGGGGAATATGCCAAGGTTGAAGTGGAGTGGAGTCAAAAGCAAGAACAGGGGTGCGTTTGGTTTGGAATAAATGTGTAAATCAAGCAGGTAGGTTGAGAGTTTCTGGGGCGCTGAATACTCATGATTCCTCTTGCCAATTTTCTGCCCAGCTGACATGGTTACATCAGAAACTTGGGGCTGGACAAGGCAGAGGAATTATCCAGATGCGTAAGGGGTTGGCTCAGGATTTGGATGACCTAGGCTTCCCTTTGCTATCATGTGAAGGCCTGTGTCTTCTCAGAGTGGGGAACTGATAGTCTACAATTGTTATTATTGCTATTATTAATATATAAATCGTCATTATAAATATTATTAGTAGTGGTTTCTGTCTTTGATGGCAAGCTTAGAAAGACCTTCATGAATTTGAGATCCCAAAATGTGTATCTCTATTTTCTTTCCAATACTTTCATAGTTGTACTGCTTTACTTTAGAGCTTCCATGTTAATAATTTTCACATATATATCTGTCTCCCTAATTTCTTTTCTAAGCTCCTAGAGGTCAGCAAAAGTGTCCTTGTTACCCTGAGACCCTGCACAGAGCCAACCCTGGTGGACCTTCAGGAAGTGTCTCTTGATAATGAGGGTGATGTGAGATTGATTACAAAAGTCGATGTTTTCCTTTGTGATTTTGGTGAGGCTTGTTTGTTTGTTTAAACATCTTGTGATGTTTGGTGAGGCTTTTGTTTTAATTTTTGAATGGTGCTCACTGTGATTGAGGTAGCCAGATTAGGCTCTCTCACTAAGTGGTCAGTGTCCTCTATTGTTGGGGTGGGCTCAGGAGGACTCCTTGAGGACAAGCCTGTGGGATGCTAAACACACACCATCACTCCAGATGGTGTGACAGCAGGAGTTCCTAATCATTACCCCCACTCTTGAGGAGATAGCCCATGGCTGTCATTACTTTCTTGGAGAGAACAGGGACTAACAGGTGATAAGGAACCATTGCTCTCTGCTCCTATCCGGGGTGATTGGCTGTGTTGCAAGTGAACTGTGAGGACTTCATTGTCTCATTGTCCCCTTCCTGGGTTTGGCTGCCATAGTGGGAGAGAAGACTCAGGTAGAAGGTAAAGGGGCTTTTTGCCCTGAGGCCCTCAGCAGAGCAGGCTCCAGGGGCCACTGTGGCCCTTAGTTGCTCTAAACTCAAGAAAAGTCTTCTGACTTCAGCCTGGCCTTGTTTTGTCCCCCAGCTTCAAGGGGGGAAGGGGAATAAAAGAGAATTTAGAGTCAGCCCAGGATAGAGTTCCCTGGTCCTACCTTGTTTCTTTATTTTTCTTTTCAGTGCCTGACATAATTTGATTGATTTCTTTGCTTATATGTTTAAAGTGTGCTTTTTGCATTAGGTTGTGAATTACATGAGAGCAGTGGCCCCATCTACCTTGTTCACCACTTTATCCTCAGCAGGAAAAGTAGTATTTGGCACATAGTAGGTATTCACTATTGACATGTTTTAATTCATAAATGAACGGATTCATGTTGATTTTTTTTTGACAGCACTAAATGTTCACTTAGCTAAAACCTTTAAAAAATACCAGAAATTATCAAGACAGGCAGTGTTGACATGACCATTCACAGCCATGCAGCATCTGGATATGGGCACAGAACACACTAATACTTAGAAGTGGCCGAGTTCATAATCTCTGCACACCTCCAAAACATCTGTTTCCAGGGAAGTGAGTTCAATGCACGGACATAATAATAAATATCTGTAGATAATTAAGTGAAGTTACAAGCCCACAGTTTATGCTAACATAATCATGACTCAAATTGGGATCAGCTTTCATTATTCTGAATGGCCTTTGGCAGCAATGGGCGTAACTGTTGTCCAACACTCAAAGCCTTCACTCATTCAGAGGCCTCATCTCGGCCAGTGGATTCAGATACTGGGGCCATGTGGAAGGGAGGGCTCCTCACCTTTCTTCTCTCACTGGAAGCTTCCTGATTACTTAGCCTTACAGATACTATTAAGTTCTGGAGCTCAGTTAGAGCTTCTACTTCCCGGGCGGGGGGGTGGCAATGGAAGGGAGGGCAAGGGAGAAAACACTGAAATTTATTTGTGTAAGAGACATTTATGAAGTGCTTCTCAATGCCAGAGACTGCTGGCGCAATGTGGAAGCCCAGGTGAACTGTCATTTAGCCAAGGAAGAAAGCCATAAAAAGGAAGTTAACACTAGCCTTTATGTCTAAGATGAGAAGGATGAGATGCCTGTGAGATGGTGGTGAACCGCTTTCTTCATGTTCACTAAGGATAGGCAACAAACAAACAATCCCCCCAAACCCAAACCAATGACATTTGGGTTAGAAGTGACTGTAAACTGAACTGACGTAACTGTAGGGGGGCATATTTTCTTAACTAGAAATTGAGTCACATGGTCTAACACGTAATCTGACAGATGGATGGAATATTTTGGATTATGACTGTCCTAGAAAAATCTTGTACAGATGGCATAGGTATAGTACATAGTCATCAACTTGAGGGGCATGGAGGAAATGCCATGCCCTTCTTCAAAATATCTTTTCCAGTGTTTCATATTCCACTATCAGAGACTTATTTCTGTGTCCTGTGCAGGCTTTCAGATATTCCAGCCTGCCCTATGCAAATGGAAATATTTCTGGTATATAACGTCTTAAACTATTTTCGAGATACAGCTTTTGGGGAGGGGAGTTTAGTTTTGAAAGGAAAGGTGTGAAGAATTGAGAAACTTCTAGGAAAGAGGAGTGATAGGGGGTAAAGAGAAACATTCTAATATTTTGCCTAGAGCTAGCATCAACTACAAGAGTTGCCAGATGGTGTCACAAATACCCAGGGAAGTTGTGAATCTCTTCTTTGGAGATTTGAAAGAAGAAATGGCTGGCCAAGGGGCAACGCTGCCTGGCAAACGTGAGCCCAGAGCCAGTGCTGTTCAGCTCACAGCTGAACAATGAACATAGTGCATAAAGATGCATTAGGCCCTTTCTATCCTGTGCATATCCAATTCTGTGAATCAGAAGGAAAGTTCATGGCAATATCATCTCAATAAAGCAAATTCCTGCCTTTAAACTGGCAGGAATTTATGGGGCAAAATTTTATGTGAGATTATGACAGAATTCCACATTCTTGTTCATGTCCCATGCCCGTGATGATTTAATGTAAAAGCTATTATTTTTTTATGGAAAAAATGATCTTGAAAGATGTCAAATTTAGAAATGCTTATGTCATAAATTCACTGGGTGGAGAGCAGCTGAACAATCAAAATGTTCCACTCCTGCCCCACCACACCTCGACCACAGGCAACTCACTATGGGCAGCATCTCAGCAGACCTTTCTTAACTGAGTTTTGCGTCACCCCCAGTCTTGACTACATGTTAATCACTACCAGAATATAACAAAGCAGAAAGCCAACAAATGGAGGAAGATACAAAGTACATAAAGGTACCATGTAAGCTCCTCTGCTAGAAAGCAAGTTGCTTTCAGGTTCAGGTTTTATTATTATTATTTTTTTCATTTCCTGTCCCCTCCTCCAACCACAAAATGGCTTTAATATGGTAGGTTATTGTGTAATTCATGAGTGGATGGCTCAATTAGGCAGAAGGCAATTTTATTTATTTTTTAAAAAATTTCAACTTTTATTTTCGTTTCAGGGGGTACATGCGCAGGTTTGTAACATGGGTAAATCGCCCATCACTGAGGTTTGATGTACAAATGATCCCATCACCCGGGGACGGGAGCATAGTATTTGATAGGTAGTTTTTCAACAGATGTCCCCCTCCCACCTCAACTAGTCTCCAGAGTCTACTGTTCCCTTCTTTTTGTCCATGTGTATTCACTATTTAGCTCCCACTTGTAAGTGAGAGCATACGGTATTTGGCCTTCTGTTCCTGCAATAATGGCCTCCAGATACCTCCATGTTGCTGCAAAGGACATGATTTCACAGGAGGCCTTTTTAATCATGAAATTTTTCTAACACCTTTTTATGACTCAGTTTAGATTTAAAAAAAGATTTATACCTACCCTCACACTTGTACAGCTCATGAAACAAAAAAATCTCAAAGATGGTTCAGAAGAGGTGAGATATATATATATATATATATATATATATATATAGTTTTTAAAAAGAGTGAAAGAGGAGGATGCTTCATGGTGTTCATAGCACCTGTATAAGTTTTTCTGTAGCTATCAATGACTGTGTAATACACTGCAGTTCTCAAAGCTGGGAATCTGTGAAAGATCATCCTGCTGTAGAACTTCAGTTGGAGAAATAAAATGGATTGGGAGGAACTTACGGGTAGAGAACACACCAATTTTCTCTGTTTCCTGAGTGCTCAGCCCAGTTTCTGGTGTATAGCTGTTCAATATTATTTTGTGAACTAAACAGTGGAATAAAGCTCTTCTAGAGGTTAAAGCATGGACTAAAAAATTCTTTACTTAATTGCCTTGTGAAAATACTTGGAATAAGCATAAGAAGTCCCTATTTTACATGCTTATTCCTTTTGGCACCTCTGAAAAGCAGATCATGCTTTCATTTTACAGGATGTTAGTGTACAAGGCAATACAGAGAAATAACATCCCAGTGTTGGTCATAGTAGAGGATAAATATGCCAGGAGTTAATATATAAATATATATGTGTGAGTGTATATATGTGTGTATGTATATATATGAGTATGTAAATGTGTGTGTGATCTCTCTCTATGTGTTTGTGTGTGTATATATATATATACACACACACACATATATATACACATACACATATACACATATATCCCTTTAACTGGAGTGTTTGACACAGCTCTGAGACTTCAAGCTTGGTAAGCATGAAGGCAGTGTTAGTACTCTAACACTATCAAGTACTCTAAGTACTTGATACCTGGCTTTCAGAAACTGGCAATACGTATTTTTAAAATTGTGTTTTTTTTGGTTAGGCATGCTTTAGCTCAGATGGCTTTTGTGAAAGAGGTGAGCTCTTGTGAGCTCCTTCAGGGGCAGAAGAGGTCTGGAGTGCTGGGAAATGTGAGCAAGAAACTGTTTGAGGCACACAGTGCTGTTCAGGGACAGGTCTTGAAGAGTGCATGTGACAGCTGAATGAAGCTGCTAGTTTTTGGTAGAGAAGCAAGAGGGACATGTACTCTGACCACATATTTTAGCTCCTGTATGTCAGAGGGAGACCAAAGGCCATTTTATTCCTGTTTTTCCTGGTATTGAAAATAAGTTAGTGTGTAAATCAGAAGTCTTCAGGTAATGTAGTAAGGGGGTGAAAATTTTTTTTTTGGGTGGGGGGACGGAGTCCCGCTCTGTCACCCAGGCTGGAGTGCAGTGGCAGCGCAATCTCAGCTTACTGCAACCTCCGCTTCCCGGGTTCAAGCGATTCTTGAATATATATATATATATATATATTTTTTTTAAATTTATTTATTTATTTATTTATTTTTTTGGGTAGAGACAGGGTTTCACTATGTTGGCCAGGCTGGTCTCAAACTCCTGACCTCAAGTGATCCATCCGCCTCGGCCTCCCAAAGTACTAGGATTACAGGCGTGAGTCACCACGCCCAGCAGGGGGTGAGAAACTTTGGGCAACATTTCTGTTGATAGGCAGGGGATAGGCTGATCCTTGTCGTGGCAGGTTCTTTATGGGGAGAAACCTACTGGTTCTGCTTCCAGGACATGAGCTAGAACACAATGCAAAAAAGGGTAAATGAGTATGTGTGTGTAAGTGTATATGTGTTAGCATGTGTTTATCCTTGGTCTCCTGAAAATGTATAAAGTGATTTTTCCTGTGTTAGGTTAATTCTTTCCCATCGGAGATGTAAATACCTTCCTACCTAGTGAGAAAATAGACTATGTACTGCAATATATGAAGTGCCCAAATGAAAAAAATTAAAGGTAAAATAAAGAGAAGGAGATAGAGACAGAGAGAGATAGAAAAGTGAAACATTGGGTGTTGTTACTCAGGGTTATCCAGAGAGACAGACAGAATATAATCAATATGACACACACACACACCCCCCCCCCCCACACACACACACACATACATACACACATATATATATATTTCCATAATCGTGTGAGTCAATTCATTAAAATAAATCTCTCTCTCTCTCTATTTCTTTCAATTCATTTTAAGGAATTTGCTCTATATGATTGTGTAGGCTGGCAAGTCCAAAATTTTCAGGGTAGGCCATCAGGCTGAAGGCCCAGGGAAGAGCTGGCATTGCAGCTGGAGTCTGAAGGTAGTCCTTACCCAGAATTCCCTCTTTCTCTAGAAAGTCAGTCTTTTATCTATTAAGGCCTTCAACTGTTTGGATGAGACCTATCAGCATTATGCAGAATAATCAGTTTTACTGAATGTCTACTGATTTAAATATTAATTTCATCTGAAAAATACCTTCACAGAAACATCTGGAATAATGCTTGACCAGGTATTGTATCAGTGTATAGGTGCAGGTATAGGTGCACTGACCTAGCCGCGTCAGCACATGTATATATGTACATATATTGCAGAGTGTGTCCATATGAAGTTCAATCAAGGTCTTCTTGGCAGCTGCAGTCATGGCTGGGCACCAAAGAATGTTCAATAGGCAATTGTAAGCCTCCTGTAATACACAAGAAAAATGATTTTAAGATACTTCTGTCTCTTTAGGTGAGGGAACTATTGATGTTTTGCAACCGTGCAGGCGTGTATGAATCAAACCAAGACCTAGGACAGCTGGGATATAGAATGGTACAACCTAAGTAGCTCCAAAGAAAACTTGTATTTGTATTTATCTATATAATTATATTGTAACATATCAGATTTTAATAATTACTTTAGTTGTAATTTATATTTCTAGCAAATATTACTTATAATGTAACCTAAGGTGTGCATTTAGGTTCACATAATCCTCAATATATTTTTGTATCATCAGGTTAAGAAGCTAAGTGAATGAGCAGTATCTATCAGTTAGATCAGGGGAAATGATGCTAACTAATTTCATTATGAACTCTGCTCATGTAAAATCAGATGAACTCTGGTACAGTGGGAAAAGCACAGGTTTTGAGTGCCAGTTCTGCCTCGTGCAGGTGTGCCAGTTAACTGATGCAATTATCATTTAAACTCTTGGAGGCTCATTTCCTTGTTAAGTGGAGATCAGACACCTATTCTTTAGGGTTTTTAGACTAAGATTATGTAACCAACGCACCGAGTAGAGTTTCTGAAAAAAAAAAAAAAAAAAAGAATTAGTGCTAAAAATTTGTTACTTACCCTCCTCCTGGGTTGGGTCAGAGTTGGCATGTCTGGCAGGTATTGATAGTTGCCTTTCCAATTACCCTCTTCCCTTTTTTCTTGCTAACAGAGCTTTGATTTGGTTCAGGCCACATTCAGTTAAAGAAATCTGTATTTTCCAGTTCTTTGTGGCTATGAGAGCCATTTAACATGTTCTGTTTAATGTGACATAAAGGGAAGTCATCTACTTTGCTGATAAAAGTGCCACCTCTTTTTCCTTCTTACTTCCGTCTTCTCCCTACCTGGTATGCAGATACGATGGCTGGAGGTCTGGCAAACATTTTGTGTCCATGAAGAAATGGACAAGATGTTCAGATGTGTCAGCACAGATATCTTTGTACCACTGAACCAATACCAGCAACTATTTTATCAGGATGACTTCTGCATCAGGAAAAATAAGAGCTTCTAATTTGCTTAATAGACTGCTGAACCAGGTTTTCTGTTACTAATAGTTGCTGCATCTAATCTAATCTAACTTTAATATGGAGGTTAAGCTTAGTTTAAATATGACTTTTTAAAAAAAGTTCTGTTAGGAATATTATTGACCACTCAAAAAGCTTCCCTGTAAACATATGTTACTGGTGTCAGTAAACTATGTTATATGATACAAAACACCCCTCCTCATGCCCCACATGCCCTGCTATATTAACTAGTTTCCAGAGTCTTGTGGGTTCCCCTCCTTTGCATTCTCTTTACCTTTTGCCTCTTCCAAATTTTATTCATCTTTGTTTTTCATAATTGATATCACCCCAGTTATCACCCCATAATCGATGTCACCCCAGACAGAATTATCTCCTCACCATTAACCTCTATTCTTGCATAGCAGAAGGAAAAAAAGATTGATAATCTGTTCTCAGAAAAATACATTTATATATTTCTATAATATTTAATCCAGTTTTATGAAACCAGAATCCTTTGTCTTCCATTTACCGAACACTTTGAGGTTGCCTCTTAGGCACCGGCACTGTGCTCTAAAGCACTGCTGTAGTTAGTTGCTGAACTGCAGTGAGATGATGCAGACATGGAGAGTAAGCATTTAGAAACTTTCATAACAATTTGATGTGACTAAAACATTCATTTTTATTGTATTTTACAAAAGTATTAGTCCATTGTGAATTGGAAATTCGAAAAAAAATTTGTCCTCTTTTGTTTCTCCTTTTTTTTTTTAAAAAAAACATAGATGTTTGAGAAGCACAGCTGTGATGAGTAATTATCAGGTAGTATAAAATGTCACTATAGAGTTTGTAATTATTTTGAAAATTAACCTTATTTAACAATGGTATTCCAATGGTATGAGAAACAAACCTACTGAGTATTTGGATAAGTGAGGATTTGTTAGTATTTTAGTTCATGTACACACACACACACACACACACACACACACACACACACACACCTTATGTGATTAGGAACCAAAATGAATACTTACTGGACAATGACTCCTTTTTTTTCCCCCTTAACTAAATGTGATTGCCCCTTTGCTTATATAAACTAATACTTCAATACACGGAATGTTAATGAATTATTCTCAGAAGTAGGACATAATAGTGTCTATAACACATCAAGAGAAATTTAGAAATAGGACTATCTAAGATAATGAGAGGCAAGTGGGAATTTGGAGAAGAAGATAATTTGACGTATAGAAGTAATTATTATGAATTTTAAATTATTTGCTAAGTATAGCAACATTGAGATGCTTTTGTTAGCCAACTTAGAATTTTTTAAAAAATGAGAATATAAAAATGTAGAACAGCTGCAAGTATTTTGTATTCTTTAAACAACAACAACAGCAAAAACAAACTTCAATCCTGTAAAGCTCTAGAGAAAATCTAGGACCAATCCTGGGTGGATGAACTGGAGTTTGTGTGACTGGTAGTTTATACAATAATCGTTCCAGGAAAAACTGTGAACCATGTCAGCTGGATGATACAGGGTATTTTGGCTTGTAACTCTTTGGCCAACACTTTCTTGTTTTCCTTAAAAAGAGACTTACTTGTGTGCTGTTGACAAAGACTTCAGAGTGCTGCTTGCCATTTTAGCTACTAACACAAACAACCTTGACAATTACAATCTATTTTTTTACCCCTTTTCACCCAGACAAGTAAGCAGTCATCAATTATAGGCCCTCACATGAAATACAAATTTAGTACCATAGAAATGAAAACTAAAGCAATTTGTACCTTTACTATTCCAAGGGGAATCATTCTTGGTCTATTTACTATGAAATATTCCCTCTATCTTATACTATTCTAAGTTATATCAATGTCATCAACCATAACTTGAATTGTAATGAGTAGATGATATCTTACATGACTGGAATCATGTCATCATTATTATATGACCTAGTTAGCATATGTGGTTAAAAATGCCATTGCCTTTTTATTTATTTACTTATTTTAGAATGGTATAGGTTATATCAGGACTGGGCTCTGAATGTGTTCTTATGAAATGGCATAATGTTTTGCTTATTTCTTTAACCCATGTACACTATCCACATACACTGAGCCATCCACACTATTTTAAAATATTTCTTTACAAACCATATTTTTTTCTATGACTTTTATTACCAATGCCTCTGGAAAAAAATGTAGAACATGAGCAAAAAAATGTGATAGCCTTGTTTCAAAGCCTTGGTAGACTTTAGGAGGAGCCTCAAATTAAAAAAGATGTCAGTGAGAAAAACAAACCTTCTTTGCTGACCCCAAGGAGGTCAAATGTGTGCACAGTGTGCTTGCTTTCACTGGGCCTGTGTACATTCATGAGGGAAGGAGTGGGTGGATTAGCACTCCCTGAGGAGCTTTCTTGATACACCACATCCAAGGTCAGAAATCTTGTCACTGTTTCTTCCTTTTGCTTACAAATAAGAATATACAAAGGAAGAAATAACCATTTGCCTTAGAGATGATGCAAGAATGTATCCTTACTTTGACTCTTCCTCGACTGAAACCTTCAGTTTGCCTTTAATGATTACTTCTTGCTGGTGTAGTTCACCCACCCCTCATCTTCCTAGGCCATTACTCTCTTCTCTCCAAGGGGTACCAAAATGCTCTAAATAAGCTAATTTTGAAAGAACTCACTGTCTTCTTTTCTCTGATTTATTTATTTTTTCCACATTCTATTCAAGTCTCCTCTGCTCCCTAGGCATTCTTTGGAACACATTCTTAGCATATACGGGTCTGTTCACTAATTTGATAAATTGGCTTATACTATTTCCCAGTATTTAAAAGAAATTAAGGTAGATTTTTAAAGTTAGGCAGCATACCTACTGAGCAATGAAATATATTTTCTTTAAAATCTTTGTTCTCTTATAAATGCTTATTAAAGACTTTGGGTTCATAAGGAAACTGAGGTTTTCTTCATATAATATGAAAAGATCAGTGATTCCACAACATGTTTATTTTCTGACCTACTTTATGATCCTACTAGGTTAGTTGCATGATATCTAACTAATGATGTAGTTGGGATCTTACCAGATCATTTAATGATAAATTAGCTATAAGCTGGTCAGACTGGCTGAGCCATCTTTACATGGTTTGTGTTTTCTTTGCAGACCCAAACTGTGGGTAACAATAGAAAGTAAGAGTATTTGAATGAGTAGCACTTCTAAAGGCAGTAGTGCTTCTAAAGGCAAGAGACAATGTCCTGTAAGTTATATTACTTACTTATTGGGAGTTAAATGAATCAATTTTTAAATTTCTGTTATAAACCTGAAAACAAACCCTACCCTTTGAACCATTACTCTCACTGTAATGCTCATTAGCTGATGATTAAGTCTTAATATAAAAATGCCATGGGTTTCTTTTTCAGACTGAAAACTTAGCTTGCTGAAATGTGACTTAACCTTGATCAACAATAATCTGGCTATACTAATTAATTCCCCCTCTTTTCTCATTTTCTTCAATAGTTATTTTTTTCTTAAAAAAAACCCCAATATTTAAGAGTGTGGATGTGATATTCAATTAGAAATCAAAGTCACATTACTAAGGAAATCATAAACTTTGCTTCCCAACTGTATGCCCTTGTGACTAGTGTATTTTATTGCAAAGTTTCTTATTTATGTTAATCGTTGGCCTGGATTTGTTGTCCCTGTTCTTGAGCATGTGGCATAGTGAGTTGTAAAGCTCACTAGAGCAATCTTCACTGCCCTGTGCAGAAGGACTTGCATTTCTGAATAGAACGTACACCGGAAACAAAGGCCTGGATTGCAGCTTTAATATCAAAGCAATATGTTTCAATCGACTAAGCAGGCCACTAACAATTTAGATAAAAGGATGCACTGTAACAATTAATGAGCTTTAAAAACCCCTCATTGAGCATTAACCCTTTGGAGCACATAGGTATGTATGCGCATCATAAGCATTTATTTAGTTGGCATGTGAAAGCTTTCAGGACTGCATTCTGTTATTTAAATTTTCAATGAGCTGTTTATACTTACATAGATGGAAAATAAAGGAGTCTGATTCTAAACTTCATTGCTCTGATTATGAAGGATTCTTTGAGGTGAAATTGAATTGAGATGGAAACTGAAGTCAAGGTTAAGAGTCACTCTAACCACCAATAAATGTTTAATAAATGGCTTCTTTAGGTATAGACCTGTGTAAAACGTGGCATATGGAAAAGAGTCTTAAGTCATGGCCCTATGCCTCAGGATTACAATAAAAGAAGATAAAACTAGCAGTCATAAAGCAAATTAAGAGTTAATGGTATAGCGGTGATTGAAAGCACTGAGTTTACAGTATGGAGGGAAAGCGTCATAGCCTGGACTGGTTGGGAAAGGCTTTATCTGACAAATGGTCCTTCACCTGGACTTTAAAGGAAAGACTGAATTTGGACTCAGAGAGGTAAAACTAGGCACAAAGGTATACTAAGGGGAATGAACATGGTGTGTTCAGGGGCACAGGGAGGACTGATGGACGAGGCAGGAGCTGAAGAAGAAAGCAAATGAACACAAGATAAATTGAGTTGGCACCCTGATATTTGGGATTAGTGAGAAGGATCATGGATTAAATGCTGAGTTCTGAATCTTGCCATTGCTGACCAGGAAGGTGTTAATGGGCCCCCTTGGAGTCCCATTAAGCAGACTAGGAACCACTGGAGGTATAGAAGTGGAGCCCAACTTCTAGATCTTTAGTGTTGGAGAAAATGCCAGGTTTGCAGAGGGAAAGACTCCTTTGGGCACACAGAGCTGGTTCTAGACAAATTAGTGAAACACGGAAGTTAGTCTTTGACGTCTCTCCTTTATCACTCCTGGGCCTCTCCTGTGGTTTGGTAGTTTTGCTCTGGTTGTGACTGCACAGTCATCTCTTTGTTTTGCTTTATTGCAGCCTAGCTTTCACTTTACTTAGTCTCATGTCTTGAAGGTCATAATCTCTGAGGTTTTGCCAACGATTTAGTATACATTAAGAAGAATAACATCTGGCACTACTGACCTTGGAGACAACATTGCTTTCCTTTTTTTGGTGAATATTTTTATATTATTTTTGTTAAATAAGTCTTTTTTAAAAAGGACTTTATTATTTTAGAGAAGTTTTAGCTTACAGCAAAATTAAGAGGAAAGTACAGAGATTTTTCATTATCCTCACTACCCCCACGTATTCACAGCCTCTCCGATTATCAACATCCCCCACCAGAGTGGTACATTTATTGTAATTGATGAAACTACCCTGACATGCCACAATCATTCAAAGTCGATAGTTTTTATCAACGTTTACTCTTGGTGTTGCATATATTATATGGATTTGGACAAATGTTTAATGATATGTAATCATTGTTATAAAATTATCCAGATTATGTTCCCTGCCCTAAAGATCCTCTGTGGTCTGCTTATTCTTAGTCCCTGGCAGCCACTGATCCTTTTACTATCTCCAGAGTTTTGCCTTTTTCAGAATGTCATGTAGTTGGCATCACACAGTATATAGCCTGTTTAGAATGGCTTCTTTCAAGATGCATTTGAGTTTCCTCCATGCCTTTTTAATGTTTGGTAGCTCATTTATTTTTAGTACCAAATAATATGCCATTGTCTGGACATATTACAGTTTATTTATCTATTTATCTTCTGAAGAATATCTTGGTTGCTTCCAAATTTTGGCAATAATGAATAAAGCTGTTATAAACATCCACATGAAGGTTTTGGTGTGGACATAAGTTTTCAACTCCTCTGGGTAAACAAATACTAATGAGTGAAATTGCTGGATCATTTAGTAAGAGTATGTTTAGTTTTGTTAAAAAAAAACAACTGCCAAACTGTCTTTCACAGTGGCTGTACCATTTTCCATTCCCACCAGCAAGAAGTAAGAGTTCCTGTTGCTCCATATCCTCACCAGCATTTGGTGTTGTCAGTGTTCTGGATTTTGGCCCTTCTAACAAGTGTGTAGTGGTATCTCATTGTTGTTTTAATTTGCGTTTTCCTGATGCCTATGATGTAGAGCATCTTTGCATATGCCTGTTTGCTATTTATATGTCTTCTTTGGTGAGGTGTTTATTAAGGTTGTGGCTCATTTTTACTTGGGTTGTTTATTTGCTTATTGTTGAGTTTTGAGTTTTGATTTTTTGTGTATTTGAGATAATAGTCTTTTATCATATATGGCTTTTGCAAATATTTTCTTCCAGTTTGTGGCTTACTTTTTCATTCCCTTGTCAATTTCTTTCAAAGACCAGACATTTTTAATTTTAATAAAGTCCAACATATCAATTCTTTTATGGATCATGCCTTTGGTGTTATACTAAAAAGTCATTGCCATACCCAAGGTGTTCTAGGTTTTCTCTTATGATATATGCTAGGAGTTTTATAGTTTTGTATTTTACATTTAGGCCTGTAATCCATTTTGAGTTATTTTTGTGAAAAATAAAACTGTGTCTAGTTTTATTTTTTTCACATGTGGATATTCAGTTGTACCAGCACCATTTGTTTAAAAGGCTACCTTTGGCCCATTGTGTTGCCTTTACTCCTTTGTCAAATATCAGTTAACCACTGAAATGTGGTTTGATTTCTGGACTGTCATTCTGTTTTATTGATCTATTTGTCTATTCTGTTTCCAATACCTCACTGTCTTAATTATAGCAGCTTTATAATAAGTCTTCAATTTGGGTAGTGTCAGTTATCCAACTTTGTTTTTCTCCTTCATTATTGTGTTGGCTATTCTAGGTGTTTTATCTCTCCATATAATCTTTAGAATCACATTGCTGATATCCACAAAATATCTTGCTGGGATTTTGATTTGAATTGCATTGAATCTATATATCAAGTTGGAAGAACTGACATCTTGACAATATTGAGTCTTCCTATCCATGAACGTGGAATATCACTCCATGTATTTAGATTTTTGTTTTTGTTCATCAGACTTTTGTTTTCCTCACATGACTCTTTAACATATTTTGTTAGATTTATACCTATGTGTTTCAGGTTTTGGTGTATTAATGTAAAGGATATCATGTTTTAAATTTCAAATTCCACTTGTTTACTGCTGGTAGATAGGAAAGCAATTGACTTTTATATATTGACCTTGTAGACTAAAACTTTGCTATAATCTCTTATTATGTCTAGTTTTTTGTTGATTCTTCCAGACTTTCTACATAGATGATCATGTCATTTGTGAACAAATACAGTTTTATTTTTTCCTTCCCAACCTATGTACTTGTTATTTCCTTTTCTGGTGCAATGTTGAAAAGAACTAGTGAAAGGGGATATTCTTGCCTTGCTACTGATCATCGTGGGATAGCTTTGAGTTTCTCACCATTAGGTGTGATGTTAGCTGTAGGATTTTGTATTCTTTATCATTGAGAAAGTTCCCCTCTATTCCTAGTTTACTGAGTTTTTGTCATGAATAGGTGTTACATTTTGTCAAATGCTTTTTCTCTATTGGTATGGACATGTAATTTTTCTTTTTCAGCCTTTTGATACAATGGATTACATTAATTGGTTTTCAAATGTTGATCCAGGCTTGCATACCTGGGATAAATTCCACTTGGTCATGGCCTATAATTTTTTTATATATTGTTGAATTTTATTTGCTAATAGTATAGATCTTTTAGTATCTTTAAAATCAAATCATGTAGCCACCCCCCTCTACTTATATGGCACTCATGCTTCATAAATTCTGATTTACTTAATTTTTTAAAAATTGCCAAGCACTTATTAAATGATACAGTCTTCTTTTGGTTTTGGCTGGCTAATTCAGTTATTTAAATCATATTATTAAGGCAACATTTCCTTGTATAGGCCATTTAACCTCACAGAGATAAAACTGTAGTTCTGTACAGAGAGATTTTACTCCCAGATTTATATATAACCCTACAAGGGCCTTTTAAAGGGATCCAGGTGGTTTACTGAAGCAGTCCTCATCACTACTCAAAGTATGTACTTCTTGATGCCTTGAGAGTGGCAACAAGAGAGGACTGGCCAGTAACATCAGATGGGAATACATAAAACCATTTTTATTTTTGGAGCCTGACTTTATTAGTTTAGAAAATAATTTGAAATCCCCAAAGTTTCTCCATGGGTTCTGCATCAGTTACTTTTTAAGATGACATGGTGAGTTGCTAATTTGATTGATTCTTACCAGATTTCATGTCTGAACTTTCCTTTAAGATTTGCCTTTTGAGAAAGAAAATATAGGGCAACAAGCATAGGAAATAAGTCTTCAAAACTCCAAGATAATAGGAGGAAGATAGCAACTGAATTTTGTTCAGCATCTCAACTCTGTTGAATTTCTCAATTGAACTTAATTATTAATACTTGAAAAATGTTATTGGGCAATTTCAAATATAATGTATCTATAAGTTGCCCAGTGCCAAACTCTGGTATGGTGATGTTCATCATCCCATTGTCTTGTTTTGCAGGGGTGGTATCCAATAAAATTGGTTTATTGAATAATTAAATGATTGAAAAGTGAGATTTTCATTGTAGCTGGTAATTTGGCATTTATAATTATTTGACCATTTGAAATAAAGAAAATGGAAAATAAGGTAAATCAAATATAAATCTAAATGCTAGCTATCAGCAACCTGTTTTCTTTTAAGTCACCAAAGGTTAAAAATGAATATTTCTCATGATTAACTAGGATTAGCTTTTCCATTTTTTTAAAGTTTAAAAGTCTGTATAAAACTGTATTTTATGCTTTTAATCAAATACATTAATGTATTAATCATTTTCAAAGGATTTATAATTAGTGCATGATAAATGGAATATTGTTTGTTTGAATATTATATATTAGTAAAGCCATGTAATTTGGAAGACTAGATTTGATTTTATCTTATTTAAGTGATCTTCTTTAAAACATGTTCTGTATATGGTTTGTATGGAATTCTGATCAGTTACTTTTTACATAGATAAAACCTGGTCATTTCTGGAAGATATTTATTGCAGAAATTTTGTCAGTTCATTCTTTTAAAGATTATGTTCTTGTCATGTTACATGTCATTGTTGACACCAAAAGAGGTGGGAACAAAAATTGCAACTTTCATCCATCATTTGAAGATTTCTCACTAGACTTTCTAGCACAATTTATCAAAAATCTACCCTCTTAAAGTTAAACATTATATATAAATGTCATATGGAGAAAATCATTAAAACTGAATTTTGAAAGTTTGCCTCCTCCACTTTCATTTGATTCTTTATGGTAAGATGTCTCTCCCTCATGTCTCTTATCATCATCTAACTGAAGTCATCTGAGTCTTGTTATCAAGGAGACAGATTTCTATAACCTACAAGATAAGGGATCATTGCACACCATCTTATGTTCTACTCATTGAAGATGGAACTGTTCTAGTCCTTTGGGAGCAATTCTAAGTATCATGGTTTAAATATGAATTTCAGAGAACATTAGGCAAAAACATGTATAGAAAGGTTACTGTCTTATTTCATACTAGTTCTTTTTGAAATCAAAACTAACATTCCAGCCAGGCATGGTGGCTCACTCCTGTAATCCCAGCACGTTGGGAGGCCAAGGCCAATGGATAGCTTGAGCCCAGGAGTTCGAGATCAGCCTGGGCAACATAGTGAAACCCTGTTTCTACTAAAAATACAAAAAATTAGCTGTGCATGGTGGCATGCGCCTGTAGTTCCAGCTACTTGGGAGGCTGAGGCAGGAGAATTGCTTGAACCTGGGAGGTAGAGGTTGCGGTGAGCTGAGATCATGCCACTGCACTCCAGCCTGGGCAACCCAGTGAGATGCTGTCTCAAAAACAAAAACAAAAACAAACGAACAACAACAAGAAAAACACGTAACATTCTTCTCTGTAGGGACAGGGTAGGTGCAATTCTTACCAAACAGAATAAAGATGGATTCCCTTCATAACATTTTCTGTTGTGGTAGATTGTTATAATAATGTCCTTTAATGAGTTATTTCACCCTGTATCCATGCCCTTTTGTAATGTGATGCTGCTGCTCCCACTATGAAGAGGTAGAATTTATCTCCCCTCTCTGTTTAACGTGGGCTGGTGTGTGATTTGCTTTGACCAATAGAATGTAGCAGAAGTGACAGTTGTATGAATTCCAGAGCCTCAAGATACTTTTAAGATTTTTCTTCACTTCCATGGAACCCAGAGACCATCCTGCTGCGTAGAAA
Organism: Pan paniscus; assembly: GCF_029289425.2. Classification (NCBI taxonomy): domain Eukaryota; kingdom Metazoa; phylum Chordata; class Mammalia; order Primates; family Hominidae; genus Pan; species Pan paniscus. The sequence goes on along the minus strand of NC_073254.2, from coordinate 118,722,057 downwards.
TCTGAAATGAAAGATCATATGGCAAAAGGAGTTCCAATCTTCCCAGCCAACAGCCAGCACTGACTGACTGCCAGGCATGGGAGTGAGGCCACTTTAAAATTTCCAGTTTAGACTAGCTGTCACTTGGCTGTAACTGCACAAATGAGCCCAGCCAAGATCAGCAGAAGAGTCATTCAATCAACCCACAGAATAATGAGAAATAACAGTGTTTGGGTGTTAAACTACTAAGTGTTGGGGTTAGAAAGACAGCTGAAACACCAATGAAACACTAAGTTTTGTTGTATGAGAAATAACCCAACTCTGTAACTTATCCTAAAGATTACTTTCAACTTTTATTTTTCCAAACACTTTGTACTGATCTTTGCTAAAACCATCTAGCTGACTGGAGAACTTCATCATTTCATAAAGGATCCTTGAAGTTTAGTCTACTACAGAGGCCATCCCAGTACTCTGTATTTCTTTGTTGGGTCTTGGCTGTACTGTGGAATGTGCTTTGATTGAGCTGCTTTTCATATCCAAGGTAACCCAAATTACTTCACAAAGGAATGTGCTGGAGGGTAGTGTCTCTGCAGGCCATAAAAGAACAATTATGTAATAGCTCATACACCACTTAGGATTTTAGAACTTGTCTTACTGAGAGGAAGTGTGAAGAAGAGGGAAAGTAATAAATAAGTATTGGACCACAAATATAGAGAGGAAGTAATAGATTAATTACAACACCTCCCAAACTTTCCACATAATCCACGTAATCCTATACTTTTGCAATTTGCTTTTTAAAGGACATCAATGAAATGCTGGTTAAGTAAGTCATAATTCAGTTCTGGAGGTATCCTGCATAATTACATACATTTCTTGTTTCTAATTAGCAGACAAATAAAATTATATGTAACTTAATTTGAATTCGTTCATGTTATATATTCTTTAATTTCTTTAATTTATTGTACAGTAAAATTTACCTATATTTGAAGTCCCTTTTGATATACTCCACATTTATGGGCACCATAAAAAATGGGCATCTGAGTCATGTGTATATATAATACATACTGCAACAAAATCACAAATATTGTAATCAGTGGATTATACTTTCCCCTTGTTACCATCTTTTAAAATAGGGTCTATTAAAATGTAGAAAAACAATAGCTTGTATAAAGTCTTATAGTAGAACTTAGACAGAGAAGGATCGGAGAAAAAGTGCTTTAGATTCCGGCTGCTATACCGAGAACTGAGGAAGGAAAACCTATTTTCCATGATCTAGACTTTTGTTACCTCTGGCACAGAGTAGTAGGTCTACATTAGACTAATACAGGGTCAAGTTTTCATTTTTTAAAGTTCAACTTATGTTTCCTCCTTGCTTTGCCTAAATAATGCTTTTCTAAATAGGTGTGGATTCCTTAATATCACTTTTCAGTTTGCTGTGCCTGTGCCTGAAGAATCTAGGTTACCAGGAACATTGTAATTAAGCTCTGACAAGGAAGTTTGGGAAATATCTGCACTGCAAAGCTGAGGGATTCAGCAACTATCTTACATTCTGCATTAGGCAAATCTGAGAACCTTAATGTGCCAAATAACCCAGTTTCTCACCACACCTCAAGAATATATGTTCCACAGTTTTTAGGTAATCTTTTCATCTTAGATTTCCTTTTCAAATGTTCCCTCAAAGCTTTCCATAGCTTACTATCCTTTAAAGTATGCACAGTGCAGTGGAGGAGAAGGACTTAACTACTTAAACAATAGTGTGTTGAGGCAGATAAAAGAGATATGGACAAAGTGCTAAGAAGGGAGAGTCACAGGAGTATTGATGTCAGGGCATCAAGACAAGTTTACTAGACTAGGTGGAGAACAAGGGGTGGAATACTCCAAGTTGAAGGGACAACACGTATGAAACCACATAATGGGTTGTTTAGAAAATAGTAAGATGCTTCTAGTGAGTAATTGAGTTTAAGGTTTTTGAGGGCAAGAGCTTTGACCAGATTGTGAAGGAAGTTTTATGCTACAATGAGAAAGAAACTTAGTTTTGAATTTAACTTGTTGATGGTTGTGCAACAATAACTTGACCCCTGAATATTGTGCCAGTGGTAGTTCTTTCTAGGAGACTGGTTCATTATGCATAAGACTCAGGTAATAAGCATGCAATCCACTGACATAAAATTATTTATTGTTTAATTATGTGAAATCATAATGGTGAGTATCCAAGAATTTGGCTTTATAAAAACTGAAACCTGAATAGTTAGAATGATATAGAACATATAGAAGCAAATTAAAAAGTTGTAACTAATAGATCTGGTGCTAGTATTAATTGAGGATAATTAAAGAACAGGATCTCTTTATTGTAATGAGTTGAGATAACCACCTAAATAATTGACATCCAGTACCCTTGTTGACCTGGATTACCTGAGGTTTTTGGCTTTAATGATGTGATTAGTTGCCACCAATTCCCCATTTTGCTTTGCGAGCATACTACAACATCATGAATAAATAGGCCACCAAAAAGGAAATGGAGTTTTCTGCAAAGATGATCAGAAACAATTTCAAAGGGCACCTGACAAGCAGGGGAATAGTAGTTATGGGGTGAATTCCAAAGGAAAAACAGAACTTTATTTTTATTGCTTTTGACCTAAGGTAAAATTATTCCTTATTGTAAGAAAAATCAATCATCTTAGTTATGCTTAAATTGCTGCAATTTAAAAATTACTTCATACCAAATGAGAACACCTTTCTCTTCCCTCAATTGTGTTTCCTAATATAGTTTTGTGCATGGGTACTTCTACTATGAAAGTTTTCTTTGCTTAAACATTTGGTTTCTGCTGTAGCCTCTGGAGATGTGCCTCTCATTTGTGAAGGCTGTGTAGAGGACAATGATCCCATGAACCTTACTCGCATGCTTGCACACAAACAGAGCCATTTAAAGCAAATATCAGATGTTAATAATTTACAGCAGAGACAGATTATAAAAGATGAACATATATTCGTGCTTTAGAAAATTGGTGCTTAAGAAGTACAGACCAAAAAATTAATAAAATACACTCACCACATTTTTCTCCTTGGTGCATCAAAGTTAAAAATTAAATCAATATCATTTCAGCATGAGATAGTGGTGACAGCATGTGGACATCACCGGAGTAATTAAAAAGCCAATGAGTTTACTTGGTAGGATGGAATTCAGCCATAGTCAGTAACTGCTTCCAAGAAATCTATTTACCCCCAGGTATCCTCAGGCATGTATGGGAGAGTGAAATGATTGAGTGTTAGTTATCCTCATATGCAGCAAATTTCAATTATAATTCCTACTGTAAAAAAATTGTTATAGTAATATTATCCTGCAGTTCTTCAAGCTTACAGGCACAAGAGATTTAAGTGAAAGAACATTTTTGTTTGACTGATTCTAAAATCTCACGTCATAGATTATTTTTCCCCCATTGGTTGGAAATTCCTGGATTCAACTCACAGTGTTTGCTGTTTCTGGAGCTTAGATGAGGTGCCTGCTTAAGAAACAATTTGTGGAAAACAACAATAAAACTTTGCTTTCAAAGTTTTTTTGATACCGTGTGCCCAGATTCTCTAAGGAGCTTTTTACATAATGAGTCCCTATTACCTTCTTACCATTTTTATGACACACTTCAGAAAGACCAAGATATGTTTAGAAGCATAGATGTTGAAAAACAGGTTTCAGCTCAAGTGCCAATCCCAATAGACCTTAGTGGGGCCAATCCCAATAGTGGGGCCTTGTGTTGAGACAATCAACAGAAGAAAAAATGGCCCAATTCATTAGCATTGTCTTCTGTGCATACAGGAACTAAGCAGGCCACAGCTATCCTTGCTTGGCTCATTAGGACAGGCTTTTAGAGAGCACTTCAAAGCAAGGCTAGAGATTTGCATCATTTTGTTTTTCTTCCAGACTTCAAGAGCCAGGTTCTTGTACTTTACCTACAATGCCTAGAACAATTATTTGAACTTGAAGACCTGGCAAACACTCCTCTGATTACTTCAGAGTCCTCAAATAGGAAGCAGTATCTTTGCCATTGATTTGCCTTAAATGCCCAGGCTCTAGCTAAGTGTTATCCGTAATTTTATATTATATCCTTTCATTTTAAAATTTCTTAATTTTTATCACAGAAACGTTAGTATAATTATGTTTTCAAAGAAAATATTTTCCTAAGCATAAGTGATTATAATCACATTTCATAGTCTTATTTTCTTAATGTGTTTTACATAAAAAGAAAGGTTTTATATTCATCAATAAAATGCTACGAAGTCATTAGTACCTTTTGGAAATTTTCTAATTAACTAATTTGCTTTACCATTTCCCACCTAAGAAGTAGAAAATTAATATTTACCATTCTTCTTTAGAGAAAGAGGAACATTGATCAGGAGGATACATTATATCCTCTATATTGACAGGGCAAGTTTGAGATTATTTTCCAATGAGAAGTTCTAGAACTGTGCCCTTCTCAGAAACTTTCTGGCACTGGAGCAGCAATGCAATATCTTGCTCAGATATTGAACACATCCTATGGAGCTGCACTGCCCAATACGGTAGCCACTAGCCAAATGTGGCAATTTTAATTAAAATTAATAAAAATTAAACAGAATTTAAAATCCAGTTCCTCAGTTATAATAGCCACATTTCAAGTTCTCCATTGCCACAGAGAGTGTGTGGCTTCCCTTGTGGGACAGTGCAGAGCAGATATAGAACATTTGCATCATCATAGAAAGCTCTATTAGAAGTCCTGTTTTGAAGGCTTTTCTGTTGGTGAGACGGTGGTGGTTCATTTCCCACACTGCTCCCTCACATAGCATGAACATCTATAACGGCAAGAGACCTTGCCAGAAGGTAGATTTTCCTAACATATATTCAGCCTGCAGATTTACCTTTTTCCATTTATTCTACAGATCAAAATATTTACTTATAGAAATTGTCACAATAGTCTTCTCATTTTAAGCTGGACTTTTATCATCCTGTTGTCTCAAACTGTTATCTGTGCTTTATCTATGAGACTGTGAGTTAATGAAGGCAGGAGCTTTGACATAAACTTATTTTGTATCCCAACTACTTTTTCCTTCTCAGCATTGCTACCAACTAGACATTTGTTGAATTTGAATTGAACTATTTTCTTTCCTTCTTTTCTTCTTTCCTTTTTTTTTTTTTTTGTTTTGTTTTGAGACAGCATCTCATTCTGTTGCTCAGACTGTAGGACAGTGGTGCAGTTATAGCTCACTGCAGCCTCAATCTCCTGGGCTCAGGCATTCCTCCTGCCTCAGCCTCCTGAGTAGCTGGGACTATAGGCACACACCACCGCAGCCAGCTAATTTATTTTATTTTATTTTTTGTAGAGATAGGGTCTCACTTTGTTGCCCGGGCTGATCTTGAACTTGTGGCCTCAAATGATCCTCCCACCTTGGCCTCCCAAAATGCTGTAATTGAACTATTTTTCTGACTAAAGATTCTAAGTTCTAGAGTAGGATACTCTGGCAATGGTGATTTTTTTCCCCCAAATGACAAACTTCAGCGTTTATATCAAATAGAGTGGCTTAAATACATTTTTTGAAGGGTGATGTTCTAGGATATATTGCTTAAAGGTCTCATTAGTGATAGAAAAAATAAAAAGGATCAAAAATTATTTCTGCAATTCTATGTATTTCTAAAGGATAATGAATGCATATGTATTTTTACATACCTTTTGGGCAGTAAATAAATCTAGAGAAAATAGTGCAATAAGATCATCACATACACTGTATTTGTAGCTTAAATTGAACAGTTTAACACTCTGAAGCTGGTTAAAAAAAGAAAAAACAAAGAAAGAATAGAGGCAATTCTTTGAAGTGGTTGTATGTGCATAAACTTCTTGTCCCCTTGAGCAAAAAAGAAGAAAACAGGTTACATTTATTAGGGACTGGAAAATATTTGTACTGTGGGACAATTGTTTGTTTGCAACATTAGGGAAAAGTTATAAAAATGTTTTATTTGCAGTTTTTAATGGAACTGTGGTTATTTCTGACTTTTATAGTCAGTTCTGCCTTTGGATTGGCTTGCACCCAAGGAGCACGCCCCTTATAAGTTAGAGGTCTGGGCCCTCGCCTGGATGCATGCACGGCTGGCCCTTTTGCTGATGCTGGAGCACATGTTCAACATCTCCCTTGTCTAGAGACTTCTGTGAGGTCTACAGATTAGCAGCAGCCGGGAAGTCAAAGGCTGAAAGGATGGTTGACTGACTCAGTGAATAAAACTCTGGACATTACACTACCTCTGGCTTGGAGCATAAGGAATCAGTCCTGTAGCTCTCAAAGGGGTGGAGAAAGAATCTTCCACCAGCCTGGCATGGCTGGTCTGTGTGTGCTGAACCAAAAAGCAAACTGAACAAAGACATCTAAATTTACAGCTCCAGTTAAAGAGCTGAGAGGCTAATCCAGTATACAGAAAGTGACATTCAAATTGCATTTCTTTGCACATTTGAATGTGTGCTTATTCCCAGGCACAGGAAAACATTATACATATATATATATATATATCCATTCATTCCTCTGCTCCAGCTCTGGCTGGTGTCTGAAATAAATTGATTTCTAAAACAATGATATACATAAATAACATAGGACCACTTTAAAAAATAGATCTCTTTAATTTACAAAAGGCTTGTACGTAAAAATCTGCATTTGTTTCATGATAGCACTATACTATTACAAGGACATTGAATGTTCAGTACCTAGCTTAACCCCTTGATAGTCAGCACATCATATAAATCTGAAGTTACAGATTTCTAGCACACTTCTATGTTCAGTCCTTTGCTTTGCACCATGCTACTTAGAAACAAAAGGCCTCAAGGAGGTTGCTAATAAATCTAGATGATTATGAAAACCAGTCGTTTGAATTTTGAAATGAATTAAAGTTCAATGAATTAATTTATTAAAAGAGGAAACAATATACAGTAGTTACAAGCAGGGACTCTGGATCTAAACTGCCTAGATTCAAAACGTGGACTTGCCATTTCCTAAATAAGTGATGTTGCTGAAGTTACTTCTGTGCCTCAGTTTCATCATCTGTAAAATAGGGGTAATAATAGTACCTATCTAATAGAGTTAATAGTAGTAAATGAGTTAATAAATGGAAAGCTTTAGAACAGTCTTTGCACATAGTAAGCACCATTTGATGTTGGCTATTATAATCATTATTGTAAGTTAAAAGTTCTTAAATAGATATTTTATTGTGAAAATATAGGCATCCTCGTGGTTTAGGTGGTGAATATTATTCCCAAAGACTTGCCCAGATTCTTTGCTTTCTTAAAAGTATGCACATCAAAGTTTTTCCAAATATTCTTCACCAAGATAAAATAAACCTACAAAAATTATAATGAAAAATGTGTATTTGGTATATGGCAATTTATAATGTGTTTTTCCCACCTTTATAATTTCTAGATATGACATCATTATTTTCAGTTTGTAAATAAGTTTCTGGCAATTTTTATTTGAAATTAATTATATGTTTTATGTAATATTTTAAAAGTCTATCATACTCAGTGTTATAAAAGATTAATTTTATTTAAAGTGTTTTTTTCATTTAAATATGAACCTCTTATCTGCTACCTACATTTTTAAATGTAACCTTTAGTCTGACACTTGTTATATTTGGAAAAATAAAGAAAAGCTCAAAGAATCAAATGGAAAACACCCATAATCCCAATATCCAGAAATAGTCATTTTTCAAATTTCAGTGTGTTTACTTCCAGGCCTTTACTCCATGCATGTGTGTATGTATCTGTATGTAACACATTCGTAAAACAAAAGATAATTAGGATCACACCACACCTACTTTTAAGCACCTACACGATAGTGAGAGGCAGGGAAACCCAGAGATTATGAGTGGGGAGTCAGAGTCACTCTGCTAGAGTTCAAATCCTGGCTCTATCATTTACTAGTGATCTGAACATAAATGAATCACCTATCATCTCTTAATCTCATTTTCCTTATCTATAAATGGTGATTATAATGATATTAAAGCATTGTTGTAAGGATTACTTAACATGCTTCAATAATAGCTTTTTATTATTTTTAACACTACATCAGGAAGGTCTATTTTTTATTTTACATATTTATGAATTACAAAGCACTGTTCAATACATATATACAATGTGTAATAATCAAATCAGGATAATTAACATATTCATCACCTCAAACATTTATCATTTCTTTGTGTTGTGAACATTCAATATCCTTGCTTCTAGCTTTTTGAAACTACACAATAAATTACAGTTAACCATATTCATCCTAAAGTGCTGCAGAATACCAAAACTCATTTCTCTCATCTAGCTGTAATTTTATATCCACTAACCAACCTCTCTCCATCCTCCCCTCCCCTCTACCCTTCTCAGCCTCTAATACCGACAGTTCTACTCTCTAATAAAGATCTATTATTAAATAACTTTTGAAACGTGGGTTTTAATAGAAGCATATTTTTTATGGTTACACTATAAATTATCTAACCATTTGCTTCAGTTCATTTGCTTTTCACACTAGGTAACAGAAAAGCCAATTAAAAGTGGTCTTAACAGTAATGATTTTTTTTATCTCACATACCAAGAAGTCTTCAGCTAAGGCTTGTTTCAGAGTGGATTAATCTAGCAACTCAACAATAGCATCAAGGGCTCATGTTCTTCCCATCTCTCTACTGTTCTATTCTTAGCATATGGATTTGTTGTACTAGGCTAGATGCTCTCATGGTTCCAAGACACTGGCCCAGTTACAGGCATTGCATATGGACATCTCAGTGCTGACAAGAAGAAAACAGAAGGTCTCCAACTAATGCCCTTTATAAAAGTAAGGGAAACTGCCCGAGGCCAACTTGCCTTCATATTTCATTGGATACAAATATGCTGCATGCTTATTCCAAAGCATGCTATGGAAGTGTCATTATTCTGACAGGCTTCACAAATCCTGGGCCAGAGAGGACACATCCTCACTGAAGCCCATGGCTGCCCTACACATGAATTAAATTAGGGTTCTATTAGTATTAAGTACCCAATACCGTCTGCCACATTATTATAGTTTTGATCGTTCTTGTTGGTTATAATTTTCTTATTATGCTACCATAATCTTATTCCTGAACAAACTTACTTGTGCATATCTTTAATTGGGTCCCTAATTTAAATTTCTAGAAATGGAATTCTTAGGTAAAATTTATTTAGTTTAAATCTTTTTATATATATTGTCAAGTTACCCACAAAAAATGTTGCAGTAATAGCTTTCTCAGCATCTGTTCATGAGTTTATCCTTTTTCTTACACTCCAGCTATCACAGGGCATTACCATTTTACAGGTCTTTGCCAGGTGAAAGTTGGTATCTTTTTTTATGATTAATATTTTCTTGATTACTAGCTTCCTTGCTAAATTCTTTATTTCTAATAGACAGGTTATAGATAATTTCTAATTTTCCACATAGATAACCATATAATATAGCATATTAATAGTTTCAATTCTTTCTTTCCATTTCTTATACCTTTAAATGATTTTCTTGTATGCACTGTTGGCTAAAACCTCCAAAACAACGTTGATTTAAAATGGTGATCTAGGACAGTTTTGTCTTGTTTTCTGACTTTTAGGAGAGACTTTTCAATATTCAATCTTTGCAAAGGCTTTTTTAAAAAGATAAATATCCACTTTCAGGTAATTCTTTTCCTATAATAGTAAATGTTTTTTAATGTTAAGAAGTGTTGAACAATGAGAGCACATGGACACAGGGAGGGGAGCATCACACACTGCGGCCTGTTGGAGGGGTGGGAGGAAAGGGGAGGGAGAGCATTAGGACAAATACTTAATGCATGCAGGGCTTAAAACCTAGATGACGGGTTGATGGGTGCAGCAAACCATCATGGCACATGTATACCTGTGTAACAAACCTGCAGGTTCTGCACATGTATCCCAGAACTTAAAGTAAAATTAAAAATAAAGAAGTGTTGAAACTTATCAAATGTTTTCTCTGTATTTATTGAGGTGATTTTATAGTTTTTTTAATCTATTATACTGGAGAATGACATTTACCAATTTTTTAATGCTAACTTACCCTAAAATTCCCTGGGATAAATACATTCTGACTATGGTAAATTATTATTTTATATACTCCTGGATGCATGTAAGATGTGCTCTGTGGGCTCCTCAAAGTATTTGGGAAACTAAACAAAAGTAGCTGGAAATTTCACTATAGAAGGTAGGGCCAGAGCTGTAGCTGGAGAAACACAATTTGTTGCTGAAATTGCAAAACTATGTTTGTTCTGTAACTGTGTGGTTTGAAGTGTGGGCTGCAGAGCTAAGAAAAAATTAAGACTATGTGGCTTTTACTCCGAATAATATTTGCTTTAACAAAATAGTCCTCACTGGCCCAGGATCCAGTTAATTTTGTAAAGGCTTGTTACCTGAGATACATGTGGCAAAAAAAAGCAGTTATTGTCTCAATATTGCAAAGAATGCAGAATGTCTGGGCTCTATGGGAACTCTAATTAAGGCATACTGATTACCGGTGTTTAGAGTTGAAGGGTCATTCTCTTTGTCGTCATGTGAGGGCTTTAAGCTCTTAAATCAATACCTCCAAAACAATGTGATATGAATAATGTAAAGATGTCATAAATGTCAATACAATGATCTCACAGAATGATGTGCTAATTATTGCCTAAACAAATGACAGGCAAATATTTCTTTTTGGTGAAGGATATTGAAAAAAAGAGAAAAATAAATTTAAGTTATTTTAAAAGTCATGCTATTGAGATATTAATGATTATTTGAAATAGAAATAAGTTACAATCAAGAAGGAAGAAAACAAGGGGGCACAATTAATATTAATTAATTGAGTACCTATTATGTACTAGGAACTTTATTCCGCTATGTCTCTTCAGCCAAAAACTATCATGCGACCTCCACTTTATAGATGAGGAAACAGAAATTTGGAGACATTAAGCATCTTGCTACAACTGTACAGTTGATAAGGGACTGAGCTGGGATTCAAATTAAGTCAAGTCATCTTTAAAATCTGGGACCCCTTTTCATTTTACCACCCTGAAAAACATGAAAGAAGGCAGTTAAAAATTATGAGCTCTTATGCCACTAGTGAGCATATGCCTAATCAAAAATATTAAAGATACTTACTTGTGATGAAATTTATCTTATTTTGAATATCTATGTTAATTTTTTCACATTTATGTACCTTCTAATTATACAGACACTTGGCTTCATTTTCACTTTGTTATTTTGACTTTTTTTAAAAATTAAAAGGAAGCTTTCTAATTTCATTCAGTTTTTCCTTCTAAAACAAGGTGGAATGGAAATACAGGGATAGAGAACTACTTGGGAATAATTTAGTTATTACTCATGTTGTGCCTCTATAACTTTGGTTTAAAAAACCTACTTGCCTTTCCAACAGAAAAATGGACAAAGGACAAAGAAAGGAATTTGAAAAATGTATAGAACAGGTTTAATTTCACTGATAAATTTAAAAAATGAGAGAATAAAGTAAGCGTATAATTTCTAACTTATAAATTTAAAAAAACTGTTTAAGATTATAATGCTAATACTGGCATGTGCTTGAGGATGTGGGCATGCCTGTACTTAGGTGGTTGAAAAAGAATTGATATAACAGACTGCTCTACTGGAGGGCAGTTTGGCAATGTGTACAAAAATATACAAAATATGAATATATTATGACCCCATATACAGAGTACAGAATATAGCATAGAGAGTACAGATACCCTGTTATTAAGCAACATATGGATTTACTAAGACAGCAAAGAGATCAAGGCTGAACTTCTGGGAATGACTTGTAAAGATACCTGCACAACTGGTCACCCAGGGCAAGCCACTGACATGGTCTGTTAAACTGGGAAGTACTTCTCTTGGTGCTAGCTCCAGAACCTTGCTACTTCTGCTACAACTGATACTAAATAGATGCTTCAAGCCCATTTTTGTCTCTCCAGTTCTGACTTCAAGATCCACAGAAGTACATTTCATATCAGATTTTTAAAAAATCTTTTGACGTGTAATAATTATATATGTATTTGTGGAGTACCAAATAATGTTTTGATACATATAATGTGCAGTGATCAGATCAGGGTAATTAACATACGCATCATCTCAAACATTTATCATTCTTTGTGTTGGGAAGATTCAATATTTTCCTTCTAGCTATCTGAAACTATGTAATATAGTTATTGTAACTATGACTATAACTATAGTCATCCTACAGCACTGTAGAACCCTAAAATGTATTCCTCTTATCTAGCTTTAATTTTGTATTCATTAACAAATTCTCCCTTATTACTCACCTTCTCCCTACCTAGGATTTAAATGACATCTGGAATTCTAGCTGAGTTGGGTTCTGGTGATGTAAGTTGTAGCTTCTCAGCTTTTGCTGTTCAAGCAGGCATTGAAAAAGAAGATTGGACTAGATATTGATGAGTCAACCCTCAATTCCACCACACTTAGCAATTCTACTTCTAAAGAAATTATGCGCATGCTCAAATACATAGCTCAAAGAATATTCATTGCAGTATTGTTTATAATAGTGGAAAATTGGAAACAATTTAAGTGACCAAAAACAGAGCATTTATATTAGTTATAGACTATTGTAGAACCATTGAAAATGAGATTGCAGGAGAAAATCTAGATGACATCCTTGCAGTGAGTTTTTAGATATAACACCAAAAAGACAATTCATGAAAAAAATTCATAAGTTGGACTTTCTTGAAATTAAAAACATGTGTGCTGTAAAAGACGGTGCTAACAGAATGAAAACGAAAGCCATAGATTGAAAGAAAATATTTCCAAGAGACATATCTGATAAAGGACTTATATCAAAACCATACAAAGAACTATTAAAACTCAACAATAGGAAAAAAACCCAGTGAAAAACTGGGCCAAAGACCCTAACAGACATGTCACCAAAAATGACATACAGACAGCAAATAAGCATATGAAAATATGTTTCACATCAAATATCATTAGAGTATTGCATGTTGAAACAACAATGAAATATAACTGCACACACATTAGAATGGCTAAAATACCAAGCTAGAGCTTGCAGAGATGTGGAATAAGAGGAGCTCTTATTCATTGCTGGTGGAAATGAAAAACAGTACAGCCACTTTGGAAGACTGTTTGGCAGTTTCTTACAAAGCTGAGAAGTCTTAACGTAGGATCCAGCAATTACTCTTCTAAGTATTTATCCAATGTGTTGAAAACTCATATTTACACAAATACCTGTACATAAATGTTCATAGCAGCTTTATTCATAATTGCCAAAAATTGGAATTAACTAAGATGTCCCGCTGATAAATGGATAAGCAAACTGTGGCACATCCAGACAATGGGATGTTATTCAGTGACAAAAGAAATGAGCTATCAAGCTATAAACAGACATGGAGGAAACTTAAATCCATATTACGAAGTGAAAAAAGCCACTCTGAAAAGGCTATGTACTTTCAACTAGATGGCATTCTATAGCACAGTAAAAAGTTGGGGCTGGTTGGGGGCAAAGGGGATAGAAATGAACAGATGAAGTACAGGAGATTTTTAGGGCAGTGAAACTATTTGGCACAATACTTTAATGATAGAAATATTTTTATAACAAGAAAGAAGTAGGTTTTATTTAATTTCTCTCCCTAAATATCAACTTCAAATAATTATTTTTTAATTGGTAAATGTTATTGGTAAATTCCCGAAATGGTAAAAAAAAATTCTTTTTTTCTAAAGAAATAAACTAAATCCACCTAAAAATAGTTTGAGCAGTTATTTTTTCCAAAGTGATGATCATTTTGTAATGCCCAATAGTTATTTTTGCATAGACGTTAGGCTGCAAGGTTAAACTCACACAGTTTGAAATTGAAGTCATCGTCTTTCTGTCTATATGTGCTCCTCTTCCAGCATTCCTTACATCTAAAAATTGCAGTACTGCCATCCCAATATCCTAGAATCAAAATCACAAGCATCTTTCAAAATATCTCCTTCAGCTTCTAAATCAAAATTCTTTCCTGCCTCCCCAGTACATCCATCATGCAATGATGTGATTATTTTTTTTTTTTGTTATCAAAATGTCCTTCAAAAACCACCAGTAACAGCATTGCCTAAGGACTAGGATTCATAACCTAGTCGAGTGTTTGAAGCTTTCCTTTGTCCCAGTTTACCTCTCCAGGTGTATCTTCCAGGATAGTCATGTTTCCACCCAATGTGCCCTACACAAGACGACTTTATTTCCTCCACATTATGTACATTACTGTGTTAAAACTTTCATTCTGTATCTTAAACTTGAAACCTTCCTTGTAACTAATTTATCCACCACAATGTCTGTGGCTCTTGAAAGTCTATTTTTGCTTCAAGTCTTTAATCAGTTCCTTGAAACATTTACTGTTTTATTTTATACCCATAAAAATCCATCCATCTCCTTTGTGCTCACCTGGAACTGTGCTGAGCCTCTATTATAGCACTCTTTTTAATCTTCATTGTGTCATGTGAGTGATGTCCACATTCATTTTCCTCTATAGACCACAATATCCTTTAGGATAGGGACTTTGCTTTTGTATCACCTAAAACACACAAAGTGCAGATCTTTGCACAATAAATGGCTGTTAAATTGAATTGATTTAAATTACATTAGAAGTCATTTGAAAGTGCTAGCAAAATACCATTAATGGTGTCTGTGTAAGATGCTTTGAATTAAATGTGAGGACAAATACATTAATGCTAACATGCTGTCAAGCAAACACCACCAGCTCTGTGGTGAAGATTATCAAACATCAGCTTTCCTGTACAAGACTTGTGATTAGAATGCCTGATTCTGTAAGTTCAGAATAAGTTCATTTTTCTTATTTGAATCAAGATCAGAAGACTACATCATAAGATCAATGTAAGAAAAAGTGTAATAGACACACAATTTGAGAAGAAGTGGCCTGAGATCATTTTATGTCTAAGAATATGTGTTAATACAATGAAGGGGTAGTGAAAGAAGCAGAGGAAATAATGTGTGACCATGTTATCTTCACCCCTCCTCTCCCACAAACCAAGCTAACAAACAACTGATGATCCAGACTTTTCTTTTGTTGAAAATTAAATAATCTTCTTATAAAAGTGGTTATTTGATCATTACTGTAAATGGGAACATGTAAAATGTGGTTTGACATCCCTTCAAAAAAGAAACTAATATGTTAGTCTTCAAGGTCCTCTGTGAATTCGTGAAGCATTTTAATAATAACTGATTTTTAATTTATTAGAAATGGAAGAAACATCAAATGGCATTTTCTATAATGCATTTTTAGGAATCCACAGTTATTTCCTATCATGGAAACATATATTCATATGTAAACCCAAGACGCTGTCCATGGTCCTTACGCTTGCGTAACACTGGAGCAGCAAAATCCTAGATTTAAGAACCGCAAGAGGAAGCTTTCACTGTGCAGTAACTTCTTATAATCACTTATTTTTCCACTTGATTCAAGAAGGAACATTTTGCTTAATTTTTTATTTATTCATTTGCATATAAAGTTGTGGCCTGTATGGACTGTAAACCACTAACCCCTTTTACACTGTTTAATGTCATATATTTTGCTGTCTTGTTTTATATAGCTAAAAAATAAGCTTTGTGTAATAGTAAAACAATAAAATAAATTATTAAATCATCTTCTGATGATTTAATAATTTGGTAAATATGGTAACATGGTAAATATCTGGGGCGTGTGTATCTGTGAGAGGTAGAGAGAGACGCTCATTTTTTTCTTAGCTTATGCTTTCAGATGGATTCTTTTACTCTGTTGTATACCAATAGTCTATGAAATAATTGGCAATAAAAGGCTCTACATACAACATACATGCAAAATTTGTCAACTTCGTAAAAAACTAACCTCTTTAAAAATATTTTTTAAAACCCCAAAGCATCCCATATATGTGCATATATGTGTTGGATCTCTTGATAGTAGTGTTGTTTAGATAAATTGTTTCAACTGCCATTACATCATAAATCCTGAAAAAATTCTGCAATACAATGTTTCCTCAATGAAAACAACATACCCAGCAATACAAATAATTTTAAATCCATAAATATAACTCAGGAATTAATTTATTCCTCTGCATTCAGACAGTTGGGGTGAGGTTGGGCTGGACAGGTGATACAGTGCAGCAAGCACTAAAATTTAGAAGCATGATAGGCTCAGCTATAAGAGTGCTATGTTTAGTTTGAATTTCTTCCATTTATCATCTGTGTCACACCTGAAATACTACCCAAATTCAGTGTGTATTTTGTATGTGTGGTAATCTAACTTTATAGGGAATAGTCTAGTGATCCTTGTTTACTATCAAGATGTAATGCTGGTGATTAAATTACAGATGACACACCACATCCATTCTTATTAGAGATGTGCAGGCAGTAAAGTGTTTACCTTCCAGTAGATGATTTGAGCTGCTCCTCTCATCCACTTCTCATTGTATTAAACTTGGTGATTATCAGTGGGCACTTCAGACTATACTTGCTCAAGTTACATGTTTGCCATCTTATTAAGGTGGGTCAATATATTCACATGCTAGTCCTTCTCTAGGTGGTTGTAAATATTGAATGAGAAGATGCATATCAGAATGGTTTGTACATTTTAAAGTCCTATAAAAATAAGATGGGACATTATATTTATGCAATAGATATTTATTTAGCACCCATTTTGTATTGGCAATTCCTGTAGGTGTTGGAGCTAACTTAGTTGGAAAAAAAATCCCTGCCCTTGTGAAGCTTATAGTCTAGTGAAGAGAAACAGATAATAAAGAATTAAAAATATAGAATTTCATGAAGATAAGTCCTACAGAGAAAAATGAAGATGAGAAGAGGGATAGAGAGTAACAGAGGCACATATTAAGCACTGAAATTTAAAATAGGATGGTAAGGGAAGTCTTGCGAGATGGTCAATTTTGAACAAAGGTCTAATATAGTCAGGGGAGGGATAACTAGGAGAAGACTATTCTAAGTAGAGGGAACAGCAAGTTCTAAGCTGGAGCTTCCATGAACTGTTTGAAGAGCATCTAAGAGACTAGTATGCCTGAAGCACTGTGAGAAAGGAGAAGATGAGAAAGGTAAGGTGACACAAAGATGGGATAATGTAGAGGCTTGTCAATCAGATAAGATTTGGGTGGCTACATGACTGGCTTTGGCCAATGGAATATAAGTGGCAGTGACTGTTATTCTGAAGAGCCCATGTGCTCCTCACTGTTTTCTTTTCCTCTGAGCTGCAGTTGACAATGTTACAGTTGGTAGCTCTTACAGTGGCCTAGCTCCTGGGGTGTTTGAGGTAAAATGATATGAAATGGTGTGCTCATCTGCCCTATAATGGACAGATAATGTGAATAAGAAATAAATCTGTTGTTTGAAGACACTGAGATTTTGGCTCTGTTACTGTAGCATAATGGAACTCCTTTTAATTTATATAGAAAATCATTGGAAATTTTTGAGCAGAGGAGTTATATAATCTGACAACTATAACAAGTGTGTTGTTACATCTTCTGTGTCAAGAATAGTCCACAGAGGGCAAAGAGAGATACAAGAGATGAGAAGGACACTATTATATAGGCAAGACTCAACCAAGGAAATAGGAGTAAGGTAGTAAAACATGTTAGGATTGGAGGTATAATTTGTAAGAGAGCATATAGGATTCACTGATATGTTGGATATTGGTATGAGGGAAAGAAGAGAGGTAAGAATAACTTCAAATTTTTTTGGCCTGGACAACTGAAAAGATGCACTTGCTATTTACTGAAATGTGAATGTCTATAAAGGAAATGAGTTGCGAGTGGTAGGATCAGGAATTTTATTTTGTACTTTTGGGTTTGAAATGTGTATTAGTCATCTAAATGAAGACATGGGGTAGATAGTTATCTACAAGTATGGAGTCCAGGGGAGAAGTATAGACTGGTGGTAAAAGTTGAATAGTAATCAGTATAGATGATATTTCGTTATTTTAAAATAAATTTCCACCTAACTCCAGTATCTCGAGCCTCTATGAATTTCTTTCCATTGTCTTTTTTTTTAAATTTATCTCTTTATAAAAGTAATGTGGTATTTTCTTTTGGTATTTTTAGTAATTTTTGGTTGAACGCTAAATATGAATTGAATAACAACATCAACAATGTCAACATTGCAGAGGCTGCAGATGATATTATATTTCTCCAGAGAGGATTGAACCTACCTTTATCTAGGCCAATAGAATGATGGCTGATAAGGCTGGATTGTAGCACTGGTAAGGCTCAGTCTAACTCTAATTCACCCCTAATCCTTTCCCTGATAGGTCCTGAATTCCAGTCTTTGTCTTGTGAGGCTGTTGCAAGCTTTACTCTGCTTTGGGGGGCTTTCTGCTTAAGTTTTGGGTCCCTTGCCCCATTCAACACCAGGACTTGGAAAATATCTTGAAAGAATAACCAGCTGTGTATAAGGTTACCACAAGTCCCTTACAAATCTCTGCTGGTTTTCCTTGTCCCTGGAAATGGCTCCCCTGTAGGTAGACAGGCTGAATTCTAAGCCTTTTATTTGCCCAGAATAGACAAATGGGCCAAGTACAATGGCTAAGGAAGTCAGCTCACTTCTAGGAAGTTCATATCTCTTCCAAAGTCAAGCAGTTCCAGTTATTACTGCCTCAGCAGCACTCTGCTGACTTAAACAGATTATTTTTGAGCTTTATTTATGAACTTTATTTAACTGTGAATGTTTTCACAGTTGTTCTTGGTGAAAATGCTGGTCTTCTGCTCTCCACTCCTTGCTGTCCAGAAGAAGTGTTCAGATAATATTTAAGGTCATGAGAATGGTTGAGATATAAAAAGGAGTGAGTGAAATAGAGGAGAAGATTGAATACTGAAGTCTGCAGGATCCAAAAATGGAAAGATATCCATAAATACAAGGAAAAATAATCATATTCTGTATGGTATTCAATTGTACTTAAGAAGACCATATTTTACAACTGAATTGCCTATTATCACCTTTGTTATATTTCCAATATTTATACTTTTTCTTTCCAAATAATTAATTGATTAATAGCTTTACTATGGGACTCCAGTTGGCACAGATTCTTCTGGGATTCTTCTAATAATTTCCTTTTCTATCCCAGATGAACTGAAATAGGTGATTTTGTTAACAATTTTATTCATGAGTTAAAGGCAGAAATACTTTTAATATGAGTAGAATTTAAATATGAATAAAATTGTAGAAGCTTTTGAAACCAGTACATTTAATCTCTTATGACTATTATATAGATTAGTATTCTGGTAGGAATGAGATAGGATG
Source organism: Pan paniscus (assembly GCF_029289425.2). Classification (NCBI taxonomy): domain Eukaryota; kingdom Metazoa; phylum Chordata; class Mammalia; order Primates; family Hominidae; genus Pan; species Pan paniscus. The sequence continues at coordinate 118,702,785 of NC_073254.2, read as the reverse complement.
GTCAAATTGAAAAATTTCAAGGCGAAGGCCAGGCATGGTGGTTCTCACCTATAATCCCAGCACTTTGGAAGGCCAAGGAGGGCAGATCACCTGAGGTCACGAATTCGAGACTAGCCTGGACAACATGGTGAAACCCCGTTTCTACTAAAAATACAAAAATTAGCCGGGTGCTATGGAATGCACCTGTAGTACCAGCTACTCGGGAGACTGAGGCAAGGAGAATTTTTTGAACCTGGGAGGTGGAGGTTGCAGTGAGCTGAGATCATGTCACTGCACTCCAGCCTGGGCAACAGAATAAGACTCCATCTAAAAACAAAAACAAAAACAACAACAACAACAACAACAACAAAAACAAACCCAAAACAAACCCAGAAAACAAAAAGAAAAATTTCAAGGAGAGTTTAATGAAGAGGCAGTTTATCAAGAGGAGGGCAAGGAAAACACAAAGGATAGTGCTATGCCCTAGGGCTAGAGATTTAGGCATTGCTATAACCCCTAAGCCTGAAGGGGCAAAAGAAGGAAATCGTTACAAGAATCTAGAGACTAAGGGACTGGATGCTGACAAAGGCCCATGGTGATCTCACAAGAAGGTTATTTCTCTCTCTTTTATTCTCTCTCCTTTCCCAGAATTGACAAATGGCTCTGGAGTGAACACGGCTGTAGTACTTCATAGACTATAAGAAATAGAACATGCCTTTAGCATTACTCACACAACTTTGCAAGTTTATTTAATAGAACTCAGATACCAAAGCTGATAAAACTCTAAAGATACAAATTGGACTTAACAACAGGAATTAATGATCCTGTCATGAATACAAACTATCAAGTATTTCCTCTTATAAGGATTCTTCATATTCTTATAAAAATCTATCCTGCTATGTAGCATGTATATACAAATGAGTTTGGGAATAGTTTGCTGAAAATATAAACATCAGAAAATTAGATGACATGGAAGGTTGGGAACCAACTTGTAATCCAGTCCACATTCATGGGAGCTCAATCTAGAACCTTTGAGGCTGAATGTTTTTCTATTTGCTTTTGCTTTTGAAACACATAATTTTAGAAGCTGAGATGCATATTTTAATCCAAATTCACCCTTCACATATAATTGATATTGTCATTTAATTTCACTGTAAATATCAATAGAGAAGTTATAATGCCTGTGAATATGGAGACTGAGCTAAACATCTCAGAGTAATGGGTTACTAGAATATCATGATTACAGTATTGATTTTGTAAATAATACAAAAAGCTGACTCAGAAAGCTGCCTTGAGGTCTCATAATGACTCTGCATGTGGGGCTCTGAGCTGAGTGAAGAGGTCTATAACTAAACTCACTGCCCTTGAAAAGCCTGCTCCCCTTCCTCTTTTTTTTTAAAAAATTATTATCAAAGACATCATAATTCTCTAATGATCTATAAAGAAAACATTGAAATGATGTATTCATATTCACTAATTTACTTAATCAATAATCATGTAAGCATATATTATACTGGAGAGAAAGACAAATGAGGCTGAGTAGGCCTCCTGAAGGACCTCAGACTGGAAGGTATGATGGAAAAGCTAACAGTGACCTAAGTCTTATAATAAATCTTTGCTCAGTGAGTTGCTGTCATCCTGGAAAGACACCAAAGGACCCTATGTGTGTACATATGTGAGGAGGTTTACTCCGGGAAATGTTTACTCCCCTTTTCAAACAAGGAACACTCTATTTCTCAAACGCTTCTTGGAAATCATTCTTTCTTCTTTACTGTGGCTTCAGTTACCCTAGTCAAATACTTATTACCTTATATTTGGCTTATTTGCAATAAGTCTCTTAAGCGCCAATTTCTCCTGCCAATAACTCACCCTACATATTATGGCCACACGATCTTTTCTGGAGGACAGTGTCTGTACCCCACCTAATACTTGACCTCCTCATCTACTCCTGAGTGTTTGTTTACCTTGTTCTCTCTGGAATGCCTTTCCTTGCTCAGCCTCATTTCCATTTTTGGAATCTTGCCATTTACTCAAAGGCCAGCTAGGTGTAAATATTCTCCCTTCTAAGCTCTCACAAATTTTTATATTTTTCATAGTATTTATGTTAGTATGCTTTGCTTTATGTTTATGCTTTTTCTCCCTTGCTAGATTGTAACCTTTTTAAGGGCCTTGATGATGTCATTTATTTATTTTTCTGTGTTTCTCATAGCAACTGATTGGATATCTTTTTATATGAGGAGTAAGAGGTTCAAATGTTTTAAAGTCAAATTACAGAAATCTTCCATAAATATTAAAGCAGACTATAGATAAACTCTAATTTCATCTGCTATTAACAAGTTTTGATGCTAGGTGGAATGACACTGAAAGGACATTAAACTTGTCTATTAGTTAAATTATGTGATTAAAGATACAATTTAGTGAAAGCAGCAAAAGTTATAAATTTATACACATCGATATAGCAAAATCTCACTGAGAACATTTAACAGCCTCATATGTTTCCAGATGTGGGATCTTTTTTAGCCTGGATGTTGCATGTTGAAACCAGAACATTGAAGCAAAATACTTCACTTTTTAAAATTTTGTAATTTAATAGTTTCATTTTCATGTTAAAAATGATTCATACAGAGCATAATTTGAAACACAAATATCCTAACTTAAAAATGATCCATTTCTTCCCCACGTAGAGCTGTCAGAAAGGAGAGCTTCAGTAAACTGCATGTCACTATCAGCCATTGATAGCCAGTGATTTGTTCTGAATCCAAAGGCTAAACCAAACCTCATGCTGCTGTATGTCAGATACGATTGGTCCATAGTCAAAGTTTTACAGCGCAGACAGGGCACACTTTATCCTTCAGGCTGCTACTTAAGATAGCCACGACCCTGAGGAGAACCAGTCAACAAAACAGACAGACAAGAGGATGTGATTTGTATGCATCCCTGAGCCAGCTCACATCACCCCTGACCTGCAGGTCAGGCTGCAAATGACAGCAGAGTGCATGCACCTGATCAGACAGAATATTCTCATTACAGAGCCTGGGAAGAGAAAGAAACTCCTCTGTGTTTACCCTCAGACCAGCTGCAATCTACCTAGGAAATGAGCAAAAAAAAATGCTGATTTACCTCAAGAAAATGTGACTGACACATAAGTACCTTATAAAATTTTAAATCAATAATTTTTTGTCAGATAAACTAGTGTGAACACAAGATAATTATATAACACAAAGGAAGTTTAGCAATGGGAAGAAGTATTTTGTTTAGTCACAAATGGACCATCCAAAGAAAACTAACCTGAAATGACTAACTCTTATTGAATTACAATAGGGCAACTTTTCCAAAAACATTTGGCCATGATCATTTGTTCATTTGTGTTAGAACAGGTTTTGGTTAAGCATGAGTTTGAAATGGCGGTTCAAGCCTACAAATATCCCATCTTTTAAATAATTGAAGGTGGTCGCATTTTTATATTTTTAAAAGAAATCTGGGTTTCCAAAATGTTCTATATTGATATGAGAATTACTTTGGAGGACGTAGACTAAATCACTATGTGTGGTAATTATTAAAAACAGGGAAGAGAAACTTAGTCTTGACTTATTAGAATTAGCTTTGCCTAAGGACAGTAGAATAGAAGAGATGATCTCTGGGAGGTCCCTGTGAGGACTCTAATTCCTAGTAGCAATATCCTAAGTACAGTAGCGACTCATCATAAAACTGTTCTGACATACCATGGATGAAATTTCACCATCCAAATTGTAATAATTACATACACAAAAAGTCCATCATTACACAGTTGGTCTGTAAAGTGGGTATTAATCCTGTTTCTGAAATACTTAAGTAATGAAAAGGAGCTTACTTACATATGTATACATTATTATAACATATTTCATCATAAACAATGTCTTTAGCTCTTTACACACAAGAATACTGAATTGATGAATGTAATTATGGAGACAGAATCCCTTAGAGAGCATCAATGCAACCAACACTAATCAACAATGTTACTTTATGTCTCTAGCAACATGACATGGAAGGGTTGAATAATTCAACTTTCCAACAATAAGCATTACCTTTGTCCTTAGGCCATATGGTCACAACTTCACAGACAATGTCTTATCTATCTTTGCATTCTCAACATGTAGTGCAATGCCTATTGGCTCTGAAAAAGAACTAGGCTTGAAGGCATCTAAGTGATCAGGCAATAAACCCTACCACTGTTGTTTTCTAAGGCAAAACAGGCAGAATTCCTTCTCTTTCCTTTAATGTTCAGTTTGGCCTCTTAGATTTCTTTTTCTGCTGGGCTTATCCTTCATGTTTATAGAAATCAAATTTTAGCTTTAGTGTTTTTTTAAGTCTTTGGGCTGCAGAAATTTCCTGGAGATAAGGGAAAGAACATTCAAGTGTTAGCATGTATGCTAATCATGTGACCTTGGACAAATTACTTAAATATTCTGACAGGCATTTAAAAAAATTTTGAAATATATCTATAATTAGGCTTATCTCATAAGATTGCAATGAATATTAAATGAGAATGTATAGAAATTATTTATAAAATGTAAAATGCTATTAAATGTTAATAATGATTTTCCCCCCTTTGGAGTGATTCAGATATCCAAGGATCCAGAGATCCAAGGTTTTGTAGTCAAATAAAGGAATTTAGTTTAGTAATACAGAACTAGTAATAAGTCTTGCTATATGTTCTGTACACCAACTCATGATGTGATGTTAAATATCAGAAAGTAGAAAAAAGAAAAGAATATGGTATTCGTGGCCAAGGGTTGCCAAATTTAGCAGATAAAAAGATAGATACAGTTAAATTTTAATTTCAGAGAAAGAAAAACTATTTTGAAATATAAGGAAGTTTCATATAATTTTCAAATTTAATTGGTGTTCTGTATTTTATCTGTCAGTTCTACTTCTGGCATAAATAAACAATCTAAAGACTTAATTGTAACACAACTTTGGTCTAAAACAGTCTTGACTTCCTTGTTAAGTGAGTCTTATTATTTTATCTTCATTTGAACTGTATGATTGCACAGATTGACAGGTACCTAGCTAGGCATTAGCAGGCTTAGATCCATACTCACCATTTTATACTATCCTTTGTATTGCTAGGATTGGAATTCTGCAAACTCTATGTTCACAGTTCCTTTACTATCTAGCTTGCTATTAAGTGTTTGCTAATGTGATGCACTGCAGGTAACTAGAAGGTGAGGAGAAGGGAAAATTCCCCTTCCCCTCTACTAGTTTCCAGTGGTAGCAGGTGTGGATGATTAGGAGAGATCGCAGATGGCCATGGGCTTCAGCAGCAACAGCACTAATTTTAGGTTCTTGGCTACTTGTATTGTGGCAGTAGTGTGATTCCTATAGCAGCAGCGGCAGAAAAGGCCATGCCTCCAGGGAGCTCAGCAGTGAGTGTGGGCCATGAGACCACACTTAGGCCCTGTGCTTTTCTAGTTTTCTTCTATATTCTTCTTGCTCTTTCAGTTTTTCTGGTTAGTTTGTGATCCATTCCCTGTATTAAAATCCTGATGTGCAAAATACCTGGAGTGGTTTCAGTTTTCTTGACTGACATTGACTGATATAAAGGTTTGTTAGTGGAAAAGTCTGAGAACCCCTGCTAAGGCATGACTCTTTTAAACCACAAAGACCGTTTAGCATGGAGATTTTGGGAATGAGTCTACAATTACTTATAGGCTAAGAGGAAATAAGATCCACATCAAAGGAGTTCTCACACGGCAAGGGGGAAGGTAAACATTTATGATCAAATTTTGTGTCCTTCGCCACCCGTGAATAATGACTTGACTAGACTGTCGTTAACAGTAATACATGCAATATGAGAGAAAACAAAGTAATAGATACCATTAATATAAAATAAAACAATTTTCCCTGAAGTTCTATCCAGAGGGAAACTTATTGGAAAGGTAATCTACATTTCACATAATTATTTTGTTGAATTGATTTTGTTTGGTTTACTTCTCTGCTCTTGGGTGGATCAAAGCCTTAACTAATAGAAAGTTTTCAAAATACCTTTTAATTTAATCTGCTGCAATATTTTATTATCTTACAGTCAAGACGTTATGTCTTATCTCTAATTAAATTTTCTTTTCTTGAAACTCCAGTCTATTTGCTCTTTATCTTTTCCTTACTTGAGAAGAAGAATGCATATTCCTGAAGATAATTAATCAGTAGCCCCTTTCCTTAGTGACCCCCTTTTTTCAGGTGAAGACATCTCAATTCCATTGACCTTTAGGCATGGCTTTTGTTTCCATCAAAATAATTGATATGGACTTGCTCATTTTAACTGCCACAATTAGAGCTAAGGTTTCTCTAATTTCATTAAAAAGGGTTGTCTAAGTTATTTAAAAGAAAAATATTTGTTTTGCTTTCACAAGAATGCAAAAATTTGTATGGAGAATATATGACTAAAGTATGAATGCAGCTAGAAATTAATCAAGAGTATTGATCTAACTTCATAAAATGCTTTCTAAAGTCATAGCGTGGTGGACCAGGTGTTTCAAAATTATCCTAATTCAAAGCAGCATATTTCCTCTTTTTCAAGAAAGCCTTCTAAACCAAGTCTAGAAAGCCAAGTTAGTTAAGTGCACTCACTAAGGAAACTGTAAAAAATCTGGCTTGAGATAGAGACTGAACTGAAACAAATAACAAAAGATTGGTTGTTGGTTTTTGTCATTTTTGTCCTGAAAACACTATACCCTTAAAGTATTGAAAACTTAATGAAACCCTCAAAGGAAAAAAAAAAGTGTTCATTTTTATAAAGACTTTTATTCAACTATGTTGTAATACCTGGCTCAGGGTCATGCACATAGTAACTACTTAATGCATGGTATAAAATTAATTATTAAATATTAGCAAAAACGGTACATTTAAAGAAGTAGTTTATTAAGGCCGAGCATGGTGGCTCACGCCTGTATTCCCAGCACTTTGGGAGGCTGAGGTGGGCAGATCGCTTGAGCTTAGGAGTGAGACCAGCTTGGGCAACATGGCGAGGCCCCCCTCTACAAAAAATAAAAAAAATTATCTGGGCATGGTGGCAGGCGTCTGTAGTCCCAGCTACTGGGGAGGCTGAAGTGGAAGGATCTCTTGAGGCAGGAAGGCAGAGGTTGCAGTGAGCCGAGATCGCGCGACTGCACTCCAGCCTGGGCGACAGAATGAGACTGTTTCAAAAACAAAACCAAAAATAAACAACAACAATTAAAAAAAACAAAAAAAAACATTTGATTTTCAAACTATATCCAGGTTACTGAATTTTAAAATTTGTAATGTTTATATAACTGCAGAGGTTTTAATGTGATTTTTTTCGGGGCTTGGTGAGGTAGCAATGTTAATGCTTTTAGATTGGTATTAATAAGCTTCTTGTATTACATAGTAACTTTTACCTTACCGATTTAATATTGTTTACTTTATCTGAGTTTACTAATTAGGAGTCATTGACTAATAATCAGGTAGAATTTGGTTTTAAGAATTATAATATTGGACTGAAATCAAAGGACACAAATGCAAAAATCATAAAGTTACAGTACTGAGGTTTCTTTCTTTTTCCTATCCTCCATTCTACTCCCTTCTTCCCTCCCCCACTTCTCTCTCTCACTCTCTCTCTGTTTCCATTCATTGTATCTATTGACCAGGAAATTTTAGTATTACAAATTCAACATCATTTTTTAGTACCTAATATAAAATCATAAAATCACCTATAATAATGGGTGAGGAAGGGAATTTAGGCTTCAGAGTAAGATTCATTGTGATTTTACTTTATTAGTTATGGAACCTGAGCATATTACTTCATCTCTGAAAGTCTCAGTTTCGTCGTTCACAAAAATCTAGAAATTTGCGCCCCCTTCAGATATTATGGTGAGAATGAGACCATGTATGCAAATACTTAGCTTCATACTAAGCACCAAGATTTATAATTTATTATGATTTTGTTGTGCTTCAGGTACCATAGATGAATAAGACAAAGTCCTTTCTCCACTTTGACTTTTCTTCTATGAAGAATGAAATTGTTGGATGGTCTACAAGTTTCCTTTCAGCTGCAAAATCTATGGATTTATAACCCCTTCTTTCTTAATGTATGCTCATGTCATGGGGATACCTACATGGTCAACTGGTCTTTCTTAAATAACTTGCAGGTGAGTGAATGTTTTGAACAAGAGATGCATGAGCCAAAGACTAACCCCATGACCTGGGTTCAGACCCTTTCACAACCCAGACTGAACTAACAAATCTGTGGTATTAATTCACTGAAAGTAGTTTTACAATTTTAATTAATGAAAAGATTTTGGAGTAATCCAAATAATCCAAGAAAACAGATTAAACAATAGCAGCCACAATAGCAACCCTGTCTTCCAGAAATATTGTAAAGAATGAGTCAAGTGAAATTTTTATAGTGGCAGATTGGCTGACAATAGCTAGATCTTAACAACAGTAACATTTATTGAGCTCCTATTGTATATACAGTCTTCAAGAAATCAAAGGGCAGGAAAAGAACGTGATGGGATTTGGATGCTAATATCTAAGACGTCCTTCTAAGAGGTCCTTCTAGATCCTCCAGCACGCATACTGCCTGTTTCTAATGAACTTATTATTGAAGGTTCTCACAGACATCTTATAGAAGAGGTCTATGTCTGATTCCTTCTTCTTCTTCTTTTTTTTTGTTTTAATTGCTAATGTCCAGCCTCATTACTTGGATGAAGGAGATGCTTCAATGAATATTTGTTGATAACAATGGTAAAAACAGGAGTAAAACTTTGGAAGATGTCAATAGTTTATAGGATAAATTCTGAGATATCACAACTTTCAAACATGCAGGAAGCCTTATTTAGTACAGTTTAAAAATATGAAGAGCATATTTCACATATATTCCCACAATGAGAAAACTAACTGAAGGATTTTTATTTTCAAATTTAACCAAGTCTTTTGTTTGGGAAATGACATTAAAATTTTCAACAAGAAAGTCTCTCTTCCCACTGCCAGAAGTTACAATATTGAAAACATATGAAAGTTCTAGTTTCTGCCACAAATAAATATTGAACTGGTCAATTTGAATTTTTACTCTCTGTATGAATGGATATTCTTGAAAAAAAATTATTTAAATAAGTAATGTCAAAGATTAATTTGTGAATGTTTTAAAAGAATACTCTTTGCTTTTTAGTAGTTATGTGATAAAATTCATAAATGTATTATGATTACTCATATGTGGCTCAGGATGGTTCTTTCTTTCTTTGATGATCCATTCTAATAACTGAACAGCATCTCCCAAATCAGAGAGGCTTTCTTCAGATAGTACCCTTTCCTTCCTCTTTGTCTCACAAGAAAACTAGTAGCCATCAAACTTGACTCTTGGAAAGGCACTGCAAACTCTATGAATTTCTACCCAAGCACTGAAGAGTAAGACAATTAAGACAATTGTCAACAATTAAGACAGATAAAAGCAAGATTAGAGTTACTTTCTGGCACAGTGACAGCTACAGAGATGGTTTTTAGTCTTTGTAAAAATGTGCTTTTGGGTTTAGGGTTTCATCACTTCCTTCTATTCATCTGAAATGAGTGAATACATATGTAAATAAAACATCTACAAGAATTCTTATGTAAATAAAAAAAATATAGCATTCAGAGAAAGAAAAGAGCAGTTGATAAAGGAGAGCCAGTGCTGTGCGGCTTTGTGAACAAGGGAGGAAAGGATTTCTTTGTGCCACAACAAAACGTAACCCTGCCCATGAAAAGAAGGAGACAGGCTAGTTTCTGCTAAAAGCCAGGCTGCATGTAACTGACCCAGTGGAGGAAATCCTGGTTCTGTCTCTGGGGCGCCTTAGCGGTACTACGTGGATCGTACAGGTATGCAAGATACCTGTGCTTGTTCCGCTGACCTGGGCCCCAGCAGTGGGGCACATTTTTAAAACAAAAGCAAAATAACTACCAATTATTTTTAAAACTATATTTAAGAATTATATTTAAAACTGTTTCTACTGAGTTCTATTATTGTTTAAAAATAAAGACAAGCTAATAAACAAATTATGCCTTTAATAAGTTGTTGCATCTTGGTTGTAATGCTGCTGGTTGCTAACCAGAGGAGAATGTACTTCCTTCTCTCCTATCCTCTCAGATTAGTATCCTACATGTACATTTCCAAGTTCCCCATGGAGCTGGGCATTTTAAAGTGTGAATTAAACTGGCACCATTTGAGCAAAATATCAATCACCCTTTGAAGTTGGCAGCCTCTCAACATATTTTTATGAAATGTTACCTTACTTTATGACAATTCTCATCCTGGCATAAGCTGTGATCAGTTATATATGTGAAGCAAGGTTCTGTGAAACAATCACAAACAATAAAGTCAATAATCTGCAAATTATGGACATTGATGCTTTTTAAGATTAGAGTAATAAAAATAGCTAATCACTGTCTTATGTCTTTTTATAAAAAATCTTAGACAATGAAAATTGTGAAGGTATTGCTTTCATCTTATGTTGCTTATCTTTAATTTGCTACACAGCAATTGTTAGGTTTAAATATGTGAGATGAAACATTTCTTTCAATAGACTTAATGTTAAGCACTTGAGTGAAAACATGAGTCAAATGTTTTACATTAATTTTCCTTCCTCCCTCCAGTAATGTAAGATTTTTGTGACCTGAAAGTTATGCAAATTTGCAAGTAGGTTAAAAAAGAAAAGTAACCTTATAGAAAGAGATCCTCACAGTAATTATTCTGATGCTTCATTTGTTTGCAATTTTTTTTGGCTATAGTTTGGATGAAAAAAATACAAACCTCCTTTTATATGGCTTTAGGCTTTTTATTTATTTATTTTTTTAATTTGAACCAACCATTCAAAAATGACATGAAAAATCTGTCATTTGTTACAAATTAATTAATCAAAAAGTTAATAAGAACTCTTATAGCTAGTAAAAGAACCGCTTTAAACAAGGTGAAAACAATTAGGATAAAAAAAATTCCCATATAGGGTAAAATGCACCCACAAATAAGTAAGGACCAATTGCTACTCAATGCACAAAGATAAGCAAAGATTCAAAAGCAGAGATAAAGCTATTAAGAGTAGCTTTATCCCAAAGGTAATTATTGCTAATGCTTTTTAGGATGGGAAAAAATCCTACAGTAACTTTCAGTATGAATCTCATACTGAACCCCTATAACAACTTTGATGTGTTCTCACTATAACTCGGCTAATAGAAAAGGCATCCTGCTTTCTAAATATCACACCTGCAGTTGTCTACTCTTGGGAATCATTCAATTCATCAGTAAACACAACCCACATGCATCAAAAGTTTCCACTTTTTCCAGCTCTTTTTAACACTAGGATCCCTCCCCTCTCCCCAGGCTCCTTGCAGCTATCTAGGGAATCTTTCACTTTTTGTCCTTTCCCGACCCTTCTGGACCACATTTTCTCTTCTTATTCAGGCCATCTGCTCTCAAGGAAGGTAAAAGTTCTGCTAGGAAAACAATCAGCATCCCTAGCCATTAGTTGCTTTTGTGAAATATCCTTTTAGCCACTGCCTATGAAGACATACATTGTGCAAATCACAATTCAAATTATGATGGTCATTTAAAAATAGTTTGTAATTGATACATTTCTGGCCAGAGCCTCCCCCTTTACTCTGGTAGTGGTACAATCTCCTTGTTCTTGACAGAAGTCTTTCTAAAGGCCTGCTCAAGCCTCACTAAGCAGCTGTGAGTTAGGTCATTTTCCCAGGAGTTTTACATGTGGAAAACTGGGCATTAGTAAGGCCTCAAAAAGGACACCATCTGGCCCTAGTGAAAAAAAGGATCATGACACTTCCTGTGGTACCAACAGACCCTGATGAACCAGAAAGGAATTCAGTCCTGGACTGTGATCCAATAGAGACCGGCCCCACAATCACCTCCGTGACAGCCAACTCCATTCATCTTAGCAGTTATCTCATAGCACAATGGACTTTTGTGCCATGCTGTTTACTGGAGGCGGAGTAAAATCCATTTTGATTTTTGTGTTTAGTCTCAGTGCCTGTCCTCTTTCCTGGAACACATACCACATCAGGAGAGACTGAGCTGCACAAAGAACAGTTCTTTCGGTTCCCATTCAAACTTCTTAATTTCCCTCCCACTGTACATGGGGCATAAGAATAAAATGCTGGACTCTTCAGAGGCTTCAGAAAACACCTTTTCTTGACATGAAGAGCCTCTCCTCCCACTTTCAATAAAATTTTTTGAAACTATTGAAATCAATCACTTTTTTTGGAGAAGAAAATTAAAATTTAAACAGATAAAGAAATTATTACTAGAAGTGTTTCACTGACTCCATTTAGTGTTTGTGTGTTGAAAGATTCTGTTAAAAACTACAGCAACAACATCAAGTAAACCAGGTTTTCTTTTCTGAAAAAAGAAGTGACTGACCAAAGCAATAGGAGGGTGAATGCTGGTGACATCTTACATTGTTCTATAGTTGTTTTCAGCTTACAAAGTCTTTTTATATTTTCCTTTTCAAAAGATAGAAATGGGGCAAGTTGGATTAATACAATCAAATCTTTAATTGTTAAACTTTTTTCTTTGAAGATATTACAAAACAAACAACAAGGAAACCTCTTAATTAACTCATTCTCAACAACTACATGTATATACTTTTTAAACGTAAAATATTATTTACGGTGGCTGATTACAGACCCTGAATGTGGTCATCTCAAAAATGAACTGTTGCCATTCAGGATAAATAGGGGCTTCCATCTGAGGGCCTTTATGTCATGTGGGCGGCAGCACAATGGGGAGGAGATGGCTGTAAAGGGAAGGTGCTTTCTTAGGTCCGAGAGCTCTCTTCTCAATTCTAACCAGATTCATCTTCATTATCCACCTTCCATCTTTTTTTTTTTTTTTTTTTAAATTCTTGCAACCCTATGATACTAAACCTCATTTTGTCTGCCACTGGGGCTTCGTCTGTACACAGATCTGAATCCTCCCCCACTGTTGGAACCTTCAATAGAAAGCCATATTGCCACACAAAGGGACTTGGGGGTTAAAGAAAACGGTTAAGGCCCATCGTTTTATTCTCAGAATTTAACTTGGGGAGGGGAATAGAGAGGCTGCTCTTCTTCCAAATAAATTTCTCCTGCCTCAATTTTGAAGAACTTAAAAAGCCAACACAGAATGAGTAGAACTTAATGAAGGAAAACATTTTTCTGACTCTCAGTCCCTGATGGAAATGACCAGGCTCTATTGTGGGAAGATATAGCTGTTCCTCACTTATTAACATGTGTGTCCAAGGCCTAATTATAGGCATTCTCTTTTAATGTGGAATTGTCACCATTGGTGTTATTCATAAAGTGCCCATTGTGAGAAGTTCAAAACCGCAACCTTTATCTCTAGTCATCAGTGAATTTTCTCTGGATTCTGTAACCACTGGCAGCATATTATGACTACAAAGCCCAAGTTTTTGTGTATTACACTCCTCGTGTAATAATGAAAATGCCTGCAAGTAATAGCTTGATTAGAAATGAAGTGGGGCGGCAAGTGGGGGGTGGGCAGAGGGGAGAGTAGAGAGAGAGAGTTTCTATTTTGAAAGATCTAAAGCAGAGTATGAAACAGCCAGCATCCTCTTGCTGAAATGTCTGCACAATTACGCACACAGTTATGAGTTACAGTCTTTCATACGATGTGTCTCACAGCTTAAGTAAGAAAACTACCAAAGAAACTTTGAGGTAAGGGCCAGCAGTTAGGGCCACAGACCTCAGTGCCTGAAGGCTGGTTGAAAAGAGTAGGCGAAGCTGAGCCACGAGGCTCAGGGAGGGCATGGGATGCAGATATTTGGAAAACTGCCTTTGAGGTAGCAGAGGCAATTCCCTAAAACAGAAAGAAAAGGAGAAGAAAAAGGAGTAACCTCACCAGGAGGAGGAGGAAGCCCACAGTTTCCTCAGTGCTGCTGAACATAAAAGCCACTTAGATGCTAGAAAAGGGGGTGAAAAATCCAGACTTACACAGGCACATAAATGTTCAGTAATTTGGGACACAGACTCATTCTTTCCATAAAGATCATAAATACTCCCTGTAAGAGTAATGAAGTTTATTTTTTTCTTTTTTAAACAAAAGAACCATTGAACACCCCATAGGTCATAAAATAATTAATTTTACCTATTATCTCTTCGGCCACTTTTCTTAGCATTGATTTTTACATCATTAACATGTTTGCTTAGTATTAAATAATTTTAGGGGACTAAAATGTTAATTAAAAATATAAGTGACATCTCAGTTGCTAGGAAGGCCAGTGAGAACATTGTTTTAAACTGGAGGCTTGTGCGGCTCCCCCCCCCTCCACAGAAGCTCTGTTTTAAGGCAACAGTTTGCTAGGAAGAAAACGACAAAACCAGAAACAATTTGCTCCTTAAAGGATTTGAGAATGCTTATGTTGGAGGCTTACAAAAGCGGCGTTATGTCCTTGAACATTCTAAAGATCATTGTTAATAGGATCAATTTTTGTGTGTTATTCAGCTGGATCGTTCATAGATTGTAAGAACTACATTTTAGTAGGGCACATGGTGGTGATGGGGGTGGGGGTGGGGGGAAAGGGAAGGCCCAGCAAATTCCATGTGATCAGTTCAGCTGCAATAATCTCTTTTCTCCTTCTTGACGAAGCCACACATGAGAGCACTCTGGTGTCTTTCATCATTATTTGTCACCCTTTTGTGCAAAACAACTTATATCCACAGCCATTCCAGCAATTAAAATGAAAAAGAACCAAACAGTATTCTCATTGAATACTCAGAGGCCAGTGCCACCAAGTGCCATCCAACCTATTGAATGTCAGATACCTAATGCCATTAGAGCTCTGTAAGTATTTTGTGAAAAAATAAATAAATAAATTGTTACATGCAGAATGTAGAGAATGATTTACAAAGATAAAATCTTTTAATGCCCTGGCAGCAGCTAGATCATCTGTAACAGACTCTCAGTGACAATGTGAAGGAGAACTAAGCAACCGACAGGGATTCAGACTCACTTCAAAAGACTGAGAACTTTGAATTTTGGTAGACAAGTAGTCACAGGGTAAAGTCAATTAAACAAGAATAAGTTAATTTTGTTTCTGTTGAAATATTCTCTGAAAATCACAATGAACATTTTATTAGCCTGATTTTT
This sequence comes from Pan paniscus, assembly GCF_029289425.2. Lineage (NCBI taxonomy): Eukaryota > Metazoa > Chordata > Mammalia > Primates > Hominidae > Pan > Pan paniscus. The sequence continues at coordinate 118,687,679 of NC_073254.2, read as the reverse complement.
ATTAAATACTTCTCCAAAACTATAATGTGCCACCAATTCCAAGAAAAGTACACTTTCATTCCTTTTTCTGAAAAAGGGCAAACTCAAAGAAAGTAAAGATAAACCAACTTCCCCAATACCACAGAGAGAATCAGGGTTGAGGAATGATGATGACTTGGGCAGTGGTGTTAATTTAGGACCGCACACTCCAGGAAAAGAAGAACCAGGAAGGAGATTTTCTCATTCCATATGCCACATATTTTTATGTGATTTCCATCTGAAAACTTTAGGGTTACTACAAGATCATCAATTTTGAATCAATGTATTTGTTATTCTATTCGGGTGTCATTTTTAGAAAATATTATTAATAATGTTCTCTGAAATACCAAGAATGTACTTTACTGAACATTGTAATACAAACTACTTATAGATCCTTGTTCTGCATTACAGTTTGGTTAGAAAAATATATGTTTAAAAACGTAATTAGCATTTAAGGTAACATGTTGCTGAAATTCTGAGGAGGTATCAAGAACTTGAGTAGACAAAAAGAACCTTCTGGAGAATGTCCTGATAGATGAAGGAAGCAAAAGAGAGCCTGAGTGAGCAAAGGGCCAAGGCATGTTAGAGATGGCAAAAGTGATTAAAACCTAGTAAGCACCTTATACAAAGACACTCCCACCTGCACAGCAACGTCTAGAAAGGGCTTCATTCTCTTATTGCAATTTTGATGCTGAGTAAACCTGTTTATCTAATGCAGAAGGGTTGGAACCAGAATTCCCAAATTGTGATTTGTACTTTTATGCTAGGGGCAGTGGAGTCACTGAAGGGTTGTCAGCAACAGTGGACTGTCTTCGGCTGACTTGGACACAATCATTGAAAATGGCCAAATGCTGAGGGCAGAGGTGAGGCATATAGTTCAGTATTGCAGGAGAAGGAAGTGAGAACTGTTATTTTTCCCACCACATGAGAGAAATGTCAGAAGAGCTTCCCCCAACATCCCAAAGATCCCCATCAATGATCTTTAGGACCACTTGGGGTGGTTGAGGGCTGGCCAGATTGTGGTCCAAAAAAGCCCGTTGTGTGTAACACTCTCAGGATGCATCATGACTAGGAAGAAAACAGCAGATACAGGATGTTTCTTCCCTTCTCCTAAGCTGGGATTTGGTAACAATCTCTTTACAACCTTTTGGGAATGCAAAATTCTAGAATTGGAAGAGTAAACTTTTATAATTAACATTCTTCCCCTGTAATTTCATAAAGAAACCTGCATGGGGATTCACTGTGGCTTTTACAGATCACTTTAAAGTAACTACATAACGTTTATAAATGGCAAAGATTTCAGATGAAGCCCTGCTAAGGTTCCCCCAAAATGTCCTTGTTTCTAAGAACAATAATAATAACAACAACAAAAGGAATTGGAATAAATTAAGTAGCTAGCCTGGGTTGGTGCAGGTGGTTCTGCTGCTGAATAATGATTGAGTATGTCCCTTTAAAGTGACCATATCTTCTTGGTGCATTTTGTTTTTGGCAAAATATATGACTTTGAGATTATCAGTAGGGAGTAGCTGGCAATTTGGCTTTAATTTTTGTAAACTTTCTTGAATGCTTAATTGTTTGCTAAGATGTCAGCTGCAAGATTAGTGGAGCTGGAAAAAAAAAAAAAAGCCTGCATTCACATTGGCCCTATGTCTATTTTCAGTGTGAAAGGAACTGGCTGGAGAGTGTTGCAAACACTTGAAGCTATGCATTCTGCATTACAATGAAATGGTGCTGTATTACACAATACCGAGGGTTTCTTTCTTTCTTTTTTTTTTTAAAGGGCATCATATCCAAGCCCTTTGAATGCACAGCAAGAGCAACAGATGACAAATATTAGGATGTGCTAAATGCCAGAACAATTACATTAAAATGGATTTCTTCCAGAGTGAATCCTCTCCAACTTCTATTTGGTAAATAATTAGATTGAATACACAAGGACTCTTATAAAATACTGGAAGGAAGCTGAGTCAGGATTTTAAAAAACAAACTAACTTATCTTTACATCAAGAAAATGGTGTCTGGCGATGTATCCACAGATCAAATGTGTACAGGTCTCATGAAATTTAAGAAGGTGTCATTTAATGTAGTCTTCTACCTATCTGTGAGAAAGAAAAATGTCATGAAGTATACTCACAGTTTGAGTTTCTTTTCCGTATCTTTTAGTTATTGTAAATACAGGACCTTTAACTTTCTTGTACTAGGGGAATCCCTGAAAATGATGCATTTACTTCCTCTCTCAATAATTCTTTTTTCAAAGAGCAATATGTATTATTTTTAAAGTGAAAATAAATGAAATTTAGCAAAATCACTTAGCACTTTAGGAACAAATAATAAATACATCTGTAATGCAATTTAAAATGTCTAATTATATTTAATTCTAGTGAAGTAAGCAGAGTTAGGACTGAAACGTCCAGTTCTTTATCCACAACTCCAAATCAAGCACGCAAATATGTTTGCTATCTGATGCATGGTAAAGAAAGGAGTTATTGAAACTTATATAAAGCATATTTTAATATTCGTGGGCTTAGAGCTCTATTTTCTAATGTATATTTTCTATTTAGCTTCTGTGATCCCTTCAGTTGGAAATCTCTTTTTTTTGGACTTCCATAACACTTCTGATCTATGAGACATTTGGCAGTTGTTATATTTTGCTGTGTTAGCTACTTTATTTTGGTGGTGGTTGTAAGGGGGAGCTCTGTTTTATTTATCACAAAGCACAGAGTCTGACATATAGTAAATGCTCAATAAATATTTGTAGGGTGAAGGAATGAGAGCATGAAGGTTATGTGTATGTATTTGGTCTCCTGAAAAAGCAGCCAGCTCCTGGAGGGCAGAGAAGGCATGCTACACTTTTGTTGCCTTGCCCCTGGCACCTGGTGCCCTGCTGTGACAGATTATATGGTAGAGTGACAGCATACATTTGATAGTGACAATAACTACTATGAAGAGGAGAGACCAAGAGAAGAGATGAAGCCAGGGAGGGAATAGAAGAGAAGAGAGAGACAAAACAACAAAAAAGGAAAAGCTAGTGCAGAGAACCAAGCTCAGGTCCAGCTTCACCCTTGTATTAACTCAAACTTTTCCCTGTTTTAGTCAAAGGGGAGATGAAAAGCATGAGAGGAGGGAAATTCAGAAAGTAGAAGAGCATACATTATGCCTGAGATTGCGATCAGTATTCCAAATTTACCAAACCACTTGCCAATGTATGGATAGCAAATATTTTTAAACAGTTCCTAATTTAGTAAACTTAAACCATTATTTTGTATTCTAAAGTTATTGGGAAATTGGAGTTTATTAGATATTGTAGAGAATTTCAAAGAAGTAATCCATAAAACTTGAGAAAGTATAATTATTTTTTCCTAATGAGTACACTTAACAGGCTACAAACTCTCAAATGTGATACATTTGGCAAAGAATAGGCCCTGTCATGAAACCTGAAAGAGGTCTATGCCATTATTAATCTGCTACCCAGGCAACACTTTTTGGGCCTTAATGAATAGCCTCTAATTGGCTGGGATTGGCCCACATACCCAGGAGCTATTCACAAAATACATTTTCATCCCCCAAACTTCACATCTTTCTTGCATCTGCCATAGAGGAAGGTTATCCTGCTCGCATTATAGCACAGTTTTACTAGTTATGACAATGACTGATATAAGTAATTACTCCATTAAGATTTAAAAATATATATTTATGATTGTATACATGTAATATAAACATACTAATAAAAAGAATAATTATTGAATTACAAATAACTTTGATAGTAAGGGACATGTATATTCAAAACATAGTTCACTGATTCTCGGAGCCTAGATAACACAGCTACTCAGAAAAAAAAAAAGGTACTTTCTTTTTCATTGTTACAAAAAACAAGATGTGAGAAGATTCTATTTTTATGTGTTTAATAATTGACCTAAGGGTTAAGGAGGGAATCCTTTGATTCATCTACTGGTGATATTTGAGACACCTGAGGGTAAGGACCGTGGCTTCCCCATTTCCTTGTCTCAGGATCCTTGGCAATGTGGAGTACTCTCCTAGGGAATCTCCACAGGGTGAGGTGTGTAGGTGAATGGGCACAGCAGAGGAGCAGAGGACTGAAGAAAACTGCCGACTCTCCGCCTCACCCACATTCCACAGGCATCAGGCTGCATTAGCTCAGCAATCCCTCCTCTGCTCTCTTCTCTAGCACCTCTAGGGACCTCTTGAATACCTTCAATTGTTTTATTATTTGCTTGTTTATTGCTTCAGGGATGCCTTTCTATAAAATGTTTAAAAGCTTTAAAAAATCTGTAGGTGAAAGGATAGCATATTTGTGGTAATGTCTAGAAGCATTTTGGTAGGGATCTCTGGGAAAGAAAACATGACTCCATAGTATAACTACCTCCCTCTAATGTAAATAAAATTAAAATTCACTAACTGGGCCACAATGCCTTTTCCATGAACACAGCCCTCTCTGTGTGTGATGGCTTCCTGTACCCCAGCACCAAGACTTTGTTGTCAACTTAGAACTCCACATCTTGGATGGCCTGCTACAGGACATCATTGATCCTTAGACAAAGAGGGTTCTGCCTCAGAAAGAAGGCATGGCCAGAAACAGAGACCTTTGTGAAGGGCTGCAATATGAGGCACACAGGAAAAAAAAAATCAGAGGAATAAAGGAATGAGAAGTAGGAGAAAGAAAGGACCAGGTGAGTGATGTCAGGAGAAAAGTATCCAAACAAAGGCTGGCTTGTGTGGCAATCTGATGTTGTAAAAGATTTTGCATGCAGATGAGTCACGTATAATCATCTTAGACAGAAAAAAGAAAGAACCAAAGGGGTTTCCTGGAATAGGGCAAGGTGACATTAATATGTAAATGAAGTAAAAATTGGGTAAGTGAAGGTTTCGTTCAACATGATAATGATGCAATGTGTATTCCTGCTATGGTGCTTATCTGAAGATAGTTTTAATCCTCCTGAAGAACCTGGTAGCCAGATACTTATTCTTGAAGTACTATTGTTACTAAGTCTCAGAACTCTAGGAGGGTATAATTTTGTAACTCCAGAATGCCCTGCACCATTGCTGAAAAATTTAGAAAACACTTCTTCTTCTTTGCAAGTAAGTGTTTGTATTTTAACTAGGGAGGAAATGAAATAATTGGACTTTTGGGTGTTTTGTGTGGGAGGAGGGATAAGGAATTGAGATGGGCAGGGGGAAACAGATCGTGGGGAAGAAGACAGAGAAGCATCACAGAGTAATCTGTAGGAATCAGAAGTCCATGGGGAAAGAAGACACACAGCAAAATTTGGTGTCATAACTGCACTTCATGACAAGACTGTAAAGGTGCTACGTAGCTGTGCACCTGGCAGCCCACTATAGGCTTTTCTGTTATTTTTCTTGCTCCTAAAATGTCACATCACTTATACTATTTTTAATTCTTTGTCAGTGGACAGATAATTGGCAGAGAAAACTGAGAACAGAAATTTTCTCAGAACATCCTGGTTATGATTTACAAGCTTCTGATTTTTCCTGTCATGGAGAAAAGTACCGAGAACAAGAGCTGGGAAATGCTTAGCTGGTATCAAAATTCCTTTCTTTGTATTGAAAGCTGCAGCATTCAATCATTTCCAAGAATATTCAAGACCAAAACTGGCATAAAATTTAAGGTTGCTTCCATCTAAATATGATATTTGGGATTTTCCCAATAGAGCAATCAAAATTCACATTTCTAAATCAGCCAAAATTTCATGCTTTGGGATTTTATTATAGATTGAAAATATGACAACTATTTTCCTTTTAAATTGTATTTATTATTTTATTTTATATGTAACACACATCAGCTGTGACATGTTGAAACAGTACCGAGGTATATAATGAGTAAATTATCACCTCTCCACCTATTGCCATTTCAATGAGGCCAACCTTATAAATGCTTGGTGTGCATCTTTTCAGACCTTTCTTCTTGCTTATACCAGCATGCACAAACATATCTATGCATATATAGTTTTGCTTTCTACAAAAATAATGCCATATTGTATACACTTTTCTGAAACTTGGTTTTATTTTAACCTAGTAGTAACATATCACAAATATCGCCATGGTTAGGTACAGACCCAACTCATTCTTTTTATAACAGCAGCATAATAATATTCCACACCACAGAGGTAGCATCTCTTCAGCCATTTCCCAATTAATGGGCATTTAAGTTTTGTACAGCTTTTCTTTTCAATTGTCATAGGAAACCTCTGGAAATATTTTATACTATTTGTTACTACTTCATATTAGAAGACAAGTCAACCAGAATTAGCATAAATGTGAGACAAGGCTGTAAATTAGGAGAGCCTCAATAGCTGCTACACTGGGTGCATATGGAGAGGGAAGCTGGTTTTGAAGTTTGTATGTAAAGAGGAGTTTAAACCTAAAATATACAGGTTTCTGTTACTGAAATAGGATTTTCAGACACTCAGAAAACTAGTGAAAGAAACTAACAGATAAGCAGGACCGTGTACATTTATGGTGCTTTCTTCCAAGAAAGGCCAAGTGCTTTACAGCCATTCTAACTGTTACGAGTTAGACATGAGGGTACTTGTATATCACAGAAGGGTGTAGGAGAGAAGAATAGGAAACCAAGTCTCCCAATACTAAAAATAGACTAGGTATACATTGCTTAAAGAACACACAATCTCCTAAATTCTGAAGAGGAAAAGAATGAGCTGAGGGGTTGTAATACATGTTCATAAAGGCCTGTGCTTTACAAAAGGACTTACCACTGAGTTTCTGAAGCAACCTATGCATGCTGAATGGCCCAGGAGCAGGGCTTCATGAGGACATGCCTATGGCCTCAGGAACAACTCCAGACTAATGCACTCTACATCTAAGCATCCACCACCTATCACGCACATTCAAAAGTGAACAGAGAGTAACACTGACTCACCACTCCTTTGGGATATCTAAGAGTTCCTGTAAATAGAAAGCTCTGTAAGTGCATTTAAGATCTAATTAATTTAGAAAAAAAGAGATTTAGGATAAAGCGAGGTCCATATTTATTCTGAATTGTGGACCTGCTAAAATAAAAGATTTCTCTGAAAAGGGTGAAGTTCACTCAGAATAATAACATCATTAACAGATAGCAATCAGTTGAATAGTGTAGGCTGGTCAACTCAAGTTTCAATCTTGTCTTTAGGTTAAATTGATAATCTGATTTTGGATGGATTTACCCCATAATTTGTTCATTTTCCAATTCTTAATACATGGCAGTGGATGGCAACTATTATGCTCCCCATTTCTGTGTAATGATGAAAAACTGCTATTATCAGTCTTATATTTGAGGTTGGGGCAGAGGCTGGCTAACCTGCCCAAAAGGACATAAAAGATGCCTTGGATAATTCTTGGATAATTTTGTAGCTCTGACATGGGATGGAGCAAGAGAGACAAAAAGGATCGAAAATTTATCCAAAAGCTCTGCTGTGTTCCCCGTGGCTCTGCCTTTCCCTCCAGACTCCGTAGGAGCCTCGGGCTGCATGGACATGGGAATACATGTGCAGGAGGAGCAGAGAACTGGGATCATTCCCCCTTGCTGTTTTGTAACCTTGATTTTCTTCTCTGCAATCATAAACTTGATGATGCTGTGTCTACTTCCAGCCTCTCTGATGCTGCTGAGTCCAGGGCACTGCTGTTTCACAGCCTTCATCCTGTCCAACAGTCCTGGGAAGAGAGCACAGCAGGTATTTTTGCTGCTTTCTCTTTGTGCCCATCCAGTGCCTGTCAGTGCATGCATATAGCAGTTGCTCATTGCATTCTGGATGAACAGTTGAGTGACTTTTCCTCCTTCTTTCAGTTGTTGGCTTCTCCTCCTGTTGGAAACACTGGTATTTTTCTACATGTGAACCAAGCATAATGGGAGAAAGCAGTTATGTCAAATCGTCTAGGCATTTTGCTTCTACTATCTCTCTAGTTAACATTTTCTCCCCTCCACAAAACCTGCACTTTGGCTGCCTATTGATTGTTTTCCTGAATATGCCCAGAGCATTCCCGAAGCCTTAGGTCTGCCTCTGCCTGGGACTCCTGGATTTTCTCCTCTTATCCAGGTCAGTTCAATGGTTACTGAATACTCATGGATTGCAGCCAGTCCTTGCTGAAATTTTCTGAAGGGAAATGAGAAAACAAACCCACACCCACATACCCACCCCCCATCCCCCCCGCCACACACACCAGGATAATTTATTTCTCATAAGGTCAAATTCATTCAATTTAAAGAATTGTACTTCATTTTGAATTTTTCAAAAGCATTTTTAGTGTGAGAATATATCTTTCTAAATATAAAATGATGGCTATTCCAAGGTGGAATTATTTTTGGTTTTAATGGCATTACTTGGAAAAATTAAGAGCTGGCAACATTTTACAAGTCTGCATGAAAAAAAAAGTTCCATAAAATCTTAATATCTAGAAATTCACTTTTCTAAATCTACTACCTCTTTTACAATGCAACTCAGTCTAACTCTTCTGGCAGGAGAGGGCTTATTTTTAATAATCACTTTCTCCTGAGTTCCTCTGGCATTTGCCACCCTTATTATTCATTCAAAGCGTATTCAAGAACTTACTACAGAATAGGTACCAAGCTGAGCATTGGGCATATACATAGTGGTAGAAAGAATAAATGCAATTTCTGCTTTTATGGAGCTTACAGTTTACTAAGAGAATATAATTACAAAATATTAATTAAATTACAATTGGGAAATTATTTTGGGAATTTTCCAGTTGGAAAAATGCTGTGAAGGAAAAATATATTGTTGAAATAATATAACGGGTGGGTTTTTTTTATGTTGGGGTATAGGATGGCTTCTGAGACCTGCAGGGTGAGAATAATTTGTTCAGGTGAGGTACAGTTGTGTTAGTGTGATAGGAGGGACAGGGGATATCCTAGTCAGAGAAGGAACATTTGAGTTGGGAAAACTCTTGGTGAACACGAAGTCTAGTAGAGAGAGATGGAATTAGAGATGGAGGAACTAGAGTTCCTAGACCTTATAAGTCATGTTTAGGACTTGATATTTTATCCCAAGTTTATTGGACAGCCAATGTCCAGTTTAAGCAGGAAAGTAATGTGATGATTCAATTTGCATTTTAAAATGTGAAGGTGGGCAGGTTGGAAAGTGGAGATGTTAGTAAGCAGGTCCCTTAGAGTCCGTGTGTAAGATTATGGATTTGGAAATAGAAGAAAGTAGACGGATTTAAGAAACCCATGCCTATCCTATTTATTTTGTAAGTACCCTTAGCACCAAGAGCAATTTTTAATGTTATATTCCCAAAGAAGCTAAAATATGCATTATAGGTTTGCAATATGATGAGCAATGGTTCTAGGTACTAAGACTGTATCTTTAGCTAAGAGATAGTTGGTACTTGTCCTATGGAGTTTGCAGTTTAAGGCAGGGACATAGAGAAACAAAGAAGCTTTACATTATTTAGTGGTAAGGACTATGGCATGCATAGGCACAGGGCACTGTCTAAGAACAGAGAAGTGACAGTTTACTAAGCCAATTAATATGTTTGGGAGAGAGGAATGCCTTTGAAGAAGGTCGTGTTAGCATTGAAACAGAAGAATGTGAAATTAAATAAATTTACATGATAGAATATGTTATGTATTATTTAAAAGAAATTCATGCAATGAGTAGGTAAGAGTAAGGACAAGATAGGAGGTGCTGTGGGCATGTTCCAAATACAAAGAACAGCACATGCAAAGCCCTGAAGATGACAGAGCTTGGTGTAGAACAAACGTTATTGATTATGGCACTCCACTGCTTGCTGATATTTCCCAAATCAATCTATTGCATTATCTTATATGAAGATTTAGTGGTAATGAGATGGATGCAACAGGCTTAATTACAGTAAGTGAGGGAGGGTTAACTATAATAGCTGTGAGGAACAGTACATTATGACCAGCTTGCTCCAGCAGATAACATCTAATTTTCTTGCTGCTGAATCATGTAGAACTGTGTTTTCTGGTTGGCATCCACAGAACTGAGGAATTGCTACTTTAACACTTTTGATATTTCACAGGGACTTGTGCCTAGTGTTTAGAACATCAGGTACATTACTTGTACTCTACAAATTGCAATGTGTTAATTTTATAGTGGTGGCAGGAAAAGGTAATTGCTAAGGCTAGACAACCTCAGAAGTAGCCTACATTATTTTTAGTGGATTCCCCAAAGAGTTTCCTTGTCAGGAGGAAAAGCTGCAGCAGAATAATAAAAACTGTGTGACAGAGGTAATAGACATGGAGAACAGAGAACAGAGATTCTAACTAAAAATTAAAAGCATACCAAATGAAGAAGCAAACAATTGGCATACCAAGCTATTTTCACTATGGTAGATTTATAATATATTAATAGCTATAAAATAGATTAGGCCACTCTCTTATTTTTCAAAATGTCTCTGGTTCTTCTTTCATGAAACCATGGCAACTTTTAAAATTAAGTGCTTTAATTTCTTGGTAGCAATGCTTTAAATAATTCTATACTTTCTTTTCTTTTTTATAATTTCCAAAACTGTTCTTCATAAAGACCTATCTATCTATCTCTATATATGCCTACTTACTATATAAAGAATATTTATTTAGACTCATAAAATGGGCAGACTTAATATTCATTAAATATACATTATATAAACAGGTTAACACTTTTAGTTATTGCCTGCATTGAAAAAAAGTGAAAAAAGAACTTTAAAAATCAGTTAAATGCACTGACCTGAAAACACTGACATTTTTAACTTTCATAGTTTAAAGTCCAGGAAACACAGTTCTTGCATAGAACAGAAACACAGAGGAGGTCAAAAGACTATTTAGCAGGAAGAATCTGAGAAATATTTTGACAGTGAGTACACTTGACCTGTAATTGTCACACTTCATACTACATTTTTGTGCTAGCTAGCTTTTATTAAATAGAATAATTCAAGTTTTGAACTAGTTTCTTTAAAATGGAGCTCATTTTTGGTGAGAAACAATTCCCCTTTCTCCATTTCCATGCAATTTACACACTCCAATCTTCTGGAAGAAGCCAATTTAAAATGGCAACTTTGGAGTTATAATAAACTTTACGGATATGTTCAGTGAATTTGAACCTCAAATTTATTCCTAAATATTTTCAGAATGGATCACAGATTTTTCATCTCCTTTTTTTCAGATAATGCGCAACATAATTCATTGATGGACTTCAGCTATTTGATTAATAGTGAAATTATTTTAGCCTTACTTTACCTGATTTACAGGGATAGGATTATTTTGCATTAGTTATGACTAATAATTATGGTTTACCCAGAAGTTTGTGTAAAAGGAGCTTCCTTCTGATCTACCATCTTCCCAAGTGTCTTTGCGACACAGTGAAGACTTCTGTCTTGTGACTCCAAGTCCTAGAACTGGGGTTTGGCAAAAGCTTTGTCTATGGATAGTCCTGCCTCTTTTAGCCATTGAAAAGTAGCAGCTGCAGCTGCAGATGAAAGGATTGTATTTTCATGAGGACAGGACACTTGGCCTCTCAGTGGCCCTTTCGTGCAATGAGCGTGAGTAGTTTTGTCTTCACATATGAAGAACATGCTTGTATGTTAGTATGTACATGTGTGCATGTGTTCATATGCCCAAGCATGCACACAATTAATCAAATATCATTTTGAATTATTTCAAGGTTCGGGTATTTGTTGATTGAAACTGCACATGCATTCAGGGGAGCATATTTCCCACAGGGTCAGATCATGATGGCTAAAGAAGCTTGTTTTTCTGGTTTGGTTTTTGCATAGTGCATTCATTCTCTTTTTAATTGGATCACTAGGGGGTTATTAACATTGCTCTAGTTGAGGAAATGGAAACCCAGTAGCCTAAAAAAGTCAAGACACTTACTAAACAACCTAGTGCATAGTAACATTTCTCTATCTATTTTCTTATTGGGCATGGGGGTCTACATGTTCCTGTGTTTGTGTGTGTGTGTGTGTGTAAATGTGTGTGTATGGTTCTACACTAGATAAGATTTCAAAAATCGTTAACAGGATACTTGGACAAATATTTTACTTTCTCTACCCACTAGACCATTTATGCAGTGCCTGACATCTCTATATTTTTCATAGAGATTCCACTGCTCTATCAAATCCAACTTTCCACGGAAAGTTACCTTGGCACAAATTTATGAAGAGTTAAGGTAAGAATTTTGGCTTCTTTGGCTCCAGTGGCACGATTGGTTAGTGCGCAGTACATATAAGAAATTTTTGCTTATCACTAGACAAAATTACAGATTCTTAATCCATGAATTTAACCAAGTCCCTTCCTTTCATTGAACGAAATAAATAAATAGCCTTTTAAGACCAATAATAAAAGAAGATATAGCCTGTCTGCCTCTTCTTAAAGGGTCTTCTTATAATGTATCTGAGAAAAAGGAATAGATCTGAAGTGTGGTTACCTCTCTGCTTTTGCTTTCTTTCCTCCATCCCTTCTAGGCCAGCATTGGGTCTCTGCTAACCACGAACTAGTCACTTCTAAAATTTTAGAACCATATCCTCTCTCAAAATAATACTTTGGTCTCAGCAGTGTGATAACATTGGGAAGGTCGTATTCTTTCCCTTCCTTAAAATTCCTCACTATGCCATCAGAACAAAGCTAGTGTCATTCGTGGTGGGGGAGGCAGGGGTGGTGGAGAGGGAATGAGAAAAATCACATAGCACACTGAAGTCCAGCAGAAAGGGTAAACTTTGATGAGCCAAGCCAGATCCCCTTCCACCTGTGTGAAGAGAAAATATGTCCTTTGTTTTTCCTGTCGTTTAGGTTAAAATATATGCACAGATACACACCAACATAAATATATACACAAACTACACACACAGACATGTCATGTGGTTATTGAGCATATGAATTACTGGGCATATGAAATATGAACTATGGGCATATCAAATTGAGATATGCTATAAGTGTGAAACACACATAAGATTTGAACACTTAGTATGAAAAGAGTAAAATATCTTATTAATTTTTAAATTTCGATCACATGTTGAAATAATATTTTGGATTATTGAATTAAAATATATTATTAAAATTAATTTCATCTATATCTTAAATGTAGCTTCTGGAAAATTTAAATTTATATATATATAGCTTGCATTTTATTCTATTTTACAATGCTGCTCTACAGAGCTATATAATAGAAGAAGATTTTCCTAACAGCAATATAATTGGGCATAATTTCTGCTGTTAAACTTCATAAAAAGTAGTTGTAGTTACCATTTTTTCATTCTCCTGCTTTCAGATCTTGTCAACAATGTACCTCAGAATAAGCTTTGAATTTGCAATTTCATCTTTATTTTAGATCAGATTAAAAGTTTAAGTAGCTAGACTTTCTTGTCCCAAGTTCCTATAATCAGAGGAGTAAATACATAATTTATTTTTCCATTCTCCCCAGACAATCTTTCCATGTTGGGCAGGATAGTGGTAGGGTGAATTGTTGGAATTTTATCAGATTATCATTATTTATTTTGTGTCAGCTCCTCCTCACAACTTAGCTCCGTTTGTTTCATATACATCCAAAAAGGTATTGCCACCTATATTTTAGGGATGAAAAAACTGAGGACAGTAGAGGTTAAATGACTTGTCTAAGGCCTATGGGTTAGGGAGTCCTGGAATTGCAGTTTAGGAGCCACGTCTTCATTCTTCACTGTGCTAAGTATCTTCAAGGCAGAAGAAATGCATTATGCATTTAACCTATGATCATAATATAAGGATCAACTAATTACTATTAGTTTGCATGTATATTGTACATCATATGGATGACGATATATTTGGCATTTTGGTCAATAGAGAGAAAACTGATTCCGAAAACCATGAAAATAAGGCTGCGAAATGGAAAATGACTCTTTGTGTTCAAAGGCAGTAAGTATGAAAAAAAATTCATACATAATTTGAAACAACAATGATTTTATAAACAATGAAATTAATTAAAAATCTTCAAAGTGAAAAATACCATTATGTTTATTAGCCTGCTTTTGAAGACAACCTTTCTTAACTTTTTGAAATTATTGAGTTAGTTGCATCTTTCCTAAGACCCTAGATCAGGCTTTCATCCAAATTTGTGTTTGTTCTATTTTCTAATATGCAAAGGGTCTAGTTTATGAATATGCACAGCATGAATACTTGGCAAACCCTTGGTGAACATCTACCTTATTCCAGGCTTTGAGTTATATGTTGGGAAGACAAATATGAATATGACATGATCCCTGCCCTCCTAGGATTCAAAGTGTGGTGAGTGTCAGAAAGGGATATAGGAAAAACTCATTGTGGTAAGTGCTGTGGTGAGCAGAGAGGCCCTTTGGGAATCACTGGATGGAAACTTGGTAGGCAGAATTCTAAGATGGCTTCCAGAATTCCCACCTTCTAATGGATACATCATGTATATGTCCTTCTTTTTGAGTGTGGGAAGAGCCAGTGAATAAGATAGGACAGTACTCTCATGAGTAGGTTACTAATGAGTTGAATTTTAAGTTAACCCAAGGGCAATTATTTAGGTGGGACTGACGTAATCAGACCTCAAGGACTTGGTCTTTGCTGAAGCCAGAGATAGTAAAGTGTGAGAGGATCTGTGGAGGAGGCCACATAGCAAGGACTTGGGAGCAGCTTCTAGAAGCTGACAGCAGTCCCTGGCAGCCACCTAACAAGACAATGGGGATCACAGCCCAGCAACTCCAAGGGAATAAATTCCACCCCCAAGCTGAAGGAGGTTGGAAATAGATCTGATCCTAACTGGGATTCCAGATAAAGACGCAGCCAGTTGGCATCTTGATTTTAGCATCGTGAGACCCTGAGTATGAGACCCAGTCATGCTGTGCCTGGGCTTCTGACCTACAGAACTGTAATCTATTAAATTGTGTTGTTTTAAGCTGTTAAGTGGTGGTAATTTGTTGGGCAGCCAATAGTAAACCAATACATGTCCCTAAGCCAGCATGGAAGATCGGTTGAGTTCAGGAAAGACTTCACAGAAAGAAAGAATCGTGGAACTGTATTTTGCTGGATGGGTAGGAGTGAGGTGACAAATAACTGAGTTGCAAAGTACGACTTAGGGTCAGAGTGTCTCATCCTTAGCTACACACTGGAATTACCTGGGAATATTAAACATAACTGATGCTTTGGTTCCTCCTCTTGAGATTCTGCATGACTTGTCTGGGTTGCAGCCTGGGCATTAGGAACTAAAAAATCTATTTGACTGGTGCTAATGTGCAGCCAAAATTGAGAACCATGTTTTAGACAGAGTGAGAAAGAATGGAACTGCAAGTAGCTCAGTATTGCTGGGGCAAATTGTAGGAATGGAATGGGTAGCTGGTTAAAATAAAAATAAAAATATAGACCAGATAGTAAATTTGCATTAAAAAAATCAAATTTCAACTTAAACTATTAGCAAAAACTTCGAACAAAAAGTTACCTGGTTAGAAAGTGATAGATGTGTGGTGTGCTAGAGAATGAAAGGGCAAGAACTCTGTGGGGACAGGGAATATTTGTAATTTTAAGAGTTAAATTTCAAGCTTATTTTACAGCATTGAATACAATCGGTGCTCAATAAATGTTTGTTTAATGGATGAAAATTAGTGGGGCTACTCAGGAGAGAAGCTGTGCAACTATACCTTGTGATCTGTGTGATCATACCCCATAATCTTCTATCTTTTAAGGCACAATAATCTCCCAAAAGATTAATCGCATTTCTATTGATTGCCTCATTGCTATAATCAGAAATGAGAGATAATCATTCATTTTTGCTACTATAAGCTTGGTATGGCTAATACTGCCAACACACAAAAAAAGTAGATCTTGGGTTACTTTAATACCTTTACAATGTCTAGCCCAAAAAACAGCTCTATAGTAAGATGGGTGGATGAGCTCTGGTTATATAAGGAATATTTGAGAGATAAAAATATTTTAGGTTGGGCACGGTGGCTCACACCTGCAATCCCAGCACTTTCAGAGGCCAACGCTGGCGGATTGCTCAAGTTCAGGAGTTTGAGATCAGCCTGGGCAACATGGCAAAACCCCATTTCTATAAAAAATACAAAAATTAGCCAGGCATGGTGATGCGTGCCTGTAGTCCCAGCTACTTGAGAGGCTGAGGTGGTAGGATGGCTTGAACCCAGGAGGTCGAGGCTGCAGTGAGCCATGTTTGCATCATTACACTCAAGCCTGGGCAATAGAGTCAGATCCTGTCTCAAAAAAAAAAAAAAGTATTTGAGCAAATTATGCCTAGAGTCTTAGCCTAGCTGGGGTTAGCTGAATGAATTACATTTTCTTTTTCATTTATTAAGTGCTTATGCTGTGTCTGGTACTGGGCAATGAGCTCTATGTTCAATATGAGACAGCACCTCATTTAATCCTCATCAAACTCACTGAGATAGAGGTAAATATCTCTATTTAACACATGGAGATTAAAAAAATAAGGTCACTTAACTCTAAATAATAGAGCCAGGATTTATAATGAAATCTGGCAGATTCCAAAACTGTGCCTTTGACCATGATGTTAGGAGTAGTCCTGTTTGGGAAGGGTTATACTAAAGACTAGGGAATTCATCTAATGTTGCAGAACAAATTTTTATTACAGTGAAGAATTTTATTTCTAGGAAATGAACTAATTGTCCTGTACATTTCTATTTCATGTAAAGTAATGATATAAAAATCAGTTTTGGAATTACTGAGTTAACATTTGGAAAATTTTTGGAGTATTAAAATATTTCAGTATAATTTTTTTTTTACTTTGGAAACAGGAACAAACATACGAGAGATTGAAAATGTGAATCATCTGAAAGTAAATTGTCAATTTTGTAACTCAGATGGCTGTCATCCCTAGTATATTACATAAATATACATGTATAAATGATTTTATAAATATAAACGATTATCAGATACATATATTCAACAACTTAGCTCTATACATAATAAGCAATGCTTTCCAGACATACTTGCTTTGATATTTAAACTAAAGTTTTGAACTTTCATTATATAAATGGAAAAATTTAATCTAAAACATGCTTTTGTCTGTCTGATTATCTCTTTCCAATGTAAACTCTCCAATGTGCAAGGATCCTATTTTTTCATGTGGTGGGAATTTAACTCTTTTGGCATAGCATACCCTCTGGGTAATATACTAAAAAATAGTAAAATAAATAATTCATTACCTAAAAATTTGGGTCATTTTATGTGTTTATAATATTCATGGTGTAGCTGTAATAATTGTGGTGCATCTTATGGTTATAATCATGTAATTATTCTTTCCATTTCACTTTTCAATTCATTTAGTTTTATTTTTAGTTTGAATTTTGCCACAAACATTTTTCTGTTTAATTCATCATCAGCTGTAAAGTTTTGTCCTAAGAAGTCACATGTGAATTGTGTAGAGGTGACAGGCAGAATGTGATATTAATAGGTTATTGACTTGTTAGGTCTTAAAAAGCCAAAGGGAGCATCCTTTGCAGCCCCTGCAGTGCACTGGAGGTTTGTTTCATTGATTGGTCTGTTTAACCCATCATCTCCAGGCATTTAAACAATGATATACGCTTGACAAACCTAATATTTCATTTTTTATCTGGGGACCATGGAACAGAAATTAAAGGAAAGAAAGACAAATGGACAGATACACAAGCAGAAAATGATGATAAATGTGAGAGGAAGGAACAGACAAATATAACACAGAAGAAAATTTGGATCAGTAAATTCTGGAGTCAGTAAGTGTACAACCTAACAGCAAATCTCATCCCCAGGAGGTGGTTAGAGGAAAGCGGTTAACATTTCTATTGTAAGCAAAATGCAGATTCAGATACAGAACATCCAGTAAACCAAATAAGATATCAAATATATAGTGGTTACTTTTTGGATGAGAGAGAGGAGAGACAGAAAGAAAGGGAGAGGAAGAGGGAGAGAAAGAGGGAAAGAGAAGATGAGGGAGAGAGAGAAAGAGAGGGAAAGAGGAGCCATTCTTTAAAGTGTTTTGTATACTTCTGTAAAGAGCAAATCTAGGCACTTTATTTTACCCAAATTTGCTTTGCAAACCTTGAAGGAGGTGTCTGACTTCATTTACTTGCAGAAAATAAATTGAGGTTATAAACTATTCATCAACTGTCCATCCACCCATCCATCCATCCATCCACTCGAAACATTTACACATTTAAGTCTCTTCGTCTTCTGGGAAAGGCAGGACATTGAAGAATTAAAAAAAAAATTGAGGATCAAGTGAGCCACATCTTCATTCACACTCTTTAGTATTTGGAAGTTCTGTGATAAGTGATTCTTTAGATTTGGGGGTGTGTGTTCTACAAAAACATATTCTAGATTTAATCTGCTTCTGTTAACCATGACATCTGCAAAGTACAGTATTTTAAATGCTGAAAGTATACCAATTCTTTCTGAGCTCTTTTAAGAACTCGAAGGGTATCACTGTATTAACAAATAGTTGCTTCCTATTTCTGTATATGGTAGGTGTGGGGGTAGAGGGTGGGGATGGTAAAAGGGAATTATCAGAAAAAAGTTCTTGCCTCAAGAAGAGGAGAACGTAACTGAGTTGTTTAAGTGGAATTACATGGTATATGTAGAGTTTTCATACTCTAGGACATAAAGGCAAGAAGGGTAAGAATCTTGTGGGAAGGAGAGAACTTGGGCAGGGTCCTAAGTCATTGGGGAGGAAGAGAAAGCAACTGTAGCTGGAAGAGGTACATTAAAAGGCAGAGAGTTTGGAACTACTGTGGGCTTTGGCAGCGTCATTGCCTAAAAGGCATTGAGGGTCAGCATGTGCCTTCCATCAGCTCCTGGTTCAAGTCCCTGCTCCAGCAGCAATCCAACCTTGGGAAAACCATTGCGTATATCCCTCACCTTTCTTCATCTGTAGATGTAGACACCAAAAAGGTATCCTCAGTAGGTATTAGCAATTATTGTTATTTTAAAAGCCAATCATTTTGAAGGTAGAAAAATATAATGTGGTACAGAGTGATTGTAATTGATTTCAGAATTTTTCATTTCTACAGCATAGAGGAAGTACACAAAAATATAAATTTTTAAGGCCATAAATCATCAACCAGCAAACCTGGAAGCTTCCTCTCTGCCCTCTGGCCTACCCCTTGCCTTAAGCTTTAATATTATTTTTTCTTGATCACCTCCTAGTTCACTTGATAGGTATTATTATATAAACATGTACAGCTTTAAAATCATAAGAGTAAGAGTTCTCTATTGATAAATTAAATCATAATGCTTTATACAATTCAGTGTTCTAGGACTTCATAATATAGCACATCTAATCTGTGTAGAAAGTCACTAAAATGATTTATTAACTCAATGAAAAAATTAGGCAAATGTATTTGACTTCATTTACTTGCAGAAAATAAATTGAGGTTATAAACTATTCATCAACTGTCCATCCACCCATCCATCCATCCATCCACTCGAAACATTTACTAAGTCTGTGCCAAGTACTGAATATCTGAACTTTCAAACACAGAAGTTCAATTAGAAGATGTACTTTTACATTGAGGCCAAAATAAAAAGGAATTGTGGCTTTAGATAAATGCTTAAGTAGAGGAGTTGAGATGATAAAGTTATCTCCCAATTATTTAAGATGGAGGAATTAGTCATTTTTCTTTATTTAAACTCTATTAGACAAATATATATTTTGCTTCAATTTCCAAATAAGATTTGTTCAGGCTCCAGTAGAGTATTAGGTCAGTTCTCATTATGTAACAATAGTGTCAAATAATGATAGTAATGTTGAAATACAAACTTTGACATCTGGAACTAAGTGGTAAAATCATTGGTACTGAACATAGAAATAGGAGAATATTAAGCCATAAGCTTCACCTGGCATCTTTCATTAGAATCTGAATACAATTCTTCATTGGAATTTGCAACACTGCTTGTACTTCATCTTATTACGTTTACAGGGGACAAACAGCCATGTAATTAGAATGTATTTTCAGTATTACATGCTTATTTGTAGCCTGAAGATTAGATACCAATTGGATGTTATCATTTAATGGCAAATATAATTATCACGAACCTTGTTCTCTGCATCTGAGAGTTTACATTTCAATGTTGCTACAGTCACCCAATTATTTTTCTGTTAGCTTTCATCTGTTATTATTTAATAATTGTATTCATACAAGATGTAATAAGATCATTTTAGAGTCACTGTTCAAAAATGAATCAGCTATACATAAGAAGTACACTAAAATATTTTACATTATGGCATCTTCTATTTTTATACTAATTTCCAATGCAAGTTATCACAATCATATATCTTGTTTCTTGGGAACATACATGGTGTGTCTTCAAGAATTTGAAGCTTACTATAATAATACTAATCTGCCATATGTTTGTATGGCAGCACTTTTTTTTAAAAGTGCCTTCACAAAAATGAAACTTTATGCTATCCTAATTGGTTAGCAAGGAGGGGGATTAAGTGATTCTTTTAAACAGAAGGGAATTTGAGATACAGAAGAGTTGTTCTCATAATCTCAGGAACAAAATTGGTATCTTATAAGTCATAAATAGTGTTTGATATAGTTTGGCTGTGTCCACACTCAAATCTCACCTTGATTTCCCATGTGTTGTGGAAGGGGCCTGGTGGGAGGTAATTGAATCATGGCGGCAAGCCTCTCCCATGCTGTTCTCATGATAGTGAATAAGTCTCATGAGAGCTGATGGTTCTATAAGGGGGAGTTTCCCTGCACAAGCTCTTTCTCTTTGCCTGCTGCCATACATGTAAGATGTGACTTGTTCCTTCTTGCTTTCTGCCATGATTGTGAGGCTTCTCTAGCCATGTGGACTGTAAGGCCATTAAACCTCTTTCTGTTGTAAATTGCCCAGTCTTGGGTATGTCTTTATCTGCAGCATGAAAATTGATTAATACAATAAATCGGTACCAGAAATGGGGTGCTACTGAAAAGATAGCTGAAAATGTGGATGCAACTTTGGAACTTGATAATAGGAAAAGGTTTGGAGGGCTCAGAAAAAGACAGGAAAATGTGGGAACGTTTGGAGCTCCCTAGAGACTTGTTGAATGGCTTTGACCAAAATGCTGATAATGCTATAGACAATGAAATCCAAGCCGAGGTGGTCTCAGGTGGAAATGAGGAACTCACTGGGAACTGGAGCAAAGGTGACTCTTATTATGTTTTAGCAAATAGACTGGCAGCACTTTGACACTGCCCTAGAGATTCGTGGGACTTTGAACTTCAGAGAGATGATTTAGGGTATCTGGTGGAAGAAATTTCTAAGCAACAAAGCATTCAAGAGGTTATGTAGGTGTTGTTAAAGGCATTCAGTTTTTAAAAAGAAAAAGTGTTGCAGGAAGTCAGGGACCCCAAATGGAGGGACCGGCTGAAGCCATGGCAGAAGAACATAAATTGTGAAGATTTCATGGACATTTATTAGTTCCCCAAATTAATACTCTTGTGATTTCCTATGCCTTTCTTTACTTTAGTCTCTTAATCCCATCATCTTCATAAGCTGAGGATATATGTCACCTCAGGACCCTGTGATGGTTGAGTTAACTGCACAAATTGTTTAAACAATATGAAACCTGGGCACCTTGAAAAAAGAACAGGATAACAGCAATGTTCAGAGAACAAGGGAGATAACCTTAAAGTCTGTCTGCCTGTGGGCTGGGCAGGACAGAGCCATATTTCTCTTATTACTGAACATGGGTAAGAGAAATATCGCTGAATTCTTTCCCCAGTAAGGAATGTTAATAATTAACAGCCCTGGGAAAAGAATGCATTCCCAGGGTGGGGCC
Organism: Pan paniscus; assembly: GCF_029289425.2. NCBI lineage: Eukaryota > Metazoa > Chordata > Mammalia > Primates > Hominidae > Pan > Pan paniscus. The sequence continues at coordinate 118,665,903 of NC_073254.2, read as the reverse complement.
TCTAAAATGGCTGCCCTGGGAGTGTCTGCCTTATGCAGATGTAGATAGGGATGAAACACGCCCTAGTCTCCTGCAGTGCCCCCAGGCTTGCTAGGACTAGGAAATTCCAGCCTGGCGAATTCTAGTCAGACCAGTTCTCTGCTCTTGAACCCTGACAATGTGTGCACAGAGGGACATGGAAGTTCATTAGTGATCCTAGTTTCACCCTGACCTTCTGCCTTGTGATCTTTTGTCGCCCTTGAAGCATGTGATTTCTGTGACCCACACCCTATTTGTACACTCCCTCCCCTTAAAAATTGCTAATAAAAACTTGCTGGTTTCACGGCTCTGGGGGCACTACGGAACCTGCCGGCATGTGATGTTTCCCCTGGACACCCAGGTTTAAAATTTCTCTCTTTTGTACTCTTTCCCTTTATTTCTCAGACAGGCTGACACTTAGGGAAACTAGAAAAGGACTCATGTTGAATTTTCGGGAGTGGGTTCCCCCAATAAAAAAGAGCATAAAAGTTTGTAAAATTTGCAGCCTGACAATGCAATAGAAAAGAAAATCTCATTTTCTGAGAAGAAATTCAAGCTGGCTGCAGAAATTTGCATAAGTAATGAGGAGCCAAATGTTAATCACCAAGACAATGGGGAAAATGTCTCCAGGGCATGTCAGAGACCTTTGTGGCAGTCCCTCACATCACAGGCCCAGAGGTTTAGAAGGACAAAATGTTTTTGTCAGCTGGGTCCAGGGCTCCCTGCTTTGTGCAGCCTAGGGGCTTGGTGCCCAGAGTCCCAGTCCCTCCAGCTGTGACTAACAGGGGCAAAGGTACAGCTTGGGCTGTTGCTTCAGAGGGTGGAAGCCCCAAGCCTTGGCAGCTTCCACATGGTGTTGAACTTGTGAGTGCACAGAAGTCAAGAACTGGGGTTTGGGAACCTCTGCCTAGATTTCAGGAGATGTATGGAAATGCCTGGGTGCCCAGCAGAAGTTTGCCGCAGGGTTGGGGCTCTCATGGAGAACCTCTGCTAGGGCAGTGCAGAAGGGAAATGTAGGGCTGGAGCCCTCAAACAGACTCCCTACTGGGGCACCACCTAGTAGAGCTATGAGAAGGGGGCCACCATCCTCTAGACCCCAGAATGGTAGATCTACTGACAGCTTGCACCATGTGCCTGGAAAAGCCACAGACACTCAATGCAAGCCCATGAAAGCAGCTGGGAGGGAGGCTGTACCCTGCAAAGCCACAGGGATAAAGCTCCCCAAGCCCCTGGGAGCCCACCTCTTGCATCAGCATGTCCTGGATGTGAGATAGGGAGTCAAAGGAGATCATTTTGGAGCTTTAAGATTTGACTGCTCTGCTCAATTTTGGATTTGCATGGGGCTTGTAGCCCCTTTGTTTTGGCCAATTTCTCCCATTTGGAATGGCTGTATTTACTCAATGCCTCTACCCCCAGTGTATCTAGGAAGTAACTAACTTGCTCTTGATTTTACAGGCTCATAAGCAGAAGGGCCTTGCCTTGTCTCAGATGAGACTTTGGACTGTGAACTTTTGAATAAGTGCTGAAATGAGTTAAGACTCTGGGGGACTGTTGGGAAAGCATGATGGATTTTGAAATGTGAGGATATGAGATTTGGCAGGGGTCAGGGGCAGAATTATATGGTTTGGCTGTGTCCCCACCCAAATCTCATCTTGAATTCCCATGTTTTGTGGGAGAGATCTGGTGGGAGGTTATTGAATAATGGGGGCAGGTCTTTCCCATGCTGTTCTCATGATAGTGAATAAGTCTCATGAGCTTTGATGGTTCTATAAGAGTGCGTTTCCCTGCATAAGCTCTCTCTTTGCCTGCTGCCCTCCATTTAAGATGTAACTTGCTTCTCCTTGCCTTCTGCTATGATTGTGAGGCTTCCCCAGCCACGTGGAACTATAAGTCTGTTAAACCTCTTTCTTTTGTAAATTGCCCAGTCTTGGGTATGTCTTTATCTGCAGCATGAAAATGGACTAGTACACCAAAAAAGAGCCCGCATTGCCAAGACAATCCTAAGCCAAAAGAACAAAGCTGGAGGCATCATGCTACCTGACTTCAAACTATACTACAAGACTACAGTAATGAAAACAGCATGGTACTGGTACCAAAACAGACATATAGACCAATGGAACAGAACAGAGCCCTCAGAAATAATACCACACATCTACAACCATCTGATCTTTGACATATCTGACAAAAACAAGAAATGGGGAAATGATTCCCTATTTAATAAATGGTGCTGGGAAAACTGACTAGCCATATGTAGAAAGCTGAAACTGGATCCCTTCCTTACACCTTATACAAAAATTAATTCAAGATGGATTAAAGACTTAAATGTTAGACCTAAAACCATAAAAACCCTAGAAGAAAACCTAGGCAATACCATTCAGGACACAGGCATTGGCAAGGACTTCATGTCTAAAACACCAAAAGCAATGGCAACAAAAGTCAAAATTGATAAATGGGATCTAATTAAACTAAAGAGCTTCTGCATGTCAAAGGAAACTACCATCAGAGTGAACAGGCAACATATAGAATGGGAGAAAATTTTTGCAATCTACCCATCTGACAAAGTGCATCCAGAATCTACAAATAACTTAAACAAATTTACAAGAAAAAATCAAACAACCCCATCAAAACGTGGGTGAAGGATATGAACAGGCACTTCTCAAAAGAAGGCATTTATGCAGCCAACAGACACATGAAAAATGCTCATCATCATTGGCCATCAGAGAAATGCAAATCAAAACCACAGTGAGATACCATCTCACACCAGTTAGAATGGGGATCATTAAAAAGTCAAGAAACAACAGGTGCTGGAGAGGATGTGAAGAAATAGGAACACTTTTACACTGTTGGTGGGACTGTAAACTAGTTCAACCATTGTAGAAGACAGTGTGGTGATTCCTCAAGGATCTAGAAATAGAAATACCATTTGATCCAGCCATCCCCTTACTGGGTATATACCCAAAGGATTATAAATCATGCTGCTAGAAAGACACATGCACACGTATGTTTATTGTGGCACTATTCGCAATAGCAAAGACTTGAAACCAACCCAAATGTCCATCAATGATAGACTGGATTAAGAAAATATGGCACATATACACCATGGAATACTATGCAGCCATAAAAAAGTTTGAGTTCATGTCCTTTGTAGGGGCATGGATGAAGCTGGAAACCATCATTCTCAGCAAACTATTGCAAGGACAGAAAACCAAACACTGCATGTTCTCACTCATAGGTGGGAATTGAACAATGAGAACACCTGGACACAGGAAGGGGAACATCACACACCAGGGCCTGTTGTGGGGTGGGGGGGGTGGAGGGATAACATTAGGAGATATACTTAATGTAAATGATGAGTTAATGGGTGCAGCACACCAACTTGGCACGTGTATACACATGTAACAAACCTGCATGTTGTGCACATGTACCCTAGAACTTAAAGTATAATAATAAAAAATAAAATAAAATAAAATAAAGAAAATGGGCTAGTACAGTGTTCTTTCCACCAGCTGTATGTTGTGAAAGTTAAGCAGCATTGTGATCATAATTTGAAAGCAATTTCTGAAGGATTCATTTATTTATTCATTCACACTGTGAGTTGCCAAACGGTCTGCAATAGGGCTAACTCAGGACAAAACTGGCTTTGCTGGGAAAGCTGCAAACTGAGATCAAAGTCATCCACTGGTCCACATGTCATCCAGAAGGCAGAAGTACCAGAAGAACAAGTGTTGGGAGACACTAGAAAGATATTTCTAGAGTCAATGGAAGGAAGTGCATGTTATACTAGATGACCCACCAATCTCTTTAGACCAGGGGTGGGTTGGTAAATATTTAACAAACAGCTCTCCAGGGTGATCTGAGCTCCAATTTCTAGCATTTTCTGATTTTTGTGGTGTAAATTATCCCACCAGGGTTTATTTTAACCTACCAATGTGATATCCCTGATTGTGGAGTTAATAAGGGACATGCAGTAGAATTATACTGTATTTCCATTATATACATACAGTGGATATATATAGCATAGCCTTAAAAGCATAGATCATAGTAAAATGCAGAGTTACTAGGTGGTGATTAGTTCTGAATATTGATTATCTTGTTTTAAATAAATTAATTATCAGTTCATATAACTTTATTTTAAATAATGGCTCTTGTTTTTGTGTCAATTTACTTTCGAAATAACAAAACTAAACAATTGCTTCTCTCCAGCTGGTGCTATAATTTCAGCACACCATTGCTCTGGACCCTCACTTTCCAAAATGTAGAAAGATCCAGTTGCTTGCCCTCAGTATTAGTTTGCTAGTGCTGCCATAACAAAGTGCCATAAACAACAGAAATTTATTGTCTCAGAAATAAATTTAAACATAAATTTATTCCGTGGCTTAAACAACAGAAATTTATTGTCTCACAGTTTTGGAGGCTACAAGTCTGAGGTCAAGGTTTCAGCAGAGCTGGTTCTTCTGAGGGCTGCAAGGGAGAATTCATTCCACATTTCTCTCTCAGCTTCTGGTGGCTTGCTAGCAATCTCTGGTGTTCTTTGGCTTGGACATACATTACCTTGATCTCTGCCTTTGTGTTTATGTGGCATTCTCCCTGTGCACATGTCTGTTTCTCTGTTCAAATTACCCCTTCTTATAAGGACCTAGTCATAGTGTATTACAGCCCATCCTAATGACCTTATCTGAGCTGAATACATCTGCAATGATCAATTTCTAAATAAGGTCATATTCTGAGGTGCTAGGGGTTAAGACTTAAGTATTTGAATTTTGGTGGGGACACAATTCAACTTAAAACAGGCGCCCAGACTTTGAAAGTTTTCTGTTCTCTCTGCTCAGAACATTATTATTTCCCTCATGAAATAGATTGGTAGTATACACTGATTCTTCAGGCCTGGAGGCCCTTACCCATTCATCCAACAAAATTCCTACAGTGAGTAGGACCCTTCAGGGGACAGCTCAAATTTCACCTCTCCTTTACACCTTTCTCTGACCCTTTTCTGTCCTCTTAATACCCAAACCATGCCACCATGGTGGCAGACTTGCACTCCTATGACGTATGTGGCATGTGGTATAGACTTCTGTTAGAGACAGTGTGACCTCATGGTTAAGTGCACAGGCTGCTCTGAATTCAGAGCTGGGTTTGAATTATTGCTTCACTCCTTTCCTGGATAAGCCACATAAACTCTATGGCATCTGTTTCCCCATTTCTAAAATGTGGGTAAAAAATTAACTTTCAGGGTTATTTTGAGGATTAAATGAGAGAATGAATATAAAGATCATGGCATAATACCTGGTACAAACCAAAGCCTCAATAAATGTTGGCTGCCATGTTGGGAAAATACACTCTCTACAGGATGTGGTATGCATTCAGTCTCTATGGATTGGTGTGTCTGTTGTTCACCACTAGATGCTTAACTTCTAGAAGCCAGGGGCTGTGTTACACTACTTTACCCACTCACAAACACATAGATTCTACTCAATAAATGTTGGTTGAAGGAAACTATACATTTTAACTAAATTTTATCCTTATTACTGATGATAAAAGTCTCATTTCCTGATTTATAGTTCTCTCTCCATTATATCCTAGACTAGGAAGTACATGTGTCATTTAAAGCTGATCTGAGAGTTGAAATACTTCAGCTATATTTCCATCACTGTACAAACCCAAAATCCAATATATGACATGACTTCATACTGTGTTCTCATTAAACTTTTTATTTTGAGATAATTGTAGATTCACATGAAGTTGTAAGAAATAATACAAAGAAATCCTATGTATGTATTCTTTACACACTTTCCCCAAATGGTAACATCTTGTTAAACTACAGTGTAATATCACAACCAGCATATTTACATTGATACAGTTAAGATATAGAACAAGTCTATCATCACAAGGATCCCTCATATAGCATTCTTGGCCACTCCCATTTTTCTCCCACCAAATTATTTTATAGAATGGCTTACCATCGTACATTCCTACCAGCAACTTACGAGACCCAGTTTCTCTACATTCTTGTCAATATTGGTATCACCATTATTTTTAATTTTAGTCATATTTATAGATGTGTAGAGATATCCCATTGAAGTTTTAATTTGTAATTCCATAATGGCTAATGGTTGAACATTTTTTCATGAGCTCATTTGCCATCTCTGCATTTTTTTCAGTGAAATGTCTCTTCATGTTTTTTGTCCATTTTCTAATTGTATTGTTTGTTTTATTGCTCTTGAGTTTTGAGGGTTCTTTATATATTCTAGCTACTAGTTCTTTTATGGATATGTGGATTACTATCTGTAGCTTGTCTTTTCATCTTTTTAACAGGTCTTAGGCAGAGCAATAGTTGTTAATTTTGATGAAGTCCGATTTATCAGTTTCTCCTTTTATAAATTGTGCTTTGGGTATGAAGCTTAATAACTCTTTGCCTTGCCCTAGATCCTAAAGATTTTTCTCCTATGTTTCTAATAGAAGCTTTATAGATTTGTGTTTGACATTTAAGTGTGTGATCTTTTTGGAGTTAATTTTTATGTAAAGATGTGAGACTTAGTTTGAGGGTTTTGTCTTGTGTGTATGTGTGTGCTTATGTATGTTCAATTCTTTCACCACCATTTTTCAAAAAGTCTGTCTTGCCTCCATTGAATTGTGATTGAATGTTTGTCAAAAATCAACTGGGCATATTTGCAGTGGTCTGTTTTCAGGTTATCTTTTAATCTACGTGTGTATCCCTTTGCCAATACCACACAGTCTTGATAACTGTAGTAATGTAATGTGTCTTGAGATTGCGTAAACTGATTCTTCCTACTTTATTCTTTTTCAAATTATTTTGACTATTCTAGTTAGTTTCTTTGCCCTTTCATGATACTTTTTAGAATGATTTTATCTAGAGCTACAAAATATCTTACAAGAATTGTTTTTTTGTTTTTCGTTTTTTTCTTTTTGAGATGGAGTCTTGCTCTGTCGCCCAGGCTGGAGTGCAGTGGCACAATCTCTGCTCACTGCAAGCTCCGCCTCCCGGGTTCACGCCATTCTCCTGCCTCAGCCTCCCTAGTAGCTGGGAATACAGGCACCCACCACCACGCCCAGCTAATTTTTTCTGTATTTTTTGTAGAGACAGGGTTTCACCGTGTTAGCCAGGGTGGTCTCGATCTCCTGACCTCGTAATCTGCCCACCTTGGCCTCCCAAAGTGCTGGGATTACAGGCATAAGCCACCACGCCTGGCCCTAAAGAAATGCCTGAGGCTGGTTATTTATTTATTTATTTATTTATTGAGATGGAGTCTCACTCTGTTGCCCAGGCTGGAGTGCAGTGGCACGATCTCGGCTCACTGCAACTGCCACCTCACAGGTTCAAGGGATTCTCCTGCATCACCCTCCAGAGTAGCTGGGATTACAGACGCCCGCCACCATGCCCGGCTAATTTTTGTATTTTTTTAGTAAAGATGGGGTTTTGCCATGTCGGTCAGGCTGGTCTTGAACTCCTCACCTCAGATTATCTGCCTGCCTCAGCCTCCCAAAGTGGTGGGATTACAGGTATATGTCACCACACCTGGCCTGAGGCTAAGAATTTTGGTAAGAATTGCATTAGATCTGTACAATACAACAATTTAGGTTGTATTGACATCTTTATTCTGTTAAGGCTTCTAATCCATGAACATGGTATGTTTCTCCATTTATTTAAATCTTTGCTGTCTTTCAACAGTATTTTGTCATTTTCAGTATACACACGTCCTGTGTATGTTTTAGATTTACATCTAAATACTCCATTTTTTGAGCAATTAAAAATAATATTGTGTTTTTAATGTAATATTTTCACATTATAATATATAGAAATACAGTTAATTTTTGTGTGTTTGTCTTGTATGTTGTGGCCTTGATGAACTAACTTATAAATTCTAGAAGTTTTTTTGGTAGATTCCTTGGAATTTCCTACTTAGATATAATAATGTATCTAAGGGAGAGGCCAGGCATGGTGACTTATGCTTGTAATCCCAGCAGCTTGGGGTGACTTAGGCTGGCGGATCACTTGAGGCCAGGAGTTCGAGACTATCCTGGGCAACATGGCTAAACCCTGTCTTTACTAAAAATACAAAAAAAAAGAAATAGCCATGTATGGTGCACATGCCTGTAATTCCAGCTATTCAGGAGGCTGAGGCACGAGAATCACTTGAACCTGAAAGGTGGAGGTTGCAGTGAGCTGAGATTGCACCACTACACTCTAGGCTGGGTGACAGAGCAAGGCTCTGTCTCAAAAATATATAAAAATAAAAAATAAATAAAATAAAAATAGGAAGACTTGTATTTTGCACTTTAAAAAATGTGTTTGCCTTTTATTTCATTTTTTTGCCTTATTACACTGGTTAGAATTTCTGGCTGGAATTTCCAGGCTCACCACATGGTCTTCATTAATGCCATGGGAGAAGTCTCATTACAATCTGTTTAGGGTGGAAGTCTAGATTTCCCACTCAGCTTTTGCTAGTGAGATTAGGGGTGAAACCACAGTTTTCTCTGTGGTGTTTGCAGAGAGCAGTTATTGTCCAAAAGTTTTCTGTCTTGCTAGACTGGCCCTTTTCTAGTCCTTTGGATAGAGAAATCAGGCATTTTTGTGTGTGTGTGTGTGTGTGTGTGTGTGTGTGTGTGTGTGTGTGTGTGGCTTTTTCTGTCTACACTTGTTGGCATTTTCAGGTTGGTGACTCCTCTGGCATTTAATATGGGGTATATGAGGCAAAATGAAAACCCGGTAAACTATTACTATGTTGTTTCTTGGTCCTGAGATCATTAGGAGGCCTGCCTTTTCCTCTCTACTTTTCAGTCTTATGCTTCTTTTATATATAATTTCCAGAGTTTTAAATTGTGCTTAGCAGAGACAATCAAGTATGTCCACTTCTTCTCCCTGCGAGTTGTAGTCCAACTTCACAGTTTTAAAGATAATGTACAATGCATACATTTTAAAGGTTTACAAATGTTTGCTCAATTTTGTAAGTAAACAATCTTTAATTTTTTACATATTTTAGAACTTTTCATTTTAATTAAAAAAGAAAAAAAAACACCAAGATTACCAATGACAAGATAGTAAGAAAGACTTCCAAGGTTCTAAGTTTCTATAGTAAAAATATGGTATAATTAGAGTGAAATGTTAGATAAAAGCATATGACATTTTATCAACTAAAGAGATACAAGTAAAGTAAATATAAAATTTATTATTTTGTGGGAATATATAATAATCATTGTGAGAGTGATAGTCTTGCTTTCTTTCATACATTTCAAATATAACGTCTTTAGAGATATAAAAGCAGCAAAACATTTGGAATGAGACAACTGGGTTTGAATTGAGTTCTGCCTATTATTTGCTTTGAAATATCAAGATAGTTTTTCAATGTTTCCTTGTCTGTAAATCAGGATGGGGTTGGTTGTGAAGATTAACTAAGATAACATACATAAAACTCCTAACAGTTTCCAGCATATAGCAGCTACTCTACAAATGGTAAGCCCTTTTCTTTAACAAGATTAGAAGTTCATGTTAATTCAGGATGAATTGCATCCATTGTTCTAGGCATGTGTCTTTGTAATCTCTATAATTTGCAAATAAAATATGTATTAAGAAAATACCAAAGAAAATTGCTTATAAAAAGTTGGAAACAGAAGTTTAACCTACACAGAAAAATAACGAGTGTGAGCCTCACTATTTAAAAATAATTTCATTGAATGTCTATGCAGAGAAGTTGGAAAGGGAAGCAAAGTTTTCTTGTTAGGTATCTGTTGAGTAGGCCACATAGAAAACTTTAAGACCAACAACATTAATTCCATTCTAACTCCCTTTTAAAACAATAGTAAAAATTCTTTACATTTGTATACTGCTTTACAGTTGACAAAGAGCTTTCACATACATTATCTCCTTTAAAAGAGACTGGAAGGCACCTTTCCTGCCTGATTGATGTTTATGAATGTACTACTTTCCCCTGGGCTGCAGTCATCAATAGTCAATGAGAAGGAAGGCTGGCGTTTTTGGAAATGCTCTGCTGCCAGGTAACTGCATTAACTCTGCTATTGTTGAATAGAGCTATATATTAACTGTGCCACAGGATATCATCCATATCAACTAATGAATATTTGAATGCTTGTTCCATGTGGAGCAGTGTTTGAGACCCATTCCTCTCTGCTTGTCTAGTGTCCTCCCTCAGGATCTATATCCTCAATGAAGTTCTGATGGCTCTAGCCGTTTCAGAAAAAACCTACACAGAGGGTACTTCACTTAGTCCTAAAGAAAAAAAAAACGTAAAAAGTACATAAATAGGTAAGCTGTTGTATGGAACAAGGGTTATACTGTTCCGATGACAGAAATTGATCCTATTTATTGATGTCATGGGAGGCATATTTTGCTTTCATATAAGAACTTTCTATAATAAAAGTTAGAGTACGCTAATGAGATCTCTGTCTGCGGAAATATTTATCAGAAGTCTGGGATGAGACAGAAATTTCTGATTCCAGGTTCTCTGCTTCCAAGATTTTTATTTATTTATTTGTTTGTTTGTTTGTTTTTTCATTCTCTAAGGAAACATTCCTTATATTCCCTATATTTCTCTGTATTCCTCATGATTTCAAGTGTGTTCACAGCCTGTTGACTAAAAACTGAGGCAAAAATAAACCAAAAACCACATTATGCTTTCTAGGAAAATCTGTAAGAGTAGAAGTTTAATTAAACTGATGAATCAGCACCTCTGAGGCAGGACATCTCAGTTTTGCTTTGTTTTAGGGCTATACAGAATTTCTTCCATCTTATCCACCAGTTCTAATCCCCATAAATGATGATGCTCTTGACATTTTCCCACCCAAACTCCTAAAGCTTCTTCCTGAATCCGAGGATTCAACAGGCCAGTTTCAACCAGCTGCTGTAATACTGTAGAGGGAGGTCAGCTAACTCCCCATCGGAGGACAGGGGATTCTCTCTGCAACTGATCCGTGTCTGCACTTCAGGATCTGTCACTTGTGATGGCCAACTTCCAGGAATTAGTTTCAGAATTGGTCATATCTCTTTTGGTTGCAAGTGGCAGTAAACCAACCCGCATAGCTAAGAGCCCCAAAGGAATTGATTCACTTGGTACTGGGAAGTACTGGGAAGTGCTAGGAAGTGAAGGAGACCTCAGTCACACTAGTTACTTATCTTTTATTTTTATTATAACCTAATCGTTCTGAAACAAAGTAGATATAAGGATTAGAGATGAAGGAATCATCTTTAATAGCTGAAAACTAAACTTTGTTTTAGTAATGGTTGTCATAATACTTCTGTAAGTTTCTCTCTCATAACATTCAGCTAGAGGCTCAATGAGTGATAGTTACCCATAGAGTTATAACAAAAGGCTCTTTGCTAATTGATAATGATATAAGAGCAAGCTTGAGAAAGAAAGAAAAAGTGTAAGAGAATCATTTCAAATCAAAAGGTAAGATTAATTTTTGAGGAGGGTACCGTGAGCTACGGGAACACAGGAAGGCCATGCCGTAAGGAGAGCCACCATAATGCATAACTTCAGAAATTATATGCACATTGTCATCTGTATGAATGGAGGGCACATGCAGTTACCATTCACATAGCTTCTTGATTGAATAATATGAAGTTGTTGATACTTAACAATATTTGGTACACAAAAACAAAATGTGAATGTGCCCCCTGGAACTAAGCCACATGGAGTCCCTGCATGGGGAGGAAGGAAGAATCGGATTTCCCAGAGGGAGTTATATCGGAGGTGAGCCATGGAAGATGAGGAATAATCATTGTAGTGAACAAGTGGGGGAAGACATAGTCAAAGGGGATGACAGATCTTAAGAACAGAGGTGTGACACGGCGTTATGAGGGGCAACCAGAAGAAATTCAGTGTCTCAGAGGGTTCAGAAGAAGGCAAAGTGAAACAGGACAGAAAGCTGAAGAGGAAGGCAAGGTTGGATTATTTAAATACTACAGATACTACAGTCTTGAAGCATAATTACAAAGTGGCTACTGGGGAAGACACTAATTCTAGAATCTCAAACAATCCTGTGGGTAACTCAATTAGATATTCCCTCTATCATGGCCTTCTCTAACTTTTCAGTTTAAATCAGGTCTGCCCCCCAATCTCTTTTGTGGCACCTTAGTCTTTTCTTTCATAGAATTGGCTATATTTTGAGATTAAAGGGTATATTTTTTGTATATTTATTTGTTTAATGTCTGTCTTCCTCACTAGATTATAAATTATAGGAGGGCAGGAACCTTGTTCAGTCTGTTTAAAATTGCCTGTTCGGTGCCTAGTCCAGTGCCTGAAAATAAATAGGGCCTCAATAAATATTAGTTGAAGCAATGTGTGAGTAACAAATATGAATTTTTTGAAGTCTGCTATTCCCATACCAATTTCTCCCTGCTAGAAACACTTTAGAAAAGTCCGTTGAAGGAGTTTATTGGAAAGTGATCTGTAGTGCTTGTCCCAATTACCTAATTCACATGAAAGGAGGCCCTTTAGCAGAAGTACCAGGTGCAGGAGGGAGACAGCTTCCTTTCCTCCCAACTCCTGGGTGCTTTGGACCCAGCCTGTGTAACACCAGGTGACAAGTCAGGGTTGGGTGCATGCCAAAACAGAGAGAGGTGGAGAGAAATGTTTCATATTTTTCTTTACACTAATTCAAGGCTTCTTAACTGGAGATGAAGAGGTTTGAGTGTTAGGGGTAATAAAAAAAAGCATATTTTACATTTTTTACTAAACCCCAGGCTGTTTGTCATGGAGGGTCATCTGAGAGACATGTTGGTTATGAGAATGCAGAGTGCAATTCAATTTGGCAGACATTTGGATATTGTAAGAAGTTGAATTAGATCTTGTAGTTCATCTTTAGCCACCAAAAGGAGTGGAGATATTGTTGTTGTTTGGCTCTGGCCTGTCAATATTAAATATCTCCTTGCTATACTATATATACTTTAAAACTGTAAGACAAGTTTCCTCTTATATCCAGTTTTGTAAATTATGTCCAGATAACTTCAATAGAAAGAGAGAAACAAGCTTGAGAGACGTATCACACACGACAATTCCTGCTCCTCTGAAATACCCACCTCACTGTGACAAAAACCTGAGTCCCTAAGTACTTTCCCCAACTACATAAACTATCAACTTGCATGTCAACTGCATTTACCTATGCTTAAATGTAGAAATCCACTTTCAGTGAAAGTGTTTAATAGATGAAATATTAAATATGAGATGAGATGAAGTATGAGATAAACCACCTAATTGTGGAGAGATAATATTCATTCAAATACAAATTCTTCTGGAGGCGTGGTGTTGGTGCCTACTCAGAGTATTTTAGGCTTAGTCCTTGAACATTCACAATGTCTCCTTTCTCCCCTAAATACAAAGTCAGATCATTGTCCTGGGTATTTGAAACAAAACATTTATTACTAATTTTAAGATGAGCAAATACCTATATTGAACAAAGAGTTTAGAGAAAAACCTTATATTTGAAACCTTTGATAGGTCCTTAAATATTTCTGCTTTTAAGAGGTATCACATAAACATTTTCTTAAGACGCATCTATCAGTGTTTCAGTAACTAGCTTTGGTTCTTGTAGAGTTAGATTCAGTTGATATTATCCGGAGCTATTACTAAAAATTCACCTGGATTTGGGAGTACAACTTTGTAAAACGATTTAAAACAATGCTAGTATGTGCCTGCAAAGACCTGTGGAGATAGTATCATCATCAATGCTTGGCCAAACCAGAAATCCAAGTGGAAGATTCTGCTACATAAACCTTACTTGGGGCCAGTGCCTATTGTCAGAGTTGAGTATGGGGAAAATATAATTATTTTATTAGGCAGCCATTAGTACTAGAGATTACTTTAATTACCTGCAAGAATTAATATGGCTCCTTAAGTGGTAAGGTAATAGTTGGTAGTTATGTTGGCACCTGAAGAAGAAATTTCACTAAGTAAACCTTTAAAAAGTAGACCCTTTTCTTTAGGAATTCTCAGACCACATCCTCATTCACGGAGCTTGAATGATCCATCACTACCCTGGAGACTGAATGAGGAAAGAGCAAAACATCGTGTACCAGGGCTTATTTGTAGAAGAATAAGTCCTGAGCCACCAGATGCATCTCATTATAAAGTTAACTAGTTAGCCTAAACTTTACTTGTATTGCAGTTAATATAAGATGCCTTTCAACACAATGCTTAGAATGTTTTACTTAATTTTTCTCTTCTGAAAATCTGCTGGTTTACGAAACTAACTACCTGTTGAGAAGGAACGAAGCTAAAACTAAAGATGGGCTTCCAGCAGAAGGATATTAGGGAGCCTATAATTTCTTCTTTATAAAAGTTTAAAAATGTAGCTGGGAGGTTTTTACTTTCACACTCTCTGAACTCAGCTGGGCAGTTCTATCAAGGTAGAGCACTTCCTTTCTCTGCAACCTTATAACCCTTGGAGAGAAGCAAAAGAAGCCGGTGCTCCTAGGAAGGCATGCTGGATTGGGAGGGGCTCCTGGGAGAGGAGAGCAATTAACTCTCTCCCTCAACTGTAGAGAACCAGGTTTCTCTTGATCTCACTGTAGACTTCAGCCAGTGGCCAGGATTCTTTACAGTGAGTGAAATGGAGAGTGATGGTGCAATACCAAAGAGGAGACCCGCCCTGGTCTGGCGTTCATAGTGAGAGAACTTTCATAATGAGGCCTGTGGATAAAGGACTGAGATCCTTTACAGTAGAGAGAAGTGCAAATAGGGTGCGTCTGAGCTGATCTCTTGGAGCCACTTCACCTCTGAACAGGTTCGGAGCTTTCAAGCCCCTTGAAGTTTTAAAAAGGCACTGATTTCAGCATGAGATGTTTGCGGCACTGTGCTCAGCTGGAATGAAATGAAGGGGAGGAAAAGTAGCTTCTTTCTTGCATTCAGAAAGCAGAGGCCAATTGAATGGATTCTACTCAAACTGATTGCGTTTGTAGTTTTTGAAAAGGAAAAAAAAGCTAAGAAGTTTAAATCCTATTCACTAAGTTCACAAAAACAAAACCTGGTCACAGAAGGACTCTGAGAAGTGCACACATCCTTACAAGGGATGGACAATTTAAAACAAGCTTCATTAAATAAGTCCCTTTCAAGCTGGCTTCTTGGTATAATTCAGTAGCTCATACTTCTCTGCCTTATTTTAACGGGGTCTTTCCTGTGGGTTAGTTTAAATCAACTGTTCTACAACATTTTGTAAATTTACAAGAATTTATTGATTCATTAAATACAAAAATCTTTTCATATTTCCTCTTTAGAGAATGGAGTATACCTCTGTATCTTCCCGTCAATTGCCAATTACTACTGTGCTATGTAACAGGGAACCCAACAATAGTGTTGAAAAGTGAAATCTGGTTATTTTTTATTTGTTTGCTCATTCTGCTTATCTGACATCTCCACTTGGTCAAAATGCACAGAACACTGACAGGAGCTTTTACTGGCCTCTCTTCCATTCACTCATCCTTTGCTTATGCAAAACGTTATGCATTTATCCATCCCCGTAATTCATGCAATGCTTTAAAGCTTATTCAGCTACCTGAATCTTATCTGCCTGCTTTAGCATTTTGGTCTTGGTCTGAAGGCCTCTAGAGGTCAGGAAATTGGATATTACCTCACTTTGTACAGGACCTGGGAGAGCACCATATACAACCCTGTGCTTAACAAAAGCTTTTATATAATGATGACAGTGATAAGGGAATGCCATCCCTCTGCATATGAGGAATCTTGTAAAAAGTGGGTCAAATGTGAAAAATATTGTACGTTTGGAATTTGCATTTAAGGTGATGCACTGGCTAGTTCAAGCTACTGAGGTACCTGCTTGGTGCCTAGGAACAGGACTACATTTAGTTAAGTGATCTGTGTCATTAGGCTGTTAAATTAATGGACAGAAGAATTTCCAGCTTTATCTTATTTTTTGATCATGTAAAATAAATCGGACACTGAATGGCACTTAATATTGTCAATTAATTAGAAATTTATATTTTAAAATTGCATTTAAACATTTTTTTTAGACAACGGTTCATGATGTGTGAATTTGCAGAGGCGGTAGTTTCCCATTTTTATCTCCATTTTAGGGATTAAGATAATTACTTCCAAGAAACTGAATGAAGTTGGAAATATCCCATGCTAGAATCACCTAGGGAGCTAAGATTAGAGGTGAGATTAGCTTACTTCTTCTTCTTTTTTTTTTTTTCAAGGCAGAGTCTCGCTCTGTTGCCCAGGCTAGAGTACAGTGGCGCCATCTCCTCCGCCTCCCTGGTTCAAGCGATTCTCTTGCCTCAGCCTCCCGAGTACCTGGGACTACAGGCGCATGCCAGCAAGCCCGGCTAATTTTTTGTATTTCAGTAGAGATGGGGTTTCACTGTTGTTGCCCAGGCTGGTCTCGAGTTCCTGAGCTCAGGCAATCTGCCCACCTTGGCCTCCCAAAGTGCTAGGATTACAGGCGTGAGTCACCACGCCCCGCCAGCTTACTTCTAATCTTACACATTCCATAAGCCCTATGCCACTAGTTAAATTATTGAATGCCATCTATGATACTGGTTACTTTTATTTTCTATTCCCATCATTCTTAAATTCCGTTTAGATAATGCTGTTACCCAAGTATTTTCTTGGGTACAGCCAGCAAGCCACACTGAAGAAAATTCAGAGCTTTCCATAAACAGTGGTATATGTGCTGTGGGAGTGTCCCCTGCATGATGCTTCAAGGAATGTCATTACAGGAAATAATGAATAGCTGGTGAAAATAGAGTTGTTGCAATACTTACACTACTGAAAGATGAGTAATATAGGAGGTACATATCATGTCCCCACATGAGCCAAATCCGCTTTCTTCTTAAAATTTGTGGAAGTTGATTCCCAATACTAGCTGCTGCTGTCACTCTTTTCCTCCTCTTCCTCTTTTTCCTTTTCTCCTCCTCCTCTTTCATATTATGAAAATGACTGACTTGGCTGATATTTCAAACCTAGATTTGGAAGAAAACTTAGCCATCTGCATCTCTAGGCCTACCTTACGAAAATACTTTTGCCTGCAACTCTTATTGCTCCAAGCAACTGCAAGTCAATTGTTTTTCCTTCAAGGAAAATGGTGCAGTTTGTCTTATGGGCTTCGGCTTTTTCTGTGCTTTCTCTTTTCTGATGATTACTTCAACACCTATGTACTTTAATTGCCCCAGTTAACTTACACTTTTTAGATTAAGGTAAAATCTTTGATGGTAAACATTTTACCTTGACTGGGTGCTTAATTTGTCATTTTTTACCTCTGGTGGAAGAATAATTATTTCTCTCACTCTTGCCCCAGTTAAAGGGAGTTTAAGTATCAATAAGCAGCATGGAGTTGTTTTGGGGGTGCAGGTGGAAGGGGGGCAGTGGAAGTGAAACTACACGTTTGACTGTGATGGTAAGTTAGATTTAACTTTTCAGGCAAAACAAGTGTGCTTTGGTTGAGGGGGAATGGATCAACTGGACAATCAAGATTTCTGTCTGCCCTGGTGGCTCCCTGCTCCCCTAGGGAGGATGAATCCTAGGTTGACTCCACTGAGCTGCTGGCAGGTGTGAATCCAGCAGGCTCCTTCTTATCTTTCTATGAATCATGGGTTTCTTTTGGCTGGCCTAGGAAGTTAGATATGTCATGGGATCTCTTGATGAGCACAGGACAAAAGAGGGTGGCTGGTGTCTTAGCAGGAAAGACAGTAAGGAAATTCCCATGCCAAATTGTCTTTCAAGCCAACTAGATTAAAGATATTTGATTGAATAATAATAAATATACGGAAAGTTCTGTGCATAATGGTCAAACTGAATGTAAGAAAATTCTTTTAACCTCTATGGCATTTGCCCAAGAAGTCTGAAGGAACTGAAAAGGACTCTAGTCTAGAGAAATAATAGCTGACACTTGATTGGAGATGATAAAAATCATATAGGAGGAGTCCCATTAGTAATGAAATAACATAAAAAGAAAAATTCTTTTTCAATAATATTCTCTGTCTCTAGTGAATGACAATGTACTTTGAAGCATTAAATTTATCTTTATGTTCTCCTTGAGATTTTGATGTAAGTCTGACTCAAGTTATCTGATTTATCTCACTGGATGGTTTCCAATGGAAAAAAAGCTTCACATTGAGGCTGTTTTTCATCTACCTTTTAAAAAGATATAATGATTAATGTTATTTTTAATGACAAATTTTTAAAAGCAGTTTTAGGGTTACAGTAAAAATGAGTGAAAGGTACAGATATTTTCCATATACCTCCTATTCCCCCCCATGAATAGTATCCCTTATTATCAACATCTTCCATCAGAGTTGTGCATTTGTTATAATTGATGAACCTACATTGACACATCATTATCACCCCAAATTCATAGGGTGATACATAAGGGTTTGCCCTTGGTGTTGTACATTCTATGGGTTTGGACAAATATTAATGACATGTTTCCATCATGATAGTGTCATATAGGGTCTTTTCACTTCCCTAAAAATCTTCTGTGTTTTGTGTGTTCATCCTTTCTTCCCCTGCTAAACCCCAGCAACCAATGATCTTTTTCCTGTCTGAGTAGTTTTGCTTTTTCCAGAATGTCTACGTTGGAATCATTATAGTATGTAGCCTTTTCAGATTGACTTCTTTCACTTAGTAAGATGCATTTAAATTTCCTCCATTTTTTCTTCCATGGATTGATAGTTCACTTCTTTTTAGTGCTAATAATCCATTGTTTGGATGTACCACAATTTATCTGTCTACCTTCTGAAAGACATCTTGGTTGTTTTCAAGCTTTGGTAATTATGAATAAAGCTGATATAAACATCTCTGTGCAGACTTTTGTATGAACATCAGTTTTTAACTCCTTTGGGTAAACAAATACTAAAGAGTACAATTGCTGGATCATATGGTAAGAGTATGTTTAGTATTGTAAGAAACCACTAAATTGTCTTCTAAAATGTCTGTACCATTTTGCACTGCCACCAGCAAGGAGTCAAAGTCCCTGTTGTTTCATATTCTTGCTAGCATTTGCTGTTGTCAGTGTTCTGGATTTTGGCCGTTCCAATAAGTGTGTAGTAGTATCTTATTGTTGTTTTAATTTGCATTTCCCTAATGATGTATACATCAGAGCCATCTTTTCATATGCTTATTTGACATCTTTGATGAGGTGTCTGTTAAGGTCTTTGGCTCATTTTTTAATCATTTGTTTTCTTATTGTTGAGTTTTAGGATTTTTTTGTATATTTTGGATGAGTCCCTTATCAAACATGTCTTTTGCAAGTATTTTCTCACAGTTTATGGTTTGTCTTTTTATTCTCTTGACAATGTATTTTGCAGAGCAGAATATTTTAATTTTACTAAAGTCCAGCTTATCAATTTTTTCTTTCATGGGTCTTGCCTTTGGTGTTGCATCTAAAAAGCCATTGCCATACCCAAGGTTATCTAGATTTTCTCCTTTGTTATCTTCTAGAATTTTTATTGTTTTCCATTTTGCATTTAGATCTGTGATTCATTTTAAATTAATTTTTGTGAAGGGAATAAGACATGTGTCTAGATTTATCTTTTTTGCATGTGGGTATCTAGTTGTTATAGTGACATTTGCTAAAAAGACTATCTTTGCTCCATTGTATTGCCTTTTTCCCTTTGTTAGAAAATCAGTTGACTCTATGTATATGGGTCTATTTCTGGGCTCTTGATTTGGTTTCTTTTATTTAT
Organism: Pan paniscus; assembly: GCF_029289425.2. Lineage (NCBI taxonomy): Eukaryota > Metazoa > Chordata > Mammalia > Primates > Hominidae > Pan > Pan paniscus. Next base: position 118,646,213 of record NC_073254.2, on the reverse strand, counting down.
TTGTCTATTCTTTCACCAATATCACATTATCTTGCTCACTGTAGCTTTATAGTAACTCTTGAAGCTGGGTAGTGTCAGTCTTCCAACTTTCTTCTTCTCCTTCAATATTCTGTTGGCTATTCTTGGTCTTTTATTATTTTATTTTTATTTTTAGAAAAGTGACATATATACTTAGTTAAAAAAATATACATACATTTGGCTTTGGATGGCTTTTTCACAGAACATTTTCCCTAATACCTAGAAACAACACAAATACATAACAAAAATCTCTTACCTATGTTATTGCAATAGCCTCCTAATTGGTCTCCCTGCTCTTACACTCAACACTCAACACCATGGCCAAAATAATTCTTTAAAAATTTTAGTCAGATCGTGCCTTTGGCTAAAACCATGAAACTCAGAGGTAAAACCTTTCAATGACCTACAACACCTTGAATATCTGGCCACCATTACCTCCACGATCTTAACATACACAACTATTTGCTTCCCTCTCTCTAGTCCAGCACTCAAACTCCTTACTTTTATTATTTCTCAAACAAACTGGTGTGCTCTAACCTTAAGGCGATTGCATTGGCTGCTCCCTCTGGCTCTAACACTCTTCCCCTAGAGCTGTTCATGGCTCATTTCTTCACTCCTTTAATTAATTGCTCAAATATCACCTTTTAAGGATGTCTTTCATGATTGCCTCGCTTTCTACTCTCCCACTTCCCAACCCCAGTCTTCCTTAGACTCTTCTGCTTTTCCTTTTTCCCTCATAGCACTTGGCACCTTCTATCACATTATGTCATGTGTAATTACCTCTTTCTTATGTTTCTCGTTTACTTCTTCTCCTTCCTCTACACCTTTGTGAGCAAGCTACAAGTGTTTTTCTAGTCTGTTTTGTGCAATAATGTATCCAACAGTCTAGTTCCTGGTGCACAGATACTTAATAAATATTTGAATGAATGCATATAATACACACAAATTTCTCTTTGGTAAAGAAAAAAATTAACATTGAGATTGAAAGCATGCACAATACCCCAGGAATTTTTATGTGGAATATTCAACATAGACACATATGATAATTGAGGTACTGAAGTTCCAGGATTAAAAAACAAATTCTTTATACATATAAGTATGTGAAGCTGATCACCTACTATGGCTTAGAAAGCAGCCAGTTCTCAGATTTCTCCACAGCAGAGTTCAATGCCAGATACAATTGGTGCTATTTCTACAAAGTTTTACAGGAAAGAAAGAAAGCTAAGATGTCAGTGGAGAAAAGGGCAACAAGCAGACATTCTCAAACATAAAAGAACTCATGGAATATGGCACTCTTAAGTCCTTGAAAAAATGCTTGACAATGAATTCTAGCTAATTAAGAGATAAATCAAAATAAAGAACTTGGGAATTGAGAAGCTGACATAAAAAGGACTGATGGTGTCTGAATCCATTTAAATACAGAATTAAGACTAAACAACTGAGGGAATTATTGCTATAGAACAAAATGTGAATATTATTAATCAGAACAATGTAAAATTAGTAGTGTAAAGATAATGAAAAAGTGTGGGCAAGAAAGATATTCTCAGATTTCTAAGCAGGAGGCTACTGATATTGTCTAATATTGAAATATGTAATAAAACAGTAATGACTCCAACTCTTACTATTTTTTCATATCCCCCCTCCCACCCTTTCAAGCTTAGAGAGTTCTACGTCTCATGGTGAGGAATCACTTATTTGAAAATCAACAATTTCTTTCATTTTGCTTCAGTTTTTCTTTTTACTATTAAAGTAAAATTAAATTTAATACTTTGTTATTAAAAATAGTAGCTAATATAATCTCATTTTAGTGAAAAGCAATGTGATCAATCTCTATCTATCTACCTAATTGTTATTTTCGTCCTTATCTGTTTATAGCTATATGATAACATCTGAAATTGTTTTTACCTAGTGTAATGGCAGTAATTTTTGGATGGTAGAATTTGGAAGTGACTTTTTATTTACTTCTTTGTATATTTCTGCATTAAGTACATTTAATGAGCATTACCATTCTTTAAAAAATGACAACTAAGGAAAACTTTAAAGTTTACTACCCATATCCCCCCTGAAAAAAATCTGGAAGAAAATAAGGCTACATATTAACAGTAATTAATATTACGTGTAGTAAATATAGATAATTGGTTTATTCCATCTTTATAGCTTTCTGTGTTTAAAGAAAAAAAAAAAACAAAAACATTGTGTCTTGCCCTGATATTTTTCTCATGGCTTCATGCCAGAAAGCCAACAACTTGTAACCCTTGCAGATGCTTCTTCTGATATTTATCTACATGTGTTTATACCACTTTCTTGATTTTAGACATCATTTATTTATTTCCCAGTTTTGCAGTGGAGACTTTACCTTCTTTATATCTTTTGTCCCTCACCACTACCACAATTTTCTCTTCTACCTCCCTCTAATTTAGTTGTATTGAAATCTTTTGTTAAATAGAAACAGTGTTTACATTACAATGACTACATGCATGTTTACATTTGGGCCATTAGAGTGCTCTGATATTTTTTTCCCTCAAATGACCCTTTGTTATTCCTGGAGTTAATAATTACTTCATTTTAATAGTTTGTTTAGTTTTATACATACTTATCCCCATTTCCCCAATGCTTTAATAGATGAATCAAATGCCTCACAATAATTGTTCCAAAACCCTCAAACATATTGTCTTTCAATTACATCTCTGTATTTGTCAGTCATCCTGTTTCTTGCTCCAAGCTAGACTGTTCTTCGAAAAACCCCTTCACAGGTCTCCTGTATTACTTCTCTCTTTCTTGGCTCCAATATCTCCGTTTCATAAAGATATTCTTAATTTTTGTGGAATACTTACTTCAGTCCCTGCCTGAAAAAGAGTAAAAGTTTTAGAGCTGCATACTTGAAATCTCCTTTATTCTGCTCTCATACTTCCTTAGCAGTTTGACTGGGCATACAATTCTAGAATGAAAATAATTTCATTCTGAATTCTGAAGGCAATGTGTCAATCCCTTGTGGCCATTAATGGTGATATTGAAAGTCAGATGTGAGTCAGATGACTGAGTCTTTGTAAGTGTACCATCTCAAGAACAGGTCCTATCTCTCGCCAGAAGATTTTAGGATCTTCTCTTTGTTCCCATTGTTTTGAAAATATGTGATTATGTGCCCTGGTTGCATCCTTTCTATTCAGAGAACTGAGCAGAAATCAGGCCCCTTTAATCTCGATGTCCTGTCCCTGTGTTGGAAAAATTTCCTTGTACTTTTCTTCCATTTCATCTCTTTCTGAAACTTCTCTTTCTGGAACTCCTAGTTTCCAATGTTTAAGTTAATGAATTGATTGTCAAAAGTCTTTCCTTATCTCACTTTTCCATTGCACAGCTCTTCTTTTGCTTGTGTGTTTGTTTATTCTCTGCAGGATGTTCTCAACTTTATCTTCTGTCCATTCAATTGTATTTCGAATTTCTTCATCCACATATTTAATTTCCAAAATCATTTTCATATTCTCCGATTTTTCCCATAAAAATAACATCCTATTTGTATTTCATAAATGCATATTTATTCTTTTTTGTTTACATATATTAATTATAGGTTTTAAGGTAGCCTTTCTTCTTCCTATACTGACTCTGACTCTTCTGAATTCTTCTTTTCTGTTGATGTGTTCTGGCCCCTTTATTTCATTTTGGAGAATTCCTCAAATGTTTAGTGATCCTTGGCTTTCTCAGATATTTAAAACCAAGGCTAAAGAGCTGATAAGTGACTGCACATGTGTGAGTGAGCTTATTTTCTTTAATGTTGAGTGATAATGTTTCTTTAATGTTGGGCAAATAGGTTTTTGTTACATGTGGAAGCCCCAAACATGAGTTCTCTAGGCCTTTTTCTCAGGCTCTTTGCTTCTTGAAAGAAAATTGTTTAAATCCTTGGGGAGATGGTTTTATATCTGGCTGCTGATAGAATAGTGGAAAAGAAGTGGGCTGGAGACTTTACCTTTTAGGATTCATATTTTTGTATACTCTTTTCATTTTCTTACATGACGTTTTGCTCCTGCTTTTCATTGTGCCTGATATTTCTGAGTCCAGACCATCTCAGGGACAGTTTCTGTAAATAATAAAATTCCAGTCTCCCACAGAGTAGATGAGGAGTTTAGCTGTTCAGGGACCCTGAGGTCTCTATGTCTATTATGCAAATCTGAATCTATGCCCTTATCTTTATTCTTCCTCAGTATCTGGTACCTCAAAAATCCTCAGATATTCTGGGTTAAATGAAGAAAAACCTCCTTGCTTCTCACAGACATTTCCCTCTTCAACTCCAGTTTCGTTTTGCTTCCTCCACTTGTCCAGGTCACTTTCCTCTTGATGTGCTTTTCATCTTCCCAACTTCGTTGACATCTAGTCCTTTATTGTCTCCTCTCCCATCATCTTTCCTACTCATGTGTTCCACGTTTATTCCTGCTGTGTCTTTTAGTAATATTTTAGAAGAGTAGATCAAACCATTACATATAATAGAGGGTGCCTATAAGTATTGATTTACTTATCTTCTATTCAATTTGAGCAGCCTTAAAATTAAAGCACTATTATAAGAAGAAGAAGAAAAAAATTAACCTGTTAAAAAATTAGATCCAAGAAGTAAAAAGGAAGAAAGAAGGCCAAATCTGATGATAATCTGACTGAAAAAAAGCTGTGGCGATTGACTAAATAACTTGTTTTCAGACCGTTAGTCACCAGTGCAAAGAGAAAAACATCTTCACCATTTGCACAACTTCCATTGTTCAAAGGAAGGAAGAACACTTTGTCACTAGGAGGTAAAACACTCTGGCTGTGAGCTTTGAGGGTAATTTGTTTATATTCAATCCATCCATCATTTTACTGGTAGAAAGATCTTTCATTCCCACAAATCTGATTATGCCAATCTTTTGCTTAAAACCCTTCCTCGGCTCCCATTGTCCTTGACATGAAATCTAAGTAGCATTTGCTCCCTGTTCGTTTTCATGCCTCCCTCTCCAGGCTCATCTGCACCTTCACGGGCCATACCCCATGTACTATCACATTAAACTCTTGCAGTGCCTAAGTGAGTCATGCTCACCCCTTCCTCCAGCCTTTGGAACACCTTTACTTCCCTCAACGTATCCACCTGCCTAAGTCTTCACCCTTCAAGGTTCACTCAAACTTGTCTTTCTCTAAAATCTTCCCTTGTTCCAACTTCTCCCAGGTAGGTCTGTTCTGCCTCTTGCTGTTTCCTTGATCCCTTGTGCATACTTTATCATAACACTTAACACATTATCAAAACTGTGGGTGTACTCCTCTCTGTCTCCCTCCTCTCTTCCCTTAGTCCATAAACTGATTAAGTACAGGAACAGTTTGTTCATCTTAAGGTCTGCATTATCTCTGGCACCTTTTCTCCTGGCACATAGTAGGTATTTAATAAATACATTTAAAGAATAAATAATAAATGGGACATAGGTATGTAGCTTTCTTCAGTCTTGTTACATGAATAAAGCTTGGAAGATCTTCAGGGTTCACATGTCACAGAGAAACCATCTCAAATATCAGCTGTCTCAGACCTTGGAGAGCAAATAAATAGCAGAAAATTGCAGGCTGAGGTTGCTAGTGAGAACCTGAAAAGGAAGTATTCTGCGTTGTTGGCTGAAAGCAGAGCCATATGCTCAGGATGCCAGCTGATGTTTTACTGTGGGAATCTAGGGCCTTCCTGGATTCTGTGCCTGAATGAGGGCCATGCTGCTCGTGTCTGCACAATTGCTCCTTGCTCTTCACATTTTCTGGAATGCTCCTCCTGCCCCTCAACACACCTACCCTGCTTATGGCAGCAATGCTGGCCATCCTGCTGCCAGTCCTCAGGTTCTGTAATTCTCTCCTTTGAGCAAACAGCTGTTTGCATTTGTCATATTTGATTCAGATATTTTATAAGGTAATAAAATATTTTAGATATAGCCGAAGCTCCATTTGTAGCTGTCCCAGATCCCATCATCCTTTCTTCCTCCTCACACCCAGGGGTCCATTCAAAACAATTGTAATACTTTTATGGATTGATAAGGCAGCAAGAAATCAGATCAAGGAAAACTTTTTGTTCAATAGCACAAGAAAGAGGGAACTAGGTGACTATCACTAAACTACCACTAGTTAAGAGAGAGCAGATTTATGAGCATGAGTTTCTACCTTAGGCCTGTCATATTTTTTCACCTTTATGTTAGTTAATTGCAGAGTAACATAAATTAACTTTGGAACACAAGCAAAAATGGGAACTTTATTTATGAATTTCTTGAATTTCTTTACCTCAAGCCAAACAACTAAATTGCTACTTAGCATAAATTATTTATGGGCCCTGGCTCAATACCATCCAGCACCAGCCCCCGGAGGTATGGGAGATATAAAAGATTTAAAGCATTGCTGCGACAGTGTTCGGGCTGCCATGGAGCTGTGTTTCTTTCCAGAAGGGTCCACTTTATTTTGTTGTAAATAAATAGAGGCTGGATTTCCAGGGAGGGAAGTTAGCTTCCAGCAGGACGGTGGTGGTGTTTTGCATATGTTAATTACACAACCCTTTTATGACAGATAGACACAGTGTTTGCATAGCTATTTCTCAAAAGACCCATAGACCAAAATGGATCTTTTCATTTCCTGGCGCAGAGTAGTTTCTCTCATTTGATCTCACTTCAAAATCTGAAGTTATCAAAGCATGCCACCCCAACTAGTCAATTAAAAAAATAGACCTATCTATACAATTCCAGCAGGAACAAATGCACATCTTCTGCAATCTTTAAAATTCAAACTCGACATGCCTCACTGACACCTGTGACAAATCCATTGTCACTTCCTAGGTTGTCTTCCCATAGCTCTAACCTCAGCATGTCACCCTTTGCTCCAAAATACCCTTACATACCTTGTTTCTCAGACACAGTCTGTTTTTAAGACAAGGTCATTGCCTTCTTTTTCTTTAGGTTAGACATATTTCACTTGGCTTGCACAGTGTTTAAAATCAGAGTACTTCACATAAAAATGTAGATGCCCAGCTTTTCCTTCCAAATTGGAAGGCCTAGCAATCCTAGGCTGTTCTTTCCACCAGAAGCTGTTGGCATAATCCTAGTAGTTCTTCCCTCTTCTCCTCTCTCCTGTTTGCAGCAGTCCCCACTACTCCTTAGCATACACCCAGCCCATGTCACCCAGTTAGGTTACCTCCCTAGCCCATGAAAGCATTTGTGTTTTTAATCCCTGATTTAAGCCATGCCTTGGCTGATACATTTATAACTTTTTTGTTTATCTTGGGTAACATTACATATTATAAATTACTGAATCCAAAATAAAGGAAGATCGTGGCAGGCTATAATAATGAACCATAGGTGTGACTGTCATTTTTTGAGATGCAGAGATACAAATATATTTCCACTTAATTTAAACACAGATTAGACAAATTGGATCTTTTTTTTTTTGAAAACCATGCTGTGTATAATCATATTCCTCAAACAACAGAAAATGTTTCCATATCATTCATTTGGCTAAATCTTTGGTATAATCTTTGAAATGCCACTTTGGCTTATTGATTTGCTCAACCTAACAATAGTCCTCAGGCTCTTACAGTCTCTTTCAGACAAGCATAATGGGCCTTGGGTCTGCTCTGCCTGGTCTGCATTTTATTCCTCCTCACTAGATCCACAGTTCTGTTGGTGGTCCCTTTGTCCTTCCAAGAGTCACATCTGGGTTCTCTTCTTGGCTTTGAATTTGGGCAGGTCACCGTTCTCCTTAAACATGCTCACGAGTTTCTTTCTAAACTGCAGATTCTAAGTGTCACCCTCAAAGACTATGACCAGATCAATGCAGAAAGCTTAACTCTACTCTTCCATCCACCCTTCTGTTTTAAGGGGAATTTAAAGCAGGGTAGAGGGGAATGGTTGGGGACTTTGGAAACAGACAGGCTCAAATTCCAAATTTCACTTTGCCTGTGTAAGACCTGCCTTTACCTCAGTTTTCTTATCTGTAAAATGTGGAAAATTCCACTTACCTCACAGGGTTCTTCTAAATATAATTGCAAATGTGTATTTTAAAGACATTCAGTGAGTTAGTCCTATGGGTCAGTGTCACATGCTATATATCCTTTTGTTCCATTCCCAATCTCAGATCACCATACATTTTTTCAGTCTTTATTTGCTGATGAACACACACAGAGAGAAAGTCCTTTCTTCATTTCTTCACCTTTCTTCCTGCCACTATCTATGATGGATTGTATATGCCTGAAAATTCCTTGACTTTGTCCTATCTTAGCTCTTCCCTAGAACCTGTTACATACCAGGGAAAATAGAAGCAGCTTCTGCAGAGCTGGGTTCCAGTAAAGCTTGGGTTTAGGTTGGAGAGACCGTCCTCCTTCAAGAATACAGAGGGGGCATCTTCCTTTGAGGTCTGGGGAAGCTTGTTCTTTTATCTCTCTTACATCTCACCCCCAAGGAAAGGAGAATAAGGCTGCACATAAGTGATAATTCCAAAACTGCCTGTATTGAATATTTTTATAACCAAATTGCATGTGTGGATATTATAATAGATAATCTGAATGTGCTATACATATCCTACATAAAACATAAAGGGTTGCTTGTGTCTATCTCACATGCATTTTAAAAGCTCATTTTAATGTTTAATGCTCCTAACAGTCACCTAAATCTCAAAAGGTAAGCAGGAAATACCATATAAAAGACCCAGAGTCTAAAACAAATGTTACTGATATAATCTGAGATTTGCTTTCCTCCTCCCACACCCTAAATACCCCAACTCTCATTATTCTAGTTTCTAGAGACCACAAACATGGCAAAACCCATTTCCTCCTTTATAGCTGTATGAAGTACTTTTGAAGTGGAAGTTATGAAAAGATACAGGGAATATCCACACTCTTATAGCCAGTATTCATAAATAATTTTTAAATTCAACCTTTTGCATTTTTTTATTTGCATTGTTAATTTTTAAATATAAATCAAAATTATAGTGTATTAGGTAACACTCATCACTTAGCCAGTCAGTCTAATGACTTCGGGGACTAGAGTATGTCAATTTGTGGTGGCACTGAGGGGCTGCTATCTTTAGCAGCTGGTGTGCGGGGCAATTCTTTGGCAAACTTGCTAAATCCCCTGGCACAGCTCTAGGCTAGGCTATTCACTTGAGTATTGGATGATTCCTCAGCAAAGTGAAGAGAATGCCTTTTAGCGGAGATGTGGTTGCTTAGATCATTCATTTAAGATGTAAATGTCAGAAAACACTAGGACTTTTTATTTTCCTGTTCTGATCTTGATGAGTATTTCAGTGTCTTTTGTATGTGTAGGTGTGTGTATGTATGTGTGTAGATTCTGGCCTGCTGGGTGATTGGGTATTCTCTCTTGGTCTACTTTTCTATTGTGTGTGAAAATGTGCTTTCTGGAAGAAAACTCTTCTCTTGCCCAGATGCAGGGGAGAGCCAGAAAGTGGGAAGCAAGGGAAAGAAGAAGTAAGAAAATAGTTTTAAAGGAAGAAACAAAGGAAGGAAGGAAGGAAGAAGTTATTTTCTCTCCATTTAATGAAAAATTAAACTTTAGAGATAATCAGGAATACCAAAAGATTGGCTGAATTCTTCAAGCTCACAGTATAGAATGAGTGTCAATTCCTTCACTTCTGTTAAAAGATCATCTTTCCTTTGCTTAGAATCATGTTGCAGCTGTTCTAATTGGTCTGAACTCAATTTTAGTGGGAGACTGTGGGCAGGCTGGTGAAGAAAGAACATGGTCAAGTGAAATTTTAAAAATTCACGCTTTTCTGCTACAAAAGCAATTTCAAAATCTCCACTCTCCTCCTCTCCCCAAAACCTGGACTCAAAATTGGTGAACTTTGCATTTCAACTTTGAATGTGTCTAGCACAGAGTAAGGACAGCTCTCCTGGGTAATTTGGGGAAAATATATGTATTAAAAATGAAGTTATAACAAAGTGAAAATTGCTTTTGAACATCCATAGTAGTAAAATCCATATACCGCTATTTCCTTACTATTTTAATATAGAATTTTTGCATGAGAGTCAAGTAGCCATGGCTTTTAGCTTCTGAGAAGAGGTAAATCATGCCTTCTGTATGTAGTTATTTTATTTTTGTATATAAATGCCATCTCCTAATATAATTTGTTCTCTAGCCCCTATTTTTTTCTTTTTATTTAAAGGTAAAAAGTTTCTAAATGCCTTTTAAAAGGTGCTAGTATTTTAAAAGCATAAACAATAAAGAAAACTAGTTGCAATTCATAATTTCCAATCAAATCAATCCCATTTAATAATTATGGATTTTGGATCTCTTTTTTTGGCGAGGGAAGGCTAGGAAACACATATTTTCCTCCCATAGTTTCCTCTTAGGTGGGACAGGACATATGCTATCCTATTCCTCATTGTCATTCTTCATTTTGATCAAATTTCTCTTTGCATGTGGTCTTCATATTGAAAGGCGGCCATCAAAAGGGACTCCTTTCCTCATCCTCAGACACATTCCCTCCTTTTGCCCACACAGGGAGAGGCATGTGCCTGGGCACCCCCAGCAGAGGGCAAAAGTGGGTTAGAGAGGCAGCCTTGGAAGACCTTACCTTTCTGATGGCTGAGTGAGCCCTCCTTAAGGGCTTCTTCTTTCCTCCTATGCATATTTATGGAACTTTCTTTTTTCTTCCAGAGTTTACTAAGAACAAACAAAATAGCAACAACAACAAACACAATGGGACAAATCTTGGAAAAAACTCAGTGTAAGTTACATTTTTAACCACCATATATATATTTTCAACTTCAGGTTTTTCTGAAATTACCATGGTATATACAATCTCTAAGATAAATGGACCAACTTGTAAGTGGATATGCATTTTGATAATTATTTTCACCCCACTTTCCTAAAATAGGAAGTGATGAGATATCTGAAATAGCAATATTCAGGGGCCTAATTTCACCCTTTGAGTGGACAGCGGAAGTGGGAGGAGGGTAAGGGAGAGGGATGGACAAGCCAGTGGTTTCTCTATGTGAGGAAAAATCAGGAGTGAGTAGAAGAAGGGCACTATAAGAAAGAGATTATATGCTATAGGAGAAATAGCACTGGATTTAGACTGAAAACACAGGGGTCTCAGCCTTTGTGCCGCCATTTACTGGTGGCATAATCTCAGGTTACATGGTCTCTCTAGATTCTATGTTCTCCTCTAGACTGTTTTGAAACAGGCTTCTCTTCTAACAGAGACTGCTGCTGTTTCTACAATATGGTGAGTTCTCATATACTAAGTAACTCAACTGTGTCCATCTGTACTAGGATCCTCTTGAAGTCCCAATTAATCTAGGCCACAACTGATTATTTTCAGAAAGGCCTGACTCCCCCCAAGCATCAGTTTGCTCAACTAATTCTGCTGGAAACTTTGGGGACAGGTAATTCCTCCCTGCCTCACAGCCCTAATACATTTGTCACCGCCCTTTGGTCATCTGTCCATTTGCATAAGCTGGCTCTCTCCAGAGGACCAGGCTTCCTCTCTAGCATAGGCTCAACTTAATGTGTAGTTGGAAGAAAAGGTTTGTGTTCTTCTCATTCTCCAGGATTGCTTTCAGGTTATTACACCTTTACCCTTGGGCAAAATCAACCCAATTCTTTGAGGCTTCATGTCTTCCCACGGAGCAGTCATTTAATACCTTCTAGTTGGTGATATCTACAAACCTCCTGGCCTTCACTGATGACTTTGAAGCCTGGTTCACTCTCTTCCATGCCAGTTCTGACATGATCCTGGCACCTCGGTGCTATGTGAACAAGCTGGAATGCTAGACTGTGTGTTTCTTTACTTATTGAATTCTAGTGTCCTTTGCATTTAGCTATTCATATCTCTTCACTGCCCTTAACTTTTTCAGGAACTATTCCACTAGAGAACCCTTGAATTCAGCACTCTAGCAAAAAAATCTTGCCATCTATTACTCCCAATCTACTTACCCATAACCTCCTGTAGTTACTTGCATGTGCCAAATTGATGATCTGTAATTGGGTTAAAGACTAGATATAGGAGAAGTGGGATTTTCACCTGGATCTTAAAAAGATTGACAGTTTTTCATGATGTCAGGGAAGTGAAACTTGTTGGTAGGAGTGGGCATTGAGGGGGTGGAAAAAGGGAGTCGATTTGCACCTTGTTTATCAAATGACTTTCCAGTAAAGGTTTAGATAGCAACTCTGAGGCAGAATTCAACATCTGACCCACTTGGGTTGTTTTTAAAGTGCTTAATGATGAAAATACATTTTCATCTAACTCGTTGTATAAGAAATTTATTTCTGGTAAGTTAAAATGTATTGTTGGATTTCTCCAGACTCACTCCTCATGGTGTTTCAATTGTACACAGGCGATACAACTAAGGAAGAAAACACGACGTGCACACTCTTCTTCCTTTCTTCTTTCCTTCACTCATTAATTCAACAGATATTTTACAAAAACCTACAATGCACCTGATTGCATACTTGGTTTATCTATGTCCAGATGCAGATCACCTGATACATTCTTGACTTGTTCTGTTAACTATTTCATTCCTCACAAACTGAAGGAAGCAACAAGGGAAACTGCTACTCTGTTTGTAATTCTTGCTAATAAGGAAGGTTCATTTAGTCAAAAGTACTGTAGGACAAAATGACCATTTCGTCTTGGAGTCTAAAAATCACAGCAAGCATAGCCAAACCTGTGCCCTCAATATTTGAAAAACATATTTCAATACCTCTTTACAGAGAAGAGAGATGTGGCCTCATGCTTGGGACCCTGATAGATAAGGCTCTAAGAAGGATGGGGATAGGGAGAGGGGATTAAAAAAGTGGTTCTGATGGTAAAATCCATGGCCTTGATTAATATAAAAAAGGAGCATCTTATCATTCATGAAGAAAACAAGTGAGATGTTAGATGGAGATGGGAACATGTCCAAAGGTGAACACACAAAAATGCAGCCTTATTAGAGAAAAGCCTCTTAGAAAAAGTTTCTAGTATAGTCTAATATGCTTAGTAAGAAGAATAAGAAAAGAATTAGTTCACTGTCTGGGAGTGGTGGTACCAGCCTAACTTAATGACAGAGTAGAAGTAAAACTGCTTTAACATATTTTGCCTTTTTATTCTCTGTCAGGAAACATAAGCTTTAAATTGAAGAGGGTGGAGTCAGTATGATTTAGGATGAAGTGCCGCCATGCTGAACATGAAGACAGGAAATCACCCAGCTGCTCAAATGAGTTACTCTCCAGGCTAGGAGGAATGAAGTCATAGAACTCATAAAGAAATTTCAAATGGGGCTCTGTGGGGGAAATCTTCAGAAAAAGGAGGTGCCAGAACATTCAAGATGAGTACATGAAATTCTGAATTTTAAATTTACAAGAGGTTAGATTACAAAAACTGCAGATCACTGAGGCTTTATGGCAATCTTAGCATAATTCTATGAAAAAAACTTTAGTAAAAGATTTTTGAGTACCTGGAAAAAGAGGTAGCAGGTTAGCAGGTACATGATATAAAAAGGATTGATTCACTAAGAGAAAAGTCTCTACGAGTTTTTATTAGGTTTTTGATTGTCAAGTTTGATTTCAGGGGTTTTGTCTCATAAATCAAGAATTCTATACATATACAGAATTCTGATTTCTTGCAGACATTTGACAACACTTTTTTATGACATGCTTGCAGAAAAGATGAAAGAATATGTTCTGGATAATAGAATTGTGAAAATGTGAGTAAAGAATGCATTGGTTTGCCAGGATTGGTGGCTCACATCTATCATCCCAGCACTTGGGAGGCCAAGGTGGGTGGATCACTTGAGTCCAGGAGTTTAAGACCAGCCTGGGCAACATAGTGAGACCTCATCTCTACAAAAAAATAAACAAAATTAGCCAGGCATTTGTGGCACACGCCTGTAGTGCTAGCTACTTGAGAGGCTGAGGTTGGAGGATTGCATGAGCCCAGGAGGTTAAGGTTGTAGTGAGCTGAGATCACACCACTGCATTCCAACCTGGGCAACAGAGTGAGACTCTGTCTCAAAAAAAAAAAAAAAAAAGAATGGGTTAATTGTGCATCATTAACTGGAAATGTAGCTTTAGTGGAATACCACAAGACTTTGACTGCATCCTGTTGTCAAAATACCATACTCTATAGAAAAGTTTTAATAATGGCAGTTTATTAAGACTGTACTATTTGTCAGATATGTAAATAGAATACCTCTTTTAATTGTTGGAATCAACTTACCAGGCTGGAATTATTACCCTATTTTATAGATGAGAAAACAGTCATTTCCAAGTGCCATACTGATAATGCTGGGAGGTTAAGAAGTGTATCAGTGTTACAGAGCTAATACATGGCAGAACTGGAATTCAGAACCAATTCCATCTGATTTCAGAACTCACTAATGACTCTATGGGATCATTAGAAATTCTCAGCCCCAGTTTTCAGGTAAAGAAAAAGAGGCTTGGTGAGTTTGAAATTTGCCTGTGATTACAGAGCTAGTAAAATCAAAACCAGAACTTGAATTCAGTTCTTTTGATTCCAGGTCCAGTGTTCTTCATAAAGATATGAACAAGTAGAATAATAGGTTAAAACATAAAACAATAATAATGATGATGATAGGGCTAAAATTTAAATCTTTCATTTAGATTAAAAATTAGTTTGGGAAATACATAATTAACATCTGACTTACCAAGAATTTCTGTAAAGAAAACTAAGGCAGTAGTCCTCAAAGTGTGGTCCCTTGACTAGAAATGTCAACATCATATGGCAAATGCCAAACCTTGTGCTTTACTCAGAGCAATTAAATCAGAAACTTGGTAGAAGGGATTGGGGAGAGACATGGTAGACTTCATTTTAACAAGTCCACTAAGTGATTCTGAGGCATACCAAATTGTAGATCTACCAAGCTAAGGAATTTAGTTGAAAAGCAGTCATCAAAAGCAAAAGTGAGAACACAAACATGTCACTAGGCTTACATCCAGGGAACAGCACTCTGGATGTTTACTTATTGAAGAACCTGTAGTGTCTAAGCCTGCTCAAGATGACTAACATAGCTTTCATGTGAGAGAGGAATTAGCTTATTCTGATGTCACAAAATTTAAAAAGCGATTGCATTTTTGAGTTAAAATAATTCCCAGGAAGCACTGCTCTGACTGAACTCCCTTATGTGATATGAAAGGAGACTAAAGTGAAGCAGTTTGCCAACACTCATAGAGCTGGCCAGATATAGTCTGAAACTCATGAAGGAGGGATTCTATCAACTTTTTTAGGAAAAAAACAATTTTCTTTTGTTAGAATCCCTTTTTTGTTTCAGTTTGCTTATATTCTCCCTTACCTTGGAGAGTCATGAGGTCCCTATCCATGGTCATAAAACATATGGAGTGAGTACCATATTGTCAGAGGTTGGTAGGGTGAGGATTCCTGTGTCTATTAGAGTGTTGGACTAGAATTGTTTTATCTTTTAAATATTCGATCTTACCAATAATTGCATTTGGGATTTTGAGGAAAAGTGGTAAAGAATCAAAATCACCTTTAAATTTATTATTACTATTATTATTAAAAGTAAGTGAGTTAAAAGTAGGGGTCAGAAATAGTGGCTGAAAGAGAGAGCATAGCTCTTCCCTGGAGAGTCATTTTTCTGCCTTGTATTTCTGGATTTCCTTTCTAATGACTTCTTGGATAAACCCTGTGACTGTTTTGCATTAAAATGTGCCCCAATCCACACCCTAGTAAGAAGTAAGTCCTGACACAGTGGAGTTGCTAATAGCCTAAGTCTGGTACTTCTTCAGTTTTCCAGCTTGATGTCCTTTTCCCAGTTTATTCTTTGAATTCTCAGTTCTTAATCTCTAGCTTCATCGCCTCACTGTGGACTTAAAATTTCTTCCTAAAGCTCTCCCAATTAATGGTTAGATTCTCTTCTTGTATCTATGGACCCTTGTTTTCCCTCCCCACCTCTGAGCTACATTTTCTCTTTCGATCACTTCTGGCTGTTCTGAGAAACACTTCGTGGGGACCAGCCACTCTGAAGGTCACATGGCTAGGGTCCTCAGGGGTTCTCCCTTAAGCCTGACAGAAACACCATGGCTACTTCTTGGAATTTAAAGTTTGCTACAATTAGCACATTCAAAACACTTGCAGCTGAGTGTAGGAAAATCTGGAATTAGGAGGAACACAGGTGATTTGTAGAAAGCCAAAGGTGAGAGCTGGATAGGAAAGGTTGTGCTTGATGCAAGGTCAGATGGATACAGAGAAAGGCCACAAGTAGAAGTAGGTTTTGGAGTGAGTTTACTAACTAATTATTGGCCACTCCAAGGTAATTTTTGGGTCCCCCAGCAGGTAGGCTGGATTAACTTTAAAGTTGCTTTAAACTCACCAGATAAGTCCATGAGTTGGACGATAAAAATGACTAATTGTTTAGACTCATTTAATTTCCTCAGCTCCGCTTTGGGTAAATCCATCAGGGGGTTGATAAAATATATTGCTGGTGGTAGATCAGGGAGTTTAAACTTGTAAATACACCCAAAGTCATACCTTTTGGGAACTTTGTTCATAATAATTTTTTGTTGGTTTCTTCATACAGGTCTTGTTACTCATAATTACATAGAATGCAGTTGGCAGACTATGGCAGACAGGCCAAATTGGGCAGGAGCAGCCTGTTTTTGACCCTAGAATGATTTTTACAATTTTAAAGGGTTGTAACAAAGAAGTGTATGTGACAGAGACCATAAAACAAGGAAAGAAGAAAAACAAAAAAAAGTGTGACAGAAACCAAATGTGACTCTTTACAGAAAAATGTGCTGACTCGATGTAGAATTTACTCACTGTAAAGCTATTCTTTATGATCCAAGAGCCAAGAAAGTTTTGTTTTACTTCATATTTAATAAAAATCCATTGTGACTTTTAATTTTATGTTTAATTTTACCTGTATTTCTCAGTACTATATTCCTTTTCCAGTTTCACTTCATAAGGAAATTAAATAATGTTTCTATTTATTTCTGAAATTAAAACAATTAGATAATGTAAGTATCTGTATAGATGAAATCTATTAACTTGCTAATGTGGTCATGAGAAGTTTGGTATTTTTATGGGACTTTCAAATGAAGATGCTTGGGAGGAGCTGAAACCACAGATCTGGAGTTCAAGACAGAGGTCTGGGTCAGAGGTAAATATTTTGGAATTTCTGCCCTGTAAGTATGATAACTGTCCATTTCTGAGGGTTCAATATATCCATGGGAATATCTATACTAACCTTAACATTTATTTAACCCAAGCCTGCAGCTTGCTTTAGTTTTCGAGTTTAACGGAGTAGGCAGCCATGTCATTAGCATGTCCACAAAATAGTATCTTTTCTCCCAAAATAGTATCTGTTAGCTCCTCAAAGACAAGGTGTCTACTTTCTGATTCCTGAACCCATGGTGCCAATTGAGTGATTGGCACAGAATGGGAAATCAATACATGTTGAATCAATAAATGAATGGACCAGGCAGACATGGCAAGGCATAATTATGATACATCATGCAGAAGGCTATAACAGTGATATTAACAATGTGCTCTGGAATGTGGAGGTGCAGAGCCTGCCTGGTTAAGTCTGGGAAAGCAACATGAATTCAATTCTTCAGAGATGAATAATTTACCAGATAGAGAAGAAGGGAAAAGGAATTTCAGAAATTGAGAAGTATATGCAAAAGTGAAGAGGAATACAAAAGTATTCCAAAAATTCAATGTGACTAAAAGTTTGGTGCAAGGGAGCCTGTATGTGTGAGGAGAAGGCAGGAGACTAGTGAGGCTGGTCCAGGGCTTTTGGCATTTGGGGGATCTGGAACAGCATCCCAGAAAAAAATAAGTG
The DNA here is from genome assembly GCF_029289425.2 of Pan paniscus. Classification (NCBI taxonomy): domain Eukaryota; kingdom Metazoa; phylum Chordata; class Mammalia; order Primates; family Hominidae; genus Pan; species Pan paniscus. Next base: position 118,628,404 of record NC_073254.2, on the reverse strand, counting down.
CTAAACAGGGAGAGAAGACATGTTGGCTACTCTAATGAACAACCAGGCTTTTGCCTTGTTCATAGCGGCCTGAACTAGGCTGGGTTAATCTGAGACACAAAGTAGCGTTTGTCTGGAGGAACAGTGGTTGGTATTTTTAACGTGTTACAATATCTTAAATATATTCCTGTGATTTTCGGCAGGTGGAAAAGCCTTAATACAGAGGCAATGAAAGCAAATGTCCTGAGCAGGAGCTTAGGAGATGAGGATTCTATTGATCTTATTCCCAGCTCTTAAGCCTCTAGCTGTAAAACCTTGGGCAAATGCTTCCTTGTCCTGGATCTTAACTCCTCTAGGGATTCCTGTTAATCAACTTTGTTTCCCTACCTTCAGCACTGATTCTGGCTCATAGAGAAGTTCAATAAATGATTGTTTAAAAATACAGAACTTTGTCCCTTTTATAAAAAGAGGTAATTAGATTAAAATAAGACAATCAACAAGGAATATTCTAGTCTTGACATTTTACGACTTCATGACCTTAATTTCTTATTTTTAATAGCACAGACAAACCCATAACAAATGGAAACATCATATTTGTGTGTTGCTTAACGATTTACAAAATATTTATACCTATTTTCTCTCAGTAAAGTCCAATAACCCTGATAGCTAGGTTTAATCATTCACATTTTAAGGACAAAATTGAAGCTAGAGACAGGAGCTAATAAAGTAATGGAGCCTGGATTTAAATCCAAATTACCTGATTGCAAATTGAGTGTTTTCCCACCCACTGCATGTCTTCTCCCACCATTTTGAGAACCATACTTTTCTTGTCTGTGTCACATCTCCCTTTAGTGCATTTGCCCCACCTCTCTCTGTAATATGATATTGCAACGTAGCCTGTTGTGGAATTTTAGATGAGAGAATGCAGCTTATCTGAGGAACCTGAGACAGAGCCAACATGTCTAGCAATAAAAATAATAATGACATTTTGGAAACCTCACCTTTCAATTATCAGCTGTGATAGTGAGTACACATTTGCAAGGAGGTAACCTTCTCTCCCAAAAAGCAGGAAGGGCCCATTGCCTGGAATCACATGCAGAGATAACCAGACACATCTGTTCTGCTTTCCACTGTGCTTGCCTTGAGTTTCTTGAGGAAGTCTAATCTTGACACTGAGTGACATGAGGCACTCGGTAAGTTGAATGTAAATGAATCCAAATTATGAGGAAACAGAGGAAAGCCCATTTTTAAACATTCTATCAGAGTTCTTTGGATAAAGGCTCAATTACATTAAATTAAGCAGCCGGCTAGCAAGGCTAAAAGAGTTAGTAGACAAATACAATGTGCTCTTTTACAATAGCTCCAAGAACTATAGGTCAGCTTCTGCTTCTGTTGGGAAAATAACATGAGGGGGACATTTGTAAAGGGCCTATCATTGTCTTGATAAGTTGATACCGAAACTGGTAATCAGTGGAATTGGAGGCATCCTATTTCTTGTTTGAATAGAAGTGAGGCAGAGACACAAAGAGAGAGTCCATCTCAATTTGTCCTAGTATTTCCTGATTCAGATCTCTCAAGCTAGTATCTCTTACTTAGTCATACCTTAGGTGTAGCTTCCAGGGAAAGTATACGATACAGTACACGATAAGGAGTAATTATAGGAGATTGGATTAGGTGATTTTTCTTTTACGAAAGCAGGCACACACAATAGAAGTTCTTATTGCATAAGCAAATGGAAAAAATATTTAAGTAGATTCTCCTGAAATATATCTTTGAGAATAGTAAAATTTTGTTTGCAATGCGGTATAATATCTTCCAGTTATTAAATGTACAGGTGCTCTCCTGTGTAAGAATTTCTAGAAGGGAAAACCCAAGACATTGAATATTATGTTAAATCCCTGGTTTTATATGGGAGAAAAATGTTACCCTGTACTGTTTGAGGTGTCTGGATATCCATATACTCAGCTACAAAGGCATTTTGGTCCACAAATAATTAGATATGCTTTAGTTAGGAAGGAGTTTTAAGTGCCTTTCCCTTTGCTGTTTCTGATGACTCTCTCAAGTATTTCTGTGGTTAGAACTTGGGAATTGGCACAGATACCACTGCTGCAATTAATTGTCTCCTTTTTACACCACAAGCCACTATTGTCTGTGTTCTACTGAGTAAAGGCCATACCCTGCCATTAATTCTTTCCCTACACTGTCTACTTATTGCAAAGGGAGTGCTGCTCCCAAATTAATGGCAGAGAATGTCCCCAGGTACTTGGGGGTTTGCAAGTTGTGGTTCTGAAAACCATGAATTAGACAGTCAGGATATATGGGCACAAGTGACATCAAAGGCATTTTAACCCTCTGTCTTCCAAAGTTATGGTCAAAAGTGCCCCAATGCAGTTATCATTTATTTTCTGCCTGAAATTTCTTCTTCCCTATAATTTTGTGCTGTGAATTTAATATTGCACTATTATGTTTCTCTGAGGATGTGCTATATATACTTTTGAATAGTTATGAATATCATTGTGCAGCCTCTGATCAGACAATCATTTCTTTCCCGCCCTGCAGGGCCTGACTTACTACATAGCTAGTCGAGAGCTCAGTGTTCCTCTCTCTCTCTGCCCCAGTTTATCTATAGTACATTTATTCTGTAGCACATTGTGAGCCCAAGATGCTTAACCAATGCCTCAGATTCTTTGGGTAAAAGCAATTCTAAAACAAATGATGATTTCTCATATTTACATAGTTATCAAATCCCTTTTACACATAAGTCTTTCTTTGATCTTCACAGCAATCTTGAAGGTGGACTGGCCAAGTATTAGAAACCATTTTCCATGGGTGGGTGTAAGTAATATATTCTCATGACCATCAGGACACCTCATCTGATAATGGCTATTTAACATCAATGATGTATTTAAATTTCAGCTATACCACTCAATGGTACTGTGACTAGAATAACTTTCTGGTTTAAATAACTGAAAAAAAAAAGCTTTCTTTTTGTCTGTTATTTGAATTAGATTTAGTTTTACTGTAGAATAATTTTCTAGTAACTAGAAATCCTTATAAAAATCTTTATAGCTAGTGGTGAAATAATTGATTTATGTTACTTCAAAAGTTAGATTAAGAAATCTTTTTATGTAATTAGTAGTCATTCGGAGTTTCTGTGACGTCTGTGTTCAGGTTATTAGCCAATATTTTTATTAAGTTATCTAATTTTTCCAATTAAATTTGTAGTTTACTTAGGATCCTAATTTGATGAGAAGTTATCAAAACGTTTACATATTAATTCATTACAAATAACAGTAATAAACCATACATGTTAACACAATTAATATATTCAGTGAAAAATATATGTTCAAAAATAAAACTCAATATAAAGAGTGACATTGTTTTATTTATTTTTTTTTGTAGATCTCTTTAATGTCTGGCTTAATAGAAAATGACTAAATTCCAATTCCTACTTCTTTATTTAATTTGCTGTGATTATTTTTTATTTGCCTGGTATTCAGTGATGTGGGTGTACTAGACTTTGTTCAGCTATTATCCAACTGATGGAAATTTACTTTGCTTCCAGTTTCATGTTTTTTGTTTTGTTTTTGACATCACAAATAATGCTGCAATAAACATCCTCATATGTTTAAAAACATTTTCGGAACTACTGATATTTCTTAAGAGCCAACATGAATCAGAACTTTTTACTCATTAGATCCTATAACTGGCACGAAAAAGCTAGAATGAATTAATTACCCCCGGTTACGTAGTAAATTGCAGACTAGGGAGGCAGAGGCAGGACTGCTGATTCCTACCTTGCTATCTACATCTGGCAGACAGGACTGTGGTTGGGCATGTCCAAGGCCCTGTTCAATCACGTGATACAGCTGCTTCTCTGAACCGTGGTGCTCTGTCTCTTACCGGAGGTCATCAGCTGCTGGCTCCATGCCCACTCAAGGCCTGACAGCCTTCCGTTTAGATCCCAAGAGTGGGTCGTATAGGGCTGCACCATCATGTTATGGAGACTGAGAAATTGTTCCTTCCTTTAATCCTAAATCCACAGGGGGCTCTGCTCCATGAATTTGTGATGATATATTTTCTCTTGGTCTTAAGCTCAGAATATACTGACTATTGTTGAGAAATTCAAAAATAGTCTGTGCTTTATAAAAATCAAAATGACATTCCTGTGAGGTTGGCAAGGGAGCAAGCCTTTTCCTTTTATGGCTGATGAAATCAGCTCATAGAAACATTAAGTAAAATGCTGAAGATCACACAAGTAGTACACACCATCCGCACTAGGAAGAAGGTAGGTGGAATCAAAAGCGCCACTTGTGTTCCTGGGGCCATTCCTTTTATCTGCCTTGGCTTTTGTGGAGTGAAGCATGTTACTGAAAATAGACTTTCATGTTCTGAGAGGTCTTAAAATGCAGATTTGATGAACACTACTTTCATACTGTTCAGAACCGTTCTGGAATTCTTCCAACTGAAACTTTTGTTTGCATCATTTTATATTGTTTATTCCCTTCAAATTGCATATAAGGCAATTTATGAGAGAGCCATATATAATAAAACTATTAAGGTAAGTACAAAAACCCACAATAAAATCCAAGTAAAAGGGGAAGGAGAATTTTTCTTACTGCTTGCCTGCTTTCCTGCCTTTCTTCCTGCCTGAATAATTTAGTCCAAAAGTTATTATGTGGGGTTGACCAAGGTGGGGATTCATGAGGGTGTTAGAAGCTGGGAGGGCAACAGCAGAAGCAGATTGACCTGAGTTGTCAGAGTCTGTGTACACTGACAAAAGATGTCCCTGAGGGTGGATGATGGCAATGGCCCAGAGTGAGGTGTGGGAACCGTGGTGTGAGATGTTTAGGCACAGCAGAGATTAAAGTAATAAATATAATAAGGATAATATATTAGTATAACAATGATAACAGAAATCAGATTCCTCATTATTGGAGAATAGTGTCAAATATATGGAAAGGGAAAAACAAGAATAAACTTTGTGATGTTGAATTGGATACACACACACACACTATATACATATATATATATATATATATATATATATATATATATATATATATATAGGTCTAGGAGCAATGACACTTCAATAACAAAGAAAACATGAAGTGCCCAGATCCTGGTTTCTTAAATACAATTCTCCCCTAAAAGGATTCAGATCCCCTTGGAAAAACAATAGGTTTAATGGTTAGGTCTGGGGAGGTAAAACATAACCCTGGACTATCTTGCACCAGAAACTAAGGTAGTGTTCAGCACAGATGCCAGCTTGAAGGGGCTCTCCCTGCCACAATCTGGGATAATTTGAGCCTCAAAATAACAAATATTCATATAAAGATATAAATGAATAAATGGTGAAAAAGAAAGCTTTTATTAACTAATGAATTTACAAGGTGTGATTGAATTAGGATACTAATACATACAGAGGGGAGTCATTGATTAGAAAATCACCATTTGTCAGACATTAAAATATGCCAAACACCAGTGGGTAAAAGTTTGGTAAGTACTGGAATCTACCTAGTCTCAGAGTATCTACCCCTAAATACTTACTAATTACAAACAGAAAAGGAGGAACTTTATAGTAGAGAAATCCTAGCTAACTCTACCATCATCAAATTATCAAAGGTGACATCATAAGCAAAACAACAACTCAAAATCATGTGTCATCTGATAAGAATAAAAAGAAGAATATAGCATACCTTATGTAACCTTTCTGCCAAAAATAATTTTAAAAACCCACCTCAACCTAATCGTAAAGAAATATCAGATAAACCCAGATAGGGGGACATTATAGAAATAGGCCTTTATTATTCAAAACAGTCAAGGTCATATGAGTCAAGGAAGAAATGAACTGTTTGAGACTGAAGGAGACTAAAGAGATACAACAACTAATGTAATGCATAATTTGGGACATCCGTTTGTCACTAATGACATTATGGGAACAACTGGTGAAACTTCAGTGAAATCTGTGGATTTTATGATGATAATGTATCAATGTAATTTCCTGATTTTGATGTTTTTATTGAGGTTATGTAGGAGAATGTCTCTGCAGGAATTACACACTAAAATATTCAGAGGTGATGGGGAATCTTGTTGGTAAACTTACTTTCAAATGGCTCAGAGGAAAATATGTGTTTTTTTTTTGTATTGTACTTGCAAATTTTTTATTGTTTAAAAATATTTCAGAGAAAAAATTAAACAGGAAAAGGGAGAGCTGTATAAAAATGTCTTAGTTAAAACTGTGCTCAGATTGAACATACAATTTAGTTTTGAGTTTCCAGCAGTTAACACGGCAAGGTAAACAATAAAGTCAGGTGGCAAAACAGCCTGTTAAGAGCAACCAATTTTCCTTGTACCAAAGTCCATGAGAAGTCTATGGTATGGAGTTTATGTTTGTAACACCTAGTTAATTATAGCTCTTCCATACCATAGCTCAATTTACAGAAGCAGTTACTTTCTATCATTACACTTTTCTTGTAGATGATTTTCCCACTAGTTTTAGTCATTCTGAAATAGTTTAGTCTCCAGACAAATATTTTCTGCAGTAGGTTGAAATAATCACTTCTACATGTCCCCATTTGATTCTGTTTGTCTGGAGAAGGATCTTGGGTGCCAGAGTATGTGGAGGGTACACTTTTAGATAAGAAAGAACAACTCCTGGATTTCTTCTTTACAATAATAAATATTTCTGATCTAAAGGTACACTCTGCCATGACATATATTAGGGAAACTGAATAAGCGTTTGTAAATAATTATGTGGTTGTAACAATTCAGGTAAGTAATATAGGGAGGATTGGTTGCTGTACACAAACATTAAAGTCTTTTTCATGACATGTCAAACCCATGTATATCTAAGAATAAGAGCTACACCTTATGAACATCTATTATGTACCAGGCACTCTGCCTATATTACCTGCAGTCCTAGACAGCCTACAAGGAAGGTGTAATTTGTGTCCTCTTTAAAGAGAGGAAGCTGAAAGTCAGAACACTTAACTGCTATGTCTAAGCACACAGATAGTATTTGATGGAGTTTGGATTCAACCCCCTGTCTGACTGGGTCCAAAGCTTATCTTCTTTCCACCATATCTGTTGTCGCTGTTATCAGTTTTATTTTCTATGCTCAAGGGAAATTAAGTCTTAAGTTAGATTCCTAAAATTAAGCTTGGTCCCTAAAGTGTTTAAGTTAAATATTAGCAGTGAGATATTGCTCTCAGTCCTCAGTATCTGAGCTCTAGAAATAAGATACTGCGAGGACCTAAGCTACTTCTTGTGTTCAAATTAGGCACAATTAGAGCTGTCATATTAGCTTTTCCAATCCACCAAGACATTTTAAAGTAGTGTGTGCATTTTGAAACAGCTCTAATCTCACATATGACTTCAAGTTCTGAAAGCATTATTATCCTTCCTATTGGTTAAAATTCCACACTAGGTTCTTGACAGGTCCAGAGGCATATGATTCATAATAGGCTGTATTTTATTCCTAATTGAGAATATGATACTATCCTGGGAATCGTGGGGAACGTTGTGACAGAAGAGGCTGTTTCTAAGTAATACTAGGGCTGTGACCATTATCCTGTCCTTGGCATTATGGGGATAGTCAACACCTTGGATTTGGGCTTAGATGGACTCCAATTTTAATGCTAGTCTGTGCCTGAGAGATGATATATGCAGGTATGTGTATCATTTCTACCTCATTAAAAAATAATACAGGAAAGACAACAGAAAGAGATTTGAGGTAGCTGACTCTGTTTCCAGCTCTATACCCATCACGTTCGCTAGTTCTTTATTTCTTCAGTTGTCACAATATCAGTAATATTAATATCCACCTCACAGGATTGATAATATTACTTAATTCTTATGGTGGTTTTTAGATTTCAATGAGTTTATACATATAAAGTAGATTTAAAAATACCTGGCTCATAGAAAGCCCTTATGAATATTTGTTATTATTACTATTAATATATTTAAAGGGATTAACATATGGTTGTTCAAAAAATCGTAGATTTTTCCATTCATTTCTTAAAAAAATTAGAAAAAGCATAAAATATTTTTATATATCTTTCCTTCAAAGGATCAGTAGAGCTATTTGTGATCAGGCGTGTATCCACCCACATTGCTACAAAAGATCAGAAACTATACTAGGCATTTGCCTTTGACTTTTGGATGCTGCTAATGGTGATGTAATGTACTGTTTTTGATACACCAGGGAGTTGGTCTTGCAAGCTATATTTGATATATGTGTAAGTTTCATCTTGTTATATTGTTTCTGTACACATAATATGTATCCCTCAGGATAAGAAATCATTCATGTGGAATAAATAACACTTTCTCTATGTAGGTGTACAATTATCTGAAATGTAAGGATTGACAACTGTTTGGTTAATTGAAAGTTTTACAGTAATTCAAGAGTTTGAAACAATTTTGAGATGGTGTTGGCATTCTCTCTTTTTTATTACCAAGATTCACTGGTATCAATGATTGGGCATATTCTACAAGTGAGTGATTTAAATTCATGGTTAATCATAGCATCATGAAATTTTGTTACAATGAGAAATATTCATTGTCTTCTAATCCAGGGATCAACAGACAATGGCCTTAATCCAGAACTAGCCAACCACCTATTTTTGTTCGGTGTGTGAGCTAAGAATAATTTTTAAGGCAGGGCGCAGTGGCTCACGCCTGTAATCCCAGCACTTTGGGAGACCGAGGCGGGTGGATCAGGAGGGCAGGAGATCTAGACCATCTTGGCTAACACGGTGAAACCCCGTCTCTGCTAAAAATACAAAAAAATTAGCCGGGTGTGGTGGCGGGCGCCTGTAGTCCCAGTTACTCCGGAGGCTGAGGCAGGAGAATGGTGTGAACCCGGGAGGCGGAGCTTGCAGTGAGCCGAGATCCCGCCATTGCGCTCCTCCCTGCGCGACAGAGCGAGACTCTATCTAAAAAAAAATTAAAAAGTGTAATTTTTACACTAAAGCAAATAAGGATATGCAACTGAAATCATATATTTGATCTACAAAGCCTCAATTATTTAGTTTAGCCCTTTACAAAAAAGCCTACTGACCCCTGTCCTCATCCACCTCTCCCAATTTTTAACAAAAGGAGAAACTGACACTGAGAGAAGTGACATAATTCTACTTAAGATAATCCAGTTCATTGGAGGCAGCTCTGGAGCTTGTGCCAACTTTCTTGACTCCTGGATTTATGCTGTAGCAGCAACATCCTGCTTTCTCAGCCATTTTCCTCTATAGGAGCTTTTACCTAGCTAATAAGAATTGCGTTTTAAAAGATAACACGAATATTTTAAACTTATGTGGCATCTACTCCCTGAAGATCTCAAGGCACTTTCACCTGGATTGAACCATTTTTGCCAGTGTAGGAGTTGCTTCTGGATGGGAAACTGGATTACTAGGTAGCAACAGCAATTTAGGTCAACTAGTTATTACATATCATCTGGATTAATAATATCTTTAAAAGGTAAGAGGTAAACATATTTAACCTGCGTATAGGAAGCAATATGATACTTAATAAAATAATCATGTTATATATTTAGGCTCCCAATTGAATTACCAAAACCCCAGACTAATGGCATTAGCTTGTCCATCCCAACCTACAGGTTTAAGCCTTGACAGATAATGGTAGAGGTGGCAGTCGTGGTATTTCAAAGTTTGGGATATGCTCAAAACTTTGGCTAAATTTTCATAAAATTATAATTTTAATTTAAACAGTATATATTTGGACATCACTGGAAGGATCCCAGATGAGGGAAATTGCATAATCCTGAGTGGATTCTCCAAGTTTGCCAGTCAACTACCCCCCAAAAACCTCTTTGTGAGTTAAATATTTATTTTTAGTCTATTTTTTCCCTAAGATATTGGAAATAAGTCATACTTCAGAAAAGAATGCCCAGTAATTTCAGATTCGTCCTTTTAATTTTGACTTGTTCGCTAACTCTATACCAAAATATTAAAGATTAATTTAATATGTGAACCAATTACTTCTATAAATTTACAAAAGACTTGCTAACTTAGTTTATATTGCCCAATATGTTTTCTATCCAATATGTTCACTCTAAGTCCACTTATTTTCATAAAATCCACTTTATTAATTGAAAAAAATAAGTCAATAACTTTTCTTGAAGTCAAAACTCCAAACAGGATCTATTATCAGCAGTATAGCTACTTTGATCAGTATTCAGTCTTTGCAAATGCTAAGAATAAGAATGTGGGTGTAATTGGGTGGCATGCATTTAATGCTAACTAAATGAAAATCCTTCTATGGAACTAGCAGACAGGTGGATTTCGTGGAGTGTCTTTTTAGGTCCTTCTATTATAAACATTTTTTCAATCAGCTGATGGTTGATAAGGAGCTCTTTAACAACATGGATTATAAAACATTGCCCAAAGAACTGAAAAACGTATGCAAATTTGAGAACATAAAAACGTGTTTGGATTTGATACATTTTTTCAAATGAATGACTTGAATTGAGACTCAAATGTTCTATATATGTTTATTTATAGGACAATCCATATATTTTATAAAGTATAGCATTAATAATATGATTTCACTTTAATATCTACAGCAGAATACATTGTCTGTATCTTATAGGTATCCAATATATATATATTTTTTCTGATTCCCCACGTTTAATGGGGGAGAGAAACAATAGCCACAGCTATCCAAATTATTATAAAAAATTTGCTGAGATGCATTACACCAGACACAATATGCTCCAACCAATACTGCTCAAAAATTACATTCAATATTATTTAGACATACATGTAATGAAACTGCAAAAGGCATGATGAGTATCAACGAAAATTGCTACATATGTAATTGGGCAAATTACTCGATATATTACATGTCTTGGTCATACCTAGGTTAGAAAGCTATTTAGAGCGTGCTGCTTCAGCCACAGACTGTTTATTCCTCACATAATGCTAATCACAGTGATTGTGCCTGTCTCTGTTACGTCTGGCAAAGCAACGTGTAAGAAGTCAGCTCTGGCCAGGACAGCCAGTTGAACACACATGGCAACATGAAAAATTCTATTTAGCTAGGCTGCCTATTCCAGGCCCTTTACTAAGGTTCCCAAATCACTGGAAATAAAATTAAAATTTCAATGTCTGGGTATCTTTTAGTATTTCCCTATTTTAGTTTGATTAGTTTGATATTTGGAAAAAATAAAGCAAGTGATAATTTTTGTATTGTTTAAATACATTTTTTATTGTTTTTCTCCCCCCTTGCCATCACATTTTCATAATTTTACTTCCAAGAGAGATGGAATACGCATCAAGGAGCTACAGGGTTGGGGATCCTAGCTCACTTGGCATAACAAACATGATGCCCTTCAAGGCTTGCCATGTAGGCTTTACCCAGAGAAGAATGTGGGGCACTTCAGGGCATATCCTGGGCTTAGTAAAGTAGGGACCACATGCCTACCTAGCATTCTATTCTCGGGCTCTTGTTTCAGAATAATCTTTCATCTATACATGTCTCTCCAATAATATTCCCATTTAAGGATTAGCTTTTATGAGTTAAGGACAATTTCATACTGAGATGGAAGTTTTGTCAAATCTAAGCCCATTTTATAGCTACAAAAGCCAAGGCAGGCCGGGCGCAGTGGCTCATGCCTGTAATCCCAGCATCCTGGGAGGCCAAGGTGGGTGGATCACTCGAGGTCAGAAGTTCGAGACCAGCCTGGCCAACATGGAGAAACACCGTCTGTACTAAAAATACAAAAATTAGCTGGGTATGGTGGCACACACCTGGAATCCCAGCTACTCTGGGTAGCTGAGGCAGGAGAATTGCTTGAACCCCAGAGGTGGAGGTTTCAGTGAACAGAGATCGCGCCACTGCACTCCAGCCTTGGCGACACAGTGAGACTTGGTCAAAAAAATAAAATAAAATAAAATAAATAAATATTAAGGCAAAAGATTTCATTTATGTGAAGTCATGCAGTTAGCCACTTTGTGAAAAAAAAAAACATGATTCACCATCAATCACAGAGACCTAAAATATTCCTTTTGGGTGTTGCTGCTACTTGAAGTTGTTGCACTCCAAAGATGAAGGTTACATCCACTCAGAATTGAATGCTTAACATTATTTATTTAAGAATGCAATTTGTAGCCAACTGACTTTTTTAGAAATTAATAACCTACCTGAGTCAAAATTGGTCTTAAGCCTTTAAGAGTTGTACTGTGATTCTCCTTTGAATGACTTGCATTTATTGCCCTAATATTGAAGATCTGTTTAGTTGTAGTGTTACTTAGAGTACTTATGATATATAGCATAGCGTATTTCCAAAATGTTTTGTTTCTTTAATTCTAGCTATAAAAGGGTTTTTTTTTGTAATAAGTGACTAGAACATTTCAATTTTAATGTCTGTATACACTTTATAGTTTCATGTATTTATTGCCACAATGTGAACAGTCTACTGTAGAGTGTTACCTAGTTTTTTCCCATTGATTTCCTATCTAGTATGATACTGTGATTATATATTACTTGGTGTTTCTCTTTATTATTCCCCCGGATATTAACTGTGCTATTTTAAAGCATTTAATTTGATGGTGTGAACCCTAATCCCATCGCAGAGCACTTACCTATGTGTCACATTGTCATAATTTAGTCCCTAGTGTAAGTCTAGGGGGGTACTTGCTTTTATTTAAGAAATTCACTGCATGCTGAATTCATCATACGTTGGGAAAACAGATCCTTATTCATTCAGTGAACAGACCATGCAGATTTCTATGACACAGCACTGTGTTGGCCAAGGCTCTGTGGGAACAACTATCTATTGTAAAATGGTAGGAGGATAACTGTGAACTTCTTTTGTAACCAATAAAATTCAGAAATGGCACATTGTAACTCGGTTTGCAATTTTTTCCCAATATTTTCTTAAAGCTTTATGTATGGAAAGTGTCTTTGTTTTCACTCCATTTTGCATTTTGCCAAGAAAAAGTGACAAAACAGTACTTATCATCTTCCTTCAAAACATATGGCATGTGCCCACGGAATATTAAATGATCTTTTACAATGACAACAAATGTTGTGATATTTCATCTGAAACTCTCAGAATGTAAGGTTTCTTGAAGCAAGCAGGAAAAGCTAAAAGATGGTTCAGGAGGATTGGTTTGCTGGTAGAGATGGTGATGAAAACATATGCTACTTCAAATCTGAAGGAGTACTGCATATATATGAATCTATAAGTGGGAGTGGTAGAAAGTATATTATTTATTTGGACTTAAAGATCTTTAAGCAGATCCTATAGCCAGTTTAGTGTCCTCTGGGATGAAAGAGACCTGAAATTGAGTATACATGGTTGTCTTTTTTTCTGTTATCTTTCACTGTCAGCAGAACAATTTTCCAATGATCCCAGATTACTGAGAAGGGGGCTTCCTAATTTATTTTTCTCACAAACTTCTACCCAAGGGAGGAGGAGTCCTTTATTTGATCTGTAAGCATGGGAGAAGGACCCAGGCATGTGTAACTTGGTCTTTCCTTCTTATCTCTCTCAAATCTGCCTGCTCCAGTATGAATGTGTTTTGCTTTCCTCTTGCCCCCACGTGATGAACACACTATTTTAGGTCCAGACCTGCCTTCCAGAGGCTGATCTGCAGATCCATCCCTCTTGTTCCTCACTGTCAGGACTCTGCAGTGTTTTCCACTTTAGTCAGCCTGGTAAAAATATCTGCTCAGTAGACCCTGGCCCTTTCTTCAGTGGGTGGTCCCAAGGTCTAGACTGTAGGTGGGTGTAGGGTTTCGAGTAGAAGACCCTTGATTTTTGCCACATGTTAAGCCATATTTGCCCATACATTTTTTAACCAACAATAAAGCATACATTTTAATCTCTATCTGTTCATATTTGGAGTCTATCTCTTAGTTGGCTTAGAACTCAGAGGGAAAATGCATATTACCATTTACGATTCCTCAATACCCCAGCATGCATCATAAAGATTAAATGTTATTTGATATTCACATTCACATAAGCATTGAATGCCAAACTAACAGTCACAATTTTTTTTTTTTTTTTTTTTTTTTTTTTTTTTTTGAGATGGAGTCTCGCTCTGTCGCCCAGGCTGGAGTGCAGTGGCGCGATCTCAGCTCACTGCAAGCTCCGCCTCCCGGGTTCACACCATTCTCCTGCCTCAGCCTCTAGAATAGCTGGTACTACAGGGGCCCGCCACCACTCCCGGCTAACTTTTTGTATTTTTTAGTAGAGACGGGGTTTCACCGTGTTAGCCAGGATGGTCTCGGTCTCCTGACCTCGTGATCTGCCCGCCTTGGTCTCCCAAAGTGCTGGGATTACAGGCGTGAGCCACTGCACCCAGCCAATAGTCACTATTAATAACAGATCCTGGAGAACAAGTTTTTATTCAGTGTCACAGCAGTCCTTCCATATTAATATTTGTTCAGATAGTTAAAACAAAACAGATAATATTTTTCAAGAAAATTCTAGCTTTAAGTATACTTTAAAATTGTAATATATCTTGTCTCACCTCTCTACTCCTTTATTAAAAAATATCAGTTGGGAAGTTTATAATGCTTAATGAAAGATAGAAGAAAGAAAATTTTGTGTTATATTAGTAATAAGATTATAAATAATAACAATATTGTATTAATATTATTAATATCTTAATATTAATATTAATTAATTTCATTAAATTTCTGTGGAAGTTAATATTCCATAGAGAAATCAGGTATCTTTGGTGTAGTCCTCCTGGCCACTACTTCTGACTGACTACTTTGGCATTAACAGACTCAATATTTTTATTACTAAGCAAATGATATCAAAAGCAAAATCATTCTTTTGTTCATCAAATAATATACTGAGAAACTACCACATGCTAAGTATTTTTCTAGGTTCTGGGGTCACATTAGTGAAAATATAGACTAAAATCTAGAGACTTTATTCCCAAGGAAACTCACATTCTAGTGGTAGGGAAGACAGAGTAAATAATAACAAATATGCATTTTAGTGTTTTAGAAGGTGGTAAGTTTTAGGAAAAATAAGCAAAGCTGAGCACAGACTGCAATTTAAGTAGGCTGGTCAGGGTAGACCTCATTAAGGAGATATTTGATCAAAGACTTGAAAGAGGTAGGGAAGCAAGCCAGGTAGACATCAGTGAGAAAGACCATTCCAAGCAGATAGTACAGCCATTGTCAAGGCCCTGAGGAAGGGCTGTCTGTTGGTGTTTGAGGAATCAGGAGGAGGCCAGTGTGGCTAAGGAGAGGGAAGGACAAAGGTAGGGAAACAAGGAAGGAAAGAGGGAGGTAAGAGTGGTAGGAAATGTGACCAGAAAGAGAGATCAGATAGCAAATTTTTGTGCCTTATAGGCACTGTGAGAATTGGAATTTTTCTCTGAGATAAATGGAAAGCCATTGGAAGAGTTGAGAGATGAATAACACCTAATGACATTGTTTAATAAGATTGTTCTGGCTGTTACATTGAGAATAGACTTTTGGGAGACAAGAGTACAATTAGAGAGGATAGTTAGGAGGTCACTGTTACTAGTAAGGTGAACAATAGTGGCAGCTAGAAAGTATGCTAGCGGTGGAGGTGGAGCAGTGGCTGGATTCTTCATATATAGTGAAAGTTTATCCAAAATGGTCTTCTGATGAACTGGATGTAAGGTATGAGCTAAAGAGTGGGGCAAGGATTGCTCCAGGGTTTTGGCCTAACTAGAAGGATGGATGTTTTATTTACTGAGATGGAAAACATGGTGGGCAAAACATGTTGGGAGGGATAAAATCAGGAATATAGTTTCAGACCTCTTAAATTTGAAATGTTCGTTAGAAATCTAAGAGAAGACATTGAATATGCTATTGGATATGTGAGTCTGGAGTTCAGGGGAAAAGTCTAGGCTGGAGTCATAAATTTGGAAGTTGTCAACATAGAGATGGTATTTAAAGCCTGTGTGGATTCCTGGACAGAACACTCTCAATGCCTGTAAAAAAGAGACATTCCAAAGTTCTCTGAAAGGTGAGCTTTTCTTTTTAGCCATGTTTGAGATTCCATAGAGGTTAACATTTTAAAAGGGAACCATTGAAAGATGAATGTTTACCTGCTGAAGTGACATTAAAAGAAAAAAAATGCCCTTCAATATCATATGCACCTTCATCTCTGCAGGTAAAATAAAAAGAATTCAGATAATCCAGAATTAATTTAGAGAATTCTGATTCAAGCAGGCACCAGTTTCCACCATCAGAAGTGCTTCAATTCTGTGTGACTTCTACATACCTTTATGTTTACGTTGCGTGTCACTTTGTGCTAGATTGGCTTGCAGACAAAATCACAGGTCTTGAAGCTTCCATGGCAGAAGAAAAAAAAATGACTTTTCTGCCTAATAGTCATGCTGCTTAATTTTTATACTCATTTTTTAAAATGGTACAAAGTAGTTATTAGACGCTATGCTACGGACCTGAAAGAGTTAGTTGACTTCTCCAAAGAGCCCAGTGTAATCCTAAGGAATTTCCACATTGGGAGAATCTGGCTCAAAATAACAACCTACACAAGACTTTCTGAGTCAGAAAACTATTTAAAGATGAGAGTGCTAAACACTAGTTCCAATAAATACTGTTAACTCTTTTGCATGTGAGCACACCACAATAGAAAGGGTGAAATAACTATCTTTAAATTACAAGGCAAGACGGGTGAGAGGAAGAAAAAAAAAAACTAGATTTTTGCCTGTAGGTTGTGTGGTCAGGTCCTTGTGACAGGACTCAGATGATGACAGTTGAATGACACTAGTTCTAACACTGTCAACCTGACTTTCCTTGTGATTTACCTCTTTGGCACAGAGTCAGGTAACATCATTACTCCTGAGAGATTGGCCACTATCAGAAGCCTTAGAAATACTGCATTGCGTTTTCAATACCCATCAAAAGAGAATACTAATGTTTTAAAATACATAAGACAAGATTTTTGCCAAATCTAAGCTTAACATAATTTTTCTTGAAGAAATTCTTTCTAAAAGAGTAATAAAAATATTTCCTGTTACTGTAACTGCCGTCTTTGATAGAGATTTGAGAATGCGAAACAGAGAGGTGAATATCAAGCACATGCTTCAGCACCTTTGGCCAGCATAAAGCCAAAGTTCAATAGCTTGAAAGAAGATCAGCGATATCACTGTGAGAGGTGAGGAGAGAGATATGGTCCATGATTTTGGGGGTGTCCCTTGCTTTCCTATCCCTATAATCCAAACACAGACACTGTGACCTGTTTCTGTAGAGCATCTCCTCCATTTGTGGGGTTTGATCTGAGCTTGGTGGGAGAGCTGAGGTCTCGGTCGATGGAAACTGAAAGAGTACTGGGCACGAGTCCTGGCAACAGATTGCCCCTTCCCACTGAGCTTTCAGCCACACATGCACACTATTTGAGTGCATATCACTGGTGAGATGGGGATCTGTTCCTTCAGAAAGCACAATCTGGGAACAACTTTTCTCATTTACATAGAGTAGAGGGAATACTAACTAAATCTGTAATTCTGCTAGATATCCTTCCATCTTCATGGTCTGAGCTTTAACCAGGTAGAGAGATGGAGGGAGGGAGGAGGGAAGGATGCCGAGTCAGGAGGCTGAGGTTCCTTCCTTCCAGCTCATAGAACTCTGGGTTTAAGAGGAGGTAGGCAGTGAGTTTTAGTTGACTCACTGTCTCATTATTTAAAATGGTTTAGTTTAGAATTGGGTACCCTTGTGTTTTGGGTCCCCTGTTAAAGCTTAAAGAAATTATTTCTAATGTCCATGGAATTCTGTTTTCTAAAGAAACAGCCTGCTGAGGAGTTGTGTAAGAAAAGAAGGCACCTTTACAGCCCCACTTCTGGCATACTGTACTAGGGCCTGGATGTATTTGATTAAATTTGCCTTAATGGGTCACGAAGGTGCCCCTCAGGTCCTCTGGGGTAACGTTAGGAATACAGCAGCCTTTGGAAACTGCTACCAAGTGAATAAAGGGTTGATCTGATTTTTTTAAAAAGCACTCATTTGCTCTCTCCAGACCTCACATGTTTGTTAAATTGGGAAAGCTCAGCAGGTGGTGTGTCTGAAATCTTTTTTTTTTCTTCTTTTTCTTTTGCACTTGATACTTGAAACTGACACAAAGACAACTGGAGCTGCTCGGTCAAATTTCCTGTCTCAAAACAGAGCGCTGCTTCTCTTCAAGAGAATGAACCCTTAGCTGATGTGATGCAGGATAATTGCTCTCTAAGTAGTCCGGCTCCCTCTCCTTGAAGGAGATTTTAGTTAAAAGGCCCTGCGGTCTGTGCCTCTAGCTACCAAAAAACTCTCACCTACTTTTAGTACGAGTGGAAACTGCCTGAAGGAAAACATGAAGTATTCTTCTAATTAATGATTGAATGCACTTGCCTCTCTGTAGAAAGAGAATAGGCACTAGCCTTCCCACAGTGAGTATTTACTCACATTCCTATCTGCATCTTCTTTCCTCTGTGGGAGCCCAGCCCAAGGTCACCTTCAGTGCTTGTCATGTAGATCAGCTGACATCCTCCTACTCTGTCTCACAAGTAGCTTTTGGCTGACTGAGGACTCTGAAACTCCTAGTCTAGGCTATTTGGCTCTCCTAGTTTATGGTGCTTCATACTTTCCAGCTGGGTCCTTTGCCTTCTGCTTTTGTGCGACCTGCTCACTCTCTTCAGCTGTATTTATCTGCTGCTTCTTCCCCAGGCTGTCCCCAGGCTAAGTAATCTACATCTCATAGTGCAGTGCAGCTCTTAGAGATGAAATGACCTGCATCCATGCCTTGGTCTATGTTTTTCCAGCATTCAAATTAAAATGAAAGGCATCCTTCTCCATGGAGCCTTCGATAATATTACAAAGCCTCCTCTGATCTATTTAATCCTATCTCACCAGGAACTTGTATCTGAAGTCCACTGACTCCTCCTGTTTTCTCCCTGAATCCCAGAGGTCTCCCTATCAGCATACTCCTCACGCTGGCAGCTCTGGGTGATGAGGAGAGACATGATGATGGTGATTATACCTCTTGTTTTTCTCTCCAGGACCCTACACAATCCCTGGCAATAAATGTTTCTTGAATAGATGAAGATATAGATTGTCCTTCTTTATGCCTTAGGTTAAAATCAGAGGATCTAGGCAGAGGCTTTGGAGGAGGAGATGGGACTGAGCGCTGCAGATGGGAGAGGTGGCCTGCAACCCAAGCCAGTTTTCTCTTGTCCATCTTCTGTTCTGTCACTACATATGCCACCCTGGGTTGTCACTGGAACTAGAGTCAGGGATTAGAAAGGAAGAGGGAGGAAGGCAGGGAAATCTTTTGGGGAGAGAGGAAAGAAAGGAGATTTTCTTGGCAGCCACTCAGGGTGTGTGGAAGGTGAGTTTACACAGGAGCTACTTGCTTCTAGAATGCTCACAGATGGGAGGTCTTAATTCCACCAGATGCAAGCCATAGCCCATTGCTGGGGTCCTCCCCTCACTCCTTCCTCACAAGCTCTGCTCTGTGTGAGATTACGTCCACCTTTCTGGTGCTGTGTTCCCTTCAAACAAAGGCCACAATTTCCCTGAGATAGGATAGATCTGGGATATATACAACCTTTGACAACTGTCTCCTTTTGGGGAGATTTCAGTACTCTCCAAGTATTAACATTCTTAGCCTTTCTGAGCCTGGGAATTTTCTTAATCCAACACAAGCCAATGGGTGGTCCTTAACAGCCCCTCCCATTTGAACACACTGGGTTTCAGCAAATCTTACTGTTAAGTGAGGTTAGAAGGGTGAGGCTAGAAGGAAGTACAATGCATTTTGGCTATTACCTTCTCTAGACTGAACTTTTCATAGGAAAGAAGCAGAATTTATTGATTACTAAAAGTGGAGGTAATTTGAGCCTTGTGTTTTGAATTCATACAGTGGAAGCTTTATTTTAAGAAAAGGAAAAAAATTCCTACTTACATATTTGAGCATTGCAAGAACTCATTTCATGTTTATAATTGTTAAATTAAAAAAAATTGAATGAACCTTTCAAAGTGAGTAATTTTTTATTTGAATTCTACATCCTTATGTATTATGTAACAATTAGTAATGATGTGATGGATAATTTTCTTTGGAACAGTTCCTGATTCCATTACTCAACTACTCAATCGACCAGTAATTATGAATCATATCTTTAATTAGCTGCTGCTCTTCAGAAACATATGAAAGCCAAGGGCATAAAGTAATTGGCATAAAAGTTTTCCTAATTAATTTATCTGTCCGTGTAAGTAACCAGGGCTAGAGTCTGGGGATCATTTATAACTCCAGGAAGGCCGGCCCTAAAACTCACTGTTGAAGGAGATTTATATTTGTGAATTATAAAAAGACAACAAGCCACAAAATTGCATTATCCCCAAACTCTGACAATGCAGCCTATAATGTGCTGTTCAGAGATGAGCAAAAAGTTCCTATTGATCCAATTCATTTTCATCATATCCTCCAGTGAATCTTTCAAATCTCTCTTGCCTTTTCCTCATTCAACATTGTAACAGTAATCAAGCACATTAAGCAATTCATTAAACAACAGCCCCGCTGACCACAGGGAGTACTGCAGCTAACATTCATTAGGCAGCCAATAACTTTATTTAAGTAGCAAAGGGCTTGGGAGTAAAAACCAACTCCTTTGTCTCTCTCTACGGAAAAGCACGTTTCAGCAATGATCAAGGTGTACACCCTCTGGCCCACAAAGGTACTTTCAAATGAAGATATATCTCCACATAAAGCAAAATTAAGGTAGGATTAAGGTGTTCTGATTATATTCTCTCCTTGATAAAATGGTAGTATAAGACTTAGATCACTGCTAAGCATGTCTATGGAAGATTTATGCCTAGTGTGGAAATGGAATGTTCAAATATTGATATTTTGATGCCAGATTTTCAGATCTGACTTTCAAAATGCCAAATAACATGGGAGCTAGGATGGTTGTGTGGCTTCAGAGAACCTGGGCTGGCTTTGTGTGGTTGATAAAAGAGATGGATGCGTTTTCTTTCTTGACAACAGAAAAAGAACTGAAGTAACAAAGCAAGCAGCACAAATTGTTTCTTCAAACCATAATTAGAGGTATCCTAGACAAGCTGTACTAGTCCCTCTGAGGTCTGGGAGGAGTCCTAGGAAGAAGGAGGTGACTGGGAAGTGTCACTGAAACTGTGCTTTTCAGAGAGGCACCTGGCCAGTGCCCCGGGGCCTGCACCTCTCACACAGCTGTTCTGCACTTTTCTTTAGCAGGTGAACTTTGTTTTAATGGAGCAACTTGAGACCAGTGTTATGTAGGCTAAGTTTTCATAAATAACACTATCCATGATTTGAAGAAACTATTTTCAGAAAAGATTATTTTCTTCCTGGAGGGGACCAGAGGAAAACCCTTTTCATGAAGCATTATTTTATTGCCTGAAGAGTGTGTAAAGGAAACATATGAGAGTCTCATTTATAAAACTTTCTCTCTTCCACCTTTAAATAGTGGGCTATGTGTCTAAATTAACCATTATTTGATAAATTTTCTTCTTAAATAATGAAATACTCTCTTCTTCTAAACCTTTCATTTCATAGGAAAGGTGTTGGCATCATTCTTTCTAGCCTATATCTATAGAGTAAGCTACTGACATTATGCTCAGTAAGTAAAATTGTCTTCGTATTAGGCTCTACTTTGCAGTACAGCTGATAAAAGCAGGCTGCATAGCAAAATTAAATGTGTGATTTCCTTCTCCTCCCTGCCATGTTGGAGATGTGGGTTTGGAATGGGGCTCCTCCCCTGCTTGAGTAACATCTGAGATTATTCTCTGAGCTTCTGAGAAGGGAGATTATACATGAGGCATGAAGCAGAGAAAGACCCTGAGTTAGAGCAGAGGAATGGGAGGTCTTGAAGGCCAATGTTAGGAGCTGGGTGCGAATAAACCACCAGAGTTAAAAAACCATTCTAGTAAACAGTAAGGATTTAACATTATTACCTTTAGAGAAAGTGTTTAAAAGAAAATTAACAAATGCAAATTTTACTGCCTCATGGGTTAACAACAAAGTCAATTTTGTACCCTTAAAACATTCACTTTGTATACATTTTGAACCGTTGAATCCTACTTTTTGGTCCTAATGACCATATACAGGATTTTATGTTTCAAAATGGAGCAAGTTTTTGTGTCTCCTCAGTTGTACCACCTGTGCTGCTACATTCAGGCTATGGCTGAGGGCAAAGGAGAAGAAAGAAGAAGATAAAGGAATTGTAGTTTATCAAAGGCAATATTGCTGAGGACATAGAGATCAGAGTGAAATGTGGCTTTGCCTGAGATTTAAATCCCCTTTAACCATGAGCAGTTGTGGTTGAATTCATTTTTAATGCCAGTATGTTGAATATAGTCATATTCTTTCTCTGGGTAATTCCATGGTGTTATGTTACTTTTTGGCCTTAATGTTTACAAATATCACACATAGGGATGGTCAAAATTTCTTTTGAAAGAATAAATTTTAAAAAGCCAACCTTTGGTGACATTTTACCTTTATCCTGCTTAATAATAGAAAAAGCTAACATTGTTTGAATGCATAATAAGCGTTATACATTCCAGGCACTGTGACAACAGCTTTGCAGGTAGTATTTCATTTAATTCTTTCAATTATAGAGTGAGGCAAGTATTATTATTTTTTCTGTTTTATAATTTATAAATTTGGGGATTAGAGGATTTGTATGACTTGTCCAAGGTCCAGTGGTAACTAGAGCTGGCTAGTATTAGCTTAAGAACACCAGTTATACTTATCTCTTCTCAGCTTCCATGTTTAGTGACTTCATGGTGGTATAGTGGGAGCTGGCTATAGTGGGAGCATTTACACCATGGAAATAAGCAAATGCTACAAATGTGGATCCCCTGCATCCCAAAAGGCAGTTTCTAAACATTTACTAGCACAGTGCATCCATGATCATGCAAGTAGTAAATGGGAGGGCCAGAATTTGAAACTGAGTTTGCTTTACTTTAGAGCCCATAATTTTTAGTAGTATATTAAGCTGCCTCACTGAATTATCACTCAGTTAATGACATTTACTGAACACTTTTTTTCCCTACAAAGTCTGTATTTAATGTTTTACCATTAATTTTTTAAAATCCGAGTTTATTTGGGAAGACCAAACATCAAACTGGGACATTTAAGGACATCCAGCCAGCTATACGCTCTTGCAATCTGGCCAGATGAGGTGGCAGGGCCAACTGTCTTTAACAGTCCTTGGTTCCCCTGCCATAGGTTCAGAGGAATAGATGAGGTGGTTATTTTTCGAACTTTTCCCCTAGATGTTGACAAGCTAGGCAAATTGCAGAGAAAAGGATTGTTGGATTTACTGCAGTGGAAAATAATAAAACCAAAACAGAGGTACAGACATAGATTAGACATCTCCTATGTGCAATGACAGATACCAGCCACAGCAGGGGTAATAAAAAGGAATAAAAGGAAACTGTTAAATTTTTATTTTGTGGATGTGTTATAAGTATTGTAGTTATGTTTAAATGATTCCTTTTCTTTTGAGATACTGGTACTGAAATATTTACAGATGAAAGGATATGATCTCTATAATTTGTTTCAAAATAATCTGAAGGAAGAAAATCTGGGGATAGGTGGGAATATAGATGAAAGAAGATTAACCATAATTTCAGAAACTGAGTAATGGGTACATGGAAGTTCATTTTACTATTCTCTCTGTTTTTGTATTTGTTTGAAATGTTCTATAATAAAAAGGAAAACAAACCAACCACTAGATCACAAAGGTGCAATTTGGTGTTGTAAGATCAGTACAAAATTTATTCCAAATCTATGCATATCCAGGCTTACAGATATTAAAATACAGTAGCAGAATATCAATGAAAACTAAACATTTAATAGTTAATTTTAACAAAAACCCTATTCTATAGCAAACAAGACTGAATATAACAGTAATATAAAAGTAAGAAGGGAAGCTTCCAGAAGTTAGTTATTTATGTCCAATGGATGAACTTCATGTATCAATTTTTATTTTTATTATTTATTTATTTTATTTTATTTTATTTTTGAGATGGAGTCTCACTCTGTCACCCAGACTGGAGTGCAGTGGTGCGATCTCAGCTCACTGCAACCTCCGCCTCCCGGGTTCAAGCAATTCTCCTGCCTCAGCCTCCTGAGCGCTGGGGTTACAGGCACGCGCCACCACGCCTGGCTAATTTTTTGTATTTTTAGTAGAGATGGGGTTTCACCATGTTGGCCAGGCTGGTCTCAAACTCCTGACCTCAGGGGATCCACCCGCCTAGGCCTCCCAAAGTGGTGGGATTACAGGCATGAGCCACTACACCTGGCCCATGTGTCAAACATTTTAACAAACATTCCTTTTTTGCTTCCAGATACCAGTCAGGATTGTTACACTGGCTTTACCTTTATCAATTTAGTTCTGCAGACTTTCTGAGCTTCCTCCCCAGAAAGGAAGACAGTGAATTAGACACAATAATGTAATTTTTTTTCTAAACTTTGAGTGTTTATACAGCATCTTCAGTAACTTTCTAATGAAGACCACGGCATTAAAACATGAATGGCTGCTACTTGTCATCCGAATATACAGCTTTTAACATAGTAAGATTTTAGTAGTATTAAGCAGGAAAAATTATTGAATAATAAAACTTTAGGGTCAGGTGTGGTGGCTCATGCCTCTAATCCCAGCACTTTGGGAGACTGAGGTGGGTGGTTCACGAGGTCAGGAGTTCGAGACCAGCCTGGCCAACATGGTGAAACCCCGTCTCTACTAAAAATACAAAAATTAGCTGGCATGGTGGCGGGTGCCTGTAATCCCACCTACTCAGGAGGCTGAAGCAGGAGAATCATTTGAACCCAGGAGGCGGAGGTTGCACTGAGCCGAGATTGCGCCATCGCACTCTAGCCTGGCCGACAACACGAGACTATGTCTTAAAACTCTAAAGTCAACTTTTAAAATAAACCCTTAGATAAGTTTGAAGTCTTTCCCCATAATAATTATCTTTTTCATTATTGGTAAATCTTCATTCTCCTCTCCTGTGCTGTCCTTGACATATATATATGTCATATATATATATATAATATATATTTATATATATTTATATATTATATATAAAATATATAAATATATATAAATATATATTATATATAAAATATATTATATATATTATAATATATATTTTATATGTTTAAAAAATATGTATATATATATTTTAAGCTAAGCAATCTTATCCTAACTTGGAGCTAAAATGTTCCCTGGACTTTGACAGCCCTGTACTTGAGGCACACTAGGGTTTAAAGACCCAATCTCTCTTCTCTCAGCTTTAGCACTGACTTGTCTTGGTCTCTGCCACATACCATCATCCCACTTAGGTTGCTAAAACTAATTAAAAGAAGGTCTTAATTTTCAACCTAACACTGTCAATCAGCTAAAGAGGTTTATGCTGCTCCTTCAGTTCTTTTGCTTTGCATTTCTCCGTGAGGCCAATAATATTCTTCCTAAAGAGGAAGAATGGAAAGAGGAGCATGGAAGTGGCAGCAATGTTGCCCCAATTTTACACAAGTGTTTTCCTACTTCTTCTTTTTCTTTTTGAAAGCATTAGGTCCAATTTCTCTCCCTCAAAATCTCAAGGAAAGAACAAAAGTCGTTTATTTTAAGTTTGCAGATGTTATTATTTTCCTTTATGGGCCCCCACCTATTTGGTGCCTTTTCTGGGTCAGGCAATTGTCTGGATGCTTTAAACACATTAACATTTAGTGTTCAGTTATTATGTCCCTTTTTAATATAAGGAACTGGAGATTAGAGAGACAAAGATGAAGTAACTTGTACAACAAGGATTACAAAAGTAGTAAGTATTAGAGGCAGAATTCAAACCAGTGTCTCCTACCTCCAAAGCTTGGAGTAGTTCCTATTGTCTCACAGGTTATTTAATTAAATGTTTCCCAGCAGGCTCCCATTGGCAACAGTTTTCAGCTCTGTACAGCAAAGTTTATTTAAAATGAATCAGAAAAAATACTGTTTTCTTCGTAGAGATTATTTCATAGTGGTCTTCAAATAGCAACTTTCTCTTACCACAGCACTCAATTAATTATTGGCATGATAACAATATTTGTTGAGCTGTCCTGTTTCAAACTAGGTAATAAGACAACATCATACAACACAGTTTCTGTCTTCAAAATGTTTATAGAAGCATACAAACACGACATACTCTTTCTTCTGCACAATGTTAACTTCATGAGATTGGCATTCAATTTTTATTTCTGCTTTATGATTTAAAAAAATCTTTAAAGGCAAAGTAAATTCTACTGGAGAATGGTAATTGTTGGATGAAGACTTAAGGCAAGTGAGAGCACTTATTCCTCTTCCCTGGACTAGCAAAGTTGTCTGCACTGGGAATAAGAATGGGAGGAACAGGCTGGGCGCTGTGGCTTACGCCTGTAATCCCAGCACTTTAGGAGGCCAAGGCAGGCAGATCACAAGGTCCGGAGATCAAGACCATCCTGGCCAACATGGTAAAATGCCACCTCTACTAAAAATACACAAATTAGCTGGGCATGGTGGCGTGCGCCTGTAGTCCCAACTACTCAGGAGGCTGAGGCAGGAGAGTGGCTTGAACCCAGGAGGTGGAGGTTGCAGTGAGCCGAAATCAATCCACTGCACTCCAGCCTGGAGACAGAGCAAGACTCTGTCTCAAAAAAAAAAAAAAAAAAAAGAATGAAAAAGAATGGTAGGAACAATGGTCTCTGTACATGGTTGAGAGAATGGGTATGCTCAACTACTCCTCCTACTTTCCAGACTTAAAGCTTCAAAAAACATATCCATTCTCTGCACCTTTGTGTAACTATATACACACATATAGATACACATACTACATACACATTTATGTAGAGAATGGATACGTTTTTAGAAGGTTAAAGTCTGGAGAGAGGAGAAGATGACTACACAAGTCACATGGCTTCAAAGTAGAACCAAGGGGTCAAAGAAAAATTTTAAACCAGGAGCTTGTCAAAGAGACAGTTAATTTTCATAGTTATTTAAAAATTTGCTTAAGCGAAGGTATCAAAGTAGGGACATAATTAAGAACAGAGATTTAAGGATAGAGGGATAGAAATCCAATTACGGGAAATCTTTATTTGGAAGTGAGGTTGCAGTAGAAATTGTGACTTTCAAACACATTTGCACAAGAAAGCAGAGTTTGGGGATCACATGGCTATTGGCAAAAGAGAGACACACATGTACAATCATAGATGATGTCAATGATTCTAAGACCCAGTGGAAGGACACAGTGGAAATGAATTAAGAAAAGACCAGAATTTAGTCTGTGAGCAATGAAGTTGGACAGGACAAGGGGATTTTCAGCCTTTATGTGGGAGAAAAGAGAAGATGTAGCATTGAACAGCAAGGCAGAGGTGAATATTGGAAGGTAAATCTAGAAGATAAGAGTGAAGTAATAAAAAATAAAGCATCTTGGATAGGTTTATAGTTTCCTTTGCTTTAAGATGGACATTCTGTCTACATGCCTCACAAGCAGCTGATATGCCAACATTTTGCCACATTCTAGAGGACATAAAATGCTTTGTGTTCCTTCTTTCAATGAGATTTGGGATTAAAGACCAATCAAACTGTCCAAGTAGAACAACTATGGAAATTTTTTATTAGTGATAGTGAAAAAATATTATAAAAAAAACATCTGGAATATAACATGTTCTACTGATTAGATATATTCCCCTGACTGCCATATGCACAGAAATACATGAATTACATGTGTATATAAAGCTGTGAATATATCTTGGCATATCTCCTGGAAGAGATGCCAAGTTTTACATATCTATCTATATATACATACATATAGATACACATATACATACTACATACAGAGATGAATTAGATAGTGTTAGATGTTTGTTTAGTCCATTAGACACTAACAAGCTATTGAATAAGTAAAATCAGGAGACAGTGCCAATTGAAACTTATGTGCTTGTTATGGTGGATGTGCAGCCCTGCCTCAAGGCAAGGAGATAGGCTCCTGCTTAGCACCAAGCTGTGTACCCCGTGGCACTCAATAAATCCTTGTTAACTGATTGACTGACTAAATGACCTCTCACTGCTCCTTCTGGCCCATCTGATACACAGCTAGGGTGAGTTCTGATGTTAGAGAATCTCCAAATAGTGAGTAGAGCAGGACTACATATATACATGTGGGTAACTAGAGATAGAAAGGAGCAAATGCGTTATCTAAATACCCTCTCTTCCAATTGCTAATACCACATTAGATAAAACACAGCTCCCTTTCTCTTTAATTACCGGAAGTACTTGAAGACCTTTGTTATAAAACAGTGGTCTCTAGAACACAGCCTTGTGGCCAATGAATTGAGAATGATATTACCATGTTCAAGTACACAAATTCTGTTTATCAAGTGTTCCTAAGAGCCAAGTCTGAGGCAAAGACACACAGTTCTCAAAACAATAAAGCAAAGATAGGAATTTGACTTGATGTGTTCTTTCCAAATGAAATTCAGTGAGATATTTTTTGTTGCGATTCAAGAGAATATGTTGAAACATATTTTTTCTTCTCTTTAATTTTTGAGACTTTTTATTGGTTCTAAGACTATTCAAGGATATCTAATATTTTCCACATCCAGTCTTTTTATTCCCTTTTGTTATCAGATTTTTCTCATTTTTAATTAGTCCACTGATTTTAAAGAGTTGCAAATACCTTATAGGAAAACTTTCCATAACATCCTTTTTTGAAGCAATTTTTTCTGCATGTCATTTATGTTCTACATTTCTATTGTTTTACTTCCAAAGTAATTTACATAAGGTACTACTAAAAATAAAAGGATCTGAATATCTGATCACCTGCTTTATATTTGAAACAGATAAAAATTTTGAGTTTCTCTTCCAGACATCATAAGTAAGTTCTTTATTTTTAACAAAGGTTTATTTTTCAAGTGAAGAACCACTTATCTATAAATATCATTGAGTCATCAATGAAGGCTTTTTATCAATTTAACAGATCTTAATCTATTACTGTCCACTTGTAGGGTATGATCACAAAACTATAGAAGTTTCATGAACTAGTTTGAATCAATAAAACTTCAATAAATGTGTTCCTGCATATGTGTTGTTTTTAAGTAGGAATATATGCTTATAGATAACTGGGATATTTGCTATGTTTATGACACACACAATAACACATACATATAATCTATTCTAAAATATATTGAATAATCATATTTAGTATGAGATTGAGTAGCAAGAGCCTATAAAATATTATAAAATGTTTCTTTGTAGATGCCTTGAAAACATTAATATGACTTTTACTTTACATCCTTCAGGTACATTGCTAGGTGACATTCTCTGTCCTGAACACTAGGACAGAGGAAAGCCCAAAATTTTAATAGTCAGAAGTGATGTTCGTATACAGATTTTCTATTCAATGAGTCTGCCCCTGGTCAGGGTCCCTAAGTCTTACTTAGTTACTTCTTGAAGTTTAAACACTGTCTTATGGCTTATCTGCCTGTGAACGTTTGGAAGACTAATTAGCTAATGTGAATTTGTGGCTTATTAATTGGTCACAGCTCTTCTATGAAAGACACAGTGCAAATTATTAATCTGTATTTATTTTAAATGAAATCTACTGGAGTAGTTATCATTATTTGCTTTTTTGGAGAGAGGAAGTGCAGCCCAGAGGTTGAGGCAGAATATTAGCTTCTCAAAGCTGGAAATAACATTAAAGGTCATGGAGGCCAATTATGAGATTGGCAAGGAACCTGGAGTCCAAGTATTCGATTTGTCTGAGTCTCCATTCAAAAGAACCAGGACACATATATACTTTCATTGTTTAAAACTGAGTTGGAGGGAACAATCATCTGCAAAAATTTTCCAATATTTCTCTGAATGCAAAATTGTTTTATAATACAACTTTTTCATGTCTTTATTTTAAATCATGACAAGCTTCACCCACTTTGGACGCTGATTTTAGAGCTGCTTGAAGACTGAATTCTGCTACCCTCAGCTGAGGGTAAAATTAGCTTCGGCTCTGGGAGTTTTACATGATCTGGGGACTGGTTCAAAGCAGAAAAGGGACTAGAAAGATGTATCAGGCGATAATTGGCCCACATAGGATTTATCATGTCTCTGTGGGGAAATGTTTAGGAAGTGATATTTCCTACCTATTCATGGGAACATTCCATGTATTTTTGAGTTATGCTTGTCTGGAACTTATGTAAAGGGATTGTGATGGTGGCTATAAAATTAGTTAGACAGCCTGGTCATAGCTCGATAGACCAAAAGAGAAAAGTCGATAATTAAATTTCAGCACTTCTTTCAAGATGATAGCTTAAGCTATCAGATAAATAGAAATGTTCTTACATATTGATCAGTAGAAACAAAACAATGTTTTATAAATAACGTCAGAGGAAAAAAATCATGAAAGATGTTTGGATACTGACATTATAATTCAGTGATCTTTTCTGGATTTAAAACCCCTCCTCTCCACTATTTTGCTAGGATGGTAGAATAATAGAGAATGTATGTTTCCCTCTACAAGGATTTTGCTTCTTCTAGCCAGTTCTAGGTAAACCCTCAATTTGTTTTCCCAAATCTTATACACACCTGCCTCCTACATCAAAGCACCATTGACTGAAACGATATAAAATCCCTGGCCTCCAACCAGAGATGGCCTAAATGCAGGAAAGTAAGGATAAATTAAAGTGACAGGGTCTCAGCAGTGGAAATTAGTGCAACTCTTCTAATTGCATGTCTAGCCTGAATGATGGGATACTTAATTCTTACACATCCCAGACAATTGCTTTATACTAACATGAGCTCTGGGAAAAAGGCAGATTCTACAGACATATGGAGCAGTAGATGGAGTGGAAAAATAAATCAGAGGCCCTAGCCACTCTGGAAAAAATATGTTTTATCTACATTGTTAATAAAGGTGTTGCTACTGTTAAACAATATTGATATTGTCCTCTTGGTCCATTCTTTCCATAAAATCTGAACATTAAATAATTAAATGGCAGAAATCCAACCTGCCTGTGTTAACTCTTGTGCCACAAAACAACAACAAAAGCATGATGGGTAAAGACATAGTTCCTTTTGTAAGAAAACAAGGCCACAAGCCTAAATATGAATCCCAGGGGACAAATGGATCAGGAACAACAGCATCCTCTTCTCCCACTACTATAAGAAGTGCTAATAAAAGCCTTCAAAACTAGCATGGGTTCTTATATCTATTTAACCTTTCGCCCCAAGAAGCAAAGAGCATCTGGTTAAGTGGAGAGTAAAAGCACAGCAACTTTTCATTATCAGAGCTTACAGGCAGAGTGTGGGGAAGCTGGAGCTGCCAAGCCTGGGTTAAATGCTTGTTGCCTTCACTGCCTGAGGCCATCTAGCGTGTTTAGAAATGATTAAGTACTGCAGCCTAGAAAGGACCTGTCCTGAGCGTTCATCTCTGACTTCCAGCAGAAAGGAGAGGCTGGCAATGACAGAGGCAGATGGATGAGTCTCATTAGTATGGCGAGGCAGCGAACCAGACTGCCTTCACAGAGCTGTCCAAAAAGAGGGAGCAAATTAAAATAGGATCTGGGAAAACCAATGAGCAAGTGTTTTAACTCTCTGCTACCTGGTTTCTTCAGCTGGGAGGCTATAAGCCAGCCTGGTTTACTCGAAATGCTGCTACACTATGAAATGAGAGAATGGCTTTTGCAGACTCACAGTTACAGTCAGTCGTCTTTTTTGCATCCTTTAAAAAATGATTCTTGCACTTTTTACAGCCGAACAACACAGATGATTTCATTCTTAAGCATGTGTTACCACCACTGAGCAGAGCAGGGTGGAAGGAGAAGGGTAGAGACTTCAACCTGCAGAGAAGGTGGGAGGCCGTGCATTACACAGTGAACCAGGTTGACTAGATGTTACCTAAGGATTAGAGACCTGCTTGGGAGCCAGGGTTTCACATGAAAGGGCTGAGGCCCTTGCTGGAAGAGTGGTAGTTCTATTCCAAGTCCATTACCTTTTACAATGAAGAAACTTTGGTCGTGCTGAGGACTGCCTGACTGGAATTTCAGAGACTGAAAGTCAGCAAACACTGACCTGAGAGAGCTGTTCCTGGGGAGTGAGGGGCTCATAAGATTCCGTGATGTTCTCTTCGTATGGCTCTTAAATTAAGGGAGTTTGGGAACCCAGGGCCAAACCTATTAAGGGTTTTCCAAGTGCTATCAAACCAAAAGTAATGGGCAATTCATTGAACAATAGACTTGATCTGATGAAAGCCTTCTGGCCTTCCCCTTTTCGGTTGCTTGCTTACATTTTGAGCTTGGGCAGGAGATAAATGGTATACTTAATGCTATGGGGCAACCCTTAAGGTTTTGGAAAAAGTTGGTAGAAATTATGTTTATTCATTCATTCAGCAAATATTTACTGTGTCTTTCGGGTTATATGAGGCCCAGGGAACCAAAGGGGAAGAAATATTTCCTGACTTCCTTCAAAGTTCTAAGTCTAGTTGAGAGAAGACAGAGAAGCAAAATAACCATATGAGAAGTCTCTAAAAGAGGATAGCCTTGCTCCAAAGGCTGAGTGGAGGCTAAGCACTGATTGAAACAGAGAATCTGCCATCAAGGAGCTTATGGTTCAGGGAGGGAGCCAGACGTGGGAACAATCAATTTCAAAGCCGACTGAAAAAAGTGCCAACTAGATGTACAAGAACCCTGTTGTGAGAATCCTAATGCAAGAGCAATTAATTCTGCCTGGAGGGAGAGCAAAAGACTTCACAGTGTGGTTGGCATTTATGTTGTGCTTTGCAGTATACACTGAGGGTATATTATTTAAATAAAGAAAATTTATAAATAAGGGTTTCTATTCAAAAGAGACCATATTTTGTTTTCCAAATGTATTTTTGCTTAGTCAAAATTGTGTCAACGTTAGGCCCTACTTCATCATGACTTGTTTCAGTTGATTGTTTGCCAAAAATGGAATCGTCTGAAGCTCCATGAGTGATCATAAGGAATAAAATGCAGGCTAGGAGGTAAGACTGAAGTTGGCTGAAAATCTTTTTGATGCTGGGTAGATTGTGTGCTCCTCTCTCTATAGCATGCAGAAGCTGAATTTGGAAAGAGCTGCTACTTTTCTTTCAAATGAATACATTTTTTTTTCTAATTAAAAAAAGCAAGAAAACAAAAAATTAAAAAAATGACAACAAAATAGGTGAATTGGGATTTTATCCAGCCTTAGGTAAAAAAAAAAAAATCCTCTACAAGTAAGAAACTTTGGATTACAGAATCTGAAAAATTCTCAGGTTGTACATTTTTCCTGGAGAATCATCATTTTTACAAATCTAAACATAAGTTGGCGGGTTTCCAGTTAGACATCTAAAAAAATCACATAACCTGTTCCAAATTTACAAAAGTATAAGGTTGTATAAGCTATACATGGGAAGCAAAATTGTTTTTGGACAACAAGTATTATTCTGTAACTTACCAACTAAACCCAACCACCCAATTGTAAATTCCATAGCACCATAGTAACTTTTACCTGGAGTTAGAACTTGTAAAGAAGCAAAGAGTGAGCATCCTGGTGATGACATGCCTAACAACTAAAGCAAGAGTTTAGTGACAAGTAAGAAGACATTGTGCAGAAGAGGGCATTCTGAGTTGCCATGAAGAAAGACATAAGAAAAATATATATTATCCCTCAGGTCCCTATTGCTATTCAGATAGATTTTCTTTGTACACATATGTATCTGCTATTGACATCAGGGCCTGAGAGGCTAAGCCAATTGACTTTGTATTTTAGAGTTGCTTCCTTATCCCACTCAATATAAGCAGAAACAATTTCTCATATTTATCTTCATGTAAAATGTACATGGATAAATCATTTAACTAAATGTAAGGTGTCAGAAAATGGTTCATACAAAGAAAATAATATTATGCAGTATAAACTCCCATTAAATTGTAATGTGGCTGACATTGATTGAAGGAGATTAAGTCTAAGACTCTTTTTCTCATGATATTTTTTCAAATAAATAAAGGTAACAGGAGGGAAATGTTGATGCTTTTTTTCTTATTTTGCATATAAATTTTTACCTGTGTGATTTTTTTTTCCAGCCACTTTTATTCCTAGTGCGGTATTACTGGGGTCTATTAACTGAATCCTGGATAGCAATGATAACTGTCAGTAAAGCAAGGTCAAAATTGACCTTTATCGCTGAAAAAAAGGCTGGCTACCTAAAGATAAACTTTCGTGTTGAATTTGGAATGTAAAGAGGAAGGTTGAGGCCATGAAAGGAGCAAATCTGAATAGAAATCTATGAATATTTCATGTCTGAGAAGAGGTTGGAACCTTAGTATGACATTACCCTGACCCTTGTCCTAAAATACTTTCAAAAGAATATTCTGATCAGCAGCAGACCACGTCAGAAGAGACAGGTTTTTCTTACTTAGTAGGAAAATTAAATTGTGGCATAAAAATATCTGTACTTCAAGCTATTCTCCTAAATGAACTAGACTGTGTGTTTATGTTCTGTAAGGGTGAGACTAACCAACTTACTCCTTGGAGTAACTTTATGTGTCCCTCCAGATTTGGAGGCCTAGGTGCCCCCATAGCTACTCTGCTGCCCCAGATCCAGTCGAATAGACTGAGAAGAGGCACTGCTTTCCTAAACGGCAGCACACAACATTAATAAATACTCAGTGAACACTTATCTGATTAATTGGATATGTTGTCCTTTCTACCCCAAGATACTTAGGTTCTGTTAAGCTAGAAATTATGTAGTTAACGAGAAAAGGATTTATTGAGAAATGAATAGATGTCAAATGATATGCTAGGCTCCTTGAACATTTCAAATAATAACATAAATAGCTAGCACCAGTGGAGCACTTAATATCTACCAGGTATTCCATTAAATTCCTCAAGTATGTTACCTTGTGGAAGTAGGTACCATTGTCATCCTCATTGCACAGATGAAGAAACTGAGGCACACCACAGCCCACACATTTTTCTGAGATCACAGTTTCTAATTGATTGAACATGGAGGTGCCAAATTGCTTATTTCTAGAGTCTAGCAGAGAAGATCATTTTAGCAAGCAAAAAGCAATCAGGAAAAACAAAGTACTTGTGTGGTAGAGATGATATATGTGATAGAAAATCAGAAAAATAAATGTGTGGTTTGAATCAGTCTGTGAAGAATTTAGAAAACAGTAGCCTTTAGGAGAGAAAGAAAGGAAAGAGAGAAAGAGAGAAAGAAAGAAAGGAGAGAGAGAAAGAAAGGAAGGAAGAAAGAAAGAAAAAGAAAGAAAGAAGAAAAGAAAGAAAGAAAAAGAAAGAACAGAAGCATTCTGAGGCAGAGAATGCCGCAATGAGCCATGGTGTTTTCAGTGTGAGGCAAGAAAAATAGAGATTTTGTTTAATTAACAGTGCTAAACAGCTGCTGAGCACATAACTTGTGTGATCTGGGTTGTCTTTGATCCATAGCACCCTTAAGAGACTATGTGAGTGTCTGAGGGGATCTTTGTGTTCTTACATTAAACTCTTCCCTGAGACGGTACCTGGAACATTTATTTCAACTTGGAATACCCTGGTCTTCTAGATGCCATGGCCTGGCATCCAGTCAGGATCTGACACGTTCTCAGGGTTGGAGGCATATTCTCCTCTGTGTATTGATTTCTAGGGGCCTTCCTGGCTTCATTTTAAGCCTAGACAGACAGAAAAGAGTGAAGTGTGGGGATAAATGGGTTGAGGAAAGAGACCGTTGACATCGGATTCTAGGAACTGTTTGGACTAAATAAATAAATAAATAGATAAAGCAACCATAATATGCTCCTAATCAATAACCTAGTTTGGCAGGTAGACATTTATACTTGGTACACAGGCGAGCCGAGGCTGCTGCTTTTTGACTGAAAGTCTAACCAA
Organism: Pan paniscus; assembly: GCF_029289425.2. Taxonomy (NCBI): domain Eukaryota; kingdom Metazoa; phylum Chordata; class Mammalia; order Primates; family Hominidae; genus Pan; species Pan paniscus. The sequence continues at coordinate 118,592,552 of NC_073254.2, read as the reverse complement.
GAAATTCATCTAATGAGAACCGTGAAGGCACAACATCGAAGGAAGCATGTCCACTAGAGGATTAAGAGAGCCTTTGGTGTCTACAGGCAGTGTAAAAACGCCTTTAAGGTTATAAGTGTAAAATTGGACTCTTTCAGGAAGCCCATAAACTTGCTCTGGGCTGAAATTCTCCAGTCGAGCATAAAAAACAGCAGTTGTGTATACTTCTGGTTATGAGCTAACAGGTGTCTGGAAATGAAGAATCGAATCACATTTCTATGATACAGTGCCACACAATTTCAGAGCCAATAATTTTTTCTTTGAAAAAGAAATTACTCTGTTCTATCATTACTGGTTTATAATAAAACAGAGCTTGACCTGCAAGTTAATAAAGAAAACATGTTTACTAATTAGGCTTTATTCTTGTTGTCTCATGTTAATTGCAAAATATCTATCTAGCTCATTCATGAATATGTTAATTTATGTCAGAGAAGCATGAGTTTTGAGTATGCACACTCTCCCTTTAATTAGATCAAAAGAAGGTCCATTGCAGCTTTGCAAGATGGATTCTAATTTTTAATCAGTAAAATAACTTTGGCTCCTAAAAGGCATCTTCTTTTGACAGTTGGAAAACACTAATTAACAGACAAAACTGTATTAATTGCATTATATCACCGCATTCTTATCAGTTAGCTTATGTTGTCTGCTTGCTAATGCAAACAGTTGTGGCTTTGGTGAAGTCACCTCATAAATGTCTTTCTAATGCTAACTAGCAATCAATGCATGTAAAATTTCTAATGTTTCTTTAGGGAATTTTACATAATAGATGTAGTCTCTGTTTTGAGTTATGCCCTGCTATTCAGTATAATTAGTCCTTAAGGCTGCACCTATCATATTATCAGCTTCCTGAGAGATAAAGAACACTTTATTTAAGAACAAAGAATTATAACAGTTTACTTTAGAAATTTTCCTGCAGTAGGTTCAATGGAAATCTGTGACCTACCAAATAACTTCAAATTCGTAACAATTAAAAGTTTGTACCTTTAAAATAATCCATTACAAGACCTTAACAAAGAGAGAATATCTGGGAAAGGTTTTGTGTTATTGGCCCTGGAGTCTGTTAATAGACTTTTATCACAAAACCCAGAACGCAGTGACTGTTTCTCCTGATTCAGGTCCTTCTGACACCTTGGCTCTGTTCTGCTGCCAAAGCTCTCCTCAGACACCAAAAGGATAAAACCTCATTGACTGCACAGCCCCCTTCTAGGGCCTGCGACGAAGGATGCCACTTTGTGTTAATTGTGAAAGTAATTTTGAGTAGGGACAACTTTGCTTCTCCCTTATAGGTGTGCTGCTGAAATTGGTTACTCTTCTCACATGGGTGACTGAGATGTTTTAAGACGATCTGGGCCACATTCTGTTTGTGCTCTAGAGGTAAATTTTTTTAATGTCCTGTGAAACGTCAGATGTAGGACCTTTGTTTAAGCCTTGATAATGGGGCATTAATATGTCTTTCCTACCATATAAAAAGTATTCCCAATGAAAATATGCAGATTGAATTACTCATAATGAGTAGTTAATGACTGTGAGACTAGTTATAGAGAAAAGAAGAATCACGCGGGGGCTGACAAGGCTATGGAAGTGGTTGCATTGCAGTTAAGTCAGACCCAGGGGGAAGCTATTAGGACCTACTTTGGAATCCTCTAAACCCACATTACAAGCAGAATCTTCTAGTGCATGGAGAGACCAGTTCTGCAGATTTTCTAGACACTAAGTAGGCTCACTTATGTATGTTAGGTTAATTTTCCTGCAAATTTGTACCAGATTCCAAAACTCCCATGCATTCACAATAGAAAGAGAAGTAAAACTGACATTTATAAAAATACTATCCTTGCACTTCGAAGGTTCTCAAGACCACAGGCACACACACTCCACAAACTAATCATACAATGCAAAAATGTCACTGTTTCTAGAGTAGGCATCTTTTTACATAAACTCATTTATCATCTAGTATTATGGTAATTTAAAGGTAAATTTTCCAGTTGGTCTTTTCCTTTGTGTTTCTACTGTTTCCACCTCCCCTTCTCACCTCACTGCCCCCAACAAGAAAATACAAAAATAACAAATAAAAATTGGTAGAGGGAGCTGGGAAAGACAATTAAATTGAGTGGAGAAGGCCAGGGCTAGGTGAAAAGAACAGCTGAAGAGTTTCTGACAAGGAGGTTTCATTATCACCAGTTGTTTCGTAGTAGGCATTCATGAAAACGTCAGCTGTTCCAAGGTACACCAATATGTTCCTTTGCTGATTCCACATGGGAATTTCTGCACAGACCACTGAGTGAAGGAAGCCGACATTTAGGTATCTGGGCTCAGCAGCCTTCCATTTATATCTGACTGCTTGTCCATGGGCCATACACCTGGTATTCTTCACCGCAGAACATTACTAATATATGGTTATATATTCTAAGACATCCCTGCTTCTGGAAGCACTGGATGTGAAGAACAAGATGTTTCCTGTGAAGTCTAGCATAAATCTCTAGATTCTGGTACTGTACAAAATTTCACTGCCAGAATTTCCTTGTCACTATAATATTTGCATGTGAAAAGTTACATTCACTCAACTTTCTATAGACTTTTCTGAGGGGGAAGTGTCTCCAGGGCCAAGTCATGGAACCAAAATGTAAACAAATTCCTTTAGGATTTCGGTGTCAAATATACTTCAAAACAACACCATTTTTCAAAAACGAATCTTTCATTTGCATATTAGCTAGTTTGATTCCTTAGTCAGTTGCCCATACAACTGAGTACTTTTCATATGTTAGACATTTGTTTTTAGAGAATGCAATTGATACTGATAGCCATTCTAAATCAAACCTAGATTGCTTTTTGTTCTTTATGACGCTCGTATGAATTTTGTTATGTGGACACAAACTTTTGTTTCTGGTTTTGCCTACATTGAATGAATGTTTATAGTGATGCATTATGTGCCAGAATTTCTCAAGTGCAAAGATAAGTACTGCCTTTGTTTTTGGTGAACAGAAATAAAAATTAATGAAATAAAAGCCTTGCAAAGGGTACAGCCCCCTGAACCTTGTGAGGGATGGATGGCCTAGAACTGATTAATTATCTACTTAAATGTCTCCCGAGTTACACTCAGACTGAATGTTTTTTAACAAACAGCACACACCTATTCATCTATCATTCCAAGGCCACATGATGAGATGTGCTGGACTTAGTATGCCTTCCTTCTCTCTTTCAGTTTCCCTTTATTGAAAAGGCAAGGTGATTGAGTGAGATCTGCACAGGGAACATTTAGGCATCCACCAGGTGGCTCTTAGGGTAAACTGTACTTTTATTTTTAGTAGTGGAAGAGCACAGGAAGTGATGCTAACTCCTGCTCCCTGCCTATTCTGATGATGTTATCACATGCCACCAGTCCATCAAAGACAAGCTCTCAGCAGTCCACTAAAGACTAATTCTCAGAGCTTCCATTCAGAATCTTTGTGGAGCCACCGGCTGCCTCCTGCCTGTGGGAACACACTCTGATTTCTACCTACCTCCTGTGACTTAGACCTCTCACTCTGGGGATTGCCCTCACAACTTAGGAATCCAACTCATAATTCTCCGTTTCAACTACTTCTTTCTTTCTATTTTCTGGAAGGTTCTCTTTCCTAGAATCTATTTCTGAATCCCATAGCCTTTTATTTCCATTTCCCTCATTTGTTTCTTTCCTCCTATTAACAAGGAGTTAAATATGGGCTTTTTATCATCATCCTATTTTAAGAAAGAGCTACTTATCCACTTATTTATTTTTCTATTCATCTCCAAAAAGAATTTTTAGCAATTAGGACACCTGTTTTCCTTTTGAGCAATTATTAATTAAAAAATTGTTAAATATAACAGGGAAAGCTTTTCTTTTAATAGGTAAAAATATCTCTTCACAGTATTTAAAAACGAATTTTTTAGTGAGGCCACAAAGTTGCCTTAAAAATTTTTAGGGTGTCCCTTTTGGTATCTAATTTCCTGTATCCTGATACAATAAGAGTCTTTCCTTTTGGAGTTAGGAGACAGGATGATGTCATCACCCTGAGACAGAGAGAACATGACATTTGGAGCCATTCAGACCTGAATCTGAATGCTGGCCTACTCACTGCCATTTAGTAAGCACACGACTCCGGTTCTTCAGTTTCTCATCTGTAAAATGGAGATAATATTAGCTGCATCAGTGACATGTGAATATTCAATTTTACAATTTCAAAATTATGAAAAGCACTTGAAAGATAGTGAACACCCAATTAAATTTAGTGCCCACTTTGACCTTTCTCCACTACTGGATTTTTCCAGATGAAAAATCAGGTAACAGTAAAAGAGATCTCAGCACATCAGAACCATACACTTATGCACATACATGCGTTCTGATGGACCATCTTTGCCTGGGCATGGGGGAGCAGTGAGTACACTGTGGATGTTGCAGAGGTTGGTCCTGATCTCTTCCCCAGTCTGCTTGGAGTGGCACCCAGCGGGCCTTCCCCAGTTATGCAATACTGGAGTGTGTAATCACTTCATAAAAGACATAAAAGGAACCCCAGAAGAGGAAACACATGCCTTCTTCCCCCCTAGAAAACCCCAAAGTAACTATAGGAATTACAATTCCAGAGTTAAAGAAAAAAAACCAAAACCTCTATCAATCCACAAAGCCCATTTGCTTATAAATTTCTGCTAAAGGGGTCAGTCCAGTTATGGGCAATGTACATTACTGGGTGAAATGGAAATGTCTGTGCATTATTTATTTATTCAGCAAATATAACATTTATAGAGGACCTATTTCGGTGCCAGGCATTGATAAAATATAACAATTAGTAAAAATAAACATGGTCCCTTCTGTCACTGAGCTTATGGTTTACTAGAGAAAGAAACAGTCAAATAATTACACAAATAAAGGCAAACTTACACTACTAATTAGAACATCAATGAGAGGCACATGGTATACTACGAAGCTTGCAATAAGGAGATTTGAACTGGTTGGGGAATAGATGGAGAGTTGGGGGAGGAGGGATGTGGTCAGACAAGGCTTCCTTGAGAGTTTAAGGTCGAATAAGAGCTGCCTTGACAAAGAGGGGAGAAAATAGCAGAGGCAAGGCCCAATGGCAGAGGGAACAGGGCGAGTACCAGAATCCATCTGCAAAGGTAGGCAAATGCCAGGTTATTCAGATCTTCATGAGCCATTTGTGCATCAGAGTTGCAACATTACCAAAAAATGGGTGAAAGTGTTAATTCTAAAGCTGGGGGTCTGGTTTCAAATCCTGCCCTACTTCTTTCAAGCTATGTGACATTGGAAACATTGCTTAACCTTTTTGAATCTCTGTATCTTTAACTTTATAATGGGGTTGATAATAATAGTTAAACTTTCATTTATTGCTAAAGGCATGAGGCTTTGGATTAATATACTATTTTCTATCACCTACCTCTTGGGACTTTCATGCAGATTAAATGAATTCGATAAATGTAAAGTCCTTAGGACAATAGCTGGCACACGGCGAGCCCTATGTGTTAGCCATTACTATTATTTTGCATTTATCTTACGAGCAATGAAAATCCACTTGTTTTGTGTTTCCCAGTGGAAGGCAGGATCAATCCCCAATTCCCAAAGGACTTGGATGTCAAGACTAATGATGACATGCATGTGTCAGATGAGTATAAAAAGATTATTACACACATAATAAGACTTTCTGGGGAGAGCAGGGCAGGCACCCAAGCCACTCCAAAATGGCTTGAGTAAAAGGAGAGTGACTTTTTAAAAATCATGCTTATTGAGGGTAGGCTTGTGTGGTTTGAACTTCACCAGCACCAAGGGAGGGAGTACTCAAGCTTCCTTCCTTCCTTCCTTCCACCCTCACTCCCTCCCTTCCTTCCTTTCATTTCCTTCCTTCCCTCCCTCCCTTTCTTTTTCTTCTTCCTTTCTTTCTTTCTTTCTTTCTTTCTTCTCTCTCCATTCCTTCTTTCCTTCCTTCCTTCCTTTCTTCCTTCCTTCTTTCCTTCATTTTCTTTCTTTCCTTCCTTCCTTTCTTTTTTTTCTTTTCTTCTCTTTTTTTTTTTGGACAGAGTTTTGCTCTTGTTGCCAAGGCTAGAGTGCAATGACGCGATCTCGGCTCCCTGCAACCTCTGCCTCCCAGGTTCAAGCGATTCTCCTCCCTCAGCCTCCCAAGTAGCTGGGATTACAGGCATGTGCCACCATGCCTGGCTAATTTTGTATTTTTAGTAGAGATGGGGTTTTGCCATGTTGGTTAGGCTGGTCTCGAAATCCTGACCTCAAGTGATCCACCTGCCTTGGCTTCCCAAAGTGCTGGGATTACAGGCGTTAGCCACTGCACCCAGCCAGAGTGCTCAGGTTTTCTTACCCGCTTGCCCAGATGTGGGGCAAAAGAAGGGAAAAAGGAGGGATAGAATTTGAAAGCTGTCATTGATCCAACATCAAAATTTAAAAATGGAGTCAGACTCTTTATTTCACCACCAGAGTGTTTTAAGAAAGCAGATGATTTGGTTATGAAGATCAATCTGGTTGCAAGGATTTTTCTCTTCTTAATAACATTATTTATCTCTCATACTTTCTTCAAGAAACAAAAAACTTATTTAGTTCCAGGACAACAGAGGGATTCTACTGATTTGGAAAAACATTTGGTCAGCTTGATTGTGCCTGTGTGTATATGTGTGTATATATATATATATATACCTTTAATTCTTGGCCATTTGAATTGGTTAATAAAAGTTAGGTATGTAATGTATATCTCATCAGCAATATAGTTTCTAATAGAATTTTACAATAATCCAAATATTGACTGAGGTTATGATCTGATGCTGTTTGTTTGATCATTTGTACATTTGTATTCGATATCATTTCAAAATGGCTCAGAATAATTGGTGCTGCTTAAAACACAATACTGTAATTTATATATTTTTAGTTAAAATGTACAATGCTTCCTTTTGTCTGTCTGTCTCTGCTCTTTCGTTCTATTAGCTTAACTTAGGCTAAACTCATGGAACTTCAGCAGAAGCAGGAACACAAGATGGGTGTTCTATATTTCTCTTTATTTGAACTATTATGGGATCTTTCAGCATCTTTTTTTCTATGTCAGGTTGGGTTATGATGGTCTGGAAAACAAACTAAGCAAGTTGATATTTTCTTCACTATACTTTCACTTAAACATTGAAATAACTCACTCCGAGCAATGAATCTATTCTTTCATGCAGCCCAAGTGCTTGACTACAATCCTGTGTAGCATCTGCCATGAGTGCATTAAGGCTCATTTTAACATTTAAATTTATGTGTGAAACCAAACTCCCTATCTCACCTTGCTCTAAATCTTTCATTCTTCTGATTTCTTTCACAAACATTAATGTTTCACTCACCAAACTCTCAGTAAAGTAGATGTGAAAATTAGTCATCCTCTGACTCTTCCTTTTCTGTTGAAACTGTTGTCAAATCTCATAAATTCAGTTTTTAAATTTTTTAATTTATATTTTTAATCAAAACAATGTATGTGCATGGTTCAAAATCAAATGATTATAGAAGAATTTGTGACAAAATAACAACCCCTTGCCCCATCCCAGGCATGCTCACTATTTTCCTTTCTTCCTTCCTTCCTTCCTTCCTTCCTTCCTTCCTTCCTTCCTTTTTTCTCTGTCTCTTTCTCTCTCTTTCTTTGTTTCTTGGCCTTTTGGTAAGATTTATAGCTCTAAACAATGTATTTGTGCTATTATTTCTCAATTTATCAACTTTAGGTGTTGTCGACCTCCTTGCATGAGGATTTATATTACTCACACCATCCCTTCTCTAGCTTCCCCCAACCTAGTTATGATACTAGCTTTAATGCCTTCACTGGTTGACTCTAGAACCTCAATAACTCTGTTTAGACCTCTACTTTTTGTCTGATCAAACATGAGCAGTATTTCTTGACCCCTCATCTGGAGAGATAAGGACATTAACGCTCACAGCTTTTCCATCACCTCTTCCCTGTTCTGCCTCCTGGTCTCTGATAGCAATGCCATTATTTTGATATTGTGAAAGTGAACAGTGTTGCCCTTCTCTTTTCTTGTAACAGAGATTTTCCATAATTTGTCAGTTAATTATAAAACAAAACAAATTAACATCATTTACAGTATTGTGATTTCACAGATATTATATACTTGCAGAATAAAATTCTGCCTGTTCTTCTTTTGCACCATTTACCATGTCTTTCTTTCTGTCTCATTCCTACATTTCTGTCCTAATTTGCTGTACCTCTTGCCTATCCTAGTGCAGTCATCTCTGATTGATCATGATCTCGAGTCTTTCCCTGTTCAAACTGATCCCACAGTGATGTAAGATGAATTTTCCTAAAGCACAGCTTCATTTATAGAATGGCTACTTTCAAAATCCTTCAATGGTTCGGCTGAAACATCTTGTTAAAATTGGTAGCTTGGCTTTCAATATCTTTTATAAACTGTGTCCCTCTGTGTAGGCTCTCATTTCTGCCTCTATCCATTTTATGCTCTCCAGTCTTCCCTGTAAAGCTCTGTTCCAGTCTATTCTTATACTTTTCCTTACAGTGCACCCTAACCCTGGATGTCTGCTTCCAGCCTACACCTGGTAAAAGTCTTCTGAAAGGCTCAGATCAAATGTCTTCTTCATACCTAAGGCCATCTGACATGGCAATTTTCTTGTTGTATAAGCATTATCTTATACCGTCTTTACTTTCACCTGCTTTGGTGCCCTACTTGGATTGTGTCTTTGTAGATTTTTTTGTATATTTCTTACACATGTTCAGCATAATAAACACAAATCATACTCACTTAACTTAAAAGTTGTTGAATTGGGCTGGACGTAGTCTGGAGCAGTCGCTCACACCTGTAATCCCAGCACTTTGGGAGGCTGAGGCGGGTGGATCACGAGGTCTGGAGATTGATACCATCCTGGCCAACATGGTGAAACTCCGTCTCTACTAAAACTACAAAAATTAGCTGGGTGAGCTACTTGGGAGGCTGAGGCACATGAATCACTTCAACCCAGGAGGCGGAGGTTGCAGTGAGCCGAGATTGTGCCACTACACTCCAGCCTGGCAACAGAGTGAGACTTGGTCAAAAAAAAAAAAAAAAAAAGTTGTTGAATTGAATATACTTTGAAAATTTTCTGCAATTAATAAGAACATTGCATTGCCAAGGTTTTTGTATTCCTTTGTGTGTTTGATAGATAGGAAGAAGAATTAGAAAATACATTTTGTGGTTTGTAAATAACTTTGACTCCCACTGAAAAGAGACATTTACATATGTAAAAGATAATAAGGCTAATGGAAAATTTTATCCTTCAAATGTGATTGAGTATATCTGTTTTTTGCTGTTGATTCTAGAAGGATATAGCAATTCAGAATACATGTACTACAATTTCTATGTCTTTGTATATAGATGGCTAGTAAATAGCTGCAAAAGCCAGCCAGCATTTGGGTATTTCCTTTTCCTTTCAATGTCTTGGTGTTTCAGATAAAGCCTGTCTGGGATTTCATTTTGTTCATGGATGTAAGCATGATGATTCTTTCTCCTCTCAGTAATATGCTCTACTGGTGACAGTTCATCTATGAATGGAGATCACTAATACGAACCAGTTGAATCTCCATGGTCCCTGTTCTTTATGTAAGAAAATGGGATCCTGAACCATTTCTGCCATGAGCTCTTTCCTCTCTTTCTTTTGTATAAATGTAGGCAACTTTGCAAACACGTATGCATACTTGGAAACTTATTTTTAGACACTATTCTTCTAGAGAATTGTATTCTTTTCCAAATACATGTACATCTATCTTTTATTTCACTTACTAAGAACCTACGAACATAAACTAAGTGGGGGCATTTTTTATATCTATTGTACAAAACAAACTGGTCAAGACAATAACGGTTTCATGGCTAAATGGTAAGAATTGAACCCGGATGTCCTGGCACCTAGTATTGCTTACCCCATGACGTTGTGGAACTTCTCATTTTGTAGCTTCTTGGATTCACATCTAGCTACCACGTTTAATTTAATAATGAAAAAATAATAATCCCTACCATGCCAAAGAGGAAGTTATTCAGTTTAATATCCATATGTATCATCTATTTGTCATTAGGAAACATGTTTCAATTTTTCTTCTATTCCACTTCTATATGCATCGTATTCTCCTCTATAGCTCACATTCTTTTATGAAATATATAAAAGCAAGATACTGAGCTGTGGAGACTATTGTGGTGCCCATAGCAGCATATTCCCTTTTTATACATAATTAACTTTGATTTCCACAGATTTCTGGTTGGACCATTTACTACCAAATATCCTTGATCAAGTTACTTTGAATTCATTTTCCTCCTCTTTAAAATAGGGATAATAATATAACCTATATTATGTGTTGTTGTGAAGATTAAATGAGTTAGCATAAAGCACTTTAGAACAATATTTGGTATAGACATGTGTTGCATATGAGTTTTCCGTTTGTATAAGGGTTCTGCAGAGAAACAGAACCTAAATACATAGATATAGAGAGACAGATACAAAGAAAGATTTCTCAGGAGAAATGGACTCATGAAATTATGAAGGCTGAGAAGTCTCACAATCTGTTCTCTGTAAGCTGGAGGAAAGCTTGTGGTATAGGAAGGCCTGTAGTATAGTTCCAGTCCAGACTGCAAGAACTAAGAATCAGGAGGGCTGATTTAGAGGGTAGAAGATGGATATCCCAGTTCAAGCAAAGAGCAAATTCGCCCCTTTTCCTGCTTTTGTCCTGTTGGTGCCCTCAATAGACTGGATGATGCCTACCCACATTCGTGAGAGTGATCTTCCTCTCACTTCTTGCTGATCCAAATGCTAATGTCAGGTTCTAACTGAGGCCCAAGGGGAGTTGGTGGGCGAGTGGCAGGTAGCTGGAAAAACACTTGAGGAATCGTAGAAAGTTTCGACATTGATTTACTCTCTCTCTGGCCAGGAGTGAGTCTGGGTGTGAGCCATATGTACAGCATTAGCAGGGTAATTATACCTTTTACAGACAATAGTGGTTCCGAGCCAAGCACGAGCTCACGTGGGTAATCACCTAATGCACTTCATGAGGTGTGGTTACATAATGAATGGAGTTGTGTACCTGCGCTCCAAACTTTCTGAGTCATGCTGGACCAGATATCTGCCTTGGCCTATTATTGACCACAGCACATCCATTTTCTTTATACTCCACCCACTAGGCTGAGGGAGACATAGGCTTTGGACACACAGGTTTGACAAATAGGCCTCATACATAGGCTCTGGGCACACAGGCCCCAAACACGCAGGTCCGACACATAGGCCTTGTATGTAGGCTCAGGGTGCACAGGCCCTGGACAGACAAGTCTGATACATAGGAATGTATTCCACCTCCTAGGCTGAGGGAGTTTTTCTAGTGGGGAGACCCACCCACAGGGTGGAACCCCGGACCCAGAGGCCACAGCAGTAATACAGGGGACAACAACTCTAGGTTATGGCAGGCAACCACCCTATGGTGACATTACCCCAATGTTGCTTTATACATTAAGCCAGGTTTTTATTTCCCTACCTTTAGGGGCGTTGGGGCAGCCAACAACAGGTTACCGTTTGTCCCCATATCTGGCCAGAGGAGGTCATCCTTCCTCCCACAGGTTTTGCCACGTGGCTTGACTCTAATGGGCCAGTGACCGACTAGCCACTTCTGTAACTTCTAGGTAGTTAACCACAAGGTTAAGCCTTGATAAACTGCCCAGCTATGGGTGTAGATTACCACAGGTGTCACCTCCTTGGTGATCACCATTCACACTGCCCTGAGTTCAGCCCATTGGCTACTTTGTTCATAGCTGGTATCAAACCATATGGTGTCAGTACTAGCTGGACCATGACAGCAGTCCAGGCAGTAGCAGCACCCTGGCTAGACCCATCCTTATACCATTCCTCATCAGAAATGGGGGGTGCCTTTCCTTAAAAGGTGAAGGCTTCAGGTCTAAGGGTGCCTCAGACCCCATGGCCTTATCTTGCATTAGGACTACAGGTCCCAAGACCTCTTGCAACTCTGCTGCTAAGGGGCTTGTATTCATCATACTTTGCTGTTGTAAGTAAGCACCCACTTTGCTAAAGTGGGTGTCTGTGCTGTCCCAGTCCAGGGGTTTGTCACTCATGAATGCACCCACCCCACTATTGGGTAAGTTGCCCTCATGATGACTGTTGCCCATCCTGTCACACTCTCATGAGCCTGAAGGGTGGCACATGCAGCTTCTAGCTGCTTTTCCATCAAGGAATACTGGAGCTCAGCTCCTTCTACAGTTGGGACCAAAAGCCTACTGGCATTCTCAGGCACTCCACGTGTTGCCACAGGCCCCAACCGAAACCATCTGTGGTCACATGCACATCCAGCTCAAACGGGCACCCCTTGTCAACCAGCTGTAGGGCTTGTGCCGGCTGAATAGCCTGCTTGGCTGCCAGGAAGACGGTCTCAGCCACATCATTCCAATCTCAGACAAGAGGAGTGTTGCTGCTTCTAAATCTGCAAGAGAATCAGAGGCTAACATAATATTATCAACAAGACCATGACATATGGTGGGGCTATGCATGCAGCCCTGTGGCAACACTGTGAAAGTCCATTGTTGCCCTACCCTGAAGGCAAACTGTTCCTGGCTCTCTAGAAAAACAAATGCAATAGCTAAGCCCACCACAGTAGTACTGTCCCAACTCCGTCATCAAGTGATTCATCAAATCTGTGATAGAACAGCTGCCAAGCCATGTAAAAACATCCACCCCGAGAATGTATTCCGGTATGGGAGAGACATAAACAGTATATAAACGGAGAGCCAAACAGCCGATGCCAAGATGCAGAGATACAGATTTCACTTTCACTGACTGGCCTCCATAACCGTCAATGTGAGCAGGTTTGCCCAGAAATTTATCCGGGTTCCCATAAACAAGGCTGCAATCTGCGCCAGTATCTGCCAGTGCCAGCACCCACTATACATTGGTGGGGGACCAGTGGATCACTAATTCCACATGTGAACTCCAGTTGTCCGTTGTTCCCCCAAGCTGGGCACCTCTTCTAGTTCCTTAATCAAACAGAAAAGGCTTTACCCCTCCACCTGGCTGCAGCATGTAGTCTTTGAACTGGAGTGCTTGGGTGGGACTGGGTCACAGAGCAATGTCCTTCTCCCTCCTTGGGCATTTTCTGGAATTGCTGCTCTGGAGACAACTGTCTCCACAAAGTTAAGAGTGCTTCATTGGGCTGATTATCGATTTTCTCTCTGTCAACCCTGGCCAAAATAAAATCTATCCACATCTGTGAGTGTGTAACTCGTTGAAGCTCCCTTTGCTCTCATTGGGGGGGGGGGGGGGGGTCCTCTGCGGGTGGGGCATCTTCCCTTTCTTTATGGAGCAGACCCCTAGGTCCTGCCGATGACCTCCAGGCCTGCATTTCCAGCAGCCTCTAATTCCTTTTCCAAGCTCTGTAGCTAGGCCTCCAGGTGCCCCGCCTGTGCCTGGAGGTTCCCATTCATGGCAGCTTCTAACTCTTTTTCTGAGCTGTGTAGCTGGGCCTCCAGATGCCCCACCTGTGCCTGGAGGGCCCCCATCTGTGCTGCATCCCTCAGGGACTGGGTGTGCACTTCTTGCAGCACAGTCAAAAATGCCCGTCTACCCGCTGGCAAAAGCTCACTCCCTATGGGTTCTCTCTGCTTCCAGCTGCTTCAGCACCTTCTCCAGACAGTAGTGGCTTTTACAGACAATAGCGGCTCTGAGCCAAACACGAGCTCATGTGGGCGTGGCTACATAATGAGCAGAGTTGTGCGCCTGCGCTCCAAAGTCAGTGAGTCTCGCCGGACAGATGTCTGCCTTGGCCTATTCTTGACTGCAGCATATCCATTTTCCTTACACTAATTTCTCCCAGAAATACCCTCACAGACACATCCAGAGATAGTGCTTTACCAGCTCTCTGGACATCCAGTCAAGTGGACACATGATATTCATCAACATATTATGATTATGATTATTATAAGTTCAGGAGAGAGTAAGAGTGGACAACTGTCATAATAAAGATAGCATCATAGCAAAAATAGCTGTGTTTTCCTGTTAATTCATTTATCTGACCAAGATGACTGTCATTTTAGTTTTCTTACTTGCATTGGTTGTAACCTCCTTAATGTCATGTGATCGCTATGGTCTGTTGTCAAGGATGGAACACATGTAGCTCTAAGGCCATAAGCCTCAGGCTACTAGGTCCCCGTCTCTACACTCTTTCTGTCCCTGGTCACTCATTTGCCTTCTGATCATCCCCATTTTTTTGTTTCTGCTCCTCAGGCTTCCCCACTTCCCTATTCTCTGACCATGAGCTGAGTTTTCTGAAATTGATCAGGCACTGGGCATGTGCCCCTGTAGTCACGGCAGTGGGTGGGCGATGAGGCAGGGAATGTGGGGAGCAAGGAGATGTTATTCCTCACATGGGTTTTTACATATTAATGATCTCCCTTCCTGGGAAAGAAGTGCTAATCTGTTAAAATTTCCATTTTAAGATTCATAATGAAGAAAAATTATCTAACCCAGAGAGTGTTTAGAATAATACCAGACCGAAGCTATGGTTAGAACTTAGAAGAACTCAAAAAACTTCTCAGCTGTCTAAGACTTAGTTAGCTTTTTTTACTTTAATGGAGGAAAAAACGGGGAAAAAAGCCTACTGTAATAAAAAAAAAAAGAAGAAGAAGACATGCAGTTTCATTTTTGCCCCTTGAGGTCACTTTCACTTTTAAGTTATGAAAAGAAGAATTTTTCTTTTTAAACTAATTCCTTCTCAGTCTGCATCTAAGAATTAGGTCATAAAATTTATCTTTCTAAAGTGCCATTCCATGGAGATGAGGGTGAAGTGTCCTCTTAGTCATTTACACACGTAACTGGGGAGTTAGACAGCCTGTCTGCAGTGATAACAGGTGACTGGATCTATCTGCCTCTTGTCAATTCTGGGGCAAACTTCAAGAGAAGGCCAAGCTGGTCATGTTTGCATGTTTGTGCCTAGGAATAGAGGAGCTTGGTTCCCTTTTACAGAGAATTAAAGAAAGGAGTTAAAATAACCCCTTCCTCACTTGATTTTCAAGCTTCTCTGTCCTCTGGAAAGAGTGACCCAGACTCTGTGTTCCATATTCAGGCTCATCGGTGGGGCATTTATGCTCATCCTCAAAGACAACTGAGATTGTGCAGCCCCAGCATTTGCCATCACATCACCATAACCCTAAAGGCGAACTTCCATATCTTTGACTGGTGCAGAGCAGATTCCTTGAAGATTCGCCTGATGGTGAGAGTCATGTTAGGATTTTTTCTGAAGGCTTTTCAGTTTTTCAAGCAGTTCTAGTAGGTATAGAGTTCTAAGATGACCTCTGAGAGTTCCGGCCCTGGGTATGTACACACCTCCTCCCACTTATCCAATCAAACACTACTCCTGATACTTCTGTGAAGAGATTTTGCAGATATAATTAAGGCCTGAAATTACTTGCCCTTAAGAAAGGGAGATTATCCTGGTTGAATCCAATCTAATCAGGTGAGTCCCTAAAAGGGACAGGGCTTTTCCTGAAGAAAGAGATTTGAAGTGTGAGAAGGATTTGATGCAAGGGAAATTCTTTGTTGCTAGCTTCGAAGATGAGGGGGTCACATTATAAGAAATGGGAGTATCGTCTAGGAGCTGAGTCTAGCACCTGGAGGAAAGCCAGCAAGGGAACAGGGACCTTAGTCCTACAACCGCAAGGAATTGAACTCTACCACCACTTCATGACCATGGAAGAGGACTGTAAGCTCCAGATGAGAATGGATACCACCTGAATATTAGCCTTGTGAGACTCTGAGCAGAAAACCCAGTCACACCATGTCCACACTTCAACAGATGGAAATTGTGAATCAATAAATGGGTGTTAGAAGCTGCTAAATTTGTGGTCCTTTGTTATGCAGTAATAAAAATCTAATACTGTGGTGGCAGAATAGCAAGAACTGTCATAAAGTCACCTTTCAGTACAAGCTGAAAAGTATGCATCCTTGTTTGTTCTCTTAGAAAGAAATGATCAAGCTCCCTCTCTCCTACTGAAATAACCCCACTAAATAAGTGACTAGCCCAGAACTAATAGATAGTAAAGGAAAAATATTTATTTTCTCTTATTCTCTCTAGCCTTATATGACATGCATAGAAGAGCAGCACACACTGTAAACTCAAAAGTTCTATAAAGTGTACATGGCAATATTTTTAGGTATTTCAGAGAACTTTCTATACATTTGTATAAGTTCTCACAGCTACATCTGAAAGCTCCTCTATGTGCTCGTGGTTAAGTCCCCACATGACAAAGCTGTGTAGGAAAGAGAAATGTTGCCCTGTGCTTGTGTTTCCCTTATTTTCTGGGGAAGCAGCTTAGTTTTTGCTTTTTTGACAAGTTCCCAGATGTTTTTCACAGTCCACTGTTTAAATTTTCCTGTTTTTCTGTACATAATCTTTGTCAATAGAGTGTATTTTTTATAGGTAACTGAATCACTGCTGCTAAAGTTGTGGTATTAATGAAGAAGTCAGAGCTGTCCCTGTAGTGCTGTAAGAAAGAGCTTAGAGTGTCTGGTGAGAGCCCGGCCACTTTGCTGGAGCAATCATTGAACACAGTTTATTGGATCAAGGCCCATTATCCAGGTCGAGTCCTGACGCTTGTCAGGCTCCCCTGTTTACTCTTTGTGAATACAGGGAAGTCTTGATGCCAGATTTGGAGTGTGGCTGTCCCTTTTACTGATTCCGATAATGTATACTTGACTCTTGTTCAAGTGAGGGCAGGAGGATATTCTCCATATTACTAAAGACATATATGGAGCTTATGTAATTAATTTCTTTTGGACTGAGGACCTTAAAGATGATTAAAATCTTGTATATGATGCTAAACTACTTTGTCTGACTTTGCTACATGAATAATTATTTATTATTATGGGCAGGTACTGATCATTTAAAACCGTTAATTCTGTTTGCTCTGATTGAGCAGGTTTCTTATGTTTAAGTGACCACATAGACTATCGCATTCTGAGGTGCGTTATTTTAAGAAAAGAAGAGTCTGGTAGGTTTATCTAAGATTACATCAAACTGGAGAAAGCCAAAGTAAGACCCCTCCTCTCACTGCTGAGCCAAATAAGCACTGGGGCTGAGCAATTAGTGCAACACAAAGGCAACCATTACCGTGTCAGAGCAAACCCCCATTGTCTTCTTGCACCCTGCAGGCTTGACAAGTTTTCTCCTGGGCTGCAGCAACTGTGATTTGGAAAGTAAACAATTTCTATGTCACATGACTGGATTCTTCCTTTAGGCATCCAGATGCCTGCCATGATCTCGGGACTCCAACCTCAGCCACCAGGCTGGTAAAACTCACTGAGACTGGTCCATGTATTGGGGATTAAAATGAAAGGGGGTGGGAATAGGCATCTTGGTATTTTATCAAAGCATTGTGTTTCGAGGCCTAAAGGACATGAGTGGGAGTGAAGGTGATGGAGGCTGTTGGAGGTGGCAGTGCAAGGAAAGTGCCAGCAACATGCTTTAGATTTGAACTAATCCAGGAGAAGTTGATTTGGGAAATAGAAGAAGGAGACAAAGACTGCCTCCCTGTGTTCTGGAGTCTCTGTCTTCTGGATAAGATAGTACTCCTTTCCATGGCAAAAACCCAAATTACTTTTGCACCACCCTATACGATGTGACCCTTCAACTTGGAGAAGTCCCAGAAAGCTAGCCCATAGCAGTACTGGTGCCCTGTAAGTGGGTGCAGATACTTTCCTGTGCTTAGAGGCATTTTCTTTTAGGTCTACCCACTTGGGAACCAGATATTCATATTTTTTACTTTTCTTCACATATCATCTACACAAAGGCATATAGAAACAAAACCCTCAAGAACAAAACAATATAGTGAAGTAGAATTTATCATCATGCTATTATCAAGGAGAATTCCTTTAAGTAAATGAACAATGTAGGCAGAAGGACACACCCAAATATTCAAAATAAAATTCTGATTCTCTTCTCCTTTTTTGGATATACTGCAAACACAAATTTACCACAATTATTCCACTTGGAGCAAATATGTCCGCTTATATTCCTCTTATGTCTCCAGTTAATCAGCTTTGTATTTGGCTAATGAAGATTAGAAGCAAAAAAGCCTTCAGAGCATGCTTTCTGGAGAAATCATTTCTCTCTTGAGTGATGACCTCAGGACTACATGGGATCTATGGAGTTATCTGATTGATGGCATGCCACTCATCCATAATGATCTCTATAAAGCTGGACAATCATTCTCTAGATTGGTGCTGGTCGTTGAATAGGGTGCTGGGGAGTATTTTAGGCCATTGCATGGTGCAAGAGGATATGGATCTATTTATGATATCTTATGCAAATTTGCCCATGCATGGAAGTAAGTGGCTTCAGAGGTTTTTTGTTTATATTTAGACTGTCCCTGGGAGGAGTGTGTCATATTGTGGCAAGTGTATATTTCATTTGACATCATATTTTAAATAACCATTGGAAGAATTTAGAAACTGATTGTATTGGAAGTTTCTTCCTAAAATAGCCATTTATTAATTAACTCACATTTAATTTTTCAGCTGCTCTACATTTCATATTTCTCCATCCCTTTTTTCTTCCCTGATAAACTTATAAAAACTATAATTTATTTAAAAGAAGAGGTGCTTCAAAATTGCTTATTCTTATTAGTTAAATCCAAAATATGCATTAACTTATTGCATACAGTAAGATTTATTCCAGTTAATTCCACGTCAGGAGACAGATTGGGTTATGACACGGCTTTAGCAGGTGTCTCATTTGGGCTGTATCTTAGCTGAGTCAGATGTATAAGGTGCTGACCCAGGTTGTATGGCAGAATAGTTAATTCCACATACTTTGGAGTCAGAAAGATCTCTGTTGAATGCTGATTGCATTATTTATTGACTTGGTGACCTCTGTGATTTTCTTTAAGCCTCAACTTGCTCATCTATAACATGGGCATTCTATTTCATAAGGCCGATGTGGTGAGGATTAATTGAGATAATGTCTGTGAAGTCCTTAGCAGGGTGCTCAGCACATTGTAAGTCTTCAAAGATGGCCACTCTTAATAGTCATACCATCACCATTATCTAGCATTTGTTGGAGGTATACAGTAATTCTCTTAAAGGCTATAGCTAGAATAACCTTTTGTCCCATGCTCTACATCTGTCCCTGCTGGAGTCTGCATGATGATGACACCTGTGGTATAATTTGTCCACTTCATTACCAGCTCTTCAAAGGTTCTTTAAACTCTCTTAACCAAGGAGATGAGAAAACTGGTGAGCTGGGTTGAACTGCCTCACAGCAATTTCAGTGCTTCCAAGCAATACTGCAAGTGAGGGCAAAGAGGGGTGAAGATTGGAGGACACTCCAGGGACCCATTTCTAGTGCCTCACCTACTTCTCAGTTTCTGGAAATTGTACTGTTGCTTTCTATTCTTGATTTCCAGAGGGCCTTGGAATAATCCTACATCAGACAGTAAGTAATGTTTTCTGTCCCACAGTCATGAGCAGGCTTTGCTTCAACTCCAGCCACCAAACTCCTATTACCAATTTCTGATCAGCCTCTCTGGGATCAGAAAACCATGCAGGCCTTGTCAAACCATGTCCTTTAGAAAAGAGCTCTGGTTGAATAGTTGTGGGAGATTCTGTGTATACGATTACTCTCTGGAAAATTCAAAATGTGCATTAGCATACGAAAGGCTCTACACCTGAACTAAAGGAACTTGGTTAAACAAGCACTTCATCAAACATATTTAACCAAAGAATCATCAACTGCTTCCTAGACTCCTAAACACAATATCTCACTCTTTGGGAGACTTTGGAATAGTAGTTTGCTCTGCCATTGTGAGAAGCATAATTTTCTTTTAACCATTTTACTTCCATGCCTGCAGAAGAGGCCATGGTTAGCCAAAGAAGGGATTTTTTTTAACAGTTCTGCTTTTACTTTATTTTATTTTATTTTTATTATTATACTCTAAGTTCTAGGGTACATGTGCACAATGTGCAGGTTTGTTACATATGTATCCATGTGCCATGTTGGTGTGCTGTACCCATTAACTCGTCATTTACATTAGGTATATCTCCTAATGCTATCCCTCCCCCCTCCCCCAACCCCATGACAGGCCCCACTGTGTGATGTTCCCCTTCCTGTGTCCAAGTGTTCTCATTGTTCAATTCCCACCTATGAGTGAGAACATGTGGTGTTTGGTTTTCTGTCCTTGCGATAGTTTGCTGAGAATGATGGTTTCCAGCTTCATCCATGCCCCTACAAAGGATATGAACTCATCCTTTTTTATGGTTGCATAGTATTCCATGGTGTGTATGTGCCACATTTTCTTAATCCAGTCTATCATTGATGGACATTTGGGTTGGTTCCAAGTCTTTGCTATTGTGAATAGTGCCTGAATAAACATACATGTGCATGTGTCTTTCTAGCAGCATGATTTATAATCCTTTGGGTATATACCCAGTAATGGGATGGCTGGGTCAAATGGTATTTCTAGTTCTAGATCCCTGAGAAATCACCACACTGTCTTCCAAAATGGTTGAACTAGTTTACAGTCCCATCAACAGTGTAAAAGTGTTCCTATTTCTCCACATCCTCTCCAGCACCTGTTTCTTCCTGACTTTTTAATGATCCCCATTCTAATTGGTGTGAGATGGTATCTCATTGTGGCTTTGATTTGCATTTTTCTGATGGCCAACGATGATGAGCATTTTTTCATGTGTCTGTTGGCTGCATAAATGTCTTCTTTTGAGAAGTGTCTGTTCATATCCTTCGCCCACTTTTTGATGGGGTTGTTTTTTCTTGCTTGTAAATTTGTTTAAGTTCTTTGTAGATTCTGGATATTAGCTCTTTTTCAGATAGGTAGATTGCAAAAATTTTCTTTTAAAAGAACTAGAGAAGCAAGAGCAAACACGTTCAAAAGCTAGCAGAAGGCAAGAAACAACTAAGATCAGAGCAGAACTGAAGGAGATAGAGACACAAAAAACCCTTCAAAAAATCAATAAATCCAGGAGTTGGTTTTTTGAAAAGATCAACAAAATTGATAGACCACTAGCAAGACTAATAAAGAAGAAAAGAGTGAAGAATCAAATAGACGCAATAAAAAATTATAAAGGGGATATCACCAACGATCCCACAGAAGTATAAACTACCATCAGAGAATACTATCAATACCTCTACACAAATAAACTAGAAAATCTAGAAGAAATGGATAAATTCCTCGACACATACACCCTCCCAAGACTAAACCAGGAAGAAGTTGAATAGCTGAATAGACCAATAACAGGCTCTGAAATTGAGGCAATAATTAATAGCCTACCAATCAAAAAAAGTCCAGGACCAGATGGATTCATAGCTGAATTCTACCAGAGGTACAAGGAGGAGCTGGTACCATTCCTTCTGAAACTATTCCAATCAATAGAAAAAGAGGGAATCCTCCCTAACTCATTTTATAAGGCCAGCATCATCCTGATACCAAAGCCTGGCAGAGACACAACCAAAAAAGAGAATTTTAGATCAATATCCCTGATGAATATCAATGCAAAAATCCTCAATAAAATACTGGCAAACCGAATCCAGCAGCACATCAAAAAGCTGTCCACCATGATCAAGTGGGCTTCACCCCTGGGATGCAAGGCTGGTTCAACATATGCAAATCAATAATCATAATCCATCATATAAACAGAACCAAAGACAAAAACCACATGATTATCTCAATAGATGCAGAAAAGGCCTTTGACAGAATTCAACAGCCCTTCATGCTAAAAACTCTCAATAAATTAGGTATTGATGGGACATATCTCAAAATAACAAGAATTATTTATGACAAACCCACAGCAAATATCATACTGAATAGGCAAAAACTGGAAGCATTCCTTTTGAAAACTGGCACAAGACACAGATGCCCTCTCTCACCATTCCTATTCAACATAGTGTTGGAAGTTCTCACCAGGGCAATCAGGCAGGAGAAAGAAATAAAGAGTATTCAGTTAGGAAAAGAGGAAGTCAAATTGTCCCTGTTTGCAGATGTCATGATCGTATATTTAGAAAACCCCATCGTCTCAGCCCAAAATCTCCTTAAGCTGATAAGCAACTTCAGCAAAGTCTCAGGATACAAAATCAATGCACAAAAATCACAAGCATTCTTATACACCAATAACAGACAGACAGAGAGCCAAATCATGAGTGAACTCCCATTCACAATTTCTTCAAAGAGAAAATACCTAGGAATCCAACTTACAAGGAATGTGAAGGACCTCTTCAAGGACAACTACAAACCACTGCTCAACAAAACAAAAGAGGACACAAACAAATGGAAGAACATTCCATGCTCATGGATGGAAAGAATCAATATTGTGAAAATGGCCATACTGCCCAAGGTAATTTTTAGATTCAATGTCATCCCCATGAAGCTACCAATGCCTTTCTTCACAGAATTGGAAAAAACTACTTTAAAGTTCATATGGAACCAAAAAGGAGCCCACATTGCCAAGACCATCCTAAGCCAAAAGAACAAAGCTGGAGGCATCACACTACCTGACTTCAAACTATACTACAAGGCTACAGTAACCAAAACAGCATGGTACTGGTACCAAAACAGAGATACAGACCAATGGAACGGAACAGAGCCCTCAGAAATAATACCACACATCTACAACCGTCTGATCTTTGACAAACCTGACAAAAACAAGAAATGGGGAAAGGATTCCCTATTTAATAAATGGTGCTGGGAAAACTGGCTAGCCATATGTAGAAAGCTAAAACTGGATCCCTTCCTTACACCTTATACAAAAACCATTTCAAGATGGATTAAAGACTTAAATGTTAGACATAAAATCATAAAAACCCTAGAAGAAAACCTAGACGATACCATTCAGGTCATAGGCATTGGCAAGGACTTCATGTCTAAAACCCCAAAAGCAATGGCAACAGAAGCCAAAAATTGACAAATGGGATCTAATTAAACTAAAGAGCTTCTGCATAGCAAGAGAAACTACCATCAGAGTGAACAAGAAGGGATGTTTTAAATGAAATAAACTATTAGAATTTATCTACTAAACTGTATGGTTCTCTTTGTGAGAAGAGCCCAAACATACATTACCGATATTACACCACTTTTGAATTGGGCTCATTTCATAGCTGTATCCTCTATTTTTGCCAAGATTTACTTACTGCTGGGATCAGGAAAAGAACAGACATAGCACACGCTGTAGCGACGAGCAGTTTCCATACATGCTGATGAATGTTTACATTTGTTGCATGCAGTCACGAACACTGTAATTAAACATAAACAGAAGTAATTCTGATCACAGTTCTAAGTACAATTTGCATTCAAAAATTAGAAAGTAAAATGTAATGATATATCCTAACCAAACCAAACCAAAACAAACAAACAAACAAACAATCCCCCAACTCCCGTCTTTTCAAATACATACGTCGGGCCTTCCTCTTTGAAAAAAATCTGGTCAAATGAAAATCACCATCTCTCTATAGCAATGATTGGCATGTTGCACTAAGTTAGCTGACTGTCATGAGAGGATATTATGAAAGAAACACAGAAAATTAGGTTACTTCATGGATATTTAGTTTCACACTTCTAAGGCTTTACAAATAAGATGATTACCCATAATGTTGTAATGTTAGCTTTGTAAATGTTATAATTAAACAACCGTAATCTTTTTTCTTTTCTTATCTTTCTCTTTTTACACACACGTGCTATGTATCATCTTTGCACTGGATCTGTCCTTTTAATTAGAAAACCTTTTGGAAATTTTCAAGAGTTTTTTAGTTATAATTGATATTTCTGAAAATCAGAACTAGGCACTTCAGTAAAAGGAAATTTTTGTCTTTGTGTGTAAAAACTTTGTTTTTCTTTATGACGATGATGTTAATCAGTTTTTAGCTTTCAGGATAAGTTTTGTCAAATTATACTTTAAAGCTCATGCAAGTGCAAAAGAAAATATTAATACACTGGCATCCAGAGAGCAAGTTCGTAGCTTTCATAACTCACTTCCACGGCATTTCAAACTTAGAAAGTTTGAATCGGTTCTGAGTTGAACTCAGGTAGAATTCTTAGATGTTACTAAATTGGTTCTCCCTAAGCCACTTTATATCACCTCATCTCAGCTTCTCAGTCTGCAAAATAGAGGATCATGATGTCTTTCTCAGCATACTTTATGAGAATGTGTAAGCGATTAGTCAAGCAGTATTTAAGTGCAGTTTGAATTTATAGAAGAAGATACCAGGTTATTGGATTAAGTAATAGATTTTTCTTCCTTCCTAGGATGTGAACAATAGGAAATATTAGAACAATGAGAAATATATTTGATATTAGATAGTAACAACCAGTGATCGTGATAACAACACTGGACCTGAGTTTATGGAGAGCATTAGGAATGGAGCATTTTTCAAGCACTGGTTGATGTGTATCCAAAATGTTTATAGTGGCTGTCAGGTCCTTTGTGGCTTTGTCCTCAGCGGGTACTGGGATCATCTCAGTCCTGACCAGTGGTCAAAGCATTGTGTCTGAGAGGCTTCCCGTCAATACTTCTGTGGTTCTTATGACATCAATGCTATATGGACACTAATATCACCACTATAAATTGCTTTATTCATGAATATAAGACCTAGGTTACTTACTACCTTCCATGTAATAAAAATAGTCACAGCTATAATAAATGCTTAATATTTACAGTATGTATAGATGTGGATATTATAGGAAGAATGTTCTATGTAGTTAGAAAGGAATAATAGCAGTTATAAACAACCCTCAGATCTTTGGGTTGAAAGATCATTATTATAACAACACTACAAAAAAAATAGACTTTGAAAAATAGTCTTTGGAATAAAAATAAACAAAGAAGAAAATGATTCTGTGAAAAAACACTGTTTGAAATAATATGTTCATTTCATTTCTATAGTTCTATTTGAAAAATGTGCAACTTTCTGAAGCAGAATGACAGCAAGTAATACAGTAGAATGACTTGGCTGTGTTACATATTTGGGTGTGAAAGTGAATTTCTTTGAAGTCATAAATACACTCCGGATATTTAGTTAAAGTTTAGATTTCCTAAAAGTTCTGCTACAACCAGATTTTTAAAGCCAACCAAAACAAAATCTGTAATTTATTTTCCTATTACCTTTTTATGATGTCTTATAGCCACGGTAACTTCTTTTGTGCTTTGAGATTTACAGGTTAGGTCCTGTAAAAGGGCACTTGTGTGACCCTCTAGGCCTGCGCTGTATATCTTGCGTTTTCATTTCCAGCCCACCAAAATTAATAAAAGCATCTTTATGTAAGGGTGTCCTTATAATGTTCAAATGACCGGAGTACAAGAGGTTAAATAATATTACCGCCACTGTTCCTGAATTTCCACACTACAATCAAGTGAATTGACATAGAAGATAGAGTCGGCAAAGCTCACAGTCCCTTGTGCCAGATTTCAAATGGGAACTAAAATATTGATAGAATTCCATTTGGGATATTATCAAGAGTGTGGTATCTTTACTTTGAATTTTATTCGTGTTTGCGATATTATTCAAAAATCGAATGCGCCACACTGCTGCTGTCACTCAGAGTGCCCTTGTTGTTTGACTAAGGGAGACTTCAGCTTCAGGGCGCTGTGCTATTCAGCAAAACATGGTGCCAGGAGGGGCAGCTTTGCCTGCCTGGGAGAAATATCCTCCTTTATAAATAGCCCTACGTTGCCAGTGTCTTTTAGACTACTTAAAGCATTTTTAGCTAAAAATACACAGCCATTCACAACAGAAATTTTTTTCTATCCCCGTCTTTTATTTTTTACCTTCTAATTTACTACATAATAGGAAGAGCATTTCATGCCCCAGCATTCTTTTCTTTTAATATCCTGTATTGTACAGTGTTTTTCCCCCTTAAAGACTCCTTTAAAGTGCAGTAACAATATTTGGACTTCATCATAAAATATTACCTTTTTATTCCAAGACAATAATGACTCTAAGATTAAAAAATATATATAAAAAAGAGAGAAGAGAAAGAAACCCCAAACAAGCCACATCATCCAGTTTCGGCCAAGCTGCCAAATCCTATTACAGATTCAATCCTATTAAAACGTTCCCAGGTTTAAGCCTGCTTTGGAGTTTTTCATAGGAGTGCATGACCCCTACCCAAACCCCTACATGTGTGGTCAGGGACCTCAGGATAATCGTAAACTGCCTGGACTCCCATTAATCTCGCACAGTCAGATATTAGTGCTTGTAAATCAGCACCTAAACAAGAACAATAGTTAAAGCCATCAATAGTCTTTTAATGAGGCAGATCAAAAACAAATGAAAGCAGCAGGACACTCGGATTTGCCAAGGAGGGGAAGGGGAAGGCCATAAGCTTTGTCTGATTTCTTATAGAAAAAAGTAGATGGATTTAGTCCAGGTCCTGTCTTCTAAACTACTGCATTCACTGTTAAAAAAAATAAAATAAAATAAAACAAGATTATTTCCAGGAATTTTCTTTATTTTCTTTGTTTGGGGCATAGCAGCTGTCACTTTCTTTTCTTTCTCTTCTTTTCTCTTTATAGTTCCACACACACATATATCGACATATGTACATTAATGTACACATATTTAAAAGAGGAGGCCATTGCAAATAATAACTGCATGTAGACACATTAGGCAATGATCAGTTACACTTTGTCAAGAATTTTAATTACTTATCTGCATCCTTGCAGGCATTTTATGTGCTTTTGAAATTCCCACAGATGTTTTTTGTCCATTAGAAAAAGGGGGAAATATCTTGTTTTGTAATTCCTTGTTTTAAAGAAGGAGAAAAATAAAGCAAGATAGGATTTATTATCTAGCACGCATGTGCAGCAGCATTATAATGGTTGCCAAGCAACCTAAAGGAACCATATCATAGTAAAGAGAGGGGCAAATGAATGAACAGATGCATGGGATTAGATATGGGAGGGAAAGGGAAGAGATTGCCTTGAAATAAGCTCACCTTGGCACATTAGTTTTTGATTGTGATTTGTTCTTATTCAGGTACATTTATCTTAAATAGTTCCTTTTGATTTTGCATGATATTTTTATTTTTTGCTACCGTTTTAGTTTACTATTTGACTAAAAGGCTCAAAAAGAAGAGGTGGGAAATATTTGTAAAATTTGTGTTCTTTCATTGTTGCCAATAACATTCTTTCAAGACAATATTTTAAGAAGAGGCAAGGTACAGAAACAAGTGTTCTTATACATTTGCTCCAACATCACCCAATACAAACACACACATTCAAAAGTTGTATTTCTTTGGTAGTGTTAAAAAAACCATATATTTACTTCAAATTGGCAGCTTACTAAGCCACTTTCATTGTTGTGTTGAAACCTCACTATATATATAATTTTATGTATTTATATATATAATTTATGTGCATGTTCACACAGATACACATACATATTACAGAGAGCCTATAGATAAAAATAAAACACTCTCTCTTCTTGTTGCCAGATTACAGATGTTTAGGATGTGCACCACACCTCTTCTCCAAGGGGTGAAGACAGATTCATAGTATATACCCAAAACAATTTAAATGGTTGACTTGACAACACCTATTCTTAGGTAATAGCATACAACCCAGTTTGTTCATTTAAAGTACAAAAACCTCGAATTCCATGGATTTAATAGCAAATATCACTAGATAATCCAATCCTGCAGTAGAAGTAAGCTCAATGTTAAATTCTAGAAGGCAGCCTGGCCTCAGCGCATCCTGGAAGCCCATTTTCAGCCTCCAAATGGCAAAGAGTATAAACTATTTTCAACTCCTTTGAATTATTTAATAAACAAAACTGATCATAAATTAGTAAATGTCTCAAGTGAGACTGCTGAATAGAGAACATTCAACTGGGAAATGCCTACCATGATAGTTTCTGAAAAAGCAAGGTATGAACTGTCAGTTTCTCAGAACTAGCCACCAAAAGAGGACGACAGGTTTAATTGATGTAGCAGGTGTATGACGGCAGAATTCACACCACCCGAGGGCTTCTGTTACTTCCCACCTCAGAGCAGCTGCATGCACGAGGAGGGCTGGTCTTGTAGCAAGATGTTGACTGGGCCAGTTCATGCACTTGGGGACTTTTCCTTCTGGACTATGTAATAAAATTGTAGCTTTGTAGTTTTCTCAAGAAATGGCATGTGGAGTTGCATTTTAATCGTAAATTGACATTAAGCTATTGGGGAATTATACTGTGTCTACTAATATATATTCCACCTCTCTTGCCCTAATGAGATCACCTTACACTCACTGGCACTGATGCAAACATTTAGAGCTGAGTGCTCAAAAGAGGCTGGAGTACAAATGGTACATAATTCATTACCCTGGGAAACATGGATTTCAATGCAACATAATGCAAGGTGCTCTCAAGTATTCCTGAGGCAGGAAGAGTGTACCACAGTCATAGTGAAGTGACTGTTTACAACAACCTGATTCCACTTGTTCTTTACTAGAGCTAACAAGCCCTCTACTGTATTATTGCACCCAGTTCTACTTACTGGACTCCACAGACAAGTCCTTGCAGCTAGAGGAACAAACCCTTTGTTGCACAATCTATGAAGCAGCAGAAACTTCTGTGAATAAAAAAGAAAAATTCTGGAAATTCTAAAGGATGTTTCTCCGAGCTTTTTTAATAAGGTCTCAGCAACCTGGAGAATTTGCATTTAGAATAACAAACTCTATTTTTCACCCCTCACTTTTCCACCCCCATTCACTCTTGTCAATAACCAAAAGATGGCAGCATTTTACCCATCATTCATGAGTGACACCTTTGGTGGAGCTAGGTTTGCAATTTCACTTTCATGTGCATTGTTATTTCCTCTTGGTACTAAATGTGGATTGATAACACTGTGGCATTTATTAACAACAGCAACAACAACAAAAATGCAATTTCAAAAAAACTCAGAAGATTAATTATACAAATTACGGTGTAAAGCATCAGAGTTCGTCTTTGATGAGGAAATACACACCAGTCTGACTGCAGTGACTCCACAGAGCAATCAAGCTTTGCTAGTGGTATCAGAACCCAAACACCTTGTCCCTCCAGCCATTAGGCTTTCTTCTTGGCTGTGGGCCAGGGAAAGGAGTAGGGACTATTGGGCTTGCAGGCTGAACCTAATGTGGGGGAAATGAAAAAGGGCACTAATGAACATATCTGACAGGGTTTCCACCAGGCCAGGCCTGCTCCTCATCTCTTCTCAAAGCACGCCATAATAACAAGGGCAAGATTGGTTAAGTATCTGAAAGAGGGTGTGCCAAGCACATTTACTCCTGGGATTTGAAAATGGAATAGATTCTTATCCACGAGGGTTTAGGGACACTTCTTCCCAAGATGCCTTTCAAAGCCCATTCTAGACATTTGCTGAATCATTTGATTCCCAAGAAGATCAACGGCGTCGTTTAAAAAATCTCATTGTGAGAAACAGGAGAGTACAGCTTTGCCACAGTTGTGTGCAAAGGGAACGTGGTCCTGTTTTTCTGAGTGTTCATTATAAATAGGGTCGACATTTGAAAGCAATAAGCCTCATCAGCTTCCCACTCACTCTGTGTAGTCTGCTCATCCAGGCTGTTATTTTCCTCTCCTGCATTGTTGATTAGCATTATCAAGATACAGTGATAGGCCTCATTCCCTCCTAAGTACCAAGATTCACATTTTTCTTGAAACGAGGGCAAAAATCCCTTTATTATAAAATAGGGGTGCATGCTCAAATTTGTTTAAAATGACCAAAGAAAATGTGGGCAAAAATATTCTTTAGAAGCCTCTGGTGTTTGTTTAAAAGAAATCAATTATTTTGGGGTTAGTTAGAAACATTTTTAAATATAATTTCAACATCTATTTTAAAATTCAGGGTGCATATGTGCAGGTTTGTTGTATAGATATACTGCATGATGCCAAGGCTCTGGGTATGATTGATCTTCTTATCGGGGTTACTTTTGCCTTTGGACACAATATATGTAAATCTGAGAGAAGGATTTTGTTCCTCCTACTTTTGGGTGCACTAACAGAGCTTATTTCCCACTCTTATCTTTTTCTAGGACTCTAGGACATTATATTGGTGTGTGACAGCAGAAATGTGAATTCCTTTATAGTATATAATGGGCACCACTAACCAGAATGATAAATGTTGATCTGTCATAGAATCAAAACTGTAGAGTGACTTTATAGACATAATCAACATGTGTACACTGCTTATATAGTTAAATATGTACAATGAAACATAAGATTGAGGTGGATTTATATTTAAGAAACTCCATGAAGGGATTCAATAGGAAATTGTAATTCAGTTTCACAAGTGTCTAGTCTTTAGAAATAACGCATTTATGTATAAATAAACTTGAATTCGAAACATCTAGAATTATACAGAGAGCAAAGTTGGCTGATAAAAGTTGGCAAATGCAAGCAACTGTCTAAACATGAGTTTGAATCCCAGTTCTTTGTCTTCAAGCTGTGAGGCCCCGGGGAAGTGCTTGACTTTTCTGTGGCTGAAGTCCTTCATCTGTAAAATGGTGATACAAACAGCTACCACATGGAACTCTGTTGGGATTAAATAAGATGTCCATAAAGCACCCACCATGCTTACCATGGAGGAAGTGGTATGATTCTGCTTCTTATTAAGACATGTATTAATATTCATAATAATATCTGACTATTTGAAGGCATAACCCTACCAAAAGTCACTAAGTTGTGGGCCTAAAAAAGACAATAGTGCATTTCTATTCTTTCCTACTCTCCTACAAATTAGGAATCATTTCTTTTTCAACATGGCAACTTTACTTCTAAATCAACATTTTTTGTGCCTCCCTTTTCCCCGACGTACTGGCTCTCGCTTGTCTTTCATTTCTGTCAGTGATATCACCATCATGTTTTCAATGATTAAGACGTACGTTTGTTCTTTTACTTATTTATCCAAAAGTTATATGGCTTGCTGTTATCACAGAGCACTATTCTGGGTGTTGTGGGGGAGGGGAAAACCAAAGTATGTTAGATTTTCTGCCTTTAAGACTATATTTTATTTAAAAAGATGACATAAACTTAGGTAACTGTGACTCAAAGGACTCTTAGGTAGCGTTAACGTTGTTTGCAGGGGAGCTCTTCCATGACTTCCTCCCTCCCCCACACATACACTAGGATTAATGTCTCCCTGCTAAGTGTTTGCATGCACCCCCAGGTATGGTTCTATTGCATTACATTATCATCAACATTGATTTTATGCTCTGTCACTCCACACATCCAATTCATCAGAAAGTCTTATAGACTACCTCCAAGTTTATACTGAATTTGCCCATTTCTCACCATCTTTTCTAAGCCCCTATCAGCTATTTGCCCAGGTTATTGCAAGAGCCTCATAATTAGTATCTGTGATTCCATTCTTGCTTCCTTACAGTCCACTCTTTCCCCAGAAATCCCTTACAGTTCCAACTACAACCTTTTCAGTTCTTCAAATGTGCCAAGCAAGTTCTGGCTTTATGGTCTTTATAACAGCTATTTCCTTGGCCTAGAATACTCTTCCCCCAAGCTTTATGTGTCTGCCTTCTTGTCCTTCATGTATTAGATTAAACATCATTCCTATCCAAATCAGCCAAGTAGTCACTCCCTATCATATCATCCTATTGTCGTTATTAGTACAAAACTTATCACTATCTGTTATGTTCTTGCTGATCCACTTAGAGCAGCATCCCCAACCTTTTTGGAAACAGGGACCAGTTTTGTGGAAGAAAATTTTTCCACAGACCAGGGAGCAGGGGATGGTTTTGGGATGGTTCAAGCAGGTTACATTTATTGTGCACTTTATTTCTATCATTATTACATTATAATAAATACTAAAATAATTATAGAACTCACCATAATGTGGAATCAGTAGGAGTCCTGAGCTTGTTTTCCTGCAACTAGATAGTCTCATCTGGGGGTGATGGGAGACTAACAGATCATCAGGCATTGGATTCTCATAAGGAATCCACAACCTAGATTCCTCACATGCATAGTTCATGTTAGGGTTCACGCTCCTATGAGAATCTAAGGCTGCCGCTGATCTGACATGAGGGGTAGGTCAGGTGGTAATGTGAGCAATGTGGAGTGGCTGTAAATACAGATGAAGCTTCACTTGCTCACCCACCACTCACTTCCTGCTATGCAGCCTGATTCCAAACAGGCCACTCTATCTTGTATATGTTATATCCTCAGAGTCTAGAGTGGTGTCTAGGATATAATTGGTGCTTGATAAATATTTGTTAAAGTAACAAATAATTGATGATTGTTATGCATTTGTTTCTACTAATAAATATTGAGACTCCTAAGTTAGGGACCATAGTTCATTTGTCTTTGATTCGCTTGTGCCTAGCACGTAATAGAAGGTTCAAAAAAAGGCTAGCTGTTTTGAATCGAATAAATGAAGAAATGATTTATTGCTGGAGTGATTCTGAAAAGCATCATAGAGAAGGCATTTGAGCTGAAACTTCAGCAGATGACAAAAGATGATAGTACTTCATTTCAGGCAGCAGGTACTATGTGGGATAAAGTTTGGAACTGGAAACATTTAATGATTTTTTTAAAGGTAATGGTGAGTAGTAATTCAGATAAGTTGGAGTTTGTATAAGAGGATAACATACGGTAAAGATGTCAGGGAGGTTGGAAACAGTTAAGACTGATCTCAAAAGCTTAACCAGCAATATGAAGTACACATATTCAGTAGGCAGAGGAGAGATTCATAGCTGTGATTTAAGGGGGTTAAATGGCAGCTTTGTGAAGCATAAACTGCGGGGAGGAGATAGATAAGAGAGCTAGTTAGGGGCTAGTATAATAGTTTGGAATAAAGTAACCAAAATTAAAGTGGTGGTAGAATGTGGAAAAAAAAAACAATTAAAAAGCCTGATAGAACTTGATATAAAGGGTTCAGAACAGAACTCACTTTGAAGTTCCAAAAATGCATTATGGGGAGAATGGATTATATATAAAGAAAATTAGAGAGAAGTCAAAAGGAAACTCAGGTTTACTGTGAGACTGATAAGACCTGATTTTATTTTTTGCAAGTGAATTTTTAATTTATGACAAAAATTTCTACAGGTATTGTCTACCAGGCAGCCTGAAATGTGGTACTGGAGCTCAGAAGACTTCAATAGGTAAAGGAGATTTGGAGATGATCTCTTTGGATGTTCTAGCTGAAGCGAATCTTGGTGCAAAGTTAGAAAGGACCTTGTGAACTGCCCATAGGTCTTGAGAACTGCCCACAGTCATTTTCTTTAAAATCTTCTTTTAAAATCATGAAATCATTTCAACTTTTATCTTTATTCCCCACATCTAATCAGTACTGAATTACCACCTTCCTTTTAAATGTAGTTCACATCATTTTCCTTCCCTCTGCCCAGAACATTGAAATTGTTTCTTAACTGTTGCTTCCTACTCTTCCTGATTTAGCCTCTGTTGTCAAAGAAAGTTGTTAGTTTCCTCATCTTGACTCATCTCCACAAAGCCTTCTAGATGTGTGCCACTTTGTATGAAAAGAATTGATAGGTGCAGTGGGAAAATCCACCCTTACTCTTGGCAATGTATTGTAACTAAAGTCATTTTATATGGGCAAAACATTGCAGCCTGAGCAAATGGGGATGAGGTTTAAGTTGCAGCTTAGAGAGGGGTCATCTGGAATAGTATATCTGGTCCTGATATACCTGTGCTGTCCAATATGGTAGTCACTAGCTATATGTGGCTACAGAGTATTTGAAAAAGTGGCTAGTCCAAATTAAGATGCAGTATAAGCATAAAATACACACCAGATTTTAAAGATGCAGTATAAAAATAGCATGTTATACAAAATGTAAAAGGTTATATGTTGAAATGATAATATTTTAGATATATTGAATTAAATGAAACACATTTTAAAAATTAATTTTACCTGTTATTATGGACTGAATTATGTCCCCCTGAAAAATCATATACTGAAGACCTAATTCCCAGTGTGACTGTATTTGGAGATATGGAATTTAAGGAGATAAAGTTAAATGAGGTCATTTGGGTGGGCCCTAATCCAATAGGACTGGTGTCTCTATAGGAAGAGGAAGAGATGTCAGGGTTGCATGTGCATAGAGAAAAGGCCATGAGAGGCACAGCAAAAAGATGGCCATCCACAAGCCAAGTAGAAAGGCCTCAGAATAATTTATCCTGCAGCACCTAGATCTTGGAGTTGCAGGCTTTAGAATGGTGAGAAAATACATTCTTGTTGCTTAAGCTACCTAGCCTATGGTATTTTGTTGTGGCAGCCTTAGCAAGGTAATACATTTATCTTTAAATTTTTTTTAAAAATGTGACTACTAGAAACTTTAAAATGACTTACCAGGTTTGCATTTGTGGCTTACATAATATTTCTGTTGGACATTGTTCTAAACCCATGGAGAGCAGGTGCAAGCATAGTTTTGTAGGAGCCAAGATGATTTCACAGATGACAGCTCAATACTCAAGAAACAAGAGAATCATGCTGGATTTTGGTGGAGGAGAGAATAGAGTGGCAGTAGGAGCTGATATTGGTTCTCTGTAATCCAGGGGGCCTCAGTGAACTTGCTTCAGCCCCTCCCCAGCAAAAGCATCGATAATACCTTTTTAGACTGTATAAAAGTGGTTTATTGAGGAATTAATTTGGATGAAACATAACTTATCTTTGGTTGGAGTTAGCAAGAGTTTTGAAAAAACGTGGAAGCATGAAGAGAAACAGGTGAGTTTGAAACATATTCCAGTTTGTGGTAGGTAAGGTAACAAAGACATGACTGAGAAATATGCCAGACTAGGAGCTTTTGAGTATCTAGGACACCTGAGAGATGAAAGGAGAAGGTTCTGGAAGAGCTATGAAAGAAGAATCAAGAGATGATTTGGCTTAGTCCATGTCTCATAGGGTATAAAATGATTAAATAAGTTATGATTAATATAGAGCTTCAAACAGTCCCATGATATTGTTCTACTCCACTTCTTTCTCTAATCCTGGGGACCCAATAAGCAGGCTTCCTTGTCCTAAGAAGGGACCTGATGGGGTGAGGAGCCTCATCACATTCCCTGTTCTATACTCGTTCCATGGAGGATTTGGGGGCACTTACAAGTGGGGCACTGCAGTAGAACTTTAGATGACATTCCCAGTGCAGGAATCAGGTAACCTATTTGAATTTTCATCTTACACTTGACTTCAAATAATACCTATATGAATTTTTCTGTTTAGGCTCTTTTCAGAAATATTTCCTTCTCCATGACACATTTGTGATTCTGCATCCAAAGGCCTCTTTTAAGGACATGATATAGATTCTATCATCTGCCTTCATGTCCAGGTCTCTCTTCTTCCCACTCTTTTTGGTGTGAGAATGGCTAGGTAGACATTGGGCAAAGACAGGCTTGGGATACCCCATCTGGGTTATAGGAGCTTGGTTCTAGGCATTAAACAATTGTTGAGTAAAAAATAGCAAAAGGCAAAGAAAAGATTCTGTAGTAAAATTTTCTCTAATTAAAAAAATAAAGATTATAAAAATATACAACATAAAGAAATCTTAAACATAAGAATAAAAGACTAGACATCATGGAACAAAGTGTTGCATTTAGTTCAAAAGTCTAGCTGAGGAGTTTAGCTATGAGCTCCAAGCTATAAACTTGCTGAAGGCCAAAGTTAAAAATGGATGGAATATGAAACATCTTTGCTTAAAAATGATAAGGTTTACTTTTTACTTAAAAGTGAGTCTATAGCCCAGATGCCAAAAGGAATTGATCATAGATGTCTACCCTACATGATGTCTTTCACATATAGGTACACAATACATTTTTGCTGAATGTAGAATGGAGTACCACTTGGCATTTGTACCATCTGAACTTGCATCCCATATGTTTAGCTTTGCAATTATTTTAGAAGTAGCAATATTGACCAGGCGCGGTGGCTCACGCCTGTAATCCCAGCACTTTGGGAGGCCGAGGCAGGCAGATCACAAGGTCAGGAGATTGAGACCATCCTAGCTAACACGGTGAAACCCTGTCTCTACTAAAAATACCAAAAAAAAAAAAAAAAAATTAGCTGGGCGTGGTGGCGGGCGCCTGTAGTCCCAGCTACTCGGGAGGCTGAGGCAGGAGAATGGCGTGAACCTGGGAAGCGGAGCTTGCAGTGAGCCGAGATCGCACCACTGCACTCCAGCCTGGGCGACAGAGCGAGACTCTGTCTCAAAAAAAAAAAAAAAAAAAAAAAAAAAAAGAAGTAGCAATATTTGCCTATAACTCGTACTGCGTTCTCATCCTCCTTTTCCTCCTCCTTTTTCTAAGAAAACATAGTTGACTCATACTCAAATAAATGATCGTTTCCAGCTTGGCTGATATATTTGGTCAGTTAAAAAAAAAAAGTGACAGGAACAAGATACAGATAGTTTCTTCTACCAACTTTAACATTTAGTATCATGGACTTGCATTAACAAATATTGAAAAGCAGTAAATTTGTACTTGTTTTTATGCCAAACCCTATTGATTTCCATGTGACAGTCTATGTAACAATTATGTAACAGTGACAGTAATTCAATAGAGAAATGTGGAAGGAATAGTTGAAGCATTTTCTGTTTTATCAATATATGAAAAATAGTACTTCATTATTAAAAACAAAAATATAATGGACTGCTTCAATCCTATGTAGGTTTAAATCCAACTAAGAGTCAAGAAAACCTATCTATATATATGGTAATTCTATAAATCTTATTTTCAAAATTATTAAAGATATACATATGAAATACATAATCATGGTTATTTTGGGTGTGTATATGTCTTCGTAATTTAGATCACGTATTTTACCTGTAAAACAATCTTTGAATATTTGTTTTTCATCCTATGATATTTTTGAACAATTTATTATATTCAAGCAGTTTCTCAGGATTTGGCATAACCTGGACATTATGAGTTTTATGGTTTTTCTCCTCCCATTTGCCTCTAAAATTAGATGTAACAGTTGCAAGTAGTCCCCCTCTACGTACTTCCAAAGTCATTTTCTTATAGACACACGAATGTCTTCTAAGATCGATCACACCTGGGTTTCTGTGTGCCAAGTTAAAAGGTGCTTGGTGAGCTCACAAAGTGGAATGCAAATTGGAAAAGGAAGTGAACTAGGAAATACATGGACATAGATTATATACATAAGCTTCTTTGCACTGAGATGATTTTGCAAAGTAGGCGAGCATTTTTGGTAATTTGGTTTTTGATACGTGGTAGAGACATATGTGCCTAGTTCTTAAAGCATCAGAATTAATTAGAAACTTTTTAGAGCTTTTTAGGGTAGCCCACAGGTTTATTACTAAAACAAGGCTGTTTAGCACACCATTAGAATCTCTTGAAAACTGAAGTTAAATATGAGCCACATTTTAACTGCATTTATAAACCAATTTTACATTTTATCGTCAAAATGTTGTCCTTTTCATTACTTAGGGTTAGGGCAATGACAATCACATTTATTATAGCTGCCAAAACATTTGCTTGCCACTTCAAGTCTCCTGGCTACTTTGCTCTTTTCTAACTTGCCTCTTTTAAGTCATATTCAATCCTAGAACTGCTTTTGAACAATTCATTTTTTTGCCTTAGAAACTGCATGCTTAGAGCAAAATAACTGGGGCATAAGCTAACAATCCAAATAAATTTGGAGGGGGATTTCAGAAAATTTGGTCAATATCATACTTAATTTCTTAAGCAATGCTTTAATCATGTGAATTTCCCTCTTAAAACATCAGGGAGAGGTTCTTTTATCTACACTTTATCCATTGGCTATCCAAAAGTGTGTAGTAAAGTGACAGGGCTGATGAAGAAATGATTTTTACCTGTTGACTCGGAGACATATTCTATGAAACAGGCAGTCAGTCCTAATAATTGGGACTCTCAAACACTCAAGACTCATTTTCTTAAACTGATAATAGACATCTACATAGCTTCTTCAATTCAACTGACTACCTTGGTTTGATTTCTTACACTGAAGCAACAAATGTTTTTAAAGTTCCTCCAAATTTAATAAAAT
The DNA here is from genome assembly GCF_029289425.2 of Pan paniscus. Taxonomy (NCBI): domain Eukaryota; kingdom Metazoa; phylum Chordata; class Mammalia; order Primates; family Hominidae; genus Pan; species Pan paniscus. Next base: position 118,554,503 of record NC_073254.2, on the reverse strand, counting down.
ATATGGCTGAAAACCATTCACTCCTGATCTTCAGAGGACTTGTTAAGATTAGTTTAACAGAACACCAAATACTGTATTTATAGGAAACTGAATTGTATTTTTATTTGGAATTTGGACCAAAATACTTTTATAATTCCAAAATCATATTGAAATTGATAATACTATAGGCTAGTTATAGCTTTTTCTACCTGAAGAGGATAGAGAATGAGGCTTTTATTCCCATTTTAATAATGTTGGAGGAAAGGTTATGTTGCCATCTTCTAGGGCACTGTGAACCTCAGTGACCTGTCTCTTCAATTGTCTTGATGGCTGGAAAAGGTAACTTAAAATATATCCTTTGAGTTTTTTTAAAAACAAATAATTCTCTGAGTTTTCAATATGATTTAAAATTATGAGTAATTAATGTATTTGTATCTTTACCAGGGAAATTAGTCTTGCAGACTTTCTTTAAATAAGTTCTGATTAACCAAAGGATTAGTAAAATGTGCTTACTTCACACCATTTTCTGACAATCTACAGCAAAATTAAGGCAAATGTTATTTCGGAGAGTCCGCTAACTGGTCATATAACCAACATTTTAGTTAAATTTCTGCCAGCTGAACTGTAAAAAATTAAAGATCCAAGATAAAATGTGCTCCCATGCTTCAAATCTGACCAATTCCATTATGTGCACTATTGAAGTATGAAGGCTTTCTCCTTGATCAAAATGCTGGTGAGAATCTATACCCTTTTTTTTTTCTGTCATGAGTACTCTTGCTATGAAAAAAAGAGTAGGAAGGCCAAATGAAAGACTGAAAAAAGCAGCCATAAAGTGACTTTTTACATTTTTTTAAGTAGGTCACAGTAAGGTATATTATTCTTACTGCAAAAGTCAGGTTAAGCCTCTCAATTAAGAAAAGATGCATTTATAGAGCTCTTCCATTTTTATTGATTTTTGATGTCATTTTAAAAATGATGAATAACCATATTGTAGGAAACTGGACCCAAGGAGCATTTCTTTCCTATCTTTAGCTACTGCCAAAGAGCATGGTTCTGGCATCTACAGGTCTTGGGAGTATTACCTTGTAGAGCAGCTGGGATGATCAGCCCATGAGGAAGGGTCATTGTCTTTGACATTTATGGATATATGAGTGTCCTTGTCCTGGTGCTCTGCTATACACCTGAACATAACCTATGCTTCAGACAAAAGCAAGGTCTCTCATTTGGAACAAGGATAATCTGCTTAAAAATCTAAATCTCTAATAAATGGCTGACGTGTGCAAGAATATCATAGTACATAGCTCTTTGTAAGGTAATTTTAAAAGAAAATGGTACGCATTTTGCTCAGCCAAGCAATCTGAAAGTTCAAAAGGTAAGAAGCACTTCTCAGCATGAAACTGTCAAACATATTTGAAAAGAAAGTTAATTACAATTGGCATTTTCAAGCCTTCTGCTGGCCATGGCTATCTTACTGAAAGGTGACATTAGTGACATCCATTGTATAGGGGCTGAGAAATGAAGAGTATCAAAAAACTGAAGCTCTGCATTTCTGTAACATAGGATGAACAACCCCAGGGTGCTGGTTTTTTTGTAGACATTTTGTAGCTTTGTGCATGTAAAGTGATTGAGAATAGGTACAAACTAGATAGAGAGAAAATAGTGTTATTCCAAAGAGGTCATCTGAATTCATCCTTTCCATGGGAAAGAGATTGGAGAGGATTGATGGTCACACAAAAACACCTTCTAATTTTGCTCACCTCTGAGTTTTCCTGGGTGGACTTAGATTTCCCTTTGATGACTTCTTGGTTACTTTTTAGCTATGTTTTTTCTCAGAGAGAAAGAAAGAAAGAAGAAGGGAGGGAGGAAGAAAGGAAGGAAGAAGGGAGGAAGGGAAAAAAGGAAGAAAGGCAAGGAAGGAAGGAGGAGAAGAGGGAAGGAAGGAAGGAGACATCTAATCATTCAGATGAGTTGAGCTTTGGCTAGCTCCCAAAGAAATCTGATAGTAGAATATGACTAATCTTTTATGTGTTTCTAAGCTGACAGGGGAGTGAAATGCCAGTTGGGTTCTGAATGACCCTCAGCAAAACCAATAAACTTTAGTTGTTATTTATCATTATGTTGACCTGTAAATATTCACCTAAAACTGGATTATGTCTATGCCATTTAGTGGATAGGGTGTTGGAAATAAGAAAAGCTAACAGAAGAAAATGGACCTTCTCCCAGGGGTATGAATTTTATTTGGAGTTTTGGGGAAAAGTATTTAATATTTAAGTAAAGGCATATGTTATAGGAGTAGAATGCAAACATTCACATCTATGTTTCAGATAAATTGAGGCATCTCAAAGAATTGTTTTGCTTGTGTGTGTTGCTTCAACTGTTCCACAGTTCCCAAGAATACACATTTCATTTCCTCATTCACTAGGAAAGTTTTGTGGAAATTTTGATTGTCACTGAATTTTAAGGCTGCAGTTATTAGTTAGAAGTCATTGAATAAAAATTGCTGCACTGTGCAGTTTAGCCAATTGTTTAAATATTCCCTTAACAAAATCCACATTATTGTTTTATGCACACCTTTAGCCCTTGGTAACTATAAGGGGCATTGGGATACACACTGGGAATCTTCCATAAGTCAGAAAGTTTTAAGTAAATAAACATGGAAGACAAAAGAGGTCACTCTGAGCCAGCTCGTTGGCCAAAAGCAGTATAGCAAGCATAGAGCTCCAGGTAGGTATGAGTAAGACACACAATTTTTAGTATATTTAGGATAAGAACAATTTTTAGTAAAAAGTTGTTCAAAGCACCAAGTCACACAAAACAGCATTTTTACAGTGTTCTTATAGGACCTAAATTAATATAATTATTCTTATTTGGGTAAGAAACTAATGATATGGTGATACTATTATCAATATATGTGAAACATTTGTTTGACGTATAGCATCATACTATTTTTCTTGTTAGCCAACCCAAGACAAATAAAAGTGAGTATTGAGAATTACCACAGTGTTCTAACCATACAGATGTCATAAGCTACCAATGCTTTTTGATTAAATTACCAGTGTGAGGTAAGTACTCCAAAGTGACAAATGAAATATGCCCTAATTTTCAATTGCACTTTGTAGTTTGTTTAGTATTAGATATTAGGCACTCATATTTGAATTACCATAGTCAATTAGAAAAAAATTGCTTGACTTATGTCTTCAAAAATGCCATGTTCACATGTTTTCATGCAGCTTTTATTAGTTTGCCTTGTCTGAGTACCCAATTGTAATGCATGAACCTAAACTTTCTGCTCTGAATAGTGATGTAAATATGGACTCTTCCAGTGGTATACTGTTTTGCTCAAATGTAAACGTCCCAGAACAATACAACAAAATCTGTAAGCCAAGTGGTTTTTGAAACTATTTTCAAGGTTTAAATGGTAATATAAATAAATTCTGGGAAATGACAAAGTCATACACATTTTACAAATACCATATAGAGCCAATATTATAAAGTCCACCCTCAAAGGGAATATGTTTATTCAGTTTAATGAGAAATTTATAATTTTGGATCCCGCACGTTCCTTGATAGAATGAGTAAAAAATAGCCACTGGGCTGAAGCAAAGGTATTGACGGTACTAGGAATTAAAAAATCAAACTTGAACTACATTTGTTGCCATGCCAAACAAGATACTAAAAAAATACTCTGAGACAGAAATCAACAAAGCTAATTTTGTTTTTTTCTGTCTTTGTAGGGATATGACAGTCAAAGAAGGAACTAGCAAGTGACATCTTAAGAAAGTTAGGATTAGAACGCATTGGATCTGGGCGCTAGTTTACAGAAGCTTAGTCTTCTTGTTTATGCCTCAGGAAGTAATAACAGTATTAATCTATCTAATAAATGTTTATTGAACACCTACTATGCACTAGTCACTGCTCCAGGCCCTGGGGATACAGCAGTGGGAATGAAAAAGCGGACAAAATCCCTTGCTCTCATGGAGCATGCATTATAGTGAGGAGAGAGTCAATAATGATTTTTTTAAAAAGAAAAACACTCATTTATAAGATGGTGATGTGTGCTCATTCTATCTTGATTTCATCACTCATTTGAAAATGTAGGTATGTTGCTGTGTGATTCTAATTCTTATGGCTTTCAGAAAAGTTACAAACTAGAAAAGCCCTATTATAGCTATTAGAAACTTCTTAACTAGGAATTGTTCTGTTCAGATGAGAGAAAAGGTTATATATTCCAGTAAAAACTAGAAAGATATTTTAATCTTATTTTAAATACTATCTTGAGCCATTTTTGAGACTGAAATGCCATACAAAATATGCTCTTTAATTAATGTCTAATACATTTGAAACGTTTACATAGAAATTATAATTTCCATTAAATGCATGATGTATTAGGCAAACTTTGATACACCTTTAATTTTTATATCTAATATTTAACACTTCGATTTATTTTTTTTTCAGATTGGAGGATTTTATGAAATGCTTTAAAAATAAAAATAAAACTTTCTTCTCCATTATGGCTAGGAATCATCATTATTATCATTTTTGGTAGCATGTAAATCTGTAGTGGTTCTTATTACAGTCAAGTAGCAGTTACTGGTGAGGGCACAGATGATCAGTTTTAGACTTGTGTGCTGCTGAATGCAGCCAACAACGCGCTCATCATGAGTCTAACAGATTTTTCTGCTATTCGGACCACTGGGAACCTTATGAACCAGTTAGCTCTGCCCTCCTTCTTGTGACAAAGTGCCAACATTGTCAACATCCAGGAAACCAAGTACCAGAATCATTTGCTATTGCAATTAGCTTACTTTCAGAGTATAAAACAAAGAAAAGTAATAATTTTTTTTTCAGTCTCTAGGCTTTAAAAGCTCTGAAATTTTCTGGCAAAAATTTCCAGCCAAAAGCTAGGAATATACTTAATCTGAAAATATGAGATAATTGTATGTCTCTCTCTCTCTCTTTCGCATTGAGGGGTGAGGGATGATTTCTCGCTTATATAGACAACCCCACAATTTTCCATAATTTTAGAATTGGAATAGGCCCCAACTCCTTCATTTTACAAATAAGGAATATGGGGTCCAAAAGTTCGGTTAACATCCCAAAGCTAGGGAATAGCAGAACTGGTCTCTAGTTCTAAGTTCCTGATTTGTAATCTAGTTATTTTATTATCCCATTCCTGTTGTCCCTGCTTGCATTATATTATACTTTTGCTTATATGTTTAGACATCATGAGTTAACTGAACATGTCAAATTAATAGAATATCATCTCTCTTAAGGACAGATTTTTTTTTCTTTTTTGTTCATGATTCTATTCTCAGTACCTAAACAGTGCTTGAGACATAAGAAGTGCCCCAGAAATATATGTAGGAGGAGATTAATGGTGATCAAATTGGTGCATTAGTGATTGGTCTACAGTTAACTTATTTTCTATTTTGCCAAAGCTACCCCAGAGAGAATTATAAATTCTACTGGGAAAATAGTAAATTAACTGAAAAGACTCAGTTAGTAATGAATGGGGAAGTTAATGCTGGGAATACCATTTAGTTACTCAGAATTTGACCAAGCTTGACAAAATGCTCAAAAGGTAGTGTGAAACATGATAAAGCAAACGAACAGTGATTAAGACAAGAATGAGAAACATTGCAATGGCGAAAATGTATTTTACGTTTATTTTGATGAAGAAAGTTGTAACACATATATAATTTCCCTTTCCTATATTTTTGTAAGGTAAATACTGAAGGTATGTTTTCATTTTGAAAACGGAAGTCTGTAATCCGTAGAAGTCAAACCATTTGTCTGAAATTAAAGAAAATCAGAAGAATGGCTGGAAAAAAGGAAAGGCGTGGTCTCACTATAAGTTCAATTCTGCTTCCATTTAGACCATGCTGCTTCTGGTTTGGTTTAATCAAAACAATAAAATCTGTCAATAGGCCACTGGCTGAGCTTTAAACACTATTTTAGGCAGAATAAAGAAAGTGCATAATCATCTCTGTTCTTGACAGTCTTCACAAATGAGAAAAGAAATTCAAAGCTTTAGCTCCATTGATATTTGAAACATGACTGTTTAAGGTCATACCTTAGTTGCTGAGCAATAGAGGAAGTATAATTGAAAACAATGACTGACTCTGCAAAACCCACAGAAGAGATCCACAGTGCATTGCAATCAGATGTGTGCTGGAGAAGTCACCATGAGCTGCTGTCTGAGTGATGACAGAGTGGCACAAAGCTGAAGGCTAACTTCTGCTGTTAGATTCACATTCACTGTCTCTTTTGAAAACAACCTGGGCTTAGATGCTACTTCTGAAACCAGAATTTTTTTTTTTCACTGAATTAATTTATCCTCTACATCATGAATCACAAAAACACATTTTTGCTTGAGCACAGACATAAAATATAATTCACTTCCTTTGTTGCTGTCCAGAAATGCCCTTCAAAGCACTTTGGGCACAATTGTCAAACAAGCATGATTTACTTTATGTGTGATGCTTTTGCTCAAAAGTAGGAATTTTCTTTGTGTTTTCCTTAGAAAGGACTACTACATTTCTTTACCCCTCTTCTGCAACCCTAGTGCCCTCCTCACTCCCACACCCCCACACAAAGACACTCCTTAATTGTATTACTGTTAGGCTGACCTCCAACCTCAACTAAAATGAGGACAAGGCTAGTTTTGTGTTTCGTGGGATAACAATTTATGAGCAATTAAAAATGAAGGGACACAAAGCATTCATCACAGTCTCAGCTAGACAGGCAGCTGAGGTCAAAGGCTCTAGCAATGAAGTGTGCACAATATATTTTTATTTCTGTTTTCACTAAGAAGGAAACGGGTTAGCTAAAAATTATGGCATGCAGCCTCCAGTTCAAAATAGGTGCACTTAATCTTTGGAGACAGTTCACGCTTGGCCAGATAGGTTATGACAGTGCATGCAAAGACACACACACAAACGCACACACACGCAACCCGAGTACCATGCAATATGATGTGGGAAAATGAAACATTTTGCTAGTTTAATTCACATACACTTTCTAAAAGAAAACTGTGCTGAATAAATATTCATTATGATTTTATAGCCAAATATACAATATTTCTCTCCTCTTGCCCCTATTATGGAAAACAAAATAGAAGATTTTAAGGTGTAATTCCTCTTGGCACATTTCTCAATCTGTTTGGAATAACATGAAAGTCTTATAATTTTATTTTCCTGGAGCATCAATGGTATATTACATGAAGGTTGAGATTAATGTCTTGCATGCTGAGCTTCAGTCAGTTACGTATCAAAGCACTGCAGAAAATGCCTTTCAATGGATTGCTGTTGGTTTTTAGAATTTTTTTTCTTTCCTGAAACACTACAGTATTCAAATATGACACTGATATTCTGATTTGAGGTCTTGGCCTGGCACAGGTAAAAATATTAGTGAATTGACTGTTAGATTATGCTATTAATTGACCTTGCTGTTGTTTTATAATGTATCCAGTTGTCAGAAAGAAAAAGATCTATAGCAAACAAATCATCGGTTTTTATTCTACATGTAGGTTTGCCCACTTAACCAAAGTACTGCCATGTCAGAATAAACAAGAACTAAATGGTAATGATTGTTAGGATTAGATGCTACCAAGGGGGTGGCAAGTTCACTTGTAAAATTTTCAGATGATAGGAATAGAGAATTCACTATCACAAATTGAGTCTTTTACTTTCTTCAGTAATTTTCTATCAGAAAGCAAAGTACATTTTAAAAAAGAATTCAATTTGCACCTAAACAATATCACTTTGCTAGAAGATAAAGATTAAAAGCTACCAATAGGCAGGCTTGATGGCTCATGCCTGTAATCTCAGCACTTGGGAAGGCCGAGGTGGGCAGATCATCTGGGGTCAGGAGTTCAAGACCAGCCTGGCCAACATGGTGAAACCCCATCTCTACTGAAAATACAAAAATTGGCCAGGCATGGTGGGCAGCGCCTGTAATCCCAGATACCTGAGAGGCTGAGGCAGGAGAATTGCTTGAACCCGGGAGGCAGAGATTGCAGCGAGCTGAGATCACGCCACTGCAGTCCAGTCTGTGTGACAGAGCAAGACTCCCTGTCAAAAAACAAAAAATAAAAATAAAAATAAATAAAAGCAACCAATAGTCAACTCAGATTAACACAACCTTTCTCTCATACTCAGGGTTTTTCCCCCAGTGACATTCTGAAATAAATTGAGTGTTTAAAACAATATCACTTTTTCTTTTAAATTTAACTAACTAAATTATCATTAAAATGTCACTTAAAACTAAATTAGCCTAATTATTCACAATTTAAGTTGTTAGTGACTGTGGAAGCTATTGTGTTTATTTATTTTTGTTTTTGCCAAAATTGTTATGAGCTTCTAGAATAAAGTGTAATGTTAAAGGAATAAAAGATAAGGAGAAAAAAAGAAAGGAATGAAAGAAAATTTAAAAAATCAGAATTCTGTTATTTGGAAGATTTTCTCTTCAAGAGTGATGAGAAGATTTTCTCTTCAAGAGTGATGAGAAGTCAGAATTTGTCAGTGGAAGGATCTGATTTGTGCACTCTGCTACACATCCCATGGGATACAGAAAGCCTTTGAGGACAGACAAATAGGAGACTGATTTATATTAAGTAGACCTAAAATCTGTATCTTCTGTTAGTTTAATAAACCTGAACCTAAACAACGCAAAAGGAAAAAAAAATCTGTTTCCCATGCATATCAAACTACAGAGATTATACAGTTTCACCATTGACAACAGACTTACTTTCTCTCTACCAACCCAGCCCACTCTTAAGCTACTTCCCTGACTCCATCCCAAGTTTGTGCCCCTCCTCTGAGCTGATATGGATATATAGTCATCTCCAACATCCTTAATTTATTATTCTAAACCATCAGTCTCTGTGCCTGTTCTTCTTAGCTTTAGCCTCTTTGGAGGCATATTCAAATGCTTTATCATTATACCTACCCCTTGACATACAGCCCTATATAATTATAAAATATCATAATACTCCTTGCAGTAAGCTTGGAAAATACAGGAAAACACAGACAAAATACATTTCTGACAATCATACCATCCAATGATTATTACTTATAACATTTTAATGTAAGTGCTCCTAATGTTTTCTTCTATTTATACAATATTTTTAAGTAACAGCATACACTACCTTTTTTTCTTTTGCTCTGTGAATATTGTTAATTACTTTGATTTCCTAATGTTTAACCAACCTTGAATTCCCGAGATAAACTGAACTTTGTCATGAGGTACTATCCTTTACATTAATTGCTGAATGTTATTTATTATTATTTTGTTACTGGTTTTTGTTTCTTCATTCGTTATAAATACTCATCTGTAATTTAATTTTTTTGTAATGTCTTTGTCAGATTTTGGAATCAGAGTTTTGCTGGCCACATAAATTGAGTGCAAAAGTGTTTTCTCCTGTATTTTCTAAGAATGATATATATATATTTTTTTACATACATGTATTATAAAAATTATCATTGAAACCATTTGGGCTAGTATTTTTCTCAGTGGAAAGCTTTTGATTATAAATTCAATTTCTTTAATTGATACAGAACCATACAGACTTTTTATTTCCTGTACTAGCTTTAGTAAGTTATGTTTCTTAGGAGTGTGTCCATTTCACCTAAGTTGTGGAATTTATTGAATAAAGTTGTATATAGTATTTCCTTGTTATCATTGTCATGTTTGTAGGACTTGTTAAGACTCTTTCATTTCTCATAGTTTTTTTTCTTAATGAGTCTGGCTAGGGGTTCATAAATTTTACCAATCATCTGAAAAAAGTCAACTTTTGACTTTATTGATTTTATCTATTATTTGTCCATTTTTAATTTTAATTTCATCTTTTATTTTATTACTTATATTGCATAATTTACTTTGTAATAAGTTAACAACTTAATTTGTTCTTCTTTTCCTAGCATCTTAAAAGGGAAGCTTAGATAATAGATTTTGTACTTTTCTTCTTTTTTAATATGGTAGCCTCTCCTTATCTGTGGGGGATATGTTCCAAGACCCTCAGTGGATGCTTGAAACCTCAGATAGTACAGAACCCAATACACTACGTTTTTTCAATCTGATAACGAAGATGGTTGCTATGTGACTAACTGATGGGTAGGGTCTATATGTGGATATACTGGATAAAGGGACGATTCACATTCCAGGCAGCACAGAGCTGGACAGCATGAGATTTCATAATGCTACTCAGATTGGTATGCAATTTAAATCTTATGAATCATTTATTTCTAGCATTTTCCATTTAATATTTTCAGATTTTTTTCTTTTTAAATTTTTAAATTTTTAATTTTTATGGGTAGATGGTAGGTAGATATATTTATTGGGTACATGAGATATTTTGATACAGACATACAATGCATAATTAATGCCCTTCTGTCACATTTTTTTCCTATTTTCCAATGAGGCAACTGTGGCTTGAGAGGCAATAATTTGCCCAAGATCTCATGGCCTGTAGGGTACAGAGCTTATAATCTACCCACATCCACCCATATAGTTTAAATCATTTCTCAATTATTTATAATACCTAATAAAATGTAAATGCTATGTTAATAGTTGTTATACTATATTGTTTTTATTTATTTGTATTATTGTACTGAGTTTTTTCTGAATATTTTCAACCTGTATTTGGTTGAACCTGCAGATGTGTTGTGGAATCTGCAAATATTGAAGTTTCACTTTGTACACGTCAACATCTTTCTTTTGAAAACTATGTAACTGTAATTGACAGAACATTCCACCTACTGACTTATATACAAGCTGTTTTAATATGACGATTTGGTTGACTGTTTTTCTTATAGCAAGCATTGCTGTACTCAGCACACATTTGACATTACATGCACAGACCAAATTCCAACAGATAGCTGGATTTACTGTTGGTACCTTTTGATTTTAGTAGATACGACTTTAATTATACTCCATATAATGTTTTACCAATAGACATCTTCCAACAGTTCACAAGAAGATGTTTTAACCCAGACACTGGCCAACTGTAGTGTATATTGACATTTTAAACTTTTACCAGATTAATGGATAAAATAAGGTATTTCATTTGCTGCCTATTTTGAACTTCTTTAACAACAAGTAAAAACCTGCCAAAGGTTTTTCCAAAGAGGATGTGCCATTTTGATTTCAGTTCCTATCAGCTAGGTATGAAAGTTCTGGTTGCTCCAAATATTTGCCAATATTTAGCATTTTAAATATTTTTAATTTTACCCACTCTAGTGAAAGCAAAATATTAGCACATTGTGGTTTTAACTTATTTCTCTGATGACTGATAATATTGAGCTTACTTTCTTGTGCTTATTTACCAGGCACATATCTTTCTTAGTGAAATGTCTATTCAAATCTTTTGACTATATTCTTATTAGGTTGGTTATTGAGTGGAAGAGCTCTTTGTATATTCTGGATACAAGTCTTTTAACAGATATACGTTTTGCAAAAGGTATCTCCCAGTTTGCAGCACATCTTTTCATTTTCATAACAGTATTCTTTCAAATATAAGAGTATTAAATTTTGAAAAATTGTAATTATCAATTTTTTTCTGTTAATATTTCTGATCTTTGTGTACTTTTTGAAAAAATATCTGATTAAATGGAAGTCAGAAATATTTTCTCCTATAAAGTTTCTAGCTCTAGAGTTATACAGCTCTAGTTTTTATGTTAATGTCTATGATCATTTCAAGTTCATTTTTGTATATGATATTAAGTAAATACCAAAGTTTATTTTTTGTTTCTTTTTTTTCCAGTTTTTGGGGGTTTTTTTGTTTGTTTGTTTGTTTGTTTTTTGCAAATGGATACCTAACATTGCAGCACCATTTACTGAAAAAATGTCTTTGTCCCACTTACATTTGTTGTGAAGGAAATGACCAACATCTGACTGTTTCTATACTGTATTGACCTGTATGTCCATCCTCATACCAACTTAACACCATTCTGATTACTGTAATCCAATAAAGTCCATACTATTTACCTGTTGCTGCGTAACTAATTATTCCAAAATTTAGCGACTTAAAACAATAATAACCACGTATTAGCTCAGAGTTTCTGTGGATCAGAAATTGTGACAGAACATACAGGGGTGCTTTACCTCTATTTTGCAATATCTGGTGTCTCAGTTGAAAGACTCAAAGGGTGGGAGCCTAGAATCATCTGAAGACTTAACTGAGGTTTCAGGGTTCACTTCCAAGGTTGCTCACTCACTTTGCTGGCTAGTCATTCCTGGCAAGATTGTTTCTTTTGCTGCATGGGACTCTCCACAGGGCTCCTGGAGTTTTGTCATGACATGTATGCTGGCTCTCTTTCCCCAGACTCTGTTCCCCAACAGTGAGTGATCAAAGAAAGGGCAAGGAAGAAGCATCAATGCCTTTTATAATTTGGCCTCAGAAGTCTCTCCACTACTTCCAACAGATTCTAATTATAGAAGTTAGCAACTTCATATTACCTACAACCAATTGGAGAGGAATTAGCCTTTACCTTTTGAAGGGAGAAGTGTCAAATAATTTGCAGGCATATTTTTAAACCATCACAAGTAGATTTTGAAATCAGGTTGTATAAGAATAACTTTGTTCTTCTTTTTCAAAATTCTTTAAGCTATTCCAAGGCCTTGCATTTTCATACATATTTGGAACTCATTTGATAATTTCTACCAAAAAATGCTGGGATTTTGATTTGGATTGCATTTAATTTGTAAATAAATTTGAGGATAAAGGCTGTCTTAGCAATATTGAATCTTCCTATCCATGAGCACAGTCTATCCCTCTTCTTATTTAGGTCTTTTAAAATGTCTTCTGGCAAAGTTTTGTAATTTTCAGTGAACAGGTTTTTAAAATATTTTGTTAAACTTTTGCCCATGTATTTTATGTCTTATGCTATGCTATTTTAATGGTATATTTAATTTTAATTTCTAGTTGTTTTTTGTTAATGTATGGAATTACAATTGATTTTTTAATATTAACTTTGAATCTTGTGGCCTTACTAAAATTGCTTATTAGCTTTAGTAGCTTCTTTGTAGATTCATTGAGATTTTTTATGTAAACAGTAATAAATCTGCTAACTAAATTTAGAGGTCACAGGTTATTCTCAAATTTGTTAAGCAATGTATGCATGTTTCATTTGCGTGAAATAGTCACTGACGTATACAAAAAAACTTAAGCAAAAATCTTTCTAAGCCGAAAAACCGTTAGAGCTTGAAGGAAATTTTTGAACTCATCTTTCCTCCTTACACTACCACTAATTTTATGGATGAGCAAACTAAAATCTGGAAGCTTAAAGGCCTTCCTCAACATCATTCAGCAATTTATTTTATAAAGATTAAGAGTCTATATAGTATATAACACACAAAAAGGCAATGTGGGTTCTCTATCTGTCTGTTTATACATACTTCTAGCAAATATGAATTGATTACCAATTTCATGCTAGACATTATGCTCAGTGCTGTATTGTGTTCTGTAACATTTCTGAGACTGAGTGCATTCTTGCCTCCTCATTAGTATCCACTTGCCCTATTGCTGCTCCAGGGACAGAAATGAGAAAAGCCAGACTTCGAAGCCTATCAGGGACTCACATCACTTCTGTTCCTGTGTCATGGGACCATCCAGCAGGTATGTTATCACAGTGAGTACAACATGGGTGTCTAATGGTGCTCTGGATGCAAGCCCAACTGTGAATAATATCCAAGGTGGAAAGACGTATTGAAAATATTTAGAAGTACCTATGCTTTCTAGTGAGGAGAAAACTACTCTTTAATGTTCTTAGCTCTTAAAATTAATAACAAAATTTAGTAGAATCGAAGTAATATTTACAGAGGAGATTTCTTTTAAGTACAACTGGCCTCCATCCAATCTCATGCCAAGAGGAGTGAGTTAGAATATTAAAATAAGAAAGGTGCATATGGGGTATGGAAAAGGGCAACGGTGAGTCGCCCAGTTTAAATCTCACATCAGACTCACATTTGGTAATTCTCAACACTGGTTGCGTGTTAGAACCATGTGGAAGCTTCATTTTTGGATTTAATTGGTTTAGAGTGAGGTCTGGAGATCAGACATTTTTTTATGTGCCCCTCTCCCAGGTAAGTCTAATGTGCAGCCAAATTAGGAAGCACTAATTAAAAACACCATCAGAATCAAGTTTAGAAAGAAAAAGGAAAAATCATGTCTTTTTTGCCATGGTAGAAAGACTTGACTTTGTAGTCAAAGGGGAATACAATATAAAGCTAGAGTTTAATTAAGATTAAGCCTACGACTATTAGTGCAGAATGGAAGGTGTGTGTATGTGTGCAGGTTTACACTAAAGGCAGAAAGCCAGTTACAAGATTGTTACAATAGAGCAGTTGGGAGGTGGTAAAGGTGTAAAACCGGGTTAAAATGGGGGAAAAATAAAGAAAGAAAACATTTCCTTCCAGATACGAAAAAGAAGCAAACAGAAAGGAGTATGCTCCTTCTACCTCCTCCAAACTATCAGTCGCATTCTAAACTCAATTACATATTGCCTTTCAAATTGCTTAGTATATATATATATATATATACACACACACACACACATACACTGATATATATATACTGATATATATATATAAATGCAAAATATATATATATATATAAATGCAAAAAGGACACTTTAATTGCTCATGTAAAGTGACCATTTCTTCCACCTAAAATAATCTGAGGGAATAAATTTTGTACGTGTTCTAATAAATAATTAAAAAATTTAAAAAATATATTAACTTACACAAATCGAAGTGAAACCAACACATGTAATTACATGTAATCACATATCAAAACTCTTTCTGGAATAGAATGCAGAACATATAGTGCACAATTAAAGATTCCTGAAGGGACTTCATATCAAGGATAAGATCCTGGAACAAGAAGTAAGTGGAAACAAGCATTTTTGATATGTGGCTTGTCTACATCAGGCTCAGACAGCCCAGAGACAAAAGATGATCTTACTAAATTGAAAAGTTTCCTATAGCTTGGACTTGTGAAGCCCAAGTCAATATTCCTTTGTAATAAAATAGATGAAAGGAAATCAAACTATTTTCTGACTATGGCCCTACTGATTATATTTCAGCTCCTTCAGTGTGCATTGGTTCTTCCCCTCTTTCCTCCACAGTGTTGCCATAAGGGGTTCCTGTGGGAGGTCTCTTCTGAGGTGCCACGTCTTCTTAAAAGCCCTCCTTGACCACACAGCCCATGCTCCTAGCATTCACTACCAGATGCCTCTTTCCTCAATATTACTATCACCATCTGCAATTTCAGTGCCATTTTATAATTAACTGATTAGTGTCTATCTCCTGGACTAGACTATGAGTTCTGTGATGGTAGGAACTGCATCTGCTCTTGCTTACTTCTGTATTTTTAGTTCCCAGGGAGCTGCTGGACACAGAGCAGAAATTCTGGGGTCTGACAGTGAAGAAAATAGAAACCATGTCACTTTCTGTTTTATAACATATATAATTTAACATGAAAAGATATTGTGGCATACAACAGAGTGCGGAAGGGTCAATCTGGAGCTGGGAGTTAATAGGTTAATAAGTAGCACACCCAGATAAATGCCTAGATACACCTAGATAAGTGTATTTTATAACTCCTAGATAAGTGTATTTTATACTCCTAGATAAGTGTATGTATACTAGTATTTTATAACTCCTAGATAAAGACACCTAGATAAGTGTATTTTATAACTCTTAATACATAAGAGTTATAAAATACGTATTTGTAGAGTAAATGAATGAGTCAGATAAGCCAAATTAAAACAAAAATAAGTGGGACTACATCAAACTAAAAAGCTTCTGCACAGGAAGGAAACAACTGACAGAATGAAAAGACAACCTATAGAACAGAAGAAAATATTTGCAAGCCATATACCTGATAAGGATTAATCCATAAAATACACAGGGAATTTATACAACTCAGTAGAAAACAAACAAACTAACAAAGAAACTAATAGCCCAGTTGAAAAATGGGCTAAGGACTTTCTCCAAAGAAGACATACAAATGACCAACAAATATATGAAAAAATGTTCCATGTCACTTATTAGGGATATGCAAACTAAACCACAATGAGATATCACTTCACACCTGTCAGAATGGCTTTTATAAAAAAAAAAAAGACAATAAGTGTTGGTGAGGATGTGGAGAAATTTAAACCTTTGCACACTCTTGGTTGAAATGCAGAACGATGCAGCCACTAAGGAAAACAGTATAGAGGTTCCTCAAAATAAATAAATAAATAAATAAAACTACCACATAATTGAAGAATCTACTTCTGGGTATTTATTCAAAACAACTGAAACCAGGATCTTGAAGATATATTAGCACTCCTATGTTCATTAAACCACTCACTATTCATAACAGTCAAAATACATAAATAACCAAAATGTTCATTGACAGATGAATGGATAAAGAAAATGTGGTATTTGTGTATAATAGAATATTATTCAGCCTTAAAAAAAGAAGGAAATTCTGCAATATGTGACAACATGGATAAACCTTGAGGATATTATGCTAAATGAAATAAGCCAGCCAGAGAAGAACAAATGCTGTACATGATTTTGCCTATATGAGATGTCTATAATAGTCAAATTCATAGAATGAAAGTGTAGAATAGTGGTTGCCAGAGGCATGAATAAGGCAGAAATGGGCAGTAACTAATCAATTGACATAAAGTTGAAGTTAAGCTCTAGAGATCTGCTTTATGACATTGTACAGCAATGTCAGTAATAATGTACTGCATACTTAAAAAATTGTTAGAAGGGTAGAGTTCAGGTTAAGTGTTTTTATCACAAAAAATAAATAAATTCAAAGGAAGTAGATAATAACGAAAAATGAAATGTACTTGACTTATGAGGCAATGTAAGAGTTCTAGGCTAGGATCCTGAAATATGGCTTCTAACTCCAAGGCCATATTCATTCAGCTGTGGGTCCCTGAGGAAGTCACTTAACTTTTCTGTTTCATAGAATATATATATATACAACGTGCTGTTGGACAAGATATTTTCCAGTGTCTTCTTTAGCCTTTAAGTTGCAGTCTCTTTTACTTGATCCCTATGATCAAGATATATATGAGTGGCAATCCTGCTTTACCACTTTCTAGATGTGTGACTAGCTATTCAATATCTCTGAGCCTCAGTTTATTTTTCTATGTAATGGTAATAATCATGCCTTTTCTTGGGTTGTTCTGTGTCTTAAATGATATGATGACTATTAAAATGTTCTAACTCAGCATTTGCCATAGTAGGTGCACAACAATTGTTAGCTCTTTTCACTTTTGTTTTGTCAGATTGATGAGAAAAGAGGGGGTAAGTGTAGGAGCTCAATACAGCCTCACTAAGTAGCTTTGATCAGAAAGCGGGCCAGGCCTGATAGAGGTGGGCTGGATAAGAATGGGTTAAAGGAGTTAAGAGGCTGCCCAGCTGGACTGGTTCTCAATCAAGGGCCTGCATAAAAAGCCAGCAGGAACAGAAGTGGGGGCTGGCCATGCTGAGAGTGCCTTGGGAGGAGGCCAGCAGCTGAGAAGTTGCTCATCTCTTGGTTCAGCCTGTTGTTAAACCATGGAGTAGGGGGTTGTGGGGTAGTAAACTGGATGGCCTGTTAAAACCCTGAGAGAAAGAGAGTGAGAGAGAGAGCAGTGTTTTATATTGAGCCTGACAAATAAAAGACCAACCTGAACCATCTGGTTCTGTAACATATGGGAAACACACATTTCTATTGTAGATGACCAAAATATTAGTCTATTGAATCTTAAGGCATTTGACTATCAGGAAGAATTTGAATAATGGGATAAATAGCTCTTAGAATGGTGATCCTTATGAGGGACCAGATAGAAGAAAAGGTTTAGATATTGTGGAATGATTGCAGATTTTGGCACAATGCATCTCATTGCAGGCCTCTCAGTTGTTTAGAAATATTAACTCATTGATTCTTATAAATATTATAAATATTCAGTGAGTCAAATATTAACTCACTGAATCAAAGTGCTTTGGATGTTGCTGGGTATGAGGGAGCATTGCTCCAATGGAGGGGAGAAGAAACGTAAGTTAGCTGAATAGTTAGGAGACTGCTATTCCTGAGCAGAATGGGTCAGAAAAAACAGCAGGACTGCATCCTGTTCCTATGTTATAATGTCTTTGATTCACAGTGAAACAAAGATTAAACACAAGAACCAGAGCCTGTTTGTAATTGCCCCCAAGTAAGGGTCCTAGAAAGGTCTGCTGGTATGTAAGCAATTAGTTTAAAAAATGTATCAAATCATTTGATGATCAATCAAGGATTATATTTTAAAAAGCTATTTTTCTTGTTGCTTTTGAGGTCATGTTCTTTAAGCCTTAGTAAAAGAATGGGGCCAAATTAATGCAAAATTCCATTATAACAGTAGTCTGAGAGAAACATGGCATAGATTGCTAATTTCCAATCTAAGTATGAAGCATTGTATAAAGTTTGTAGTTGAAGAGAATGGAACGATAAAGAATGACAAGCCAAGTGGATATACTACAGCTAGATTTTAGCAAAACACTCTGTAAACTCTTATAATTTATCCTTCAATCTAACCCAAATTGATTTGGGCAGGCTTAAGAGTAACATAATGCTTTATTAAGTGGATATTTAAATGGTGGGGTGCATTCTAACATATCCAAAATTGAGATAGTACACAGAAGGTCAAAATGGGTATTCAGTGTTGCTTAATTGTGTTGCTAATTTGTAAAGAATGCTAAGTGACATCTGCAAAGACAGAAGGGTGACAAGTGCCAATATTAACCAAGGGTTTAAATAAAGAGGCCCAGAATAACCAGAAATATTAGCAAGAAGTTAATGGGTAACAGCTTGAAAAAGTAAAAATACATTTGTGAGGGTACAGACTTTGGGCATACTTTGTCATGACAGGGAGCAGTAGAGTAGATAATAATAGTGTCTGGTATTCATAAAGCATCTGTCTTTGGGGATTTCAAAGCGCTTTGGATGTGTATTATTGAATTCAGCACTGCCCTCTTTTGTCTGGAGTGGCCCTAGCAGTGTCAATGGGGGATGTGGCCAGCCTGCAGGCTGGAGACATTATCATGCGTTTAATGATATAGAGGCAAAGTGTCTGGGGCAAAGGGCATTTCAGGGAGCTAAGAGGCTCCTTGATTTTGTACTCTGAAATTTCAGCTGGCAACTGGGTTGTGACCATTCTCTGCCTGGTTTTTAGCATATGATTGTGAAGGGGGATAAGGAGGTAAGGTGAGTTAAAAAGGCTGGAAAGAGGTATTATCTTGATGAAACTGAGGCATACAAATGAAGTGGGAAAGGGGAGTTAGTCTCTCTCATGAGTCAATTCTGGGTTTTCTGATTGTGTGGCTGCATGGTGATGTCCTTTAACATGGAGGTGGCAATAAAAGAGGTCATAGAATGTAGGCAATGGGATAGAAGAGGCAGTATATCTACTCAACTCTGGCAGATAATCCTAGAGAGTGAAAATATTATCTGAGTCCCTCCTTACCAGGAAGATGGAGACAAGCTGAGGGCAGATCAGAGCAGGAGGGATTGACTCATGGCTAAGTGAGCTGGAAGTGGTGGGGACATGCTAATTTTACAGCTAAGGGAGAAATTATTTAGAATGGTATATGAGTCAATCTGGGAGTAATAGGATGAAATTAAGAATGCTTTTCATCAAAAGAAATGTTTTAGATGGTGGGATAAGTCTCACTAAGTCTATTTTTTGGTTGAAATCATATTTTGGTTGAAAATATCATCTCATGTAATAAGGTCTGTCTGCTTGTTAGCTGCTGAAACACAGCTTGCAAGTGATGATTATGAAGCAATCAACAAACACCTTGCAAAGTTGTGTGTGTGTGTGTGTGTTGGTCCTTACTTTGCAGCAAGCAATAATAACTACGAAAGGTTAAAGTTTACATAATCCTTGTAAGGAAATATAGTTCCTAAATTTATAGTCAATACTTTTCGGTAAAAGAATGAGAAGAACTTGACAAAAGCACATAATCCTCTGTCCAGCACAGAATCATTTGGAACCTACTTTTGTATCTTACCAAAAGCACCCATGTGACAGATAGCTGCTACAGAGAAAAGTAGAAATTGTGATGATGCGATAAAATGTTGAGCACTTTGCTGTAAAATCATATAAAATCTCTAAATACATGCATTCAGGTGGAGCTGGTGAAAAATCTTTCAGAAATAAACAGCATCATGATTCCTTCAGGAAGTGGTAGCTGTAGCCAATATAAGCCATTTCCTATGTGATTCTTCAGTGGTCTTGAATACATCCTCCCTCTTTGTACTCATAGTAAAAACAACTGATTAGAGTAGGGGAAACAACAGTCAAACAGCCACATTATACAGAGAATGCACACAGACAATTAATGAAACGTGATCGGTCCCGACATTTTTCATATTGCAAGTGGAAACGTGCGTAGGATCTTATTACCTAATAAACTCTTGAGCACACTGACAAATTCTGAACACAGTGCTAACTGTTCTGGTGCACACATACTTCTTACTTTCCCAGATTTCTGTTAAACACATACAAAAATGCTCCCAAACTGCAAGTAGAGCTGCTCGCGTGCCAAATCCCGTTAATAACATATAATGGCTTTCTTATGATACATTTTAAAAATCATGGACCTTACAGATTTTATCCAAAGTATTTTGATGTCCCTTGGTCATGCCAGGGAGTCTCTGCTCAATTTCTAAACATCAACAGGATCGCTCAGACATGAAATCGCTGTGTCCACAGAAGTAAAGCCAGCTCCTAGCTGTTTTAAAAGAAGCCCCTTCTGTGCTGTGAATGTTTTGGGGGGTATTAGAGTTATATGATTTGATCAAAAGACAAAATTAAATAAATGAGCAAGTAATAATATGTAGCCATTTCTTCAACTTTTTTTGCTCAGTCCTGCTCAAATGAGTTGGCAGACTTTAGAGGCTGGCTTAAACTTAAACAATTACAAGCTTCCAAACTAATTAGGGAGCAGAACATTATAGGGCTTGCAGAATTTGGCAGCTAATGCTAAAAATAAGAGTTCAAAACTATCTGTTATGGAAACGATTTAAAGGATCCAAGGAACAGCAATAGTAAACTATCAGCATGGCCCTGAGCAGCTCGACTTCCTTTCGTATACCTTTTCTTCATTTTTCACACTAGTTGATAGAGGAAACCACACAACTTTCTGTGCCAAAACAATGCCACATGCACTTGGTCTAATTTACAGGATCAATGCATCAATGCCTTTATTATTTCTACTATAAAATATCTATAAAATTTGTTGAAAGTTCTGAGGTTAAAACATTATTACAGTTGTCTCCAAATATTCCATTGTGATACTAGATTATTTTTTTCCTGCCAAAGTACTGCTGCTGCTTTAATATAATTTCTGAAGGAAAAGATTTTCTTTGAATAAAAGCTTCCTAGGAACAGTTCATAGACTGATGAAAGGGCACATCTACTAATTTATAATTTTGAAGTAAACTATAATCAGGAATGGTTAAATATAGCCTAATAGAGGTAAAATACTAAGTAAAGTGTTGTGAAGAAAACAAGGTCTCAAAAAGTGAGGCAACTTCCTCCAAGTTTCCGTAACATGTTTGCATGTGATAAAACTTGATAAGAAGAGAACTCTTCATTTCTGCCTTGTTATCCACACACAAATTAGTATACCAAAGTCTTTTACAGCACAGGACAGAAACCCTAGACCTGGCTATGAGTGTGGGAATGATCATGAATAGATTCATTTTGATTCTTGTAGCAGAAGGCTTAATTACTGATCAACCAGAAACACCATAGCCTTATTTGTAATGCAGTCTTAACACATGTCCCCAGGACAGAGCTGTGTTGAGGTCACAGTGCATATACATTCATGCAGATACATAGGACTCTGTTTTCCCTAGCACATCTTTTCTTGCTCCTAACTACTTACCAAAACAATAAAAGAGAACAGAACAATAGATGTAGGAAAGAGAATTGCAATCATGATACATTTGGGACTCAGTACTTCAGCAAAAACATCCTGTTGCTAACTTGAAAAATAGTGCTTAGCATGGAACGTAGCTCATAGAGATGCTTGATAAAAATTTGCTGATGGGTAGAGTTTTGGGCAAATTGAAGGGTGTTCTTGTATATATTTGGAAAATATTGCTATACATTTCTCTCTTCTTTTTTCTCCCATAATTGTAGCAGCACATAATTGAAAGTCATCTGACTCACAGGATTGGGAGTGAACCTGGCAGGCCCTGGAACAGATCTTCACTGACTGGCATGTGTGTGACTTAAACCCTCTGTTAATATAAATAGCCTATCTTTATTCAGACAAAGGTGATGTATAAATGCAGCAGAGGAGCCGACACTCTTCCTTCTCTTTTGATCCCCTCACTTCACCCTAGCTTCCCTTTCTCATTTTAATGTCTCAAAGTATTTGTGTACACTTTATACCCATACTTTCTTGGGTATCTATATATTTTTTAAAACCTTGCAACTTTTCTATCACTCCCACCACCCCACTGATATAGCTGAGATTTCTTAAAGGCCAAATTGAACCGACATTATGTGGGCCACAGCCTCCTGGTCTTTATGAAGCACTGAACATTGTGGATCATCCTTTTTTTCTGGAAATTCTGTGCTCTCCAAAATCTCATTGTGACAAACTCCATCTGAACCCCCTTCACATCCTCTTTCTGCCTTCCTGTAGATACCTCCAGATGCTGGTGTTTCCTGGTTTTTCTTTTTTTCTTTTTAAATTTGTATATATATATATATATATATATATATATATATATATATAATACTTTAAGTTCTAGAGTACATGTGCATAATGTGCAGGTTTGTTACATATGTATACATGTGCCATGTTGGTGTGCTGCATCCATTAACTCGTCATTTACATTAGGTATATCTCCTAATGCTATCCCTCCCCCTTCCCCCCACCCCACAACAGTCCCCAGTGTATGATGTTCCCCTTCCTGTGTCCAAGTGTTCTCATTGTTCAATTCCCACCTATGAGTGAGAACATGCGGTGTTTAGTTTTTTGTCCTTGTGATAGTTTGCTGAGAATGATGGTTTCCAGCTTCATCCATGTCCCTACAAACGACATGAACTCATCATTTTTTTAAGGCGGCATGGTATTCCATGGTGTATATGTGCCACATTTTCTTAATCTACTCTATCATTGTTGGACATTTGGGTTGGTTCCAAGTCTTTGCTACTGTGGGTAGTGCCACAGTAAACATACGTGTGCATGTGTCTTTATAGCAGCATGATTTATATTCCTTTGGGTATATACCCAGTAATGCGATGGCTGGGTCAAATGGTATTTCTAATTCTAGATCCCTGAGGAATTGCCACACTGACTTCCACAATGGCTGAACTAGTTTACAGTCCCACCAACAGTGTAAAAGTGTTCCTATTTCTCCGCATCCTCTCCAGCACCTGTTTTTTCCTGACTTTTTAATGATTGCCATTCTAACTGGTGTGAGATGATATCTCATTGTGGTTTTGATTTGCTTTTCTCTGATGGCCAGTGATGACGAGCATTTTTTCTGCATCTGTTGGCTGCATAAATGTCTTCTGAGAAGTGTCTGTTCATATCCTTTGCCCACTTTTTGATGGGGTTGTTTGTTTTTTTCTTGTAAATTTGTTTGAGTTCTTTGTAGACTGTGGATATTAGCCTGTTGTCAGATGAGTAGATTGCAAAAATTTTCTCCCATTCTGTAGGTTGCCTGTTCACTCTGATGGTAGTTTCTTTTGCTGTGCAGAAGCTCTTTAGTTTAATTAGATCCCATTTGCAATTTTGGCTTTTGTTGCCAATGCTTTTGGTGTTTTAGACATGAAGTCCTTGCCCATGCCTATGTCCTGAATGGTATTGCTTAGGTTTTCTTCTAGGGTTTTTGTGGTTTTAGGTCTAACATTTAAGTCTTTAATCCATCTTGAATTGATTTTTGTATAAGGTGTAAAGAAGGGATCCAGTTTCAGCTTTCTACATATGGCTAGCCAGTTTTCCCAGCACTATTTGTTAGGTAGGGAATCCTTTTCCCATTTCTTGTTTTTGTCAGGTTTGTCAAAGATCAGACAGTTGTAGATGTGTGGTATTATTTCTGAGGGCTCTGTTCTGTTCCATTGGTCTATATCTCTGTTTTGGTACCAGTACCATGCTGTTTTGGTTACTGTAGCCTTGTAGTATAGTTTGAAGTCAGGTAGCGTGATGCCTCCAGCTTTGTTCTTTTGGCTTAGGATTGACTTGGCAATGCGGGCTCTTTTTTGGTTCCATATGAACTTTAAAGTAGTTTTTTCCAATTCTGTGAAGAAAGTCATTGGTAGCTTGATGGGGATGGCATTGAATCTATAAATTACCTTGGGCATTATGGCCATTTTCACAATATTGATTCTTCCTATCCATGAGCATGGAATGTTCTTCCATTTGTTTGTGTCCTCTTTTATTTTGTTGAGCAGTGGTTTGTAGTTCTCCTTGAAGAAGTCCTTCACATCCCTTGTAAGTTGGATTCCTAGGTATTTCATTCTCTTTGAAGCAATTGTGAATGGTTTTTCACTCTTGTGCTCTTCCTTTCTCATTTCAATCTGTTTGCTGATGACCAACTTTACCTTTAGCCAAGATTTTTGTTTAGAATTCCAGATCCATATGCTTAGCATACTGATGGCATCATTACTGAAATCTATCACAGGCATTTCCAACTCAACTTGTTCAAACTATCTGTCCCCCTTGCTCCCATTGTCCCTGTCTCCCACCCTGTTTTTATTGTCATTTTAGTTAATGATTCTGTTCTCCAGTTGGTTATCCAAGAAATAAATATGTGAATTATCTTGTTTCCTCTCTCTCACTCTTCCTAAGGGTTCCACTCAATCAAATGGTTATTAAGCTCTTCCAGTGCACTTTGTAAACTTGGCTCAATTTTGTTTATCCCCTTTGCTGGTGACGTACTCCACATCCTCGTTATCTCTCTTGTGGACTTTTGCCATAGCTTTCCTCTGCACTCCTTTCTGTCAGGGCTGCCCTCTTCTACATCAGTCTCTACACTGTTGCCAGTTTCTAAAATTCATACTGGGTCATGTTACTTTCCCCTTTAGAATTCTACAGCAGCTTCCCAGGATTACTGGAATACAGCATTTGAGGTCCTTTGTGATCTAGCCTCTACTTAGCTCTGTAGTTTCACCTTCTAATGTGTTGTGTACACACTTCAACTTCCAATCATAGTAAAATATTTGTAGCTGATTCACTTTCCTTCTCTTCCTTCCTTTTATCTTTTCTCCCCAGGTGATTTTTCTCTAGCCTTTTATCCTTTTAAATACTATCTCTAAACTGACCATTCTCAAAATTACACCTCTTGTCTCAGACTTCTAGTCATATATTCATCTACTAGATGTCTAATACACATCTCAGACTTAACATGTTCTAAAATACACTCCTAATGTTCTCCAAAATGTCCGTTCTTGGAGTCTTCCCCTTATCAAGATAGAGCAACTCCCTGTTTCTGGTTGGACAAGGCAAAACCTTGGAATCATTTTTGGTGTCTCATATCCCATGTCAGAGTTAATAAGCAAATTTTGCCGACGCTCTCTTCAAAACATGACTACAGTCGAATTTACCAATGTGATTCAAGCTACCATCATCTTTTGCTGGTTTGTTATGGCCCACTAGCTGGTCTTCCTGCACAGGTTCTTGTCCTTTTTCAGCCTAATCTTATCAAAGCAGTCACTGTGATCCTATTAGAATGTATGTTAAATCATTTCACTCTTCTGCTCAGAACCCTTCAATGACTTCCCATTTCACTCTGTAAAAGGCAGAATCATTTTCAGTTGCTCTTCTTTTTCCAAGAAATGTTCATTTTTCAGTCCCCGCATTAATTAGAATCCTCTGCTTCTTTCTGGCTTCTAAATTTTTCAGAATCCAACTCATTTATCAATTAATGGTACAATATTTTTGTTGCACATTGTTGTATAAAATAGATATTGTTATTTAACCTTCGATGTGCTTGCCTGTAGCCCAAGTGTACAACATGAACAGTAAAGTAGTATACCTTACATTTCTTTTTATCACTTACATCTTGGCGCATTGTATAAAATCCAGCAGTGTTTATTCAAATTATTGCTTATATTAACATTACAAAATAAGTGGTGCTAAGCCACAGAATTTTAAATGTATATATTTCTTGGCAGAAGCATTAATTTTGGTGGTTCAGTAGTCCTAGACCTTGTTCATCTATGAAGAAGAAATAGCTTCATATGCATCTTATTAACAGTAGCCACAAAGCTGAACTCGGGGAACCAAGTATCAAATCCATCTCTTTTGTCAATACTGGTGTCAGAACCCCTGAAGATATTTCTAACTGTGGCCATATACATTACATATATTCTTGAGATTAGAAGGATACCCTATTCCAATAGACCAGCCCTTGGAGAGTTTACTTTTGGCTCTTAACCTTTTAGATATCATAGACTGCTGGAAGATTTGGTGAGAGTTGTGGCCCTTCTCCTCCCCATATGCCTACACACATAACCACTTAATATTTCTAAACTCAAGTTACCAAAATACTATCCATGAATTTTCCAGGATACCATAGATCCCAGGTTAAGGACCACAGAGTTCATGGACCAAAATATATTTTTCCTTTACTACCATAAATGATTGCATGATTTTAGTTAAAGGATATGCTATGTTTGTTTGTGTCTCAATTTTCATCATTTACAAAAAGAGGAAAAGCTCCTAGTGTCAGTTTAGCACACAGAGGGTGGGCTGACTAAGTCCCTTGGGCACTATGCAAAGTGAAAGTATAATTTCATCCAAGAGGAGAGGTGAGTTAACAGCTACGAAGTGTGGGGCTTTTAAACAGTAGTAACTTACCTTATTCAATGGTTATGGTAAATTGAACCAGTTCACCTAGATGCAATGGAATATAACTGAAAGAGATAATTAGTTTATGTGGATAAATGCTTCATTTGAAACTAAATAACTTTAGATTTTGGAGCCAGCAGGTCCCTGCTCTACTTTTCTTAATCCATAAAACAGCTATTAGCATCAATCTTTCTTTATCCTATGATTAATTAAGCAATCATCTCTTTTAAAGATTTATTTCTTTTTTTGTAAAAATGGATGGCATGTTTTTAATGAAATTGTAAAATTTAATCAATGTCCTCCAATTGCACCCCACACAAAAGAATACAACACTGTGTGCAGAGCAAAGATTTTTTGAATCAATCCAAGTTTTATTTTTTATACATCATTTCTTCCCAACAGCAAAAACAAATAAATAAAATAAAATAAGTTAAAAAAGATTTTCAGGCAGCGAAAAGGAGCAATGTTTTAAAAACAGTTCTCCTAGATACTCTGGCATTCTAGAAGTCTCAGGGAATGATATGGCCCTAGGCAGGGCTGCCAGCTTTATAGTTCCCTCCCTAAAGAATGGCTTCTCATCCTCTTGCATAGCTTTGCCAAAAGCTAACCAACATGTCACATGCTCATTACACCAAGCACATACCCAGGCTGGTTGCAAAGTGTCTAGATTTTTATGTTGCCTGTATCACTTATGAATCTTGTGAATGCAAATTCATTACATTATATTCACATCTCACCTTCTTCATTTTCTTCCTCTTCCTCCATTACTGAAACACCAGGGTTTCAGTCTAGTCCCTGCTGCTCACCGCACAGAAAGCCAATCATGGAGATGATGAGTATTGCCAAGGAAGAAGGCTTTAATTTGGTGCTGCAGCTGAGGAGATGACAGGTCAGTCTCAAATCCATCTCTCTGACCAACTAAAATTAGTGGTTTATATAGCAGGGAAGAAATGTAACCACATGTAGGAAAACAGGAATTAGGGAGGAGTAAGGAAGAAGAGTTGGTCAAAAGGAAGCAAGTGGTTAGTTAGGCAATCATGATGGATGAGGAGGTCTGATGTCTCACTGGTCAAATGCAGTGATCTGGTGAGTTTCAGATCCTTGATACTATCTGGGAGGATTGATCGCTGGTTTCCTGAGAACGAAACTCAGATAAGAAAAATGTAACTTTCTCAAGTTTTAAGACTGGGTGGATCAATTTCTATGTTTATTCAAAGAAACCATAAACATCAGCTCTATGGGACAGTGGGGTCAGTTTCACCTCCTCCTCATTATCTCCAACTGCCATTTACAGAGCACCTAAGAGGAACCGGGAACTATACTATTTTTCTTTTCTTCCCCCCCAGATTTATTGAAAGTATAATTAAAAATAAAAATTGCATCTATTCAAGGTATAGAAACAATATGATAGATATAATAAGCTGTCAAACTATTATCACAACCAAGCTAATTAACACATCCATCACCTTACATAGTTACCATCTTTTGTGTGTGTGTATGGTGAGAACTCTTAAGATCTACTCTCTAAGCAAATTTCAAGTATTCAATATGGTATTGTTAAATATACTCACTATACAGTATGTTAGGTCCCCAGAACTTAATCATTTTATAAGTGAAAATTTGTACCCTTTGACAAAAATCTCTCCATCTTCCCCAAGCAACAATCATTCTACTATCTTCTTCTATGAGTCTGACTCTTTCAGAATCCACATGTAAGTGAAATCATGCAATATTGTCTTCCAGTATCTGGCTTATTTCACATACCAAAACATCTTCTAGGTTCATTTCATCAATATTGTTGCAAATGACAGGATTTCCTTGTTTTTTACATTAGAATTATATTCTATTGTGTATGTGCATCTATATTACATATTTCATATATAACATTATACATACTTCATGTAAAATTCATAATTTATGTAAATGTATATCTATTTTGTATTTCTTTATCCATTTATCCATCGATGGACACTTAAGTTATTGTGAGTAATGCTGCAGTAAGCATGGGAGTGCATATAGCTGTTAGATTTACTGACTTCATTTCCTTTGGATATATACCAAGAAGTGGGATTGCTTTGTATGGTGGTTCTATTTTTAATTATTTCAGGAACCTCCATAATGTTTTCCATAATGGCTGTATCAATTTACATTGCCACCAGCAGTGTACAAGATTCGCTTTCCTACATACCCTCATCAAGACTTAGCTCCTGTCTTTTTAATAATAGCAATCATAACAGGTATAAGGTGGTGCATCTTGTTGTGGTTTTGATTTGCATTTCCCTGATGATTAGTAATGTTGAGCACCTTTTCATATACCTATTTGTCATTTTTATGTCTTAATTGGGAAAGGGTCTATTCAAGTCCTTTGCTCTTTTTTACTTAGGCTATTTTTAATTTTCTGTTATTGAATTATATGAGTTCCTTATATATTTTGAACATTAACTCTTTATCAGATATATGGTTTACAAATATTTTCTCCCATTCTGTAGATTGCTTTTTCATTTTGTCCATTGCTTCCTTTGCTGTGCAGAGCTTTTTAGTTTGATGTAGTCCCACTTACGTATTTTTGTTTTTACTTGTCTGTGCCTTTGGTGTCATATCCAAAACAACATTGTGAAGACAAACATCAAGAAGCTTTTTCCCTGTTGTTGTTTCTAGGAGTTTTGCAGTTTCAGGTCTTATGTTTAACTTTTGAATATATTTCTTGGGTAGGGTGTAAAATAAGGATCCAATTTTATTTTTTTTTTGCATGTGGATATACAGCTATCCTACACAACTTATTGAAGAGACTATCTTTTCTTCTATGTGTATTATTGGTACCCTTGATAAAGATTAGTCAACAGGATATATATGGCTTTTTTCTGGGCTTTCTATTCTATTCCATTGGTCTATGTGTCCAATTTTATGCCAACACCATACTGTTTTGATTACTATAGCTATGTAATACAGTTGGAAATCAGCAAGTGTAATACCTCTAGATTTGTTCTTCTTGCTAGATTGCTTTGCTATTCAGGGTCTTTTGTTGTTCCACATGAATTTCAAGATTATTTTTTCTATGTCTGTGAGAAATGTCATTGTAATTTCTATAGGAATTTCTTTGAATCTATAGATCTCTTTGGTTAGTATAGAAATTTTAACAATATTAATTCTTCCAATGAATGAACAAAGGATATCCTCTGATTGATTTGTGTCTTCTTCAATTTTTTCATCAATATCTTAGAGTTTTCAGTGTACAGATTTTTCACCTCAGTTTATTTTACATATTTTATTCTTGTTGATGCTACTGTAAATTAAATTGTTATTCTTTTTTTGCAACAGTTTCTTTCTAGTGTATAGAAATACAAATAATTTTTCTATATTGTTTTTGTATTCTGCATTTTTACTGAATTTGCTTATTAGTTCTAATAGGTTTTTTGGTGGTATATTTAGGATTTTCTATATATAAGAAAATGTAATTTGCAAGTAGAGACTATTTAACTTTTTCCTTTCCAATGTGGATGCTTTTTATTTTTTATTTTTTAGCTTAATTATCTAGCTAGCACTTCCAGAACTATACTGAATGGAAGTCATGAGAGGAAACAACTTTGTCTTTTCAGACTGTGATGTTAATTATGGGCTTGTCGTATATGGCTTTTATTATGTTGAGGGACATTTTTTCTATAGTCTTGTTAAGAGTTTTTACCATTAAGAAGTGTTAAACTTTGTCAAATGCTTTTTCTGTATCTATTGAGATGATCATATGATTTTTATCCTTCATTCTGTTGATACAATGTATTATGTTTATTGATTTTTATATATAGAATCATCCTTAATCTGAGGGATAAATCCCACTTGATCATGGTGTATGATCCTTTACATGTGTCACTGAATTTGGTTTGCTATTATTTTGTTCAGAATTTTCACATATATGTTCATAATGATATTAATCTATGATTTTCTTTCCTTGTAATGTCCTTACTTAGCTTTGGTTTGGGTAATATTGGCCTTAAAATGAGTTTAGAAGTATATTCTACTCTTCAAATTTTTGAAAGAGTCTGAGAAGGATTGGAATTAATTCATCTTTAAATGTTTGCTAAAATTCACTGGTGAAGCCATCTGGTTGTAGTCTTTTTGTTGTTGTTGGAGCTCTTTGATTATTGCTTCAATTATGTTACTCATTATTGATCTTTTTAGATTTTTTATTTCTCTATTCAGTATTGGCAGGTTATATGATTCCAGCAGTTTTTCTATTTCTTCTAAGTTATTCAATGTGTTGGCATATGTGTGTTTCACACTAGTTTCTTATGATCTTTTGTATTTCTGTGATATCATATTTAATATCTACTCTTTCATTTATAATTTTTTGTATTTTAACCTTATCTCTTGGTTTGAAGATTTGTCAATTTTGTTTATGTTTTTAAAAAGGCAACTCTTAGTTTCACTGATCTTTTCAACTGTCACTCCAGTCTCTATTTCATTTATTTCCATTCCATTGTTTATTATTTTCTTTCTTTTGCTAACTTTGGACTTAATTTGTTCTACATATTTTAGTTTCTTGGATTATAAAATTAGGTTGCTTATTTGAGTTTTTTAAGGTAAGCATTTATTTTTATAAACTTTCCTTTTAGAGCTGCATTTGCTGCATCCCATGAATTTGCATAGGTTGTGTTTCTATTTTTGTTTGTCTCAAGATCCTTTTAGATTGTTTCCTAATTTCTTATGTAACTCATTGATTGTTCAGGAGTAAGTTGTTCAATTTCCACATATTTGTAAATTTTCCAGTTTTCCTCCTGTTATTGATTTCTAGTTTTATGCCATTGAGGTAGGAAATGATGCTTAATATTATTTCAATGTTTTTAATTTGGTAAGAGTTATTTTGTGGACTAACACGTGATCTATCCTGAAGAATGTTCTTTGTACACTTGACAAGAATGTGCATTTTTCTGCTGTCTGACAGCACATTCTGTATTTATCTATTAGGTCTATTTGGTCTACAAGTGTTTTTTATGTCCACTGTATGTTTATTGACTTTCTATCTGGATAATCTATCCAATGTTAAAGGGAATTATTGAAGTCCCTTACTATTGTTGTATTGCTTTCTGTTTCTCCCTTCAGTTTTATTAGTATTTGCTTTATTATGTTTATATTCTGCAATGTTGGGTACCTATATATTTACAATTGTTACACCTTTAGATGAATTGATCTCTATTGTTATATAGTGACCCCATTTGTTTTTGCAATAGGTTTTGACTGGAATTCTTTTTTTTTTTTTTTTTTTTTGAGACAGAGTTTCGCTCTTGTTTCCCATGCTGGAATGCAATGGCATGATCTCGGCTCACTGCAACCTCCATCTCAGGGGTTCAAGTGATTCTCCTGCCTCAGCCACCCAAGTAGCTGGGATTACAGGCATGTGCCACCATGCCCAGCTAATTTTGTATTTTTAGTAGAGATGGGGTTTTGCCATGTTGGTCAGGCTGGTCTTGAACTCCTGACCTCAGATGATCCACCTGCCTTGGCCTCCCAAAGTGCTGGGATTACAGGCATGAGCCACCATGCCTGGCCTTGAAATTCTATTTTGTATTATATACATATAGTCACCCCTGCTCCCTTTTCATTGCTATTTGCATGGAATATCTTTTTTACATCCTTTTGCTTTCAATCTGTATGTGTTCTTAAAGTGAGTTTCTTGTGGGCAGCATATTGTTGGACCTTGTTTTCATTTTTAATCCATTCAACCACTCTGCCGTTTGATTGGAGAAAATAATTCATTTATATTAAAGCAATTATTGATATGTAAGAACTTACTATTGTGACTTTGTTAATTGTTTCTGATTGTTTTGTAGTTATTTTGCTTCTTTTATCCTCTCTCACGTCTTCCTTTTTGATTTGTTGATTATTTTTAATTGTGTGCTTTGAGTTTCTTCTCTTTATCTTTTGTGTATATACATAAAGTATCATATAGCTATAATAGTCTATTTTAAGCCAGTAACTATGTAACTTTTGATGCTTACAAAAAACTATACACTTTACCTCTACCCTCCCCAACATTTTATGATATTGATGTCACATTTTATATCATTTTGTATTTTGTGCCCATTAACCAATTATTGTACTAGTTATTATTAATACTTTTTATTTTAAATTTTGTATTAGTGTTAAAAATTATTTATGCACCACAATTATGGCATTAAAGCATTCTGAATTTGAATATACATTTACCTTTACTGGTGAGTCTTATATTTTTATGTTGTTACTTAGCATCCTTTTATTTCAGCTTAAACAACTCCATTTAACATTTCTGGTAAAATAGATAGAGTGGTGATAATCTCTCTCAATACAAAATAATACTATAGCCAGCTTATTTGGCAGTTCTTTTTTTCCCTGGTACTTTTAATATATCATTATATTTCCTCCTGGCCTACAAGGTTTCTACTGTGAAATCAGATGATAATCTTACAAAGGCTTACTTGTAGGTGATGAGTCTTTTGTCTTTTGCTGCTTCCAAAATTTGCCCTGTCTTTGAATATTGACAATTGCATTATAATGTGTCTTAGGATTATCTTCTCTGAATGGATCTTACTTGAGGACGTTTGTGGTTCATAAATCCCTCCCTAAATTTGGAACATTTTCAGCCATTATTACTTGAAATAAGCTTTCTGCCGTCCTTTTTTTCTTATCTTTCTGAGACCCCCATAATATATATATTTGTTCATTTGATAGTATCCCATAGGTCTCATACACTTTCTTCACATTTTTTCATTCTTTCTGTTCCTCTAACCTACTAATTTCAAATGACCTGTCTTCTCATTGATGCTTTGCTCTGCATGCTCAAATCTGCTGTTGAAGCTTTCTGTTGAATATTCTGTTTCTGTTATTGTATTCTTCAGCTCTAGGATTTCTGTTTCATTTTTTATGTTTTCTATTTTTTTCCTATTAACCTTCTCACTTCATTCATCTATTATTTACCCAGTCTTGTTTAGTTGTTGATCCATATGCTCTTGTGTCTCACTGAGCTTCTTTGAGTTGACTGTTTTGAACTATTCATTAGGTAATTCTTAGATTTTTATTTTTGGGGGGTTGATTATTGGAGTTTTATAAGTTTCCTTTGGGAGTGACATATTTGCTTGATTCTTCATAACCTGTGTAGTTTTGTGTTAGTGTATGTGCGTTTGAAGAGGTAAACATCCCTTGAAGTCTTCATAGATTGGTTTTGGATGATAAATAACTTCCCCTGTTGGCCCTGTGGGCTAATGAGATTGACCTCTATGATAGCAGTAGAGTGCACATATAGCTGGATCACATGGTTGCTCCTAGGTCTGCAGTAGAGTCTACAATTGACAGGCCTATTACCAGAAGTTTCGAAAGTCATGGATCCTACCTGGTCTCTCGAGAGATGGCACTGCTTTCAGGACCTTGGTCAGTACAGCTGATGCTGGAGTAGGGTCTGCAGTTGGGTGTGCAGATGCCAGGCCTGTTACCAGATGCATACATGGGTGTGGCTCCTATTAAGTCCTGAGAAGGACTCCCATTAGTTCACTGGATAGGCATGACTGACCCCACACTGTGGTTGAGAGACGATGAATCTGAATCACAGGGGAGTGTTAAGATGTCCAGCCAAACTAATTTCAATGGGTCTGTCTCAGGGTGCATACAAGAGTAGCTCCTGCCAGTGCACTTTTGTTTATGGATAGCTGCCAAATTATTGCTGCTTTGGATATTTAAAGGGGGCAACTTCTTATTTCACCATTTTGCTGATATCTTACCTAAGATTTTTAAAAACATTATTGTATTATCAGCACAACCTTGCAAATGGGCTATTATTAATCTAATGTTACAGTTGAGAAAACTGAGGCTAAATAAAAAGGTTAAGTAATTTTTCTTAGGTCTTTAGTAAATTGTGGCTAGTGGACTTAAGAGAAGTTAAGAAACAGTTATGTGAAGACAAACAAAAATCAGGAGGTGGCAAGTGGGAGGAAGACTGTGAGAGAATTAAAAGTGTTCTAAGAAGCTGGGGACAAATATGATTCCACTAAAAGGAAATCTTGCAAGTAGAAAGGAAAATAGAAGTGTGTATTAACCTTGTTTGAAAAATAGAACTATTAGGGCAGAATGCAATGCTGTACACAAAGAAACTAGAGCTAACCGTTTCTCCTCTTTATCACTATAAGCATAAAAATGTTATTTCTTACCTCTCCACATGAGCTCCTCTTCTTATGTGCTTACACAGAGAGTTAGCTTTGCACAGAGAGGGTGATGAAGCAGGACACCTGGAGAAAGGGTCCAACCACTCCACCATTGTCCAGAGTAATTCTTCTCTTGTCCCATATTTCATATTTCATGCCAGAATGTTTCCCTGCAGGTATCCCAATCCACATCCTTGATGGCCTTTTGCTGTTCTTTGAGCTTGCCTCTTTAGAAGGGGACATCCTACCCTTCACCACATTGACTACATTTATTCCTGCACTTGAGAAAACTTCCGATCATTAAATTTGATTCATATCATCTTGGTAATGTGTTAGCGCCCACATAGATTGGCAACATGAGCAACTGTCCAAAGGCCTACACCTTTAATCTATTTCTCTTTCTAGGCAGTCACTAATATAACCATTCATTCTACAATCATTATCATTTATTCCCTGCTCTAATCTTTATGAACACAATAGTGAACAAAATAGGCATCACCCCTTCACATGTGAACCTTACACACTCCTTCTCTCTCTCAATCTGAGGAATAATGGGAAAAAGGAAATCAAGTATTCATTCTATGCCAATCATGGACATCTTTTTTACATATGAAGAAAGAAATAAGATCACATCAAAAGCCACTGTTTCCTTTAATCACTTTTATCACTTAAATTTCAATTGTAGCCTTTTGTACTATATCAACAGGCAGAAAGAAGTGGATGTGACAGTTTTTGGCTCAAATCAGCCTTCCTAGGTTGAAATGTGTATAACCTACCTTCCCAGCAGCGACAATGAATCTCTCCTCACCAAGTTGCTTGGATCAAACCACTCTTGAGTCTCTAGGGCTCAGGGGAGTTCAGTGGGCTAATAGGCAATCCCAGTTGAACCTTGGCAGACCTTCCCATCAAACCTCAGGGGTTGCTGGATTTGTAATACAACCCCAAAGGCATTTATGAATCAGCTGCAGTGGAAGTGTTTGCCTGTGGCATTTTGCCAAGACCCTATTAAAAGTCTCTCAGAAGAGCCTGACAACAGATATTATAAAGGCTGAAAAAGGATGATTATGGTCTGCCATTTGAAGAATCTAGATATGGACTACACATCCAGTTTTCTACATTATAGATGAAAATGCAAATGCCCCTAAATATAAACTATCTATACAGTACCATCTACTATATATTGGCTGCAAATACAGTGAAGATGTTTGTAATCATCTCAACTTTTCCTTGGGATATTGGTAAACTTAAATGATGGAAAGCTCATATTCTGGTACAAATTTGGTATCCTAACCATATCAATTCCTGACTTAATGCATCATCTTTTATTAAACAGTATGACTAGCCACTGAAAAAGACTTATCTTCTGGGGCTGGTACCTGCTTTTAGAATCAGACATACCCTAACTGTGTAAAGCAGCCTGAATCTGAGAACTTTAAAACATTGACAGAATGCTGCCAAGAAAGAAAGAGAGAGAGAGAGAAGAAGAAAGAAAGAAGGAAAGAAAAAGAAAGAGAGGGAGAGAAAGAAAGAAAGAAAAAAGAAAGAAAGAAAGAAAGAAAGAAAGAAAAACTGTTTCTCATGAAGACTGATGGAGAGTTTTAACACTTGCATAAGAAAACAAGGCAATGAGAAAAGACAAGAAATTATGATTGAGTGGTGCTCAAGTTAAATTGAAAAGTTTTGGGAAAACATTCTTTACAATCCTCAATCCTGCTTTATTAGACTAGAACTAATTATAAATAAATGAATAGATTTCTAACCTCAAAGTTGTATAAATATCATTTTTCCCTTTGCTGTAAAGAAAATATAAAGAAAATAAGCCCCTTTCTGAAACAGCATACCTGCTACAAAAATGTTATGAGATGAAACAGATACAGTCTTTTGGGGAGATCCCAAAATATGATTAATCTCACATATATTGTGAGGCTGATTTTAGGCACAAAATAGTTACTGCTCTCTATGATCAATTTTAGATTTGCTTCAGCAGAGTTACTAAAGGGGGGTAAGGAAAATATATTTGATACGTAAGTAGGGAGAAAGGTAAAGAAATTGCCCAGAACTATTATATGTTGAAAAAACATAGTTCTGAGAGCAGCTGGAGGGAAAACCACTACCATGCAGATTACTGACATTATAATTTCCTGGTTTTCAGTTTCAAGTTGGCACTGTGTTCAAGCTGACAATGTGTTTACTTCCTGATAGTCAAGATACTTAGTTAAATACGGGTGGTTCCATTCTTAGCCATTTAAAACATGTGCAAATTCACTCAGCCTCTGACTCCCCTTCACAAATGTATCCCTGTTGGTGCATTTCTTATTTCCTTCTTCCATGTTCCTGATCAATTTTCTTTCATCACCTGTAGGACATCAATCCAGTGGTTTATCTCTTTTACTTGTCCCTTCAATGATTCCTCACTAGAGGATTTTTTTATCATGAAGCTAAAAAAATACACTAAATTTATGCATTCTAAAACAGTCATTGATAAACGTACAAAATAGTGACAAGTGGAAAGGAATACAGAGCTGTATATGTAGAATGAACTCAACATCAAAAAAATTGCATAGAACAAAGTCTTGAAGCAAATAGAACAAAACTTTACTATAGTATTCTCTGAGTCATGGGATTTTAGATTAATTTTATTCTTCACACTTTCTCATAGCCTCCAAACTTTCTACAAATTAACATACATTATTATTTACAGAAAGACATTTTTTAAAAATACATTTGCAAAGACTTATAGCATTATGTAATATTTATCCGGCCAAGCAAATGTCTGTATTTATCCAATTTCTTCAGTTTCTGTTCATTCCTCAACTCACCACTATCTGAATTCCATCTTCCCTGCTTCACAGAGAAGCTCTTGTAGGTTCAGGCTAACCTTCATTCTTGCCAAATTAAAGGACTATCAATCCTTGTCATGAGGAATTCCACTGTTGCATTTGCCTTTGTTGATATCTTCCTTCACTTAAAACATTCTCTTCCCTTAATTTCCATTCATACGTTTGGGTCTGTCTCCATCATGATACCCTCTTTCTCCTCTAACTCCTTAAATGCTGAGACATTTTAAAAGGCTTAGTCATAAATCGGCTGCTTTTCTCTCTCTTTTTGCCCTCCCAGGGCAATACTATTCACACAAATACTGTAGGTTATCCAATGCACATATGCTGGCCATTCTGAAATCCCTAGTTCTTATTCTGATCTAAACTGTTTTAAAGTTTAGGGGACATAAATGTACTTCATTTACATAGCAAGAGATATAATAGCCATTTTAAAGAACATATTTAATAGATTTTACAATATAATATATTTTATGCTTCAGATAGTAGTTTGGACTTGTACATATAGGATAGTTCTTATTACACTGGGAATAATATACTCAGACACAATCACATAACAAAAACTCAAAGATGTGTATTTTCACATTTGATTTTATTGGTGCTTATGTGGTAGATTTTACATTTCAATAAAACTATAAATAAAACCGAAAGAATGCAAACATAATACAACAAAAATACTCCAAAATAAAAGCAAAAATGTATACTATCACTTGAAGAGAAAATTATTATGACAAGTGCTGTAGATAACTGATTTTTTTTTTTTTTGGTCACATATAATCTTACAGTGAGTGATAAGCAGACATTCTAAAATATCTAGCGAAATTTTATAAATGGTAATGACACAGTAGCTTGAATTTTTCCTTTTTTCTGTTTTTTTTTCTCTCAAGGGTGTCCAAAGGCATTAGAAAATCAAATAATAATGTACAGTTATCAGACACTCACTTGGCAAATGGTTAAAGAATGATAAAAATTGCTAATATATCCATTGAATTGTTGAAAAATTAACTAAGAAATTAAATTGCTACTTGGTGTAATTAGTCTTTATACCGCTAGTTCTTTAAAACAGAGATGTCATTCCTTTTCAGGAACCTTGTGCCATTCACAGTGCCCTAGATTGTGAGTTAACCACCCTGGTTCAAAATTGGGCTTTGCCTTAGACTTTATGTGAATTCTGGGAAGTCATTTTTACTCTCTGAGCCTCATGTTCTCCAACTATGAAGGAAGTAAGAATATAGCAGGATTGTTGTAGAACAGTGCATGTAGAAGCAAAATCACTCTGTCAAACACTGTCTGGAACGCAAAGTCCATTGAATTTCTTGAAATAATCATTAAATTCTTAGTTTAAAAGGAATAGAGAGTATAACTTTCACCCCGGGATAGGATTAATTGATGTTTAAAAAGTACAAAAAAAGTACTTTCTGAGGTTTTTACAAAGAGCAGAATTTTTGCTCTTACTTTTCACAGGTCTTGTACAAGCAGCTCTGATTAGGTGTGTACTGGTACGTTCAACGAGAGAGGGTAGAGTTGGGATCACTCTCAACTTCTAAGGTCTGGGGACCTTGGTGTGCATTTATTTCTTCATTCAACAGTTATTTAGTGAGACTTTATTGTATGCCGGCAACTAGTAGATACTGAGCATAGTGTTGGACAAAAACCTGATTTTATTATTTACTCTTCTGTTTACTAACTGGATAATCTTGGGTCAGTCACTTAAACTATCTGGCTCTCAGTTTCCTCAGGCTTAAAATGAAATGAGATAAATTATTTTTCTACTCTGTTTCTATAATCCTAAAACTGATTAGGAGGTGAGATACTTTCTAAAATATTAATATGTTCCTTTAATTATTCTCCTTCTACATATATAATTTATTTAAAAAATGTTTTAGAAAACATTTGGAAAATCAATGTTTAACTTAGGCTATTTTGAAATCTTAAAAACTAATATGCTTTTTCTTTTGCTTTTCATAAGTTTCTTTTGGAAGTAAGTGTGTAAGTAATGAATAAAACATCTAACTGCATATGTGTGCAGATGCAAATAGAATTAGGCATTTCATAGCTGGTTGGAGCAAGAATTCCTATTCTGTCTCTCTCTTCACTTACACTGCTGCTTGGAAAAGGCAGGCAGAGAGAGACATTTCATATCCATGCCTAGTCAAGGTGACTGTTTTCTGGGGATGGGAAGACAGTAATGACATCCTCTAACTCTGGAAAACTTTACCACCAGAAGTTTAAGATCTGAGACAATCTGGGAGAATCACTGGAGATTTAACATAAACCCCGAGGACCACCTTTGAGGCAGCAGGAATTACCTGGAGTCTGTAGAGCGCTTCTACCCGCAAAGGACATTCTTCCTATGGAGAAGATTATATCTTTCCCACTGTCACTTTATGATACAGTCCCAAACAATCAGGACAAGTGGGGAAGTTTCTCAGGTCTCACAACTCAGCATGAGAAAAGATGGCAGAATTAATAAAAGCAAAAACATAGTATATGTCACTGAAATTAATAAGTTTTTAAAGTAATTTGAATAGTCTATGGGAATCTGGATTTGTGTCACTGACATGTACCCCTTTCTGGTGATCCTGAATAATACTGGAGGGTTAAATTCAAATTTTGGGCTCATATTTAAAAGCAAGTTGAAAACACATAGAAGTCCCAACATTTCTGTTTCTATAAATGTTTATATCTGGGACCATATAATGTTGAAAACAGAAGGGAAAGATAAAACATACATCTTTGCATGTTTTAACAATTCTAAATGAGAAATTAATGTCACTAAAACCTTTTCTATAAAGAGACAGACCTAAAAGTGATAAAAAGAAATAGCATTGGAAGGCGGCGGGGGCAATGTCATGTATCTAGTGTTGTATGGTTTACGCGTTATCTGCTAGTATGGTTGCACCGCAAATTTATTGAAGCTGGTGCCCATCGTACCCTGTGCGTCTCATTTTTAGAACAATCATTTATGGGTGTGAGAGGATGCCTAGGAGAGCATAAGGGTTCTGTGTCAATCAAAGCTAATCACTGGTACAGGCAGAGGGTTTTGTTGGCCTCCATGCTCTAAGCCGTGCTTCCACATCTGTGTTTGAAGAGATTAGAGAGGTGCTTCATACAAGAACTGTATTAGTTAAAGCTGATCGACAGTATTTGGAATAAATCATGAAAAAGTTGAGTGCCAGAAGGGAAGGCATGGCAAGTGGGAGATTGAAACTCACGAGGACTAAATCCCTCCTCCCTTTTCCCCAGTTTGAATTTGGGGTTTGCTCACTGGAGGGCATACCAGGTGCCATGCTGTTGCCACTTCCTAGCAAACACGCAGTAGCTCAGCCAACAAGCCCGGCGCCAATGCTCTCAGCGACATGCTCACCACACTTTGGCAAAGGGTTCCAGTTTTATTTGAGGTGCTTCATGGCAAACAGATTAGCCCAAGCCAGTAAGTGGGATTTTAGGACCAAGGATGGGAATGAATGAAAAGTGAAAAAGATCCCAGCAACAATGAATACCAAAGCCCCTCTCTGTTTGCAGCACTTTTCTCCCTGCATGAAGGCCATACACGGGCAAATAAATTATGAGTGACAAGTATTTGAACCAATAAAGAGGGCACTATATTTTATATGCAGTAAATTTAATTCCAGATTGTGTTTCACCTCAGCAGGGTGACATGTTTATTGCCAGTGAAAGATGAAAGCCAAGGGAGTTAGAGACAAGCATCAGCAGTTCTAGTGGGCACCCGCAAAATGAAGATTTGACAGACCAGTGGCTGAGCCCTTGAAATGAAATGCCAGATCAAATTTTACCCCAAAGGGGTCAGATGTACTGTCATGCCCCCAAACTCGCAATACCAGCTGAATAAATGAGCCAGGTTCAGCTGAGAGTAGAAGGCCAAGAGCATGTTCTGCGAATTTCTGCTCACAGGATCATCAGCTTTTCCAAGTGCAGCGAGCCTGG
The DNA here is from genome assembly GCF_029289425.2 of Pan paniscus. Taxonomy (NCBI): domain Eukaryota; kingdom Metazoa; phylum Chordata; class Mammalia; order Primates; family Hominidae; genus Pan; species Pan paniscus. The sequence goes on along the minus strand of NC_073254.2, from coordinate 118,512,736 downwards.
GAGTGCCGGATGAGGTGTGTCTGAGGGAGGATGTGAAGTGCTGCTGCCTCCATGGGGCTCTAAGTGTCATTTTAAAAATCTATTAAACAGATCGAAAAGTAGAAGTGAGTCTAAATTGATCTGCCTGTCTCTCAATTTCATCCTACAAGCGCTCAGCTCAGGTGTTCAATTTATTGAACCATAACCTCTTTTTAAACAATCAGCATCAACACGCAATAAATATGCTCCGCAAGGACAATATTTACATGCATGACTCATTGTTTTGGAAGATTTATTTATGGGGGAACTGACTGGCAATTATACTGGAGTTCCTTTGGCAGACTGTGGCACAGTGGCATGCGGGCATGGTTCTGGTTACTGCAAAAAGTAAGCACATTGAAAGAGACTAATTCTTTTTTTTTTTCCTACAAAACAGGCCCTATGTCCTCATTGCAAGTGTGGGGAAGAATTTATGTTGTAATCTATACATGACTTCACTCTTCATCTAGAAAAAAAAAAGGAAAGAAAAATAAAAGTAAAAGAATGAAAAAAAAAGAGAAATGAAAAGGTTCTAGTCTAAGGAGAGTATGTCCATGAAGAGTTTACCTGATAAGTCCCATAGTGATGTTGATTTATGTAAAATAACCAATCTTTCTTTTCGTCACTTACAAAACAAGTTCTATCATCCAATATATGGATTGGGCTAGTCAAGTGCTTTCAAACTCATTTGGGTAGACATAGTGTCATCAACTCTTGAATCAATCAGAAGGGTTAACATTTTAATCAGTTCCTTTCACTGACTCTGCCCTGTAGGGAAGACAGTAGAATCTACCATGTATTTAACTTTGCTTAATTGTATTTTAAGCATGCTTCTCATAATTCAGTGTCATAAAGATGAAAATGTAAAATTTCTGGACCTTGTAATTTCAGAGTTACTTTCTTTCTGTCGTGACTTACTTTGCACATCTTCTCTTGACTTTGTACATCTTTTACATATTATCACTGAAGCTATGGAGAACATGTGTTTTCATGCCTGGATGGAGATCTGGGAATTCGAATAATGTTATAAGCACCACCTCATTGATCTTTGGAGCTTTAGATGACGGACTTGTTTCCTGTGAGAGTGACCTCATATTTGATGAATGAAGCTCTGGAGCAGGAGCAAGGGAACCTGGACTCCTGGTGGTACCCTGAAATACAAGAACACTTGTGATATAAGTAAGAACAGCTACAATGAACAGTAATTGCCTCTCTAGTACTCACTCCTTGAGTATATTTTGAGAGTGAATGATGGTCTGAATGTGTTCAAATTTTTTAAGATCTTAAAATGAGAGTTGTTGTATGAAGGACACTTCCACACACAGATGACAGACACTTAATTGTGGAGCTTATGGCCATTCGATCACTACTGCTAATACCATAGTCCAGCATTATTTTCTGACCACCAATTTATTCTAGTTATTCAATCCTTTTTCCATGTTCTCCCATGTAGCCTAGTAGTGGAGCATTCTTCAGCTCATTTTCTCTGTGCTGCTCCAAATATTCCAGAAGTCTGTCTTTCATCACATCGATTGCATCTCTCTTTCCCCTAGGTTCTATGTGCCCTGACCTTCTGTATCTCTATGTTCCCCACTGTTTTCTCCGTTTTCCTTTCCAGGCTTCTTTGTGTTTTTTTAAGCCCTCCAGTGTGAACTATGCTTAGAATAGAGTCTCATTTGTCTGGCATATGCCCTTCCTTTTGGCCCAAGATCCCTCAAAGACTCCACAGGCTTTCAAAGCCATACAGCATGTGTTCCTGCCAAATTAATCTATTCAGTTTGTTTTCCTTTTAGCAGTTCATAATTATTGATCTTACTTATAATTCATTACAAGTTCTTGGGATAAAAGAAGGGTGGGAGGATTGGTAGTTTCCACACAACTGAAAATATTAATGATGTGAGAAGAGAAATGATATTTGACCCAAGAATAGTCAAATTTGTTATAATCATTAATGTACAAGACTTCCAATACATTTTACAGTTAGAATGAACAAATTTCACATCACGGACACATAATAAACCTTCTATTCCTATCCTCTTTTATTCTGTTCATCCTGAAACCAAGTTGTCAAGTACTTTTTAATACCTTCTCTCACATTCCTCTTAGATTTGTTTTTCCTTTTCAAATCCACAGCGAACTTCAACATTCAGTCATTTTTCACTCTAACCTAGGCTACCTCAGGGACCTTCTAACCAGGGCGTGAAATCTTTCTCTCTGTACCATGGCTTCCTGGAATCTGTTTCCTTTGTGTCTCCCCTGTAAAATTAAATTCAAACTACTTGTCATTCTGTTTAAAATCCTCCATTCTCTCACCATCCCAAACCCACTAACCTGACATTAGGTGTATGGTGTAATTATTGGAGGCTCAGTTTCCTCTTAAACATTTGCACTCCCACAGTTTTTTTTTTTTTTAAGATAGTGATAAACATGTATAATACTTACCATCATGCCTAGCACAAAATAGATGCTCAATAAATGACACTTTATTATTAATTATGACAAATGGTCCTTCTGTTTCTACCTAACTAATCTTTACCTTCTTCATAGAAGATGAATTCACATTCCTCTCCATCACACTTTATTCATGCTTTTTTTTTTTTTTTTTTTTTTTTTTGAGACGGAGCTTTGCTCTTGTTGCCTAGGTTGGAGTACGATGGTGCGATCTTGGCTCACTGCAACCTCCACCTCCTAGGTTCAAGCGATTCTCCTGCTTCAACCTCCCTAGTAGCTGGGATTACAGGTGCCCACCACCACACCCAGCTGACTTTCGTATTTTTAGTAGAGGCGGGGTTTCACCATGTTGGCCAGGCTGGTCTCAAACTCCTGATCTTAAGTGATCCACTGGCCTCAGCCTCCCAAAGTGCTGGGATTACAGGCGTGAGCCACAGTGCCCGGCTTGTTCATGCTTTTATAGGTATATTCTCCTCCTCTTCTCCACCTATAAGACCTGGCTTCAATGTCTCCTCCTGCTGGAAACCTCTCTCATTGAGTACTTTCAGTGTCTGCATGCCAGGAAGAGAATTAATAGACATTAGGGCAGCTTTGTAGGTTATGTTTAGAGTAATCCTATGTAGCTCCTATAATTTAGGATTATAGTTTGGAAGAATACCCAAATCTGTTTAATAACAACTTCTGCTGAATTATGCTAAATATCCTATGCATATTTTCTTATTTAAGTTCTAGCATTTCCAACATCCTTTAAGGTCCAATTAAATGTCTACCTCCACTTTTTCCTGATCCCTGTCCACTAGGTGATCTTTGATGATCTTTGGTCCCAGGGGAAGTGATTGTTTCTTAATCCTTAATTTGTTGAATCACATAGTATTAAATGTTGTGGTTGAACATGCTCATTTCATATATGTTTTAATGAACATGGAAAGGGGAGGGTACTGTTCAATCTGATAAATGTTTACTGAAGTTCTAGAAGGCCACTGAGTCTGGTGGTGGAAGTGGTAAAACATAGTGGCACATACGGCCTCTAGCTGACAAACACATTTCAGAAAGGCTGGGGACAGCTGTGAAAGGAGAATGACATGGTAAAATGATCAAGGATAAGATAATTCATAAATGTGAGTTGGCTGTCCAGGTTTAGTGGACCACCAGTGAAAAGATATGGAAGAATTTCAATTTGACTTTACTTGCATTATAATCTATTAAGTTTTCAAATAGACAACGTTATTTTAAAAAGATTTAGTCGTGTATCATAGTGTCCCCAAATTGTATATGGTTAGCGAATATTTGTTGAATGAAAAGAAAAGTAAATGACGTGTGGTTACAGTCTTTCCATATAATTGATTTTTTTCATTTTTATTGATCTTAGAAAAGTCTACAGCATCTGAATTCTATAGTATATGTTTCTCTCCTACAGTGTGAGTCACTGGTATGGTAATCTGTAGAAGCTGAAATTGATTATAAATGAATCAAATTTGAACTGAGTTTGAATGGACAGTAGTTGAGTTGAGATCAAGGAAGTAAACAAGAGAAAGAGTTGCAATTACAGTGTAAAAATGAGCATTTTAGAGCAATGTTGAATAAAAATATTGCCTGGGATAGCAAAGTTCAATTGTGCTTACACTGCTAAGATTTTTTTAGCTCTTCTTCTATATACTTTTCCCCCAGAAGGTGTTAATTGATGTTGGCATTGAATCTTTTGAAGCAGTGGGAATTCATACTTTAAAATGTCCAATTAGCTGCAAAAATGAGTGATGGAATGGGTAGCTGAATATTTTTAAAGGCTGAGAAGCACCTTCATTTGAGGGCATCTAAAACAATGCCCCATATCAGCCTCCAAGGATCTTTCCTTCAACTTTTGCTTTATCTCTTTGTACAAAGGCTAGGATAGCAGCATACAGCCCCCAAAAGGAGAATCCTTACAATTTTCTTCAGAATGCCAAGTGTTATAGTGAACGATAAATAACCTTTCTGTAACAAGCAGCCCTTTTTTCCCCCACTGGAACAAACTGTTCAACTCTATTTGAATAAAAAGCCCACACATATATCAAATTAAACAAAATAGCATTGTTCCAAATACAGATCGGGCAGTCTTCCCAGACTTGTGTCAGTAAAATTTCATAGCACTCCACACCATTGTATAGAAGCTCTTTCTCTTCTTCTTTATGTGTGAATGCAGAATCACTATTCCTAGACAAAGGAATGCAGACAGAGGCTATGTTCCCCATGCAGTTGAATAAAATAAAGGTCCAACCAGGGACTTCGATGGCAAGAAAAAGGAATGCACCACTGAAAATACAGGTGGAGACAGTACTACACAACCATATTAAGAGCAATTGATCAGCAAGAAGCTATTTTGCTTATTGCCTGGACAAATATTTCCACATTTGATGAGGCATAACTCTGGGCAGATCCTAATGAACCAGGAAGCTAATTGTGTGCTGTGTGTGTGAGACTGGATGGAGGCAGTTGTGTATTGAGGCCATCTTAACCAACTCATAAGAGCTGACTATCAAATTTTTAGGATTTTGCAAGCTGTTTTTATATACAGCCAGTATTAACAGTTAATTTTTAAAAAGTATTTAATCTTAAAATTCAATAAGTTATATTAAAAATAACAGCAACACTCCAAATTTATTGCTTTTTATCTTACTACATTTTGCTATAATCTGTGCTTTTGAAGTTATTTGCATCTATTGTCTCTACATGAGTGGTTATTCTATGCAATGATGATACTTCGTGCCTGTTCCCCACTCTGCATTCAGTGGTATCACATTGGTAGCTTGGAATTAGCCCACATTACAAACCAGGGTTATTGCTTTTATTTTTTTCCCCAAGAGAGCTGATTTTTAAACATTCATCAGCATACTGCTGTGGCTGGAAGCTCTCTGAGAACAGACATAACTTCCCATGCAAACTTAGACTGCTTACCTGAACAGGAATTTGGGCAGGGTCTGCCTTCAGTACTTCAGGGTTAAGAAGAAGTGTCTGTGCAGGACTTACCAGTGCACTGGGGTAGAGTGAGCATGTTGTGCTGCCTTCTAGGAAAGCACACTAGGAAATTAAATTCCTCGATTCTGACATCTCCAATTGTTTTTTAAATATTAGAGCTTAATCTAGGAAGATGTTTATTATTGCGAAGAGTTGGTTTATTAGGAAACATTTATATTCACTCTCACTGATGTGCTATTTTGTCAGTCTTACCAAATGTGGTATAGATTCATCCTGAATTGGCAGTAATGGAACAACAGTGTAGCACAGCAGGAGGACTTTAGCCATCACTTTTTCCACTCTTCTCATCCTCCCAAGCTCCCTGTTATCATACTGAGGAGGTAGACCAGGATAAGGTACACAAGTTTGGGAAATAGAGGGTATGATCCTGTACTGCTTTTTTGTTTTTCTTTCTTTTTTTTTTTTTTGCCACATATATCTTTCTAGGCTTACAGCTCAAAGTGACATGATTTCTTATGGTATTTGTTGCAGGTTTGAACTCGCTAGGGGTTCATATAATTATTTTCTCTCTAATTCAGCCCCTATGGCTGCATTAGGCCAATTACATTATAATAATTCATAATTTATTTAGGTAATCATAACAAAAACATCCATAAAGTATCAAGGGTTATATAGACACAGAGTACACTATAATACATGCATATAGATATATATGTATAAGTGTGTGCATATATATACACACACACTAGGCATATATCTCCTATTTGTGTACATATACTATACATACATATATAAAGATATATATATATATACACACACACAAACACACACACATGCACACATATACAATTGATCACTGAGCAACGTGGAGGTTAGGGATATTGATCTCCTTCACAGTTAAAATTCCATGTAAAATTTTGGATCCTCCCAAAATTGACTACTAAAGGCCTAATATTTATTGGAAGCCTTACTAATAACACAAAGAGCATATTAACACCTATTTTATATGTGTATGTATTATATACTATATTCTTACAATAAAGTAAGCTAGAGAAAAGAAAATATTATTAAAAACTTAAGAAAGAGAAAATATTTTTGCTATTTATTAAGTGGAAGTGGATTATTATAAAGGTCTTCATCTTTTTTGTTGTCTTTAAGTAGGCTAAAGAGGTGGCAGAAGAGGAGGGGTTGTTTTTGCTGACTCAAGAGTGGCAGAGGCAAAAGGAATCCACATATAAGTGGACCTGTGCAGTTCAAACCTATGTTACTAAAAGGTCAACACACACACATGTGCATGCTCACACACGTGCATGCATACACACACACACACATTAAAAAATGTACTTTGACCTGGAATATCTCTAGTCACAGCTCATTGGATAATGTTTATATCAAGACCAAGGCAATGTTTTTATTGTTTTAAAGTAAATATATTTTGTGGACCAAGAAAGTATGTATATAAATAAATCAATATTTCTGATGGTGACCATACTATTTCATGATGTTGTGCTACAAGAGGCAGGTAACAGTTATAGCACCTCTCAATCAAATTCCCTCTTTTGTTAGGGAATAAATTCTTCTAAGAATATCATGTGATCTTGCTATTTGGTTCTGTGCACAGAGTAATCTCTCTCAATGTTTAAATTGCACAACTGTCTGATACAGTCTACCTTGAGGACCAAATCCCTTATTTCACAATATTAAACAATTATTTTTGGCTACACCATTGAATTTCAACTGCCTGGGGTTGTTCCAAATCAAGTCAAATTAAGAATGTATACACTAGTAAATTGAAGAAACAGATAAGCAGAAGCAGAAAAAAACCAATAGGAAGATTATCCTTGTAATGTTTCATTAAGCAACTTACATTAGGAAAGAAAAAAATCATTAATGCTAACCCACGTTTGAACTTAAAACAAAAAATTCAAACTGATTCACACAGTGTTTTTTTTTACAAGTAACCTGTGCTTTTAATAGTCACTCTTTGATACATGACAAGTATCATCTTGAATTTTATGTGAACTGATTCACCAAAGTCATTCAGCAAATTAATGTAGTTTTGGAAAATTAACAGCAAAATAGGCATGCCGCCAAATGTCTAATGACAAATTGAAGGGTTTGGAGATGTGTCTGTCTGTTTGCAGTATTGGAACTGTTTTCAAAATAAAAACATACTGAAAACAGTGCTGGCATGACAGGAGATGCAGTCATTATGCAATTTTAATTGACAAATAATTCCATTTTTATGTGAATAAATCCACCTAGCCAATAACTGCATTATCATCTATCATGTGCTGGTTTCCCTTCCCATCTCATGCACCCTCTAATTTTGATGAATTTGATCAAATATATCTGGCAGCATAGCTGTATCTGGCAAGTCAAGGAAAGACCACAGCGAGTTGGGGGGAGGGGGCAGGTAGGAGGATGGTAATTTGTCACAGGAATGGAGACCGTCTTTAGCATTACCTGTTGTGCAGATATTATTATCCTCCATTTATCTTCCAGCCTGAATATTCGGATTTGTGATGTGTCCTATTCTTTCAACAAGGTGCTAAGCATCTCTCCAATTTAACTCAGGTGTACAAAGAGTATATGTGTAGGGGTGGAGACTGAAAAAATTGGAAATCTTCATCAACGTATGTATAATTAATCTTCAGATGTTGGCTTTAGAGACCAGCATAGTAGCCCCAGTATATAGCCCACTTTCACATAAGAAGCAGCTGAAATTCAAAATGATTACAAATATGAGCATACTCTAGCTAAGGGCAGGTATTCCAATGGTGGCATTAAATATAAATACAATAGAGTATTGACATAATGTAGTAAGGTTCCGTCGCTATTAAAAGGCTTTGTTCTAAAGCGTATCTGTGTACATAATGAGATGATGAACACAGTGCATCACATAGCTAAATTTAATATATGCAGGGGTATGATGTTTGCAATGCATGCATTTCAGCAGGTCCCATTAGTGCGCCTTTCCCCTCCAGTGAAAACAGAATGAACCACAGCCCCTTCTGGTTTGCATAAAGCAAACAAAATTAGATTTGCTTTGCTGAATTGAAACCCGCTTGGGATTGTGAGCCTCTCTCGGGGACAAATTACTTCAAACAATCCCTTTGTACCATAACAAAATCAAAAAATTCAGGCCAATCAACATGGCTCAAAACCCTTAACACAAGAATTAATAATACAACCTAGTCTATTTTTATTGCTTCTGTGCTACAGCTCCTTGTTTTAATGTAATTACACTTATTTGCCGTCCACATGTTAAGTAAGCTTGCATATGTTAACTAATGCGACATAAAACAACTTTCCTAATTTTAGCATTGCTACAAGCATTGTTCCCCCTGGAATAAGATCTGAACGTTGGACAAGTTGAACACTAATGTTATTAAATTAAATCTATTTTTAGACCCTTGATAAATGAATATAGACAAAATGTCAAATGATTCTTCAGATAGGTGTAGAAGCTGATTGACAATCAGATGAGTCTATTAAGAATATTGGTTTATGGAGCGTTATGCACTTGATATCTCTTGGCTTTTAAAGCTCATTCCTCTGCAGAAGAGAAGAGCATGTATGTCTGTAAATACGGAATCTCTTAAATCAGGTATCTGGTCAATGATCTCTTAAATTCAGCAGCTGGAGTAAGTATCAAGATGATATATATTCCTACTGCTTTTAACACCTAAAAATCAACAGAGGTTGTACACCACTAAAACTTTCACCTGAACCACAAGTTTACTGACTTTTCTGATTTGAAATTTAGAATTTGGAATAACTTTTTTCCTACTGCTCTTAAAAATGTATAGGTTAGATAGAATATTTGAGTTCACAAAATCTTGGTCTTCTGCAATCAAAAACTGTTTTCCCCATTTCCTAGTCCATCACAAACATGATATCATCCTTGGGAAAGCAGAGTATGTCAAATATTTATACATCAAGGAAGGTTTTACTTAACTTTTAAGATGCAGTTAACTCTGAGTGTCTTGAATGAGCTTCACCTGGCACCAAAAAAATACCCAAGTGGAAAGCTGGAAAAGGCCAATCTTTAAGCATAGATGTTTAAGCATTTAGACATAAGTAACCTAACAATTTGATTTAACCACTTGCCAATTCTATCCAAAAGATCATATAGTCTCATTGTTTGCTGTTGAATATATAAATGTGATTGATATATTTCTCTTCCTTCCTACCAGCTACGCTGATTCAATATGAGTTTCTAATATACACATACACACAATTCTATAATCAAATTATTTATTGAAGGTCTTATATTAAATATTTCTAATTAGATTTCTGTTAAATATGGCAGACAATTGATCAAAACAGTTAATCTTATGCAAAGGTCTCAAATTGGGCCTATAAATAGGTGCATTTTCTCTATGAAAGACAGCCTTTATAACAGGTACAATTAGAATGCTTTTATATAAGGCACAACTGTTCCAGTTCCCTGCCAGTCTTCTTACAATTAGGTAATGCCTGACCCCTGAAAGCACTTATACTTGAGATGCCCTGATCAGTCACTTACATTAAAAGAACTTATATGGTAAACAAAGTACTTATGAGAAGGGTATAAAATTAGAATTGACATTGGGGTTTCTCCACATAAACAAAATCTACCTCTGAGAGCTGCAGGATTGTGTGTGTGTGTGTGTGCACGCGTGTGTGTTGTGTTTAACTCCACTGAATTCTCCCCCCTTTAGAATCTGTGTTGTAGTACAGGTGGAGGAGGGGGAAATGAGTGCCATTCAAAGAGAAGACCAAAGGGCAGTGGATGCTGTGTTTAATTCCACTGAATTCTTCCCCCTTTAGAATCTGTGCTGTAGTACAGGTGGAGAAGGGGAAATGAGTGTCATTTGAAGAGAAGACCAAAGGTCAGTGGATCACATTGGCCTCTTATTTTGAATGACCACTTCTTCATGTCAAAATGTTAACAGCACAAATCTTTTAAAGAACAAGGGATAATGTAATTATTTTAGTTTTATTCATAAGACATAGGAATGCAAACCACCTTAGTTTTCTGCTATTTTTGCTTTCTATTATTTAGGTCTCATATTAAGTTCTTGGATCAGTTCCCAACCTATTGTGATTCTAATTTGATTTGTATACCCCCGTCTTTCTCAGAGGTACTTTAAAAGTCTTAGATAAAAGAAAATGAATTAGTTGTCTGTACATGCCAGAGTAGCAAGAGCAGGGATATAAGATCAGGGAGCTGCTCAGCTTCAGCAAGAACAATTAAGTGATCTTACACCTGCCCTTGCTCCCCCTTGCTCCCTCATCTCACAAATCACTCTTTTGTTCTCCAGCTTTACCTCAGTGCCCTATTTCTCTCTAGTGCTGGTGCAAAGTGTCCAGTTTAGCCTTCTAGCTCCCTTTCTTACAAGCTGTAATACTTTGGTGAATACATTAGCTCTTCAGATGCTTGCTTTCTCTAAAGTCATGATACCTGCCCTCAATGGATTTTCTTAATTGATAAGATTATCCTCTTTGAGAACTCTAATGCATACCACATATGTCACTATTATTTCCTTGCTCATTCTCTCTCATCTCCTCTTAGACTATCTCTTATGTGTGTCTCACTGAGTTAGATGAAGATTGTTAGCCCAACGAAGTTAAAGGAGTACTCTCTCAGATTATACTTCATTAGCCCTCAGTTCATTATTTTTTTCTGATTCAGAGAAAATAAAACTGATGTTGATCTAATGTAGCTGGTGGGAAGCTAATGGACCTGTTTGAAATGCTCAAACTGCCACTTGAATTATAGATTTTGCCCTGACATTCATGTAATATATAGATTACCATCATGGGTCTCCTTAATGTGATATATGGTAAGTGGGGACATTCTGGGATTAAAGACCAAATCAGGTGAGATTTTAAGGCATTTCCACTGCTTGCTAGTAGGTCAAATACTTAACTTTAGTGGACACACATGTACAATGGGAATAGTAACACCCACCTTGCAGGATTGTTGCAAGAATTAAGTGGCAAAATAGCAGAAATATAATAGGTAGTCAACAAAGTGTAGCAATTATATATTTGATTGTTATATAAAATACAAAGTATAGCATGCAGCAAATAGTACCTGATCAATAAATGTTGGTTCCAGTTTTTCATATCTTACTCAGTTTAACTGAAACATTTTTTATAAAATATCTCAATGGACTCTTTACATTTATAACTAGACCAGACACAGTGACTTATGCCTATAATCCCAACACTTTGGGAGGCTGCTCATTGACATGTGAATAGATAATCAAATCTGGCATATCCATATAATGGAATACTACTCAGTAAGAAAAAAGAACACACATGGATGAGCTCAAAAACATCATGCTTAGCAAAAGATGCCAGACAAAAGAGTGTAGATACTGTATGATTCCTTTTATGTAAAATTCTAGAACAAGCAACTCTAATCTGTAATGATGGAAAACACATCAGTGGATGCCTGAGGCTGGGGTTGGGGAGGGGAAATTGTAAAGGGTTAGGAGGGAAATTTAAGGGTGGCAGAAATGTTTAAATATTGATGTGGTGGTGATTACAAGTTTGTATGCCTTTGTCAAAACTCATTAAACCTCACACTTGAAATAGATGCATTTTATTACATGTAAATTATTACTTTCATAAAGCTGTTTAAAAAAACTAGCTAATATATTAGTGTATGCAACATTTGATTGTCTACTGCTATAATAACTGTTATGAAGCCAACTGCATGTGTAATCACAAATGGCAGAATGCTTTTCTCTTGGGAAAAATCATGAGTTGAAGTTTTCACTACTAAAATCATGATTTGGGGTTTTTAAGTTTGCTTTATAAGTTTGCTTCTATGTGTAGGCTCTAATCCTGGCTGTACAACTTATTTCCCCTTGGCAAGTCAGTTAATTCACCAAGACTTGGCTTCCTCCTCTGTGGAATGAAAGGCCTGGCCAACATTTAGATGTGATAAAAAATTATTTATCACCTACTCTGACCCAGGCACTGTGCTAGATGGCCTCACATACTTCATTGTTTTCAACTACTGCTCTTATGTATTCCTCCACATTAAAATAACAAGGTTTTAGAGTTTTTGACTTTTTCATTTTCAAAGAAAATTGCCTCTACTGAAAAAAGTTAGTTTGTATTATATTCCCTACTAACCCTGCTAGCCAGCAGAGAACTTCGAAACTTTATTATGAAGTACGAATATGATCCAATGTGCCTAGGTGAAATTTACTTTACTCCCTTTTGAATTCACTTCCCATAGTTCAAGAGGATAAACTTTTAAGTGTCAAATGAGACAAGGATAAGCTTCAATTGCCTGAGCCATAGAATTCTGCCACTGACAAAATTCAGCTCCTGATAAATCCAACTCCAGTGTCTATGGCTGGAGGAAAAGCCTGCTTAGCAAGCCCCTGGCATGGAATTTCTTCCAGAAGTGCCTATATGTTGTTGTAGAGAAGGGTGGTAACTATGTGACTGAAATAATACAAATTTAACCCTGTTGGCTTCCCGAGGGTTTTCTCCAGGGAGATAGAATTCCAGCACAGCCTCTGGAAAGCTAACTATTTAAAAGAAAATAAATTGTTCTTCTGGAGATAGTACATGAAATACAGTGATTGGAATAAATGGTGAAGACTTTGAGAGAATAAAAGGAGACAGTGATTAGGAATGTGAGCTTTGTTACTTCTGGACAGTAGAACCACTTAGTTTTCTCTTTTTAGATTTATTTCTAATGTTCTTGTCTCCTTCAGTTTGTCTTTTTCTTCCCAGAGGCCTCAGTCTATATATTACTTATCCTTGTTTTTCTCTTGGACTAATGTTCCCTCTTCATTTTTTCTTTTTTTTTTAATTTGTAATACTTCTCTATTAGAATAGTAGTTTGTGCTCATTGAGAAAATAAAAAAAATAGATAAGCAAAAGAAAAACCATACACTCACACTTATAATCAACTCTTCTATAATCTACCACCCAGCTATCATTACCAACACAGTTAACATTTTATTGTGGACTTTTCTAGGGTTTGTTTTCAATGCAAATTTATACACAAGCAGAAAAACATAACAAGAGAGTTAACAGATAGTTTAGGGAGTAAAAGATAACCTAAAACATAGGGAAAATATCCAAAGAGTATCCTTAGAGATATTTGAAAAGATATTAGATCCATAAGATAATAAAAATGTTGTAAATGAGCTATAATCAGAAGCAAGAACTTTGGAAAATTCAATTTATAATTGAATAAAACAGTACTTTAATGCAAGGTTAGGAAGATAGAGTTGAAAAATTATTTCAGAAAATTGAACCAAAAGACAAAGAGATAAAAATATGAAAAGAAACACGAGTCATCCAGAATGTCTAATGTTCTATGAATAGGAGTTTTAGAAAAAGATAACAGAGAAAAGTCGTGGGTGGAAAATTATAAGAATCATTCATTCAGGAGTTCCTACTATGTCCTGAGCCATGTTCTAGCAATAAAGCAGTTCTGGAAACAAAGCAGTGAATTAAATAGTCAAAATTCCTGCCCTCATGGGGCCTGTATTAGTGGTGGTGGTGGTGGGGGAATAGCAAGAGTGGGGATAAAAAAAACTAACAAATCATTAAAATTTATTATATTCAGGCAGTGATGAGTGGTATTGAAAAATAAAGCAAGTGAGGAGATTAAGAGTGCTGGGTGAGGAGGAGGTAGAAGGATTACAAATTTTGAAAAACCATCATGGAATTCCTCATTGGGAAGATGGCCTTTGAAGTGAAAGAGATGTGAGAATGAAGCCTGCAGATACCTGAGGAAGGGAGACTTAGGTACAGGAGTAGGCAAGTACAGAAGCTTTGGAGTGGGAGAGAGCCTGGCTTATGAGAAGGTAGCAGTGTGCAATGGAGTGAGTAAAGTGGAGGAAGTTATAAGACATAGGGTAATGAAGATGGAGATCTTAGAAGGCTTTATAGCCAGCGTATGGATTTATTTTAACTTTTAATCTAATAGAGATGAGGAATTATTCTATAGGTTTGAGTCCAATGACATTTTATATGATATTTTTAACAGGATCACTACAGGAGAATAGACTTTAGGGAGATAAAAAGTGAAACCAATTGGAAGACCATGATAATAATATTGGTGAGAAATGGTGGTGGCCAGATCACCGTGTAGTAGAGGAGGAGGTTGGATTCCGGGTATATTTTGAAAGTAGATGCATTAGAATTTGCTGATAGACTGATTTTTACAGGCTGTGAAAGAATGACAAGTATCAGGAGAACTCCAAAATGTTGGTCTGAGCAACTGAATGATGGAGTTGATATTAACTGAGATGTAGAAGACCATAGAAGAAGTGGGTTTGTTTGTGGGTCATTAGGACTTCTTGAGCTTAAGATTCCTGCAAAAGACTTAAAATAGGCCTTCATTTCGCTTGCTTTGACTTTTGCCTCCTTTTCTTTATAGTTTCTCTTTTCCCTTTCTCTGCTCTTTTTCTATCTCCTCCTCTGAACCTTAACTGATATTAGACAGTTAACAAATGACTCACAAGATTCACAAACAGCTCTCAAAAGAGAGCCTTGTGACAGGGTCTCGTTCTGTGCTCAGGCTGGGGTGCAGAGGCATCATCACAGTTCACTGCAGCCTCAACCTCCAAGGCTCAAGCCACCCTCCCATCACAGCATCCCTCGTAGCTGAGACTATAGGCATGCACCATCAAACTCAGCTAATTTTTCTTTGTTTCTTTCTCTCTTTTTCTTTCTCTTTCTTTTTTCTTTCTTTTTCTTTCTTTCTTTCTTTCTTTTCTTTCTTTCTCTTTTCTTTCTTTCTTCTTTCCTCTCTCTCTCTTTCTTCTTCTTTCTTTTTTTTTTTTGTAGAGACAGGTTTTACCACGTTGCCCATGCTGGTCTCAAACTCCTGGACTCAAGTGATCCACCCACCTCAGCCCACTCCCAACAAAAAGCTGTCCCAAAGAGACTGTGTCAATGATTCTGAGCGAGAGGGATAAAAACTGAATATCCCCGCTATTATAATTGCACATGGTATAGTAGTTATAGATAAAGAAAGTTGCAATGCAGTCACGTATTCTCCTCTTCTCCTCCACCTATGAACATTCTAACCTGCTCTAGCTCAGAGTCACATGGTCTTCAGGTGCTCCTGAAAAAGCATCAGCCTTTAGCCTCTATTTGAGTCCCTGTATTAGTCAGGGTTCCCTAGAGGGACAGAACTAATGGAATATATGTGTATTCCAATATATGTGCGTATATATACACACACATATATACACATATATATGTGTATATATATATATATATACATACACACATATATATGAGTTTATTAAGTGTTAACTCACATGATTACAAGGTCCCTCAATAGGCCATCTGCAGGCTGAGGAGCAAGGAGAGCCAGTCTAAGTTCCAAAACTGAAGAACTTGGAGTTTGATATTTGAGGGCAAGAAGCATCCAGCACAGGAGAAAGATGTAGGCTGGGAGGCTAAGCCAGTCTCTTTTTTCACATTTTTCTGATTGCTTTATATTTTAACCAGGTTGGCAGCTGATTAGATGGTACCCATCCAGATTAAGGGTGGGTCTGCCTTTCCCAGCCCACTGACTCAAATGTTAATCTCCTTTGGCAACACCCTCACAGACACACCCAAGATCAATATTTTATATCCTTCAATTAAATCAAGTTGACATTCAGTATTAACCATCACACTCCCTTTATAGTCTTTCCTTGGCATGCCTTTTAGACATCCAAGTGGATATGTGGAATGGAGTGGGGCAGGCTTTAAGATGTATGGATCTGGTGTTTAGGGGAGAAATCTGAATGGGAAATAAAAATCTAGAAGTTGTCAGCGTATACAGTACCTTTAAAGCCATGGTACTGAATGAGATCATTAAGAGAGTGGGCCTGCAAAGAGAAGAGGCCCAAGGACTGAAATTTGAGGCATTCAGCATTGACAGGGTAAGGAGATGAGCTAAGACTGGCAAATGATATTGAGAAGGATCAAGCAGTGGGTTTGGAGAAAAGCATAGAGGAAGTGGTGTCCTGGAAACCAAGAAAAGAAAGCATTTCAAGTAGGGAATGAACAACTGCTAAATATGGCTGATAGGTCGTGTGAGAGTATATGGAATAACTGGCCAATGGATTTAACAGTGTCAAGGACATCCATGACACTGAGAAAAGCAATTTTGGAGGAGTGATGGTTCAAAGCACAATTGGCTGTGTTCAAAAGATACTAGAAGGAGAGAAAATGAAGACAGTGATTTTGGATAACTCTTTTGAGAAACATAGGTATACAGAGAGGCAGAGAAATGGCATTATAGATGAAGATATGGGATCAAGAGAGGCTTCTCTTTGTTTTATTTTTTTCAAATGGGAGACAAATAACAATATACTTATAGACTGAAGACATAATTCAGTAGAGAAGAAAACATGATAATGTATAATAATGTAGAAGAGAGAGGTAAAAATTGTAGGAGATTGAATGCATACAAGTATACAGTAGAAAAGCAATTGCCAGGGGTTTTAGGGGAAAGAAGGAAGGATGATTGGGGAGATGTTGGTTAAAGGATAAATTTCAGTTAGGAGAAATGAGTTCAAAAGATCTATTGTACAACATGGTGACTATAGTTAATAACAATGAATTGTATTCCTGAAAATTGCTGAGAGAATAGATTTTAAGTGTTCTCACCACAAAAAATAGTTTTTGTGAGGTAATGTATATGCTAATTAGCTTGATTAAGGCATTTCACAATGTTTACATATTTTAAAACAAGATGTTCACTATATATATATATATACATAATTTTGTCAATTAAAAAATTAAGAAATTTAAATTTAAAGAAAAGAAATGTCCTTGAGGAAGGAGATAAAATGAAATCTTCTGAACAATGAGAGGGTGACCTTAGCTGGGAGCTCAAACATTCTATTCATTGTAACAGAAGGGGAGGCAGTTTACAGGCACAGATGTTAGTAGGTTGGCAACTGTGGAGGAGGGAGCTTAAAGATGTTCCTTTTTGCTTCCTTCAATTTTCTCAGTGAACTGGCCAGCAGGAACACAAACTGACAGTAAAGGCTATTGTACAGAACTTGGTATATGGGCCGCCTCCAGATCCATGTTTTTTCTGTCTCTCTGGCCTAAGCAGCCCTAGCAAGGAGGTTCATTGTTTCCAAGGTCATTGCAATTGCTGCCAATGCTGCAGCTCACAGTTTGACATGATGACCCAATATGATAAGTCCATACCTCACACCTACCCCAAGAGCCTCTCATTACTGATCCTATGCTTTCCCCTTGGTATTCAGGAAGAAGACACCGTGGGATCAGCTTGATGTCCTTACATGTGCACTAGTTCATCCTGCTGTGACACATACTCTGGATGTGCTAATGCAGTATTGGATTGCATTCCCCATGGGCTGCTGGAGGAACTAAGGGTGCAACCTGGAAGTACAGGGGAGTTAATGTCCTGTAAGGAATATTCCAAGGGAGAAGGGAGCCAGCCCATAAATTCTCCTCCCTTCCTTCCTTGGCAATTCAGCATAATCAATCCACTATGCTTGTCACAAAGCTGTAGCCATGCCTGGTACATTTGCTTCCCTTGCCTTTCCTCTCATTTTTGCTTCCCAAGATTTTAATACTCAATAAAACATTAGCACTGTAATGTAAGCTGTTCCCTCCAGTTCTGTTTTCTGTAGAATCTGGGTTAAGATAGTGGTGAAAATATTGAGTGTTTGAAGAGGAAGTTAAAGTTTGAAAAGTGTCGTCTTTAGAGAGCAGCAGGCACATGACCCAGGGAAATGTTGTGTGATGGCCTAGCAGCCTTGTGGGTCCATCTGAGGGAAATGGTAATGAATTGAGTGAGAACAGTGGATAGAGTTTTCTGTTTTCTACAACTGCACCTAGCTGTGGAGTTGCAGTAGGTGAATAGTTTATTCTAATCAGGACTTTAGGCTGGAGAAGACAAGGTAGTTGATTGAGAGTATATGTAAAGGAAGGAGTATAATGATCCATGATTAAATTTGAGCTAAGTAAGTGGCAGATTGGTGAGACAAAATCTGGATAACCCTGAGTGCTCATCTTCTGCCTCCTTTTAGGGGTCCTACAGACAGCCGACTCTGTGGGACTGAGCTAGAGGGTGGGATAAACAGTGAGGCTTTGGTGGGCATTCCCTGGAGTATCTGTGTGCAGACCCTGGCCTTCAGAATGCACACTCTCTAGTGCTGTGCCTTAGCCTAGAGATCCCTTGAAAAATTTGTTTCTGAGATAAAATGCATATTCCCTACCACAATAACTAAAAAGAAAAACACATATATGAATTAGACATGGTTCCTACTGGAAAGTAGGGCTGGAATAAGGTATGACAATGGAATGATACCTTTCAATTATAAGGTCTTCTTTAAGTTGTTATATATTTTTTCCCAGTGGAATTTCTTTGCTAAGATTTTAATTATTATAAATATATGTCTGGGTACAGGGTCTCATGCCTGTAATCCCAGCATTTTTGGAGTAGGCTGAGGTGGGTGGATCACTTGAGTCCAGCAGTTTGAGACGAGCATGGGCAACGTGGTAAAACCTGTCTCTACAAAAAAAAAGAAAGAATAAGAAGAAAGAAAGAGAGAGAAAGAGAGTGAGAGAGAGAGAGAGAAGAAAAAGAAAGAAAGAAAGAAAGAAAGAAAGAAAGAAAGAAAGAAAGAAAGAAAGAAAAAAGAGAGAAAGAAACAAAGAGAAAGAAAAATTAGCTGAGTATGATGGTGCATGCCTACAGTCTCAGCTACTAGGGATGCTGTGATGGGAGGATGGCTTGAGCCTTGGAGGTTGAGGCTGCAGTGAACTGTAATGATGCCTCTGCACCCCAGCCTGAGCACAGAATGAGACCTTGTCACAAAATAAAAAATAAGATAAAATATAAAATAAATAGATAAAAACATAATAAAGTAAGAACAACTGTTGCTGATTTCTTATTCCTATTCATTCAATAAATATTGTATTAATTAACAAAGTTATTCTCCATGAAGTGTCCAGTGTAGGTGGTGGTCATTTGTTCAGAGATCACAGGTCAGGTGTGATGCCTGAAAGAAGAAACAGGAATTCATCTGAAGGATTCAGGGAGCACAGGCTGATGGTAAGGCTAGGCCCAGGGAGCCCACATTTATCCAGAAAGCCAGTGCTATGTTCTTCTTTCATGCAAGCATAAGGCATGGTTGTATCTGTCAGAGTGCAACTCACTCTTTTGCAACTCACCCTTCACAAATGTCAACATAATGAAGTAGATACTGTTAGTAGAAAAATCTTTTATTTCATAAGTTACATACATATTATAGCAAGATTCTAAAAAATAGCTATTATTTTGAATTCTAACTGTGTCTAATGGTTTCTAACCCAGGGCTAAATATTGACTTTTAGCTTTCTAGATATTTTTTGGTGAAGATATTACCAATTAAGCTCATTTTATTTTTTTAAATAAGCTTTTTGTTTTAGAATAGTCTTTGATTTACAGAAAATTTGTGAAAATGGTATAGAGAACTCTCATCTATCTTTATATCCAGTTGTTAACACCTTATTTTTAACACCTCATATTAGTAGAGTACATTTGTCATATCTAATGAACCAATATTGATATATTATTAACCCAAATGCATACTTTGTCCAGCTTTCTTAGTTTTTGTCTAGTATTCATCTCCTGTCCCAGGATCCCACCTGGGGTACCAAATTACATTTAGTCCTCATGTTTCCTTAGACTCCACTGGACTGTGGCAGTTTCTTAAACTTTCCTTGCTTTTGAAGATCTTGATAGTTTTGAGGACTGCTACTCAGGAATTTTGTAGCATGTTCCTCAATTGAGATTTGTCTGATGTCTTTCTCATAACTAGTGTGCGGGGTTATGGGTTTTTGGGAGGAAGGCCAAAGATGTCTTCTCATTACTTTGTTTCAAGTCATGCTGTCAACCTGACTTTTCACTGTTGATGCTAACCACAGTTGTATGGCTGAGATAGAGTTTGTGTTCACACTTCAGGAGTAGAAAGTTATATTTCATCTTCTTGGTGAAATATCTACAAAAATGATTTAGAATTTTTCTTCACAGGAAACTTGTCTATTCCCATCTACTTATTTATTCAATATTTTATTTCTACCAGTATTGACTTATAGAGCTTATAACCTAGGTTATATATCTAATACTATTTAATTTTGTTGTTTCAATCATTCCAGCTTTGGCCATTGGGAGCTCTTTTACTTGACTCTTCTGTTTCTGTCCTCTGACTCTGACTCCTATCTCCTTGTTTTTGGAATGCTTCTTACTTTCTGGAATATTACAAGATGTATAAAGTTAACTGTAGGTTTTCCATATATACCTTTTATGAAGTTAAGGAATTTCTTTCTATTCATAGTGTGTGTTTTTTTTAATTAGAATTTATTTTTAGGGCAGTTTTAGGTTTACAGAAAATTGATCAGAAATTAAACCGAATTCCTATATTCTCCTTCCCCTCATACACATTTTCTCCTAATATTTTACATAAATGTGATATATATTTTATAACTAAGGAACCAATATAGATATGTTGTCATTAACTGTAGTCCACATGTACAACCCAAAGAGTGAGACCCACTAAGTCTCACTCTTTGGGTTGTATAGTTCTATAGCTTTTCACAAATACATAATGACATGTATCCACCATTAAAATTTCATACAGAATAGTTTCACCTCCCTTAAAATTCTCTGCTCTTCATTTATCTAAGTTTACCTTTATATAACATTACACTGTTTTATATGTAGTACAGGTACCTTAATACAGAATATTTCCAATTCTTTCTCACCTCTTGTGGCGTGGATGCTACAGTTGTTGAATAAGTATATTGTCACTATTTTTGCTTTAAACAAATAGTTATATTTTAGACAAATTAAACTTATAAAAATAAAAGATTTTATTTTACCTTTTGTCGTTCCCTCTGTAATGCTCTGACTTTATTTATTTATTTATTTTTTGAAGATCTGTGTTTTATAACCAATGATTTTTTTTTCTAATTAGAATTTCTGTTAACTTTTTTTTTCAAAGTAGGCCTTCTGGCAATGAATTCCCTCAGTCTGTATTTTTTCTTTTCCATTAAAGGATAATTTTGATGGATATGGAATTCTAAGTTGGTTCCTTCCTCTCAATACATTAAATATTTATTTCCATTTTTTTCTTGTTTATATGGTTACTGGTGAGAAGACTATTTTAATTCCTACCTTTGTTCCTCTATAGGTAAGAGCTATTTTTTCCTCTTGCTGTCCTCTTTTTTTTCTTTAATTTTTTGATTCAGTGTGTGTTTGGGGGGGGATATTTTATTTATTTATTTTTGGTAGACACCCTGGTTTGTGTCTTAGAGCTTCTTGAATCTGTGGTATTGTGTCCATCATTAGTTTTTAAAACTTCTCAGATTCTTCATTCTTTCCTCTTGAATGGCATTTCAAAGATGCATATATTATACCTTTTAATATTGTCCTGCATTTGTTGAATGGATGTTGTATTATTGTTTATTGATTTATTCTTTCTCTCTGCATTTCAATTTAGGAAGTTTTTATTGACCTATTTTCAAGTTCATTAATTCTTTCCTCAGCTGTGTTAAATCTCCTTATGTGTCTGTCAAAGGTACATTTCATTTCTGCTATTGTGTTTTAAATTTCTAGTACAGGCATACTTTATCTTATTGTGCTTCAATTTATTGTACTTAGCAGTTATTGCATTGTTTACAGATTGAAGGATTTTAGTAACTCTGTGTTGAGCCAGTTTATTGGTGTCAGTTTTCCAACAGCATGTGCTTACTTCATCTGTGTCACATTTTGGTAATTCTCTCAATATTTCAAAATTTGTCATTATCATTATATGTGTTAGGATAATCTGTGATCAAAGATCTTTGATGTTGCTATTGTAAAATGTTCTGGGACACCAAAAAGCACATCTATGTAAGACAGTGAACTTGATCAATAATGTATGCTTTCTAACTGTCCCACCAGAAAGATTCCCCATCTTTTTCTCTCTGCTCGGCCTCACTATTTCTTGAGACACAACAATACGGAAATTAGGCCAAGTAATACAGTATAATGGCCTCTAAGTGTTCAAGTGAGAGGAGGGGTCACTTCCTGGGGCAAGAGGTCTACCTTAAGAAGAGTTTGGAAAAAGTTGATTCTAATCTTCATGGATGACTTTGAGAGATTCAATACTTCAGTGGAGAAAGTCATTACAGATGTGAAAATAGCAAGAGAGCTAGAAGTAGAGGTGGAGCCTGAAGTTAAGGGTCAGTTATTGTAATCTTATGATAAAACTTGAAAGGAGGAGAAATTGCTTCTTATAGATGAGCAAAGAAAGTGTGTTCTTGAGATAGAATCTACTCAAGATGCTGTGAACCGTATTGGAATGACAACAAAGAATTTAGAATATTACATAAACTTAGTTGATAAAGCAGTAGAAGGATTTGAGAGAATTGACTCCAATTTTGAAAGAAGTTCTACGATGAGTAAAATGCTATTAAACAACATCACATGCTACAGAGAAATCTTTCCTTAGAGGAAGAGTCAATCAACATGTAAAACATTACTGTTGTCTTATTTTAAGACATTGCCACAGCTACCCGAACTTTCAGCAACTACCACATTGATCAGTCAGCAACCATCAGTATGGAGGCAAGACCTCCACCAGCAAAAAGATTATGACTTGCTGAAGGCTCAGATGATCATTAGCATTTTTAGCAATAAAGTGTGTGTGTTTTTTTTTTTACAATAAAGTCTTTTTAAATTAAAGTACTTTTTTGTGGACATAATTCTTATTGCACACTGAATAGAGTACAGTATAATGTAAATGTAACTTTTATATGTACTGAGAAACCAAAATATTCATGTGACTCACTCTATTGTGATATTTACTTTATTATGGTGGTCTAGAGCTGAACCCACAGTATCGCCAAGATATGTCTGTATTTCTTTTTGATTATTCTTTAGATTTTTTTATCTCTCTGCTTACGTTACCTATTTATTCCTGAATCTTGTCTACTTTTTCCATTAGAGCCCTTAACATATTAAATATAGTTATTTTAAATTCCCCCTCTGATAATTCCAATATTTATCTTTTACTTGAATTTATTTATCTATTTATTCTTAAGTTGTTTATTTTTAAATGTTGTGGGTACATAGTAAATGTATGTATTTATGGGGTACGTGAGATATTGATGTAGGCATGCAATACATAATAATCACATAATGAAAACTGGGGTATCCCTCCTCTCAAACATTTATTCTTTGTGTTACAAAGAATCCAATGATACTATTTCGGTTATTTTTAAATGTACAATTAAATTATTATTGACTATAGTCACTCTGTTGTGCTATCAAATACTAGTTCTTCTTTCTAATTTTTTTGTACCCATTAACCATCCCCATCTCCCCTCCACTCTCCCTAGCTGCCACCCCCGGCCTGTGATAACCTTCCTTCTACTGTCTATCTCCATGAGTTCAATTGGTTTGATTTTTAGACCCCACAATAAATGAGAACATGCAACGTTTATCTTTTTGTGTCTAGCTTATTTCACTTAACATAACAACCTCCAATTCCATCTACGTTGTGGCAAAAGACAGGATCTCATTCTTTGTTATGGCTGAATAGTACTTCATTCTGTATATGTACCACATTTTCTTTATCCATTCATCTGTTGATGTACAATTAGGTTGCTCCCAAATCTTGGCTACTGTGAACAGTGCTGGAACAAGCATAGGAATGCAGATATCTCTTTGATATATTGATTTCCTTTGAGTATATATCTAGCAGTGGGATTGGTGGATCATATTCATATGGTAGCTCAATTTTTAGTTTTTTGAGGAATCTCCAAACTGTTTTCCACTGTGTTTTACTAACTTACATTCCTTCCAACAGTGTACAAGAGTTCCCTTTTCTCCATATCCTCATCAGCATTTGTTATTGTCTGTTGATATGGTTTGGTTGTGTCTCCACCCGAATCTCAATTTAAATTGTAGCTCCCAGAATTCCCATGTGTTGTGGGAGGGACCCAGGGGGAGGTAATTGAGTCATGGGGGCTGGTCTTTTCCGTGCTATTCTCGTGATAGTGAATAAGGCTCACAAGATCTGATGGGTTTATCAGGGGTTTCCACTTTGGCTTCTCTTTCATTCTTTCTTGCTGTTGCCATGTAAGAAGTGCCTTTTGCCTCCCGCCATGATTCTGAGGCCTCCCCAACCATGTGAAACTGTAAGTCCAATTAAACCTCTTTTTCTTCCCAGTCTTGGGTAGGTCTTTATCAGCAGCATGAAAACGGAATAATACAGCTGTCTTTTGGATAAAAGCCATTTTAACTTGGATGAGATGATATCTCATAGTAGTTTTGATTTGCATTTCTCTGATGATCAGTGATGTTAAGCACCTTTTCATATGCCAGTTTGCCATCTGTATGTCTTCTTTTGAGAAATGTCTGTTCAAATCATCTCCCCATATTAAAGTGGATTATTAGATGTTTCCTCCTATAGAGTTGTTTGAGCTCCTCATATATTCTGGTCATCAGTCCTTAGTCAGATGGGTAGTTTGCAAATATTTTCTCTTATTCTGTGGGTTGTCTCTTCACTTTGTTGATTGTTTCTTTTCCTCTGCATAAGCTTTTTAACTAGATGTGATCCCATTTGTCCCTCTTTGCTTTGGTTGCCTGTGCTAATAGGGTATTACTCAAATTTTTGCCCAGACTAATGTCCTGGAGAGTTTCTCCAATGTTTTCTTGTAGTAGTTTCAGAGTTTGAGGTCTTAGGTTTAAGTCTTTAATTAATTCTGATTTGATTTTTGTATATGGTGACAGATAGGTGTCTAGTTTCATTCTACTGCATTTGCATATCCAGTTTTCCCAGCACTATTTATTGAAGAGAATGTCTTTTTCCAATGTATGTTCTTGGCACTATTGTCGAAAATGAGTTCACTGTAGGTGAGTGGATTTGTTTTTGGGTTCTCTATTCTGCTCCATTGGTCTATGTGTCTGTTTTTGTGCCAGTACCATGCTGTTTTGATTGCTGTAGTTCTGTAGTATAATTTGAAGACAAGTAATGTGATTCCTCCAGTTTTGTTCTTTTTGCTCAGAATAGCTTTGGTTATTCTGGGCCTATCGTGGTTCCATATAGATTTTAGAACCATTTTTTTTTCTATTTCTGTAAAGAACGTCATTGGCATTATGACAGCAATCGTGTTGAATCTGTATGGATGTTTTAATAAGATTGGGTACTGCAGATATTTTAATAAAATTGATTCTTCCAGTCAATTGAACATGAAATATCTTTCCGATTTTTGAGTTCTCTTCAACTTCATTCATCAGTATTTACAGTTTTCATTACAGAGATCTTTCATTTCTTTGGTTAAGTTTATTCCTAGGTATTTTATTTTATTTACAGCTATTGTAAATGGTATTACTGTTTTGATTTCCTTTTCAGATTGCCCACTGTTGGCATATAGAAATGCTACTGATTTTTGTATGTTGATTGTTCAACCTAATTTTTGGTTCTTGTGACAGTGCTTTTCTGTGTGCAATAGTTGTTAACATTTGGTGTTCCTACAGCAGGGATGAACTGTGTAGGCTTCTATTCCACCATCTTGCTCTGCCTTCCTTATCTAGTGCTTGCTTTGTCTTTTCAGGTTGTTTTTTCTTGCCTTTTGGCATAACTTGTAATTTTTTGTTGAATTTGGATATGCTGCATTGGGTAATAGTAACTAAGGTAAATAGGCATTTAATGTGACAGTTTATGTTAATTTGGTTAGGATTTAAGCTGTGTTTAATGTTTATTGTAGCTGTAGATACTAGAGGCTTAAAACTCCTTTAGTGTCTTTGTTTTTGTCTTCCCTTTTAGCTTTGGAGTTTTCCTATGCATTGCTCTAGGAGAGAGTCTGTGCTGTGCAGCTCTTTCAGCCAGTCCAGTGTTATTAAACTGGAGCATAGTTAGTATGACCATAGCGTGGTGGGAGGGGCATTCTATGTTGTAATTAAGACTCAGTCTTTTAGTGCGCCTGTGTCACCGAGCTGTAGCCGACATAACAATTTCTATCCCTCTTCCAGTGGTGTAGTGTTTTTCTCTTTTTTCCTACTGCACTGTTCCTAATAAATATATTCCCCTGAAGCCCTATCTCCTGTTTACTACTTTTTAGTCTTACCCCTCAAATGAGAATCATCTGGAGTGGGGCAAAGTGGGTACTTAATTTTCTTCTCCCAGCTAGGATAAAGTTTCAGAATTGTGCTATGGCGATGTCCTTTTCTCTGCAGAGTAGGCCTTCGTTATGGAGAAGGCTCCTCGTATAGTTCACAATCTTTTTCAGATCCTCCCCGTGAGAAACTTAGAAGTTTCCCTTATGAGGGAAAACCTAGGAAAATGTGAGACTCTCTTAAGACTGGACCCCCAGGAGTTTCTCATTTTCACCTTAGTCCACATTCAGCAATTTGTCAAATTTACCATTGAAATGTTCTGACTAGCTTATGGCTGTAGTAGCTCCTGTTCTAGAGAAGTGTATTTCAGTCTTGTATTTCTCTTGGGTGCACATTCCTCTTCAAATTTTGAGGCAGCAATTTGTCCTGGAACCTTAGATCTCTGAGGGGTTAAAGTTATTGATTTTTAGATTTTCTAGTTTTTGTTGTTGTTGTTGTTGCTGTAAGGATGAGTGAGAGTGACAGCTTTCAAGATCTTTACATATTAGAGCTAAAACCAGAAATTTCTCTCAACTCTCTTTCTAATTATAAAAGTATAGTTGACTTAAGAAAGGAAACGTCTGGACAAAAAAAAACCAATTATCTAGAATTTATTCCAAAATTACGTAGGTGAACAAACAGTTCCTTAGCCCTTTATGTGAACTGTTTGGGAATTGTTTACCAAGCTCTGTATTTGAGGTGCTCCCAGGTTATATAGCATGGCCAATTTCTAGGTGGACTTTAGCTCACTGAGAAGTTATGGATATGGTTGTGGTTATGGTTATGGTAATGGTTAGAAAAGAAGTGGCATCTGAGCATGCAAGTCTCTCTACTTTTGTTGACATATTGGCAAATATAGATATTTGACCTTGGCCTTTTTCTTATGTCTCCTCACAGCTTTTTTCTGTCTAATATTAAATATAGATCCTAATATATATTTCTACAAGGAGCAAATAAACATTCATGTATGAATGAGTAAAGATGTTATAGCTACTATTATACCAGTAGCTTCACTTTGCTATTTTTATATAAAACTTGAATGCTGATATTGCTATAAATAGCAGCTACAAATGAATTTTGGGTGCATTGTTGGCAGGTTTCTGGTATACAAATGAACATGACTTGCAAATAACAATTTTACAGTTTCCACATATGGAAATTCAGTTCTGTGTATAATATTCTGCTTCAAGGTTTAGAGCAAGTATGCAGAGCAATGCTTATTCACACAACTTTGAAAAATGTGTTTGCATAGCTATTTTGATTTCTTTCGTGGAGGAGTCCCAGTTGCATCAAGAGTTATACTGTGCCTTGAGTTCAAGGTTATTGTGCTCAAACGGTTCAGGACAAACTTGGATCCAATTCAATTCTATGTGGGCTTTTCTGGTAGTCCTTTGTCACAGCATTCAAAGTAGAAGTTTCTTTTACATGTGAGTTTCAAGGCTTGGCATCCCATATCTCTGACTCATTTCTGGAGAGCAACTGCTCAGCCTCAGACTACATTTCTCAGATCCTATTGTTACTATGTGGTGCCATGTAACAGGTGCTTTGCAATGAAATGTAAACAAAAATGATGTGGGTCACTTCTGAACCCCATGAATGTTCTCACTACATACTTTCTTTCCTTTTCCACTTCTTGAATGCAGAGTATTCAAAGCACTGTAAGATGGTTGTGCCGAAAGATGGTAGGAGTATCATTCTCTGAAACCAACAAATGGAGGAAAGCTGCCCACCAACTAGAAGCACTATATTGCTTCTTTATATAAGTCAATAAACTTCATTGTGTTAAGCCACTGATATAGTTTATATGCTAGCAGTTAGCATTAACCTATAGAAATTATTAGTGAAAATGATAAGCTGCTGCAGCAGTTAGTGGCAATATTCCACTTGTAGTCCACGGAAATAAACCATTTAAAGCATGTTGTCCTTGATTTCTAGCTACTAGCATCTACATTTCTTTGCATGAAGATAAAGACATTTGTGCCCACACCTATGGCAGGCTGGACATCAGACAGAATTAGTTGAAGTCCCAGGAGACTTCAACCAATGGATGGTGAGAATTGGTCTATAAATGCATACATATTTTTTTTTCTGGTGGAGTTTGTACAAAATTCATTTGGCTGTGCCAGAAATTCCATGTTCATCCTTGTTTAGTGTAGAGTTATTACTCCCTTTGCCCTCCTTGCAGTGGGTTGTAGAGATCTCTGTGTCCCTAGAGGATAACAGAGCAACACAGTGGAAAGAACCTGAGTCTGTGTGTCACCATGCTGAAGTAAGCCACCTGACTGAGCAAGGGACAAACTTATTTGAGGTTAAGCCTCTAAAATTTCAGGAGTTTATTTCTTATAGTAGTTTGTGTTGCATTAACTAATAATAGAGGTAAACTAAAGAGATCATGTTCAAGAAAGAGAATAATACCAAAGATCAGCCAGGAAAGCATGTCTATTAATCACCAACCAATGGCAGAAAATATTAGGATCCAAATTACTGAAGAAAACAGAGGGTTGGAGAATTAGGGAAGATGCAAGTAATATGTGGTAGGTTAGAACAAGCAAGTAGAAATAGGTTTGGACTAATGCCAGATAAATATTTTTTTTCTGTGAAAGTTTTTTATGTTCTCCTGCCTGCAGGTTGTATGTAAACACTGGGTTCATGGAACAGGGCTAGCCTGAGATGAACCATTTACTTGAGATCTGACCTTTGTGATCTTTTTAAGAGAGCTGATTGGAAAGGCTACAACAGGGATCTGTCATTCTCATAAACTCTACAATGTGATTTAGTATTATAGGGTTTCAGCAAAAGCCATAAAAAGACAAAAAATCCCATTGAGGACATTAAGCCTAAACTATTGCTCAGTATAAAAATATTTTTTGTGATATTCCAGAAGATTAAGCATAGAATTTCTCTCGAAGTTTTCCAATGACTAGAGAACTAATGACCTCATGATGCATCCAGTTCCATAGTTGGCTAGGACTAATTGCTAAAGACGACCAAAGTGTTAATTCATTTTGATTATGTAACCTCCTGGTTTATTCTTTGGGCTTCCATTCTTTTTAGGTAAGTTCTCTTCTTTGTCTAGGCCTCCAAAAGTTGCTATTCTTCAGTAACCTAGTGAGGCTCTACTCTTATCACTTTACTTTCTCCCTGTGTGAGCTCAGGTTCCCACTGCAATCCACATGCTCATAATCTCAAATAAATGCAACCAGTTAAGTGGCCTGTCCTGAGTTTACATTCGTCTTTCCATTTGTCCACTGCCCATTTCCATGATCATGTGCTATGGGCACTTCAATCTCAGTGTACTAAGCTTAATTCCTCTGCTGCTCCTGAAAAACCTCTCCTCCTTCCGTGTTTCCTGTCTCAGTGAATGGCTTATAGTTCTGTCTCCTAAATAGTTCATAAATTAAAGCAATTTACCCTCACACTAGTGGTGCTATTTTAGTATAGGTCAGAACTGTCTCTTGGCTAGATTATTACAAATTCTTCAAAAATGTTCTCCATTTTTCCAATCTTGCTTTTCCAATCTATTGTCTAGGTAGCAGGCACAACGATATTTCTGACTTGTGTTTGATTATGTCACTTCTCTGCTTGAAAAATCCCTTCAGAGCTTCTTAGAATAAGAGCCTAAATCTTTAAGATTTATACTCCACAGTCTTCCTCGTGTTTACATTGAGGCTCAACTTTTAAACTGCTTGCTTATATTCTGTAGTCTGTCTTTGGACTTCTTTTGATTTCTCAAATATTCAAATATATTCCTTTTTTATGTCTTCCTAGAATGCTTTCCCTACCTTGTCTTAACTTCATCATTTTACCTCCTATCTATCTTTTACATCTTGGCTTAGAGATGTTCTGGAAAGACTTAACTGACTACCAAAAACAAAATAAAACAAAACAAAAGCCTGAATTACTAGTGTCCTCATATGCCCTTGTAGTTTCCATATTATAACAATTGTATAAGTGTTTTTTTATCAAATGGGATCATATATGTCATAAAACAATTAAATTTCTTTCACTTGACAATATATCACAGACATATTTTCATGTCAGTGTAAATACAATGTCATTTTTCTAAGTCTCTGTAGCTTTCCATTTTAGTGATATAACAACATTTATTTAACGTTTACCCTATTGGTTGATGTTCAGTAATCAACACTTCCAAATTATAGGTTTCAATCAGTGGAAAAATAAATATACAAAAATTTTCTTACCATGAGATATATGTAGGTATGTCTTTACTAACATTATGAATTCTCAAAATGATATATAAATCTTGAATTCAACATATCTTCTCATTTCTGGGTTTTAGCCATCTGTAGTTTCCTAAACTTTTTCATGAATCTGTAATTAACATCACTTAATCCAAACCTAGTGATTTTCCACTGTCCTACCCCAAATCTCTGAGAAAAAGTTAAACAAGTTCCAGGTATGGGGTTAATCTGTGTGATGTAGAGTGATGACAGTATACCCAGAAAGTTATCTTTGGAAGGCAAATAGAATGTCTTTCTCTATCTCTACCTAACTCCCTGTTTTTCTATATAAGGAGCTTATAATCTACCTGGGATGGCTACAAATTATACACTTAAAATGATAATTCATTCTATAGAAAATCAAATATGTGATAAAGAACGCAAAGGCTTAATGAAAGAAAGACTGTATTTTAAGTCAAAATATTTAGGAAAGTTCCCATAGTATAACAGTTTAAAGAAAGATTGTGTCTAGCACAAAAAGAAAAGCTTTATTTGGGCTTCAGTAACTGTCTTCAAACACCTGAAATGTTCTCAGAGTTTGTTAGCTTCAAGCAATCAGTTTTTCTCTGCTGTTACCTGTTTGCTTAATCTCAGTGAAACTTCTAAGAAATACATCACCAAATGATAATGTCTTAGTCTGTTTGAGCTGCTATAACAAAATAGACTGTGAAGCTTATAAAAATAGGAAGTTATCTCCTACAGTTCTGTAAGCTGGGAAGTCTAAGATCAAATCAAGGCACTGGCAGATTTGGTGTCTGGTGAGCACCCATTTCCCAGTTCATAAATGGTGCCTCCTTGTCATATCCTTCTGCAGTGGAAGGGGAAAAAGGAGCTATCTTTGACTTCTTTTATAAGGGTACTAATCCCATTCATGAGGACTCCACCCACATGACCTAATCACCTCCCAAAGGTCCCACCTCCTAATACCATTGCTTCAGGGATTAGGATTTTAACATGTGAACTGGGTTGGCAAGAAGGGTAGGGGGGTGCCACACATTCTGACCATGGATGAATTGTGTGTTTGCCAAATGGTGATTACAGATCATTACAATGCATTAGGTTTTAGTATACTTAATTTATATATTTTCTTTGCAAAAGTGCTACTTTAATGTGTACTAGAACTGTGTATAAAGTAACATCTAATGAAATCGTTCCATTACAGTCTATTTGAATACATATATATATATATATATATTTTTTTTTTTTTTTTTTTCCGAGACAAGGTCTCGCTCTGTCATCCAGGCTGGAGTGCAATGGCGCGATCTTGGCTCACTGCAACCTCTGCCTCCCAGGCTCAAGCAATTCTCCCTCCTCAGCCTCCCGAGTAGCTAGGACAACAGGTTCCTGCCACCATGCCAGATTAATTTCTGTATTTTTGCTACAGACGGGGTTTCACCATGCTGCCCAGGCTAGTCTCAAACCCCTGGCCTCATATGATCCACCTGCCCCAGCCTTCCAAAGTGCTGGGATTATAGGCGTGATTCACCGTGCCTGACCTGGATATTTTCATTGTTAAATTCTTAGGCCGAAAGGGCTCTTTTCATTCTTTCCTACTCAGTCTGATCAATGATGAAGGCAATTTCCAGACATATGTTTTATGGTTAGTTGAAACTGGACCAAATTAGACAAGTTTCCTAAATTATGATCAGTAATACAAAAATAATTATTCTAGTCAAGTAGAATTTGGTGGGAAAATTCTCCAACCTGAAAAGTACCTAAAAACCAAACCGTAAGAACATCATATCTGACCAAATCCCACAGGGAGTTGGATTTCATGTGGCTTTTATGAACGTTTTGCTTTGAGTTCTATGAATTGCTCAGATATAGTATATACAACCAAAACAATCTAAATGTTTCATTTAAATCATCCAGTTTAACCATTGCTATTATGTAAATTTTCAGATAATTAATTGACAGTCCCCGAAGACTTCATTTTGCACTGCATCAACCTGATTTCTTCAGAATTGCAGCTAGTTCTTTCATAGTTTTTAAAGCAGTCTCACCTAACTTTCATGTAGGAATTTATAAGCATATATATATACACATATATATATATATTCTAGATTAACCATCTTTTTATGATCAATGCAACACTTTAAACAGGTAGCTAATTAAATGCCCTAGACATACATACACTGAGAAAGCATGCTCCTATAGCCCTAGGACAGACACTGAATACCTTACTACCTCTGGCAAATAAGGAAAATAATGAACCTGCTCTGAAAGCCATACCCATGGGTAAGCTGCAAGGCATGCTTCATAAGGGTTAACTCTCCAGTGAATGCCAGGCTGTATTCAGCCTTCAACAAGATGTCTGTGCATTTAGCTCTTATGTAGGCATACTCCAGTCTTCAGAAAGGTGAAACTGGGCTGAGAGGATGTCTTGCACCACTGTTTGAGCAGGATGGAAGGCAAGGTGGGTCTTTTCAAGTGTGTGCTGTAAGCCCGAAGGAAGAATAGCAACGTCCTTGGAGCCTTCCAAGGAGATGCGAGCCTGGCTGAATAATCAGTGTGCAGAAACCAAAACCCTGAAACTTACCAGGCAAAGGGACATGAAGGCTAGAGTTGCTGTGATGATGCAAATGAAGGGCAAAATGGTACAAATTCCTGTCTCCCAGAAGGTGTAATTAGGGAGCTATGGTAGAAAAACAGCAATCTCTAGAAATGCAGAGCAGATGCATATGCAGACTACCTCAGGCCTGGGTTAACAGTTAAAAGATATTGACGATTTTCATTTCTTGCCTTCATTTTATGTAAAAGTTTGCCTGAGTTCCAATTGATAATACTAATAACAGATCACAAAATAGACACAGCACAATGTTAAAGCAGAAGCCATGCACACAAAGCACTTAAAACATCTGAGCCAAAGGAAACCTGGGCCAAATGTGAAAAACATATCTATGATAATCAATCTAAAATTATGCACATAAAATCTCAGTTTAAATCATGTGAACTATTTGACATTCTAGCCATAAGAAACGCCAAGTTACTTCTAAATGCTTTGCTTTGATAACACAATAATAAATTCTACTTCTATTCTACTCCCATTTAAATCGTATTTATGCTCTATGGCATTTATAAATGGGCATATACAGTGCACACATGTTGGGCAGTTGCCATGGTGTTTTTTCTTACCATTGGAAGTTATTCCAGTAGCTTCAGCATAGGGTCAATGAGATAGTTTGCTTTGCAGGGACATCAGTATTGGAGACCTGCAAAGCACTTTTCTCATGTACAAACACCGAGAACATTTCAGTTGTTTTATGAGTCTGCATTAGCCAATAAAACTCTTAATTTAGCCTAGTGTTGTTGGTGAGATGGTCTTATCTCTTCTTGATACTGTTTAAGTTGCCTTCAGTTTTCTTCATGTTAGATGATGGTTTTCCTCTTTATACACTTGGCTAATTAAAATAACAAATCTTCACAGCCGTCTTTTTGGAATTCCTTCTTATCACTCTAAACTAATTAAACTGGAGGGGAGAAAAAGAACCTGCTGCAACCTAGTAGCAAATCTTCAAGTATCAACTATATTTAGTATCCTCTATAAAATAAAAATATTTTATCTTGGACAACTCTCTTCTTCATGGCTAATACATTGTCCCTTGTAATACTCAATCCTTTTCTATTCTATTTCCAAGTGGAGAAACTTCTGTGTCTCTGTTTCCAAGTGGGCATCAGGAAGAACAGAATACATTTTGCAGAACTCTCAGAGAATGGAATCAATCTTAAATCCAATGTCTACACTCTGAAAGATAATCAGTATGAAAACAATGAAATATTGAATGGCCAATAGGAAAAAAAAATCTGAAAAGGCAAACTTTAGCATGTGAAAGTCATGGGCAGTCAGGAAATGTTATAAAAAGTGAAGTTCCCTTGTCTGATGGAGCTATCATTCTCTTATTCTAGCTGTGGCGATATGGAGCTTCTTTAATGGTTAAGATTCATGTACATTTATATTTGCTTGGGACATTTTAGATGTGGCCTGAAATAACTTCTCAAGTTTCCTTCCAACCATTTGATACTGAAATATTTAGCAACTTTGAATACCACATTTTTTCACTCTCTGGAACCTCAAATTATAACTCCATGTCAAAAAATATGAATAGGGAGATGAGGTTAATCTTGGCATCAGATATATTATTAGTCTTTCTATTTATTTGAACTATATACAATAATTGTGCTATATCTTAATTTACATAATATATTGTATTTTCTTATAGAATCTTGCCTTATGGATATTCTAAATTAACCAGACTGATCTGCAGTCTCCCTCAGTTTTATTTCTGAAGAGTTTAAGATCAAGCACATCGAATGTGAACAATAAAGCCTAACTAAATAGTTAGAGATTAAGTAAATTAATTGCTGGATTTAAAATTCAGTGAACAACTAATTTCTTTACTGTATAATTTGTTCCATGAGGCACTCAGAGAGGAATCCATAAAGGAGTTAATTTTCAAGGATTCCAGTGCCCAGAGCATATTGGAGTTAAGTGATTACTATGAGGCACATTTGGTAGAAGAATGGGCAGAATGATGAATTACCATCTGAGGACATTTAAATTGAGGAAAATAGCAAACTGAAAGAGAAAACTAAAGCAAAAGTGGCCTGGCAGATTTCAAATGGGGTACTCTTAAGTTCTCTAACCTAGGTCAGTCCAAGGCTGCTCAGTAGAATGGAGCTAGCACCACTCAATTGGTTCTGACCTTAAAATCTACCTTTCTTCCATTCAGGTACACATTTGGGAAGATGGGGTT
Source organism: Pan paniscus (assembly GCF_029289425.2). Lineage (NCBI taxonomy): Eukaryota > Metazoa > Chordata > Mammalia > Primates > Hominidae > Pan > Pan paniscus. Next base: position 118,477,181 of record NC_073254.2, on the reverse strand, counting down.
GAAAAGACTAAAAACTCACATTTATTGGATATTTTATGTACCATCCATTATTCTAAGTGCTTTATGTGTGTTAACTCACTACCATCAAAACAACTCAATGAGGCAGGCACTGTTATTAGCCTCATTTTATAGACAAGGAAGCTGAAACAGAAAGAGGTAAATAACTTGCCCAAAGTCACACAGCTCACCAGTGGTAGAGCCAGAATTTGACCTCAGGAAGACTGGCTCCAGAACTCACACTCTTAAATATGTTCTAAAGTGGCTCTGTAGGAAGGGAGTGCCATCATTTTATTTAGTACTTTTAGGATAATTCCTAAGTTGTCTATAATTCCTGTAAGGTATCAAGAAACTATCAAGTCCATAAATCCTCAAGTCATTTAGGACTATTAGAATTAGCATGAATCCTTTAATATAGAGTTAAAATTAATTTTTGAAGATTTTATCCAAGAAGTCTAGCTTACCATAAATGTTGACTTGAAATAAACAGAAAAAATTACTCCAATTACTAATCCATTTCAAAATATATAACAATGCTTACCAACAAACAGTTCAAAACAAAAATATTAAACTTTTATTCATTGTACATGAAGATGGAGTTTCAAAACTTTTATCAAAGATAGGGGAAAGTAGAAGGTATATTTAAGCTAGGGCTGTTTGAAATTTCTTCACATATAGAATGGTTACTCAGTAAAGGATTGTTGAAAGAATGACTCTAAAATGAACTAATATATTCCTCATGTCTTCGTCTGCTTGTGCTGTTAGAACACCATAGACTGGGTGTCTTATAAACAACAGAAACTTACTTCTCACAGTTATGGAGGTTGGGAATTCCTGGATCAAAGTGCCAGCAGACTCACTGTAGGGTGAGGGCCAGTTTTCGGGTTCAAAGATGGTGTTCTTCTTGCTGTGTCCTCAAATGGTAGAAAGAACTCTTTGGAGTCCCATTTATAAGGGCACTAATCCCATTCACCAGGGCTCTGTCCTCAGGACTTAATCACCAGCTAAATTTCCCCACCTCCAAATCACACTGGAGATTACATTTCAACATACAAATTCTGAGGAGACATAAACATTCAGTCTATAACACCTGCCTTTTGGAAAGATGTTCTCCAGGGGCTCATTCTTTTAATGAAACCTGGTATTTATAATCAATCCATGTGATGTCTTCTGAATCCCAGACAATATAATACCTTCAGACCCTAGATCTTCAATTAAGCCTTTTTTTCTTTATTTTTTATTTGATTTTGATCTGTTATAAGCAACAAGCTCTCCCAGGACATGCTATTACTTCATAATTACAAGTATAATACTAGCCCTATGTTACTGATTTAATAGTATGTTTCTCAAGAAAAGCTGCAGCTTTAAAAATTTGGATTTCTCCTGACAAAAACAATAATGGGGAAAGGATTCCCTATTTAATAAATGGTGTTGGGAAAACTGGCTAGCCATATGCAGAAAACTGAAACTGGACCCCCTCCTTACACCTTATACAAAAATTAACTCAAGATGGATAAAAGACTTAAACCTAAGATCTAAAACCACAAAAATCCTAGAAGAATACCTAGGCAATGCCATTCAGGACACAGGCATGGGCTTCATGACTAAAACACCAAAAACAATGAAAACGAAAGCCAAAATTGACAAATGGGATCTAATTAAACTAAAGAGCCTCTGCACAGCAAAAGAAACTATCATCAGAGTGAACCCACAGAATGGGAGAAAAGTTTTGCAATCTATCCATCTGACAAAGGGCTAATATCCAGAATCTACAAGCAACTTAAACAAATTTACAGGAAAAAAACAAACAACTCCATCAAAAAGTGGGCAAAGGATATGAACAGACACTTCTCAAAAGAAGACATTTATGTGGCCAGTACACATGAAAAAAAGCTCACCATCACTAGTCCTTAGAGAAATGCAAATCAAAACCACAATGAGATATCATCTCATGCCAGTTAGAATGGTAATCATTAAAAGTCAGGAAACAACAAATGCTGGAGAGGATGTGGAGAAATAGGAATCCTGTTACACTGTTGGTGGGAGTGTAAATTAGTTCAACCATTGTGGAAGACAGTGTGGTGATTCCTCAAGGATCTAGAACCAGAAATACCATTTGACCCAGTAATCCCATTACTGGGTATATACCCAAAGGATTATAAATCATTCTGCTATAAAGACACATGCACACTTTTGTTTATTGCAGCACTGTTCACAAGAGCAAAGACTTGGAACCAACGCAAATGCCCATCAATGATAGACTGGATAAAGAAAATGTGGCACATATACACCATGGAATACTATGCAGCCATAAAAAAGGATGAGTTCATGTCCTTTACAGGGACATGGATGAAGCTGGAAACCATCATCCTAAGCAAACTAACACAGAAACAGAAAAGCAAACACCACATGTTCTCATTCATACATGGGAGTTGAACAATGAGAGCACATGGACACAGGGAGGAGAACATCACACCCTGGGGCCTGTCAGGGGTTGGGGGGCTAGGGGAGGGATAGCATTAGGAGAAATACCTAATGAAGATGATGGGCTGATGGTTGCAGCAAACCACCATGGCACGTGTATACCTATGTAACAAACCTGCACGTTCTGCACATGTATCCCAGAACTTAAAGTGTAATAAAGAAAGATGAGGATTTCTACTTTAGCAAAAGCACTGGGCCCATTTCTTATGCTATTCTGAGTTTGGAAGAGCTCAGCTGAGCCAAAATGAGTGCAGAGGGAGGTGAGATGCAGTCCCACTGAGATTTGCTTCATTATATAAAGGTGTTTTCAATTCTGCATCCAATAGCCTCAAATTGTAAGTGCTTTAGGACCAACCAAGTGTGAGATATTGCTCTAACAACAGTCATTGCATTCATTTAAAAAATGGGTATAGGTAGAGTTACTTATCTAAAGAAATGAAAGTAATACTTTCCTGTCTTCAGCTATAAAGTTGAGCTTGCAGTGACTCATTTAAAATGTTTTATTTATAATTGTTGGGTCAGTGGTCGGGAGGGAAATCCAAATTCTATATAGATAATAGAGTTCTCTAGTCCAGTGAATACTTGATTTTTTTTTAAGTAAGCTTATGTTTGGTTAGTATTTACTATGTGGATACACTGATCTGCAGTTCTTAAGTACCAAATTCAAGAGTAAGTGAACTTAGATTTTATCAATAATCCTTTTTGATGCAGCACATATAAAAAATGTTAAGGGAAATGTGCCTGATGCCAGCTCATCTTTGAAGTGCAGACATTATAAGTCAATCACCTATAAGAACATAGTTTCCATTCTACAGTATATATGTGTACAATGTATATTTCCTGACTAAAGGTTTATTATCAAGAAAACTAGCTACCAAACAGCACATCAGCACATCAGCTAGCCTCAGACCCTTAACAAATTTGCAGTCATTTTTAAGTCCAGTGTAACTGAAATAGATGTACCATTGATATTATATACATGCTCTTTAAAACTGTCTTCATGGTTTATATGAACCTAAGCAACCAAAATTAAAATGAATGCCATGAGAAATGAGATGATAGAGCCATCTGTATTAGATTAACACCGTTGTTCAGAAAGATGAGTCCTGTATACCAGATGTTAGAAGAGGAAAGAAGGTGGAGTACATTGTCAGGGATTCTAGTGCAAACATATATTGCTGGAGTTGGTGAACTGCTGGCTCTAACTGGCACAACTAGGCGAGTTGGAAATGAGCTGTCTGTATGACACAGTGGCATTGTTCAACTTGAAGGCAAAGGAATAAAGCCAGAAACAGAGCTAATGACTGCAGTCATAATACCATTTTTAAAAATGACTTCAGATCAAGTTGTGCATGGATTTGCACATGAAATACACAAGTTAACACTCTGATCTCTTTCATCTATTTTTATAAAGGATCATTCTATAGAGTTCAAGATATTCTAAAAAATGTAGATATTATTTGTGAAAGGTGGAGAGCTGATTAGTGGGTCTCAATTCAGTGGGATGATTCCCTCAAAAATGTGAATGGGCATTCTTAACGGTCCTCACCTGACTGAATGTACTTTTGAATGAATTAATAAATTAAAAGTTGCAAGGTATTTTAGGAAGTTTTGAGATAAAAGAGGATATGAAAATGAAGTAAAATTATCATTAGACAATCCTATTATAGTAACATAAAGTAGGTTACATTTTGTTTTATATTCAGTAGTAAAGGAAATACTATTGAATTACAAAGTTTATTTACTTCCTTGAAGGTAGCTATTTTTGATTTCTCAATTTCAGTGCCTGTAGTTCCCTATCTTCAAATTAAATCATGACCAATTTCTCTCTGGCTTTAGGTGTTTCCATGTCTCAAATGTCATATGAAATTTTGTTTTATATTCTTATTCTTTAATTTGTTAGGTCACCTTTTTGTGGAGTGACCTAACCAAGGTAAGAGATAAGACTACGTTTTAACATCTGTAGCTCAAATATTTAACTGATACCTTTTATTTATATATTTTTAAAAAAATTAATAGTGTGCTTATTTAATTTTGATTTGTTTACATATCCTGCACCTTCCTGGCTTTGCCACTATCTATTCCTATGACTTCTGGGAGACATTTAACATCAACAAGTCTAAATTTCCCTATCTATGTAATAGGATTAATGAGATTACAGTGTGAAGTTTCTTCAGTTGTATATTTTACTAAGAAGCTGTTTAGAATATTTTGATGCCACATCATTAATTAAAAATTTTAAATATGGAGAGTTTAAATTTAGATAAGGAGAGTTTTTTCTAGTTAATTCTTTCTTTCTGAATCATGAAAGAATTGTATGAGAGGTTTGTAGATGTCAGCAGCTATGTAGGTTGGGTACTATGTTAAATTTTTTCACGTTAAAACTGAATGGGTCCAAGTATGAGAAAGCAATACAGTTCCCATGAATTTTTTTATTATTATGATTTAAGTTCTGGGATACATATTCAGAACATGCAGGTTTGTTACATAGGTATATACATGCCATGGTGGTTTGCTGCACGCATCAACCCATCATGTACAATAGGTATTTCTCCTAATGCTATCCCACCACTAAGTCCCCCACCCCTTGACAGGCCCTGGTGTGTGATGTTCCCCTCCCTGTGTCCACGTGTTCTCATTGTTCAACTCCCACATATGAGTGGGAACATGCAGTGTTTGGTTTTCTGTTCCTATGTTAGTTTGCTTAGGATGATGGTTTCCAGCTTCATCCATGTCCCTGTAAAGGACATGAACTCATCCTTTTTTATAGCTGCATAGTATTCTATGGTGTATATGTGCCACATTTTCTTTATCCAGTCTATCATTGATGGGCATCTGGGTTGGTTCCAAGTCTTTGCTCTTGTGAACAGTGCTGCGATAAACAAAAGTGTGCATGTGTCTTTGTAGTAGAATGACTTATAATCCTTTGGGTATATACCCAGTAATGGGATTAGGGTCAAATGGTATTTCTGGTTCTAGATCCTTGAGGAATCACCACACTGTCTCCCACAGTGGTTGAACTAGTTTACACTCCCAACAACAGTGTAACAGCATTCCTATTTCTCCACATCCTCCCCAGCATTTATTGTTTCCTGACCTTTTGATGATTGCCTTTCTAACTGGTGTGAGATGGTATCTCACTGTGGTTTTGATTTGCATTTCTCTAATGGCCAGTGATGATGAGATTTTTTTCATGTTGTTGGCCACATAAATGTATTCTTTTGAGAAGTGTCTTTTCATATCCTTTGCCCACTTTTTGATGAAGTTGTTTGTTTTTTTCTTGTAATTTGTTTAAGTTCTTTGTAGATTCCGGATATTAGCCCTTTGTCAGATGGCTAGATTGCAAAATTTTCTCCCATTCTGTAGGTTGCCTGTTCACTCTGATAATAGTTTCTTTTGCTGTGCAGAAGCTCTTCAATTTAATTAGATCCCATTTGTCAATTTTGGCTTTTGTTGCCACTGCTTTTGGTGTTTTAGTCATGAAGTCCTTGCCCATGCCTATGTCCTGAATGGTATTGCCTAGGTATTCTTCTAGGGTTTTTATGGTTTTAGATCTTAGGTTTAAGTCTTTAATTCAATTTGCGTTAATTTTTGTATAAGGTGTAAGGAGGAGGTCCAATTTCACTTTTGTTCATATGGCTAGCCAGTTTTCCCAACACCATTTATTAAATAGGGAATCCTTTCCCTTTTGCTTGTTTCTGTCAGGTTTGTCAAGCATCAGATGGTTGTAGATGTGTGGCATTATTTCTGAGGCCTCTGTTCTGTTTCATTGGTCTATATATCTGTTTTGGTACTGGTACCATGCTGTTTTGGTTACTGCAGCCTTGAAGTATAGTTTAAAGTCAGGTAGTGTGATGTCTCCAGCTTTGTTCTTTTTGCTTAGGATTGTTTTGGCTATGGGCTCTTTTTTGGTTCCATATGAAATTTAAAGTAGTTTTTTCTAATTCTGTGAAGAAAGTCAATGGGGATAGCATTGAATCTATAAATTACTTTGGGCAGTATGGCCATTTTCACAATATTGATTCTCCTATCCATGAGCATGGAATTTTTTCCATTTGTTTGTGTCCTCTCTTATTTTCCTGAGCAGAGGTTTGAATTTCTTTTTGAAGAAGTTCTTCACATCCCTTGTAAGTTGTATTTCTAGGTATTTTATTCTCTTTGTAGCAATTGTGAATGGGAGCTCAATCATGATTTGGCTCTCTGCTTGTCTGTTCTTGGTGTATAGGAATGCTTGTGATTTTTGCACGTTGATTTTGTATCCTGAGACTTCGCTGAAGTTGCTTATCAGCTTAAGGAGATTTTGGGCTGAGACAATGGGGTTTTCTAAATACACAATCATGTCATCTGCAAACAAAGACAATTTGACTTTCTCTCTTCCTATTTGAATACGCTTTATTTCTTTCTCTTGCCTGATTGCCCTGGTGAGAATTTCCAATACTATGTTGAATAGGAGTGGTGAGAGAGGGCATCCTTGTCTCATGCCAGTTTTCAAAGGGAATGCTTCCAGCTTTTGCCCATTCAGTATGATATTGGCTGTGGGTTTGTCATAAATAGCTCTTAATATTTTCAGATATGTTGCATCTATACCTAGTTTATTGAGAGTTTTTAGCATGAAGGGATGTTTAATTTTATTGAAAGCCTTTTCTTCATCTATTGAGATAATCATGTGGTTTTTGTCATCGGCTCTGTTTATGTGATGGATTACATTTATTGATTTGCGTATGTTGAAGCAGTCTTGCATCCCAGGGATGAAGCCAACTTGATTGTGGTGGATAAGCTTTTTGTTGTGCTGCTGGATTCGGTTTGCAGTATTTTATTGAGGATTTTCGCATTGATGTTCATCAGAGATATTGGCCTGAAATTTTCTTTTTTTGTTGTATCTCTGCCAGGTTTTGGTGTCAGGATGATACTGGCCTCATAAAATGAGTTAGGAAGGAGTCCCTCTTTTTCTCCTGTTTAGAATAGTTTCAGAAGGAGTGGTACCAGCTCCTTCCTGTACCTCTGGTAGAATTCGGCTGTGAATCCGTCTGGTCCTGGGCTTTTTTGGTAGGCTATTAATTACTGCCTCAATTTCAGAACTTGTTATTTGTCTATTCAGGGATTTAACTTCTTCCTGGTTTAGTCTTGAAAGGGTGTTCATGTCCAGGAATTTATCCATTTCTTCTAGATTTTCTAGTTTATTTGCATAGAGGTGTTTATAATATTCTCTGATGGTAGTTTGTATTTCTGTGGGATCAGTGGTGATATCCCCTTCATCATTTTTATAGTTTCTATTTGATTCTTCTCTCTTTTCTTCTTTGTTAGTCTGCCTAGCGGTCTACTTATTTTGTTAATCTTTTCAAAAAACCAGCTCCTTCATTCATTGATTTTTTTGAAGGATTATTCATATCTCTATCTCCTTCAGTCCTGCTCTGATCTTAGTTATTTCTTGTCTTCTGCTAGCTTTTGAATTTGTTTACCAAAAAACAAAGCAGGGATTGCAATCCTAGTCTCTGATAAAACAGACTTTAAACCAACAAAGATCAGAAAAGACAAAGAAGGGCACTACATAATGGTAAAGGGATCAATGCAACAAGAAGAGCTAACTATTCTAAATATACATGCACCCAATACAGGAGCACCCAGGTTCATAAAGCAAGTACTTAGAGACCTATAAAGAGACTTAGACTCCCACACAATAATAGTGGGAGACTTTAACACCCCACTGTCAATATTAGACAGCTCAATGAGACAGAAAATTAACAAGGAATTCAGGACTTGAATTCAACTCTGGACCAAGCAGACCTAATAGATATCTACAGAACTCTCCACTCCAAATCAACAGAATATACATTCTTCTCAGCACCTCATCACACTTATTCTAAAATTGACCAGATAATTGGAAGTAAAACACTCCTCAGTAAATGCAAAAGAATGTAAATCGTAACAGTCTCTCAGACCACAGTGCAATCAAATTAGAACTCAAAACTACATGGAAACTGAACAATCTGCTCCTGAATGACTACTGGATAAATAACAAAATTAAGGTAGAAATAAATAAGTTCTTTGAAACCAATGAGAACAAAGACACAACGTACCAGAATCTCTGGTGTTCAGAGGGGAATTTATAGCACTAAATGACCACAGGAGAAAGCAGGGAAGGTCTAAAACTGACACCCTAACATCACAATTAAAAGAACTAGAGAAGCTAGAGTTCCCATGAATCTTTAAGGCAATTGGCTTATAGAAAAGGGAAAGTTACAACAGATATAAACCTTGAAAGGAACCAAATTACATTTCACTCTATTTAGTTTCTTTATAGCAAGTCAATGGCATTCTGTTAAAAGATCAATGGCATTAGATGGTATAGGAGCAAATTATTTTTAAATTTGTCAGGTGACTTTTAGTGTATTTTCTTCAGTTATTATGCTAATCTAAGAAACATTACTGTAAAAGAGTGTTGTGCTTGTTACTTTTACGTATCAATTTGAGTGGGCCATGGGGTGCCTAGAGATTTGGTTAAATGTTATTCTGGATGTATCTGTGAGGATGTTTCTGGATGAGATTAACATTTGGATCAGTAGCTTGAGTAAAAACAGATGAATCTTCCTAATGTGCAGGAGCCTCATCCAATCTATTGAAGGTCTGAATGGAATAAAAAGATGAGTAAGAAATAATTATTTTTCTCTGCCTGACGGTTTTCCAGCTAGACATCAGTCTTCTGTCTTTAAACTCTGACCGTGGCTTATATCAATGGGTCTTCTGGTTCTCAGGGTCTCAGAGGACTCAGACTGGAACTTACTCTGTTTGTTCTCCTGGTTCACAGGCCTTCTGACTCAAACTAAACTCTACTATTGGCTCTCCTGGGTTTCCATCTTGCCAAATATACACCTTAGACTTCTCAGCACTCATAATCACGTGATTTTATATATATATGTATATATATATATCCTATTGGTTTTTTTTCTCCAGGGAACACAGACTAATATAGAATTTTGTACTGAAAGTGGTTCCAGAGGAACAGAATTTTAAGGATGTGTTTTCTGAATTGATTCTGGGATTTTTGGAATTCTGCGCCTAATCTGATTAGATTTAACAACACTAATGACCCTTGCCAGTAGTAAAGAGAACACTGATAGTCCATTGCATGGCCTGGCAATAAAGATATGCATACACAAAATATCTGCATCATATATTTCTAATCAACAGCTTATAAACAGCAAGGGGTTGGGTGACTGTGCGTATGATATTTTTGAACATCTTTGAATATTTAACTGCTGTTGAGGGAATGTGTACATCCGCCCACGCATCCCCCAACTGATATGTTGAAACCTAATCCCCACTCTAATGGTCTTTAAAGGTGGGGCCTTAGATAAGTGAAAAGGTCATGAGGATACAACTGTTATGAATGAACGAATGCCCTTTAAAAGGGGCCCCAGAGAGCACCCTTGCCGCTTCCACCATATGAAGACACAATGGGAAGATGGCCATCTGTGAACAAGGAGGCAGGCCCTCACCGTACACCTAATCTGCCAGCACTTTGGTCTTAGACTTCCCAGCCTCCAGAACTATGAAGAATAAATTTCTTTTTTTTATAAGCCAACCAGTTTAGTATTTTGTTATAGTTACATGGATGAACCAGGACACTCACGAATATAGTGAGGCTGGCTTATTCTCCTAATGTCACTGGACAAAGGGGTGAAATGAAAGAATGAGATAAGAAATTCAAAGTCTCAGCTCAAACACTGCGTAAATGACCTGGATGCTTTATGTGTGTCTTTTCTTTTATAGCCACGGAACTGGGATTCCTGAAAATCAAATACAGAACTCATCATACCATTGGTTGAATTACAATGTAAGTTCAACTCCCAGCCCCTCAATTTATCTACTGTTAAAGTAAGGACTTTGATTGGGAGAAAATGGGATCCTGTAAGTTGTAATGTGGATGTGTGGGAAGACCCTAATGGAGCTAAGGGCATTGAACCCCTAAATTCTGACAAGTCTTCTTTGCCAGTGGAAGAGGCCTACTCACCTCCAGCAGAAGTGGCCTCTCCAATCACAGCTGCTTTCCCACCTTGGTGGTCTCAACCTCTCCACCCTTGTCTGAGGGGATTAACCCTGCATTGCCTAAGGAAACTGTAATGACCTTCTCTGAGGCAGTTTCCATGCAAGACAATGTTCACTCTTCTCAGGACCTGTCCCTTCCACCCCGCTTTGCTTCTAGACCTAGTAGTAGACTAAAGTTCCAGCCAGCCCCTAAAGGGAGGTACTCATTGTGACCCATGGTGCACTACTTTCCAAAAGAACAGCTTAAGTTTTCTAATATGGGTAAGCAGAAATCCAGGAAACACGTGTGGGAATAGATATTAACAGTGTGTGATAATGGGTGTTAAGAACATTAAGTTGGATCAGTCTGAATTCATGGATATGGGCTCACATAGCAGAGATTCTCTATTTAATATCATAGCTCAGAAGTTAGATTAGAGGTATGCAGACCTTTCAGAATGGGCAAAAAGTGTGAAGATATTTGTGTCCCATGTGAATGCCCACCAGATGGTGAACTCAGCAGAGGATTTTACTAATCAAGTGGACAGAATGACTTGTCCTGTGGATATTCAGGAGGTAGAAAGAGTTCTAAGAGTTTGTTTGCTTAGTTGGTTGAAACATGGACTGAAAGGTGGCCCACAGTGAGCAAATGAGAAATACAGGACCTGCCTTGGTTTAACGTAGAGGAAGGGATTCAAAGGGAGATTGGAGTATTAGAGTGGATTTGTCATTTAATGCCTATTCAGCCACACTAGAAGGATACAGAAAACATACTTATTTATTACCCTTACCATGAGAAATAAATCTGTGAGGGGAGTTATGACATCCTTGAAGAGCTCTGTGATTGCTGTTCTCTGTAGGACAGCCCTTACAGTAGTGCCTGCAGACCACTGGGAAAACTAAAGGCAGTGGGAGTAATTGGATCCCAGGTGGCTGCAGTCATGTGGCTGCACTCAACCACCAACGGCAAGGTGGGTGTGTGGTTACTGTAATGGACAGCAGAGTCAAAGTGGCAATCAGAATACCCTGATTCATGCAAACTTATAGTGCTGGCTAGTTGACCATGGTGTTCCCAGAGTGAAATAGATAAGAAGCCTACTACATTCCTTCTTGATTTATATAAGCAGAAAAGTTCTAGGTCACATGAACAAAAGTCTAACCTGAATTGTAATAATAGAGTCACAGCCCCTCAAACAATTATCAGGATTGAGCCAGTTTTCAAACCCAGAACTGCTAGAATGAAGGGAAAGGTCAAGACCCCTAGAGAAAGGATCTTGGTAAAGTACTGAAAATTTGTACTGGTAATTTTTGTCCAAGCCTTCCCCAAAGGGACCTATGGCCTTTTAGCAGGGTAACTGTGCACTGGGGAAAAGGAAATGATCAGACCTTTCAGGTACTACTGGACACCAACTATGAAATGACATTGATTCCAGGTGACCCAAAATGTCACTGTGGCTCGCTATTTAGGGTAGAGGGTTATGGTCGGCAGGGAATCAAAGAAGTTTTAGCTCAGGTTTGTCTCTCAGTGGGCCCAGCGTGTCCTTGACCCCATCCTATGGTTATTTCCCCAGTTTTGGGATGCAAAATTGGAATAGATACTTTCAGCATCTGGCAAAATACTCACACTGATTCTCTAACCTGTGATATGAGGGCCTACAATGATGAAGACCAAGTGAGAGCCACTAAAATGGTGACTTCCTAGCAAAATAGTAAACTGCAAGCAATACTGCATTCCTGGAGGGATTGCAGAGAATAATGCCACCATCAAGGACTTGAATGATGCCGGGGAGTGATTCCTACCACATCCCCATTCAATTCACCTACTTGGCTTGTGCAAAAGACAGAGGAACCTTGGAGAATGACAGCAGATGATCATAAGCTTAATTGTGTGGTGACTCCAATTGTAGCTGCTGTGCCAGATGTGATTTCATTGCTAGAGCAAATTAATATTAATAGATCCCCTGATACCTGGTGTGCAGCTATTGATCTGGCAAATGCTTTCTTATTGATATCTGTTAGTAAAGATCACTAGAAGCAGTTTGCTTTTAGCTGCCAAGGCCAGCAATGCACCTTCACTGTCCTACCTCAGGGGGATATCACTTTTCCAACCCTGTGTCTTCGTTTAGTTTGCAGGGATCTTTGCCTTACTACAAGACATCACACTGGTCCACTACATTGATGACATTATGCTAATTGGACTTAATGAGCAAGAAGCAGCAACTAATTTAGGCTTAATTGTAAGACATTTGTGTAGCAGAGGATGTGCAATAAATTTCAAGAATTCAGAGGCCTTGTACCTCCAGGAAATTTCATAGGGTCCTGTGATGTGGGGCATGTTGAGATATCCCTTCCAAGGTAAAGAATAAGTTGTTGCAACTGGCCTCTCCTTAAAACCAAAAAATGGGGCACAACATTTAGTGGGCTCATTTATCAAATGACCCCAAAAGTTGCTAGTTTTGAATGGAGACAAGAGATGGCTGTGCAACAGTTCCAAGCTGCCGTGCAAGCTGCTCTGACACTTGAGCCATATGATCCATTGCATCCATTGGTGCTTGAAGTTTCAGTGGCAGATAAAGATATTTTTTGAAGCCCTTGGCAGGCCCCCACTGGTGAATCATGAAGAAGGCCCTGAGGATTTTGGAGCAAAGCTCTGCCATCTTCTTCAAGTAAATACTCTTTCGAGAAACAGCTCGTGGCGTGCTACTGGGCCTTAGTAGAGACTGAACACTTAAGCATGGACCGCCAGGTTACCATGAAACCTGAGCTGTCCATTATGAATTAGGTGTTATCTGACCCACCAAGGCCTAAAGTTGGGCATGCCCATCAGCAATCCGTAATAAAGTGGAAGTGATATATATGTGAGGGGACCCAAATAGACCGTAAGGAAACAGGTAAGTTACATGAAGAAGTGGTCCCAAAGCCTAAGGTCCTCACTTCTGCTACTCGGCCTTCTCTTTCTCAGCCCATACCTATCACCACATGGGAAGATCCTGATGATCAGCTGGCGAAAGAAGACATCTAGGGCCTGGGGTGTGAATTATATGCAGGCACAACCTAAACGTAGGTAGCTGTAGCACTGTAGCCTTGTTCTTGGGCATCCTAAATGAGAATGGTAAAGGGAAATCCTTCTGTCAAGCAGAACATGGTTGTTCTCTTAGTTCAGAAGGAAAAATGGCCAGATGTATGTACTGATTCATGGTCTGTGATCAATGGTTTGATAGTATGGTCAGGGTCATGGAAGGAATAGAATTGAAAAATTGGTGACAAGAAAAAATTTAGATTAGAGGTATGCAGACCTTTCAGAATGGGCAAAAAGTGTGAAGATATTTGTGTCCCGTGTGAATGTTCACCAGATGGTGAACTCAGCAGAGGAGGATTTTACTAATCAAGTGGACAGAATGACTTGTCCTGTGAAAATTCAGTCAGCCTCTTTCTCCAGCCACCCGTGTCATCACATAATGAACTTATGAACAAAGGGGCCACGATGGCAGAGATGGAGGTTATGCATAGGCTTAGCAACATGGAATTCCATTCACAAAGGCAGACCTGGCTATGGCCACTGCTGATTGCCCAATCTGCTAGCAGCAGAGACTGACACTGAACTCCTGATATAGCACCATTCCTTGGGGTGATCAGCCAGCTACCTAGTAGGAGATTGATTACATTATACTGCTTTCATCATGGAAGGGACTGTGTTCTGTTCTTTCTAGAATAGACGTTTACTCTGTTTCTTTTTATTTTTATTTTTTAATCTTAAAGCCTTTCATCCCTAATAGACATTTACTTTGAATATGGATTTTCCTCCCCTGTATGCAATGTTTTTGCCACCTATGGACTTACAGAATACCAGAATACCATATCTATCGTCATGATATTTCACACAGCATTGCTTGTGACAAAGATACTCACTTCACAGCCAAAGAAATGTGGTGATGGACCCACACTTATGAGATTTACTGCTTTTACCATATTCTCCACCATCTTGAAACAGCTGGCTTTATAGAAAAGTAGAATGGCCTTTTGAAGACTCTTTTATACTTCCAAATATATGTCAATAACTTAAAGGATTAGGGCAGGTTCTATGAAAAGCTGTATATTCTCTGAGTTCAATATATTGTGCTATTTCTCTGATAGCTAGGATGCATGGGTCCAAGAATCAAGGAGTGGAAATGGGAGTGGCATCACTCACTATTAACCATAGTGATGCATTAGCAAAATTTTCCTCCCATTCCTGTCAATTTATGTTCTGCTGGCCTAGAATTCTTGGGTTAGAAGGGAGTAATGCTTCTACCAAAAAACATAAGAATGTTTTCCATTGAACTGGAAGTTAAGATTGCAGCCTGACCACTTTGGACTCCTCATGCCTCTGAATCAATAGGCAAAGAAAGAAGTTACCATGCTTGGTGACCACCTGACTACCAAGTGGAAATTGGACTGCTACTTCACAATGAAGTTAAGGAAGAGTATGTCTGGAACACTGAAGGTCATCCCTAAAGTCATCTCTTACTATTACGATGCCATATGATTAAGGTCAATGGAAAACTGCAACAATCAAATCCTGGTAGTAAAACTAATAGCTCAAATCCTTTAGGAATGAAAGCTTGTGTCTTTCCACCAGGTAAAGAACTATGACCAATTGAGGTGCTTGCTGAAGGCAATAGGAATACAGAATGAGTAGTGAAAGAAGGAAGTTATATTTACTAGCTATGGCTACGTGTCCAGTTACAGAAATGAAGACTGTAATTGTCATGAATATTTATTCATTATTTTGTTATAAACATGTTTTTGTATATGTATCTGTGTGTATATTTTTGTTTTCATTCTTCCTTTATTTTATTATTAAATAACAAAAAATATTTGGATTTATATCATATTTAAGTATGGTTAATTTTATATCATAGTATTTAAGTTATGAAATATTGAGAAGACTAAATATCATTTAAGGACTTTGATTCCTCTGTGGAAAGGGTTAATGTATTTCTGATTATATGCAGTATAATTATATCACGTTAGACATAATTATGACCTTATTATCATCTTCATTTGGAGATTAGGTATAGTTTAAGGAAATGCATATAGGTGCCAAGTTGATAAGGAGTGGACTTGCGATGGTTAATTGCATGCCTCAGTTTAAGTGGACAATGGGGTGCCCAGATATTTGGTTAAGCATCACCTGGGAGTGTCTATGGGGGTGTTTCTGGATGATATTAACATTCAAATAAGTAGAGTGAGTGAAACAGATTTCTCTCCATAATACGAGTGGACCTCATCCAAATTGTTGAAGGCCTGAATAGAATAAAACGATTCTTTCTGCTTGACTGTCTTCTAGCTGGGACATTAGTCTTCTCCTGCCTTTAGACTTGGACTGAAACTTATACTATCAGCTCCTTCTGACTACAGATCTTGGACTTCCCATGTTTTTTAACTGTGTGCACCAATTCCTTATAGTGAGTGTGTGTGAGTGTATCTCCTATTGAGTCTGTTTCTCTGGAGAACCTAGATTAATACAAGTAAGTGTCTAGGGGAAGACTGAAAATTTACAAAATCCCTTT
Source organism: Pan paniscus (assembly GCF_029289425.2). Taxonomy (NCBI): domain Eukaryota; kingdom Metazoa; phylum Chordata; class Mammalia; order Primates; family Hominidae; genus Pan; species Pan paniscus. The sequence goes on along the minus strand of NC_073254.2, from coordinate 118,461,123 downwards.
GAGGATGATTTAAAAAATGATCAGACACATTGTTGATATGTCAATATGTTTTTAAGCATTTTGTTATTCTTTCTAAAAATTATTCTATACCTAAATGGTAATAATTTTGAAAAGTAGTTACTGGTATATTATATTTTTCTCATTGTCTTAAATAATTACTTTGAGAATTTATATAGTCTAATAGCTTCATAGTGTTTTTATTTGAAGTAGTTTTATCATGTGATCCTTACATAAAGTAAGTTTAAAGTTTCTAAGTTTTTGACTAAAGTTTTTTTTTTATTATACTTTAAGTTTTAGGGTACATGTGCACAACGTGCAGGTTAGTTACATATGTATACATATGACTAAAGGTTTTTATTTAACTTTAATGTCTTCTTTGATAAAACAGCCTTGAAGTGTTCTAGAACGGAATGGAGTAAACTTCTTCCAATTTGTTTCTGCGAATTTTATCCTTATTTGAAAATCCTAAATTTCTTCCCCCAGGTTCTACTTTAATTGGGCACTTACAAAGTAATTCTTCAATCAGTGTCTCTAATGTCTCACTGCTTCCCAACAAATCTACGAAGACAGAACAAAAGATGCAACTTACAGAAACACAGAAAATTAAGACTGTCAGAGGACATAGTGCTTGATTCGGAGGTGGTTGGGAGAAAGATTTTCACTGAATAGCAGAATAATGGAAGATTATGATAAAAATAATTAATGGTCTTCTCCCATCTCTTTCCCTACAACAGAGGAGTCATGTTTCCTTAAAAACAACAAGGAGACATCTCATTGAAACCTCACTGAATGCCCACAATCTAGAAACACCAGGTCAGAACCTAAGAGAACACTAGGCTGTCATCCTTATGTAAAAGTGTTGCTTCTTAAGGTACCAAGGCTCACTTATCCTCCACCTTCCCCTGACACCTCTTCCAACCCCACCACACACAAGTATGTACATCTGAATTGAGAACACAAGCGGGTGGTACAGGGTTGAACAGGGGGAGTTACATCTTAGAAAACATCATCCTCCAGGTGTGGAACCATAAATGGACTATAGGCAGAAGCTCCTATAGTATAGTATTCCCCTTGTATTTCATCTGCAGGGTGTTGATGATACAGATAATGGAGTTGGAAAATGGCTCCATTTCAGTCCAGAGACATGAAGCCGATAAACTTTGGTTAGACACTGATGTATGGCTAAGACTCACAGATATTAGATACCCTTTCATCTATAGTGATATAAAAAGGTGATTCTGTTAGCACCTGGTAGAGAGTGAGCAGCATCAAATGAAATTGATACATTTTCTGATGGTAAACACTGAATCTGGATGCCTTTGACTTAGGAATAGCAAAGAGGAAAAAACGAAAACAACGCAAGGTCTAGTAAGGAAAGATAAAGAGAACATTATACTGAGGCCCAAGAAGAATCTGAAAATGATTTATTACAGAAATCTGAGCTCACATAAGAAAACTATATGCGAGTATTAAGCACTAAGACATGGCCTCTGGGAAGCTTTTGAACCTCAACCAGAGAATTTAGCCAAGAAAAGTCAGGTGTTTTAGTAATAGACATAGAAATGTGTATGTGTGTGTTGTAGTGTATGTTATGCATGCAACTACGTATATACACATCTTAATGTATAGAGTGATATTTATATATGTGGATAGACAGGGAGATAAATAGGTAAGTAGGTAGGTAGGTAGATATAAATAGATAACTCAAAAGGAAATCCCATAAGATTTATTTTGATCTCATTTGTTGGTAAAAACGCCTTCAATAGCACTTACCACTCATTCCTAATTTTTAAAAATTAATTCCTACCAAATTATGAATTGATAACATACCTTAAAAATTACTTTTAAAACTATTGAATATTATATTTACAAAAAACAGTATTTGCTAATACCCTCACTAATTAACACAGGCTTTGACTTCCTTGCCAAGGCAATAAAATATAATACTGAAATAAGAGAAGGCAAATTTTTGTTATTATTTGCAGACAATATGACTATTTAAATAGAGAACTCAAGAGAATAATCGGCAAAAGTCTGAGAATTAATATTAAAGTTCATTACAGTGATTGGATACAAATTAAATGGCAAAAGTTGATAGTTTTTCTGTACAGCAGCAATAACCAATTAGTGTACATAATGTGAAAAGGTACTATTCACAAAATAGTAATATCTTATTAAGAAATGTACATAATCTATATGAGCAGTCTTAAAATACTTTACTAAGCAATATAAATAAAAACTTCAATGTAATAAAAATAGAAACTGTATTTCCATAACGGAGCACTGGATTTTTTTAAATATGCAAATAACTTTCAAATTAATGATAGGGTTAATAAATGTTATTTGAGATCACGATAAAATAATTCAAAGTTCATTGTGAGAATAAACATGTAAAAGTATCTATGAACATTATGGGGAAAGAAAAATAATTCACATCTTTTAATACATTAAGACAGGTGTTTAAATATGTTATGATGTTAAAACACTGTGGTTCCGGTTCATGAAATTACAGTTAAGATTAATATAACAGAATAGATAGTATTTGGACACACTATGGTACGTATAATAATTTAGGTTATGGCAAAAACAGAGGGCATGATAAACCAAAGGATTAAAAGAAGATTTAAGTTTCTAAACAAATGGTATTGGGAGAATTAATTATTGGGTTAAAAAAAGAGACCTAATTCATAATATTTATTAAACAAATAACTTGCAAAAAGTTGTTAAAGCAAACAAATAAATGAATATACCATGAGGCTTTAAAATTTTTTTTAAGTATAGTTTTTCTTTCTTTCTTTCTGTCTCTTTCTCTCTCTCTCTCTCTTTCCTTCCTTCCTTCCTCCCTCCATCCCTCCCTCCCTCCCTCTCTTTCTCCCTTTCTCTCTCTCTCTCTCTCTCCCTCTCTCTTTTTCTCTCTTTTTTTTTTTTTTGGAAGTCTCCCTGTGTTGCCCAGGCTGGAGTTCGGTGGCACAATGTTGGCTCACAGCAAGCTATGCTTATCAGATTCAAGTGATTCTCCTGTCTCAGGCTCCCGAGTAGCTGAGACTACAGGGGTGCACTGCCACGGCCAGCTAATTTTTGTATTTTTAGTAGAGATAGCGTTTTACCATGTTGGTCAGTCTGGTCTCAAACTTTTGACCTTGGGTAATCCACCCACCTCGGCCTCCCAAAAAGTTGGGATTAGAGGAGTTACTCACCGCACCTGGCCTGGTTTAACTTTTTTATGTGGTCTTGGAACAGATAAATAGCTTCTATATAGGTCAACTAAAATGTATTCAGAGACACACTAACCCTACGAAATGCTTTATGAATGGAGGGTGCCATGGTCAAATATGTTTTGTAAATGCCCTTTGGCACTACAATGCATATTAGCTTCCTACAAACATAAAAAATGTGAAAGAAAACCACTTAAATTTATATATCTTCATTTTCTTCAAACTTATTAGACCATATAATTTTATTTATTTAACAAAATGTTTTAGAAGCCTAGTGTTTCATAGATTAAACTTTGGAAAAAGCTGTTCTAAGTATAAAAATAATGGCATATATAATAATGTTTAAAATTATCAATGTATTTTATTAATGATTTAGATGTTTTTTGTAAAATAACTCAGAAGTAATTAAAAGGTAATTGATAAGTTAATGAAAATATTCAAAACAAAAATAATAAAGGGATAATATTGTTACTACATATTATAGTGTTTTTTAACACAAAATCTAGAGAAAAAAGAAATATACTGATAATAATTAAAAGACAAGAAAATTCACAGAAGAAATATGAATGGTCAATAAATATAAGACATAATTCAACCCACTGATAATAAAAGAAAGATAAGTTTAAGCATTCATTTTCCTAGTAATTGAGCAAGTATATGTATGTCATTATTAGTAACAAAATTTATAATAATACCATTATGTATGATACCTCACTATATGAGACACTATGAAAGGTACTTTAAATGAGTTCTTTAATTTATTCAAAATAAAATATAGTGCACAATGCTAAAAATTAAGGAAGAGAAAAACTTTCAAAAATTTGGGCATTGTACTGTTATTCACTAAACTTACTGAGGGCTTTGGGCGTCCAGTGGAAAGAGCGTTAAAATAATGTATACACCTTATATAGTAAAACCCTAACATTATAACATTATATTATATAACATTATATTAACATTATATTAAATAGAAAATAATAAAAACGTTCAAACAAAACTTATAAGTGAGGTTATTTAAGAAAATACTGTGTGGCAGTGATAAATTGGAATCACAAAATGTGTGTTAATAGGGAAATGACTGGATAAATCATGGTATATTCACTTTCCAGAATATTCTGTAATAATTATAATTATGTTTTCATAGAATATTGGCGAGACAAAATGCTCATGATATAGTATCTTGTACTTAGCAGGATATTAACTTTATATACTAATTGAAAATTAATGTGTGTTTAAGTGTGTGCACTCATCTGTGTGTGTTTTGTTGCAGGGTGATGAGTTCATGTGATTTTTTTAAAGATGTTTAATTCTTAAACATTTTACATATTTTCTAAAATAAGCATGGATATTTTATGGCAGATAGCATTTAAAAATAAATTTCTTATTAACTTGTCATTCCCCCCTTCCCCACCTCCATTACAGGCATTAATTGCCTTCCATTTTGTCATCTTTCTTTATTTTTACATGTCTGGCTTATTCACTTTGCTACCCTTGTTCCTTGCAGGGTGGCTTACAGATTTAGGTGGTTTCAAAAACACTCACATTACTTGAAATCTATTTCAGTATTTACCAGTTAGGGCCAACAGATATTTATTTTGCAAACTGTTGTCCTCTTGTATTATGTAAGGGGTTAGGCTTGGAGAAATAAAACTTGGAAGGTATCATTAAAACAAGAAGTAGGGGAGGAGAGAGAAAATAGAAATGATGTGTTAATCCATCTAATCATTAACCAGTCGATCTAATCATTCACAGATTTGGTTAGCAAACACAATATATTTATTATATTATTTCCTGTTAGATTTACAGATCATTGAATACATGGTCTTTGCTCATTCTAGTCTTCCATAGGTGGACAGGCAAGCCTTCCACATTAAACAAAAAGAATGAAGGTGGGACTCTGAGCTCCTGGGGAAAATAAAATTGTAACAATGGCAGCATCCAAAGTTTTGTGTAATACTAGGGACAGAGAAATTAATTTGTCTTTCTCATCAGCCATAATTTCATTTAAATAGGGGGATGGTTTCACTCTTATTGGGTCTGGGACCCATGTCTGTTTATTAGGCATTGCAGTGATGTTTTTCTCAACAGCGTTCCATCAGGTGGGATAAGTGTGGAGAATGGACAGCAGCTGGGCACCCAAGTGGTTCCTGCAGAGTCAAGAGAAACAAAGTGAGAAGAGAAAAAAATAATTCCTTCCAAATCCTCTGAAGAATATATACCGAACAGATACAGCATAGGTCCTGGAGCTAAAGCAGACTAGCACTGAAGTTGGGGTGGGGTGGGGTGGGGGAGTGGCATGCCATTTTCTGAACCTTGAAACATATACATATACATATATATATATATAATCTTTATTGAGTTATAATTCCTGTAACATGAAATTTACATCATAAAGTGTATAATTAAAAGGTTGTATTGTATTCACAGAGTTGTGCAACCATCACCAAATTCTAAGTTTAGAACATTTTCTTTGTTGAGAACTTTTTAAAAAACAAGTTTATGGGAATAATTTTTAGAATCAAATTCTTTAAATATTTGCCACATGTACTAATCAAAATCAGTTTGGTAAATAGTGTTTTCAGTACATTAGCAAAAAAAAAAAGCAATCTCTGTTCCTTTTCATGTTTCCTCAACATTTGTGAGAGTATGACTTAATTATATATTTTCATACCATAGTGTTAAGTGAACTGCTCACTATTGTTTCAAATCTTGTCCCCTCAGTTGGAAAGATCCTAGGACTGGGAATTTACAAATATTTACACATGAAAACAAGGTCATTGATCTTCCAAAGAGAAAAAAAAAGGAGGGGGGGGGGAGATTTTCCTAAAATTTGTGCTATTTTCCACATTGTGCTTCTAACTCTGCAAAACATTGGTTAGAAACTGCATGCCAAGGCGGGCAGATCACTTGAAGCCAAGAGTTCAAGACCAGCCTGGCCAACAGAGTAAACCCTGTTTCAACTAAAAATACAAAAAATTAGCCAGGTGTGGTGGTGTGCACCTGTAGTTCCAGCTACTTAGGAGGCTGAGGCACCAGAATCGCTTGAACCCAGGTGGCTGAGGTTAAAGTGGGCCAAGATTGTGCCACTGCACTACAGCCTGGGCCACAGAGTGAGACCCTATCTCAAACAAACAAAACTAAAACAAAAACTGCATGACTTTTAAAGGTAAGCAGCAAATCCTCCAAAAATACACAGTCTCTCAGGTCATTGCTTTCAGGCTGAGAATCATTTCTTTGGCAACATTCTATATCTTGAGCAATAATTTTGGGATTGAGGAAAATTATGGAGAGAGTTAACTAGCAGAAAGATATAACATCTACATTTTTCTCACATAATATAGGATTTTGAAATTGCTAACAATTATTACTTACCAGAAATGAGAAGCCTGTCATAATATGAAATGAAGCCTATTGATATGATTTGCAACTTTAATATAAAGCAAAAGCGAATCTCAATGCTTTGAGATGACACTGACTGTAAAGCCCCTCATCATCTCATCATTCGGTAAAGGCATTCTATGGGGATAATTGTGGAGACTGAGAATGAATGAGGGAAATAAACTCAGAACAGGTTATTGTTGTTTTCTGAAGGCAGGTATAATTTCAATTTATAAGAAAATCAATGTTAACTGAATGATGAGTTTATCTTCTTTTCAAAAGGGATAATATTTAGTATTAAACCTTCATTGTTTTAATTCAAATAATGCTGGTCCCCTGATCTTTTATGCAGAAAGGACTGAATCCCTAAACCTTAATTCAAGTGTTGCTATTTATTCCCAGTAGCCTTAGGCAAAGATATTCAACCTCCATGCCTCATTTTCTCCATCTGTAGAATGGCAGTAATGATGCTTACCTGCCTTTCAGGAGTGTTATGAGGCTTCATTAGTTGTTTGTAAAGTACTCTGTAGATGAAGAACTCAGCATAAATGCTAAGTACCATTATTATTATGGCAGTCTTATGTTCTGTGCATCATTGCATTTTTGTTTTTTCAAAATATTGCAATTTTCCATCTGTCATTTGTAACACATCAAACAAAAGCTAAATTCTCAAATTTTCTCCCATTACCCTGCTTAGAAATCTATATAAGTAAAAGTCTCCAGGCAGTATGCACAGTCCCCAAGTGCTTCAGGGCAGTCTCACAAAACTCACTGTCACCAAGCAACAATGTTACACAGCCCATGTATAACTATTTTCAGAAATGCTCATCGTCCTGCAAATATTAAGATAGTGAAAATAAATGAAAATCAATGATGGCTTGGTCTTTGAATATTATTAGGACTGCACTTTGATTTCACAGTAGTGAAAAGCCATTTGAGGTGTTGGTTGGTTTTGCCTCCTTTTCCTCCTCACTTCCTCTCTCCCTTGCCTTCTACTTTCCTTGTCCTGCCTTCATTCTTTTAAAAATATTGTCAAACAAAGCAATTTAACATGGACTAAATCAGAATTTATAAATACTTTTAAAAAAATCTTATATGTAGGTGATGGCTCACTGTGGCTACTTGTTTTGTGTGTGTTGTTTTTTTTTTTAAAAAACAAGTTTTTCCAATCTCATTTCCCTTCTGTTTGGGCCTACTTCAATATAGCCAACATTAAATGGTGAGCAACAAATAAAGACACATTACAGCAGGTCTAAGCACAATTGTCTCCCCAATCCATGTACTTGATAAATGCCCTGTTTCAGCTAAAAAAGATGTATGACTTTTCCCTTATACCAAATTTAGTGGTAAAAATCTTTAATAACTAAAACTGACTATAATTTCCTTCTTTCGACTGTTCTATTTCAAGGTCTCATAAATCCTTTTTATTGATTGGTTTTACACAGAATGCTGTAGAGCTCTAAACACAAGAAATTAAACTGAATGGCAGGTGGATTTTTTTCATGGTCTTTTCAGCTAACCCAGCAAAAATGAATTTTAATGTAATGGTTGACTTTGTGAATATTTCTTCCTTTTTATTATTTTAAAAGTTTCTGCTAATGTGTGTAATTTTATGTCACATACTTTTATTCTGAACTTGTAGAAAAGGATAACAACAACTTAAAATACTGCCCCAATATTTTATTTTTGCTTCTTTGAAGTGTATCATCTGAATTCACATGTTGATATACATTATCTCTTAAGAAGAAATAATGAAATTTCTCATCAAAATGATTGGCATATAATTATGAAACTGGCTTCTGAATGGAATGTCAAGAAAATCTCCTGCATGGAAGTTAGGAAATAGATTTTTCACCTCTCTTGTATATGGAAAAAACACACCAGCCTTAGATTTAGGTAATTAATACAGTCTTCCAATTTGAATATTTGAATGGGAAAAACAGTTTATACTAAAAAAATGCACAATATGGCATAAATAGTTAAAATATTTTAATGCATTAAAAAGGATTACAGATGTTTGGAGGCAATTCACAGCTTCTGCATACTGTGTTTACAAATTCTGTTTTCTCTGAAGAGGAGATGGGTTTTCATAAGAGGAAAAAGAATAGGAGTAGCACCCCTGAGGTCTTTCCTTTAGTTTTTGGGTATTTGCTTTTCTTAAGTCACTCTATTAGGAAGCTTCTAGCTCCAAAACACAACTGTGGTACCCAGAGTATGAAGATAAGAGGTGTTAGAGATCTCATATCTCATAGTTAAGGTGATACCTCTTGGGGAAGACTTGTGTGGAACCAATGGTAACTCTGAGTACAGAATGGACAATAGCTGCCTTCTTTGATTAAGAAGATAAGAGTAAATAATGACTGTGAGATGCCTGGAGTTCACTTATTCTGAGATCATGTGATTCAAACTAGTAAATCACAAGGAACTTACGTTTAGGGAGAGAATAAAAGGGAATTCAAATCCTGAGAAGCAGATAGAGAAGAGGAATGAGAAGTGGGTCCTGCTTATCCTAATTCAGCAATTATAAAATATAGAAGACTCAGTCTAGGACAGAAACATGAAACATATTTAAAGCAAAAGAATTTTTATCAAAGGCCTTTTCTGCATCTATTGAGATAATCATGTGGTTTTTGTCTTTGGTTCTGTTTATATGCTGGATTACATTTATTGATTTGCGTATATTGAACCAGCCTTGCATCCCAGGGATGAAGCCCACTTGATCATGGTGGATAAGCTTTTTGATGTGCTGCTGGATTCAGTTTGCCAGTATTTTATTGAGGATTTTTGCATCAATGTTCATCAAGGATATTGGTCTAAAACTCCTTTTTTTGGTTGTGTCTCTGCCTAGCTTTGGTATCAGGATGATGCTGGCTTCATAAAATGAGTCAGGGAGGATTCCCTCTTTTTCTATTGATTGGAATAGTTTCAGAAGGAATGGTACCAGCTCCTCCTTGTACCTCTGGTAGAATTCGGCTGTGAATCCATCTGGTCCTGGACTCTTTTTGGTTGGTAAGTTATTGATTATTGCCACAATTTCAGAGCCTGTTATGGGTCTATTCAGAGATTCAACTTCTTCCTGGTTTAGTCTTGGGAGGGTGTATGTGTCGAGGAATTTATCCATTTCTTCTAGATTTTATAGTTTATTTGCGTAGAGGCGTTTGTAGTATTCTCTGATGGTAGTTTGTATTTCTGTGGGATCAGTGGTGATATCCCCTTTATCATTTTTTATTGCATCTATTTGATTCTTCTCTATTTTCTTCTTTATTAGTCTTGCTAGCGGTCTATCAAGTTTGTTGATCTTTTCAAAAAACCAGCTCCTGGATTCATTAATTTTTTGAAGGGTTTTTTGTGTCTCTATTTCCTTCAGTTCTGCTCTGATTTTAGTTATTTCTTGCCTTCGGCTAGCTTTTGAATGTGTTTGCTCTTGCTTTTCTAGTTCTTTTAATTGTGATGTTAGGGTGTCAATTTTGGATCTTTCCTGCTTTCTCTTGTGGGAATTTAGTGCTATAAATTTCCCTCTACATACTGCTTTGAATGTGTCCCAGAGATTCTGGTATGTTGTGTCCTTGTTCTCGTTGGTTTCAAAGAACATCTTTATTTCTGCCTTCATTTCGTTATGTACCCAGTAGTCATTCAGGAGCAGGTTGTTCAGTTTCCATGTAGTTGAGCGGTTTTGAGTGAGTTTCTTAATCCTGAGTTCTAGTTTGATTGCACTGTGGTCTGAGAGACAGTTTGTTATAATTTCTGTTCTTTTACATTTGCTGAGGAGAGCTTTACTTCCAACTATGTGGTCAATTTTGGAATAGGTGTGGTGTGGTGCTGAAAAAATGTATCTTCTGTTGATTTGGGGTGGAGAGTTCTGTAGATGTCTATTAGGTCTGCTTGGTGCAGAGCTGAGTTCAACTCCTGGGTATCTTTGTTAACTTTCTGTCTCATTGATCTGTCTAATGTTGACAGTGGGGTGTTAAAGTCTCCCATTATTATTGTGTGGGAGTCTAAGTATCTTTGTAAGTCACTGAGGACTTGCTTTATGAATCTGGGTGCTCCTGTATAGGGTGCATATATATTTAGGATAGATAGCTCTTCTTGTTGAATTGATCCCTTTACCATTATGTAATGGCCTTCTTTGTCTCTTTTGATCTTTGTTGGTTTAAAGTCTGTTTTATCAGAGACTAGGATTGCAATCCCTGCCTTTTTTTGTTTTCCATTTGCTTGGTAGATCTTCCTCCATCCTTTTATTTTGAGCCTATGTATGTCTCTGCACGTGAGATGGGTTTCCTGAATATAGCACACTGATGGGTCTTGACTCTATCCAATTTGCCAGTCTGTGTCTTTTAATTGGAGCATTTAGTCCATTTACATTTAAATTTAATATTGTTATGTGTGAATTTGATCCTGTCATTATGATGTTAGCTGGTTATTTTGCTCGTTAGTTGATGCAGTTTCTTCCTAGCCTCAATGGTCTTTACAATTTGGCATGATTTTGCAGTGGCTGGTACCGGTTGTTCCTTTCCGTGTTTAGTGCTTCCTTCAGGAGCTCTTGTAGGGCAGTCCTGGTAGTGACAAAATCTCTCAGCATTTGCTTGTCTGTAAAGTATTTTATTTCTCCTTCACTTATGAAGCCTAGTTTGGCTGGATATGAAATTCTGGATTGAAAATTCTTTTCTTTAAGAATGTTGAATATTGGCCCCCACTCTCTTCTGGCTTGGAGAGTTTCTGCTGAGAGATCCACTGTTAGTCTGATGGGCTTCCCTTTGTGGGTAACCCGACCTTTCTCTCTGGCTGCCCTTAACATTTTTTCCTTCATTTCAACTTTGGTGAATCTGACAATTATGTGTCTTGGAGTTGCTCTTCTTGAGGAGTATCTTTGTGGCGTTCTCAATATTTCCTGAATCTGAATGTTGGCCTGCCTTGCTAGATTGGGGAAGTTCTCCTGGATAATATCCTGCAGCATGTTTTCCAACTTGGTTCCATTCTCTCTGTCACTTTCAGGTACAGCAATCAGACGTAGATTTGGTCTTTTCACATAGTCCCATATTTCTTGGAAGCTTTGTTCGTTTCTTTTTATTCTTTTTTCTCTAAACTTCCCTTCTTGCTTCATGTCATTCATTTCATCTTCCATCACTGATACCCTTTCTTCCAGTTGATCGTATTGGCTCCTGAGGCTTCTGCATTCTTCACGTAGTTCTCGAGCCTTGGCTTTCACCTCCATCAGCTCCTTTAAGCACTTCTCTGTATTGGTTATTCTAGTTATACATTCGTCTAAATTTTCTTCAAAGTTTTTAACTTCTTTGCCTTTGGTTTGAATTTCCTCCTGTAGCTCGGAGTAGTTTGATCTTCTGAAGCCTTCTTCTCTCAACTCGTCAAAGTCGTTCTCCATCCAGCTTTGTTCCATTGCTGGTGAGGAACTGTGTTCTTTTGGAGGAGGAGAGGCGCTCTGCTTTTTAGAGTTTCCAGTTTTTCTGCTCTGTTTTTTTCCCCGTCTTTGTGGTTTTATCTACTTTTGGTCTTTGATGATGGTGATGTACAGATGGGTTTTTGGTGCAGATGTCCTTTCTGTTTGTTAGTTTTCCTTCTAACAGACAGGACCCTCAGCTGCAGGTCTGTTGGAGTTTGCTAGAGGTCCACCCCAGACTCTGTTTCAACAACGCTTCTTGCTAAAAACTCTCAATAAATTAGGTATTGATGGGACATATCTCAAAATAATAAGAGCTATCTATGACAAACCCACAGCCAATATCATACTGAATGGGCAAAAACTGGAAGCATTCTCTTTGAAAACTGGCACAAGACAGGGATGCGCTCTCTCACCACTCCTATTCAACATAGTGTTGGAAGTTCTGGCCAGGGCAATTAGGCAGGAGAAGGAAATAAAGGGTATTCAATTAGGAAAAGAGGAAGTCAAATTGTCCCTGTTTGCAGATGACATGACTGTATATCTAGAAAACCCCATTGTCTCAGCCCAACATCTCCTTAAGCTGATAAGCAACTTCAGCAAAGTCTCAGGATAGAAAATCAATGTACAAACATCACAAGCATTCTTATACACCGATAACAGACAAAGAGAGAGCCAAATCATGAGTGAACTCCCATTCACAGTTGCTTCAAAGAGAATAAAATACCTAGGAATCCAACTTACAAAGGACGTGAAGGACCTCTTCAAGGAGAACTACAAACCACTGCTCAATGAAATAAAAGAAGATAAAAACAAATGGAAGAACATTCCATGCTCACGGATAGGAAGAATCAATATCGTTAAAATGGCCATACTGCCCAAGGTAATTTATAGATTCAATGCCATCCCCATCAAGCTACCAATGACTTTCTTCACAGAATTGGAAAAAACTACCTTAAAGTTCATATGGAACCAAAAAAGAGCCCACATCACCAAGTCAATCCTAAGCCAAAAGAACAAAGCTGGAGGCATCACGCTACCTGACTTCAAAGTATACTACAAGGCTACAGTAACCAAAACAGCATGGTACTGGTACCAAAACAGAGATATAGACCAACGGAACAGAACAGAGCCCTCAGAAATAATGCCACATGTCTACAACTATCTGATCTTTGACAAACCTGACAAAAACAAGAAATGGGGAAAGAAATCCCTATTTAATAAATGGTGCTAGGAAAACTGGCTAGCCATATGTAGAAAGCTGAAACTGGATCCCTTCCTTACACCTTATACAAAAATTAATTCAAGATGGATTAAAGACTTAAACGTTAGACCTAAAACCATAAAAACCCTAGAAGAAAACCTAGGCATTACCATTCAGGACATAGGCATGGGCAAGCACTTCATGCCTAAAACACCAAAAGCAATGGCAACAAAAGCCAAAATTGATAAATGGGATCTAATTAAACTAAAGAGCTTCTGCACAGCAAAAGAAACGACCATCAGAGTGAACAGGCAACCTACAAAATGGGAGAAAATTTTTGCAACCTACTCATCTGACGAAGGGCTAATATCCACAGTCTACAAAGAACTCAAACAAATTTACAAGATAAAAACAAACAACCCCATCAAAAAGTGGGCGAAGGACATGAACAGACACTTCTCAAAAGAAGACATTTATGCAGCCAAAAAACACATGGAAAAATGCTCACCATCACTGGCCATCAGAGAAATGCAAATGAAAACCACAATAGATACCATCTCACACCAGTTAGAATGGAAATCTTTAAAAAGTCAGGAAACAACAGGTGCTGGAGAGGATGTGGAGACATAGGAACACTTTTACACTGTTGGTGGGACTGTAAACTAGTTCAACCATTGTGGAAGTCAGTGTGGCGATTCCTCAGGGATCTAGAACTAGAAATACCATTTGACCCAGCCATCCCATTACTGGGTATATACCCAAAGGACTATAAATCATGCTGCTATAAAGACACATGCACACATATGTTTACTGCAGCACTATTCACAATAGCAAAGACTTGGAACCAACCCAAATGTCCAACAATGATAGACCGGATTAAGAAAATGTGGCACATATACACCACGGAATACTATGCAGCCATAAAAAATGTTGAGTTCATGTCCTTTGTAGGGACATGGATGAAGTTGGAAATCATCATTCTCAGTAAACTATCACAAGGACAAAAAACAAAACACTGCATGTTCTCACTTATAGGTGGGAACTGAACAATGAGAACACATGGACTCAGGAAGGGGAACATCACACTCTGGGGACTGCTGTGGGGTGGGGGGAGTGGGGAGGGATAGCATTAGGAGATATACCTAATGCTAAATGGCAAGTTGATGGGTGCAGCACACCAGCAAGGCACATGTATACATATGTAACTAACCTGCACGTTGTGCACATGTACCCTAAAACTTAAAGTATAATAATAATAAAATAAAAAGAAAAAAATAGAAAAAAAAAGAATTTTTAAAATACTCAGCTAGATGAAAGAAAAATCCTAACAGCAGCCTCAAAAAAGTTAAAGAAAATGTGCTACCTTTTAAAGCAGATTAAGAAAATTAAGAGCTTTTAAGGAGACACGTTTTCTTTCAGAGTTATTGGTTCTGCTGAGAATTTGTATGGGTACATAAAGATGACATCATGGAATCCAGCACTGCATGCCTTTGGTTCTCTCCGTTAATGGAAAGATTTGAGCCAACACTGGTAAAGTAGAAATCATATCTGTGCTGTGTTCCTTGTAACTAGTGATATACATGTGTATACTAACTGCAAAATCACATACAGGGACATCTTATTTTTTTCTTTAATAATGTCTTTGCAAGAAGAAAAAAAGATTCTAAAATTATATGGAACCAACAAAGAGTTCAAATAGCCAAAGCAAGTCTAAGCAAAAGGAATGGATGTGGAGACATCATATTACCTGACTTCAAATTATACTACAAGGTTATAGTAACCAAAACAGTATGGTACTGGTATAAAAGTAGAGACATATTGGATAGTCACATGTGAAATTGTGAATCCTACAGCCACAATGAAATTGGATCCCTATCTCTTATTACATACAAAGATTAACTTAAGATGAATTAAAGACTTAAATCAAGACCTGAAACCATAAAAATTCTAGAAGAAAACCTAGGAAAAACTTTTCTGGGCATTGGCCTAGGCAAAGAATTTATGACTAAGACATCAAACGCAAAGACAACAAAAAGGAAAATAAATATATGGGAGATAATTAAACTAAAATGCTTCTGCACATCAAAAGGAATAATTAATGGAGTAAACAAAAAACCTACAGAATGGGAGAAAACATTTGCACACTATGCAGCTGATGAAGGAGTAATGTCCAGAATCTACAAGGAACTCTAACAAATCATCAAGAAAAAAAAAAAAAATTCCATTAAAAAGTGGATAAATGACATGAACAGACATTTATCCAAAGGAGATATACAAACATCCAACAAACATATGAAAAAAATGTTCCACATAGATAATTATCAAGGAAATGCAAATTAAAACCACAATGAGATACCATCTTACCCCAACCAGAATGGCCATTATTAAAAAGTGAAAAAAAATATACATGTTAGCATGGATGTGAAAGGGAACTCTTATGCACTGCTGGTGGGAATGTAAATTAGTACAGTGTGGAGATTTCTTGAAGAACTAAAAGTAGATCTACCATTCAATCCAGCAATCTCACT
Organism: Pan paniscus; assembly: GCF_029289425.2. Classification (NCBI taxonomy): domain Eukaryota; kingdom Metazoa; phylum Chordata; class Mammalia; order Primates; family Hominidae; genus Pan; species Pan paniscus. The sequence continues at coordinate 118,445,403 of NC_073254.2, read as the reverse complement.
ACAGCGTATCTATCTGAAGGAAAGGAAGTCATTATATCAAAAAAAACCTGCATGCATATATTTATTGCAGCATAATTCACAATTGCAAAGATATAGAATCAGCCTAAGTGTCCATCAACTGATGAGTGAATAGGGAAAATGTGATTGATATATATATATATTATTATATATAATATTTTATATATAATATATAATACATATAATTATATATTTATAATATATAATATATATTTATTTACAGTATATATGATATATATTATATTATATTTATATATAATTATATTTATATTTTATATAAATAATTATATATTATAAATAATTATATATAATATATAATATATAATAATATATTATATATTAATAAATATATCTAATATATAGAATATATTATTATATAAGTAATAATATATAATATTATATATTATATATTATATAATTAATAATATATAATATTATATATTATATATTATATAATTAATAATATATATTATATATTATATATATTATATATATATAAAATAAAATACTACTCAGCCATAAAAAGGAATGAAACGTCTTTTGCAGCAAGTTGGCTGGAACTGAAGGCCATTATCCTAAGCAAAATCACTCAGGAATAGAAAACCAAATACCACATGTTCTCACATAAGTGGGAGCTAGCTATGTGTACACAAAGTCATATAGAGTGGTATAATAGACATTGAATACTCAAAGAGGGAGGATGGAAGGGGAATGAGGGATGAAAAAATCAAGTTTTGGGTACAATGTACACTATTTGGCTGATAGGTACACTAAAAGCCCAGACTTCACCAATATACAATTAATCCATGTAACTAAAAACTACATGTACCCCTAAAGCTATTCAAATAAAAAATTAAAAAGAAAATGATGTCTTTGCTTCCTGAATCTCCAGTTAAATAGCTTCATCTTTACACCTTTAAAATGGAAACACTTAAGTCATTGTACCCAACAAAACATCTGATGTTGATCCAAGAACCCAGATACACTTGACCTTGAAAGATGGTGCCAACCAATCTGTTACACGGCTGCTACTCATCAAACCAGCAAAAGAGCAGGGAATAAGCTTTAATCAAGTTAACTTAGGCTTGTTACCCCCAAAAACTGTTCACAGTAAAATAACCTCAATGAGTAGATGAATGAAAGTCTGCTTAGCACTGTGCTTGATACTAACATTGTTGTTGCTATCATTACTATTATATTCTAAATAATAGTATACAAAAATAGTGTTTATACTATTTTATACTATATATTATATTATGCTTAAATATGTTAAATAATATATAATATAAAAATACATATTATAATATATCATACACAATATATATTCTGTAATAGTACTCTAATATATTACATATTTTATAGTACAATATAGATTCTAATATATCATATGATATAATACATCTATATATTCTATATTATAAATATTAATATATAAATTAATATACATATATTATAAATGCATTATAAATATAAAATTTAGAGTATAAAACATAAATATTATAATATATAATATATAATATGATATAATATATTTTATATGTTATGACTATAGAAGATATATAATATTAATTTGTATATTATTGTATATAAATTATATATTTATGATATAATTATATAATTAGGATATTAATCATTTTTCTTAATATATAGTAATATGAATATAATTAATATTATATGTTAAATATATTAATTTATATATCTTCCATACATAGAAGACATGAGAGATATATCTTCTATATATAGAATATTACATATATTCTATATATAGAATATTTATATGACATTTTTGTGAACTCAAGTGGCATATGTGAGTATTTGATTTAATTTTCAAATCTTTCAAATAAGTCAGTAGTGAGAATTGTATTGAGGTTTTATTCAGGTCCATAGTTTTGCTCCTGATTATGTTGAGCTTAAATGGTAAATAAAAGGTATGGACTCTGTTTTGCCCCATTGACAGAAAAATGCATATTTTCTAATCAAGCCTCCTCTTAGGAAAAAAAAATATATATATTTCCTCTTAGGAAAAAATATGCATAATATAATATTATAATATATATTCTTATAATACATATTAACATATATATTAGTATAGATATGCTAATAATATTCCAATTTTCTTGTGTTAAACATCAAAACTTCTTATAACATTTCTTCTTCATCGCTATAAAATCTTTAAAAATGTTATGGATGATAATATTGATTAATACCAGAAAACTAAGCTGAAAATCAAGCAACACTTCCCAATTTTCAAATTAGAGTGTATGTGATCGATAGCTCCCTTTTATAATCGTCCATTACTGTATTACTGTGGGCTATCTTTGTTTTAAGAATGTTTTACTTGCTGTAGGCTAAGACTTTAAGACAATGTTTGTCAACCAGGAGTGATTTTAACCCAAGGGATATTTGGCAGTATCTATGCCATTTTTTTGTTGTCCCAACTAGGGGCTGGAGCTACTGGTATCGAGAGGATAGGTCCAGAGATGCTAAACACCTTACAATGTGAGCAAACAGCCCCTTATAACAAAGATTTATTTGGCTCTAAAGGTCAATAATGCTGAGGTTGAGAATTCGTGCCCTAAAATATGAGCACTTGCCTAAGTGCTATTCAGAAAGCAAGTCAGAAAACATACACTTCGATCTAAAAGTAAAAGTCATAATAATATTAAAATATTTTAAAATATTCTTTTAAAAAATATGATCTTGAAATTTTGTCAGTAAAGAGTTCTGTCCAAGTTTTCAATGATTTTCATTGCTGCATTTAGAGAAATGATAAGGCCAGCTAGAGATCTCAGAATTTCATAAACTGTGTATGTGTGCGTGCACTAGCTTTCCACTTTAAATTAATTAATTCATTATTTATTTTGTTTTTGATTAATTCAATATTTTTCTAAGAGGAGGATTGACTAGAAAATATGCAATTATCTGGCAATGCATCAAAATAGAGTCCATCTATTATATTTACCTCAATCTCAACATAATCAGCAGCAAAACTATGGACTTAGATAAAACCTTAATACAATTCTCACCACTGACTTACTTGAAAGATTTGAAAAATAAATTAAATACTCGCATATGCCACTTGGGTTCACAAAAATCCCATGCATAAGAACTAAACGGCTAACCCCTTTGCTTCTCAAAGGCTCATTTAAAGCTCTTTACATATAAGGCAGCTGTACTATTGCCGACTCATTCTGACTGCACCTTTTGGCTGATTTTGAGTGTATAAGCAATCAGCCATGTGTGCACCTTTTACAGGGAGAAGTGATTGACAAAAACTTGGAAATAATCTTTGGCTGAACTGCCCTGTTCTATGAACAAAGAGTGGCTTATCCGATCGCCTGGAAGTTACAAGCATAGGAGCTCTGTTTTGCTCTCCGTTTTACACTGAGATAAAGAGCTTGAATTATCAGTTAGATGTTACTCTTTGCATAAAGCATGTTTTTCCTAAGAAAGGATAAATATGCATTATAAGTTGTTATTTTAGAAACACTTATCATACCCCAAAACGAGTTCTCTTGATCTCCTTCAGAGCAAAAAACAGTTTCCTGTTAGATGATTCTTACCAACAGAGCTGTTCACGTTGAGAAAGAGAGAGAGAGAGAGAGAGAGAAAAGAACGGAAAAAATAACCCTCACAACTGCACAAAGGACGACTTTATAGGAGACCTTCAAACACTGAAAATCAGCCCAACGTCCTGCCGATCATTATTGAGACATCTGTATTCACTTCACACGGACCCAGGCACTAATCAGCCAGGAAGTGCAACAAGCACTGGCAGAAAGTATACAAAGATAAAGTACCAAATGGTATGAATATTAAAATCATAAATACAATAAAACAAGATAATGAGTGTCCTCAATTATAATAAAGCTAAAGCCCAATTAAAACATAATCACTGACTTATTATTCAGAATTTTTTTGGAGATCATATTTAGCTGATTTGTTACACTCATTTCCCTTTAAAAGATTTCATCATCACTTTTTTTGCATATCCACTTTTAAGAAGATTCATTTATCCATCTAATTGAATAATTAGGCTTTTTTGATTAATTGTTTTAAACAGTTTCATGTCATGGGTATCTTCCCACTGAAATGCTTTTATATTATCTTCTGTGCCTTGATGTTCCTGCTATAAATTACAAGTAATCACATCTTTTCACCTCTCCTTCTGGCACATCCAAAGAGGACTGGGTTTAGTTGGAGAGCTTCCTACTGGTTCTCTTCTCTATCCCTCACTTTCTTTTCTGGTTCTCACAGCTGCAAGTAGTTCTGAGCTTCATCACACGTGATCATTTTAAACAACTAAGCTATGAAGCAATGGTGACTCTCTACCTTCTTATGTTCATCCCTGCCATTGCATACAAGATTCACAGCTTCAAAGGTTTCCCCAGGGGTCCTAGCCCAGCAGAAAATCCTGATTATAAGTGACGTTTGAGTGGATTTTTAGAATTAGTTTATTAACAATTATATCCAACCCAAGGCTCTTTATTAACAGTATCAAGACAGTCGTCTAGGACAGAACCCAATACTGCTGTGTTATCTTGGCATGAAAGCAATTTTTCACATGGGAAATGATCTCAAAGATTATCTAAAGGTCAGCATTGGGGGGATGATACCTCTTTCTAAGATTGGAGAGTCTAAAATCATGGAAGCCAGTCTGGGGGGCTGGGAGTGGGACTTGACTTTGTGACAGCCACCTTGCTTCTCCCTCAGGATCAGGCATTTCCATTTGAGAAATTAGACAGGCAAGTCTGTCAGCCAGGGCTTGACTGCAGCATATCTTCGACACACCTCACCCACTAATCCCACTTCTACAAAAGAAGCTGAAGTGAACCATTTCTGTTGCCTTGAATACAAACTAGGTCTTCACTTGTGCCTAAAAGTGATTTAATTGACTCATAATCATTTCAAATATTCTTTGAATATTGCTCTTTTACCAACAGATTGGTGTGTTTGTGATTGCTTCTTAAATATCAACAATTCATATGTGACAATTTTATAAATAGGGCAGTAGTAGAGTCATTTCAGCTTCTCTTATGGGCCAGTGACTGAGAAGTCTCAAATAGTATTGTACTGAAGTGAGAGCATGGTACAATGTCTGTTTTATTTTCAGGAGTATATTATGTCTGCCCAGAAGTGAAATGCAACCAGGTGAGGCCTTTTATGAATCTGGATTAGAATATCTAGTTTTGGATGAAATATAAATGAAATTGAGCTATTAACACTCCAGGAGGAGAAGAAAAAGAAAACAACAGCTCTCTTTCTCGATGTTTTATCAGTAATCATGTCATTGGGGAACAAATGGGGGAGTAGCATTATTATTTAAAAAAAAAGCATTTGTGATTACAGAGTACAATTATAGCTACTTTATATATTGATTAACCTGTTTTTTTAAAGGTAATAACTATGTTACCATTTGATTTCTAAGAAAAGAGCACATTTTCTTTTAAGGACTTGTAATACTGAAGATTATGGATAAGTCAAATATCAGGACAAGGTGATTACTTAACATCTGTGACCAAGGAAAAGGCTAAGGGAGAAAATCAACCAACATCTGCACTGTCAGTAAAATACTTGGGGGAAAAAAAACACAAGTGAAGTGTGATTAATCACCATGGATGTATGATTGAGTCAATTGACTGTTACTTTTTCATGATGATTAATCAGCTACAAAAATTATAATTGTCCCACTTCTAGTGGCTGCATGCTGTGCCCGATGACATCAGCTGGGGCTATAGATACTCAATGTGTGGTTTTCAAAAGAATATGCAAATATGACTGGGTAAAGAGGGGTGGGGCTTCAACTCCATTGTAAGAAACACCACGAGTCCTTGCCCTTCTATTATGGTTGGAGTTTTCTTAGCAGCTTCCAGAGAGGGCAGTTCTTGTGCTATTACGACTATTTCATAACCTCATCACCACCACAAGGGAAAATTAGAGAAACCCATTTCTGCAAATTGGCCATTGTGATCTTATTCAGGAGATGATCAGATACTTGGTAATTCATTTTCTTCCTTTCCACTGATTTCTTTTGTGATTAGTACAAAATAGTGACATAAATATATGTGCAAGGAATGATACTAGCAGGGAGTGGCTGGGGTCCTGGGCTTTCAGCTTGTTTGCACATTTGGCTCCTCAGACTATTTGTGGAGCAAGCCAAAGAAACTGGGGTTACAAATGTCCATCAGAACTTATAAAAGAACATCTGTTCATTAGCTGTGACTCTCTATAGAGAAGTGCCATCATCAGAATAGGCTTGCTTGTAGGTGTGAAAGTTTTTTTTAAAGACTACTTTCCCTAGCATTCCTAAAACTCCAAGGCAGTAATAAATCTTTGCAGCTGGCTCTGCTTATCTATTCCTCAAGGGACTACTGAGGCTCACCTGGTAGAGAATGAAGCGCAGTGCCCATGTTTCTCTATAGGTTGGAATTTACTAGTAACACTGAGAATGTCATCATGGGGTTGAATATAGCTTTTTATCATTCTGCTTGATCAACTCATCTTTAAATGATTATCTTAAATTCATCGTTAATCAGAAAATCTTAAAGTACTAAAGTCTGACAAAATAACCTAACTGATTAATTATCCCAAAGCAACTGGGCCTTATCAGAGTAGAACTAAACATACTGATATACTCTGCAGAAGAGCAGCACAGGGCAAAACCCCGGTCACTCCATGCATTCGCTATTTACGTTTCACTATCTTTCACCCTGAGACGCCAAACTACTTTGGAAAATGTAGCCCACTTAAGACTTGAAATTGAGACTCTTACTTAGCCTTTCAAAATGGGGTGGTTTCTTTTTAAGAAATCTTAGAGATAACATCTTTAAAGAAAAAAATCTTCCTTTACATTCATTAAATTAAAAAGAAAGGATTTCAAATATCTTCCCAGCTAGTTCTAAGCAGGCAATACCTTTCTGAGCCTTCAGCTGTACATAAAGTCCCCACTAATGATCTGTAATGAAGTACTTCTTTTTGCACATCCAGCATTTTCCCTTTAAAGTTCAAGAAATAGCACAAATTTGCCAACACTATTCCCCTTTTAGCACACTGACTGTACTTTTGAACCAAAGCACTAACACGACTGGAAAAAAATAGTAATTTTTCTACTGTGGGTCTTGGAGTATCTACCCACTGCAATGCAATAAAACATAACCTATGAACATGTATCACCCCTAATTTATTGTATTTTAAATATAAATTATTAACAGTTCTTACATACACATGTTCTCTAAACCCATAGAGGCCTTCAATTTTATTAATATGAATCACCGAAGTCTTTCTAACTTCTTGTATTTAGATAAGAAAGAGAAACGTGGGAGCTCCAGTCTCTTGAGCTTTCTCTAGGTACCTACTAATTGTTAATTATTAGAGACTAACTAAGTCACTGAAGTGAGTCATTTGGCTGGTGTCTCAAATGCTGTCATTTACTACTACACAAATCAGCCTGGTGATAGAGTGTCTTTAAATTAGGTTACAACCATGCAGTTATTGGACAGGGAGTAATTGATAAAACCATTAGTAACACTTGTAGAGATAACAGCTAGCAAAATCATGCAACCATAATTATTCCTAATGGATACGTGCTATAAATTGTGGCAAGAAAAAAATCTTACATTATCTTTCAATCAAATCTGACAGTCCTGGAAGATTACCTTAGACTAAATGCTTGTGTATGAGAAAGTGACCTATCAGAATTGCTCTGCTTTTTCTTATCCTTTTTTCCTATCAAATTATGGGTTTTCTTTTGTAATTTCCCTCTCTGATAGCTTTTGGTTAAAATGCAGCTCTTTTATTAGTTGTCTTTTCTCTGAGTTTTAAAAAGTATATATCGTATATATTTTTTAATCATATGCCAGATACTGCAAGAGATTTCATAATGAAACGTGGAGACAGTTACAGTTTGAGGCAAAGAATTCCAAGTAATAGACTGTTTTTAATACCAAAACTTATGATTTGGTAATATGTAACTTTTCTCTGAATGTTGATATCAATATTCATTTCAGAAAAAAAGATTAGTGTTGTAATAAAAAAAACCACAATGGTTGATTTACTTTGATTCTCCTCCATAAAGGATAAATCTCTGTGGAGAAAATACAAGAGACTTTAACAAAGCTTTCTCACTCTAATGATACCCTCTGTGGTAGGGCATTCCCCAGACATATAGACAGCAATAAGTGAGGAAAACATACCTACATTTTTTTCTGAGCACAACATTTTTTTAAATATGTAAATAAAATTTTCTTTATTTTCATTTATTTTGTTGAAATTATCATTATAAATTGGACAAAAATCTTTCCAATGACTTTAGTCACTTTCTGTGTCATTACTCTCTTTTCTAGTATGAAGAGATTTCCATGTGTAAAGAATTAGTGATTGTCTTAACTGAATTTATCAGGAATCCGAGATATAAAGAATTTAAATAATTTTATAAAACTAAAAAATATTTCAGGCAAAGCTGTATCTAGAACCCAGGTCTAATGGGACCTGGTCAGTATTGTTTTCCATTAAGTCGCAAAATTATGGAAACATGAAATAGAGCATAGATGAGCTTATAGATAAGTGTCCAAAATGTGTTTAGTTGACTCAAATAGTATTAACACATTAACAAAAAATGTAGGTGTAAAATTTTGTAAAGATGAGTGATGAATATTTTCTCTTATAATTGGATTTTGAGAAAGGGCTTAGAGGGAAAGCAGTTAAAGAAACCATGAATTACTAATACACACACATATTTCTACATACAGCTGCTTCTCAACTCAACCCAGTTTTCCCATTTCTCCCACATTATTCTTGAGATAATGGTAGGCTTAGATAGAGCTGCCCCTTTCAAAAAGGACTAACACTCAAGAACTTCACAGGTGACACTGTAAACATACCATCAAAAAGAAGGGAGAGAATAAAACAAATAATACACTTCAGACAAATATTCCTCTTTGTTGTAATAAATTTAAAGAAACACATTAGTGCTGAAAAAAGCCTGAGAAACAAGAGCAGAAAGAATCAATGAAAATACACTAGAAGAATGTAACACATAAGCTGATAGAGCTCCGAAGAGAAACTCAGTCAACAGTACACCCATTTTATAAATTAAGACTGCATAAATGTGATTTATCACATAAACAGAACTACAGATAAAAAAACACATGATTATCACAATAGATGCAGAAAAGGCTTTTGATAAAATTTCACATCCCTTCATGTCATAACCCTCAATAAGCTAGGCATTAAAGGAGCATACTTCAAAATAATAAGAGCCATCTGTGACAAACCCATAGCTAACATTATACTGAATGGGCAAAAGCTGAAAGTTTCCCCCTTGAAAACTTGCACAAGACAAGGATGCCCTCTCTCACCACTGCTCCTATTCAACATAGTACTGAAAGTCCTGGCCAGAGCGATAAGGCAAGAGAAAGAAATAAAAGGCATAAAAATACGGAGAGAGGAGGTCAAACTGTCCCTGTTTACAGACGACATGATTCTATATGTAGAAAATCTCATAGTCCTGGCCCAAAAGATCCTTAAGCTGATAAACAACTTCAGCAAAGTCTCAGGATACAAAATCAATGTACAAAAATTACTAGCACTCCTATACACCAACAACAGCCAAGCCGAGAGTCAAACCAGGAACACAACCCCATTCACAACAGCCACAAAAAGAATAAAATACCTAGCGATACAAGAATAAAATACCTAGGAATACAGCTAAGCAGGGAGGTGAAAGAACTCTACAATAAGAATTACAAAACACTGCTCAGAGAAATCAGGGTGACACAAACAAACGAAATAACATTCCATGCTCATGGAACGGAAGAATCAATATCATTAAAATGACCATATTACTCCAAGCAATTTATGGATTCAATGCTATCAAACTACCAATGACATTCTTCACAGAACTAGAAAAAAGTATTCTAAAGTTCATATGGAACAAAAAGGGAGCCCGAATAGCCAATGCAATCCTAAGCAAAAAGAACAAAGCTGGAGGAATCACATTGCCAGACTTCAAAGTGTACTTACAAAGCCACAGTAACCAAAACAGCATGGTACTGGTGCAAAAACAGACACATAGAACAACAGAACAGAATAGAGAGCTCAGAAATAAAGCCATACACTTACAACCATCTGACCTTTGGCAAAGCTGAAAAAAAGCAATGGGAAAAGGACTCCCTATTCAATAAATGATGCTGGGATAACTGACTAGCTACAGGCAGAAGATTGAAACTGGACCCCTTCCTTACACCATATAAAAAATCAACTCAAGATAGATTAAAGAGCTAAATGTAAAACCTAAAACTACAAAAACCCTGGAACATAACTTAGGAAATACCATTTTGGACATAGGAAGTGGCAAAGATTTCATGATGAAAACACCAAAAGCAATTGCAACAAAACAAAAAATTGACAAATGAGACCTAATTAAAGAGCTTCTTCTGCACAGCAAAAGAAACTATAAACGGAGTAAACAGGCAGCCTACAGAATGGGAGAAAATATTTGCAAACTATATATCTAACAAAGATCTAAAATTCAGAATCTACATAGAACTTAAACAAATGTACAAGCGTAAAACAGCACCATTAAAAAGTAGATAAAGGGCGTGAATAGACACTTTTCAAAAGAAGACATACATGCTGCCAACAATCATATGAAAAGAACCTCAACATTATGGATTATTAGCAAAAGGCAAATCAAACCCACAATGAGATACCATCTCACACCAGGCAGAATGGCTATTATTAAAAAGTCAAAAAAAATAACAGATGTTGGTGAGGTTGTAGAGAAAAGGGAATGCTTATCTACTACTACTGGGAGTGCAAATTAGTTCAACCATTCTGGATAGCAGTGTAGTGATTCTTCAAAGAACTAAAAACAGAACTTCCATTTGATCCAGCAATCCCATTACTGGATATATACCCAAAGAAATATAAATAATTCTACCATAAAGACACATGTAGGCATATGTTCATTGCATCACTATTCACAATAGCAAAGACATGGAATTAACCTAACTGCCCATCTATGGTAGACTGGATTAAAAATGTAGTACATATACACTATAGAATACTATGCAGCCATAAAAAATGAGATCATGTCCTTTGCAGTAACATGGATGGACTGGAGGCCATTATCCTTAGCAAACTAATGGACTAACAGAAAACCAAATACTGTATATTTTCACTTTTAAGTGAGAGCTAAATAATGAGAACAAACGGACACAGAAAGGGGAACAACAGACACTGAGGCCTACTTGAGTGAGGAGGTTGGGAGGAGACAGAGATTCAGAGAGAAAAAAAAAAAGAGTCAGGTACTATGCTTGGTACCCAGGTGATGAAATAATCTGTACAGCAAACCCCTGAGTCATGAGTTTACTGTATAACAAACCTGCACATGTACCCCTGAACCAAAAAGAAAAGTTAAAATATTAAAAATAAATAAATAAATACATTAAGACTGCAAAATGAAACTTAAAGAAGCAGAATAGATACTGCTGCAAACAGAGTCATTAACTCATGACTGAAAAAATTACATAAGACAGAATGTAAAAGAAAAGGAGGAAAAAAGAGGATTAAAGAGGAGCATAATGGATATTGAAGAAGGTTAATATCTTATGTATACATATTTGTGTTTCTAAAAAACAGATAAAAACAAGTAGGAGAAAAAAAAAACAGCCAAAGTAATAATCAAAGAAAACTTCTCCAAAAGTTGGATAGAAAATAGAAACTGATATTTCAGGGGAAAGAGCATGTATTTAGAACAGCCAACAACATATATATTTTAATAAATGTATTTAGCTGCAAATGTAGTAGAAAAATAATCCTATGGGAAAATGACCAGAAATATTAAATAACTCATAATAAAGGTGACCAGAAGTGACTACAAGCACATTATATTTCCAAAAACAATGATTAAATGTTCATAGCACACTAAAAGAAAAAAATAAAAATTGACTGAAGAGTTTTATGGCCTATCAAATTGAGGTATAAGCATAAAAGCAACAGAAAGATGTTCCAAAACCTGCAAGAATCCAAGAGATAAGGAAACCAGAGGTCTTTTGAAAAGAACTAATTAGTGATCATATGCATCCATGAATCAATAAAAATTTGACAAGTAAGCTGTGGTGTGAAATAACTATTAGAAATTATGGGTAAATAGCTAAATAGAAACCTTGACATTAAAAAAGTAATAATAATACACCTAAGCAAAAGTGGAACATTGTCAGGGAGGGAAGATGGAAGAAAACGTAAGGCTACTCATCTTATTTTCTTTCTTTCTTTCTTTCTTTCTTTCTTTCTTTCTTTCTTTCTTTCTTTCTTTCTTTCTTCTTTCTTCTTTATTTTTTTGAGATGGAATCTCACTCTGTTGCGCAGGCTGGAGTGCAGTGGTGCGATCTCAGCTCACTGCAACATTCACCTCCCGGGTTCAAGCAATTCTCCTGCCTCAGCCTCCTGAGTAGCGAGGATTACAGGTGCGTGCCACCACCCCTGGCTAATTTTTGTATTTTCAGTGGAGACAGGGTCTCATCATGTTGGTCAGGCTGGTATCAAACTCCTGACCTCAGGATCCACCCGCCTCGGTCTCCCAAAGTGCTGGGATTACAGGCGTGGGCCACTGCGCCCACCCCGGGCTACTCATTTTCTTTACGTAAGGTTATTGGAAGAGAAGTAAGTTTAATCAAAGTGAGGATCTATAATGGAAAAGAGTTACATCACTAAATAGAGTTCTATTCATTCCTCTTATTCATTCAAGTAAAAGATGTTAAGCAAGTTTATTTTATTTATGCTCTTCCAAGTGTTAAAATATAATCAGTCAAGGAATAATAATCCTTAAAAAGCTAAGGGATGTAAGGGAGGCTGAAAAAGAACAACAAAAATTATTTCATAAAATAATAAACTAAGACAGTAAAATATAAATGAGATGCATTTACCTACAAAAAGGGTCTTGCTGGATAGCATAATATAATTCAACTTTATGCAATGTACAAGACACATAACTAACAGACACATATCAGATGGGTGGAAAGTAAAAGAATTGCGGGGAAGAAAACAGAGGGAAAGAGGAAGAAAGGAAGAGGGAGAAAAAAAGCTAGGATCTCAACATTAAATGGCTTAAATAAATGCAAAATGCATTATAAAAGACTAACTGTGTAATGACAGAAAGTATAAGTCACAACAAAAACACAACTGTAACAAAGATGTGACAAATAACATAGCATCACAATGTATAGAGTAAAAATCATCAGGATTATAAGAACACACCTCAGCCTTTAACAAACTAAGTAGAATAAAAATAAGTACAATGAGATCTAAATAAAATTAATGTGATAGAGGAAGTTGTACACTTGAAATTATGTATATTACTTAATATTAGGTCATACAGTAAACCACAATAAAAATATGTTTAGTTAATTTTGACTACATTCTATGATTACACATTGTAAAATGAGAAATTATTACTGAAATTGTAAGAAAAACTTCCAATAATTTGAAAAATTTTAAATATAAAATCTCAAGAAACACATAAAAATTTTTTAAAAAGGAGAAATTACAAAGTAAATTAGAAACTACAGATCAAATAAAATTATATGAATATACTGTGTGGCAGAACCTGCAGGACATGTCTGCAGCTGTTCTCAGAAAAATCTGGAGCATTAATATATAGGAATTAGAGAAAGACAAGCAAAAGACAGGGAAGGAATTAACTGAGATAAAATAAAAAGATAAATTGACAGAAATTAGAAAAAGCTGGAATTTTCGAATAGGGCAAAAAGCAAGTTTGCCCTCTGGATAAAAAATAATAAAATTGGTTAATCAATTTTTTATTGAAACACAGAGAAAACATCCATTTGAATGAAGAATGCAATTACAAACACATATACAAAGGAAAGTTAAGATGATGCTTTTCTGATTCTACACAAAAATGTTTTAAAAGTTTATGAAGTGAATGCATTTCAGAAAATATGTTAACAAAAGTTGATGAAAGACAAATGTTTCTTATTTTCTCCATTTTATTTCATTTCTTTTCCTTTTTCTTTCTTTCTTTCTTTTTTTTTTTTTTGAGAGACATCATCTCTCTCTGTCACCCAGGCTGGAAGAAGGGCTGATCAGAGTTCACTGCAGCCTCAAACTCCTGGGCTCAAGCAATCCTCCTGCCTCAGCCTTGCACATAGCTGGGATGACAGGTATGCACCACTAGACCTGGTTAATTTAAAAAAAAATTTTTTTTTTTAGAGATGGAGTCTCACTATGTTGCCCAGGCTTGTTCTCATGTTTCTTATTTTGCAATACCTAGATACCTATCATCATCATCTTATCACTACTAGAACTCACAATGATCATGGCAGTAAAATGCATTTGAAACTTTGTCCTGCAGGCTCAGTCATAGACTTGGAGACTATTTCTCCATTTTAAGAGAAGATAGACTTGCAATGCCAATTGGATAGAGAAAGGTGGAAGTAATACTCCTGTCTGAAAGCTGCTTTTATGTTGTTTTACTAAATAACTAATTCTTGGAGAATTCCTCAAGGTGTATGGTGGCAAAATAAATTATATGAGATATTTCTTTGACTATTTAGACACAAAATAGTTTTCTGTTCTATAAAGATCTTAATAATAAAACAAATTTACATTAAAAAAGACAAGACCCCCCAAAATCTCATATTAGGTGTTGTAAGATTTCCCTTTCATTCACACTTGAGCATGAATTAAAACTTGTTTTCTTCTTTTCCTTCCTTTTGAAAAGAATGCTTGAGAGCTTGTTTTATAGACACTTAAAATACTAATTATTTATTTCATAAATGAATATGTGATGCCAAATTCATCCTTTGAAGATTAAAGTAGTATTGTGTTTCTATCACTCTCTTCCTTATGCCCCATTTCCCTCCTCGTGTAAGCTTGTTTGTTTTTTCTGATATCTCTGTATTTTATTGTTCTTAAGACAGTAAAATTTACATTAGAAAATATTACTATAATTTTAGCTGTCACTGTAATTATCATTTTTTGGTTTATATTTTTGTGTTTCATTGACAATGTAACTACTAACATGATTGCATCAAAGTGTATGTCGTTTAATTTAAATGTAACAAAACTTGTAAACTTATAAGTGTCCATGGGACTAGTGGCTATTTGGTTTCTCTCATGGTGCAATATAGTTTTCTATAAAGATAAATAAAAAAATAATATGAGACATGAGCCACTGATGAAATTCAGTTTCCATCCCTATTTGCATATAATTAGCAAATATCATTTCTCAAGTGTTTCTGTGGCCCAGTCATAGATGCATCAAAGAAGATAAAGTAAGCCAGTACACAGTATCTGACAATAGAAAGTATATAAGCTGATAGGAAAAAAGAATAATCACAGGAAATGACTTTAAAACTCTCACAAAGCACATGCAGAATAAAATTAATGTAAATATTGAATTGTGATGGACAAAGTATAAGAGAGATTGGGTGGAGTAGGGTTCAACAAGAGAAGTTTCTGGCAATAGCTACATTTTGAAAAGGTAAAGGATATGGAAAATTATTTAGGAAGAAATATTGTGAATGTCATGCTCAAATGTAATTATTTTGTCTTGTTAACTCAATTTCCACAAACCCAGAAACATTTAGATTAATCACAAAATAAGCCAATTTATCCCCACATTTACTCATTTGATAAATCTTAGAGCAGTGATCTTCTCTGGTTAAAAAAATTTTTTTTTAAATATGTTTCCATAACATAAAAGTCCTAACATATTGCCTTTTAACTGATCATTTTGATGTACTTTGTAACCATTAACTTATTAATTCTCAGTATAACCCTTTGAGAAAGATAGAAGAGAGAATTATTATAACACCTGATTATTAGTCAGAGAGTGAATCAGAGAAAGGTGAAACACCTCATATCAGGTCACACAATTGGTTAGTAGCAGAGGCAAAAATGAACCATGTCAGAAGTCCCCAGCCATAGGCAACCGAGGCTGCCTTCAAAACATCAATCAGTGAACATATTATGTTTTTTTAATGACATGTTAATGGTTTTAAAAAACCTCTCCTGGTTTAGAATATAAACTGGTATGTGAATATCACAAATTAAGTCAGTTAAATTAGTTCCAGTGAAACCCTTTGTCCTTTAAATGAAAAATTAACCAACTTGGTACATAGATCAGAGCCAGACTAGCTTTAATACACTCAAATTCATATAAACCTCATACTTCCCTGGAGAAAGTTGAGTGTCTAAAGATTTAATTCAAGTTCCAAGGTCAAGCTAAATAGATCTGAATTTCTTCTTAAAATGAGAGTTTCATTCCAATAAGTATCTGACTTCAATTTATTGCTTCTCATATTGGGATGGCATGGCCCAGGTCACCAAAGAAAGATCAAATCACACGTTGCTACAAAGAAATGTCCTAGAAAGGTTATTTTCCCACTGGTCAGGCAGGGAGCAAATAAGCAATTAAGTGAACAGTTCTCTCCAAGACGATGAGGTGAGAGGCAACAACTTGTGGTCTGCTTTACATAGAGAAACTTGAGTAAATGGTGCCCTACCTTGCTTTCCAAAGGCTTTTGGTATACATGGATAGCTTTAATTGTATTTTGTGGGCTTGAAAGTGTTGCAAAATATGTTTAAAAAACCCACAAGGCTATTATAAATGAACTACAGGATAAAAACCCACAAAACATTTATATTCTACTTTTAAAAATAATGCCATATCAAAAAGATTACAATCCAAGAGTGTGAACATACATGAAAAACCTCACCTTAATTTCTAATTGATAACCATGCTTCATTTTGCCAGCATTTCAGCTAACATTAAGTTTTGTTTCTGTTTTTATTATTGTGTGTGCTTGTCTTAAATCCACATTTTTTAGAAGCATTCTAACAAGGCAAATGGCTGAAGTTCCTAGTTTTGTAATCGTTTTACTTTTATAGATTTAAGGAGGTGGGAGGGTAGTGTCCTTGATTTTTAATTCACATTTAATTTAATATCTGATCAATTAGAGATAATTGAAAAATGCTGAATAGATAAGAATCATGTTTCATTGGAATTTTTAGCAAAATGTGGTCCTTTGGTGTACTAAAAACCCTTTCAATAATAGTGACAACAATGTGTTTTAGTGACACACAAAAACAATATTCAAGAACTTAATCAGTGAGGTAGTACCATATTTTTAACATAATTTCAGATGCGATCTTATTAAATAGAAGAAAATAATGAATCTCAATTAACAGCATAATTTTAATCAAGCTTTTGAAAAGAACATTTAAAAGCATAACTTAAAAATAGCAAAGTCTCAGTTTTGTTACTAAGAGAATCAGAACTTTAAAATACATTTTGGAGAGATATACAGTCTTGAAAATTCAGGATGACTTTTCCATAGACCTTTGGAAAGTGATTTCAAAGACAAATATATGTAGATAATTAGAGTATACTTATAAGAACATGAGACCCCGAGTGGATGGTGCTCTTTGGAGATCATGTCAAACTGACAAAATTGCAGATGGGATATTGTTGTACTTGAAAATGTGGCAAGGTTGAAGAAATGAACCTTGAGGACAGAATGGAACACTTGAAAGTGTGACGTCTAAAAGAAATCACTTGAGTATATTTAGTTCAATTATTTAAATTATTAAATGACCCAGATAATATCAATATGAACTATTATTTTCTGTGTGGCACAGAAATACAGGACAAGGACAACATAAATGGCAATAAAAAGAGAACACATTCAAAACAGACATAGGTATTATTCATGCCAAGAATAATAAAAGTGCAAAAAATCCAAAATGAGTTCAGAAGAAAGAATATTATAGCAAAAATCCTGAGGTAAGTTAGAACAAAAGAGAAATTCTAAAAGGAAAAATCGCTAAACAATCTGAGTGTGCAACCCATACTTTTGCCATTTTCTATTCCCCCTAGTCCAGTACTTGGCACTAAGAAGCAACTCAAATGTACTTGCTTGGTACCTCTTAGCATCCAGGACAGTGGCAAGCTAATAGCATACATATAATATTTCTTATAAGCATTTAACAACAGGTTGGTACAATTTAAAAAAAAACAATAATATAGTTATCCTAACTTACATTTCTCCACTATTTCAAATTAAAATTTAAAGCTAAAGTTAAAGTAGCTAGTGTCTTATTCATTTCAGTCTGCTATAACAATATACCATAGACTGGGTAGCTTATAAACAACAGAAATTTACTTCTCACAGTTCTGTTGGCTGTGAAGTCCAAAAGCAAGGAGCAGGCAGAGTCAGTGCCTGGTGAGGGCCCATTTCCTGATTCATAGATGGCACCTTCCCATTGTGTCTTTACATGGAAGAAGGGGCAAGGTTGTTCTCTGGACCTCTTTTATAAGGACATTAATCCCATTGATAACAGCTCCACCTTCACAACCTAATCACCTCCCAAAAGGCCTCACCTCCTAATGCCATCACTTTGGGGGTTAGAATTTCAATGTGTAAGTGTTTGGCGAACACAAATATTCAGAGCATAGCAGCCAGCATTTAAAATAAAAAGCTATCATTATTCAATGAAAACCCAGTGTGGTGCTTCCCACTAGCTCTGCAGCAAATTAAAGGAGGTGTGTGGACCAAAATGTGTTATCACTAGGAAATACAGGAAAGCACAGACCATTCCCTGCTTTTGGAGATTCACCATGCACATAAGCTGATTAAAGGCTCTGGGAAGTCTTTCAATACACAATCAATTCCTCCTTATTGGATTTAACCTGGTGTTTCTTAAACTTTCTTATCCACAAACATTTTTCTTTAGAAGGTACAATGGCAACCATCTATTGACTTCTCTTGAAGCTAGAAAACAGCTTAGAGAATGATGATCTAGAGTAACTGGTCCCTAGTTGCCTCTGATGGTCATGTTACACGGCCATTCAGTCTGTACCTTTCTAGAGATTTAGATAACAGGGGATCCAAATAAAACTATATGAAGGCAAGAATTTTGGACTTGCCTAGTTAATCTAAATTTCTTTGAAGTCTTTAAGCCAGCTTTGCATGAGACCAGGAACTTGACAGACCATATAAAAAGGTTCAGAGTGGCTCTGGTCTCCTAATGACCATTTCTATCCTTCCAGCTCCTTTTTGTTACTTTCACCAGTATTTTTTGACCTCATAGAAACCTTCTTAATCTATCTATTTTATCGTGTCTGTCCTATTTCCTTCCCTTACCCATTACGATTGAGTTCCCATGTTGATCATGTGAACTGCTCCTTTCGCAGAACCTCAGTTTCTTTAGTACCTTCATTTTTTTGTTTACCATACTCATCAAGTTCAATGCTAATCTGCCTTCTCTATGCCTACCTTGGGACAACTGAGTATTGCGGGAGAAAACAACAACCATGCAGAACAAATGTATGACCTTAAATCCCAGCTGGCCTATTATTACCTTACCTCTTCAGTTCCCCTACCTGTTCTCAGAAAGGTCGCGTTTTCCTCCACTTTCTCCATAGCCAGTTATCTCTACCCTTACCTTTATCGTCAACCTTTTCTGTATTATATTGCCAACATCTTTTCCTCAGACTGAAAACATACTCAAATGTCTCTTATCCAAGAAAATGTTTCCTTAATTCACTATTCCCAAATAGCCAGCTTGCCACTGGCTGAGCTTGATAATCTCTTTTTCGTCCAAATTCCTTGAAACACTAGTTCGCGCCCACCATTTCCAACTCTTCACTGCTCTACCTTCAGGCCTCCACTGTCTCAACTCCATGAAACTATACTCATTATATTACTAATAACCCTTGAAATCCAAAGGCTTTATTTTAAAGGTTTAGTTGCGTGCAGGTTTTACTTAATTTTGATATGGCTGATTACTTGTTCTAACTTAGAAGTCTTTATCTTGTTGGAACTTATCATGTCTCACAGTTTTGGTTTTTCTTCCATCTCCATTTGTCCTCCTCTGACTCCTTTGTAAATTCTTTTTCTTAACTTGCTCATAATGTTTTCATATCCCAGTTCTGCCGTTAGTTCACTAAAGTTTTTATTTTGGATACCCTGCCCAAGGGATCTTACTCATGCTTGTCTTTAATGGTTTCCCATTGTAAAGTGCTGTCTGTTCAAGCCCCTTTTATCTCTTGCATGGATTACTGAAACAAGATGATGATGAATGGTAGTTATATCTCTGGTCCTTTCCTCGAAAATATTCCCTTCGTTTGGTGACCAAAGTGATCTAGCTAAATGTAAATCTGACTCCTCTGTTTCTCATATCTTATAAGGTGCATTCAGAAGAGGTAGCTATCTTCTCCCTGTGTACCTCTTCAGCCTATTTCTTCTCTACTCCCTGCCTCACTGAACTGCTTGCTTACATACATACTTTGCAGATAATCTATCATTTATTTCTTCTCTTCTTTGCTCATGATGTCCCTGAAATGTACTCAAAGATCATTGCTCTCTTTTCCCACCACTTGCTTAAATAACTCTTGCTCATCCTTTAAAGTTCAGCTAATGGGTTACTTCTTCACATAAATCTTTCCTAACCCTCCCAAGTTGCCTTAGTTACTTTCTTCTGTAGACCATTTTGCAGTATATAGTTTGCTATATATAATTTGCTTCACTTACTACACTATAATATAATTATTCTAAGTTTGTGTTATTACTTCATCCAGTAAATTGTAGATTTCTTATGGCAAAATGTCATATCCAATTAATTTTGTATCTCCAGTGCCTGGCACTCTGCCTAAAACAGAACAATTGCCAATAAATACTGATTGAAGGAAATAATGAATGAAAAATACCAGCTCAGTTCACCTAGCACACTGCAACATGGAGTGTCGCTGCACCTTCCTACAGATGACAAAATAGAAAACTTCCACAGATCCCCAAATTAAGCATTCCTCATTTAAGATATATAATCATCACATTTTGTGTTTTTGAATTTTTGTTTGAATCATATATTAAATGTATTTTGGAATTTAAATTTAAAGGAAAGAACAATGCATCAAGTCCTTTCATAAAGCAAAGAATCTTCTAAACATAGGAATTACTTTAGTATTTTTCTTTCCCCTTTCCTTTCTGATTTTTTTTCCTATCAATTTGTATTTCCAGGCTTTGAGTTACTTAAAGTGAAATATACCTTGTACTAAACTATATTTAAGAGTTTCAGGAAAACAGCCCAGCTCAGAATATGTGATTAAACTTCATGTTCCTTGTGGCTTTTCCAGTTTTGTGCCATTTGCTCATTAGGATAATGAGGATTTCAGCAGTTTCATGGAAAAAGCTTTGAGTTCCTCTAGTGAAGGGAATCACATAAACATAAAGTACTTTTCAGAACAGCAAGTGCAATATTCAACACTCACTTACGTCTTACTGTCATTATCTCTTAAAAAAAGTGAGTGGATTTTTCCCCTGGAATTATCTTCAAAGACTTCTTTGTAGTTGTATTAGTCAGGAAAAATTCAATGTCATAGCCTGAACTTTCCTTTTTCCCCACAACTCCATATACGTCCCATTGTTCCACAAATAAAGAGAGGTGACTGGATGATAAGGGGATTTTTCAGTCATTTTCAATTAGCTGCAGAATGTTTCTTTACAGTAGCTTGGTTTCTGGTTAGCTGACCCACAGAACAATGACGACCACTTTACACTGCAGAGACAGTGCTGACAGCGGGATAATGAGAGAAACTGTCTCGGGGTTTCCCATTAACAAGTGTAACCAAAGCCCCCATTGGCCCTGCTAATGGGTAATAGCATATTACGCTATTGGTGAAGGCCTTTAGGAGATGGCGGACAAAGTTGCTTAATTAGTGGCATCTGAAGTGTTACCTCTACTGCTCTCCTGAATCTTCAGTTTCCCTACAGTTTCTAATTATTTTCTTTTGAGTAAGAATACAGTACCAGATTTCCCAACTTGATTATGCTTTCCCCCCTCATCTGAATGGGTAATCAAGCACACTTATTTCAATCAAAATACACTCAAATGGAACCTAACCACAGACGTATGAATACAAGCAGTTCTGGTATTGATATTGATTTCCCAGTAAATCATCTTAAGCCCAAATGATCAAAAATCAAGACAGGTCAACATCAAAGAAACAGGAATATTGGCATGAAAGCAAGCTCCGTTGATTGGTACAAATTAAAAGATCATTTATTAGTGATTATGCTGTATAATACTGCCAGTGCCAAATGAATGCAATTAAGATGAAATGGGCCCCTGCAGCTATAGGGGTTAATAAAGACTGAATTCCTAATGATTTTTCCATTAATTATGAAGATGTCCACAAAACAGCCTTAACAAAGTGGTGGCCACCTCAGACAAATCTTTGTAATCTGGGTAAAACACCTTCTTTAATTGGCACATTATTAGGATAGTGTAAAGATTTCAACAGTTCCTAATCATTACTTGCTGGATACAAGGTAGGTAGAAAAAGGGTTTAGATCTTATGTGAGGAACAAAAACAAGAGAACTGATGTTCTGAAAAATCTGAAATAACTCTTATCAGAATCTGATTAATGACATTGTTTCAAGCCCAGAAGAACGAATATAAAGATCATCTTCCTTTTTACATAATCAAATTACTCCCCCATATATCAACAGACTTCTTTTCTCTTCTGTAAATATGATTTCTATAAGCCCAAAGGAGGAGAGGAGGGAAGAAAGGAGGAAAGGAATAGAGAAAGAATGAGGGAAGGAAAACCCCAGAGGGGATAAATTCATAAACAATTCTTAATTGGATGGAGAACACCACATTTCTTCTAGTAATGATTAGGGACAAAAAGAATCAGTTCAAAGGTGTGCATTCAATCTGCATTTCAGCTTAGATATAGAATTGAATCTGTGGCATCCACTTGGACCTCACAACCTGCTGGTCCTGTCCATGGCTAGTCTAATTTAATCCTAATAAAACCAGAAAATATAAAATCCAAAATAAAATAATAAAATATAAAATCCAAAATTTTTAATTAACTACAAATTGGCCAACCTCTGAAAAAGTATATTTGTGTGTATATATATACAATACAAATATATGTTATATTTTTTAAGAAAAATATATTACAATGTGCTTTTGAAATTGAGTAATTTTGTACCTTTGTACCCCTCCTTAAAAACAATCACAAGACAATTCACCACTATAAAAAGAGATTACTAGGGTCATGATCAAAATGAGCATGTCAAAATGAGAAAATGTTGCAAGACGCATGGGTTTCTGATGTTTGCCTCATGGTTCACACACTCTAAAAAATTAACATGCCAGCTGTAACACATACTGGTCTCATCATTCTTCCTCTCTTCAGGCTGCCCTTTCTGTGACGTTTATGTTGGGCTCTAAGTAGACATTTCTGTTTGGTAAGCTTGTCCATACTCATTTTAGAGATGTGCAAGACCTACTACACATGACCATCTCCCACTCTGATACCTTTAGGCTATGAGGGACAGGCACTGTGCAGATGTGCCTCGGAGCAAAATGGTTTGGATACTGCCTCTAGTACTTACCATATCTTTGACCTTGAGCAAGTCACTTCACTTGCCAGAGCCTCTGTTTTCCTACCTGTGAAATGGCCAATTAATCTGCTCATCTTGCAGTTATGACATAAAATCTAAGTAAGATAATATATGTAAAGTTCTCAACCTAATGCTTAACTACACAGTAAATATTCAATAACTGGCTGGTATATTTTTCCCTCTTTTAATTTTTAAAGGTTATTATTTTAAAATCACTTGTTATTTTAACACTTGTGTTGCTCAGTAAATTAGAAAGCACAAAGCTCTAGAGAGCCTCACAAAATCTTGGGTGGGCCTGCAGTTGGTTAATCATGAAAATTAATTTTCAACCCAAGTAGTTATCAAAGTGTGCTCTGAAAATTGTTTACTATGTTTGCATTTACACCTATTTGTGATACACAGAAACATTCTTCTCCCTGTTTTATACATTTTTATTTATACAATAAATACACAATAAGAAGGAAGAAGGAACACTGGGGGAGGGATTTTCTTTTAATTAAAATACTTTCAATGAAATTTCATTGTTACTTCTTGTTCTTTAACTCAGGAAAATAAATGTAAATATCCTTTTGTTTTTTGTGTGTGTTGTGTTTCTGTTCTTTTGTGGCATAAAATACATTTCCTAGTGGTGTGAAAACAGCTTGAAAGCCACTGAATTGGAGTGCAAGCTTCTTAAGGACAGGTCTGGGTCATTTTTACTTTTTGTAAAGCATTAAGTATACCGTCAAGAGTAAGAAAAGTAATAGACATCACCGAAAGGAGGCTTGCCTCAAGTCAGAATTTATGAAAAACTATGTATTTGTGGAGAAAGACTTCCCAGGAGACAGGAGGCTCAGCTCCAGCCAGCACTTTTACTTTTCAGCTTTGATAAGCAGCAAAATTTCCAGCAATATTAAAATATAAATATCTCTATGAAGATTACTGCTCTGGAGGTCATTTTCTGATTTCCTTTAAAGTCATCCAGTTCACTCAAATGTATTTTTCTGAGTGCCTTGACGGCCTTCCTATTGTGCTTCAAGGATAGCCACAAGGGCTGTGTAGCAAGTGTGGATTTTTTTTTTTCCTTTGGAGAAGCTATTTCATGTAATGCAAAAAAAGGGTTATATCCTCTCAACCTCAGGCTTGAGAGGCACGCGAGCCTGCCTAGCAACTTCAACGGAAGAAACTTTTAAAATTATTATGGGGCTGGCTGACTTCTTTTTTCTTTCTTTTTTTTTTATGACTTGATTTTGTGCTTTTCCTGAGATGTGGTTTTCCAAATTTTATTTTTATTTTGCACATGTTGTTTCAGACTGGTGAAATGTTCATGAATAATGCTAGTTTATTTTCATAACTTTGTTTTATGAGAAGAAAGTTGCCGAGAGACATTTTCTCAGAATGGAGCAGATATGTTTGGTAGGTGAGGACGGACAGATGGTGTCAGGAGAAATTTTGTGTTGTAGGGAAGAATAATCAGGGCTGTGCTTTCCCAGATATCCACAGCCAGTCAGGCTCCTCTGGGGAAAGGTGCAATTTGCATGTTTCTTTCATCAAATTTTTCTGGTGTCATATTAATGGCTTAAAAGAAGATAAGCAGCTTTTTCCTTTTGTGTTATTCAAATACTGAATGGTTCTTTTTTACAGAATTAGTTTATAAATAAATAAAACACCTGAAAATGGTCAGTCCTGGTATATCTCTAAACTTCTGGTCCAATTATGGCAAAATCAGATCTATGATAATTTAGTAATTTACATAGCACGCTGGTTAATTTTTACTCATCATATGCTGACAGTGAGCAATACCACTTTATTGGATTGATAAGAAACTCTACATTCTTCAGATTTTCAGTAATAAGTTTCATTGCATAATATGTACTGTATACCTTTATCAGGTTGATAATATTGTATACTATTGATATATCAGTGATTTTGAATTTATAGGTACACCTTTTATACAATTTTCAGGCAACAAATAATTGCAATAAGGTTTTGATGCCAATTTTTAGTCTCCTCCCAAGTTTTCCTGATAGAATCTTATTTGTGAATACTCAAGTATATAAGATCAATTCCCTTAATTGTACCAAAAGAGGAGACCTACAGTAAAATTTGGCTGCTGTATTTGGAACGATACATTCTTGGCTTTCTCATGTTCTTCTCAGGTACAAGTTTTTCAGCTGATGGAATCACATATGTCCTATCTCTGAGCAAACCTTGACTAAATACACACAAAATGGGGAATTAGTCTTACTGTGTTCACTGACACAATATATACCCTGCTTATGCTCCCCACTCCCTAAAAAGCAAATCTCACATTTTGAAAATGCACTTACACACACACACACACACACAAACACACTCCTCCAACAACAGCAGGCACCTGCTGCTAAAGCTTAACTCTCTTTTTCCCCTTTCACTCAATCAGCATGAACTCCCACCAAACCCGTACCTGTACTTTCCAACTTTCCTTTCTCACACTCTAGTACCCCCCAGCACTCAACAGCCCCCCAGTTAATTATACTGTAAATTTACAGCTTTCACTCAGTCAACTTACATTTATTAAGCTCTACTCATTAAGCTCCAGTTAGTGATTCACAGTAGGTAAAGCTCTGGGATATGACAATGAATAAGATGGACATGTCACTGCCCTTAATTTCAGTTCCTGACAAGGAAATAAGCAACTGCAATATATTGGGACACACACTGGGATAGCAGCAACAGATATCATGAGGGCAAACCTCACTGGGTCAAGTAATGTAAGAAGACTTGCTGAACTTGAGATGGGCTCTCTCTGTAGCTACTTCTCTGACTGAAGCCCATCATGAAACTGGGCAGCCCTAATGGGGTCCTGACTTGTTGGTCCTGTTCCATGTGCTTAGTAGCAACTATTCTACTCCAAACCAGATGGGACCACATCTATGACCCTCCTCTGTACACTGCTGCTGTGGCCACATCCAGTCTTTCCCCACGTCTCCCTTGGTTCCCTACCCCTCTGAACTCTGCACTTGGGTCTGCTGGCCATCCCTCTCTCCGTCCCTTCTTCCCTCTAACCTCACTGTTACTTCCTCAAGCCCAGATCAGCATTTGCCTTTGAAACTTAGTTCTGTTCCTACTCCATCCCTGGCCTCTGTGGATTTTCATAAAGATGATGTTATTGAGAAAATTTACAGACTCCACAATTTGGGAGCAAAATATTACTACAATTTCTTAATGGCTGAAGAGTATATATGAGGTCTCTATACACATTCAAAACCAGTAGTATATCAAAGGGCTCTTTACTGTCCTATATCAAAACTGTTGTTTTATTATGATTATTTAAGAGACAAGGAAATTACATGGCGATTAAAAGCATAGGAGTCTAAAACCTACCTGTCTGCATTTTTATTCTGACTCCACTACTATGTGACATTATTTCTTCACCTTTCTGTATCTCAATTTCCTCATCTGAAAAGCAAGGATAAGAGTATCTACATGTAAGATTATTTGGGAAATTTAAAGCTAAATATATGTAGAACACTTAGAAGAGCACCTGGCACATATAGTGGGCATTCAATTAACATTAGCCATAATTATTAATATATTATTGTTATTTGTCATTGTTGTTGTTACTGTTAGAGAGGTAAGTGACTCCGCAAGGACAGTAAAGAACCAGGATGTCGACCGAGTTTTGTTCTATTCAGTGAATGAATTAATGACTGAATGATACCACTCTGCTTCACTCAAAGGGGAACAAAATTTTCCCTCCACTTTGGTCTTCAGTTGCACACTGGATTAATTATACTGCTTAGGTCACCATTTTGTCATAAGTTTCTGCATAACCTTATTTTCCTTAATTAATTTTTTCCCATAATGCAATAATCACCTGTGAACTACCCTCCTCAAAAAAAATCCAGGGCCTTAGCAATACATTGTAGCAGACTGTATTTTCCAAAAGTGACCATAATAATATTTCCAGTTCCACATACTCTTTGAAAACCTTGTCTTCCTCCCCTCCTCATGAAGTGGTAAATCTTTTTCCTCTTCCCTTCAACTCGGGAAGGGCTTTGTGACTACCTTGACGAATAGAGAATAAGGTGTAAGTGGTACTGCTTAGCTTCTGGAACTAGATCATGGGAGATAATATGGCTTCTGCCTGTTTCTCAACCTGTCTCTCTTTCTCTTTCATGATGCTCATCCTCAGAGGATAGCTCCAGGCTATGAGGAAGCCCAAAGTAGCCCACTCAGAGGGAATAGATAAAAAGGCCCACTTGGAGAGGGTCTGAGGTTCCCAGCAGACAGCACCAATTTTCAGACATAACAGTGAATAACACTAGATGATTATATTCCTCTAGTCTTTGAATATTATAGCTGAGGCATCAGACCTGATGAGGGAGAGACAATTGTCTTATGATCATCATAAATGACTATTTTTTACCACTAAGTTTTGGGAAAATTTTTCATGTAGTTATATTAAGGAACAGAAATCACTACCTGAAAGTGGGTTGCTACCATAACAAAATTCTACAAAATGGCAGTGGAAATTGGAAGAGTGTTGAAGAGATTGGCAGTATCCCACTACAGAGCCATTTGGAAGCTGGAGAACTTTCATGATTCACACTGCTGCCACATTGTAGTCATCCAGGCAGTCAAAAAGTCTCAACCAGATTCAAGAGGAAGAAAATAGTCCCCACACCTTTATGTTAATGATAAACTTTTGAAGAGCCTATGGGACAAGAAACATTGCTTTGACCATTTTTGGAAAATAAAATCTGCCACAGTCCACTCTCTGATGACCACATTTACATCCCTCCTGCATTAAATATATATATATTCACCACCTTCCTAAGAACCTTCATGTTGTCTTGCAACTTCAGATGGAAAACATCAAGGGGATGGAATCATCTGAAGCCTCATTCACTCACAGAGTTGGTGGTTAATTCTGGTTATCAGCTGGGGCAGACATCATGGAAAAGAGGCCAGCCATCATGCCACACCATGTCTGACTTTCTGACCTATAGAAACCATGAGTGTAATAAATGGCTGTTTTATTATACAAAATTTGGGAGTAATGTTTCTGCACAGGCTCAGTAACTGAAACATACATCGAATTGTGTGGTTTCCCTACCCAAGGTAATCATTATCCTGAATCTCCAATTTGTTACACCCCAACTTTTCATGTTGTATCATTTTTATTGCATCTTTATTAGTATCATAAAAGTGTATACTTTTTATTTTAGTTTTTTTAAGAGTAGTCTGCCACTTTTGAATATCTTTTTTTTTTTTTTTTTTTTTAACTCAAGCCATTATTCCTAGCAAATGAACTCAGGAACAGAAAACTGAATACCGCATGTTCTCACTTACAAGTGGGAGCTGCCTGATGAGAACACATGGACACATAGAGGGGAACAATGCACACTGGGGCCTTTCAGAGGGCGGAGGGTGGGAGGAGGGAGAGGATCAGGAAAATAACTAATGGGTACTAATTAAATAATCTGTACAACAAAAAGCTATGACACAAGTTTTCCTATATAACAAACCAACACTTATACCCCTGAACTTAAAACAAGTTAAAATAAAATAATATACTGCCAAGATTCACCCGTATTGATGCTTCTCACTACAGTCGGTTTGTTGTGACTATGGTCTTATATTTTATTGTGTAAATAGACCACAATTTATTTATTGTCTTAGCAGCTGAAGGGCATTTCTCCAGGTCTTTGCTGTTGTGAATAGAGCTGCTATGAAGAGTCTGGGCTATGTCTGGGAATGGAATTGCTAGGTAATACAAATATTCAACATTAAAACATAAATATTCAAATTGGTTGCACCTATTTATTCTTCCTCAAGCAGTGGATAAGAGATTTTGTGGATCCCATGAAGGATTTGGGTGAAAAGAATAGGTATAAATTCAAATTCCCTTGACCCTGATTAAAATGTTGCTACTATAACATGAAGTGGACAATACTAGAGATCCCTTGCCTCACCGTGTTGATGTTTCCATATCTGCCATTGTTGTTATAGTCAGACAATGATTTAGGTATTTTAACACACACACACACACATACACACACAGGCACACAGATAGAGAAGAGCATCCTGCTGTGCAGTGTGTGCTCATATTCCTCCTTCCCACCATCCTTGCTGATAATCCAGGTACTTTCCCAATTCTCCTAGCTCCTGAAAGAGGAGGAAGACATGGGAAGGATAAGGATAACAAGTACAGAACTCCAGAGACAATGTTCAGGCCTGACAAAGGAGCGACTGGCTGGATATTAAAGATTTATAATTCAACTGACATGTGTTGATCGATTTACTTTTGCTGTTTCAGAATTTACACTAAATGTTTTCATTTATTTGTAAGGCAGTCTTGCAACTAGCACTATATAATGTGCTAAGTAGGACGAATGCTTAAGAGGCAAGCAGCTGCCGATGCAAAACAGGCATGAAGCCATATACACACAGCATGCTTGTAAGGGAGCTCTGTTATAGCAAATCAGGGGAAAGGACAGTCAAGCCATCAATGGAGAATAGAAAATACTAAGGTGTCTATATATTATTTTGAATGACCTCAATAATGTAGCATAATTGCAGATATAACCTTGAAGATTGAAAGGGGAGAATTAGAAAAGTATTGAAGATTTTTTTAAGTAGAAATTGACCAATTAAAAGTCCTATGTAACATCCTTCTATTTCTTTAGTAACCTATTGATCAGATGAAGAGAATTATAGAAAAGGGCACCAAATAGAATTAGAGAAAAGGACACCAAATAGAAAGAACAGTGTATCTATGTGTCTACTCATTTATCTATCTATGATAAAAGAAACCATAGTTTTCCATGCATTATTTCACATCCTTTTAAAAATACTCTCCTCAAGTGCAAATTTTAACAAAAATTTACAAAACATTAAAGATCAATGAACCCCCAACTTTTGTAAAGAAAGCATATTTATAAAGAAGTGAGATTCCCACAGGAATTCCTTGAGGAAAGCAATTCACTGTACCTCACAGACAGCAACACTGAGAAAAAATATACTTATTAGTCTGTTTATTTAAACAGCCAAATACAGCATTTAATTCAATTATAAGAGACAGCTGACCATTGTCTTTTTAAAAAATGACAAAATTTGACATTTCAGATGTGCCTTTGTTGTATCACTTTCTTGGGTCACTGTCAGTGCATCTTTATGCAACGTGGCTCATATTAGCATTTTGGAAATACTCTACACATTTCTGTCTCTGCAATGTAACTGTAAACTAAAATGATGGAGCATCGCATTTGTCAATAAGATGGATAATAATAGAAACAAGAGGGGTCCCACTCAATTCTATACCCTGAGAGAGTCAGAGTTCTAATGAATATGCAGATAAAGCTGAGACCTCCTTTAAGATATCCAGGATAGCTTTGCCTGGCCTTCTGAGCAGAGGGCCTCTGAACAATGTAACTATTAAATATAAAATGCAGAAAGAATTGCCCTTAATACTGGGCAGGGTGCACACTCTGAGGAATTTTTTTAAGGAGTCTTTTAAAATAGAAAGTGGCCTGTTTGAAAGAAAATGGGTTATAACAATTGTGTCCTTCTGGGATCCCCAGATATTTCTGCTATGGCTGCCTCCCCAGTGTAGCAATGGGTCCGTCGGCACTTACCAACATTTCCCGAGTTAACAGGGTCATTAGTGTTCTTGCATTTAGATTGCAAAAGCTCAGACTTCTAAGCTTTATTTACTTTCAGCTGTAATTATTTCTTGTTAGTATATTAATGACAAATAATATACACTGGAAGAATCCACTGATAGCAAGAAGGTTGGCAAAAGGGATGTAGTCGTATTTCTAAATTTTTTAGATATATAGGTGTATGATCTTACTCTCCTACTCAAAGTATTTGATTACAGCTTGCCCCTAAAAATATGACTGTTGAGAAATTCCACTAACCTCTTTATTAGTTACTGCTATAGTTTTCACTTTCAGTATAAATAGTCGTGTTTTATGAGGTACTAGTTTGGAGGTGACATACAGTGATTCGGAGTTCAGACTCTAGCAATAGACAGTACAGTGATAGAATTCTGCGTCTTTTACTTTTTAGCTTTGTAACCTCGGGCCAGTTACCTCATTTTCCCCCATAAGATGACTACAGTACTAGTATTACATAATCATGAAGTTTAAATTAGATAATGCATGTAGAACATTTAGCATAATGCCCATCACACAGTAACAGCTTAAAAAGTTGGGAATTAACACAATTACTTTAAACATCAGGGCCATAGATCAAATTGATGCAATAAATTATAATATTAAAAGCCACTGAGGATGAGTTTGAAATAATGAAACAACAAAACCTCCAGCTGATTAGACTGCTTGACTCTGGGGGCAGACACTTTTGTATGGAAGGCATTAGTGGGAATATGCCTTTGAGTGATTGAAGAAACTCTTCAAGGTAGCACTCAATCTGGAACACATTCTGGTTTCTGACCAAAGCTGCAAAGAGGTATGGTTGAGCACCTGTACACTGAAGTAAGCTTCTTGGGAGAGTAGCATCGCCTACAGAATCTACAGTTGTGTACTAATAGACTTCAGTAGCAATATAAAGAATTAAACCAGACCATTGAATTGCTGTGCCTAAAATCTGTGTGGTTGAGATATGAGGGATTTTTAAATCATTATTGAAGTAGCTTAGAGAAGTAGAGGTAGGAAGACTGAAAACCCTCCGCAATACTTGTGATTAAGAGCCAAGACTTCAGAGCTGAGCCAATATAGATTTTCTTTTTTACTCTACCACTTACTGGCTATATGACTTTAAGGAAATGACTTGACCTTTCTGAATCTTCGTGTCTCACCTATAAAATAAGTACAATAGTGTCTATTGTAGAATTGCCTTCAGGATTAAATGGAATAAGGAATAGAAATTGCCTTGCAGGGTTTCAGCTTATTATGAGATTTCTAACTAACAGCATTGTTACACTGCATTTATCACATCAGCATTGTTAAGAGAAAACAAACATCTATCAATCAGTGGATATTGACGGAGGACCTATTGTACAACAGGCACCATGGTGATGTCATATATATATGTCATATATTTATGACTATATATGTTATGAAATATATATATTTATGATGTGTGTGTGTATATATATGTGTATATGTGTATATATATATATGTGACAGAGACAGAGAGAGAGAGAGAGAGATGCTCTTTTGTCCCTAAGGATCCAGAGAGTGCTACAGCATAGGAGCTATAGAAACAAAGAGAAAGGGATATCTAAGTGGACTTGAAGCCCAGATTATTAAAGGAGTCAAGCTTAAATTGAGAGCTGACAGATAAATAGCAGGGGCCAGGGAACTTGGTTCCAGAGAGCATTTCTGGGAATAAGGACATCACATTCTCAAATGAAGCATCAGCATGTGGCATGTTCAGAGACTAGATGCTGAGCCAGATCAACATGGATTGGAACACAACGAAAATAAGTAAAATAAGATTTTTAAGTCAAAAGGGGTCTAACCCTACAACATAAATTCTGGTTGCATTTATCTGAATCCTTCATTAATTGGTGGGAATAACAAATTTACATGCTAATCCACAGGCTGACCTTTTGGTCTTCTGACCAAAAAATAAATGACAAGTACTGAATAACAGTAGTCTTTTCCTTTTCTTGTCTTTCATGTTGTACTAATCTGATGTTTATCATGCCTTCAAGGTTATTCTCATATTGCAAAACTCATAAGAGAAAAAGAGAGGAATTGAAGGAGGAGAGAAGAAAATGCTTTACAATGTAGCAAGATATATGTAAAGACATCTCATTAAAACACTGACTGTATATAATTATGTTGGTAATGTGTACATGGCTCATTTCATATGTGTTTGTCCAGAAATAATCTTGTTTCTGGCTTCTTTAAATATAACAGCTGGTTAAATTAAATCAGGTACCTGATCCCATACTAAGCTGTATACATCTGATACCACATGAGATCTCACAGAACGATGATGAAGTAGGTACACTTTGCATTTTACATATGTAGAAAGTGAAACTTAGAGAAATAATGTGACTTGTGCAGTTTCAAGGAATGAAGAGTAGAGGTCTGGGGACTTGAACCCATCCTTTGTGAGTTGGAAGCCTATGCTATTTGCATTACATTAAACAATACTTTGCTACCCAACAGGAGAGACCATGCCACGGAAAAGCTCACTTGCATTTTCAGGCATGGTCTTGGAGCCTGAATCCAAGGACCCAGAAAAGCAAAGCCCTACATTAAAACAAGGCTTCATTAAACAACTGTATTTGTTTTAAGTCCTAAAAAAACTACTTATCTCAGTTAATTTGGTCCAGTGTTTCTCCACTATATGAAGAGTTAAAATGTTTTTCCCAATGATGGAATTATATGTCATTAGGACAGAATTAAAGCAGTGCATATGAGAAAAGAAAGCACTTGAGATTACGACTAAAACAAAGTAAACAAAACATTTATTCTTCCAGATATCCCAAAGTATAGTAAAAAATGTGGCACGGAAACTCAAGCATTAACCAAAATTAGCCATTTGCCTTGTAAATGAGGTCATTAATGCTCAACTTAAGACGGATAGTAACCTGTTGCTTCCCTTTAATTGGGTAAGAAAGTTACATACAGCATATATCTGACTGCAGGCTTCTGTAGTTAGCTGTGATTTCCAAATGGCTCCATGTGAAATACAAATCTTACAAACCATTAGGCTATTAATAGTCATAGCAAATATTTCAAAATTGTCCATTAGCTGAATAGAGTTGGCTATATTATTGCTTAGATAAACGTCATAGTGCATCTAGGATAGTAATAAAGCCAAACTTACCCCTCAAATTCCATTGCTTGTGTGCTATTCCAATCAGGGCACACCATTATTTGAATAAGTTAATAAATATCAATGAATTGTATTTTGGAAGATATTACACAAGTGAACATGTGACAGAAAGGAAAGTAGAATAACTTTTAAAATTCCATTAATATACCAAAAATTAAATGTGTAAACATTGGGTGTGCTTTCTCATAAAGCTCTTCAGAATTGTTCAGGGAAGCACATAAATTGTAATAAGGGGAAGAAGCTCTCAGAGAGAAAAGCCTCAAACTGTTCTTAGCTTTGGTAAGCACAGTGCTCTGAACACAGTAGGAACACAATCAGTGCTGTGACCAATGGGCTCATAAATGTGGAGCGTCTTGAAATTAATGATAACTTTAACATGTCTGAGGCCTTGAACTTATCTTACAAATTGGTCCTTGGAAAGAATAAAAGAAGAAAAATATTAGGCAATCAGAAGTAATGAAGATCTTGTAAAAATAGCTATCTACAAAAGCAGGCTAAGTGAGTCCTTGGACAGTCGGCATATCTACAAATCAGCAGGTCCAGATGATATACCTTCTATCTGTGGGATGAAAGAAACTGGCAAGCATGCTAACTGCATCATTTACAGCTATTTTTGAAAAACTGTGGGGATCTAGAGAACTGCAAGAGATGAAAAGGAAAGAAAATACAATGTTCTACTTACATTTACAAAGGAGATGAAAATGACCCCCAGAAAACTCAAGGATAATTAAAGCTAAGGAAAAGGGGGATATTCTAATAGCCTATATAAAGATGACGATTAGAGAATATATTCATATTCAGATAAAAGATTTTTTAAGGCTAAATACAAAAGGAACTTGAATATAAAATAATGTGAATTTGAGTAACACTTCAAAGTGTTTGTTTATAATTGTTTAAGCAATACAATTTTCTCAAACATGAGCTATAGCTACCCACGCAAAAAATAGTTGTAGGATTATAAATAATAATTATAAACATGAAATTATCATTTCAAAAATACTAAGGAAATATGATGGTCTTTAACATCATCTTTATGTAGATAACATTATTGTGTTTGCATTGAACAAAT
Source organism: Pan paniscus (assembly GCF_029289425.2). NCBI lineage: Eukaryota > Metazoa > Chordata > Mammalia > Primates > Hominidae > Pan > Pan paniscus. Next base: position 118,410,092 of record NC_073254.2, on the reverse strand, counting down.
GTTAACTCAACGTCTCTTATGTACCAAACACCACACTGTATGCTGAGAGCATAAAGATGAATAAGGCAGGTTTCTTGACCAATTACACAAGAAGTGTTTAATTAGCATAGGAGCTTGAACATACCAAGCATGTAATAAAGTTGACTATAATTATTGCTAGTTATTAATTTGCAAAAACATTTTTACATAGTGGAGTTCTAGTCGTTTTCCTATTTGACCTAATCATTGTCTTAATAACTGGTTTCCGACAGAGGGATCAAAGGGGGACATTTTGTGAAATTTTAAGTGGGTGGCAACAGGATGCTGATCTTACCCTTTCTCTCTCTCCAGAAATGGTGACTCATGACTTTTGCCAGTTTTGTGATCTCTTCCCCCCACCCCCACCCCACCACACTTCAAAGCTAATAATCAGGACAAATTTTACACTTTATGTGCACATTAAATGTATATATAGATTTTTGTTCTGGATTCCTATAAGAACTGGAGAACTCTAGCCTTAGTTTCTTATTTTACAGGACTTACTTGTTTTGTACCTTAGACTGTGTTTAAATGAATTTTCATTTCAGAAATACCCTAAACATTGAATGGAGTTTCTTCTTAGTTGTTCTACGTCCTTCTCATATTTTGTGCAATTGTGTCAACAGAAGGTATTCTGGACTGTGATGTCAGGTAATGATTTCCATCCTTTAAATAGTGTTTAGTGTGCATTTCATTTTGGGGATGTATTTTGTTTATATTTCATTAAAATGAGTTTTTAATATTTTAAAATGGAATATTTAGAGGACAGAGGTATCTCTGACTTTAGAATATGACAACGTTCACATTGAAATTTATAATCTTTTGAGATAATTTAAAGTGGATTATATTAAATAATCAGTGATCTTTAAATAAATATATATGTTATATAGACATTTTTATGCTTATAATTTCATTGGTCATAGATGGTAGATAACTCATAATTGGTGTCATATGAACAATAAATAATAAGAGCTATAATTTGCTGAGGGCTTACTATATACTGGGTACTGTGTTAAGGGTTTAGCATATTACTTACTTAATTTTCAAACAGCATCTAGGTTGATATCATTATTACCAATTTATACATGAAAGTGTTAAAGCTCTATCAAAATCAGAAACCTGAGCTCTTAACCTCAGTTTAACATCTAACAGCGATGCTAAACTATTTCATGAAGTGGCCAAGTACCAGCCTTTCAGAATTAATGTCCTGAAATACATTATATTGGGGGAGGAGGGGGAAAGGAGGAAGGAGGAGCAGTCAGTACATCTTTGTCTGATTCTGAAAGGATACATAACAACAAATGAGTCCTTGATTTCATAAAAACATAAAGTTGTAGGTAAATGCCCACACAAAACTGGAGTGAAAGATGTCCTAGAACCAAAATGATAAACTTAACAAAGAGAGGGAAGTTAATATTTACTGTGTGCTACACCCTGGGGCGTGTATTGCATCTCCATGGACTCAGTGACTATGTAAGACAGGCATCTCCCTGTTTCTTCGATGTTGAGATGTCACTGATTAAAAGATTTCAATAGTTATAATAATAGGTTTGTTTTAGGAAAAAAGAGCTATATGTAATATATAAGTTTCAAACTGACTATACAACTTTACGGTGTAAAAAATAGGTCACAGAACTGAGTAAATAAAATACGGTCCCCATTTTGACAGATGTGGAAACTGAAATCCAAAGAGCTTAAGCTTAATCCAAAGAGCTGAGATTTATTGAGCCCTTACTATGTACTAGGCACTATTCTAAACACTTTTCATATATTAACTATTTTTAAAACTCACAGCAATCCTGTGAGGTAGGTAGGTAACTTTATACTGATTTTACTGATGAAGGAAGTGAGACCCAAGAGAGTCTATGAAGTGGATGGCTATGTGGTTGACAAGAATCACTAAAGGCTCATCTACTTCCCACCTCCACATAGTAGGCTGTCCTGACCAGTCATGTTAGCCTCTGCTTTCTGATCTGCAGAGATGGTCCCACACTTGAGAGTGTCGGATTCTGGGGCCCAGTTCCTTCTGGTTGGCCTTGGTCCACTGAAATCAATCTGTCAATGACTTGACCCTGTTTTGAGCTCTGGCAGCAAGTTTTTTCCATTTTTGTTAAAAACTGAAATATAAATCGATACAAACTTAAACCTCTGTTTTTTTTTTAATTTTATTATACTTTAAGTTTTAGGGTACATGTGCACAACGTGCAGGTTTTTTACATATGTATACATGTGCCATGTTGGTGTGCTGCACCCATTAACTCGTCATTTAGCACTAGGTATATCTCCTAATGCTATCCCTCCCCCCTCCCCCCACCCCACAACAGTCCCCGGTGTGTGATGTTCCCCTTCCTGTGTCCATGTGTTCTCATTGTTCAATTCCCACCTATGAGTGAGAACATACGGTGTTTGGTTTTTTGTCCTTGCGATAGTTTGCAACCTCTGTTATTTTTAATTGTCCTTTCAACAATTCTTCATATTGCCATAAGATTAATCATCCTATAACATTTTGGTCATTTTACATATGACCCTCCAAATCTTCAATGACTCTTTATTGCTAAGTTCATTTGTTTAGCCTGCCATTCCAGAGACTTTGAGATCTGGCTCAGATTCTCTGTGACCCTGTCTTGCATTGCATAATGGTGAAAAACACAGGATTTTGGGACACGCTGTTTGGACATGAATCCAAGTTCTATTGTTTGTTAGCTATATATCTTTAGACAATCATTTTGCCTTTCTGAATTCGTTTCTTAATTTGTAACAAAATTTATTGAACGCTTACTTTGTGGCCAGAATTGTTTCATTATAATATTTGATCCTTACAATAACCCTATGAATTATCTCCCTTATAACTAAGAGGAATCGGGGCCTGAATCAGTTTTGTTTAATGGTCAAAGGCACACACATAGAAAAGAAGGACTTAAGATTTGAGTTTAAGTCCACTTCAGAGCCTGAACATGTCATCATTCTTGTTTATCGACTGCCATGGCGTGAATATGAAAATACCACTAGGATGCAGGCTCCAGGAGACCAAAGGCCTCTGTCTTCCTCACTGCTACACCATAGCTGGGTTTCTGGGTATGGTATGTGCAGCGCATGTTTCAGGAGAAATTATCTAATGAAAACACTTTGAAAACCCCCGATTTATACCTATGACTTGGGAGACAATCAACCACTTTTTATATTGACTCTGTGCTGTAAAGACAGAGGAATTTTTCCTGGCACTTAGCTGAGGTTCAGTAAATACCTGTTGATTAATTCACTGAATAATAAATTCATATTAGACAATATACAAACGTTTTCCTAACAGATGGATACCATCAGAGTATCAATCCTTGTAAAAGATTCCCAGGCGGTTCTGTCTGCAGTTTCCAGCTCAGGCTAGAACAACCTACACTGAAGACACTTGTGCTCATCCTCTTGTGTGTTTCAGGAGATGAGGAAAAGGAATATGGCAACAGCCTGTGTTCTAGACTCAGGCATATCAATTGTTTCTTATTCACTAATTCTGTCTTGGCTGTCAGGAAGCTCAGAGTTAAATGTGATGCACAATTGCAGAGCCCAACTTCAACTCATTGTTTCTGATAAAATTATGTTCTGTCTTTCATTACTTGATAGATTCATTTATCTTTATTTTAATGTTTTTCTTATATCTGTATTTTGCAAGCTAAAACACTTAAATTATTTTTAAAAATATGCAAGTTTATACATAATAGGCAAATAGATCATGAGATGCTTGCATATACATGCCTCGTTAATGCTGAATTCTCAGACTCCAGGCTCAGGCTGCTGAGAACTGTGGCAGCTATGTGATAGCTTTATCCTTAGTCAATGCCCTTGGGAGTGGACTTCTCTGTCTGTATGTTCTGTACTTCCCAAATTTTTATAGAACTGTTGGAACCCAATTAAGAGAGTCTGCCAGGCAACTTCTGCCTTGTCCTGGACATACTCCTATCACTTCTCAGCTACCTTGCTCATGCTAGTGACACTTTACTCCATCTAAAACCTTTAATACTCATGCCACAAACCACTAGGGCTGGTTCACTCTGAAACAAATTTCTTATCATGGGAGAATATAAGGTTACCTTTATTCACAGAAAATTAATTATTTTTATCCATAATTTACAGAAAGACACCACATTGTATCTGGATAAGACAAAACATATATTTTTTTCAATTAACTATTTCTGGTTTCAAATTCCAGCTGCACTTTCTACAGTATTTTACTTCTCTGTGCTTTGGTTTCCTAATCCTTAAAATGATCTAATAAAGGCTCTTCATATGGTGATGGTGAGAATTCATTTGAAATAATACAAGTGAAAACATGACAGTTTGAATATTCTTTTGTTCTTTCCTAGATTTTTAATGGCACACATACATTATATTCTTTTTTATTATTACTTATTTTGAGACAGGGCTGGCTTTGTCACCCAGACTAGAGTACACTTGCACAATCATAGCTCACTGAAAACTCCACCTTCCTGACTCAAGCCATCCTCTCACCTCAGCCTTCGAGTAGCTGGGACTACAGGCATGTGCCACCACACCCGTCTAATTTTTTATGGAGATGGTGTTTTGCCATGTTGACCAGGCTGGAGTCGAACTCCTGGGCTCAAGCAATCCACCTGCCTCAGCCTCCCAAAGTGTTGAGATTACAGGTGTGAGCCACTGTGCCTGGCCCACATATATTACATTCTACTGTGGAATATGAATCATCAGACACATTTTCTCTGAACAGCAGATAGCAAAAGACCTAGGGGAGGAGAAAAAAAAAGGAATAATGTTATCTTCCATATTTAAGAGAGAATAAAGTTGATTTTATTGCTCCTAGGGGGATAACAAGGGGTACTCTTGTGGGTTCCAGTTAGAAGGAGGCAGATTTTGACCTCATAGCCAGAGAAAAATGTTAATAATTATAGTTTTCCAAACTTTTAACGGGCTGACTCATTTGATGAGCTTCCCTTCACAGGAAGTATTCAAGCAAATATTCATCATCTAGTACTCTCCTCCAAGGAGAGTCTTCTGATTTGGGTGGGAGTTTAAACAACACACCTATAGGATGTCTCAAAGCAAATATGCTGAAGGTTAGAACAATCTGACTGTGACATCTCTCTAGGTTTTTTGACTCTCTTTATGTCTTTCTTGAAGCTACAACCTGGGTTGAAAAGGCGATTTTTCCTAGAAAAAGGACTATTTTTTGGCAAGGGTTCATGATTCTAAATACTTATTTCTGTATGAAATATTCATTGTGTTTCAGACACAGTCGAGATGTGAAAAAATATAAAAAGACATTTCCTCATTTGGATATTGATTTATTTATTAATCCATTCATTCATATGTTTATTTATACATTCGTCCAACAATTGCAGTGTTTTTACTGAATGTCTTACTAGGTTTATGGCAATGTTTTAGGCTCTGAAGATATGCCAATATATTCATAGATCTTACATTTAAGTGGAAGAGACTACAATAAAATTTACAAACAAATATTAATTTTTAATTTTTTTAAGGTTTTTTTCATCTTGCAGAAAACTAAAATAAAAAATCACAGAATATCAGCATGAAGTCCCCTTGAAAAGCAGAGGGCAAATCCCTTCTAAACCAAGTCTCTCGCAAGACTGGTAGATCAGCTGCACACAGTTCTCCCCCTCCTGCCACTCAGAAAATGCAACAGCTGTAGATCATTATTTCAGGAAGCCCCTCTTGGTGGGATCTAAACAATGATGGTTTTATCTGAACCTTCTTCTGTGCTCAATACAATGTGTATATTCAGATGGGCAAAACCATCTGGCATGGTTCACCTCTATCTAGGTAGACTTATTCTTTCGTTTTACCTGACAAGCATTTATATAACTGCTATCACTGGCAAGACCCAGACCTTCATATTATCTGGAACTTAGAATTTTCAACGTTTTGAGGATAACAGATGATTACTTCATGGTGTCTATTAATTATCCCCAATTTTTCATCTCTTTAAAGTATGTCTTTTCTTGATATTTCCATACACATTCAGAAAATGAATAAACAGGAAAGAGAACATAGGCCATACTAATAATTAGACCTCATAATTACTGAGTGCTGAGCACATGCCAGGCACCATAGTGTGTGTTTTAGGCACATTATCTTATGGAATCCTTATAAAAATCCCATGAGGTAAGCATTAGTATCTCCATTTACATTTGAAGAAATCAAGTGTAGCAATGTGCCCAAGCTCATCTAACCAGACTGCCTAGCCAGGATAGGCACTCACAGCCTCCCCATCTTTGGTAGTTATGTCTCTACCTCCTTCCTGCTCCAGCTTTAGGATGAAAAGAAATGTGGACTTAAAGCATAGCTTTGTGTATCTGCCCTAGGATTGTGTCATTGCCGGTAGCTTTAGCTATATGTGTAGCCACACAGCTGTGACACAAAAGTAGATTTTTAAAGAAGTAAAGTTGCAAGTTTTTCTTGAAAAGGTTTTCTTTAATGAATATGCCTTTTTTGTCTCACTAGGCCATCAATTTCCTTCTGATTTTTCTCTCCATGTTTACCTTAAAGAATAAATTATTTCATGTCACCTGAATCGGCTTAGTAATTTAGAGGAAAATCTGGCTGATAAATCATCTCTAAATAGAAGAATAAAACTTCTCTTAATTCAAGGAAAAAATATGTAAAAGTAACTGTCTGCTGGCAAAAACAACTATTAATTCTGAGAGGTTATCTGAAGAGAATTCCCAACATAAAGGTAGGGTGTAAGGTGACTCTAATCTTTGAAGAGAGGCTATCATTGTCTGAATGATTTTCTGTTAGTAGTGAAGACCCAAGAAAATAAAGGTTAGCATTTTATATATTGGGAAAACAATATAATTGGGAAATATAATTGGGAAAACAAAAGAAGAGAGAGGAGAAGACAGAAAGAGAAGAAGTAGAAGAAAACAATTAATACCTCTAAGAAGGAACCCTTAGCCTACTCATCAATGTTCATTTCAATCCTCATTTGTCATCCTTACTTCAGTTACAAATTTCTTTTGAAAAGCCCATCCTAAGAAGGCCTTTCTCTGGCCACATTACTTAAAATGGCATCTGCATTTCCTATTTCTTTACTCTTTGTAACTTTTCTAATAATTATCAATTGCTATTTTAAAAATATTTAAATATCTTTCTTCTTGTTTATTGTCCATTTTCCCCATTAGGATATCAGCTTTATGAAGAGACTACATTTTATTGATTGTCTATCCACAACTCCTAAAAATAAACCTGGTATAAGGAAGGCCTTCAACATATTTTTGTAGAATGTAAATCCATGTATTGAAACATAAATATGTTTATTCAAGTATTAGAATTTTTAAATTGCATATACTCAGCAAATAAACCTAGGCAACTTAAGTTGCATTCAAAGTTGTCATACACACTAATGTATGTACAGTTATAAAAAATTTCTATTCCTTTTTAATAATAATCTGAGTGCCAGCTTGTCTTATGCAATAGATTATACATTATAGGTACACAGAAAGAAGTTCAGATAATACAGATAACCTGATCATAGTATAGAACCAATAAAATGGGGAGAATAACAAATGACAAGGACAAAAGAAAGGGCCAAAGGAACTTGGTCACTTCGATAAAGATGGCTTGCTGACACTAGGCCTCATATGTCTTTGGGATGCCCAACTTATAACTACAAGGGAATGACACTGTAGTTATTGTTTTTTCATAAAAGTTTGGACTTGATTCTATACTACATAATATATTCTTACTGCTATAACTTCAATGCTGTGGGAGCCAAAACAAAACAAAAAAAACCCCGATATTTTAATGTTTTGTCTGATACTGAACAAAATGGCATATCCACCTTCGATTTGTGGTACCACGAAGTGTATTATAACAGCGTTCTTTGGTCTATACTCTTCCTTCTTACTCCCTAAAGCGTTAGTTCTATTGATGTGAATACTCTGATTCATAATATTTTGGACTCTAATTATTTTCCTCATTATTTCAGTGCAACCATGCAAATTAATACAAGCTATAAATGTGAGGTTTAAAAGAAATGAGGCCAAGCCAAGAAGATATTGGTGCATAAGCAATAGGATTTTAAAGGAAAAAGGAACCATAGCTCCTTGGTCTAATATTCCTCAGATACTATTCCTCATTAGCAGTGGGTCTATCATCTCTGGCAGGAAGCAGGAAATGGAGAGAATGGCACTTTGTGGGTTCTCCCATGTCTATCAGAATAAATCACAAAGAAATACTTTGAAATGCACAGTCCAAATACCATGATGATAAATGAAAAAAATGCCAGAGAGAATCAAAGGGACACAGCTTTGGAGTGCCTGAAAAAAGACTGTAGCTCAGTTCTCACAGGCCCCAATGTACTGCAGTTCCCAGCGCATGACTGTGAAACACTCATGCTGTGTATCAAGTTGATGTACAAGAAAGAGACCTGGGCCAGTAGATGCAGGGTGGATTTCCCAGTCATTGCTTCTAAGTCCTGGGGCCTCAGGCAAGGCTTATTTGTAACACCTGGACTATAACATCTACTTCGCAGGGAAGTGGTTAAGCTTACATGAGGTAAAATGCAAAAATGCACAGCATGTAGTTTAGCCTCAACTAGTCTGCGTAAATGTGGCCTTACTCTGAAGGTACATCTAAAGTAATGGGTGTTTTAGAGGTGGAAACATGAAGTAATTAGACTATCCTTTGTGACTTCTGGAAATCAGATTATAATTATAGTTTGCACACATAAGTAAACGTGTGAATCATTTTCATAACTATGTCTCAAGAGTAAAAGAAATATTTCCTCTAGTAGAGGCTATAAACAAAGACTAAACTAAGGGCTTGAAGGTCATGATTATGATGTATGCTCCTTGGTACTTCTCCATGCCACCTAGCAGAGTGTTGATATTTAATAATTATCTACTTAACTTAGTGTAATTGACAGAGGAAGAAACATGAGGAGTCCCTGGTGAAAATTTCTATAAATGCTCTGATTTTCAAAAGATTGCCAAATCCTTAGGATACCCATCAACATAAACTATGTTAACTTGTGATAATCAATAAGCCCCAAATCTTGATAACTTACAATTTCTTTCATATTCCTGTTACATGTCCATTGTGGGTCAATTGCAGCTCTGCTCCCTTTCTTTGTTCTGGGAGCCAGGCTGATGGAGTATCACTTTTCTGGAATATTGCCAGACTTGCAGCAAAGGGACAAGCATGTGGGGAAACTACAGAATGGTCTTTAAAACTTTTGTTTTGATGTGTCATGAACCTTTCTGTGCACAATTTCACTGGGGAAAAAATAAAAAATTCACGTGGCCACTCCTGATGTATGATCCTTTTGCTCGGAGGGGCACTTCCAGTTACATGACTAAATCTGAAGTCATGGGGAAGTATAATCCATCCCCACGGGAAGGCAGCAAATACTTTGAACAATAATATAGTATAACACGGTTTAAAAAAAGAACTCTGAAAACAAAGGCAGTGTAAGAAACAAATTCCTACATTACCTTCTGGAACTGCAGAGTTCAAACTAAATTAACACTTAATTAACAAGTAAAAAAAAAGCCAATACGTTGTATGTATATGTTTATACTTTTAAGGAACATGACCCCATGCTCATTTTTGTTACTAACACAATGGCTGCTATCCTTTAACCCCAGTGTGTCAGCTTGATGACTGAAGAGAGAGAATGAAAACTTTCTCCCTGAACATCACACTAAAACGTGGTGCCTGCCACAGACGAAGACCTGAAATCTCTTCGTCTACCTGGTGTCTCCTTCTTGTCAACTATCCCACATTTGAGTACTTAACTTAAAATTGAATGATTGTAAATAAAATATTTTTGTATCATAAAAAAGAGCAAGTCACATAATTTCTCATTAAAGAGTATCCTAAGAACCATGTTCTGTATTTTGTCTAGAATTATCAGCTCTGATTTTTCAATGAATCTTTAACCATTTGCCTCTTCATTACATTCCATGAACCAGGTAATAATGATGTCATTTATTTTGGTTTGTCCTATTATCTCTCTCTCTCTCTCTCTCTCTCTCTCTCTGTGTGTGTGTGTGTGTGTGTGTCTGTTTGTTGCTCATTCAGGCCTCACAGGAATGCATCCATAGGCAAGTTCTCTGAATGAGGTGTGATTGCTTTCCTCAGAAAATTACTTTGCACTTTAATTATTTTTCTGACATTTTTACCAATAAATAATCAGAAATTTTCAAATAGCACAACATAGAGTTTGAACTCTGAGCCTGGAGGTTAGGAAGACTTTCATTTATCTCTGTCCACATGATATGAGTTATTGGTTACTTGCTTTTCAACAACAACCCATTATAGGAAAATTATATTCTAAGGTAGTTGTACTTAATGAATTTTGCTTAATCTTTGCCTACATTTGATTTGCCAAATCTCACACTCATGGCATTTTCTTCTTTTTTTTTTTTTTATTGATAAAAGCTGCAGATTGTCCTGAAAAGCTATTATAGTTCAATATGGCTGTCTTCCTTGACATTTACATGGATCTCAACTTTATTTATTTTACTGCATAGTACCTAGCTGCCTGGCTGGAGAAATGAAGATCGCACATTCAGCAATTTATGCAATCCCAGTCAAAAGACTATTTTACTGTCTGTTGAATAATTAGCAATGTGTGTGAAGAAAGAATATACAGTAACTTGCCTGACTTTGGGCAAAAAAAAAAAAAAAAAAAAAGATTAGAATGACAAATAGTCAGACTCTAGGGTCAAATGCTTTGCCAGTAGTTGCATATGTTTATGCCAAAATACATAAAGAAATGTCACTTCAGCACATGAGTGATGACAAACACTCCAAGTGGGGCTGCAGTTCATCAATCATTTCAAATGTGCAGATTGGGTTTACCTATATAAACAAAAGCAATAAAACTACTCAAAGCCTCACCTTAAACAATTCAAGCATGACATAAACACAGTTACTGCACAGTCAAGCCCCATTTTACTTGAGAAGCAGTCAGAAATACTCCAACAAACTATGATTTATTAAGATTAATAAACCACATCTTTAATAAAAAAAGTTCTGCTAATATTTTGCATAAGTGTGAGAATCTCATTCAGCATCATAGCACATCAGAAAGCATATGCAGCAGGGAGTGTGATTAATGAACCTTAAAACTGTAGATTCGCAGTCATTCTCAACAAGGTTTCAGGTTCAGGGTGGTAAGCATAGAGAGAGCTTGAAGCAAGAATCCACAACAGGTAGGCTGCTCTAAGCTCAGTTTTAATGATTCATTAAAAAGAAGGTGAATTAATAAAACTATTACATGTTTCCAAGTCATTTTTTTCTCCCCAGGATGCTTTTGAAACATAGATCCTTTAAACACCTGCTAATGTCTTAGGAGAGTGAATACCTTATTATGGTCCCTCCTTGGTAAAGAGAAGGAGAAGAAGGTCAAGGTCATAGGATTGTGGCACAGAATTGAAGTCAGAAGTTTGTTCAAGGTTACCTATCACACCTCTTCTTTGAGAAGGTGCATTTGTAAGCATGAAACCTGTGTTCTTGTTCTCCTATTCCACCTGCATGCTGTGTCTGACACTAATGCTATGATTGGCTCTCTAGAAGATACAAGTGGAAGTGGAAGTCAGCCATGCCACTACTACATAATTAAGAAAGATTTGGCTTAGAAGAAGCAACACAATCTACTAATAACCAATGAAGGCTCTTCTGTATCTGCCCATAGAGAAGTTAAATGTTTTTATTTGTATTAATTTAAAACATTTCTTATTGATGTATAATTGACAAATAAAAATTGTCTTTTATGATGTACCATGTAATGCTTTGATACATGTATATATTGTGAAATGATTACCACACTCAAGCTAATTAACATATCCATCACCTCGCATAGTTACAGTTTGTGTAAGTATGTGGTTAGAACATTTAAGATCCATTCTCTGAGCAATTTTCAAGCACACAATGCATTACTGCCAATTATGGTCACCATGCTATAAAACAGGTCTTCAGAACTTATTTATCCTGTTAACTAAAACTTTATAACCCTTGACTGACACCTCCCAGCGTTAAGTGTTCTGATTCCTGAAATGAGGGACTTGGCTTAGTTGAACTATACATTCTCTCAAATTTCAACCCCAATTTAACAAGAAGTGAGCAGGGTTTTCTTTCCTTAATTTCACTGAACTTTTAAGATGTAATTGAACGACACAGGGGAAACTCTCTGTTCAGGGTATAATTGGAAGATCTTAATCCTTGTGACAATTTTTCCTTTCATTGGGCCAATTTTATAGATTTAGAGGGGTGAAATAATTCAGAGAAGATTTAACCCATATTTGAAATGAACTAAATCCCTTATGAGAGTTCATTTTGTTGCTTCCTGAAAAGTAGAAACAAACTCAGTGGGCTTTGATATACTTTCATTAAGGTGTGACCTGATTATAATATTCAAACTGAAAAGTTGATTGAAATAAATTTTTCCAACACTCCAAAATGATAAAATATGGGAAATACGTACTTAGACATAACAGAAGACTGCTACTTTAAAGTGGCTACAAAATAATTGGCTTGCCTAATTGACCATTCTTACATTACATCCGCATTCCTTGGAAATAACAACACACTAGGAATCAAGGGAACAGAGCACAATCCTCATCTGCCACAAATTCAATAACCAATTGAACATTTGCTGGGCAGAGACAAACTGAAAGCTGTGAGAAATTCAAAGATGAAACAAGACCCTGCCTCCAAAGAATGCACAGTCCAATGAGAAAAAAAAAAATTAAAGTTGGAGTTGTCATCTAGAAAAAGAAGAGCCTTGTTTCATGGAAAGCTTTATGTAAACTTTAACTTCTTCAGTGTCTAGACCCAATTACTTCGAAACTCATTCAAGTTGAACTTAAATTGCTGATTTTCAGCCTCTTTTTTTTTCCAGGCGTTATTAGATTTTAATTTAGCTCTTCCCCTCAAACCTGTTTGCATCAAATTAAAAGAGCAAGTGGAATTTTTCTTGACAAGCCTAAGAAAGCAAATTGGTCTGATAGGCTATACTCAAGCACAGTTAACAGCTCAATTTGTTGTGGGAGCTGTGCCATATATTGTAGAATACTTAGCATCATCCCTGGCCTCTACCCACTAGATGCCAATAGCCCCCACCTCCAAGTTGTGAAAACCAAAAATGTCTCCTGACATTGCCAAATCTCCCCAGGAGCTGGGAGAGAGGAGAAAAATAACCCACGGTTGAGAACTGGCATAGAATGACATCCAGAAGGAGAAAAAGTCAAACCAAGGATATGTTATTAAACTACTCACTAGCTTAATAACAACTGGGAACAACTGGCAACTGGGGCTCTGTTTTGCTGGGGACCTCTGAGTATATAAGATGTAACTATGCTTTGTTTACCTGAAGGATGCAAGAGGGGTGTATTTATCTACTGGATCAAATCTGTCATCTGTCGAGGGTCACCCTGTAGGGGACTGATGCCTTGCACTCCTTTGTGATTGTGTCAGAATGGCTTGGTTGGCTCAGTGTCAGAACGGCTTGGTTGGCATTGTACAAGTTATGAAAAACCTCTAGGTCAGAAAGTAAAGAAATGCTGCTGAGGCCCAGGTTTCTGGTTACACCTGTGTGAGACTGGTGCCATAGCCATAGTTGGAGTAGAAAGTGGATAGAAGGGATGTAAGGTAGGGTTGAAAGGGTGTCAGATGTAACCTAAAGACACATTATGTTACATTTAAGACTTTGGATATTTCTTCTTTGTATGCATTTAGAGGAGAATAGGCGAACATATGCTGGTTTATATATGTAATTCAGGACTTTTTCCTCTGTAGAAAGCAAGAGCTACAATTACATGCACCCAGGAAACACAGAAAAGTATCCACAGTGTAGAATGTGCCAAAAATAGAGACACTATATTAAAATTAATATTCACCCCAGTCAACGACTTTGGATTTTGCCCTTTAATTCATGCATTTAAAATGTATTTAAACTATAATATCAGGTAAGAGAAACACATAGATATTATGTCAAATTCTTACAGAGTAGTAAAATGTGAGGTGCATACAAATAAGATTAAAAGTATGAAATCCAATTAAAATTTCACAGGAAAGTTGCTGCAAGGATATATTTAGTAAAAAAGCCTAATCACAATTTTTCAAATAAAATTTACATTTGTATTTGAATTTTACTTTTTTAAAGAAGACATTTAGCTTGTCGGGTGCATGTTTAACTAAATATATATTTACATTGTTAAATGATAAGAATATGTGCATATATAGATATACACATATGTATGCATTTATACACATGCTCAGGATTCTTTCCCATTTTTCATTTAGCTTATTAAAAATGAATACAAACAGACTCTGAGCTCCAGGACCCTCTAAGAGCTTATAGCCTGTAGCAGCTTTCAAGATAACAGCTTCTTTAACCAGAGGAGTTCTGACTTCTCAGTCAGGCTGTTTGAAGTTTCCAAGGCTTGGGGAGAGGGTGGTCTTTTCAGAAAAAAAAAAAGCCAGTATTTCAAAGAAAAGACATACCTTTTTCCCCCTCTTTAGTGCCAAGATTTGAAATTCTCTGAAAAGGAAAAAAAAAAAATCTTCCCTTTAAAATGTAGTATTTCTCTGAAGAGACCCATCCCTCAGCCTGGCAGACTCCAGACGTGCTCCCTACCAAGGACTCTGTGCCCAGAGGCTCTGGGCCATACCCTGAAACCAACCATTCCAATAGGGTTCTTCTCATAGTGACCACCTAAAATCAGTTATCCTGAAAGGGTTCCTTATTTCAGGAAGTTTACCAGACATATAAATTATGTTGGAATGGTACTCATTAGTTGGTTAATGTAGATGATTTATTCTCAAATATCCATAAACTATTTCTTTAATCTGGACTTGAAAAATTCATATTTAAAGAAAAAAATTAATTTAGGTTGGTAAAACAATATTAAATTGTAATATACAGTAGTATTTTTCTTTACAAATCCCTAAAGCAGCTACTAAAGGTAATTATTCTGAAAGAGGAAGAAAACCTGGTGTCTGCACACTTGCCTGACTTTAGGCAACTTACTTAACCTGTTGGGGTTTGGACTTTCTCATCTTCAGATGAAGCCATGTCACAGGATTGTTGTGAATATTAAATGATGTAATGTCTACAAAACACCTGACATTGAGAAGGCATTAACCTGAACTTGTACTAGTCCTTTTCTCCATCATCTAGTCATAGAAATTATCAGTCTAATGTGACATCTTCAGTCTCATTTTATATATTTGTAAAAGAGCAAGAAACATGTATTTCAGAGGGTTGTGGAAAGAGTAAATGAAGTGGCCTATATAAAGCACTTGCACAGTCCTTGCCTGATGATAATTGCTCCACACACATTCGGTAGCAAGTGGTGGTAATTCAGAGTAGTTGTGGAGCAACTTCATTATCGTCACAATCACGATTAACAGAACCAAAAAGCATCTGGACTGTGCACGGCATTGTGCTGTGTTAAGTGCTGGGGGTTGAGTGTTAGGGAGCATTGGCCTATAAGAAGAAAAGGCATACAAATATGAGAGTACTTTGACAAATTAACATACAAGTAATGAAAGACAAATACAGACTTTAAGTGACAGAGAAGTAGCAAGGAAGGAAAAATTACTTTTTGCAGGAGTATTTGGGGAAAGAGATGATGAGAAATGAGACCTAATGTTGAAGAAAAGGTAGAATTTATTTGAGTGGCAGAGAAGAAAGGAGATATTTCCGTTAGGAAGTAATGATAAAATGATAGAAAGGCACATTGTGTTTTAAGAGAACAAAGGATCAACCGGTTTGTCTAGGGCAAGATGTCATGGAAGAGACACATTAAGAGTGAGAGAATCCAAAGGGGCTTAATGTTGAGGAGTGTCAGGGACCAGGCTTAAGAGTTTTATTCCCTTCTCCAGGAAGAGAATGTTAATGGAAAGGTTTTGAACAGCAAAATGACAAGTATAGCCAAATTTTAGGAAGATCGAGTACAATATATTTAAATTTTTTCCTAAAATTGCTTAGCCAATTCAAAAGTAAATATGTTGGCTGGTAATAACTACTTATTCCAAGTAGATCTCTTAAAATTTAATTTCAAATATGAAAAACTATCGCCTCACCTAAGATATATTGCAAAGCTGGGTGTTTACTCTGGCTCAGCTGGGGACACAATTCTCATTCTCTCTCTCTCTCTCTCTCTCTCTCTCTCTCCCTCTCTCTCACTTTCATCTCTTTTTTTGCCTCTACGCCAGAGAGAGACAAAGACATTTACTAAGTAAGGGCCCTTTATAGAGAATAATATGTACTTCTAAACTTCTATAACAGGTTATGGGAATTTTTTGACAAAATTAATGCAGCAGTGTAGGAAAAGAAAGAGAAGCAGAATAACAAGAAAAGAAACAAAGCCAGGTGGTAGTTACGCACACTTAGTTTGAAAGCACTAAACCAAGGACTAGACATTTAGGAATAAAAATAAATAAAAACTAGCTCCTTTTGTGGGAGACTAAAGCTGGGAGAATTTGAAGCAATGAAACCTTTAGTTTGAACTTAAGGGTTACCTTTCTTGAAGCTGTCCACAGTAGCTTGGACACAGGCAGCGCTCAGTCATTGATAGTGAGCTCAGCCCTGAATACATTTTATCAGAGACACTTCTATCCCCCACTCAGCACAATGGCAGAATTGGATCTCTTAGAAAAGATTTGAACTCAGTATTCAGTCATAAGATTAAGAAATGGAAAGACAGGTATCTTAGCTCTAGCTATCTTAACAAAAACCATATACTGGGTTACTGAAACTACAGATATATGTCTTCTTATCATACTGGAAGCTGGAAGTCCAAGATCAAGGTTCCTGCAGAGTTCTGTTTCTGATGAGGGCCCTCTTCCTGGCTTGCAGATAGCTGCATTTGACTCAAGATGAGCACTATGGTGTCTTTTCTTTTCTTGTAAGGTCACCAGACCTGTTAGATTAGGGCCCTACTCTTATGGCCTCATTAACCTTAGTTACCTCCTTATAAACCCTATGTCCCAAGACAATCATATTGGTAGTTAAGGCATCTGCCTATGAGTTTGCGAGACACAAGTCAGTCCATTTCAATAGGGGTTTAGAAAATTTCAGTCTAAATTCTAGTTTGGTAAATTATTATCTGTGTGTCCTTGGGTTGATTATTTAAACTTCTTGAGTCCCATATTTCCCACAGTAAAAGGGAAGATGATGAAGGAATATTGCTGAGCTAGAAACTTCTAAGGACTCTCTTAGCTTTAATATTACCACATTCTACAATTACGAATTTTGGTATAAACTGGTTTCATAGGTTCATTCAAAAAAAGGGAAAGAAACCTTGGTAGAGCCAATGTAAATGTAACCATAAATGTAACCAGTCAACAGCTGGAATGGGGTGACCGCAGCAGCAGATGAACTGGGCTGGCAAGCTTCAGGTTAGGATGTGACTGCTCATTTAGTTTAAAAATATCTGGATTTCTGTTACCAAAACCCTGTCTCTTTTGGAAAACAAACAAACAAGTATTCCAACCAGGTTTATTTGATAGGAACCAAAGCATAATGGATTCTGACCCACTCTCACTGTTAATCTTTGAATGCACATCTTTGTTGACAACAGAACATTCTTTGCAACTATCGTTATCAAAGTTAGCTGGAATCACTTTCCACCTTATCTAGTACTACTTAATAAATAACTTCAAAAGTCAAGAATAACAAGTACAGTGAGCTTGTCAGAGAAACAATGATAAGTCATGTTTAAGATAATTTAAAACTTGTGGTTGATGGAGAAACTTTGAGACAAACATTGTGGGTCCAGTAAAAAAGTATGACAGTGATTGTCATAGCATTTTTCTCTATTCCATTGAATTCTATTGTATTAGAAACCAAAGAACATATCAATAAAGCCACTCTTGTCTGATTTATTATGGCTACCAGAATTCACCCCCAGCCTAACAGATCCAAGATCACTGTCAGCCCTGAGGAGGCAGGAGAGATGCAAATCTGAGAGATAAAAGTGAAAAACTCAGCACTGCAGAAGTAAGGATTATTGGATAGAGTTTCTCCATCTAGCATCCCAACTAGTGAGTAATACCTTCTGCCTCTTTAAGGTAACTATTTATTTGCCTTAGTATGGACAGAGAACATTTGCTTTGGCTTAAAAAAAAAAAAAAGAATGTGTGCTCTAATGGAAGAATCAAATTATATCAGAAAAGGAAGCACTTTAAGCTTTATTGCTGTAGATCACTCTGCCTCCAGCTGTGAAACTGATTGATGTTTAAAGCCCCTGAGGCACTGGCAGCTGTGGTGGCTGATTCAAATAAGAAAAAAATACAGTGTGTGAGTGTGCATGTGGGTGTGAGTGGAATGAGTGTGCAAATGTGTGTAGGTGGGGAATAAGCTATACATTTATTTTAAAAACTTTCCTCTGAAGATTTTTTAAATAAAATTCTTCTAAAATAGATAGATGGATCAAAAGATACATGTATAATAGCTACTTAGATATTTAAGCAGGGAAATAGAAAAGCATTATATATGTGTATATATATATATATATGTATGTGTGTGTATATATATATCTGGAAAGAGAGAAAGAGAGAGAAAGAGAGATCCATCTATATGCTCAATTAGATGATCCTTTACTTCCGTGCCACCAAAGGAAGGGCAGATGAATTATTAAAGGAACCAAGTTTAGGTTAGAGAGTCAATAAGTGATTGCAAGGTATAATGAATTGAATTGAATTAAAAAGATACCTACCCTAGAAGTACTGTTCCACTCTTGCTTTCCTGATGCAACAACTGGATACAGAGATTCATTATATGGCACTGCTGGGACAAGGCACTGCTGGGAAGGACCCAGCTCCAATCAAATAAACCAAATAATTGTTAAATGCACTCTTTCTACCCAGCATTACAGCTGCAAACAGAAAGGGTGGGTTTGGAAGAACCTCTGTCCCCACATTCCAAGTGGATACCCAGCAAGAACATTTGGCATTGGTTACACTTGCATAAAACATGTCAAGACTTTCTTACTCTCTTGAAAAATTTACAGATTTTTTCTATGACTCTACTCTTTTGTGCTCATTCCAAAAGGGCTAAAACATAACTTGAGAAAACATATTCTCTTTATTGAAGGAATTGATGGGAAAAAACAGTTCATGTTTATTTGTGTACAATAAATAAATCCTCGAAGAGAACAATTTTGAAAGAGAAGATATATAGTCTAGCACATACAATGTAAACTCCTTTAATAGGACTAAAGATATGTTAAAAAATAATAGCCCAAACCAGGTCAGGATCATCTAGTATGGGCTGGTTACAACTCTTATCTTAGGATGAATTTTTGCTCATAAGAGTGTAATAGTGTTTTTAATTGTACCTGTTAGCACTCTTCAGTGAACACTTTTCCCAGGGAAGTCCTAATCCCATTATAAGCCTGCAGTTTTCCTTCCTGCTGTCTGCTAAAGGCTTTCTGCACATAGCCTTCGAAATTTTTCAGCTTATCTCTTTTTTTAAAAAATAATTTCATTCTTGCATGGTGAGTTAAATAGTTTAAATTGATTTCTGAGACCTATCTTTCTGGAAATTAATTTAAAAATTTATTAAGAACATTTCAAAGGAATGTTCGTGTTTCTTTTTTCTCACTCAAAACTTTTATATAATTTCAAGCTCCCCTCACAGGTCTTGTAAATACAGCCCTCAAAAGACAAGTCAAAAAGGAATGAGCTATTTTTATCATAAAATATAAAACTGTATCATTGTTGTGTAGACACATATTGCTAGCACCTTTCTAGTGGCATAACTAAAATGGAGAAGAATATGGCCATTGTGCAAGATGTGTCTTGAATTATTTTGTTTCTTTTGTAGAATATTCTTTTTCCTTCTACTGCATATGTTAATATAATTCTTTTGCAGTTCAGGTGATAAACACTCCAAATCAGACATTTATTCTCCGTTATCCATTTGGATTGAGTCACTATTTGCCATGGCACATGTCGTCCTGACTACTTATCTATAGCAGCGGTTAAATCGGATTGAATACGTTTCAACAAGAGCACTACGTCTGGAGTTTCTATATAAGAGGGATTGGGGTGAAAAGCTAGTTGCAGGGATAGCTACTTGTCTTGAGGCTGCATTTGTTTAGAAAATACACTGTTTTAAACATGACCTTGTATTATTTAGAATGTCTTCAGGGTGGCAGGCTTGCTGTGGTTTGAATGTCTGGGGTCCCACGAAAAGTCGTATGTTGGAACCTAATACCCAATATGAGTCTTTTTGAATGTGTGGTCTTTGGGAGGTGATGAGGCCATGAGGTGGAGCCTTCATGAATAAGATTAGTGCCCTTATAAAAGAGACCCAGAGAGATTTCTAGCCTCTTCCGCTATGTGCAATTACAGTGAGAAGATGGCCATCTATGAGAAAGTGGGGCCTCACCAGACACTGAATCTGCTGGCTCCTAGATCTTGGACTTCTCAGCCTTCTGAACTGTGAGAAATCTGTTTATTGTTTATCAGACTCCCAGTTTATGTTATTTTTATTATAGAAGTGCCAATGGACTAAGATAAGGCTTTAAGCTACATCAAGGCTCTGCTAATTATCCATGGAGACACTCCCACCCATCATTCTGCACTTTTGAACCCTTCTCTTCCAAATCAGTCCTCAAAAGGAAGTGCAATTAAGCTTGCTGACATTCAGTGACCAACAGTGATGTACAGGGAATGTGGTAATACTAGGAAAATAAATAACACAAACGCTCTCATTATGGATTGTGGAACTCTGTATCACCTTGTGTTTTTATCCTCTTATTTTCTTTCAAAGTTTTTCACATACATTATTTTATTGGACCATTTGCTCCTTCAACAGATATTTAACTATTATCTAGATGATAGGCTCTTAGGAACTGAATGTATGTTGATGGGCATGACATCAGTACATATAAAACAGGCATGGTTCTATACAACCATGGAGCTATAGCAGGGTGGAGAAACATTGCATACCTAACTATAAAGCAAATTATTTAACTATAGTTATTTTTAATGCTTTCAAAAGGGGCAAGTGCCTGAACTTTCTTTGTCTTTGTGGATACAGAAGATTTCTCAAAGGAAATGATAATTAATGAGGATCTTCAAGATGAGTAAGACTTTGTTAGTTTAAGGGTTGTCATGATTATGATGGTAACACTTCAAGCAGAAGGAGATCGTTTACTAAGACCACACAAAAGACAAGAATGATCTGGTCCTTCTGAGGAAAAGGAAGAATGTCAGCGTGGTTGAAACCTCAAGAATGGACTGAGTAGGAGAAGCCAATTCTCACAATAACTCTTTAAGGAACATAAACAGGCATAGTGTCTGATGTCCTAACAGATGCAGGTGACAAACGTGACCAGATCAGTCTTTGCTCTTCCCCTTCCCTAATCCTATTCTTGCTTCTCTAGTATTGTTTGTATTTCTGCCATACATCTAGTCGTATTCCTGGGTTGTAAATAACAGAAATGTTCACTGATGACTTTATTGAAAAGAGACTGAGTAACTTATAAAACTGAAGGAAGAATTAAATAATCAGGACTTAGATAGAGGAAGGACAGGAGCAAGTCCCAAGAATTGAGTAATAACAATTCACAGAATGTAACTTTAGGCCTTTTCATCAAGCTACCCAGTTTTAACTTTGTTGTGTCCTAGGAGAAAAAGGTCTGATTGACCTAGCTTGGGCCAAGTGTCCTTGGGTTTACCAGAGGAAAGATCCTGGGATTGCCCGTTCCAGGAGAATTCGAAGAGGGGTAGAAAGGAGGAGTTCACTAAAGGAAGCTATATATATATATACTAGCTATACTAGACACGGACTGATTACCTAGAGGCAGGTTGCTACCACCTTCTATGTTCCCATTTTACTTGCAGCTAAGCTCCTTTTAGTGTCTACCGGCTGCTGCTTTGCAGAATTACTACAGCTAGAAATGTGCAGGTCTATAACTAAGAAGTGAATTTTTAACGTAAATTCAAGAGCTTTGTGTCTCTGAATTTCTGGCTAGAAATAGTGACTGAAACCCCCAGGAACCCCAGTTTCCACATCTCCAGAAGATATTTATGCAATGAATTCTTTTGGGAAAGTGATGCTTGGGTTATTATCATCAGTCAGATAAACAAGGGCTCCTTGTTTTTAAACATTTTGGTCACTTCTATTTTTATTTTCCAATGAATCATTCTTTTAAAATCACATTTTACTTTTTAAATGGTGGATTTCACAAAGGCAGCACAAATGCCTGTTAGAACAACTATGACCTTAGAAAAGAAACTTTGATAGTGGAAGAGCTGATAGTCTTATTTTTTAAAATATCTTTTTGTTAATTTTTGGGAATATTATGTTTATTTAAAAATTCTAAGACTACTAGTAAAATATACATAAGAAAAAATCAACCATAATAAGATAAACACTATTTATATGTGGATATACTCCTCCCATCTTTTATTTGTATATTTATATTTTTAAAAAGTGGGATTATATTGTACGTAGTTTGTGTTTTGCTTTTCTCACTTAACATTAGACAATGACCATTTCTCCAGGTCGTTAATCTTCAACAGCATGTTCTTTCAAATGGCTGCTTAGAATTCTATATTATGGATAAACTACAATTTATTTAACCATTTCTCAACTGATAACATTTAGTAAGGTTGTAAATTTTGTTATATCGTTGCAATCAGTATTCCCAGTACATAAAACTCTGCATGTACATTTGATTATTTTGATAGACTATATTTCTAGGAGTGCAATTACTAGTAGAAATATTTTAATCAGAAAATTGGGCAATGAACGTATGGAGGCCTGGAACCAGTTTACCACTCCTCACAAAATACATTTTGGAGAATTTGGGAAAATGCAGAAATGTATGTGAAAGAAAAAGAAGAAAAATCCTCTATAATCTCACTGGTGAGAGGGAACAGTGACGAACATTCTAGTTCTAATTCTTTTCAGTATTTTTCTATACATCTATGTGTACATGTATTGCATGTGTGTATGTTTACACATAAAATGCATCTTTGCTTTCTCTATAGTACTCTTTCCAGCTTTATTCATTTTATTATACAATAGTCTTTAAGAATTTTTAGTAATGGTTAACAATATTCTATTCTATGGATCTTGTGTTGAATACTTACGATGGATAATCCAAATTTTTATTATACATAGTGCTTTAATGAACACTTGTATATAAATTTTAGTGTATGACTCTGATGAGAATCTTGGCATTAATTTCTAGAAGTAGAACTATCTGAGCAAAAAGCATAAGTATTGTGCTTGACATATGTTGCCAAATTGTCTTTCAGAAAGATTTTAGCAATTTATCATTCCACTAGCAATGTATGAGAGCATCCATTTGTTTCTACCTTTTTTAACATTGAATACTACTAATAGTTTCTAATCTTGACTATTGAGTATTCAAAAGGGGTAGTTTGTTTCTTCAATTTACATGTCTTTGATAACTAATGATTTTGACTTTTTATATTAAATGTACATTTGTATTTTTCTTTTGTGATTTTCTGGTTTAGCATCGTTGCAATTTTTTAAATTGAGAGATTCCTCTTTTCCTTATTGACTTATAAGAGCCATATAATAAAAGCAGTAACACTTTCTGCAAGGAAAAAATCAAGCAGCTAGACTCCCTGTGTTCTCAAAGAGTGATCCAGGACTAGCTGCAGGGACAGTTGGGAACTTTATTAGAAATGGAAATTCTCAGGACCCATTCCATCCCCAATGCAGCTGTGTCTTAACAAGCCTTTCGGGCTTGCTGATGCATGCTGAAGTTTGAAGGCCACCAAGTTAGAGAATCAAGATGTCTTCTCACACAATAGGATGTAGTCAGTCCCTCCTGTGAATCTCTGTAATACCTGGTTTGCATTAAGTGAAACATATGAAATTGCTGATACGTTATTGCTTTTGAACTACAAAAATGGCAGTTTCACATAGTCCAACTTTTGAAATCTCTAAGAATACTTTTTACCAGAGACAATATTTAAAATGTTTATTTTTTTACTTTCCAAGGAACCATTCTTTTTAATTTACATTTTACTTTTTAAATCGTGAGTTGAAAAAAATAGCAGCACAAATGACTGTGAAGAATAATTATGAACTTAGAAAAGGAGCTTCAAGAAAACTGCAGACCAATATCCCTGATGAATATAGGTGCCAAAATCCTCAACAAAATATTAGCTAACTGAATGCAACAGCATATCAAAAAGATAATCTACCATCACCAAGTGGGTTTGTACCAGGGATGCAGGGATGGTTTAACATTCATGAGTCAATAAATGTGATATACCACATAACAGAATTAAAAACAAAAAAATCACATGATCATCTCAATAGATGGAGAAAAACATTTGACAAAATCCCGCATCCCTTTACGATTAAAACCCTCAGCAAAATCCACATAGAAGGGACATGACTTAAGGTAATAAAAGCCATCTAAGATAAACCCACAGACAACTTTATACTGAACAGGAAGAAGTTGAAAGCATTCCCCCTGAGAAATGGAACTAAGAACTGGAACAAGACAAGGACACCCACTTTTACCACTTCTATTCAATATAGTACTGAAAGTCCTAGCCAGAGCAATCGGACAAGAGAAAGGAATAAAGGGCATCCGAATCAGTAAAGAGGAAGTCAGACTGTCACTGTTTGCTGATGACATGATTGTATACTTAGAAAACCCTAAAGCCTCATCCAAAAAGCTTCTAGAACTGGTAAATGAATTCAGCAAAGTTTCAGGATACAACATTAATATACACAAATCAGTAGCCCTGCTATACACCAACAGTGACCAAGCTGAGAATCAAATCAAGAAATCAACTCCCTTTACAATAGCTGCAAAAAAAAAAGAAAAAAAAATACTTAGGAATATATATGATGAAGGAGGTGAAAGACCTCTACAAGGAAAACTTCAAAACACTGCTGAAAGAAATCATGGATGACACAAATTGAAACACATCCCATGCTCCTGGATAGGTAGAATCAATATTGTGAAAATGACCATACTGCCACAAGCAATCTACAAATTCAATGCAATTCCCATCAAAATATCATCATCATTCTTCACAGAACTAGAAAAAAAAATCCTAAAATTCATATGGAACCAAAAAACAGCCCACATAGCCAAAGCAAGAATAAGCAAAAAGAATAAATCTGGAGGCATCACATTACCCAACATCAAACTATACTATAAGGCCATAGTGACCAAAACAACATGGTACGGGTATAAAAACAGACATATAGACCAATGGAATAGAATAGAGAACCCAGAAATAAAGCCAAATACTTACAGTCAACTTATCTTTGACAAAGCAAACAAAAACATAAAGTGGGGAAAGGACACCCTATTCAACAAATGGTGCTGGGATAATTGGCTAGCCACATGTAGCAGAAGGAAACTGGATCCTCGTCTGTAACCTTATACAAAAATCAACTCAAGATGGATCAAAGACTTAAATCTAAGACCTGAAATTATAAAAATTCTAGAAGATAACTTTGGAAAAACCCTTCTAGGCATTGGCTTAGGCAAAGACTTCATGACCAAGAACCCGAAAGCAAACACAACAAAAACAAAGATAGATGACACTTAATTAAACTAAAAAGCTTCTGTACAGCAAAAGAAATAATCAGCAGAGTAAACAGACAACCCAAAGAGTGGGAGAAAATCTTTACAATCTATACATCTGACAAAGGACTAGTATCCAGAATCTACAAGGAATGCAGACAAATCAGCAAGAAAAAAACAAACCCATCAAAAAGTGGGCTAAGGAAACGAATAGGCAGTTCTCAAAAGAAGATATACAAATGGCCAACAAACATAGGAAAAAATGCTCAACATCATTAATGAAATGCGAATCAAAACCACAATGCAATACCACTTTACTCATGTAAGAATGGCCATAATCAAAATAATAGAGGTTGGCATGGATGTGGTGAAAAGGGAACACTTTTACACTGTTGGTGGGAATGTAAACTTGTACAACCACTACGGAAAACAGTGTAGAAATTCTGTAAAGAACTAAAAGTAGATCTATCATTTGATCCAGCAGTCCCGCTCCTGCGTATCTACCAGAGGAAAATAAGTCATTGTATGACAAAGATACTTGCACATGCATGTTCATAGCAGCACAGTTTGAAATTGCAAAAATATGGAACCAGCCCAAATGCCCATCAATCAATGAGTGGATAAAGAAAATGTGGTATATATATACACATATATATATATATGTGTGTGTGTGTATATATATATACACACACACATACACACACACACATATATACACACACACATACACACACACACATATATATATATATATACACACACACAATGGAATACTACTCAGCCATAAAAAGGAATGAAATAATGCCATTTGCAGCAACCTGAATGGAACTGGAGACGATTATTCTAAGTGAAGTTACTCAGGAATAGAACATCAAATATCCTATGTCCTCACTCATAAGTGGGAGCTAAGCTATGAGGATGCAAAGGCATAAGAATGATATGATGGACTTTGGGGACTCCAGGGAAAAGGATGGGAGTGGGTGAGGGATAAAAGACTACACACTGGGTACAGAGTACGCTGATCAGGTGATTGGTGCACCAAAATCTCAGAAATCACCACTAAAGGACTTAGTTATGTAACCAAACACCACCTGTTCTCTCAAAAAAACTACTAAAATAAAATAAATATATAAATAAATACATAAAAATAAATAAAAATTAAGTGGATGGCAGATAAAAAATAGAAATCATGATGAGGTTAATGCTCTGGAAATGAAACTTGTAGCCACATCTGTTTTCTTATTTAAAAATTCTTATTTAGGCATATTTAGAAGTATATGAAACCCATTAAAAATGAAAGTGAATAATCAACATAAGATTTAAAATAACATTTTCTGCACATGAAGAGAAAGGCTTGGTGTGACAGAAACCACAAAGTTAGATGTAAGTTCTAACTCTTTTTTCTTTTGAGGTAGGGGGTGATTCACTGTGTTAATTCTATTGTGGAAAATAACGAAATCAATTAATAAATAATAAAAGCAGACATGTAAGGATCATGATGATCATGCAAATTCCAATTCTGTGTTCCTCTAATCCAAACCAAAAAAAGAGTTAAAAGATATATATATATATATGTATATATATATATATATATATACATATATATATAGTTATGGAACAGAAGGGCCTATATATACACATAATTGGGGTTCTAGAGAATAAATTTTAAAATAGAAGAGATTGAAAAAAACAAAAATTAGCTTTGATATTGGAAAAGCTGATAGTCTTAATTTTTAATATGCTTTTTTGGTAATTTTTAGGAATTGTTTATTTTAAAATTTCAAGACTGCCAGTAAAATATACATAAGGCAATAAAAATTTCTTGTTTGAGATCTCATGAATCAGAAAGAGTTTCTTCACTGGGGTGGGGTCCTTAATGGTCCTCTGCTATGTAGGTTTTTAATATTTCAATTGCCCAAAGAAGAATTGGGAAAATGAAAGTCCTTGTATAGGTGGCTTGGGACCGGGGGGCCACTTGTGGGGTTTCAGTCAGCATTTAGTAATGTTTACCAATCTGTATAGAAGTATGCAATGTTTTAGCAATGACTACAACTGTACCTGTGCATATACAACCAAGACATCTGCTTTATTCTGTAGCAATGTTCTTGGTGTAATTTTACTGTTCTCCTTATTAATATGATTGCAAGCTCCAAGAGGCTAGAAATCATGACTCTTCACCTTTTTACAGCCTGTAGTGTTAAGTATTATGCATCTCACATAATAAGTGCTTAATAAGTGTTTGCTGAATGAAGATTGATTTTCCATTATGGTTCATTTTGAGGAGGAAGGGGAAAGATTTTGAAACTATGCTGCTTAAATAAAATACACATAATGAGAGGGATTGAGTTCTTGAGAATTTAACACTGTAACTACAAGGCTTGTATATTTTTGTAGACCTATATATACAAGAGAAATTTCTAGTGTAATACTTAACGTCTGGGTAAAGGTAAATTTATTCTTGAAACAGAGCTCAAAAGGAGTCTTTGCGTTTCTTTAGTTAAGACAGTCGTTTTCCCCAAGACCCCACCTTTGCCCTCAGCACTTCTGTAGGCTTCTCTTTGAAACGTGAATTGAATGCCAGGCATTTTGTTTGGTGTTTGTGGATTTGACTTTCTAATACCACCTACTAGGCTTAAGCACACCTGTGTTCTGAAACCCAGTGGAACAGAAGATAGTTGTATCTTTGGGCAAACACTGAGGACACCACCAGCAACCAGGATATATGTGATTTCAAGGCTTTTAATAACAATATTTAAAATATAGTTTTGGTATCAGATGGTCCATAATGAATTTGTGTGATATTGAAAAATGTAACCAGAAGAAAAATTTTATACATAGTTTTAAGTCCTCACAACATTTTCTTATAAGTAAATATCTAAATCAGTGCTAGCTTCCCAAATTCAGCAAGCAAGTATTACTGCACAATGTATCATGTTGTTATGACAACTGACGATCTAGAACAAGCAAAACCTGTAAGGATGAAGTACACCATTCAGCATAATACACTTTATTCTCTTTAAAAGAAAAGTTATTTTTTTCCTCTACAAATGAGACGATATGATGGGGAAATTAAATTAAATGGTGATGTTATTCCCTGAGGGCAAAACAATTCCATTCAATAAATTAATTTTACATCAGTAACTCTTTCTTTTCTTGAAACTGACAGTAATAACCTGACAGCTTAAAGCTCTAATAAACTTCAAGATCAGTACAACTACACTACTTACACAAAAAGGAAGTCAGAAGTATCACAGGTATGATAATCATTCTCTGTTCATCACAAAGAGGGGAAAATTCTCTAAATTCAATTTAACTAACTGCATTTACTTGATGAAACAGAGTACTTAAAATAGTTTTTGACAGCATGTGGTTTGAGCATCCTAACATTCCCATTCTTCGGAAAGGTCTCTAAACCTCGCTGACATTCTCCATTAAGCTATTGTAAATAAATAACACTTGAAACCTGGAAACCTATCACAGGAAAAATTCTATCATCCTAAAGAAAAAAGAATAAAGAAGGGGAGAAAGAGAAAACTGTAATGGGGCCTCAGACATAGATAAAACCAGCAAGTACAGATGTTTTAACTTAGTGACTTAGGGATTTGTTAGGACCTTCACATTTTAAGCAATTGAGCTATCTAGAAGCTACTATTTATAATGAGCAGTGGCAAGAGGGAACTCAAGGCTTTGTGCCTTTATCTCCCCATCTCAACCTCTGCTATCCTCAAATGAGCCAACAAGAACAAATATTAACCCCCCAGGCATAGAAGAACTCATTTCTTTTACTATTCTTCTCATAAAAACTTTATGTTTCTCTGAAAGTATTTTACAACCATGACAGAAAACATTATCACTAATTCCGGTAGATTCACATTGGCCCAAACCTGGGAATTCAGCCAGAACTGAAGAATAAGTTCTCTTTTGCATCCTCTCCAGGGTATGACTTCATCGCTAACACTTCTGTACCTAAATACCAACTCTTGGGTAACAAACCGGATGTATTGTGCCAAGTATCACTGCACTTATCATTTTTCATTTTCAGATGATACTGATAAATGATTTGTGAATGTAGAAAAAAACATTAAATGGAATAATAAACAGTTGCTCAGTTTCTTTGCTGCATTGAGTGGTTCTAATTAGAGGCTGAAGTAGTCCTGCTGCTTTTTCATCATTCAAGTTTATGATATAGCAAACATCCCAGAGGTCCCAGGGTCCTGAAGACTCAAAGAGAGATGTCACCTGTACATCCAAATAGATTACAGAGGTTTGCCAATCTGCAAAACCGCAGGTCTATCTAAAGCAGGAGGCATGTGCTGCCTGTTTTGTAGAAAACACAATTTAATTGCTACAGTTCTGCAATTATTCACAAACCATGTTGAACAGTGAACAATTAAACCCAAATCTTAGCTCGACAGCCCTTACTACAGTTAGAGAGTTACATTTTAAAATGTTTAAGGCAGTTAGCCACACACATTTTTCAGCTCAAGCTAAGAGACTTCTCAAGGTTTTGTCATCTTTACCATCAATCGGTCTAACCCTGAAACCCTTGTTTTTTTGAATGGAGTACTGAAGTCTCACATAAAAAGATGGGAATATTTCTTTCTGAAAGAGTCTCAACCTGTCCCCCTAAAGACAAAGTTCTTAGGTGCCAGAGCTTCTATGAATGGCTACACAGAAAAGGGAGAAGTCATTGGTTTTGGTTTCACTACTGAAATCTCTACTGCCACCAGAGATCAAACAAAATACTTTCTATCTTGTCTTTTCATTGGGAGCAATAGGCTATATTGTTGACTAAAAGTGTAAAGTCAGAGTGGACTCCACATTTTCTGCTGGACCTAAATGACCAATGCCCACTACAATCGTGCGTTCGAAATGGATTAGCTCTTATCTCTCACTTGGTGGATAACAAGATGCAAACAGGCCTGAAAAGGTCACACAGGTGATTTCAATTGGCACCTTAAAGCAATTTTAGTCCTGCATAACTGCTCTCAGAGGGCTTATTTAATGGCCCTATTACAGCAGTGGTTCTGTAACAATATAATTGGTGTAATAACAATACCTCTACCAGTTGTTTTACACTGTATTTAAAGTCAACACTAGGAGATGACCATTTTTACTTAGAATGAATGATATTCAAAAAATGTCTTGTTTTTTTTTCAGTTGAAAAATAACACTAAGGAACATCATCAAAACCCTTCCAATGTTTATTGTAGATCCCTAGCCATGTAAAATTTCAATTCAACTTTGTTTTCTTATCAAGATCCTTAAATCACAAAGCCAGCAACACTTCATTTATTCATCAGACAACACATTCTTATTGGATACTTAATATGTGCCAGTCATGACTCTGTGGTTCTAGTGACAAAGAAGAGAATAAAATAAACAAAAACACCTGTCCTTCTGAAGTTTATATTCACAGAGGTTGGCAAGTTTTGCTGCAAAAGGCTAGATAGTAAATACATATTTTAGGCTTTTGGAGCCATATGAAAATGATCATAACACATAAACAAACGTGTGCAGCTGTGTTCCAATAAAACTTTACTCACAAAAATGAATGGGGAGCTAGATTTTGTCTATGGGCTATAGCTTATTGACCTTTAGCGCCAAGTGGAGGAGTCAGACAAAAAAATAAAAATAAGTAACTGTGGCATTTATTAAGAAGAAAACAAAAGAGGCAATGGTGATAGAAATGTGTGTGCACATGCCTGTGTTGCTAGAGAGCTTGCAATTTTAGATGAGGTGGCCAGAGAAGTTTTCACTTGAATGAGGACCTAAAGGAAGTGAGGGCATCATGCTGATATCTGGAGTAACGAGCAGCCATTTGGGTCAAGAGAATTGCAGATGTAAATGCTCTGAGGGTCCCCATATGGGGAGCTCCAGCCAAAGATGTTCAGTAGTCAAGGGGGACAGGCAGTAGTAGAAGACGAAGTCAGAGAACAGAAAGAGAAAGGAAGCATATGTGGGATATGGGATCATAGAGGGAATTGTAAATGTATGTATTTTATAACCTGAGTAAGATAGGAAGTCATAGGAGGGATTTGAGAAGAGGAATAAAATGATCATCTTGGCTGCTGCCCTGATGAAGAGAATCCAGGGAGGCAAGGGTAGAAACAGAGAGACCAGGCCCCAGGCTACAGTGGTCATCCAGGCAGGAGCTAATGGTGAGCTGAATCAAGACTGTAGCAACCGAGGTGAAGCAAGTGATGGGAATTGTGGTTATGGTTTTAAAATACAGCCAGAATTTTCTGAGCATTTGCAAGATATAAGAGAAAGAAGAAATTCAAGAATGGCTCCAAGGTATTAACTTGAGCAACTGGAGAAACGGAATTGCCATTTATGGAAATGAAGACACCTGGTGTAAAAGCAGAACCTATTGGGGCATTGGGGCTGTCTTGAAAGTAATAAGTTTGAGATTTCTTTTTTTTTTTTTTTTTTTGAGACTCACTCTGTTGCCCACACTGGAGTGCAGTGGTGGGATCTCTGCTCACTATAATCTCTGCCTCCCAGATTCAAGAGAGTCTTGTGCCTCAGACTCCCAAATAGCTGGGACTACAGGCACACACCACCACACTCAGCTAATTTTTGTGTTGTTAGTAAGGATGGGGTTTCACCATGTTGGCCAGGCTGGTCTTGAACTCCTGACCTCAAGTGATCCACCCGCCTTGGCCTCCTAAAGTGCGGGGATTAGGGGATTACAGGCGTGAGCTACCGCACCCGGCAGGATTTCTTTTGACCTTGAAATGGAGATGTCACATAGGCAGTTGGACATACCAGTTGAGGAGAAAGTTCTAGGCTAGGGTTATAAATTAGCAACTTGTCAGCATATGGATGATATTTAAAGAGATGAGATTTGATGAGGTCACTAAGAAAATGAATGCAGATAGGAAAGAAAATGTCTGAGGACTGAGCCCTGGGGCATTCCAATGTTGAGAAGTCAGGGAGATTAGAAATAACCTGCAAAGACTGTCTGTACACTTAGGCTCCTTAGAAATCAGTTTACATCTTTAGATACATGACATGTTTTAAAATTGCGAGGATAATTAAAAGCTGAATACATTAACAAATATTTTCCACAAATTTAAAGAAGAATTTGAAAATGGTATTTTTTCTTCATTAGAATATTTATATATGTATATTTATAGGACTGAAGGGTATAAAATATAAGCAACACTGGTGAGATGTTTATAACTCTAAAACTCCCCTTGTCCTATGTATACTTTAGAAAATAAAAATGAGCAAAAGAGTCTTCATGGAAGGGGTAAGACAGGAAATGTAGTTAGTCCAAGCCTGTTTCCACTCCCGGGGCCTTGACACAAGACACAGCTCTTAAGCAATGAACTGTAGGCACTGTCCAGCCAGCAACTGCAGAAGTGTCTATCCAGTCAGACACCATACCATAACTGTTAAAACACATTTAAACAGAACCTAAAGTTTGAAAAGAGACTTATAAAGTGGTTTTTGCCACAGGGAACATCTTTGAAACTCGCACAGACAATTCCCAGATGGGTTGTCTGTAGATGCAG
Organism: Pan paniscus; assembly: GCF_029289425.2. Lineage (NCBI taxonomy): Eukaryota > Metazoa > Chordata > Mammalia > Primates > Hominidae > Pan > Pan paniscus. Next base: position 118,377,007 of record NC_073254.2, on the reverse strand, counting down.
TCTGGGCTGGGGCTGTCTGTCACCTCCAGCTAGGAGACAATCTGGCAGCATACAAAAAGAGCATGGAGAAAAAAGGAAGATGGAAGCGGTCAATGTAGCTCTTATAAAGTGACCATAATTTCCATCCACTTCACTTTTGTTTGAAGAGTTTCCTTGTTTTATTTTGTTGCTACTGTGTAGTGAAAATATAAATTCTGTCAAGAAGATATTGCATCTGTTCAAATGGAGAACAACACATGATCCCTTGAATTTTACATGAAATATAAAATGTGAGTATATAAAATATTTTGGCAAAATGCTGAATTCCTTGTATATTTAAAGAATTACGTAACACATATTGCCATAAAATATTAGCAAATATCACTTGGAAAACTTAACCTGAGCCAGAGTAACTTATGAATTCAATAGGAAAAATGTCAAAAAAAGGTTATGAAAGTATGTTAACAAATGTCATTTATAGATAAGAAAACTACACCCAGAGAGACTGATTTGCCAATGTTACATCATGAGGAGATTGCAAAACCAGGATTAGAATATGCCATTTGCCTCCTTGCAACTGCTACTTTCTACAATTTTATATACTCCCAATTGTTTGACATCAAACAGTCAGATGATTGATTTGCTTTTCAACAGGTAGCTGTAGCATTGTGCAGGCAATGTAGGAATGACATTGGCATAGAGTTAATATGAAAGAATGAACAAGTCTGACTATAAAATGGAACAATTGCAAATCTAGCTGTATGTTTTCAAATCCAGTGATCCTCACATTACCATAAGTAATTCGGTCAGGCACCAACTTAAAATCAATCATGCTGCAGAAAAGTATATGAAAGTTCAGTATGTGCCAGTCACCGGGCATGAAGATGTAAAAGGCCTAGTCCCTGACATTGGAGAGAAACTTAGAGTTATCTATTTTAATCTCTTCATTCTTCTTATTCTTACCTTTGTGGGTAAATGTCATTTATATAACATTTTGTGGAACATTACATATATATAAAATGCAATATATAAAATATATATTAAATGCAATATATATAGATATTACATTGCATTTTAAAGATATGCTATAATGGACAAGAGAGGTTTGTAGAGTTGATTCCCTATGAACTGGCATGAAAAGATACATTTGTGTTGGCCAGATAGGATAAAAAGGAATTGCTGACTTGAGCCCCTGGGATAACAGTAAGAGGTAGCTGAGAGCCTGGGAGTTGATGGGGGTTGGAAGCAGAGAAGAGAAAGACAGGAAAGCAATGGGGCACATAGGGAATTCAGGATGTTTATGCAAAGTGGAATGTCCAGTTGAAAGGAACGAATGGAATGAGATATATTGCAGCATCCTTTTAACTTTTAGAGCACTTGGCAATGAATACAACTGTTTTCCCTGTATTTTCATACTAGGTTGATCTTGTATCCCTTTCAGATATGGCAGGATGGGATGACACACTTACCTATGTGAAGGCTAAGTTTCAATATTATTTAATTTTGGACAGTTGGAATGTTAATCATTCTCCCAACAAAGCACGCTACAGAAATAAACTAGTAGTATGCCACTGTGTCACCTTTAGTATTAGCAGAATGGGCCATGGAGGGAGACAAGATCTAGTACAAGTGTATATGGTATTAGCAATATTTAATTATTGGGAAAGGAATGATATGGAGACAAATGTGATCACAGAAGAGTTCCTGGGGGAAGAAAACTTTAAAAATGGAATGATGTTTATATTATGATTGTTTATTCAAAATATTCTGATGAATTTTGTACAGAATCAATGAGGAGAAAAAAACCTAAGCAGTGATAAATATCCGTTGGGGAATTTTTAAAGAACAGTAGATTGTTTCCAAAGAAAGATAAAAGATCCAGGAACAAAGTGGTAGCACTGGTAGATGAATCCCAGTCAACAAGAGATCTGGCTCTTGAAAAAGCAATAGAATAAAGGATACTTGGTGATTCTCAAAGTGTACAGTTTGGAGGACAGGGCAGAGCAGGTGCCAAGAAAAGAATAATATAAACTATGAATTGAACGAACTAGGGTAACGTTACAAGAATAGAATGCTTCAATGACTTAGGTGCAAGCAAGCATTGAGAACTATAAAAGATTTCACCTCAGTGTGACATTTCAATATACACTTAAAAGAAGGCAGCTCCTAGACCAGACAGGCTGTTGATTGCTAGAATAGACTCAATTGTAGAAATCATTGAGGAAGCATGTCCCAATATCTTGATATCCAGGCAGATAGAAGATAAAATTATTTCCAACTGTACTGTAAGGCTAAAAAAAACTTTTGTATAGTATGGTAGTTGAGATTAAACAAATCAACAAATACCAAAATGAGTTTTGGTATCTGCCAGGAGCCAGAGCTCATGGCAGTTGCTCATAAAGGTCCAGGCTCACTCAGCTAGCCAGCCTTAGAAAGCTTGAGAGGCACTATTTTCGCTATTACAACAAATTCTAATTGAATAGACTGGATAAAGAAAATGTGGTACACATACACCATGGAATACTATGCAGCCATAGAAAAGAATGAAATCATGTCCTTTTTGGGAAATAGATGAAGCTGGAGGCCATCATCCTTAGCTAACTAATGCAGGAAGATAAAAACCAAATGTCACATGTTCATGTTCTCACTTATAAGTAGGAGCTGAATGATGATAACTCATGGACACCAAGAAAGAAACAACATACACTGGAGCCTATTGGAGAGTGGAGAGTGGGAGGAGGGAGGGGATCAGGAAAAAATAACTAATGGCTACTAGGCTTAATACCTGAGTGATAAAATAATCTGTACAACTAACCCCCATGACAGGAGTTTACCTATATAAAAACCTGCACTTGTACCCCTGAACTTAAAAGTTAAAAAAAAAAAAGAAAAGAAAAATAAGATGATCAAGAATCAGAAAGAAACAGGATGGTATCTTGGTTCAGATTTCTAAATAAATAAGCTAGCAGTAACTGTACAGAGGCTAGATACTGCCCACTTTTTCAAAAATGGTTGCGATTGGGAACTTATCATCCTTTCCTTGATGACGATAAAGAGAGTTGGGTTATCTTCTACCTTTTCCTCTCTTCTCTTCTCTTCTCTGCATTGAGCATCGTTCACCTTCTGTTTCCCATTGTAGACAATAGGATACATACTAGAAAATTAGGAGATTCTTCGATAATTCCTCCCTAATGTGAGGGGAGAAATCGGGATTAGTGGAGATGGCTGGGAAACTATGGGGACTTCAGGACTGATCAGAGGGAAACAAGATGTAAATGGTTTAAATCCACACCAGCAACCCAAGCTCCAAGACTTCCAACATGGACTACAGAATTCCAGTCAGGGTTTCTCATAGGGACTAGTGGGATACCAAGAAAATGTGTCCATAACAATTGAAAAGAAGTATGCTGAGTTATTTTCCTATTGCTGCTTAACAAATTACCACGTTTAGCTGCTAAGAACCGCACACATTTATTATCTCACAATTTATTCTGTCACAGGCATTGCCTAGTTGGGTTCTCGGCTCAGGGTCTCACAAGTCTACAATCAAGGTGTTGGCTGGAGTGTATTCTCATCTGGAGCTCAGGGTCATCTTCCAAAATTATAAAGATTGTTGAGAGAATTAAGATTCCCAGCATTTTACCACTTTTTAGTTCCTTTGGGCTGAAGGATGAAGGCTATCAGCTCCCAGAGGCCACTTGTCTCCATAGGCAGTTTCTAACATGGCTATTTGCTTCTTCAAGAGCAGCAGGAAAGCATCACTTTCTTCAGGACGGGTCCAGTCCCTCTTCTAAGGACTCTCACCTGATTAAGTGTAGCCGACTCAGGATAATCTCCTTTTGAATTAACTCAGTATTAACTAACTCGGGACCTTAATTACTTCTACAAAAGGATAATCTCCTTTTGAATTTACTCAGTATTAACTAACTTGGGACCTTAATTACTTCTACAAAATCTTTTCACCTTTTCACTGGAGTGATATCACACCAGATTCAAAGGTCTCACCCACACTCAAGAGAAGGGAGTTATACAGGACCTCTACACCAAAAGGTGATAATGTTGGTGCCATCTTAGAATTTTGCCTACCATATATGCAAAGCAAGGCTGTATGTGCATCTCAAATAATACTTAGTTTTCAATTGTTTTATCTAGGAGCTCTACCTGACTCCAGTTCCCTCTCAGAGTCTGAAAGGATTATAGATATTTGCAGTCTAAATATGCAATGTTACTTGCCTGAGGTATGTTGTGTTGAGGCTGAAGTCTCTGTGGGGTGAGTTAGTGGATACTTTCCCTGTGCTGAGCTGCATGGTGGGTTTGATCACAGTGGTGACATTAACTGGGTTCAACCTCTACTGTGTGTTGTTTCACTACTGTGGTCACTGCTATGCTGGAGGGATCCTCCACCCTCCCCACAGCACTTTGTGCTAACACATGTGGTGAGGTAAATGCTGAGAGACTCGTGGTGCAGCCTCCTCTACTCCGCAGCCAACATGTTTCTAAATGTGAAGAAGTGGCAGCAGAATGTAGGCTGCTTTAATTGGGGATTTCTGTGGAGCCCACAGAAGGGGAGGCTATGGATTAGAAGGCAAGTGTTTTTTCTTCATGAGTTCAGAATCCAGAGGAGAACAGCATTTTCTGGGTTGAATTAGAACCATTTAGTTAGAGTTCTAGGGAGACCGTTCCATCAGCAACCTTGATTTAAGGAACCCAGTCCATTGACCAAAAAGCATAGTTTTGTGAATTCCACAGACATTAATGATAGTACCAGAATCTGCCACCAGATTGGTGATTCTTTCCTTAAACATACACAAATTCCAAATTGCTATGTGTGGTGTGGTTGTAGGGGTGAAAATTTCTTCTTGGCTTATAGACCCATTCTGACCAAGGGAGAAATTTGGAGAACTATGCCTTTGGAAAGAAATCTAATTGGCAGGAATCAAGAGATAGAATTATGTCTATTATTCTCAAGAGAACCTTCTCTCTTCAATCCAAGAGAGCTAATGCAACTTTATTAAATCTGCTGGGTGTATGTGGTCAGGGTAGAAGAGGCAGGAGAGCCTGTAAAAATCCATTTAGAGCAGACCATTAGTTTTACAATCTCTGTCTTGATGTTTAGAAGAAACTCCACTGCCAATTGATCTGTGTCTTGGGGTTAGTGACAAAGGGGCAGATTAGGAAGGCCTGACTCTGAAACAACTAAACTGAGAAGCAAACCTCCAGACCCTCTGTGGCTAGCAGCTCTGGCAAATCATTATAGTACTGGGTGCCAGAATGAACATTGTGACAGCTGGGTAAGGTGTCCTGAGTTTCAGTCAGATCTCATGTGAGATTTGGAAATAAGAAATCAATAAAACTGAGGGAATGTCAAAAGTGCTCCCTAGATATTTCAGTGTGTCTGTTATGGTTATTGCCATAACTACAATCTCAAAGCCAAATCTGTGACCATTAAAAATATGCAATTCATCATGGAAAACTGTTATAAAGGGGAGAAAATTCATGCCAACCTAGAATAATCACAGTGAAATCTACAGTTTAGTTACTTCTATTTATGTAGCACCAGAAAGGAATCCTATCTTCACCTTCACAGAGAAGATGTTTTGAGATAAAAAGGGGAAAAAAAAGAAGTGGCATCCTTAAGGTACAAACTTGATGACACTTCAGACTTGGGAAAGGGGACACCTCTCATTGGCTCTCCAGGAGACAACTTCTCTCCCCAAACCATAATCTCAAAGCCACAGATATCAAGTCTGCAGGGCCTTGTTCCATCTAAGACAGAAATGTGGGAAATGTACTGTGTTAAAAAGGTTGACTTCTGATGAACCAGAGACAGCTCCTGAAGAAGTTTTGGTAAAAGTCATCCATATGGTGATTATTCAAAAACTAACTATCTTTGTCCAAGGAGATACTGGTTCGGTGTCTGTGAAGCAAGGCCAGAGCCCCACTCACTTATTTAGAAGAGGGTGACCTTCCACTTTGGAACAACTGAAGAATTTTCAGTTGGAAAAGAATGTGGCAAGACAGGTGTCTCTATCTACTTAACCTCCTCCTTCTTTCCTGTCTTCACCCACTGTAGGGAGGGAGCTTCTTAGCTTAATAACACTGCAGAGTTATCAATGGTCGTTATTATTGTCAATAGTTGTCACGTAATTGACATGTTCTCCCAGTACTTTATGTACTGGGAGAACTCAAGAAGAAGATAGGTGAATGGACTGTGCTGACCTTGGCCACAAGTGTGGAAGAAAACTTAAGAATTTTAGACACAAGGCACAATTGAACCTAAACTCAGAGAGCGGAAACAAGACAAAACTGAGATTTTAAATGGTGGAAGCAGGATTAGAAAAAGTAAAAAGAACAAAACAAAAGAAAGCAATGTCACCCATACTTCCAAGGTGGATTGTTGTAAGAATAAGAAACAGATCATTCAGGTATAGTGAAACAGCACTTGCAGCGTCCTCCTATTTCAAGCCACAGGTTAGATATGGTTCTTTGCAGTACTTGAGCATGCCTGCATATCCTTCAGACTTTGCAAAGTGCACTGGCAGAGTTACCAGTTGTTCAGCCTTGTAAGCTGCATTCCCAGCATTTTACCTCTTTTCAGTAAAAGTATTGCATGGTTTGAATAAAGCAACAAATGACATCAGTTGTGTAGTTGAATAAAGGGGACGAAGAGGGCAGTCTCCATTCTATACTTGGATTCAGGTTAGAGCAGTGGTTAGAGTAAGTAAACCTTAGATTAGCACAAAGATTTGAGCAGCTGTAAGAGTGGACACATATGGAGGATGCATGTGCTTTTATGAAATGAGTATATTCTTGTAAATCATATCTTGGTAAGTTAAATAGTATTTCAAATAACCTGAGATGCTTTCAATGCAGTGAAACCTTTGTCAGATGTTCTGTTTCCTCGGCCATTTTGAAAACCCCATCTGTTTACAAGCTCTTTCAGTCTTCTACAGCTGTTTTCTGGTGTTGAGCAACTTCAGGGAAACATGATCAGGATACCTATGACAAAGACATGACACTTCCTCTCCACTCATGTGACTCTAGGCTAGCGAGTAAGACACCTTAAACTACCTCAATGAAGATGGGGTTTATAAAATAGCATTTTGAATTTTGTCATGTTAATTCTCTCTTTAAACTATCAGACTTTTTCTCTTTTTAAGATAAAGAAGTTCTGGTAATAGAAACAATGGTATGTGAATAACAAGATATAAAATACAGAGATACAGCACTGGCCACCAGAATCAATTCAGGGGTCTCTGAATAAATGATATTCCATTTTATTTGTTTCAATTAGTTGAAAACTACATATTTTTGCTGTTTAGGATGTAAAAAAATCCATGCCCTGAATGGAACGGGGGAGTTTTTGTTTTTTTTTTAATTCTTAATTCACTAATGAAAACAATCCAGAACAAAATTCTCAGCAAGTAATTATTTTGTATAAATGTAGATGATTATTAGTTTGTGTATTATATGTTATCTATAATTTATAGCTATAATATTTCAGCTTTCTGTAGGAGGCTAGAACATTTTACCTAATGATTTATTGTCAGCATATCACCTATCACTTTACAGATAGTTTCTATCAATTTTATCTACATAAATATCATCCAAAAAGAACAATAATATTAAACAGGTTCTATTTTGATCAGTTCTGATGTACAGACTTTGTTATGGATGCCAAACTTCCTTAGAAACATAATACTGTACATTTGTGCATTACTTTATAGTTTTCAAAATGTAGTCAAATTTACTATTATAATGTGTCCAAAATAATATTTTATAGATAAATGTTGAATTTTAAAATACTAAAAAGAATGAGGATGTTCAAAAATATCAGAAACTTTACAATATATAAATAACCATAAACATGTAGTACAATGGTGTGAACTGTGTGGAGCAGCCTTTGTGGACCATCCTGCAATGTCCTGATTAAGTCTCTGAACTCCTCACTCTCCAAAGTTCCATTGGCAAAGTAGCAGTCTACTAACCTCACCAGGAATGTGTTAAAATACATTAAAAATATCTGATTTTAGAGGCTAATGAAGCAGTTTTATAATAATATGACAGAGGAGTTTAGAGGGGATATGTGTGGTTATATATTTTTTGGCACTGCCTGTAGACTAAAGCTCTGCAAGCAGAATCTGAAGACCAGAGTGGTGCATGAGAGTGGTGAAAGGATGTGAGTGTGTGAAAGTGTGTATATATGAAAGAGCGAGATAGAGTGTGAGAGAGAGAGGAGTGTGTGTGCGTGTGTGTGTGTGCATGTGCTTGCGCTTGCACAGGTATACGTGGATACTGGGCAAATGTGTCCACGTAGAGAGAATACTTGCTGAGAATATTTGCAAATGTGATGGAAGGTTAATTCTTTTTGTTGACAGTATAAAGTTAATAAAGCCTACAGTGCCACCTTGGCAAAGTGCACTAGGAAGGTGAGAATGCATATGGGACTTAATTCCTGACTCCAAGAAGCTTAATCTCATCAGAGAACAAGAAGTATATAGATGAAACAATTAGAGAACAAAATCTAATATATTATATAAACTTCTTTTCTTGTTTTTGAGACAGTATCTTCCTCTGTTGCTCAGGCTGGAATGCAGTGACATCATCAGACCTCACTAGAGCTTGGAACTCCTGGACTCAAGCTAGTCTCTTGCCTCAGCCTCCTGAGTAACTACAACTACAGGCACAAGCCACTACACCTGGCTAATTTTTAAGTTTTTTTGTAGAGATAGTATCTTGAAATGCTGCCCAGGCTTGTCTGGAAATCCTGGCCTCAAGTGATCCCCCAACCTTGGTCTACCAAAGTGCTGGGATTACAGGCATGAGCCATCACACCCAGCCCTAATATATGAACTTCTGAATTGACTGTATAAGTGTGTATGTGAGTGTGTGTGTGTGTGTGTGTGTGTCTGTAGTGGGGTGTGGAGGGAAAGATGATGTACTAATAATTATAGTTTAAAATTTTAATAACAGTGATGAATATGGGCTAGAAACATTCAGGAAAATATATTAGAAAGCGAGTATTTAAGTTGGTTTAGCAAACATTTCAAATATGTGTGTTTGTGAGTGTGTATGTGTATACGGGTACGTGTGTGTATTGGGGGAAGACTGCCATAATGAGAGAATAAATATTCTCAACCAGGAAGAAGAAAATCCTCAAAGCATCACAAGACACTTACTCACTCAACAAAACAGAATACAAAATCCACCAGCTCTGTGCTTGGTGTTGAGGATACGAAGCACACATTTCCCTTTTTGTTATCACTTATATACAAAAAGAATAAGTATATTCACATTTTACGGTATGATTTTTATGGTTTTCAGATCCTAAGGTCGAATCCCCATGGGCTGACAGAACTTGTCAAAAACCCTGCCTAGTTTCCTTTCCGGAAAGACAACAAAGAAACAAACCTACAAACCCCCAAACTACAGCTCTGACATATTTTAAAAATACATCGTTTTTATTTCATTTCTTTAGAAAATTAGATTAATTACACTTAGAGATCTTAGTGGATCCTATAATTACTGCAATTTAAGAAATAAAAGCCTGGGAGGGCTCAGAGAAATAGGGTTAGAAACCTACTAAATAAAATTAGACATTAACTTAGCAACCTCATAAGCCCTTCATTTCTCACTGAGGCATCCCCTGCTCTAGGTCTCCTTCTCTGATCCAGTCTGGGCTCCTTGAGTACCTCTGCTTTCAAGGCATCTCTCATACCCTCCTGTGATTCTACTTATCCCATGGTTTGTGTCTGTCTTCCCCATTAGGCTGAAATTTTATTTATTTTTTTAATAATTATTACTGTCACCACAGCTAGCATCGATTGGGTTCCCATGAATGTTTGCTGCTCATTGTCAAATAATTTGGAGTTCCTGGTCTGAAATTGTGTAAGATCTTCTAGGTAAACCATAGAGGACCAACTTTTGCAGCTGTAGTTTTTGAAAAGGCAAATTTGAGAGCCTTCTAGATCTTAGAGAGTGAAAATAAAGTTTTTAAAAAGTATATATTTTATTATTTCATCCCATAAATATATCACACTGGTGGAAAGAGAGAAAGATAGAAGCCTACACCAACAGAATGGAGGCTTTTACTCTAGGAATATAAAGTAGAACTGAACTGAATGTCACTTGAAATTTTGTCTTTGGATGGATGGGGGGAAGGGGAGAGGCACTCACCACTGTCTAAAGTCTAAGTGAATCCTTTTGGAAACAAAGTGCAGGAGTGTTCATGCTCACAGCAAGAAACAGGTTCCAAGAGTAAAGATCCAGGCTTTGAATCCCGCTGTGAAGGGCGACTGTTTCCAAATCAAAGGGTACGAAAGGGCTGTAGTTCTGCTCTTCGACTCCGGCACTGATCAAAGCCTTTATTTGCTTCTGCTCTTTCAAAGAGCAAGCTATGAATGGCAGATTAGTGCTTAATCCTCATATTCTCAACTCGTCCCATTCCAAATGTAGAGAACTAGGATTTTCTAACACTCCCAGAATGCAGAGCTGAACTACACCTGTGGTTTCCTTCAACACAATAAACTCTGACTTATCTGGTTGTCAATGGTTTATAATTGGCCATCAAATGAATGCTTACTTGTGATTCTCACTGGATAGAGCTCTCAAAAACACCTTTCTTTGTTTAAGCAAAGCCTGATATGTTTAAATAATAGCAAAGAGAAACGAACCTACAGGAAGAGGGAAAAACAGAAAGATCATCCTATTTCATTGCCTGACCAATATAGCTCTGGGGAAAATTACTGTCATGTGACCTGCTATATAGGCTTGTTTCTGACTCAGCAGTTCCTTCCATTAAAGTTTAAGTTCCTCTCAAAGCCCCACTTCTTCTCCTGTGTTGACTGCACGAAGAAAGTCCTCAGGCTGTTTCCTTTCTTCCCTTATGCAGGCAGGTAACACTAGAGAAATAGCAGACTACCAGTGTGTCTGGAGCAAAAGGGGAGGGAAGGAAGTCAGAGAGAAGGTCTGAGATAAGGGGCAAGGATGACCATGTATCACCTTGTAAAATCACAGAAAAATTGACAAGTGGGACCTAATTAAACTAAAGAGCATCTCACAGCAAAAGAAGCTATCAACAGAGTTAACAGACAACCTACAGAATGGGAGAAAACATTTGCAAACTATATATCCAACAAAGGTCTGTATCAAAAATCTACAAGGAACTTAAATCAACAAGCAAGAAACAAATAATTCAATTAAAAAATGGACAAAAGACATGCTCATTTTTTTGAGAAACTTTTCAAAAGACATTCTCAAGTGGCCAAAAAATGTATGAAAAAAAATGCTCATCAACACTAATTCTTAGAGAAATGCAAATCAAAGCCACAATGGGAAACCATCCTAACACCAGTCAAAATGGCTATTATTAAAAAGTCAAAAAATAACAGATGCTGGTGAGGCTGCGGAGAAAAGGGAACATTTTTACGCTGTTGGTAGAAATGCAAATTAGCTCAGCCACTGTGAAGAGAGGTAGGAGATTCCTCAAAGAACTTAATACAGAATTACTATTCAACCCAGCAATCCCATTACTGGGTATATATCCAAAGGAATTAAATTGTTCTACCAAAAAAATACATGCGTTTTCATGTTTATGGCAGTGCTATTCACAATAGCAAAGACATGGACTCAATCTTGGTTGCTATCAACAATGGACTGGATTAAAAAAATGGGGTACATATACACCATGGAATAGTACGAAGCCACAAGAAAGAATGAAATCATGTCCTTTGTAGCAGCATGGATAGAATTGAGGCCATTATCCTAAATGAATTCTGCAGGAATAGAAAACCCAATACTACATATTCTCACTTATAGGTGGGAGCTAAAAACTGAGTACACATGGATATAAAATTGGGAACAATAGTCACTGGGGACTACTAGAGGAAGACGTGGGCTGCAAAACTACTAATTTGGTACAATGCTTACTACCTGGGTGACAGAATCATCTATACCCCAAACCTCAGTATCACGCAACATGCCCATGTAATAAACCTGCACATGTACTCTCTGATTCCAAAATAAAAGTTGTAAAGAAAAAAAAAAGAATTTGGCTTTTCTTTTGAGAAAAATGAAGTGTCTCACTAACAGCTTGTGAGCAGGGGTGTGATGTGATCTGATTTATGTTGCAAAGGGAACACTTGGGTTGCTATGATGAGAATAGACTAGGGAGGCAAGGACAGACAAAGGGAGACCTGCCAACAATCATCCAGGTGGAAGTTACTGTGGGTGAATCATATGGAGGCGGTGGCGGTGGAGGTGGTGAGCTGTGGTTGGAGTCTGGATCTATTCAGGTAGAGCAAAGATGCTAGAAGGGTAAGGTTGTTACCGGCCAAGATAGGAAAGCCTGAGGATATAGAAAATTTGAGATGTCAATGGTCCACGCCAGTATTACAACCCGAAGGCAGGTGAAAAAAGAGAAAATTATGTTTTTCTGTTGCAAACTGAGAAGCATATGAATGGGATTCTGCTCTGTCTACTGGCAATTACAAAAGATTTTATAACTTATAAACATTAGGTTAGTCAAACTAAAGGGAAATGAAAAACAGAAATATGAGATGGAGGATAAAGAAGATATTACTTAACAGCTCTCAGATTTCAGAAACACACAGCCTAAGGCAGTGGTTCACAAACTTGTGTGCGCAGGAGAGTCATAAGGAGGGTTTGTTAAAACATAATTGCTGGCTCTTACCCTCAGAATTTCTAATTCAGTAGATCTGGGTTATCCCAAGAATATGCATTTCTAGTTTTCAGGTAATACTGATATTCCTCGTGTGGAGACCACAGTTAGAGAACAACAGGCCAAAGAATAAGTGAGTCTGAGATAAGTTTAGAACTTATCAAGAAAAGAAGCAATTTGGACCTAAACCTTGCCAATCTTTAAGGAAACTGTGGTACATATACATCATAGAATACTATGCACAATAAAAAGAATGAGATCGGCTGGGCATGGTGGCTCATTCCTGTAATTCCAGCACTTTGGGAGGCCGAGGTGGGCAGATCACAAGGTCAGGAGATCGAGACCATCCTGGCTAACAGGGTGAAACCTCATCTCTACTAAAAATAAAAAAAATTAGCCAGGAGTGGTGGCGGGTGCCTGTAGTCCCAGCTACTCAGGAAGCTAAGGCAGGAGAATGGCGTGAACCCGGGAGGCAGAGCTTGCAGTGAGCCAAGATAGCGCAACTGCACTCCAGCCTGGGCAACTGAGCGAGACTCCATCTCAAAAAAAAAAAAAAAAAAAAATGAAATCATGTCTTTTGCTGCAACATGGAAACATGGATGGAGCCAGAGGCCTTTGTCCTTAGCAATCTAACACAGGAACAGAAAGCCAGATACTGCATATTCACACTTAAAAATAGGAGCTAAATGATGAGAACACATGGACACATAGAGGGGAATAACATACACTGGGGGCCTATTGGAGGGGGGGAGGGTGGGAGGAGGGAGAAGATGAGGGAAAATAATTAATGGGTACTAGGCTTAATACTTGGGTGATGAAATAATCTGTATAACAAATTCCTGTGACACAAATTTACTGATGTAACAAACCTGCACATGTACCCCCAAACCTAAAATAAAAATGGAAAAAAAAGAAGCTTAACCCTTCACAGGAGTAATATCAGGAGCTTAGTTTTGGACAGGCTGTTCAATCTGTAAGTCTGGAGTTTGGGAGAGAAGTTTAGGCTTGAGATATTGAGAGTTGTCAGCTTATAGATGGAATTTATAATCATGAAAAATGAGAGATAGATGTGCAAAATGGTTAATAATATGAAAACAGAAAGGTGAAATAAAGATTGAGGGCAAAGAAAAAAGGATATTCAAGTCATTCTTGATTGATAAATGTTATCTAATAGCTATTCTTTTGTTGTAATAGATTTGTTGAGGCTCAAAGCAGGAAGTTTTCTTCTGTATTTCTCCTCCTCCTCAATGTGAAGTATCTGAGACTGAGATGTTATCTAACATGACCATTCTTCCACAGCTGCTGTGACATGCTACGGTTGGCTTTCCATGTCTCCAGGTTCTGCATCCACAGATTCAAGCAATAGCATATCAAAAATATTTGGAAAACAAAAACAAAATTATAGCAATTTAAAAAATACAAATAGCAAATACAGTATAACTATTTACCTAGCATTTACATGGTATTAGGTATTATAAATAACCTAGAGATAATTTAAAGTATACAGGAAGATGTGCATGGGTTATATGCAAATACTATGCCATTTTATTTCAGGGTCATAAGCATGCATGGATTTCGGTGTCTGAGGGAAGTCCTGGAACCAATCCCCTGTGGATACCGAGGGATGACTATTTCCAAAGATGGCTGCAACATTATCTCCCATTCTAAGTGCTATTCTGAATTGTGACTTTGATATCTCCCTCATTAAGAGATGGGTCTTTTCTTCCCTAAAATCTAGGCAGGGTTATGACTTGCTTGAAACCAACAAAAGGCAGTGGATGTGATACTTAGTGACTTTCCAAGTTAGGTCAGAAAATGTGTTGCAATTTTAACTTTATTTGGTGAAATACTCCTCCTAAAACCAAGAGTCTCAATATTGAAGCTTGGCCGTGGTAAGGCTGCCGTACTGTGAGGAAGCCCAAATCAGCCCATATAAAAAGATTGCATGGAGAAGCTCTGAGACTACATTAAGAGAGGAAGAGATGCCTGGCCAGTACCTGCACACACTAGATATCTGCTCTTCAACCCCAGCAATCATATCATCGAAAATGCATGCGTGATCCCAAGGCTTGCCCAGCCAAGCCTTTTCTGAATTTCCAACACACAGAAACTTTAAGAAATAATAGAGTGCTGTTGTTTTAAGCCACTGAGTTTGGGGGTATTCATTCTAATTTGGTTAATTTTTAAAACTGCTTGATCACCAAAACTGTTTTTAGTGGAAGGGGAGTAATAATAACACGTTTAATGTAAATTGAAATTTGCATTCCACCAAGAGAACATTTTAGAAAATATCACCCTATATTCACCACGTAAATTTTGTTTAGTAATTTTGTTTCCCAAAGACCAATTACTGCATGAGAGAGGATTGTACCTCAGTCAACATATATATTTATGACTCAGTACAAGTGGGTAAATTGAGATTCTCACTTATCAATCATGCTTAAGTTTGATTAGCATTAATTAGTTCCCAGAGCCTCCTCACTTGGAACAAAAATATCAAGTCCTTAATAAAGAAGTCTGGCTTCCATGCCTTGCGTGGATGGTGACCCTTCAATGGAATTAAGCAGAATTTCTACTGATCTATTTTAACTACAAGAGAGCATACCTAATTTATTTACGTGACTTATTTACGTGACTTTTCTATCTCAGACAAGTCTTCTACTCCAGAAAAATAAAAGATCAAGATCTGTCAGGAATTATTAGAAGATATTTTGCCATTTTGTACTTAACAAACTCTTAACTAGAAACTCCAAAATTTCAAGAGGAGTTTTCACAAGAGTCTTCCTTAGATTCTGGGTACGAACAATGCTGTCTGGAATCTAGGGAGCCAGAGGTTGAAAAGACAGCACTCACCTTACTTCTGCATTAAGCTGTGAATGTCTTTTGCTACTTGAAGAATAACCAGTTTTGGAAATTTCTGAGAAGAGCCACTTTGGCTCTCACAATAAGATTTCTCATAATAGGCAACATTAAAGCAATAATGCAGAGTGAAGAGAAACTCAAGAGACAAGGCTATAGAGAAATGTTCTCTATTCAAATAAAAGTCTACTTACAGAAACAGATATAGAGGAAGAAGTCTGTCTTTTCATTCCAGGGTCACTCATCCATACACATAGTTTTATTTAAGATGTATAAGCTAGCTATTCCCATATTTCTATTTCTATTTCTAGTACAGACTTCACATTTGAACTACAAATGATATGTATAACTGTCTACACAACATCTTGATTTGGATCTCTCACAAGTACTTCAACATCAACATATTCAAAACTTAAAACATGGACGAATCCTTAAATTTCACTCTCCTCCAATTTCCATATCTCAATGAATGGCACTATCGTCCAGACAGTAGCCAATCTTTTCCATCATTCTCATATTTCGTCTAATACTATTACCAATCTATTTGATCTACTTAACATTCTTACCATCTGCTAAATTATTTCCCTTTCCATTGTCACCATTGAGCACAGATTATAACAACTCTTGCTTGAACTGCTGTAGTGATCGGGATTCTGTATTTCAGGCAAAACAAATCAGCTCTGGGTAATTTACTCAGAAAAATCATATAAAGATAATGGGTAGGTCACCGATGACTGGAGAACACTGGTGAGGTCATTTTAGGATATAAAAAAAAATACATGGGAAATAAGACTGCAGATAACAAAGCCAAGGTCATTTCCTTCAGAGTTACAGTTCAGTTTGGGATCATTTGACGGTCAAGATTGGGAAATAGGACCATCTCCCAGCCATCAGGGAATGGACATATCTGACTCACTTTGGCTTTAGATTCACCTAATGGTTGTCTCGTCCAACTTAGAAGCAGATCTTGATCTTGGGTGACAAAAGCCATATTAGTCTCATAAACATCAACTTAGTTTCTATGGTAGATTAAAGGTAACCTCAAATTATTTGCGTCTTCCTTCCCCTTGAGAACTGAAACAAGACAAGGAAGCCTACTCTCACCACTTCTATTCAACAAAATACTGGAGTGCTAGCCAGAGCAATTAGGCAAGAGAAAGATATAAAAGCATCCAAATAGAAAAAAAAAAAAAGTCAAATTATCTCTTTTCATGGACGATACAATTCTATATTTAGAAAACCCTAAATACTCCACCAGAAGGCTCCTGGAACTGGTAAAGGACTTTAGCAAAACTTCAGGATAAAAATCAATGTATATAAATCAGTGGCATTTAGTAGCATTTCTATATACCAATAACACTGAAGCTGAGAGCCAAATCAAGAATACAATCCCATTTACAATAGCTACAAAAAAGTAAAATACCTAGGAATACATTTAACCAAGGAGATGAAAGATCTGTATAAGGAGAACTACAAAGCACTGCCAAAAGAAATCATATATGACACAAACAAATGGAAAAACATTCCATGCTCACAGACAGGAAGAATCAATGTTGTTAAAATGGTCAATAATGCCCAAAGCAATCTACAAATTCAATACCATTCCTATCAAACCAACATCATTTTTCACAGAATTGGCAAAAACTATTCTAAAAATAATATGAAACCAAAAAAGAGCCAAATAGCCAAAGCAATCCTAAGCAAAAAGAAAAAAGCCAGAGGCATCACATTACCTGAATTCAAAGTATAATATAAGGTTACAGTAACCAAAACAGTATGGTACTGATACAAAAACAGACACATAGGCCAATGAAACAGAATAAAGATCCTGGAAATAAAGCCACACACCTCAGTAATCTAATCTTTGATGAAATTGACAAAAATAAGCAAGGGGGAAAGGACTGTCTATTCAATAAATGATGCTGGGATAACAGGCTAGTCATATGTAGAAGAATAAAGCTGGTTCCCTACCTTTAACCATAGAAAAAATTAACTCAAGATGGATTGAATATTTACATGTAAGACATCAAACTATAAGAATCCTAGAAGAAAACCCAGGAAACATCATTCTGAACATTAGCCTTGGGAAAGAATTTATGACTAAGTCCTCAAAAGCAATTGTAACAAAAACAAAAATTGACAAATGGAGCCTAATTAAACTAGACAGCTTCCGCACAGTAAGAGAAACTATCAACAGAATAAACATACAACCTACAGAATGGGGGAAAACATCTGCAAACTACAAATCTGACAAAAGCCTAATGTCCAGATCTATAAGGAATTTAAACTATTGAAAACGCAAAAAATAAACAACCCTGTTAAAAAAAAGTGGGCAAAAGACATGAACAGACACTTCTCAAAAGAAGACATATAAGTGGCCAACAAACTTATTAAAAATGCTCCTCATCACTAATCATTAAAGAAATGCAAATCAAAACCACAATGAGATACCATCTCACACTAGTCAGGATAGCTATTATTACAAACTCAGAATACAACAGATGTTGGCAAGTTTGCAATGAAAAGGGAATGCTATACACTCCTGGTGGGAATGTAAATTAGCTCAGCCATTGTGGGAAGCAGTTTGGCGATTTCTCAAAGAACTTAAAACAACTATCATTTAACCCAGCAATTCCATTACTGGGTATATATCCAAAAGAAAACAAATCATTCTACCAAAAAGATACATGCATTTGCATGTTCATCGCAGCACCATTCACAATAGCACAGACATGGAATCAACCTAGTGCCCATCAATGGTGGATTGGATAAAGAAAATGTGGTACATATACACAACGGAATATTACGTAGCTACAGAAAAGAATAAAATCATGTCCTTTGCAGCAGCATGGATGCAGCTGGAGGCCATTATCCTAAGCAAATTAACCCAGGAACAGAAAACCAAATACTGCTTGTTCTCACTTACAAGTGGGAGTTAAACATTGGATACTCATAAAGATGGGAGCAGTAGACACCGGGGACTACTAGATGAGGAAGGGAGAAAATGGGGTAAGTGTTGAAAAACTGTTGGGGACTTTTCTCAGTATCTGTGTGATGGGATCATTTATAACTCAAACCTCAGCATCATGCATATACCCAGATAACAAACTGCACATGTACAGCATGAATCTAAAATAAAAGTTGAAAAAGAAAAAGATTAAATTAAAAATTAAAGATTATTTTCTTCTCCTTTAGAGGTGTGTGGTCTAAATCCTCTTCCCATGAATCTAGGCTGGCTTCTCTGAGTGCTTTAATTCCTGTTTTGCAATTTCTAGACTCAAGTCTTTAAAAACTGGAAGCACTTACTTATTGTTTTTTGGAGCATTCACTCTTAGAACCTCAAGGCTAGCATCCTGTTAGAAGCCCAAGCTATATGGAAAGGCACTGAAAGATATAATATGTCCTCTAGGGGAGAGGAAAAGATCAAAAGATTGATAGGTGACTGGATGGATAGATAGATAGATAGATGGATGGATAGATAGATAGATAAACAAAGGCAGCAGATATGTAATATCTTGGAAGGAGATCTTCCAGATGCAGCTACTCTAATTACCACCATGCGAATCAGAGAACGGCCCAGCTGAACAGTCTTGCATCATTTGTCCTTAAGTTTCTTCTATCTTCTGTACTGTAGCCAGTTATTTGTCTTAAAATATATTTATATCATATTACCATGGTTAGCACTTTTCAATAGCTTCTCAATGCTTTCAGTATCAAAATCAAAATCTTCAAACATTATCTTCAATGTCCTGAATGATATATCCCCACTATCTACCCCACTCTTTGACCTACAGTTACATTTACTAAGTTCCTCCAATATGCCATACTTCAACTCAGAATCTTCATATCTGCAGTCCCCTCTACTAGAAGCCCTTCTTCCATTTATTGGGCTTTTCTCTAGTTAACTCTTACTCATTTTTCAGTTTCAAATATCAGTTTCTCGTGAAAACCTTCCCATGTTCCCCAGGCTAGATCTGTCTCCCATAGCTCCTATATTTCTCCAACAGAGCAATCATATATTAATTAAATAATCCGTCATGAAAAAGATATTATCATTTATCTTTTTTTGCTAGAAATGCAAGATGTAACAGATCAAGGACTGTACATCTTGTTTTTCATTATATTCATGTTGCCTTGCACCATTATTTGCACATGATAGACATGCAATAAATATACTTCTCAGACTTCAAATGTGCAGATGAATCACCTGGAGGTCTTGTTAAAATGCAGATTTTGACTCAGTAGGTCTGGAATGGGGTCTCAGAATCAAGTCTCTGTTTCTAACAAGCTCCTAGATGATGCCATTGCTGTTGGTTCTGTGGACCACTCTGAATAGCAAGGCTATATAAGAATCATAATTAAGTCCTGTGGGTAACATGGAGTAACCAATTGGGATTAGTTAATATTTTAAACCTGTGCTATCATTTTAATTTGGTTCAATTAATTTCAACAAACAATTATTGAGCCAGCTATTTCCCAGGATAGGTTAAACATGAATAAGATATGGTCAGTGCACTCAGAAAGATTACAGTATAATGGGCATAA
Source organism: Pan paniscus (assembly GCF_029289425.2). Classification (NCBI taxonomy): domain Eukaryota; kingdom Metazoa; phylum Chordata; class Mammalia; order Primates; family Hominidae; genus Pan; species Pan paniscus. Next base: position 118,356,945 of record NC_073254.2, on the reverse strand, counting down.
CTAAAATATAAACAAATCAATGTGGAAAATGTACTATAATAAAAGTAGAACATAAAGATGTATTTGGGCACAAAAGAGGAAGTTCTCAACTCAAATTGGGGAGCTCAGGAAATTTGAAACTCATTGGTAATTTACCACAACTGTAAACCACTGTGCTGTTTTGTTTTGTTTTGTTATCCTATGTATGTCCACCTGAACTGAGGTATTAGAAAATTAGTGACTTCAATAATTAGCCTGACTTCCATATTCCATTTTCAGAATGAGTTATGAAACAGTTTAGTCCTCTTGTGTACTATGGGAAGCATGTTTGTTTGTTGTCTTTTACTTGTTTCTGATGTCTGTTTATCTCTTTCATTTTCTGGATCAAGTTGCTGTACAATCTGTCATTTCTATCTTCAACTTGGTAAATCCTTTCCAGTCTTTATAGTTAGATTTGAATTAGAAAACAAAATGTGCTAGAAAAAGCAATAAGAGAGTGATGAAGATGGGCAGAGACTTGGGTGGAGACCTTGATTCAGTAGTTTGGTCTTTCAAGGAGAAATAATTATCTTTCTTCTTGCTTGGATGTTTATGCAATGGGATGAACCTTTTTAAAAATTAGAGGCAGGGTTTCCCTCATTCAAAAGTTGGGGTACAGAACCTCATTTCAATGTTTGTGTGTACCCTTAGCTTTATCGCCCTAACATTCCCCTGGGCTTCTCTAGGGAATAATTATCACTCTTTTAAGTTCTTCATTTTCCAGCATAAAACCTTCTTTAACCGCTTTTAAAACATTTCTCATGAGAGGAAGCTAATTAGATACACCCTTCTGGTTATTATTTAATCATTATTTTTGGAGCACCCAAAATGTTCTAAGTATAAGCAATTTCTAGCACCAAATCCTTATTCAGAAATTAGTTATTTCTTAATTTGGGCCATTGAAACCGCATTGCTTATCCCATTTATTAATATTTATTAGCACCCGCAAAGGGCAAGGTGCTCACCTTTTTTGAGAACATAGAACCACCATAGTTCCTTTCCTGTGAGGGCTCTTTGTGCCTTGCCTCATCTTGCTTTTCCAGTCAAACCAATGTGTTACTTCAAAATAATCTCTTTGACCCAAGTTTGTACGAAACACTTTCCTCTCCTTTCACATGCATCTACTAGATTTTTGTTGCCCATGAATGAAATTTAAATTCATTTGCATTTCAAGCATTTATTTAATTTTTTCCTGCTATTTCTGCAACAGTGAAGCCATTTCCTAAAATTCATGCCTTTTTCAGAATGTCTGCTACTTAAATGAGAAGTAAAAAGAGGGAAAGATACCTTCAGGCTTGGATTTTTGTGTCTACTCATATCCCTCTGGCTAGAAATCCACTTTCCCTAAAGTTGTGATGGCAGCTATTTAGCTTAGGAGTCAGTGATGACATGTGTTTATACAAGATATGTGTCTTAGGAAAGCAACACGCCTCTGTTCAGAAGAATCAGCACATTTTCACCTTCTACTTTCCAAAATGCAGCCACAGCACTCAGCTCTAAGGGTCTCCTGTGTTCAGGAAAGTAGAGAGAATAGTTGCTCCAGCTAGAAATGTAGATCATATTCTCAGAGGTTGAATATTACTACAATTACTTTTTTCCAGTTTATGTTTCCATTTCAATGATAATACATATATAATTCTGAATGATCTGCCTGACAACCTTATAACTAGATCCTGCCCATAGGATGTCAGTGCCAGTTATGATTTATGTTGATGAATAGATTGGTGCCCATTGCTTTCAAAAGGGATAGAATTTAATTTTAAGCCTATGGTGTTAAACAAGTACTGCCACTACGATTAATGCTGGGTGGCTAACTGATGTGCATGTATATTCTTAAAGATGCAAGAATTATCCAACTTGAGCAACCTTGGTTAATTAAAGGCATGGACCCTGAGAAAGACACTCCGGTATTCTAATTCAAGTTCTGTCAATTTACTAGCACATTCGCTGTTTCGAAAATCTCTTTGCATTTGTGAACTTCGGTTTCCTCACGTATGAAAGGAGGTTTACAAAAGAGCTACTACGACTATAGGAGTGCAGTAAAGATTCAGATAATGCATGGGTGCTTATCTGGTGCATAACGGGTATTTAGGAAGTGATAGCTAAAATTATTATTATATTTTGTCCCATAAATCAATTTAAGTTCAGCACCTTCTGCACTAATTTTTTTCCCTCTGAAGATGGGGAGATGCTTAAACCCATGGGCATAATTTTTGAAATAGAACTGACTTCCGATGAGTATCATAAAGCTACTGGCCATATATCTTGTTTAATACAGTGTATTATCTACTTTCAATATAGGTCTCCATTATTATTACTTGAATACTGTGACAACTGTTACCCCTATTAATACTTCTGGAGATTTCTGAAAGTGGTAGGAATATAGAAACCCAATGGAAGAATGAAAACCAAAGAAATCAAGAATAGTTACCTGCAGAGTGAAGAATGAGTGGTACTCACACTGGTTTACTATATTTATCTCACTATTACATTCTATGTGGTCCCAAACTAGTTCTCTCATTCACACAGGCAGCAAGAAATTCTTCACTAGTCCTAATAAAATAAAAGACAAAATTGCAGGGGAAAGATATATCAAGACAGTAATCTATTGGTTTAGATAGATCAAATGCCAGACTATATTGTTTATGGGAAATAAGTGTTATCCCTACTCCTCACACTTTGCTATTTTCTGAAATGGATCCATTTTGAGATGTGATTTTTCCCCCAAGTTAGTCCAGTTGGATTCCATCTATCATAATTGTGATGAATAGCAAGTGATTTGTTTCATTACATTTTTAATGGCTGTAGTGGGAACATTGGAGCTATTACATGAAAAGCTGTGGTTGTGTTGTTGAGAAGCTTCCAAGGATAGAATTTTCTCTTCACTCTTTGTTTTTGCAATAGGCTGTCTTGCTCCAACAGGGATGCACAGTGAGTTTTAAATCCTTTTCCGCTTGACTTGAGGGAATTTGCTTTTGTATCTGTATGTCATTGAAAAGTCCAGTATGCAGGCACTTTCCAGCCAGCCAGGACATGAAAATGGCATAAGCAACATAAGTGCTGGAATTGATGTAAAAAATTACCATTCCTGATAGATAACAATGGAGCAAATACATTTTATAAAGTAACATACACATCTGAAAAATGACTACAATTCTCATGAACCTCTTTATTTGGTCCAATACCAACTTTTATATCTGAGGGTCTCTTTTATAAATCAGTAAAAAGCTGAGTGGAGCTGGCCTCGGAGAAGACAAGATGCATAGGATCTTGAAAAGCATTTGTATGATATATTCATGAAGGGGCTAAGGCTGCCTTATGTCTTTCATGCCAAGCATAATCTTAAACAAGTTTCGACCTTAACTTAAAGATATTTTAATGTATCCATTTGACTCACAAACTCAAGCTCATATTAAATTCAAAATAAAACCCCTCAAAGCTCAGTTTCTAAAACACATCAAGTAAGATTTTATACATTTTTTAATTAATCCAGATGTCATCAAAGGTAATTCTTAATTAGCTGACTGTCTACCCTTGAATCAATGACAATGGTGGTTACCAACAGCGGGGGAACAAGACAGGCCTTGTTACCTCTGGGTCATTTAAAAGGTGATTTCAATATTCTCAGTAACTTTCATTCCTAAGGGTAGAATGCTGCTGTAACTCAGACATTGGAAAACGATGACCTTTTTGAATACAGCTTAATTGTAATCACTTCCTTAGTAGTTTAAACTTTTTAACTAACCTACAAGCATACCCAAAAGTTGCTAACAAATATTTACCAGAAATTCAAGAATGAAGACAATTTACTGGAATCATCTTGAATTTAATAGTCTTTGTTATCCTAAAGCCTATAGTGCTTTCCTGTGGATTATTTCATCTGTGTTAACACCATCCTTGGAAAATTTGTAGGAAGGCTGGTCTTGCCTTAGTTTTAGAAATGGGAGAGAGGATACAAAGTGGGTGACTAACTCAAGCCTATGCAATGTCAGGACATAGACCCCACACTTTCAGCCTGTTCTGTGCCCTTAGACCTGCCCATGATAAATGTGCCTAGTGGGCACCTCTCTTCCTTTGAAAACATGCATATTCATGTGTTTGAAGTCAACCAAGACTATTGACATGGACTACAATGTGTTGAAAAGAAGGGGCAGCTAAAAAGAATGATAAAGGCACTTGAAAGAAAAAAATGTAATAATTGAAATGTCTTCTATCTTAAGAGAGAGGGAAAGAGAAAGAGAGAGATAATAGATAGACCATATATGAAGCAAAGAAAACAAGAAAATAAACATAAAATGAAAAATGCAATTGATTTTGTATCTTCAAATGCTTAACTTACAGGATGGGAGAACACACAATTTAGCTTGTTTGGGTTTAGTCCTCCTAATATATTCTACAGAGTAATTTATTTTCAGGAGAAGCCTCACTGCAGTGCCCCTATTATGATAATGGGAATTTATGCACATGAGTATTTGTGATCACATCACAGAGCAGTTTTTGGAAGAACTATGGGGGAAGGGGAAAATTAACATTATAAAAATACAGATGAAGGCTTAAAAAAACCTCTATACTCTCAATCTATCACTTTATCTACGCGCACACACACACACACACACACACACACACACACACACACACACAATTCCATGGTGAATTATCTTATTTGGGCTGAGTGCTTCTCTAGTGAAGAACAAAACTTGTGAGTAAAAAGCGGCATAATGCATCAAATGCTTGCATGGATTTGTTGATGAGAAGGTCGCTGCCCCTGAGATTGGAAAACATAGCTCCAGCAGCCCCAGACCTCTCTGACCACATTCACTTTGCTTACTCAGGAGCAGACAATGACAGGCAGGGAGTTAGGGGGAGGGGATGAATCAAAGCCCCTCTAACTCCTTGTCTCTCTGCTAGAATTGCTGTCAGCCTGGTGAGCTGACATCAAGTACAGGATCAATCCAGTAGACACAAGATGAAAATGTAAACAGGGAAAAGCTCTCTGTGTGCTCTCTCTCTCTCTCTTTCTTCCATCTCTTTCTCTCTATCTTTTTACACAAAATCCAGACATTTCAGAGCGTAGGTGTTTTTTCCTGTCATGAATGAAGAATGCTCAGCACTCAAAGTCACTTAACAGTAGGATCATCTTTAGAGCACAGTCACACAGCTTTTAATAAATTGTGTACGGCGATTTCAAGATTGTGTTATAGAGTGTGCCAATATCACTACACACAGTAGATCACTCCAAATACGAATACCTGTGGGGAAAATTATGGCAAAGTCACAGCTTGAGTACATTATTGAAAATAAAGCTTATTGAAGTTGCTGAACTAATAGGTCCATGCACCAAAGTTTATGGGCACAAGTCAGCTGTCACTGAGTAGGCTAAGGGAGACATAATATTCTAGTCATTTCTCTGGTGGAAGGAACATTAGCTTATTCTCTCCCTTAATTGATATTCTGCAACTGAATCAAGCACTGCTGATTGCTGACCAGCTCACACGTTCCCCATATGTCTCCAGATTGCTAAACTCAGAAATGTGAGACTGCATCGCTGAGTTAGTTTGAGGACAGCCAACCTCAAGAGTGGTTACTGGACCATTTGTTCCTATAAAAAAACAGATGAAAATCAGGGTATGGAAAAATGTGCATTTTCACAATGTTCTATTAAACCTATTGGCTCATATTTGGGACACAATTAAAGGATTAAACCTGATTTTACTAGATAAACGTATTTAAAAGGTTTAAGTTTCCCAGATCAGATGAAATATACTGTGCAAGAATTTTCTTTTCTTTTTCTATTTCTGTCCCTTGGTATAAATTCCCGTACTTATTTCTTTATAAGTAGTGAAACAAATTGTGGACACCGTTAGCAAAGTTAACCATATGTTAGAATAACTTGCTTGTTTTATTGTTTATTAAAAATTGAGTTGCTAAAGGTAAAAAAAACATAGTGCAGAATATCCTATTATCACCATCTTGGAGTCAAGAGCTAAAATTACTTCTTCAACCACAAATAAAAATATGTTAATTTTTTTGTTTTAGGAAAAACTATCAAATATTACTATAATACCAAAAACAACCTAAAATGCAAGTTATTAATTTAAGGCAATATCAGTGTGTATTCCCATGTGCTCTTTTAGCATATTAATTGTCCCAACAACCATATAGCACAAGGTATTTTTAATTTACATTTTACAGATGAAAAAGCGGAGATTTTAAAAGAGGTCAATATCTTGATCACTGTCTCACAGCCCATCTGAGGAAGAGTTTGGTCTTGAACTCAGGCAGGCTGTCTTATATCAGACCTCAAGTCTTAACTTTCTGTTATATCCATCCTTCAGTAACATTATATACATTATAATTATTGAATTTGGTCATATGTTCCATGTATTTTCACCATCAAAAATGTTTACTTAAAAAGGATAATAAGCCCAGTCGCGGTGGCTCACATCTGTAATCCGAAAGCTTTGGAAAGCCGAGGCAGATGGACCCCTAGAGGCCAGGAGTTCAAGACTATCCTGGATAACATACCAAGACACTATTGCTACAACAAATTTTTAAAAATTAAAAATTAGCCAGTGCACACCCGTAGTCCAAGCTACTCGAGAGGCTGAGGTGGGGGGCTCTCCTGAGCCCAGTAGTTTGAGGTTATAGTGAGCTATGATTGTGTTACTGCACTCCAGCCTGAGCAACAGAACATGATCTTGTCTCTAAAAATAAATATATAAACACATAAATAAATAATATAATAAAATAGGAGAATGGGTATAATATTTTAAACTCTTAAATCTTTTAAAATGGACTCTATCTGAACTTGCTGTTGTAACAAACTGAAAAGTAACATCTATAAAATTTATTTATTGTGACCAGACTAACGAATATGGAGAAACCCCATTTCTACTAAAAATACAAAATTAGCCAGGTGTGGTGGTGCACACCTGTAACCCCAACTACTTGGGAAGCTGAGGCAGGAGAATCTCTTGAACCTGGGAGGCCGAGGTTGCAGTGAGCCAAGATCACATCATTGCACTCTAGCGTGGGCAAGAAGGGTGAAACTCAGTCTCAAAAAAATAAAATAAAAAAAATAAAAAAACATATATATATATATATATATATATAGAGAGAGAGAGAGAGAGAGAGATAGTGAAAAAGAGACACACTGTTTTATTAACCTAATTTTTCTTACTTAAAAAAAAGCCAGATGATTCTAGATTAGTCATGATAATTAGGAGTGTCACTTATGTTTACATGGTTACTAAGTGTAAATCATGGTAAACTGCTGATGACTTGCAAGTAGCTAAGATATGATGGATCATGGTGTGACTAGCTTTGAGATCTAGATTTTTGTTTGGGAATATTTCAAAAATAAAGAATATGGCTTTCCCAAAGGAGTTATAACATCTCTTTGATTTAATCAGTTGGCATTATTTGCATTATGCTCTCAGAGAAAGAATTCTCTAGTTTCACTCATCTAGAGAAAACAATAATATTCTTGATATTTTCAGTAGTGAAGAAAATCATCATTTTCTTCATGGGAACCATTTGGTGAATACTGCAAATAATTTCTCAGCAAAATATGATTCATTAAGGTAATCTTAAAATAAAGATGAAAACAAACAACAAAGCAAAAGAGATCTTATATAATTTAATAATCTCAGTACCTAATCATACACAACATTAACCTCTGCTTCTTATTAAAATAAAAAAGAAAGAGCTTCTACATTCATGGTGTCCCCAGAAAACAGAATAAATTGTTCTAAAATATTTTGAAGGAATTCAAGAGATACAAATTCCTTCATGTAGTTTTTAGTCTTGTGCTGTTCTTGCCATCATTCCCCTTCACCATGATGAGATGGGGGTCATGAGACTCGCTCACTTGTTTCACACAGTGGCGTTTGAACAGAGCTATCACTTACTGCATGTTTGCTCTGTGTCTTAAAGAAATAAAACAGAGAAATGAGTAAAGTTTTGATACCACCAGAGCCTACTGAGAAGCAAATCATATTCTCAGGTCTAGAATGAAGTCTTACTGAGTGTTGGTGAAGGAAAAAAAAGTAAGTGTCGAAAAAAAAGAGATTTCCAGAATTTTCTTATTAGGCGGACAGCTGAAACAGAGTCAAGGAAAGTGATTCCAAAGTGCTGCTTCATATGAAGAACTCCCATTCTACTCATCATTTAAACAGATAGTACACAATTCTATCCCTTCTAGCATTCCCAGTAAATATAGCCTCCAACTTACCAATGGGTTTTCTTACAAAAATTCATTTGTTAGATGGTGATGTGGGATCCCGAATGCCCTTTCCCAAAGAATCAATGTTACAAATCATTGTTGGTTTTAAAGCTGGTCCACCAACGTCTGTTAAAAAAAAAAAATATATTCTTCAGCTGTACTAGTGTGGACTGCTGGGGACTTGGAATGGAGATCTCTGAAGTCTGAGAACTGGGATGGGGATAATTCATTTTGCACAGGAAAAGGAAAGAGCAAGAGACTTTCTTTCCCTTTTCTTGGGCACAAGGTAGCTCACAGATATGGTGACCATGGGTTCTGAATTTAACATTAGGGCACATGGCCCAAAAAGATTTTTTTTTCTATGACAAAAATAAAATTGAAAAATAAAAACTTTTCCTCCCAGAATATTCTTCTGATATATGGGGATAGTTTTAGAAATCAGTACTATACAAGTAGATTTAAATCCAGTAGATTTAGATGCTCTATAATCACAACATTCTGAAGAGAGAAAGGTGGTTGGTTTTTGTTCGTTTTGATTTGTTTTGAAAGCCCAGAAAGAAGCAGGAACCAGGAGGCTGTTACAGTTGACCAGAAGAGAGACGATGGGGCCTGAAATAAAGTCAAGCCAGATGGGACAGAGAAGAAAGAGCAGACCAATTTAAGATGGACTGCAAGAGGTGAAAATATCAAAAATTATTTTTTTGGCATTAGCAAGAAGGAGGAGGTTGTATGCCCCAGAAAGGCGATTGGGTGGAAGGACTGGGAAAAGGGAGGAGGGGATGGATCAAGATCGGTGATGAAAGAAAAGGAACCAACGAGCAGAAAAGAAAATGAGCCTGCTCTTGGTCAGTTCTCTCAGGCCATTCTTACTTTATACAGCTCTCGTCTTTTCCACACTTTGGACTTTACTGATTCTCTAAAAAGCACTACGATTTTAACAGTGTAATCCATGAGAGTAGCACATAGTTTACTTGGGAGAGGAGCCATTACAGAGGACCTATAAAAATGCCAGGTAGTATGCTGGATTTTTTTCCTTGCTTTTCATTTGATCTCCACAACCATCCTATGAAAGAACTGTAGTCCTTTTATTATAAATGTGATAACAGAAAATCAGAAAGGTAAAGGAACTTGATCAAGGTAGTAATTAAGCTGGCATTGAAGACAGATCTTCATGACACTAGCATCAGTATTTTTTGAATCACTTTATCCTGTTACCTTGTGTGTCCATGAGTCATGTCTCAATTTAATTCAATTCAGTCAATTCAGTCATAAATTCAAAAAGTGTCTGATGAATACCTGGGATATGCTAGATACTCTCCTTGATACTAGTAATATAGAGAACAAAGACCTAGGCCCTGCCCTTAAGAAACTGTCAATTGTGAAGTAGCCTTTCAGAAATTTGAAAGCAAGAAGACCACTCCTGGGAAAGAATCACAGATGATTAAAAAAAAAAAAAAAAAGTAACGAAGCATGATCTTGTGACCAAAGGTGAGCAGAGTTTCCAGGACAGACACCCAGAAACACTTGCTGGAACACTATAGGGCCCATGCTTCATAAAGCCCGTGGGCAAAGGCAGTACTACATTGGTAATGGTTGTCTAGGGTACTGAAAGAATGTAGACATTGAAATGTAGGCGATCTGGGCTTTAATTTTAGCTTAGCTAATTATTAACAATGTGACTGTGGACCAATCATTTAGTTTTATGCGTGAAATGGGTACAACATTGTGAGAATTAGGCATGGCTTATGCAAATAAAAAGCCAACAGGGTGCCTACCTTATGATAAATACTCAGTAAATTTTAGCTATTATTACTGTATTTAGTATTTTTATTTATTTTTAATTTTTAATTTTTCTGGTTATATAATAATTTACATATTTATGGGGTACGTGTGTGTTTTTTTTTTTTTTTTTTGAGACAGAGTTTCACTCGTCACCCAGGCTGCAGTGCAATGGCACAATCTCAGCTCACTGCAACCTCTGCCTCCCAGATTCAAGAGATTCTCCAGCCTCAGCCTCCCGAGTAGCTGGGATTACAGGTGCCTGCCACCATGCCCAGCTAACTTTTGTATTTTTTTTTAGTAGAGACAGGGTTTCACCATATTGGCCAGGCTGGTCTCAAACTTCTGACCTCAGGTGATCCACCCACCTCAGCCTCCCAAAGTGCTGGGATTACAGGCGTGGGCTACTGCACCTGGCCACATGTGATATTTTAATACATGCATACAATATGTAATGATCAAGTCACCCTGACTTGGTATTTGGTATATTTATCACCTTAAGCGTTTATCATTTTGGGGGTTGGGAACATTATAAAACCACCCTTCTAGACATTTGAAATATACAATAAATTATTGTTAACTATAGTTGCCCTACTTTGCTACTGAACACTAGATCTTATTCCTACTATCTAACTGTACTTTTGTACCCATTATTTAACCTTAATCCCTCATTTCCCACTATCCTTTCTAGCCTCTGGTAACCATCATTTGACTCTCCACCTCCATGAGATCAATATTTTTTAGCTCCCACATATGAGAACATTCAATATTTGTCTTTTGTGCCTGGTTTGTTTCAATTGCCATAATGGTCTCCAGTTCCATCCACGTTGCTGACAATGACAGGATTTTATTCTTTTTGTTGCTGAATAACACTCTGTTGTGTATATGTACCACATTTTCTTTATCTATTGATCTGCTGATGGACACTTAGTTTGATTCCATATCTTGGCTATTATGAATAATGGCTACCACAAACATGGGAGTGCAGATCTCTTTGATATACTGATTTCCTTTCTTTTGAATAGATACCCAGCAATGGGATTGTTGGATCATATGGTAGTTCTATTTTTAGGTTTTTGAGAAACTTTCATAGTGATTTTCATAGTGGCTGTAGTACTTTACCTTTCCCACTAAGAGTATATGAGCATTCCTCTTTCTCTGTTTCCTCTCCAGCATCCATTATTTTTTGTCTTTCTGGTAATAGCCATTCTATGTTGGGTGATAATATTTTATTGTGGTTGGTTTTTATTTGCATTTCTCTGATAATTAGTGACACTGAGCATTTTTCATATACCTGTTGGCCACTTCTATGTCTTCTTTTGAGAAATGTCTATTCAAATCTTCTGACCACGTTTTAATCACATTATTTGTTTTCTGCTATTGAGTTCTTTATATATTCTGGTTATGAATCCCTTGTTAGTTAAATAGTTTGTACATATTTTCTCACATTCTGTAGATTGTTTCTTAACTGCGTTAATTGCTTCCTTTGCTGTGCAGAGGCTTTTTAGCTTGATGTGATTTTATTTGTCCATTTTCACTTTGATTGCCTATGCTTTTGAGGTCTTACTCAAGAAACCTTAGCCCAGTCCAATGTGCTGGGGAATTTCCCCAGTGTTTTCTTCTAGTTTCACAGTTTCAGGTTTTACATTTAAGTCTTTAATCCATTTTGATTTGATTTTCATATATGGTGAGAGATAGAGGAATAGTTTCATTCTTCTGCATAAGAATATCTAGTTTTTCCAGCACCATTTGTTGAGAAGATAGTTTCTTCCCCAATGTATGTTCTTTACTCCTTTGTCAAAAATGGGTTCACTGTAAATGCATGAATTTATTTCTTGATTTTCCACTCTGTTCAATTGGCCTATATATTTAGCAGTTTTAGATACCATTCACCACACTTCTGAATGGAAAATGAGACAACCTATCCATACTGAGGATTCCAACTTATCTGAGATACAGGGCCCAGCAGAAGTTAACAGACAAAGGATAAGTCAGAAATTGCTACCCAAAATTTAAAAGATCTTAAAGATCAGATGCAAAGTTTTGATCAGATAGGTAGTACTTCTTCCACTGATTTATTTAATTGGTTAAATCTTGACTGCAGGGAATCTCTGTTTTGGGGTATTTTTCAAACTTTTGATATTATCCTCTTGTTAATCATAATGATAATATCTCTTGTCTATCATATTCTCTCAAGAATCTTTAACACTCGTCATCAGCTACTGACTCACAAGATGCTCTCCATGCAGACTGAACAACAAAGATGACATAAACTCAAATCATCATTTAAAAAAACACTAGGATTAAAACTGCTTTGCCATCCTTAGATGCCCATAGAAAGACAAACAACACGTGTTAATGAGGAGTAACACTAAATAGTTAACCACACTCACAGTTCAACTGAGAGGATGACCAAAAGTGAGGACTTGTTAAAATAAAATGAAGAAAAGGCTTAAGAATCCTCTGAGCAGAGGAAGTCAGTTAAGCCATGGAAGCAACCTGGCCCTTGCTTAATTAGAAAACATAAGTGAAAGTTAATGTAGGCTAATTCCTGCAAATGCCTGTATTAAACACACACACATACACACACACACACCCCAAACTTAAGCTCAACCAATCAGAAGCTGCCAACTAACTTATATAACTAGAAACTTTCCATTAGGATAGACCAAATAAGACAACTGTATAACCAATCAACTATTTTCTTTGCTTTATTTCTGTATTCACCCTCCAAATAACTTCCCCTCGAGTTTCCTTAGCAGAGCCCAAAACTACCTTCAGTTCGGTGCTGCCCAACTCATGAATGGCTGTTTGCTCAAATAAACTCTTTAAAATGTTATTATGCCTGAGCTTACCTTTTAACATGTGAAAGAGTTAGAGGTGAAATCCATCGCCTTTCAAATACACAGAACACACTAATGATCCATTTTCTTTTGAAGTTTGTTTGTGATTTCAGTTTTTTTCCTCTAACAGTAATAGGACTATCCTAATTCCTGTGGCATGCATTTGAACTCCCAGTAACAATATATGATTTTGTGTTTAGAGGACAGGGATAGTCCCTGTGTAGTGTCCAACAGCTCTAGTTAGAACTGTGCCTTCATTAGAACCTAGTCCTGAAATTTTTTTTCTCAATTCACTGGCCCAGACATGAGCAACATTTTCACCAACTGGTAAGACAGGCTTATTCAAAACCAGGGCTGGAACTCAGCCAATCTACCAGTACAGAAGTGCTGCTGCTCATCACAGCAGAACCTCCTTTGGTAAAAGATCTGTGGAGAATGAATGACAGCTAGATCTCTAAGCCACTGCTGTACAGTGAACCGAAGAAAAGCAAAGGCAGGCAAAGAAAAAATAGGAATACTCTAAGGTTTCTAAGCTGCTCAACTTCCAACCACCTGGCATGGGTGGGGGACCATGGAGCTGTCTGGGCAGTTTAGCATTCAGCAATCAGAAGTGACTTGGTATTTTACAACAAAACATCTGAGCAGCTGACAAGTCTAAAAGTCCTGGAAATTAAAGAGCCATCTTTATACCTGCAAAGTGTTGTACATTGGTTTCTTCTTCCACTCTTATTTGGAGAGCAATCATGATCAGAAACAGCATCCTCAAATATTGAGGGAGTGGGACCCTGCAAATTGGCTCTGAGACAACTTTCCTCATGTGTGAGATCTACCTAACAAATAAAAAACCTAAAGCCACTAGATGAAACAATACATTGTCAGAATTGCATCGTGTTATATCATCCATGATTTTGTGTTAAATAATTTTGTGAGGAAACAAAGTTTTCCAATAGGGTTTGTAACTAATTTTCAGAAAATGTGTCTATATTTTACTAGAAAAGGATAGTATGCTTCTGGTTCAAAACATAAACAGCAGCATATATCAAAGAGCAGATAAAGATATCAAGATTATAGTCTCCATGTAGCTTTAAAATTTTTATCTAGACATATTTAAATGCTAGTCTTGAGATTTGTATTGCATGTGAAATTTCTTCAGTCATCTTGAGGGGCTGTTACGCACCTTCCAATCTTCCTGTAATTAAGGCAGTAGTTTTGTTGTCATCTTGTCACAACTCATGAGAAAAACTGTGAAAACTCAAGAGCATATGCAGTAGTAAGTCAGTATTAGACAGCTATATGTAATTTTGCTTTGCGTTTTGAGGCACTTCATTGCACCTGTGAATAGTCAGCTCTTTCATCCCCATTAACTACTTCCCCACTTCCATCCTCAAAAGAGCCTAAAGATTCTTTTTTTGTTGTTTTCTTAAAGTTTCTAAAAGCCATCTTGTTTCACTTGCTTCCAGGATGTTTTGTGGACTCAGACATTGGTGAATAGCAATAAATCGAGTTTTGATTTAGAATTCACTAAAATTAAGACTTTATCCTCTATAAATTTTATGGAATTTAAAATAATATACGTATTGTAAAATTAAGTTAGAGCTATTCAGATGAATTTGCAAATATTCCATAATATGGCAATCATGCACTGGCAAATTATTTTTTAATATTTTATAATGTTTTGGTAAAAGCAAACTCTGTCACATAAAGAATGTTGATGTGTAATACCAAACAATAAATGACAAGCCTGTACCTTTATTATTTGATGGGCCTAGACAGAACCATCTACACAATAGGAAGTTTTTGCTTGGCTCATGTTACTTCCAGATATCGAAAACATGTTATAAGTTCCTAGAGATTAAATAATGACCAATAACTTAATGCCAAATCAGAAGGTCCTTCAAAGAGAGTCCCAAGGATTTAAAATTTATTTGGTTTTATTATAACTTAGAGCACAGATCTGTATGAACATGACAGTTCACATAGCTAGAGAACAGATTTATAATTGGAATTGTTGGTAGGCAGAGAATGACATTAAATTCTCAAATACAAGAAACCTGACAATGACTTCACAAATATAAAATTGGTCATGATTTATGAGAACACTATGGCTTAAAAAGACCCAAGAACTAAACAGGAGTCAGTAATGCCCACAGGTAATTGATTATTGGTCTTGAAGATTTATAAATAAGAACATAACATTAAAGACTCCGCAAAATGACTTCCTATATCCAACATGGACTAAGCCCTCAAAATCTATCATTTTATCTGCTTTTGAACTCCGTATTTTAATCAATTGATAAATGCATAGAGGAGAAAAATGGAAATAATGAAGGTGCTAGAAAATGGATGGTAATAAGATAATGCAAAATTACTGGGGTTATTTAGTGAGTATCAGAAATGGAGTATGATAATTTTGACTACATGTAGTGATATTGAATTTATGGGAGAGTGGAAATTGCCATTAGTACCAAATCTGGAATATAATATAATGGTTTAAAAATAATTGGTAATTAATTTATTAGAAAAGTCTTGATAAATAAATACCCTGAGACCTTTGACTAATTTAAGAGGAACAAAGGAGACCATATAATTATTATTCTGACAATGAATGCAAAGTTCTTAAGATGGGTAGGTGAAGTTCTTGGAAGAAATGGAGATTTGATGAACTTTAAATCATTTCTAGACCTTTCATATTTGTGACATCTGTAGCCAAATCTAACTTGCTCATTCCAATTCAGCTTTTTGAGATCTGTAGGCCCAAGTGCCCTTAACAATTAAAAAGAAATACTAGAATGCTTTGAGAATTGGCTGTGGGAGGCACTGGGTTCAGTCCCAGCGTAATTATCTTCCTGTTTCTTTTGCCTCCTGCCATTTTTCATTCCTGACTTCCATTTTGTATAATTCATATATCACTTAACTTTTGTGCTTTCTTGGGTTTGGAACAGTCTATGGTAACCTAACCGTAACAACAAGCATTATACCATAATGAATAATGCTTTCTTCCTTTTATCCTCTATTTAAAAAAATAAGAATTTCCTAGTGAAGAAAGATAAATTCTTCCTAGTGCCTGTCACTTGTTCATTTCTTACTATTATCTCTGCCTTCAGGGTTTTCTGTGGAGTATCTTTGATGTGATTTCTCCTAAAGCCCGAAAAAATCAACTATTGCCTAAAATAATTTTTTCTTTAACATTTATACCTGACTAAAGATGTGACACACTCTTTTCGGTCTTCAGTGATAGAGTAGCTGAGATCAGCACTTACGTGGCTGAGATTCTTGTGTATACTGAGATTAAGATGTTCTAGAGAGAATCTTAATCTTAAATGAGGCAGAATTTTTTGTATTTTGAGCTTAGAGTTGATGAAAATGCATATTAGTAATTATTATAATGTAAACAATTGCTACTTTCATCAATAGTTTTTTTTTTCTGCTACTACATATGGCTCCTTCAAAGAATTTTAAGCCTTTTATTTAAGGTTTATTTTCCCCTGTTAAATACTCTCCATCTTTTGAAGAAGTCATGCTTCCTATAAAATCTCACATATTTTACCATCTAGGGACTCATTATGATATTTAGAATGACCTAAAGATTTGGGAATGCATCTACTTGTGCTTAGGAGAAAGTTTAACATATCCCTTTAGAATTATTTATTTTTCCTTTCTTGTCAATAAAGATTTATTGAAATAAAATATAGGTTTTAAATAAATTTTATTTTAAAAGGCCACATTATCTTCTGAGCCTGTAATTTCTTTTCTTCATTCAGTTTCATTTCAGATTTTCTTATGCCTCTGCTTTTGGCTATTAGATATTTTTATCATTGTCTCCTTCCAGCTCAAAAACATACTCATTTCTATTCCATATACAGTCAGTATTCACTGTGTTTAAAAATAAATGGCCAACTTCATGTTTTCAAATTCTACTTTTGTTACATATTTTTGTGAAATATTTCTAAAGATGAAAAGAACTGTAAAGGTCAAACTACTGAACCATTTACTGCCTTCTTATGCTTCCCACTTCAAAGGTTTTTCTATTTAACGCTAAGGTAACATTATTTCTTGATTTTTACTCCAAAAATGTTTTCTTTAGTCCATAGAAGAAATGCAATTTAAAATTTTAATTTATATAATACTGAAGAGAAAACTGTCATCAGATTTACTTATTAGCTTGCTTTTATTTGGATTTAGCTTTCAAGATGTAAGAAATATTTTCTGCATTCCTCCAACACGAAAATTTGTGAATTGGCTCCCACCAAGTAGTGGGTTGTATTATAATGTACCATTTTCATAACTTTAAGGCTTCTTTGATCATTAAAAGAGTCACTATCCTTAATTTTTGCAAGGGACTTTAATTATTGGTGGTTATTTCATATTTTGATTAATTTTGGTTTTTAATTTTCACTACCTGTCATGCCATGTTTTGTCATGATACTTTAGTTGGGTGCCATTTTAATTATTATTCTAGGGATTCATTTTCTAATGTATTATTACCTCAGTCCTTTTAGCTGCTTTCAAAAAGGCTAATATCAACTTTCAAGAGTAAAGTGTGAAGAACAGATTGCCTTCACACATTGATAATTTTGAAGATTTACAAACAAATTTAAACATATAATTCCCATTAATGTGTTTAATACAATTTACTAATATATCATAGTATAATCCTTGAAATTTGCATTAGCAATGTATTAAGAAAACATATGGTTTACATCAGTAGGTACTAATAATATCTGCAACTAATTTCAATTTACATAGAGCATTTTAAGTGAGAATAATGTTTTAAAAATCACCAAAATTCTTTTTTTTATATTATAACATCATTTGATCATTAAGTGATATTGATTATTGGTTTGGAGTGAAAAAACTGTTTTATATATTTTTTTCTTTTTGTAAGTTGTTATATAGGGAATTATTGTGGCATAGTAAAAACAATTAATATTTTAAAAGTAAGAGAATTGGATTAGGATCTCTGACCATTATTACTACCACTTAACTGGCCTTGGGAAAGTTATTTAAATTGCATGTGTTTCTGTTTAAATATCTGTAAAACAGAGATAACTCCAGCAAGATTGAGAGTCTTCTTTAGGAAAAAGAATACCAATTTAAGGCATAGATAAAAGCAACTTAAATGTACAGTAAAATTATTTTTATACCGCTGACATTAATCATATGAACTTATACATATTTATATACTTGTATATATAGACTGTCCTCAACTTCTCATGGTTCAACTTATAATGTTTAAACTTTACGATGGCATGAAAATGATATACATTAAGTAGAAACTGTACTTCCAGTACCCATACAATCTTTCTGTTTTTCACTTTCAGTACAGTATTTCATAAATTACATGAGATAGTCAAAACTTTATTATAAAATAGGTTTTGTGTTATTTTGCCCAACTGTAAGTGCACTGAGCATATGTAAGGTAGGCTAGGTTAAGCTATGACATTTGGTAGGTTAGGTATATTAAATTTATTTTTTACTTAAGATATTTTCAACTTATGATGGGTTTATAAAGATGTAACCCCACTGTAAGTCAAGGAAGAGGTGATGAGATAAATTTTGGACCATATTGGAAATGTGGTAATGTCTCTGGCACTTCCAAGTAGAGAGTTCTCAACATTTAGGTATTTGATTCTGAAACTCAGAGGAGAACCAAAGGGGTAGAGGCTTGTGTTTGGAAGATGTAAGTATGTAGGTAAGTATATAGTTAAAACCAAGAGAATGGATCACACACACACACACACACAGAGAGAGAGAGAGAGAGAGAGAGAGAGAGAGATTGATCACTATGGACAATATGTAGACTAAGAAGAAATGCTATACCAGATAACTCAAGAATATCGGTTTTTAAAATGAATGCAGAGGAAAGGATTTGGAATTGAGATAAGAGAAGAACCTGGAATGATATATACCATGGAATTCCTGGGAATAGAGGGTTCAAAAAGAAAAGAGATCAAAAGTGACAAAGTGAGAAAAATTTGGGCAATGTAGGGAAATTGAAAGCTAGGTGGTAGTGAGTTGAGAACACAGACACAGTGTAAACCATGCAGAGAAGAAAGTTGGCTGAGTGAGGGAGGAAGAGGAGCTAGGATATTTGTCAAAGAGAAATACAGGATTGATGAGAAGATTTTCTTTCTTTCAGCACAGGAAAGACTTGAGCATGT
Organism: Pan paniscus; assembly: GCF_029289425.2. Classification (NCBI taxonomy): domain Eukaryota; kingdom Metazoa; phylum Chordata; class Mammalia; order Primates; family Hominidae; genus Pan; species Pan paniscus. The sequence continues at coordinate 118,337,920 of NC_073254.2, read as the reverse complement.
TAACAGAAAAAAGTCAGTATAGAAGAAGAGCTTTGAAATTCAGGCATAAACATAAACAGATCCCCTAGGAAGCATTTTTTTCATCTTCTTAAATCCTTCTTGCCTTCTACCTACAGTATGGATTCACAGTCCCTTCTATGTATAATTGCAGGATTTTTAAATAAATATATGATTATATCTAATAGATAATTATCTATTTTGTCAATATTTCATACTAGGGAATTTGGGGGCTCATTTAATTTGTCATTAAATCCCTTTTGCCAAGAGTAGTGTTTACTGAAAGAATGTCTATGTCAAGGAAGAGATGAAATGATACAGGATAGAGAACAGAGCAGGAGGATCCATCAAATTGGAGAAGGGGATCGTGTTGTTTTAAAATTAGAATGAAATGATGAGGATGGGCTGAAATATCAAGTTGTGCTCAGAGTTCAGACCATAATTTTACTTATGTATGCAGGCCCAGATGAATCCTACTTGTAGGGTATTTTATTTTAATATTTTCTAGATTCTTTCCTGTTGGTCTTATTTTACTCCCTCTGTATTTCTGAGGTTCATTTTTTCATTGTCCAGAGCATATATGGAGAATATATAGCAAGGGGTAGTGGTGAATGGCATCATCAAATATAAATGTTTTAAAATACTGAAATTGTGAGTATTTGAACTATTTTAAAACTCTCCAGGACACTTGGTAAAGACAGCAAAAAAAATTTTGTACTGTGTTTACTCTGTTTCACAATCAAGAGCTACTTGTTTTATGTTGGACAGCTATTTATTAGATTAAAGCCATAGGTCACAAATTAGACAACATAAGAAACTGCGGATGATAGTCCACTTGCCATCAATACTTTAACCCTTCAGAAGAAAGAAGAAATAAATGCATGGCCATTGATTGTGAATCAATAATGTTGTCTTCATTTGCAAAGGACAGCACATTAGAACATGTTGATTTAGAGTTCCTTATTCCTGTTGAATAAACACACAGGTCGCTAATCATCAGCTACTAAATATATTTTCCAAAGGTGAACAAAAGAAGCGGATAATTTGATGCTTCTTAATTAAGCTCACAACCCAGTATTTTTTATACTTTTACAAGCATTTGTTTATGAAAGCTAAATGAGTATGGATTTCTGATGGAAATATTATTCCCACCCCCCATCAGCTGTGAGTGATTCTGGCTAGTAAATTATATGCTGTCCTCTGCATTGCCTTGCAAATGACCTCAATCCTGACCTTGACATAGCAGTATTTCTAAGAGAGAATAATAATATATTCCCCATGTTAGATGAACTAAGTCCATGGTTGTTCTCAGTTATAATTCTGTACTACTTACCAAGAAAACTAGTCCTATATATTTAGATAAATGATGGGTGGAGGAGAGAGACAGATGGACAGAGGGGGAGAGAGAGAGAAACAGACAGAGAGAGAGAGAGCAGGATGACAGACATTTATTTGGACAGATTTAAAGAATAGAAGAATGGAGGTGGATATATGGCAAGGAGATAGGGGGTTGAACAGGTGGTAGAGAGGGACAAATAGGAACCTGAGTAGACAGCTAGGTAGTGTGGTTTCATAGACATGAACATTTTCTAACTTCATATGCTTCAGTTTAGTTTTACTAAGCCCTCTATCAGCCTTCAAAACCTGTTTTCCATATATCCAAGGATATATGAAACATACACACACTCATACACACAGTCACACATTTGAATATTACATAAGATTGTAATAATGATTTATATTCATTGAATTTCTATACCTAACACTAACATACCTGCAATGAGACTTCCACAATTTTTATTCTGACCATTAAACTTTTCCATATATCACCGCTTATATTAGCCCATTATAAAGCTTTGTTTATGTGTATGCAAGCCCCTACATTAATGTTTTGTATTCTGAAAATTTCACCCACACAGCGCCAGTCACTTAATTGCACTAATTATTACTCACACATTAGCGCCTATTAGTCAGCATGGGTTTCTTTCTTCTTCTTTTTTTTTTTTTTTTCCAAATGTTTTAGCCAGCATTCAGATTTCACTTACTTGGCAGAAACGACTAGTTATAGTGGTTTTCAAAATCTGGCAGGAAGCCTAAGAAGCGACCACTTTTGCTGTCCGAATTTCCTATTCCAGTCATCATTATAGACCTGGAGAAACAATCTGTTAAGCTTATTGTAACTTTATGGGGGAATTGTTGACATGAACTTCAGTAGGTCCCCATATTCTATTGCCAAAGCAATAGAGAACAATATTCTAGCAAATCAGGGTTCAGTTATGTTGTGATTGATATGCAGTTATTGGTAGAAATGTCACTTATTTTTACCATTATAGACTTTTTAAGTCAGCATTACTTCATGGAAACCTTAGATGAGAAACATTTAAATATATGCAGTGGCATGACCTGCCTAAATTAAATCCCCAAATATAAGATATATTAAGATAGAATTTTGAAAGCAGTTTATAATAAGAGGTTGAGAATATTCTTAAGAATTTGGACACACATGGTAATATTAAGTTAAACTTAATTTTAAATATTACTTGTAGCTTGCTGGAGATACTAATTTAAGAGCTGGCATTGATTGAGAAGCTAGTCTGTTAATTACTATTTACTGAACAATATTGAATTGTCTTATTTTCTAAATCCCTCTACACTTAAAAATATTTCCTTTGGTGGTTTAAAAAACAATTTTATGAAGTAAATTCCTAAAAAGAAACCACCACATTTGTAGACAACAAAAGCATAAAACACATCATTATATTGTCCCATACACCCAGTGTGACTGACATCGAGTATTACAGAACCTCAGAGTTAAAGGAGACCTTCAGGAAAAGCCAATAGAGAAGGGAGGTTGACGATTCATGAGGAGAGAAAACCATTCCATGACACTCTGTTGCCTCAGTTTCTTGCCCATTAGATGAAAGTCAAAATCCACCTGATAGTCTCAACTTACTAGTCAAGCTGACCTTGGGTTGAATCCTAAGCTGAGCTTCCTTACTCCCTTTAAAATAAAATCTTAAATTTGGCTCTTCAAAACACTCTATATTCTGGAGCTTCTGTTCTAAGGCAGTTAGTGCTATAATATTCTAAAGGATTAAGAGTAAATCTCTGGGCTCCTCTGGAAGTTGGAGAGAACTATGTGGAGCAAAGGCTTTAAGTAACACAGATAGTAACAGCAGTAGGATCATAAATACAGTGCATGGGAAGTACAACTAAAAGATGAGGGGGTGAAAGCGAAATCAAAGAAGAAAAGGTCCAGTTGGTACTCAGAGAAGTAAGAAACCAGTAAATGGAAAATTAAATGAAAGAGTAAACTGGGTGTGTTAGTCAGGGTTTTTCAGAGAAATAGAACCAATAGAATATATTAGGAATTGGCTTGACTATGGATGCTGAGCAGTCCCACTCTCTACTGTCTGTAAACTGGAGAACCAGGAAAATCAGTGGTGTAATTCAGTCCAAGTCCAAAGGACTGAGAACCAAACAGTTGTTGGAATAAGTACTGGTCTAAGTCTGAATGCCCCAGAATCAGGAGAGCCAATAACCATGGGCAGGAGAAGATCGATATCCGAGCTCAAACACAGAGAGCCCAAGTTCACCTTTTCTCTTCTTTTTGTTTTGTTTGGTCACTCAGCAGATTGGATGATCCCCACCCATAGTGGTGACATGGATCTTCTTTACTCAGTTTACCTACTCAAATGCTGACCTCTTCCAGAAACACTCTCACAGACACCAGAAATAATGTTTTACCAGCTATCTAGGCATCTCTTAGCCTAGTTAAGTTGACACATAAAAATAGGCATCACACTGGAAATCACCTGGATCTGTAGATAAAAATAAGTTCACAATATGGAGTGGAGTAAGTTCAAGCCAGGACCATTGCAAGGACTGAGATCCAATTAAGAATTTGGTATGAGTGCCAATGGGCTGTTAAAGAGCCTTTTTGAAGTGGTAACTTGGGAACTATTCCTGATCATAAAAATAGAGATATGGAGAGGAACTGGGGAGGAGTGAGAGGTTATCAGGGTCACCTCACAAAGCTCTTTCTGATACCTCACATCTGAATGAGGTTCTTCTGACTGCACTTCTTGGTACTTGGCTTGTCTTAGGACCTGTGGTAAGGATCTGTGTTTCCCCTCTCCCCATATCCTCTAAGCTCTAGAGGTCCATCCAGACTATGCATTTATTCTGCAGTTTCTAGTGCATTGTTTTACAAAGTACAAGTCTGAAATAAACAAATGAAATTAATTAAAATATAAATGGCCTGAATGATAAATATTTACACATCTTGGGGTTGTGTTTTATTTCATGTATTGCTTATCAGACCTGTCTTTGGCTATTTAAATCCCCAAATATAAGATTTAAATCTTATATTTAAATATAAGTACAGTGAAAATAACACCAAGGTCACAAGTTCAGTTCTTGTGTGAGTAGCTTGCCAAGCTCTATTTTATGGCCGAAGGGTCCATTGGCCATCTGTCCAGAAACTGCAGTTGAAAATGCATGGCACTGGGCACCAGAGGATGAGAAAAGAAAAGGGGGAATCAGAAGAACCCCATCAGGTCTGATGATAAAACAACTCAGAGTCATTGACTTACAATCAGAAAGTCTCCTCTCAGAGGGTCCTGTTGTTTCCTTGAGGAATTCTATTTTAAAAATTACAATGTTATACTGTTAGAAGTCCAGAAATGAATGAGCCACAGTTAATATTGGGCAGCACAATGGAAAAAGTGGGGGAAATTGTCACTGGAAGATCAAGGCTTGAATCTTATGTATGCCACCTACGGCTAATGTAATCTCTTGGATGAATATTGCATCTTTCTGAGCCCCAGCATTAGCATTGTAAAAACTTTATTCATGGGATTGTTGTGAGTATTATAGGAGCAGTATGAATGCTGCAAATAAATGCTTAGTAAATGTTAGATATTAGTGATAATTTAGAGTTGCAGCTAGGCTGACAGAAAAGGGCTGACTACAAATGAGAATAGCAGGGATCTAAGAATCAGATTATCATAGCTGTCAAGAATCTCAGCGCTAAATCCAATCCTGAATTTCACTGATAAGAAACTAAAGAATCAAAAGTTTAAGTGCCTTGCTTGGTAGTCACAGAGCTGAGACTACAGCCTCCATTTCCATGTTCAATCTCATTGCCCCTTCAAGCTTAGCAATAGGAAGCAGTCGGAATCCTAACAGGGAATGTAATATTTAAAACAGGCTTCTGCTAAATGTGAAAAACTTTTAGCAGAACTTGATTATTTAATTCAAATAATATTTATTGAATGTTTACCAAATGTGTGGCACTAACCTAGGTCCTGGAATGTTTGGGATATGTCAAGGTAAATATAAAATAGGCCCTGCTCTCATAAAGACAATTTTCTAGAGAAAGATGACCAAGTTTTAAAAAATGAAAGCAATTTAATGCAGTAAAAGCCCAAGGAAGGGGGGCTGCACAGTAAAATAAGTCCTGGAGTTTTCCAGGAAGAGATGATACCTGAGCTACATCTTCAGAGCAGCTATACTGTGCTATACCTTATTCCTTCTATATTTGTCCTTAGAAATGCATTTAAAACCATACTTTAAGAAAAATTTACCAGAATTCTACTCATTGTTTTATTTACATGTATGGTTTCTTTATGGTCATTTGGTGGTAGAATGTGGACTTGAGATTCAAACAAAGCAGTCTTAAGTTTAGTTGGGTGGCTTTTTGACACCTTGAATTGCTTGGTAATAGCAAAATTCTTACCTCTAGGGATTTTGCAGGGTAGATATCCAGATGCCTCAGTTCTGCATGTCTCAACAGATTTTCCAATGAAAAGCTACGGGACCATATTTTTCTTCAGTGTTTATATTATTCTCACTCTTGAAAGGAAAGGGGGAATTTACAACCACCTTTTCTCAGTATGTATGCCCCAGCTTCTACTGGGTTGTATTGTCTTGTATCCACTTGTAATAAGAAAGACCTCCTTCATTCAGGAAAAACTGTCAGAATGATTGTTCCTTTCCACTTGTTTAGGGGAGCCCATGGTTAGATAATATTTTGATTAGTTGAAGAATAACTGTACTCTGTTGTGTTAACTTTTGAAAGGATAGTGTTAACAAACTTGTTGAATATTTCCTCAGCATTATTTTGTGTATGCTACTTTTTTGTGTGATCTAATACCATTTATTAAGTAGCTTTGATTGATTGATACACTTTTCGATCAAAGGAGTTACCCTTTTGTCTTTAAACACTACAAAAATTAAAACTGACCAAAATAATTTGATGGACATCCTGAGTACTCATATTCAATAAACAAGAATGTGTATTACGTATTAAGGTTACCATGAATTAATTCAAATTTTTAAAAGGTTAAATTTATAATTTTTTTAAATTAAATAAAGCTCCTAACCATGAATACAGGCAATGTTCTGAGTAAAACAAGATGATAGTACTAAAAAGATTCTTGCTTGGTTTTTTTTTTTTGGAAAGCGCTGGGTGGCGAGGAAAGAATGTTCTTTATATGATCAATAGCCCTGCTTTTAAAAATAGAAATAAATCCCCCCCATCCCCACTCAAAAGAAGGGCCACCATCTTCAATTTCTGTAACCAAATTGAGCAGGTATCATGGTTTTGCAGCTTTACATTAGGTTAATGTGAAGGCTGTGTTCATTTCACTTACTGTATAATTAGCATTTGAGTCCAAATCCCAGAGTGCTTGCGACAGGGATTTTCTTAAGGCTACTCTCTGTTCTTCTCAAAATGGTCTTCTTATTTCTTGTGTTTCTAAAATCAGAAAAGTGAGTATAAACAAACAATAGATGACCTTTATGAGTAAAACATCCGAGCATAGAAAGATTAATCAACCCCCATCAACCAGTCATTAAATCAAATAGGAGATTTTCTTGTACTTTTAAACCTCCGATTTACAGTCAGGAAAATTGTGTAAAAAGGTTGATAATACAGTGACGCCCAATGCCACTGGGCTTTAGAAAGCTGACAGTTCCTGTAAAATAGTCATTAAACAACCTCTAGAAGAGACTCATCAGCAGATGCCCCCAGGTGAAGGAGAGAGAAAGCTGAGAGAATGAAGGGGAATCTAACATCTTAGCATGACTGAATTAAACAGAGCATATTATGCTGATTTTCAGAGTCAGCCCAGTAATTTAATTTTCAGAGCAGTTCCTTTGATTGTAGCAACTATTTCATGAAACATTAATAAAACTTTGTGTGTGTGTGTGTAACACACATCTCTTTCCCATTTTATTAAGAAAAAGGAGTCAACATATTCAAATTTGCTGACCATTAGTTCTGTAAATGCCAAAAATAAAAGATTGTTGTCATTATTTTTGAAAAAGCAAAGGAACAGAATAACATAGCTCCCACTGTATTATTCCACAGTAAGCACAAAACAGGAAAAGAAAATAAAGTATATAAAGTTATTACATGTTAGTCTATGGGATTTTACATTAAGACTCTGAGCTAAATCAGTACTATAATATATAATCAAAATATAATTCTGTACTGCCCATGTAATGATGTCTACTATGCATCCAAATTAATTGTTGTAGAATATACATTGTCCTGTATACTAAGTGTTTATCAGATTTATATGGCAAATAGATATTTCTGGATCAAGATACTGGATACTTGTTTTAAATGGTTTTCATTACACATTTTGAATAAAACAGAAGATTCACAGGTATGAATGTTTTAAACAAGGAAAAGACCTTTAAAAAATTAACACAGATGTGCCTCACTTTACAGAAAATGTGCATTCTTGAAATGCCCATCATAAAACTATTTTTTCTGCAAGTTAACTTATATTTTCTAATTTATTTCTATCATAAAACTGAAGATTCACTCTCACTGAAGTAATTTTTGGCCCAAAGACAATAATCACATTTAAGAATGAATCAATCCTTTTAAATCGGTGGTAAATTTTATATTCAAATCTAGCAATTATCCTTAGCTTGAGTATTTTCGTTCTGATTCTCTCTTCTCTTTTCATTATTTAATATTTATTATTTTACCCCTATTGTTACATGTCTTGTATTTCCCTCTTTAAAAATAATAAGCATATAAATAAATATGCATATGTAAATAAATAAATCAAAATGATCTTTTGAAGCAACATATACATAAAAATAAGATTTTTGTTAGTAAATAGTAAAAATAAGCGCACAAGGTCAGTCACAGCAAGGATGTGGGAAATGTCACAGGTACAGCAGCTATGGAGGACATTAGGCCCCAGAGACCTCCAGATGCTACGGGTGACTCATTGCAGACCTCACTGGGTCACTTGGTCTCTCGGAGACTTGGTTTCTTCATCCTTAAAATGATGAGGCCACACTAGAGGGTCGTTAAGGTTTCTTCATCATGATAGCTTCGCAATCCTGACAAGGGTGTTCTCTCTATGTTGGCATGGTTAGTACTTTATATAATTCTTGATGTGCTTATGAGTAATAATGTCTGTGTTAAACTTTTGTCAGTCTTTCCTTATAGCAAAATGGACATCATTAAAAAGGTCATAGCCACATGTTATTAAATCCAAGAAGGCCATGTTCCTAATAGTGTATATGTGTTTAATAGGTTATTTCTACATTTCATTTTCATTTTTTTGTACTGAAGGGTTTTTCCAGCTCTTCTGTTAAATTTTAAAATATCTATAGTTATTTCCATCCCATGTTCACAGTTTGGACCTTGATATTTGTTTCTATATTTGACACTCAAAATAATATCCAGTTAGCAAGCACAGAACTCAAATTCTCTTGGATATTACTGTTATATATAAAAGTCTGCAAAGGATTGTCAGAATTTGCTTCATCTCATTACACCAAACATGTTAATTAACTCTTTAAGTTCTATATTCTTACAAAATGAATAACCTGTTGGTAAAATCATAAAGATTCACATTTAAGCCTATACCTTAGGCACTTACTAAACACCAATTGTAAAATACCCATAAGATTAAGCATCACATATTCAGAGAAAAGGGAAATGAAAGTCAGTTGTTTAACAGACTTTCATCTGCAAGAGATTTTATTAGGAGCTTCTTTGCTATGTGCCAAGATATGAATGCCTGAATATAATTCAATTTTATACAAAAGAAAATTCCATTCAAATCTAAAGATAGAATATTTCTATTTCAAGTTACTTTTCACTAAAATACTGAAAAGAATTGAAACATAGCCATCCAAAATCCTAAATGTATGGAACAAGTCTTCAAACAGTTGAAAAATAACTTTTGCAAATTTCTGGTACTGTGGTTGCCAGCAGAATAAGGCCAACTGTTCAGCTGGGTTAAGGTTAATTCCATGGTGTGTGGTAGGAATATGGTCCACTTACACATCAGAAGCAAACCTGGAGATTGCATCTGGTCATTTTCTTGTATTTCTTTTAAAAGGGAAGCACAGTGTAGAAGCTCAAATGCCAGTCCTAAGTTACAAGATCTACTGGGCTACACTTTTTGCAACAGTTTAATCTCCATTGTTAGTCCCATGAAGAACAGCCCTGCCTTCTGTATTTTCTTACAGGGCTGCTTTTGATGGAGAACTTTGTGGATGTTTGTGATATTGCTCAGAGTCCATTGGCAGATGAGCATCTCTTGCTGTGGCCTCCATCATTATTTGCCTGTCTTGTCTATTAACGAGCACTATCATCCCATCGTGGGATGACAGCTGCAACACGTACTCAGGCGCAATAAACAGCTAAATGAGGCGCACAGCAATTTCACTTGTCACCAGCGCCCTCGGCACGACTGGCTGCACAGCTTGATGCATAAATTCATGAGGCTGTTGCATATGATGGAGTATGCTTGGCTGAAAGAGGTGATGGATAGCAGGGCAGCTAAAAATGGCCATCACCTTGACTCTGTCAGGACATTTTTTAAAACTACCCCATCAGCTTTCTTGTATTCAATGCACTATCATAGCACAGAAGACTCTAAGGTACTGATTTGATACTTTTCTTCAAAAAAGACTTCTTGAGAGTTTCTTTAAAAGGAAGTACCGTTATTAAAGTAGGTTACATTTATTCATCATTAGCTCTGATGCCGCTAGATTAAGTTATGTTTAAGAGTAGAATTTACTACTGCATACAAATCTTATAAATCAATTCAAGTCTTAATAATGGGGGAAAACAACGGGAATTTAAAAACATTTCTAAATTATACATTAAGGCTGTGGATTGGTTAATATGAAATTTGAAGAATTAGAAAATATGGCATAGAATATTCAAACACATAGATTTGAGAGATAGAACTTCTATACAACTCATTAGAAAATTAAATAATATTCTGGGGCACATCTTTACATCAGTGTTGTTAGTGCACTTTCTAATCAGTATGCAAACACAAGCAAGGACTACTACTATGTAAAAGTGCCCACATCAAAGAAGCAGTGTTTTGGAGACCTTAACAAGAACCAACAATATAATGCATTCATTTCTCCAAAAATATCTCTTTAAACTCTTTTGCACTCAGCTGCCTGAACTCAAGCCAGAACTCCAACTTCCATAGGCGGGGCCCTGGGTGTCCCACTGAAACGGGCTATACATTCTTTATCTATGTTAGTGGAAGTCATCTAAGGAAGACAAATATAAAGGCAACAAAATCAATGAGGCAGTTTCCTGCAAAGCTTTATGCATTAATCTCTATCACACAGAGATATATATGCACACCAGTGCAAGGGAAGGAAGTCACTTGTTCTCTAATAAAAGAGAAAACCCTTGATAATAAGCAATTAATAAAGTTGTCATGATTAGTTATGCAACTATGAATCAACATGCACAGTAAAAATGACCACTTTCTATAGATATAAAATATCTATGATTCAATCTAGTGAAAATAGTCATTAATACGGGTGGTTATGGATGATTCTTACAGCTACTTTCCTTGTCTTTTTTTGTAATAAAATAGGAACTCCAGAATAAGTGTTACTGTAACAATTCAGATAGGAACTTTCTAGACCAGAGGGCAAATTCATTAGCCATTTCTTTTTTGTTCTTACCTACCTCTTTCCAAACTCATGTTTCTCAAACTCATATATCCTAAATCCCCTACATCTAGCAAAAGTATTTTAAAAGATAGTTAGAAAAAGTTGAAATCTGTAGGAGTAAATCGTATTAGTAATATGAATTCAATGTGCCATACCAAATGATGAAAAGAAATTCTCAAATAAACAGGAGAAAACTACTTTTGAATTATTTGGAAGTCAGGGGCCTTTTAAGGAGACAATTACTTGGCAAGATATCCAGTGATAACCTTACAACACTGTTCCAATATATAATCACCTGGTTAGTCCAGGGACTAGGTGGATCTGATGTAGTAAAGGAGGCATGGACCATGGCCACTGGTAGGAAGAAGCAGACGGAGAAGAGAAACTTTGAAAAAATGGGGAAGATAAAGATGATTCTCTATCAATAAGACAAGAATTATAGGACACTGTGAATAACAAGCGTAATAATAAGAACATGCACTTTGTAGCTACATAATGCCAAATATTAAGGGGAATAGAAGGAGGTAAATGAGGCACTCAACTCTGGTAAAATATGTAAGGAGTGCCAAAAATTGAGTATTCAGGATAAATAATATTTTCATGTAATATATCTGCAATAAACTCTGCTTTTAAAAGCTCATGTTATTATCAACTGTGCCATATAACATAACATAATCATGAGAATGACATCTCAGAATATTCACAGGTTCTTGGGAGTAAGCAAGGACATCTTTGGGGGCTGCTTTAGAAATTCGGCCTACTACAATGATGAACAAAACATCAAAATTTTAAATGAAGATAGCATTAAAAATGGAAATTAGGGCCAAGGCGCGGTGGTTCACGCCTGTAATCCCAGCACTTTGGGAGGCCGAAGCGGGTGGATCACGGGGTCAGGAGATTGAGATCATCCTAACTAAGAGGGTGAAACCCCATCTCTACTAAAAATACAGAAAATTAGCCGAGTGTGGTGGCGGGTGCCTGTAGTCTGGGAGGCTGAGGCAGGAGAATCGTCTGAACCCAGGAAGCGGAGGTTGCTGTGAGTTGAGATCATACCACTGCACTCCAGCCTGGGTGACAGAGCGAGACTCTGTCTCAAAAAAAAAAAATAATAATAATAATACAAAACATTCATGATTTATTTGTTTCATTGTAGCATAAAAATTGCTACAGATTTAGTGGCTTAAAGCAACACTCATCTATTATCTCAAAGTTTGTGTAGGTCAGACGTCCATGATGATATGGCTGGGTCTGCTCAGGATCTAATAAGGTGAAATTAAGTCGTAGCTTACAGTTGCCTTCCAAACTCATTCCTGTTCACAGTATAATCTGTGGTTGTAGGACAGAAGTACCTATTTCCTTGCCTACTGATCACTCTCATTCTATGTGGCTGCTCTCCACTCCTTGCCTATGGCTTCCTCCTTCTTCAAAGGCAGCCACAGCACATTAAATTCTTCCCACACTTTGAATCTTCTTGACTCCTGCTTTACTCTTCTGTCATCAGCCAGAGAAAGCTCTCTGATTTTAAAAGCTCATATGATTACCAACTTTGCCATATAACATGAAATAATAATGAGAATTACATATCAGAATATTCACAAGTTCTGGGGAGTAAGCAAGGACATCTTTGGGGGACTGCTTTAGAAATTCTGCCTACTACATGATGAACAAAACATCAAAATTTTAAACGAAGATAGTATTTAACCCTTCACTTGCAGGAATGACCCTGGCTCATTTGCCTTACCCTTGCCCCGACGATGTTTTTGATAAAACTTTTTTTTCCACAAAACCAGATGGCTAACCTATGCATCATAATTTAATAATATGATGTTTAAATATTACATTAAAATATTATTTACATTACTGGTACCATCTCCTTACATTTTGCACCCTGTTTTGAGTGTTTCCATTACTTCATACTAGTCTCATCTGTATCTTCTCATTTACTGATCTCTACAATCTTGTAAGGTGGGCATGAGCAGTTTCTATTGCAAATAGGGATAACAGAGAAAGTAAGTAATTTTTCCATATTCATATAAGTATTAGAAGACAGAGCTGGGATCCTACCTCAGATCTACCTGACTCTAGAGAACATGCGACTGTCAATACATCAAGGTAGTTATTAAAACACTGCTATGGCTTGAATATGTGTCCCCTCCAAAAGTCATATTGAAATTTAATTGCCAATGTAATAGTATTGAGAGATGGGGCCTCTCAATACAAGAGGTGATTAAGTCATGAAGGCTCCACCCTCATGGATGCGTTTAATACCTTAATAAATAGTTTTCCGGAGTGAGCACTCTCTCTTGGCTCTTCTGATCTTCTGCCATGTGAGGAACCTTGTTCCTCTTTTCTGGGAAATACAGCATTTAAATGTGCCATCTTGGGAGTGGAGACTGGGCCTATGTTAGACACCAAGCCTGCCAGAAATTTGATCTGGGACTTCTCAGCCTTCAGAACTGTGAGTCCAGTAAATTTCTGTTCGTTATAAATCCCTAGTCTGTGATCTTCTGTTATAGCAGCACAAACGAACTAAGAGAGAAGGGTTGACAAGTAGAGGCTAATGTTTCCTTGCAGAGACTATGTCTGAAACATGGAATCATGGAAATACCCTGAATTTAGATTCAGAAGGCTCTTATCCAGTGCTCCCACACTATTGATTTAAGCATTTAAGCATCAGGTAGAGATGATAAGAGCCATCTTTGACCATTTTTGTACGGAGTAAATGACTAGATCACAAATTATTCAAGGTCAGGGACATCTTTGATTTTGTGTATAGCTAGCACACAATAGTTTTGTGAATGAATTAATGTTGAAGGAATGAATTAAATAAAACAATATAAAGCTCTAATCTCTATGACCTATGACGTGCCGTACAAGTATGATATGCCTTCTACAGAAATACTAGGTATTTCAGTTAGTAAAATTTCTAATTTCTAAGATGTTTCTACAGTTGGCTCATGTGATTAGTTTCCTCAGTATAGTAATTAGTGGAGACCAAAGGCCTAGACTGTAATATTAAACAAATGCAGTGGTCTAAGGTTAGCTTTCTGTCCTCTCTAAATTAATGTCACAAATCTGAGCAATGTAGTGACTAGAAACACTTAATGGATACATATATGTATGGCTAAGCTAAAAGCCCAGATTTCACCACTACACAATATATCCATGTAACAAGACAGCACTTGTACCTCTTAAATTTACACAAATTATAAAAAAGTAAGCCGACAAAGTTCTCTGTGACAAAGTAACTTTATTTATTTATTGGAGCTCATGGTCTGCTGCACTGTTTTCACTGGATAGAAAGCAACCACCAACTATCCAGTTAGTTCAGTTGAAAGAAAGAAGAAAGAGAAAGGCAGGTGGTGTGGGAAATAGAAAAGGAAGGAAGAAATGAAGGAAGGAAGGAAGGAAGGAAGGAAGGAAGGAAGCAAGGAGAGAATCTTTCATGGCTAACTCAGAAAATTAGGTAACAGGATATTTCAAAATATACTTACCTATATTCTTAACCAACTTTGTAATTTAGACTTTAGAAACATTTGCATTCATTAAATGTCTCCAGAACATTTTTAAATTGATGAAGTATGTTTTCTTGTTTTGAAAAAAAAAATGTGACAATTTAACCTAAATGAACATCAGCCAAAGCAGAGTGCAAATGTTGGAAAAGAATCAGGATCTCTGAGCGCATTTTGTACGCAACTCTCTTGGCTAAGGTAGGGCTCAGCACTAGCATGCTGCAGATGATATATTGGAACTGTACTTGGCTCTTTATGAATTTGGCTGATTTCTGGCTGCCCAGAAACCCTTTCTTCCTGTGAATTGCCTTTAAATTCCAGAAAAAAACCCAAATAGTTATTTTTTAGAGCAAAATTATTCCAACGCAATTCATTTCTAATATCTTTATTCTGCCCTTTTCTGTTTATCTGTCTCTGTGTGTATCCACATATTTTCAATCTATTTAAAATATGAAAAAATTATATTTCCCTCAAACTTTCATCGATTATGTATTTTTAATCCAAGGGTATGGAAATAATAGATTCAGGATACTAAGACATCCTAAAACATTTATTTCACACACACATATATATTTGCAATATATTTTTCCATTTTCTAATTTTGTTGCCTCTCTCTTCCTCAACATATCAAAAGCAATGTACTACGTGGCAACATTTTTATGTAAGAATAGCACATAGACTATATTTGGGTATTGTTTCTAGGTGTGATGGCTTGAGATAGCACTGCTTTTCCTGTTGATCTTCTCTCTAACTTGACTTTTTAGATAAGTCTGTTATTATCCATTCTCTCGAAGATGCTCTTTTTATTTTTTATTTTTTTAATATTTATTATTTATTTATTTATTTTTTTGAGACGGAGTCTCACTGTCGTTCAGGCTGGAGTGCAGTGGTGTGATCTTGGCTCATTGCAGCTTCTGCCTCCAGGGTTTAATCAATTCTCCTGCCTCAGCCTCCCGAGCAGCTGGGATTACAGGTACCCGCCACCACACCTGGCTAATTTTTGTATTTTTAGTGCAGACAGGATTTTACCACGTTGGCCAGGTTGGTCTCGAACTTCTGACCTTGTGATTCGCCGTCCTCGGCCTCCCAAAGTGCTGGGATTACAGGTGTGAGCCACCGCACCCAGCCTCTCTTTTTATTATTCTATGTAAGGATAAGTCTTTGTATTTTAGGAGTTATGGAAAAGAGCAGCTCTACCAGAACCTGACCAAGATCCCACTTGAAAGTAACAAAAGGCTAAATAGTTGCCCTAGTCTGCTCCAGGGTGAGAAAGTAAAAAATCTTTATCATAACCTCTTGATTAGCTTCAACATTATTTCTGTATTACAGATTTAATTATATCAGTCCTTGGCTAAAATAATGCAATGGCTGTTCAGTGTCTTTAGTGTAAGGATATGCTCCTTTCATAGTCTCCAGAACACCTCTGGCCTGGCCCCTGCTCCTGCCCAGCTGCTCCCAAGCCACCCTCTTCACTGCTCTCTACCACATCAATGATTTTTTTCATTTCTACCCATGTGGACTAAATATTTACAGTGATTAACTCAGTTTAACACCCAAAATTCTATGAATTAGATACTAATATCTTAATTTTACAGATGAAGACACAGAGGTGCAAAGAGGCTAAAATAACTTGCCAAGGACCTAGAGGTAAGAAGTCACAGAGCTAGGATCTTGACTCATAGCACACCTTTTAAATACTCTTTGAAATCTCTAAAAATGGAAAAATCTATTTTGTTTTTGTTTTGTTTGGTCTTACAACTTAGTAAAGCAACTTTGGACAAACAAGAAAAATTAACCACTTTTCATGTAGTTTATGTCAATGTATCAGCATTTCAAAACATTCTCTAAGAACTCATTTCTCCCCACCTCAATCTAGTTTGGTATGCATTTCAGTGTAAATACCTCCCAATGGTTTATAGGCCAATCCTTCAAATATTTACAATGAATTTGACATCCTATGAACATGTATATTATCAAATTATTCATTCGTTTATAAAATAAATTTGAGACTTGATGACCTTGATTACTTTATACAGTAAATGAAAAGATCTCCTTCTAAAGAGCTATTTTGACCAGAGATGGCTCTTCCAACTAGATAGGAAAACAAAACTCAAATTGGTTTATCACTACAATATTATAGCAGTAAATGACAATTAGTGAGTTATCACAAGGAAGAAAAAGTATTAACGCCTCTCCCCTCCCCAATGACAATGATATTGGATGATATTAATGAGTTCTTTACTATTCTCTGGTAGGGAGCATTTTTATGAAAGGTACTTGGACTTTGAAATTTACAAACCTGAGTTCAAACTCTTACTTTACTTGTAAGGAGCTATGTGCCCTTGAGCAAGTTAAACTTTTAAAACCCCAAATTCCTCATATATATAATTGGTGATTATACCGGTCTTGTAGGTTTCAAAGATTAAATCAAGTATATAATATAATATAACAATATTTTTATATAAAAATATAAGTCATATAAAAGACATAATATAGCAATGCTATATTTTTTATATGATGTATAGTAATGACATAAGTAATGGCTGTAAATACAATATTTTTTTCAAATTTTTCAATCTCTGCTCTAAAATTGATAGTTCAAAATACGTTGATAATAGGCATTTTTTTTTTAAATAAACGTACTTTAGTCTTTAATATTGCTGCCAGTGATACTGACAATACAAAATAAGAAGTGATACCTTGGGGTTGAGATGGCTAAGTTAAAGGAGCACTCTTATCATTTTTTTTCAAGACATATATTTGTCCTTACATAATAGAACTGGCCAACTAGGATCCTAGTTTGATGAAGATGATGGAAATAAAATATCTAAAGTTTCATGAAAATAAATTTATGGATACAAAGGTGAATTTTATTTATTACATAGAATATTTTCAAATATATGGACACTTGATAACATAGGTCAAAATGTCTTCATTTAGGGATAGTATTTGGTACTTATACAAATATTTTGACACTATTTGACATATAAAAATATCCAAAAATGAAAAAATTCAAAATTCTGTATTTATATACATATAAATCTGGAAGCATGGTGCTATTGACTGAATATTTGTATCTTTCCAAAATTCATATTCTAACCCTAATTCGATGGTATGAGGAGATGGGATCTTTGGGAGATAAAATGACGTGAGGATGGAGCCCTCATGAATAGGATTAGTGTCCTTATAAAAGGGACACTACAGAGCTTCCTCAGTCCTTCTGCTATGTGAGGACACAGTGAGAAGATGGCAGTCTATACAACAGAAATTGGGCCTTCACCAGACACTTAATTTGCCAATGCCTTCATCTTGGACTTACCAGCCTCCAGAACAATGAGAAATAAATTTCTGGTGCTTACAAGCCATCCAGTCTGTGGTAGTTTATTATAGCAGCCCAAAGAGACAAAGACAGAAATGATTATCTGGAAGATGAGTTTAAAGGTTAATAAACTATAAAAAAATGAGTAAATAATTAAAACTTCAATTATTCCAGCATCTACCACAGTACTTAACATATTTCAAATGATTAGTGAGTGATGCATAACCCATGAATGAGGGAATAAAAGAATTCATTTACAATGATATCCCATTCTTTTTGTACATACTTCTCTCCCCTCTCCCCCTGGTGACAGGATTTTGTAATTCAGAACTCAGAAGGCAGAAATTCTATCAAGCAATACAGTTTATTATTGTTTATATCACTAGGTACACAACAGAGCTGCTGAGAAAGTCGTAGATTCAAATCCTAAGCCATAATTACGTATGAAGTGAAAATTCCCTCTAACTCAGTTAGTGGCATTATACAATGCCTTACTCACCCATTCTGAAGATCTAAATTAGCATCTACTGTTGTTTCTCATGATCGGTCTTAAAAAAAAAATCTAGGAGAGTTGCTATTTAACTATACTGTATCAAAGCCACATCTTTTCTATTCCTCATCTACCACCTAGGCTCACCTATCCTTCACCCAGCCTGACCTATCCTTCACATTTCTGCCAGTTACATTGCCTTGTTCGACAGTTCTGGGTTGTTTCTTTTTACAAATATTTGTATTCTTCAAATTCTGTGTCACAGTTTCTCAGTCTTTCCATTAGCCTCAGAGTCTTCTGGGTGAGGAGACTCGGAAGAAAGATTAAAGAGATTCTGGTGGGCAGGACCCAAGGCTTCTAACCTGCTTCAGAGAGGCACTGTATTCATCTGTTCCATAGATAAGGCCTCTGTGTAATATTTTATTTGACAAAAGTCTAAAAAATGCTTGAAAACAACTGATTTCTATATGGTCTAAACTCCTGTTAATATCCTAGTCATAGCTTTTCTCCAATAAATGACAATGCACCTGTCCAGATTGGTCTTACACTCATACTTCCCTGTGGTTCTTGTTTTAGTCATACCAGGCCACTCATGCTTTTGCCCATGGGTTTCATATCTTCTCTCAGGTATCATTCACTGATACTCTTCACTCTTTAGAACTGCACCCAATCCCCTCTTGTTGAATTCCTACTACTCTTTAAGGATCAGTTCCAGTGCCACCTTTTACTCTCATCCTTAAAATATTATCCTCTGGATCTCTTGAAATCTCAATTGCTCTTTTTTGAAACTCTACTGTAGCCATTAACATATTTTGCTGTTGTGCTTGAATACACGTCTACTCATTCATGAGACTGCAAGATCTTTGATATCAGAAACCACAATAAATTCCAGTTTCCATATTTCATGTTCATATTTAAACGTTACTACATTTACTATACATTTCTTAGATCAACTTTAATTTTTGAAATAAAATCTGAATGCTATTATACTAAATGCTAAGCATTGTGTTAAATGTTTTTCAAAAAACAAAATTTAAATGAATATGGCTAGAATTGATCTTGTCAATCAAAACTCTTAAATTTGCTACAAAGGGATCATTACTCCTGATTTTAAAGATGTGGAGACTGAAAGACTAAAAGATTAAATTGTAGTATTATTTTCACTTTGCAAAATGGGTCTAGAGAACCAAAGTGGTACACTTATTTTCTCTACTTAACACACTAGGGAGCCCTTATTTCACCTTAACTTCTTTTTTTACTTTTCCTAAGGATGTTCTTGATAACCTTTACTTAAACTTGGAACATTCTGTCCCTTTTCTCAGTGTGTGAGCACATGATTTTGTGGTGATATAGTCTATATTTGGATAAGCCATACATATTTAGTTCTTTTTAATCTTACTTCACATCAGCCCTGCCAGACCCTCAATCATTTTTGAAGCCCCTCTCTGCATTCACTGTAGTACGATGACATCCTTCTGGAACTGAGGTTTTCATAAATGGACACACTTGTCTGACTCATGATGTGTTATCTCTGCATGTGCTGCCCAAACAGTTTTTATTAACCACTATATCATTCCATGCAATCTCATACTAATTTTCTGTAACTACCACTCCCAATCTCATGCAACACTACTATTTTCCAAATACAGTAGCTCAATTTCCCTCATTATCTGTGAATATTTCACCCAAGATGCATTACTTTACATTTTCCAAAGCCTAATCTTATTTTGATATTTCTTATTCAAAGCTGTAACCTCTCTATATTCATAAACGTATTTTCAGTTTTATCTAGTGCTTGCAAACCATCCAAATTTTGTGATATTTATAAATTTAATATTTGATTCAGCTACCCTAATTATCAGCCTATAGCAATTAAAATATTATCTATTATATTAATACACTGCCATTTCCTTTTTATTCCTTCCCTAAAGGAAAATAAATATATATCTTAGGTAGTCTTACAACTCAGTCTATTGTCAGATAGTTTAACCTTGGCTTATACGCTTTCATGTAGATGAGTGACTGACACATCACACATTCCTCGGCCTACTGGGATTAGATTTCTGAGTAGTATTTTAAAATTATATATTAAAATGTAACATTAAAATATAAATGCAACCAGGAAATGCATCTTACATTGCATATAAATTATTTTCAATGTTTTCCTGGAGTTTGAAAATTGTTATTCAAGAACGTGTTAGACTTAAATCACTATTCTGGTTAAAAATAAATTAATTGTTCCTTGCATCCCTGTTTACTTAGAAATTATCCCTTTAGTAATCTTAGTTGGAAAGACAAAGCCTCAGAATTTTTTCTACACTTCTTCCTAAAAAATTTTTGCCCACTTAATCCTGCTAAGGAAAGGGGTTCACAGATGTCCCTTAAGCATGAAATGTCATGATGCTGCTTTATTCTTTGGATCTGGGGTGAGTGGCTGACACAAAGGCAGCTCATATGGAGGACTACAAGGTGGCCTGATGCAAGAATTCTGCCCATATATGAATATGGCAATGTAATATTAGTAATATAGTGGGACTTTTTATATATCTTCAAAAATTATAGAAGCATTGTAACTAAAATTTTCATAGTGGAGGGGTTGAGATATAAAGACTTTGAATGATATGTTCAACTCCACACAAATCAGTTGAAAGGAGACTTTTGCAGCCACCAGGAATTCAGTATTGGTAACTGCAGAAAAGCCCAGAGTTGAACAAATATTGGATTTCTATTGACCCCATAAGTTTCCTCTCTCCTTCTGCATATGCCCTTTAAAGTTAGTTTGATATGCATACACAAAAGCATACAGTGTGGTATAATGGACACTGGAGATTCAGAAGTGAGGAGGATGAGAGTTGGATGAGGGATGAAAAATCATCTATTGGGTACAATGTACACTATTTGGTTGATGGGTACACTAAAAGCCCAGATTTCACTGCTATACAATTCATGTGTGTAACCAAAAACCACTTGTACCCCTAAAGCTCTTCAAATAAATAAATAACATTAAAACTTGGGGCCACTCAAGATTGTAGGTGCCCTTGATTGCTGATGCTGCAAGACTCACTTACCTCCTAGACCTGAATTTCTTTCTAGTCCTCAGAGCATTTCCATTGCTATCTTGTAAGGTCATACCTTTATTGAAGAGAATGTTACACGTATTTTACCTGGCATTTTTAGATGATTTGTCATGAGAGATTTTCAGGGTATCCAGTTTTCCATCTTTACAGAGAAGACTGCAATTATTTCATGCTTTTATCTCTAGCCCTCACCTGGATTATCGTTGATGACTTTTGCACGTGTACCTCATTTACCAAACCATGCCCAACAGGTAGAAGATGGCAATAAATACTTTTAAGTAATTGAGCAAATCAATTAATTCATTTGACTCATTAGTTGACTAAAATAACATGGATTCATTGCAAACCTCTGACTATTAGATGTAAAGCCTGGTGGAGATATCTTGTAAAGAACAGATGAAGCACAGAAGTGGATAGGGCACCTCAGTAATGTTGACACACTGTGTTTGTTCTCACACTGATATAAAGAAATACCCAAGAATGGATAATTTATAAAGAAAAGAGGTTTAATTGACTCACAGTTCCACATGGCTGAGGAGGCCTCAGGAAACTTACAATTATGGTGGAAGGCACCTTTTCACAGGGTGGCAAGAGAGAATGAGTGCTAAGCTGATGGTTATAAAACCATCAGATCTCCTGAGAACTCACTCACTATCATAAGAACAGCATGAGGGAAATCAACCCCATGATTCAATTATCTCCACCTGGTCCCGCTCTTGACCTGTGGAGATTATTACCATTCAAGGTGAGATTTGGGTGGTGACACAGAGCCAAACCATATCACCCATGTTGAAGGCTCTTAGCATATCCTGCATCATGGAATCTTTTGCCTATCTGAAGATTCTTCTCCAAGGAAAATGCACATGTGTAGAGATTTCATTTGTTATATGATTTCATTAGGTTAATATCCCTTGAAAGCCCATCTCAAAACCCTAAGGGAAGTAAGGCATAGCCATAATTTCCCCAGAAAAGTCTGATTAATTTGTAGCCACTGATAATATTGCCCCTGGATACATGGCCATATCTCTGTTTTCCACAGTCACTTAAAATCTCCTGGCTGTCACTGCAACTTTACTCCCTCCCCAAGACTCTTAGTCATGAACAGGAATGTCTAAGCATCACTGCCTGTGTCATGCACCTGAGCACTAGGTTCCAGGCAGTTGGAAAAGTATTATTTATGCCTTTTCAGCTTCTGTTGTCGGAGACCTCACCTCCTACTTATTTAGGGGTGTTCTTCTAAGGTGGAAGGTTATATGATTCTGGGTTGGGAAAAATCCCAAATACTCAAAGCACCCCCATTCCTCAAAAACAAAAAGAGAAAACCAAAATTCTTACAAAGTGGAAAAAATCGCATTTTACTACTACAAGCCAGGGTTAATATATTTCAATATTTTTTTTTCATTTTTCCTGTAATTTATTTTTCTCTTTATTATATTATTAATCTTATGCTATTTTTAATTTTGTATTCTGCTTCTCTCACTTAGCATCAGTATTACACAATAAACAAAAAGCTACAAACTCTACAACCATAGTTACGCTATATATTTATGTAACTATGTCCGTTTATATATCTGTGTATGCATTTAACTATCAAACAATCTGTCAATTTTTCTGGAACAAAATATACTCTAACTTGATAGCATTTATATCTGGATAGTGTTATTTTAAGTAATTTGGTTTTTAATTGTTATAGACTGTTACAAGGCTTCTTTACAAGAAAAAATGTAGTAAAAGTTTCAAAATGTATCTTATCACTTTCTGTATTCCATATTTTCCATATCATGGTATTCATAACAAAAATTTTTAGCTGTAGCATAATTTCAATTGAGTACTGGAAGGCAATCATATTAGTTATTACCTTTTTATTTACTATAATAAAAATGCATTTTTTTCTGTTTTTGGATTTTTTAGAAAATAAGTTTCATAGATGGAATTATCACCTCAAGTTTGCAAATATTTTGTGGCTCCCAATACACACTGCAAACTGCTTTCCAAAATCTTGTGACCATTGATAATGACATCAACAAAGAATGAAGGATAATAATTTCATGACCTCCTCAATTCCATTTGGAATAGAATTTAAATTTTTTGATAACCTAATGTAAAAGTGGCAGTTGATTTTTGTTTCACTTCGCTTGTCCCTGATTACCTGAGCAAGGTTTCATATCTTCTACAGTTATTCACAAATTTATTGCATTACCTTGCATATTCTATTTTGTGATGTTTCTGCTCAGCACATACTCATATTACACATACTTAAGTACAGCATATCATTGAGCACTTCATTTACTTAACAATCAATTCTGTTTACCAGCAGAGAGTCACATATCATGCTCATTTGCAATAAGCATGATGAGCATGATGATATTTTCACATATTTTAGAATGGGTTTATTTTTCTTAATATGACTATCTTCCCTTTCCTCCTGAACAGGAAAAAGAAGCAAACACATGACCATGCATGTATTAATCAGGGTCCTTTAAAGGGACAGATAGGATAATAGGATATATGTATATATGAAGAGGGATTCATTAGAAGAACTGACTCACATGATCACAAGGTGAAGTCCCACAATAGGCCATCTGCAAGCTGTGGGGGAAGAAGCCTGCCAGAGTCCCCAAATCTCAAACAAAAGTAGGGAAGCTGATAGTGAAGTCTTTGGTTTGTGGCTGAAGGCCTGAGAGCCCCTGGCAAATCACTGGTGTTAAGTCCAAGAGTCCAAAAGCTGAAGAATTTGTAATCTGATGTTTGAGGGTAGGAAGCATCCAGCACAGGAGAAAGACGAAGGCTGGAAGACTCAGCAAGCCTGCTCTTCCATCTTCTTCTGCTTGCTTTGTTCTAGCTGCATTGGCAGCTGATTAGATTGAGCCCACCCAGACTGAGGGTAGGTCTGCATCTCCCAGTCCACTGACTCACATGTTAATCTCCTTTGGCAACACCCTCACAGACACTCCCAGGAACAATACTTTGCATCCTTCAACCCAATCAAGTTGACACTCAGTATTAACCATCAGGAAACACAGAAATCAGAACAAAACTGTAGATGAATAAATGATAAAATTTTTTTACACATTAGTCTTTCTTGTCACAACTCTAGCGTATTCTTTCCCCCAGAATCATTTTTTTCCTAATTTTCAAAGAATTTTATTTCTGTTTGTGTGACTGAAAGCAAGTTTGCTTGCCTGATTATGAAGTATCAGGTGAGTCAATAGGGTTGGCTCCTGGAAAATTTACAGCTTCAGATCAATCATCTGCATTAGTGACAAAGAAAAAACAGTGTCAGGGGGGATTTATGGTGAAGAGTTATGATGGCAAATGGATAGATGAGAAAGATGCTTGTGACCACGGGGACTTACACAGACCACAATGAAGAGAACAGAAGAAAAGAAGTCTGTGCTTGTTTGCCGTAACAAGAGCAATGAATGAGGATGAGAAGGGTGAAATGAATTAGGATTTGACTGAGTGCCTTCTCTATGCATTCAGAGTGGAGTGCTTGAGTTGTTGATTCACTCTAAACAAATTATTTTATCATTTTTACTCCAAGGACTGTAGGCAGGGGAGGAAATAAGGAAAATGTAGTGATGAGTTGGAAGACACAGATATACAATTTTTGAGTATTCTGGTTATAATCGAACAGCAAATATGAAAAAGTGAGAAAAACTTTTGCATATTATGGAGATGAGAAACTCAGCATGGAATTTTCAGAAATAATGAAGGCTACGATATATGAGCATGCCCACTGAAGATGTTAACGGAGCACTGAGAAATGCAGGACTGGAAGAGGAGACAGGAATGAAGATACAGACTGATGAATTATCTGCACAGGGAAGGGAGTCAAAGGTATCACAGAAGAGCAGCTCTTTAAGCATGAAAAAGATATATATTTATCTCCCCAAGTGTTACAGGACACATAAAGTTGTTGTGAGAAAGAATAGGAGCCATCAAAAAGAATTCATATATTCAGGCAACAATATTTATTGAAAGGGCATTTTGTAATATGTGTAATTAGGTATATACATAGAAAGATGAAGAAGGTATATCTCTGCTCTTGTGGAGTTAAGAAAAATTTTTTAATTTTGTCTAAAGAAGGTTTGGGAAATAAAATAAAAAAACTAAAAACAGTTTCACCCAGGCATATTTTACAAATATTTTCAAGAAAGTAAAACAAATATTTTATGTTTTATTTGCCTTGAAACCCTGAAATGACAACTAAACGGCAAAGAGCTATAATTTTGCTTTGTGCTGAAGTTCCATAAAATCACTGAGTTTTTATGTAAATTGGCATATGGTGTGTTTTCACTGTAAATATAATAATGTATATTTTAGAAATGTTGGAAATTACTGAAAGATAGAAAAAAAGATGAACAAGACTATCCATAATCTCATCATTTTAGGGAATTTCTTGAATGCCTTTTCACTATTTTATCCATGCATATTATTTGTTTTTTGAGGTTTTTAAATACTTATTTCATCATAGAGATAGTCATATGTACAAAAATATGGTTGCATCTTTTTTCTCATGCACTTTATAATAATAATGCTTTCTAAATTATTATATTAACTAATTGAATAATTACTTAAATAATGTTGTGATGTGTAGCTTGAAACATTTTAACTAACTTTATTACCATTGGCATTATTCACGTCTGTGGGGATTTTCATTTTAGAGAAATTATCACAAACCATTCAATCCAAATGTAAAGCTTCACTTATATAACTGCTGCATAATAACCTCAAACTAAAAACAAAACAAACAAAAAATCTCCCAAATCTATAGTTTGGACAGCAATTGGCAGAAACAGGTTAAGACAACTACAAGATAGTCATCTTCACAGCATTTGTAGGCATCCGTTGAGCCTAGGTGGGACTCTATACCTATCTTATGGAAAGGCATAAATTAAATGGTACAGGATTTTCCCAGGGTAGTACAGATGAGTACGCATTCAGGAAAAGTTGACTGCATTCAGATATATGATAGAATTTGAATGCCTTGAATGGGAGACCAGCATTCAAGGCATTTAAATTTTATACAGGTGGGGATTTGAAACCTCCAAATCTCATATAGAGGTAAGGGACAACTCTGCAGCATCACCTTAAATGTTTCTCAGATTGTAATGAAGGATCTTACAGATGATCTTGGATTTGATATTAGACCAAAGGCAATTTCTTAATTTGAGAGCATTTTGCCAATTAGGAGAGAATGGGAATGAGGAAAAGTTTTATTTTGGAATCCCTGAAGGTCCTGGATCATTTATACTTCCTCAAATTTTCCTTAAAAAATGATCAGTTATTTTCTTCTGTTTTCTCTTGTCTCTCCTATTTTAGTCTACACAGCTGGAAGAAGTCAGCTGCCATCTCCAAGACATTTTTTTTTCCTGAAAATTTCCTCATATCATAAATGTCTTTCTACAGATTTCTTATTTTTTCACATTAATTGAGACAACAGTTTTGTCACATTTCCTGCCATTTCATATGAAAGGTCCTCTTTTTTCTGGTGTCCAACAACATTTTCCCCACTTTTTTTGAAGCTCTCACTGACAACCTCCTCTAATCTCTTAAGGCTTTTTCTAACTCTCTCTTTGAAGCCCTTGAGTTTTCACTAGTTGTCCTTGAGACCCTGCAGCTTATACTTGCTGGCTGATCACAAAAGTATTGCGACACATTTTACAACTTTTATTTCGGGAGCACCCTACTTCCAGGTACTAAACTATGTTTCAGTTACCTATTGCTCCATACCATACCACCCTCAAACACAATGGTTTCAAACAAAAACAATCATATATTTTGCTCACAAATGAGCAATTTTGAGCTCAGAAAACAAAGCCCAGCAGGTGCAGATTATCTCTGCTCCCTGTTGTGTCAGGTGAGGTAGATTGACTGGGAGTCAGGGCAGGTTGGTGCTGGGAGTTCAGCCAGGATGTGGACAAGGGTCCTTGTTTCGTCTCTACGTGGACCTCTCTGTGAGCTGCTTGGGCTTTCTCACTATATCCTGGCTGTATTATAGGAACAAGCATCCCCAAGATAATCAGGTGGAAACAGTATTATCTTTTAAAAGCTATCCTTGGGAATCACACAGTGTCACTTCTGCTGTAGTCACAAATCCACCCAAGTTTAAGGAATGGGAGCATAGACCCATGTCAAAGTCACATTGCAAGAAGATTATGTGGGATGGCACGTACAGTTGTGCTCTTTTCAGAAAATAATCTGTCATATACTCGTCAATATTCTTGAGGAAAACTAAAAATTCGCTATTGATGATATTCGGTTTTCCAGTTGGTAATGTAGCAGTGGCAATTTGTACTTGATTGTTTGTTTAAGGGTATGTGTGGTGTTATATATTTGATTTGGGACCTTTTGAGTGGAGGTTGGGTACAGTTGAGGAGAAATTTTTTTTTGTAGAGTATACTCTAAAATAGACTTTGCTATACAAATGGCCAATAGACTAATGAAAAGATGCTCAACCGGACTAATTATTAGGTAAATGCAAATTATTAATAAAACTACAATGAGATATCACCTCACATCTGTTAAAATGGTTATTATCAAAAAGAGAAAAGATAACAAGTGTTGACAAGGATGTGGAGGGAACGAAACCTTTACACACTGTTGGTGGGAATGTACAGCCATTATAGAAAACATGGAGTTTCCTCAAAAGATGAAAAACAGAACTGCTGGATGACCCAGCAATCTTACTACTAGGCATATACCCAGAGGACATGAGATCAGTATGTCAAGGAGATAGTTTCACTCTCATGTTTATTGCAGCATTAATTACAAAAGCCAAGATACAAAATCAACCTAAATGTCTATCAGTAGATCAATGGATATGGAAAATGTGGTATATATACATGATGGAAGGTTGAAGACCTGAGCCACACTATTCAATCTTTAAAAAAGAAGAAAATTCTGTCGTTTGAGACAACAGGGATGAACCTGAAAGACATTATGTTAAGTGAAATAAGCCAAAAGAAGAGAGATGAATACCATATAATCTCACTTATATGTGGAGTGTAAAAAAGTTAAACTCTTAGATACAGAGTAAAATGGTGGTTAGCAGCAGCTGAGAGGTAGAGGAATTGGAGAGATGGCTTGAAGACAAAATTTCAGTTAGACAGCAGAAATAAGTTCAAGAGATCTACTGTACGTCATGCTTACTATTAGTTAATAACAATGTATTACATGTTTTAAAATTGCTGAAAGAGTAGATTTTGTGTTCTCACTACCAAAATATAAGTATTTAATGTTAAATAATTTGATGTAGCCATTCTACAATGTATATGCATAACAAAATATGTTGTACACCATAAATATATACAATTTTTGTCAATTATAAAATAAATTTTGTCAGAACTGTTGCTTGCTTGCTTGTTCCTGCAGAGAAGGGTGATTTGGGGTGAAGAGGAAGGAGATAAGGAAATGATTTCTTGTGAGTGGCACAGGTTGAAAGTTGCCTACATGTGAAAAAAAGCAGAGCTGAGCACGGACACTGAGGAAATAATTTTGTAGTAGTCAGGTCATGATCCAAGTTGCTAAGGAGCCCAAGTAATTAAATATGGCTGAAATCTTGATAGAGGGGCATTTTTTTCACCTCCATTTAAAACCTACTGATTCTCAGAAGGGTTATAAGAACCTGGAGATCTTCATTTATTTAAACCTTTGACATTGATACTGGCAATCTTTTGACTGGTATATCAACGGTACCACCTGTGAGGCTTCTTCAGCTGGATTAAAGGTTGAAGACCTGAGCCACATACAGTTGTAGCAGAAAAAAATAATATAACAGATGCCACTTAGGGATGGTAGTTAACAGAACTTGTTTGTGAACACATGTTATACACACTGCTTTGGGGATTCAAGAAATCTTTCCAGGAAAATTCTACCAGGATAATTTGTGAGGAGATTGTATTGACACCTAATCATTAAGCCAAAGGGCCTCAAGTCAGTGTAATGTGGGCATAAAATTAATGTGACATCATTTTACACTCACGGGTTGGAGTCGTCTGGCTGGACATTTGTTTCCAGAGTTATCAGGTCAAACACAATGCCCTGCCTCTTTTCTGGAGAGTTATTACCTAGGAATTGCTGTGTCTCGCTCATAGAAAGAGTACCTGAGGTGAAATGGTAAACTGAACACCTCATTCAAAGTAACAATGCCAAGTTGGGCCATTTATTTTTATTCATTTTTCTTTTGTGAAGATTTACATTTCTGAACAGAGATCACAGAGCAACTGTGAAACCAAAATGGAGAAGGCATGAGGAAGCTACCTACATACTTTGTGGTGGCAAAACATAAGGATAAACTATTGTTTATAATTGTAAAATATTTTTTGTTAGGTTTGTTTTGGTAAAACTCCTACTAAAATTCTGGCAATGGGGCGGGGTCTTAGTGCTAGTTTTCGATAGAAGTGTGTACATGTGTAAATGTTTCAATATTTTCTTATGTGTTTTAGTAACAAATTGGGGGAGAGCATTTCTGTCATCTATCTGGGAAGATGATTTTCTATGAATAATAATCTAAAACAACCAAAATTCTCCTTTTAGACTAACAAGAAATATTATGAAAAAATTACGGAAGTACTGTGTTGGCTGTGTTATCAACTCTATTTTTCATTATTTATTTTTCTCTGCTCTCTGAGATATTTAAAATCCTGGTTTACAATAATTCCAGTATTCTCTTATATAAAGGTCTCTGTTTTGTAAACAGTGGGACAAGTATATTCATAAAAGACAACAGAACATCTGAAATGAGACCATTCCAAGACAAAAGATGTTCACTGTGCCAAGCCTTTGAAGAAAGACATTGCTTTTCAGAAGGTGTTACAAATTTGCTGCGAACAAGACCAGCATGAAGTTTTAGATCACTTCCTATATACAAGTTCTCAACAAGCATGTAAGAAAGCAAAATAAAGAACACTTGAGAAAATCTGAACTAGCTACCTGAAAACTATATGTTTAAAGAAAGTGTCACTAAGAAAGGGCATGCCTTCTTGCTGCTCAACTTCACTAGATGCCAGGTCTAATGACAGAGATTTTTAAATGGGTCCTGATCTCTCTAACCATTTGTCATCTCTTCTACCTACTCTGATATTCGCCATCCTGTCTAGAAGTGTATCCCCTACTCATCTTTCAGGATTGAGCTCAGAGGTCGACTCCACTTGGAAGCTTTCTCTGGCTCTTCTGCACACAGCCTCCCATCATAAGCACTGTCCTTGGCCAAGTGTCCTTCCCTTGGCACTGAGCTGAAGTACTTAATACTCTCCATTCTCTTTGTTGGTTTACTTTTCTGATCTGTGATGCCCCATTCCCATCCCTGTTCCCTAACCCTAACACAACCCCAGTGACTAAACCATGAGGCCTTTTGAGGCCAGGGGTGATATCAGTCTTAAGTCTCCATCATTCATATACAACACAATATCTGCAAATTGCTGCCTAATCACTCTCCCATGAATGACTCAATGAGCAAGCGAGTAAATGAATGCATACATTAATGATACAAAGAATCCTGCTACAGTTTCTTTCTCTTCTCCTAGACATTTTTTAAAAGACAAATGCTGAGCAAAAAGGATTTTTTAGACTCTACAAAGATATTATATCATTCTATTACTGAGGAAAGAGATTGAGTTGACAGCTGACACAGAAAAAGCAAAACTACACAAGTATTATGCTTTTGTCTTTTTTCTTCAAGGAGAATGACTTGCAAACTGGAAAGGGTAAAAATGATGAAGAGGTAAATGTGAGAAGACAGTAAGGAAGTACTGAGATTCTTTAAATGAATCCAAATCTCTAGGCTGGGTGAATTTCATCCTACAAAACTGAAATAAGTTACAGACGTGACTGCAGAGCCTCAATTGATAACACTTGACAAAAAAAAAAAAAAAAAAAAAAAAAAAAAAAAATTGCTAGCTAGAATACCAGATATGGGAACATTTCTCTGATTTTCAAAAAGAACAAAAAGGCCAGATATGGAAATTACAGGTAAGTGGGTATAACCTTGTCACTGATAAAGTTCCAGAAAAGTTTGTTTAAAGATTATTTTCTTAGGAAAAGGAAGTGATGCTCATTACTAGCTGGAAAGGATTCATCTAGTACAAATCACTTATAGAAGTCCCTTTTGTTTCTCTTATGCTTTTCTTTTTTGAAAAATGTGATTACAGCATAAATGAGAAATTTGCAGCAGACATGAAAATATGAATCTCAGAACAATATTTGATCAAATTTCTTAATATTTCCATGATGATAAGATGACTAATCTTGTTGGTAAGACACTTGGACTAAACTGTTTAGGTAAGTGGATTTATAACTGGCCAAATGGCCATATCCAAAAGAATCATCCGATGTAACACTGTTACCATGAAGCAATAAGGTCCTGTCGTTAGCTATATCCTATAGTACTATTTTATATTTAGATACATATGTAGAAAGGATAAGATATTGAATTCATGATTTTAAAATATGGTAGGTAAGTTCTCTATTATAAAATTCAGATTTTGAACATACGTCGACATTTTGGAAAAAATTGTCCAAAAGTGATTAGGTGAAAAAATGAGTTGAAATAAATGTAAGTTGAATAATGACACTGTTGAAAACGATGAATCTGCTTTCAATTCACATGGAAAGGAGACTAGAACACAGCAAGTGTTATAGGGGAATACTCATTTCCCTTCAGGTTTCTGTGCAGCTACTTCCACTGGAGTAGCATTGCTGACCTCTGCTTCTCTTTCTCACTCACTTCTGTCCATTGTGGGAGAGGGTGCTTCTAGATTGGTGGATGACGGCCATTAGTAGCTTCACTCCCCCCACCCCAAGTCATTTATTGGATAGAACAATTTCATGAAAAAATCATGATTTCTGGGGATCCCCTGTCTGCTTCTACCTGAGACCAGTCTGAGAGAGCAATCCTGGGTGAGTGTATTTTGCCTGCTTTGCAGATGGAAATTTTTCTCTAGATGGTCTCCCATGCCTAGCCTGGGAGTCTGTGAGTGGGTGGCTAGCATAGACAGTGTTAGCAAACCCTTTTAGCCAGATCCTTAAGTGATATTCTCTCACCCAAGTTTTTCAGTAAAATGGCTCATATCACGATCTCCTTCTATCTGAATCAGTAACTGCTTGCAAGTTAATATTGTTTGTTGATTATTAAATGCAAACCTGAGGATTTAAAAGGACCAAATCACTATCTCCTAATGTGTGTTGCTCATAGCAGTGGTTGCTTTATTTTAATTGTTTGCTCTGGTCTTCCTCTCACAATAAAGGCTTTTCTCAAGTGTCTACTATTATCAGAGTAGGCAAAAAGAAAGCTAGATGGAACCACTGCATGTGTAAATAGGCATTGTTAAAAATGAGTTCTGAGCTAAAAAATTTAAAAATGGTGAAAAGTTTATTTAGGACTCCAAGATATCCCCTTCACCACTGGCAGATGACTGGAAGATTATTCTCTGAAAAGAGCTGACTAGGTCAGTGGTACTAAGACCAGTGCCACACTAAAATCAGACTCACTGGTAAGAATTGTCATGCAGAAAATTATGTTTAGAGGGGCAACCTGGATGTAAATATCTTTAGGACTTTTCTTTGGAGCTGGCTAGGGTCAAATTTTTCAGAAGAATTTCTTCCAGTTTCCTGCTTGGATGACATAAACATGACTGCTAACATTTTGGGACCTGGGTGAAGAATAAGGCTGAGGATTCAACATTCAGGATGAAAACACTCACTGATGACTTTGATTTCAGTAAGGTACTCCTGACCTTGCCTGTGCTTAGTGTCCCTTGATCCAGACCTCAGTTTTATTCTTTCTAGAGAATAAACTTCCAGACATCTTCCAGTTGGTAAGCAGTTTCTTGGGGAAATCTAAATAATCTTGCTTCCTAAATAAACTTTTAACCATTTTTAAAAATTTTTAGCTCCATGCTAAAATGCTTTCAGAAGTATCACCCAGCTTCTGAGCCTTCTGAGAATTTTTCAGTACAATTTAAGTGAGGTTGCTTCTTGGCTTGTCCCACAGCTAATTTAGGATTCAGCTTTTCAGGTCTATTAAATCAGTTACAACCTTTCCATCTATTTATCAGTTGTTGCTACTGCCTCTTGCCCAATTTCTTTGTTTCTGTGAGCTCCTCTCGTCCTGTCCTTTTTTTTTTTTTTTTTTCAGACAAGGTCTCACTCTGGTTGCCCAGGCTGGTGGAGTGCAGTGGTGGGATCTCAGCTCACTGCAACCTCTGCCTCCCAGGCTCAGGTGATTCTCCACCTCAGCCTCCAGTGTAGCTGGGACCATAGGCTCCTGGCTAATTTTTTGGCATTTTGTTTTTTAGTAGCACGGGGTTTCATCATGTTGCCCAGGCTGGTCTCGACCTCCCGGACTCAAATGATCCACACCCAGTGTGCTGAGATAACAGGTGTGAGCCACCGTGCCTGGCCTCTTCCCTGTTCTGTTACTGTGGTCTTAGTAGGGTTTTCCTGGAGTGGACTGTGGAGGGAGGGGATAAAAGCTAATGCATGTGTCTAGCCTGCTGTCCTTGGGAGCTTTTTCATTTCACAGGTTTCTTACGTTCTTGTCTCCTGCAGCAGTAGTGAAGGCTGAGCTCAGTTACCAAGTATCATGACCAAGCTTTTGGCTTTGCACCTTCTCACTATTGATCAAAAAGCCACCTATTGCCATAAATAGTTTAAATTATAATACAGCTAATGTTACCATTACCTTTTTATCTATATATATATGAATAAAAATTTAAGGAGATAATTAATATCAAAACTAAAGATACCGTTTCTTATTGATTTAGTACCTTTCTTATAAAATCAGTAACTAGTAAAAATAGTTCCATTCCTTTCACTGAGAGATTTTTAAAGTAGTAATTTAAAATATTAACTATATTTATTGATACATGGAGTTAATTTTTATTTTGAATTTTAATAACATATTTATTGCCTTTATTTTATAGTTTCCTTACATTAATACAGTGATACTGGTGTTTTATTTATGACACTGACCTTAAAACTTCTTTTGAAAACATATGTAGGTACAAAAGAGAGTTAAAGAAAACCATCAAGTCTGTAGAGGTAGTGTCCAAATATGGCAAACTCGTGATGAAGATACGAAAATGACAAGTTTAGGCAAGTAGGAAATACAAGTTAATGTGACTATTCGAGCCAATAAGCTAACAAAGTACATTACTAAATGCGTAGTGTCCACATTTTGGGGCAATTTGATCTCAAGATAGTGTGCATAATGCAGATTGCAGGTGCAGGATAGTGCAAAATACTATAATTGTAAAGAAAATAAAACCAAGTTATTTTAGTGCCTAGTCCAGGGTCCAGTATGTACTAGTAATTCAAATATCTGTTGCCTTGGAAGGAAAAAAAAAAGTGAAAGGAAGTGAAGATGTTTAACCTGAAGATAGAAAATTTAGTGGAAAAGGTGATAACTGTCTTCTAATATGTGCTGTCATGTGAAATGAAACATTTAGGGAAGTGTTGAGGTGTAGACTTAAATTTGAGAGCAGAATTAGTGGTTATAAGTTACGGGAGGGCTAATTTAGGCTATGTTTTGGAAGAACATCAAGATTTCATGCTTCAAGCATCCGTAAGTGCTTTTGAAGTATTAAGTTATTAATATTATTCAAAATGTTGGAGCAGTAATGAGATAATTATTCTATAGAGATCTTGTCAAAGAGATAACCATATTTGGAAAGAGGCAGGTCATGAGACGAATCTTGAAGAAACTTTGGGAATAGGTTCTAGTACTTAATTCAAACCTACTGAATTAGAACCAAGTGCCAATGACCCCTCAGTTGCCTTCCAAGTTTCATCTGAATCTAGAGTTGGTTGTTGACTTCTAGGATATGTGCACAGGAGTGCCTCTTAGCAGTAGATGAAGTTTTCAATTTTGCCTGGGCATGATCCCTGATGGTTAAGTCTTTGATATCTCTTACCCTAATCACTTATCTGTGATGAACATCTAATCACTCTCACAGTTATCTCATACTCAAAATATCCCAAAAGAAACTTACTACATTATGTGATAAGATTGTTTTAAGTGCTATAAAAGGAAAAACAAGCAAACAAACAAACAAAAACAGAGTTCCATGACAGAGAGTGATAGAAGAAGAACAACTTTGGTGCAAAGCCAAAACAAGCACCACTTTAGAAAGAAGGTTCATGTGGCTGGGCGCAGTCGCTTGCATCTGTAATCCCAGCACTTTGTGAGGCTGAGATGGGTGGATCGCAAGGTCAGGAGTTCGAGAACAGCCTAGGCCAATATGTTGAAACCCTGTCTCTACTAAAAAATAAATTAAATAAATAAATAAACAAATAAATAAGCCAGGGGTAGTGGGGCACACCTGTCATCCCAGCTACTCGTGAGGCTGAGGCAGGAGAATTGCTTGAACCCAGAAGGTGGAGGTTGCAGTGAGCTGAGATTGTGCCACTCATTGCACTCCAGTCTGGGCGATGAAGTGAGACTCCGTTTCAAAAAATATATATAAAGAAAGAAGGTTAATGGATGGCATTCCTGACCGGGTGACATTAGAGCTGAATCCTGAAAGATAAGAATAAGCTGACAAGCACACTTCTGGCCAGAGTGTCCAGGCAGGGGTAAGATTCCAAGAGCTCAGAATCTTAAGAAATAGATACACGGTCCAAGGGTGGCAGGAGCAAACTGAGGAAGAGGAAGTGTAAAAATGAGCTAAAGTTGGAATGCAACTTCAGAGCAAGTCGCACTGGCCCTGTAGGCCACGGCTCATGACCGAATTATGTGTTCCCTGCTTCACATCTCCTTGGCTCAATACATAATTTTACCATTAGCAATCCACACTCTTGAAATTCCCTATTTGTTTAATTCACCCTATTATATGTGTAGCATGTAAGTCCCTTAAGGACAACATTTCTACTACTTACCTTAATGTCCCTCATTCTAGTACCTAAAATAATGCCAGTAACCTAGTATTAAGGTGCTCAGAATAGGTGGGTAAGTGAAAAACCTAAAAAAAAAGCTAGAAAAAGCATACCTTCTGTGCTGATTCAAAGTCTTTAGAATGGTCACTGCTGGCTTTAGATTTTGGCCAAAGTGTCTTAATAGCTACGATGATATATTGCTATAATTGAGCTGATACTTTTTGTCAGTATTAAAGTGCCATAAAAATATAATTTGTTTTTTAAAAAAATCTGTTGACTTAATTCACACTAGAACTTAACACAATAGATCATTTTAATGTCTATGTAATTTAACAGAAGGTTTGAGTGTTCAGCATTTCATCTATACTTATATTATTATAATACTTGTTATATATTATATATTATTATAATACACACTATTTTATTACCCTTGTTGTTCTTCCTGTTCATGCTATTTTTGTATTTTATTTTATTGTGGTAAGAACACTTAACATGAGCTCCACCCTCTTTACACATTTTTAAGTGTACAATACTTTATTATTGACTATAGGTACAATGTTGTATAGCAGATTACTAGAGCTTATTTATCTTGCTTGACTGAAATTTTATGCCCATTAATTAGCAATTCCCTATTTCCTCCTTCCCCCAGCCTCTGAAAATCACTATTTCACTCTTTGATTCCATGAATTTGACTATTTTAGATACCTTATGTAAGTGGAATCATGCAGTATCTCTCTTTCTGTGACTGGCTTATTTTAGTTAGAATAATGTCCTTAAGCTTTATCTATGTTGTCCATATTGTAGATTTTTCTTCTGTTTTGAGGCTGAATAATGTTTCACTGTCTATGTATCTTATATTTTCTTTATGCATTCACCCATCCACGGATATTTGGGTTGTCTCCATGTCTTGGCTATTGTGGATAGTGCTGCAATGAACCTCGGAGTGCTAATATATCTTTGCTCTCCTAATTTTACTTTTTTGGGATAAATACCCAGAAGTGACATTGCTGGATTATAGAATAGTTCTATATTTAATTTTTTGAGGAATTTCCTTAGCAGCTGCACCACTTTGCATTCCCACCAACAGTGTACAAGGGCTCCAATTTTTCCATATCTTTGCCAATACTTGTCTGTATTTTTGTTGTTGTTGCTGTTGTTATACTAGTGATTCTGACAGGTGTGAAGTGAAGTGGTGATTTGATTTGCATTTTCCTGATGATTAGTAATGTTTAACATTTTTCATGAACCTGCTGACTATTTTTCTGTCTGATCTGGGGAAGCGTCTATAACTATATTGGGGCTATATTGGGGCTGTTCTAAAAGAGGATGCTACTTTCAAGTGGAGTATGGAGTCAGAGAGGCATGGGGTAGGGGAATCGTGACTCCATCACCCAGTAAATACAGTTGCTTAGTATTACTTAGTACAAATTATTTAATCCCATTAAGGGCTAGTCTCTTTACCTACAAATTGGAGATAACAATTATACTTCCCTCTCCAGATTGTGGTACACTTAAAAGAGATGATATATACACAGTATTTAGCATAGTCTCTGGCATTTTGGGAGCACCAAAAATGTGAACTGCTATTATATTTCATAATTATTTTAAAATTACAATATTTAAGCCTGACCCCAGGGGTTTATAATTTTAAATGATCAAAATTTATATTAAAAAACTCACAAATTCCTGGCACAGCAAAGATAAGAGATAACTAGGAAGCAATAATGCAGTAATTCATTTACATCATGTCAAAGATGACTGAAAATAAAACTTTATGGAAGAGTATATTTTTATAAAAGTCTTTGCTTCAGAGTTTTCTGATAAATATTCCTTTTGGCCTGAGATCTACATAGTTGATTTCTGCATAAAACTGAATATTTTTTGGAAGTTAGGGCTAAATTAGTTGGGTTATTTTTGCATGATGAAAGCGTGAAAACAAAACACCTTTTTTGCTAAAATATTATCTGGTCCTCGTTTCAGCCCAGAGGACTGAAAATACTATGAAATTAAAATTTCAAATGTGGGAAGGAAATTCTATAATATTTGTTAATTCTAGCCCCAAAATGTTCAAAGTTATTTTTGCTTCAAAATCTGGAACTGAACATGCACTTAACAATTTATTTCAATTCATACTGTTAAAAGTTTGCCCTGCCTATATGTGCACGTTTGGAGGTGTATATGAGGTATTTCTCCTTTCTTTAGAGAAAGCTGAACAAACTGATAAAAAGAAAAAGTCAAAATAGTTGTCTCCTAACATTTTTAAGCTACGCAGTTGTAAAATTGTTAAGGAAATAAATTATGTACATTTTAAACTGTGACATCCTAACATTGTGTCATCAGTATTCAAGGTGAAGGTGTGCATGTTTGGTGACATTATTCAGAGAAAGAACGCAATGGCATGCCGTTATATAACACCCTTAAATAATTATCTGGCACCAAGTAGTTTTATTCTGAATTTCCTGAAGAACAATAGGATTATAAAGAGTTTTATACTTGTGGAATAAAGAATTAATGCTGCACTGATACTGGTTGAGAAATGTTATAGAAACTATGCCATCACCTTCCTGGGGATGAGGCATCAGCAGCAGTGTCCACTTGGATAATATTAGAGGAAAATGCACATCATATGGCTGCATGAGATGGGCACTGAGTAATTGTGCTAATGTGGTTTCACTTGCTCTACTTTTCTATTTCCTTATTTAAGTGTCTTACATTTTAGTAGAACATGAATTTAGCATACATCTTGCATTTGATTAGATCAAATTTTATGTTTTTTATGCATTTGAATCCAAGTTTGGCTCTGTGAACCTTACCATCTGTCTGGAGTTGTCATTGCATTTATATTTAATTTTAATTTACCCCATTATATTTTTGACTAAAAGTGGTTTTATTTTTGGCATCTTCCTTACCTAGTGTCTCCTCTCCCTCCCATCTATTTGCAACAATACCTCCAGAAAGGACCTTCTAAAGCATAAACCTGATCATATTATTCCCAATTGTATCACATTGTCTTTATAATAACTCCAAATTCTTTAACTATACTCATAAGATCCTGCATCATCCAGACCCTTCGAGTATTTCTTTGCAACTTCCTCTTATGTATGCTATGTTTCTGTATTCCTTCCAGTTCCTCTATCTGTGCTCTCTTTTGCCTCCAGGCCTCTGTACATGCTCTTCCCTTGCCTGTAACCATGAATCCTATATTCTGCCTCAATAAGTATCCTATAGACCCTTTTGTTATAGTGTACTTGTCATTTCTTCCAGGAGTCTTTATGGACAACCTTATCTCTTCCCCACAAAATGAGCTATATCCTCTCATTTGGCGAATGAAGTAAATTGCATAAAGTCATGCAGTGCTATGTGTCCTCTCTGCTAGACTGTAAGCTCCAGGAGGAAACACACCAGCTACCTTATTTATCATCGAATCCCCCAAATCTAGTCTAGAGCCTAGAAGATGATAGTGGATCAGTAAGTATTTAATAAATGCCTGGATGGATGGATTTTTAAAACATATAAATTGCTATACATATATTATTTATCACTTCTATTTACAACATATAGCCGTAACTTAAATCAAAATTATATGTAGACTAAAATCTATTTTATTCTTCAGGTATAACTGTTAACTATAAACTGCTATATTTTGTGGGCTAATGGATGGTAAATGTAATAAAAATTATCTCAAATAGTAAGATATTCTCTGTAATTTGTTTAGACATTGTTATCTGAGTTTCAATTGTTTATGATAATGCTGCTTTGTATCAAAAATAG
Source organism: Pan paniscus (assembly GCF_029289425.2). NCBI lineage: Eukaryota > Metazoa > Chordata > Mammalia > Primates > Hominidae > Pan > Pan paniscus. The sequence continues at coordinate 118,297,906 of NC_073254.2, read as the reverse complement.
TTATTAATATTCAAAAGTAGATATTCCAATTAGAAGTCTACTATACTTAAATCTAGAATATTGCAGAACTTTAGGTTAGTGGCAAATATCTCATACAAATGTCTCTGAGAATCAGGAAGTTTATAAAATACAATTCAGTGATTGCTAAATCCAAAATGAGAATTATAGTTCCAGTCATGGGTAAGGACTTTGGAGAACCTTTCTCTCTTTCTTTCTCCATTCCTTCCTTCCCTCCCTCTTTCTTTCTTTCTTTCTTTCTTTCTTTCTTTCTTTCTTTCTTTCTTTCTTTCTCTCTCTTTCTTCTTTCTCTTTCTTTCTTTCTCTCTCTTTCTTCTCTTTCTTTCTTTCTTTCTTTCTTTCTTTCTTTCTTTCTTTCTTTCTTTCTTTCTTTCTTTCTTCCTGTCTCTCTCTCTCTCTTTCTTTCTTTCTTTCAACGGAGTCTCACTCTGTCACCCAGGCTGGATGCCATGGCACGATCTTGGCTCACTGCAACCTCTGCCTCCCAGGTTCAAGTGATTATCATGTCTCAGCCTCCCTAGTAGCCGGGATTAAAGGCATGTGCCACCACGCCAGGCCAATTTTTTGTAGAGGTGGGGTTTCACTATGTTGGCCAGGCTGGTCTTGAACTCCTGACCTCAGGTGACCCGCCTGCCTCGACCTCCCAAAGCACTGGGATTACAGGCGTGAGCCACCGTGCAGGGCTGGAGAACCTTTCTATCCAACTTTGCTGACAAGTGTTGACAGCTGCCTGCTTTTCTTCCTGGTAGAACACAAAAATGTTGTTTAGTCATGGAACAAAAGAAAAATAACCATGAATCCTAGAATCATCTGGGGAGTCTCATATTTAATAATATCACATTTGTAGGAATCATGTGGGGAACACTGATTCTCCTGGACAGCCTTGTTAATACCGTTATCATCACTGTGGTAGTCAGCAGTCCTACCATTCCTATGGGTTCTTAGTTTGCAGGATAATATACTAGGCATTAAGGAGTTCACATATTTAACAAATATTTACTCAGCACCTATTTTGTGATACATACTATGCTAAGAGTTGGGAATGCAGTGATGAATAAGAAAGAAAAATAAACAAGTAGATTACAGATTGAGGGGAAACTGAAGAGTGATGGTCAGGGGAGCACCAAAAGGGAGAGAGGTGGGCTGAAATTTAAGATAGCTGGTCAGGAAGGCCTCTTAGAGGAGGGGATTTTCAAGCTAAGAATGACAATAAGCAATCACGAAGAAACCGGATAAATACAATCAGAGAAAATGCTAAGTGTAGTTTCTGATGTGGAAAAGGGTATTTGAAGATAAGAAAGAAGGCTAATGTGATGAGAGAATAATAGTGTGCAAGGAAAACAAGGGCTTGAGATCAAGTTGGAGATGTACTCAGATAACACAACCTTTTAAGTGTTTAAATTTTTCTTCTAAAAGTGAAGGAAGCTCTCGAAAGTTTTTATGCAAGGAATCAACATAATCAGATTTACGTTTATAAAACTTTATCCTGGCTGCTGTATGGAAAATGGATGGTAGAGGAGCAAGAGTGGAAGCTGAGAGGCCATAGAGGAAGTTGTTGCTGTAGTCCTGGTGTGAAATATGGCAGCAGAGATGATCAAATATATCTTTTGGAGACAGAATTGATAGAGTTTGTTAAAAGATTGGTGGTGAGGGGTGAAGCAAAGAGAAGAATCAAGGATGAGTCTCAGATGGTGTCATTTAAGCAACATGGTAAAGAGTGGTCTCTTTTATTGCAATGAGAAAGAGCTAAAGGTTTGGGGATGAAGGAGTTCAACAGCTCCATGTTGGACATATGACATTTAAAGATAAGCACATCTGAAGTCACTTGCTGATTCAAAGACAGTCATACCACATGGGAGAAACATGATAGATGAAAAAAATCAGGGAATCAGGTAATGAGAGCTTTGTGCTTCCAAGTGAAAGACAAGTTACTTACCCACTGGTAAGGGATGTGTGCTCTGGATCATTTGTCACGTGATGGTGACGGATTTACATCCAGACTCCCTCAAGAACAAAATCTGTATTCATAAGGCAAGAATCAGGGACTTGGAATGCTGTTGTTTTTGTAACATTTCAAGCACTGGCTGAGGAGTCCCTCTAAGGTCTCACCCTCTAAGTCATTAGTGAAACCTGATCCGAAATTCCCTTACTTATTTGCCTCTTTAAGAATTAAATCATTTTTCTTTCAGTGCTTTTCCAGAAAAAAAAATTATCTATTGCCTTTTAAAAATCATAGAGTTTTAGGAATATGTTTTTAAAAGAGCATCTGGTTTATTTCTCACTGAAAGCTGGTGCGAAGAAATGAGAAACATGGATCAAGTCAGCACCAAACAGAGACTGTGAATAATTTGCTTAATGATTGGAAAAATATATACATTATTCAAATTGTGTGTCACCATTATTTGTTATTAAAAAACCATGGTGTGCATTCAAGGACAAAATTTGGAAGATTTACCCCACCCCAGTATTTTATTTCTTACATAGAAATTTTTCATAATAAGAAAGTCAATGTTGTGAGAAAGTACCTTTTTTGAACTATTAATTTATGTTTTCACTTAGGTTTTCCCCTTTCTTCTTCTGCTATTATCCATAACACAGACCCTGTACTTACTACTTCAGGGTTGGATGAAAGCAGAATTTGCCTGCAAACAATTTTCTCCTGAGTTCGCTCTTAATTTCAAAAGCTTAAATAAGTTTTGATAAATATCCTGAAGAGACATTAGGGTTAGAAGACAGAGAGAGAGAGAACTTAGGCCCTATTCCAGCAATACATGACAGGGAGTTGAAAAGACCTTTAGGAGAATAAGTGAATGTAGCATCTGTGGGACACAACATTTGATATATATTTATTAAATTGATTTTTTATTACTTATAGTACTCTGATTCCCTACACTCATAATTATTTCCCACTCCATATTATAGAATTTTACTTCATTGACAATAGCATGCCATCATAAATGAATGACACCTTCACAGGATATAAATGATTTCTATACATTCTTTTATATCTTAAAACTCTAAAGATATTACTCTATTGTCTCTTAGCATCTAATGTTATGAACAGGTCTGCTAGAGGCCAGACTTTTGTTCCCCTTATAATATTTATACATATCATATTTTCCTGCCTGATTATTTTCTCACTTCCTTCTTTATCCTTGAAGTTATTGACATTCAACAGAGTGTGTTTAAATACTGGTACTTTCTAGTCCTGCAGGATAATCCTACTTCCTATGCCTATTTTGCCAAAGACCATTACTTTTAAAGTAACTTTTTTTGTGTCATCACTTCCACAATCATAGGCCTGTTCTCAGGCAACTGCTTAATAAACATATGGATAGTTACAAACTTAAGATAGCTGGACTTACAATTTTTCAATTTTACTGTCATACAAAAGTGATACACATTCAGTAGAAATTGCACGTTGAATACACATAGAACTATTCTGTTTTTTACTGTCAGTACTGTATTCAATTCAGCACTGTATTTAATAAATTACATGAGATATTCAATTATTATAAAATAGGCTTTGTGTTAGATGTCCAACTTTAGGCTAATGTAAGTGTTCTGAGCACATTTAAGGTAGGCTAGGCTAAGCAATGATGTTTGGTAGGTTAGGTATTTTAAATGAATTTTCAGCTTAAGATATTTTCCATTTATGATGGGTTTATTGGGACATAACCTCACTGTAACTTGAGGAGGAGCATCTATAACTATTTGGGTTTCTTCCTGTTCCAGGAGCCAGTGTTTTCCAATGCTCTACTTTCTTTGACTGCTCTACTTCATGAACATCAATTAACATAAGCTTTCTTTATTGGCCTTGACAACACAACTTCCTCGTGCTAGTGGTAACCAAGAAACACTAAGCATACCATCATAAACAGTGGCCACTTGTCTTTTATGGACCTTTGTCTCTTTTAAGTCATCATAATAGAGACTATTAGCTCAAGTCAGCTTGGTGGCAGCCTGGGAACCAATGAAGTTTCTTCTCTTCCTAGCAGGAGGCTATAGTTATAAGAAAAGAATAACATCAGGAGTGCCATCTCCAGATATTCATTTTATATTTGTTAAATGAATAAATGAGTGGGTAATTTAATGAATGAATGAATGAACCTAGCTCTGCCTCAAATGTCCTCACAATAGATAATCTTTAAAATTTCTTTCAGTTGTGAGATTCTATAACATAATTCTCTCCTTACTTAAGGAAATAGGCTATGCATTTTGATTGACCTGCCAGTGGGATAGGCCAGTGCATATGCTTATGCCTTCTCCATTCAAGCCAATTTTATTGTTGAGTTTCATTAAGCCTTTAAATAAGCTCATTAGAGACAGTCTGTTCCTGAAGGACTCAAAACTGACTGAACTAGCTTCCTCAAATATCCAAGCTTTTATTTATCATCTCTGAGACCTAGGAGCCCACATTGTTCCCTGTTAGTAGTAAAAGCCCAGGGTTTCTATGTATTTTTAACTAACATTGTCTAATTCTCTCTTTTGTGGACATGACAGTTCTTAGTGTTTCTTCTGTTAACTCCTAAATCCTAAAGAACTTCACATGTGAGGTTTCTCTTGTATTGGAAGACTATCCAAACTATAATTTAGATCCCTCAGGACTGAGTAGGGCCAGTTTGTCCTGTGTAACTTGGTTTGGAAGTCTTCAATGCTTTGAGACTCCAAACTGTGCCCCCCGATACCTCAGAACTGAATAGGCCAAGCTTGTCCTCTGTAACCTGGTGTGAAAGACTGCACTGATCTGTCCATTTGCTGCTAGACTCCTTTATTCTAATATTCCAGGAGTTTCCCATCATACACTTCTCCAACCACCAAGGGAAGGGCACAGATGGCAGATGCAGAACCTCAGACATGGCTGAGAACACTCTCCCTGTCTACCACTTCACAATGGAACAACATTTGTTTTCTTAGCTGTGTCTGACTTTTACTAAGGACTTCAAACTATTCCTGGGAATATTAGAATATGAGGTAACTACCGTAGAGGGTAGACTTAACTCTAAAGGTAGAAGTTATGCTTGTCACAATCTCCCTCAAGTCTGAGGATGTTCACATCTAAAAGTATGATGGAGCAACATAAAACAAACTAGAAATGGGGGCTAGGCAAAGGCAGTCCTTCCTCTCTTGATATGTATTTCCCTAACACTAGACCCTATGGATTACAAAACCGGGTCATAACAGATGACTTCCAAGGTCCTTCCAATAGAGAATTATTTAGGTACAGAGTAACCCTGATATGGTTTGGCTCTGTGTCCTGACCCAAATCTCATGTTGAATTGTAATCCCCACATGTCAAGGGAGGGAATTGGTCATAAGTGATCGGATCATGGGGGCTGTTTCTCTCACGCTGCTCCCATGATAGTGAGAAAGTTGAGTTCTGGTTTTTTTGATAAGTGTCTGGCCCTTTCCCTGTGGGCTCTCTCTCTGCTGCCTTGTGAAGACATACCTTGCTTCCCCTTCACCTTGCGCCATGAAAGTAAGTTTCCCGAGGCCTCCCCCACCATGTGCATCAGTCAGTCAATTAAACCTCTTTTCTCAGAGGAAGTCAAATTGTCCCTGTTTGCAGATGACATGATTGTATATTTAGAAAACCCCATTGTCTCAGCCCAAAATCTCCTTAAGCTGATAAGCAACTTCAGCAAAGTCTCAGGATACAAAATAAATGTGCAAAAATCACAAGCATTCCTATACACCAATAACAGACAAACAGAGAGCCAAATCATGAGTGAACTCCCATTCACAATAGCTACTAAGAGAATAAAATACTGAGGAATCCAACTTATGAGGGATGTGAAGGACCTATTCAAGGAGAACTACAAATCACTGCTCAATGAAATAAAAGAGGACACAAATAAATGAAAGAACATTCCATGCTCACGGATAGTCAATGTGAAAATGGCCATACTGCCCAAGGTAATTTATAGATTCAATGCCATCCCCATCAAGCTACCAATGACTTTCTTCACAAAGTTGGAAAAAAACTACTTTAAAGTTCATATGGAACCAAAAAAGAGCCCGCATAGCCAAGACAATCCTAAGCAGAAAGAACAAAGCTGGAGGCATTCTGCTACCTGACTTCAAACTATACTACAAGGCTACAGTAACCAAAACAGCATGGTACTGGTACCAAAACAGATATATAGACCAATGGAACAGAACAGAGGCCACAGAAATAACACCACACATCTACACCATCTGATCTTTGACAAACCTGACAAAAACAAGAAACGGGGAAAGGATTCCCTATTTAATAAATGGTGCTGGGAAAACTGGCTACCCATATGTAGAAATCTGAAACTGGATCCATTCCTTACACCTTATATAAAAACTAATTCAAGATGGATTCAAGACTTAAATGTAAGACCTAAAACCATAAAAACCCTAGAAGAAAACCAAAGCAATACCATTCAGAACAAAGGCATGGGCAAAGACTTCATGACTAAAACACCAAAAGCAATGGCAACAAAAGCCAAAATAGACAAATGGGATCTAATTAAACTAAAGAGCTTCAGCACAGCAAAAGAAACAACAGGCAATCTACAGAATGAGAGAAAATTTTCACAATCTACGCATCTGACAAAGGGCTAATATCCAGAATCTACAAAGAACTTAAACAAATTTACAAGAAAAAAACAAACAACCCCATCAAAAAGTGAGAAAAGGATATGAACAGACACTCTCAAAAGAAGACATTTATGCAGCCAACAAACACATGACAAAATGCTCATCATCACTGGTCATCAGAGAAATGCAAATCAAAACCATAATGAGATACCATCTCACACCAGTTAGAATGGTGATCCTTAAAAAGTCAGGAAAAAACAGATGCTGGAGAGGATGTGGAGAAATAGGAACACTTTTACACTGTTGGTGGGAGTGTAAATTAGTTCAACCATTGTGGAAGACAGTGTGGTGATTCTTCAAGGATCTAGAACTAGAAATATCATTTGACCCAGCAATCCCACGACTGGGTATATACCCAAAGGATTATAAATCATGCTACTCTAAAGACACATGCACACGTATGTTTATTGTGGCAATATTCACAATAGCAAAGACTTGGAATGAACCCAAATGTCCATCAGTGATAGACTGGATTAAGAAAATGTGGCACATATACACCGTGGAATACTATGCAGCCATAAAAAGGACGAGTTCATGTCCTTTGCAGGGACATGAATGAAGCTGGAAACCATCATTCTTAGCAAACTATCACAAGGACAGAAAACCACACACCATATGTTCTCACTTATAGGTGGGAATTGAACAATGGGAACACTTGAACACAGGGCAGGATCATCACACACTGGGGCCTGTTGGGGTGTAGGGGGCTGGGGAAGGGATAGTATTGGGAGAAATACCTAATGTAAATGATGAGTTGATGGCTGCAGCAAACCAATATGGCACATGTATACCTGTGTAACAAACCTGCAGGTTTTGCACATGTACCCTAGAACTTAAAGTATAATCATCATAATAATAAAATACAAAACCTCTTTTCTTTATAAATTACCCAGTCTCAGGTAGTATATTTCCAGCAGTATGAAAACAGGCTGATACACATAATTGGTACCAGAAGTGGGGTAATGCTATAAAGATAACTGGAAAATGTGGAAGTGACTTTTTAACTGGGTAACAGGCAGAGGTTGGAACAGAAGAAGACAGGAAGATGTGGGAAAGTTTGGAACTTCCTAGAGACTTGCTGGATAATTTTAACCAAAATGCTGACAGTGATATGGACAATGAAGTCCAAGCTGAGATGGCTTCAGATGGAGATGAGGAACTTATTGGGAACGGGAGTAAAGGTCACTCATGCTATGCTTTAACAAAGAGACTGGCAGCATTTTGCCCTTGCCCTAGAGATCTGTGAAACACTGAACTTGAAAGAGATGATTTAGGGTATCTGGTGGAAGGAATTTCTAAGCAGCAAAGCATTCAAGAGGTGGCCTGCCTTATTCTGAAAGCACTTAGTTATATGCATTCACAAAGAGATGGTTTGAAATTGGAACTTGTGTCTAAAAGGGAAGTAGATCATAATGGTTTGGAAAATTTGCCACCTGACCATGTGGTAGATAACAAAAACAATTTTCTTGGGAAAATTCAAGTCAGCTGGATAAATTTGCATGAGTACCAAGGAACTGAATGTTAATACCCAAGACAATGGAGAAAATGTCTCCTGGACATGTCAGAAACCTGCATGGTAGTCCTGCTCATCATAGGCCCAGAGGCCTGGGAGGGAAAAATTGCTTTATGAGCCAGGCCCAGAGCCCTGTTGCTCAGTGCAGCTTTGGGACTTGGTGCCCTGTGTCACAGCAACTCCAGCTCCACCCATGCCTAAAAGGGGCCAAGTACAGCTCAGGCTGTTGCTTCAGAGGGTGCAGGCTCCAAGCCTTGGTGGCTTCCATGTGGTGTTGGGCCTGTGGTACGCAGAAGACAAGAGTTGAGCTTTGGGACGGTTTGCCAATTTCAGAGAATGTATGGAAACACCTGGATGTCCAGGCAGAAGTCTGCTGCAGGGGTGGGGCCCTCATAGAGAACCTCTGCTAGGTCAGTGCAGAAGGGAAATGTGGGGTTGGAGCCCACACACGTATTCCTCACTGAGGCTCTGCCTAGTGGAGCTGTGAGAGAGGGCCACCATCCTCCAGAGCCCAGAAAGGGAGATCCATCAATAGCTTGCATCATGCACCTGGAAAAACCATAGGCATTCAACAACAGCCTGTGAAAGCAGTTCAGGGGTTGTATTCTGCAAAGCCACAGGGGAAGAGCTGCTCAAGGCCATGGGAGCCCACCCCATGCATCAACATTCCCTGGATGTAAAACATAGAGTAAAAGGAGATCATTTGGGGTCTTTGAAATTTAATGACTGCCCTCCTGGGTTTTGGAGTTGCATGGAGCCTGTGACTCCTTTGTTTTGGCCAGTTTCTTTCATTTGGAATGGGAACATTTACCCAATGCCTGTACCCCCATTGTATATTGGAAGTAACTAACTTGCTTTTGATTTTACAGGCCCATAGGCAGAAGGGACTTGCTTTGTCTCAGATGAGACTTTGCACTTGGACTTTGAGTTAATGCTGGAATGAATTAAGACTTTGGGGGACTGTTGGAAAGACATGATTGGTTTTGAAATACGAAAAGAACATGATATTTGGGATGGGCCGGGGTGAAATGATGTGGTTTGGCTCTGTGTTCTCACCCAAATTTCATCATCAATTGTAATTCCCATGTGTCAAGGGAGGGTCCTGGTGGGAGGTGATTGGCTCATGGGATAGTTTCTGCCATGCTGTTCTCATGACAGTGAGGAAGTTCTCTGGAGATCTGGTTGTTTGATAAGTGTCTGGCCCTTTCCCCTGAGCTTCCTCTCTCTCCTGCCGCCTTGTAAACACATGCCTTGCTTCTCCTTGCCTTCTGCCATGATTGTAAGTTTCCTGAGGCCTCCCCAGCCATGTGGAACAGAGTCAATTAAACTTCTTTTTTTATATAAATGACCGGTTTCAGGTAGTATTTTTATAGCAGTGTAAGAATGGACTGATACAGAGAATTGAGCTCCAAAATCTCCTAACACATCACTTCAGAGGAAACTGCAATCACATAAGCTACACTAAAGGCATGGAAAACACAATATTGTTCTAGTGGTTCTTTCCAAGAAGAAGCAAATCAGGGAAAACTTCTCATTTGCCAAAAGAATAAAAAATCCCGAGACTTATGGTGTAATAAGACTTTAACTCATCAGTTTTATACTGCAGATTTAGTGGTTAGTCCCATCTGAAAGTTGCTGGGTCAAGCACATTAATATCTGGCCAGCTGCTTATATTCTATGTTGGAGGATTTTTCTTTATTAAATAACATGTATCTTCCATACACAATCAAAATTATGTAAGATGCCTCATAACTCCTTTTTTTCTCCATTCTTTTTCTGACTGTTGTCCTAAAGGAAAGAGAGGGAGAATTACATTTCCCTTATGGGATGAACCCCCAGGCCACTTCTGTAGCACTATCTATATGGAGAGAAGTGAAGGAAGAGCAACACAAGGAAGGAAGAGCAACACAAAATATTTTTTTTAACTGGAGGAGCCAAGATATTGAGATACCATAAGGAATATGGCATCTCAAACATTTCTCTACAGAAATGTTTACCCCTTTCCAAACAGAAGCTTCTTTGTTTAGCACATTGGCTTACATGTGCTTTTGGAATTCATTTTTTCCTCTACTCACATGAGTTTCTCCTCCTTCCAGGAAGTGGATTAAGGGAGAGAGGAAATTGCAGTGGTTCCCATATTTATCTGTGCACTGGAATCAGCCGGGGAACTTAAAAACTACTAATGAATGTTTCTTCTCCCCTCACCCACAGATATTGTGTGATTTACTTACTCTGAGGTATAAGTTGAGTTTTGGAATTTTAAAGTCTTGAAGTAATTTAAATGTACAAACAACAATGGAAATAACTGGCATAGTGGTATCTAACCAGGGATCTGGACACATCAAAATCACCTGGGAGGGTAAAAAGAATACATATGCTTTAGTATATTTCTCAGATATCCTGAGTTAGAACCTCCTGGTGAAGATTTTGAGCTTCCAAGTGATTTCTGTGCACACTGTTCAGGAACTGCTGGCAGACAGTAGTGATTATGGGTAACAGCAGTCTTCATTAGCATGGCTATTACCTGAATAAATCGACTGTAACAAATGCCTGGAGCACCTTCTTTCATTCTCTCTAGGAATCCATGCCTCACACTCCCTTTTACAATTTGGACTGAACATAATTCATTGCCTAAATGCTTTCATTTAAAACTCCCAGCCACCTGACTGTTTTCTACTCTGCATTCCCCCAGGACATACATCCTCTTTTGGTAGTTTTGCACTGCCTACTTCTTGCAATGCTTTCTGTGCATATGCTGGTGCTCTAGCTTAATTGAAAGCTTCCCAAGGGCAAAAATTCAATGTGTATTTAGTTTGGATTTCACATTACCCTACCTCTATTGTCCACTAGAATGTTCTCAGTGTTACATGGCACAATACAGACATCATACATGTAGAGAAAGATAAGTGAGTTCAAAGAGTATAAACGTAACTGAAAAGCAAAATGAAAAAGTACATTCATTTGTACATAATAATGAATAAAATATTAAATGGATAAGTCATCTTGTGACTGGCAAACATTTAATATTTTTGAGTCTCTGAGTCTACATTTGTGCTTTGTATTTTATAAAGAACTTTCAAAATACTTATGTGATTGATACTATAACCCTACAAAGAGAAAAAGGCCATTTTGTAGATGTGTAAAGATGAGGCCCAGAGAGGAGGCAATTTACCCAGAACCTACCTGGTGGCTGGCAGACCAGGTGTAAAACTCAGTCCTCCTGACTTTCAGTCCAGGTCATACTTTGCCATTCCCATGACCTCAACCAACCTCCAGTCACCACTAATTTTCACATATATGTCTTTGGTTCTTATCATTCTCCTAAGATCTACACTTCTAATTACATTGAAAATAATTATACGTGCATATTCTATATGTTCTATAACATATCAAACTCATTAGGCCTCAGAGGGAACCCATATTGTTGATCCTATCCAAATTCTTTCCTCCCAATCCTATGTTTCTATTTCCCATTTAAAAATGTTGCCATTTTTTCTCATTTCCCATTTCTCCCTTCCATTCACTTTTCTTATCATTTGCAAAGCCCTGTCAATTCAGTTTCAACAATGTCTTCCTTCTATTTCTGTCTTCCCTTTTCCATGCCCACTGTTATTTTCCCATACAGGCACAACTGCGGTAGTCTTTTGAGTAGTTCTCCACACTCAATTTATTAACTCTTCAATTCTCACTTCCCTTTGCCTCTGAAATCTCACTTTTAAACTGTGTATTTAGTCATCACATTCCCTATTCAATGATTTTTCACTTCTTAAATAAAAATTCAATAAGCTTTTGAGATCATTCATAGTCTTTCCATAAGCTATCTTTCTAACATTAGCTCTTCATAAATTTCATATTCCAGCCACTCGGATCTGTTCACTGTTCCCTAAACAAGTAGAAATGCTGACTTCCATGCCTTTCTACACTTTCATGAGTTTGTGCTCCCAGCCCAAACCTCTTGCCCACCTGCATTCACACCTTTTTTTTCAGAAGAGAAGGTTTATTGGCAAAAACCTACTCTTAAAGCCCAGTGAAAATATACTTCTCTTTAGCTAATTTCCATCTCCAGCTTCATTTGTAGCTCATAACATCTACATGAACCCTTTATTTTTTTTACTAAGGTAAAAGACACATAAAACAAAATTTACCATTATAACCATTTGTAAGTATACAGTTCAGTGGTATTACAGAAATTCACAATATTGTACAGCTATTACCACCATCCATCCACAACTCTTCATCTTGTAAAACTGAAACTCTACATCCACTAAGCAATAACTCCCCATTCCTCCCTCCCCTCACCCCCTTGCTATCATTATGCTATTTTTTGTCTTGATTACTGTGATGACTCTAAGTATCACTTATGAGTGGAATCATATTGTATTTGTCTCTTTGTCACTAGTTTATATTATTAGCACAATGTCCTCAAGATTCACAGATGTTGTGTATTGCAGAATTTTCCTTTCTTAAGATTTAATAATATTTCGTTGTATGTATATAACACATTTTGCTTATTCATTCATTTGTTAGGGACAATTAGGTTGTTTTAGCTATTGTGAATAATGCTGCTGTGAATATGGGTGAACAGTATTTTTTCAAACACTCTGCTTTCAATTTTGGGGGGCATATACCCAGAAGTGGAACTGCTGGATTATACAGTAATTCTATTTTTAACTTTTTGAGGAAAAGTCATACTGTTCCCACAGCAGCCATACCATTTATATTCCCACTGACAGTGCATAAGGATTCTAATTTCTCCAAATTATTGTCAATGCTTGTTATTGTCTGTATTTTTTTAGCCATACAAATGAGTATGACGTGGTATCTAACTTTATTATTGATTTGCATTTTGCTAATAAGTGGTGATATTGAGCATTTTTTCATGTGTTTACCTGCCATTTGTATATATTCTTTGGAGAAATGTCTATTCAAGCCCTTTGCCCATTTTTGAATTGGATTGTTTTCTTTTTTGTTGTTGAGTTTTAGGGGTTCTTTATATATTCTGGATATCAAAGGCCTAAATGTTAGACCAAAAACTATTAGATTTTTAAAAGAAAACAGAGAAAATATAACATTTGCTTGGGCAGTGACTTTTTGAATACGATACTAAAGGCACAGGCAACAAAAGAAAAAAATAGACAAATTGGGATTCATGAAAATTTTAAAATTTTGTGCATCAAAAAAGATGCTATCAACAGTGTAAGAAGGCAACCCATAAAATGTAAAAAAAATACAAATCATATATTTGATAAATGATTGAAATATGCTTTTTTGGTTAACTTCTTGAGACAGGATGGGTCAAAAATATTTGCACAAACTCATTTTTCTTTTTTAATTATCCAACAACCAAGACAATCTTGAACATATATAAAGGCTAAAAAATTTCTGCATTGAATTATGTAAAGAGTCAAGTGTCCCATAGTAAGTGAGAATAATGACTTTTAAGCTTTTAAATTCAATATTAAATAACTGTTTCCAAATTTATAATGGAATCACTTATTAAAAATATTCCCCTATTGAAAACATTTCTGGGTCTTCTATATTTTACTTAGTGTAAGAAATCTGCATATCACACATGCCAGACAGTTTCTAACTCCCTCTCCTTGCTCATCTGCCTTGGAAACACATCTATTGCCTTCATTAAGATTATACCTGAGTCAAGTCTTAATCAATGTGAGGAGCTGAAAACAGTCGAAATATGTAGAATTCTTTATCTTCAGTTTTAATTTTGCTTTTCTATTAAAAATACCTGTTTTTCTAATTAGATATAAATCAGCCCCACAATTTAGAAACTTGTAGCTTAGCTGAAAAATTGTAAATCAGGATTAAGTATTTTGAGATAGTTTTAATTTAAAAGTCAATATTAATACCATTGCTGAAAAGTACCTTGTTTTATTTGCAATTTGGTTTTACTGGAAGAAAAAAAAATTCCTTTCATCTTCCTGGGAATTCTATTTTTGTCAAAACTTAGCTGTCATAAAAAGGGGAAATAATAGAAATGGTAATATTTCATAAACTAATATGAAGTTAGTTTGATAAAGTGCTGTTTTAAACCTGTTCACAACTACAGACTTACTATACAGAATTTAGCTGGACAGGCTGGGTGCGGTGGCTCATGCCTGTAATCCCAGCACTGTGAGAGGCCCAGGCAGGTGGATCACCTGAGGTCAGGAGTTCAAGACCTGCCTGGCCAACATGGTGAAACCCTGTCTCTACTAAAAATACAAAAATTAGCCAGACATGGTTGTGCGCGCCTGTAATACCAGCTACTTGGGAGGCTGAGGCAGGAGAATTTCTTGAACCCTGGAGGTGGAAGCTGCAGTGAGCCGAGATCATGCCACTGCACTCCAGCCTGGGTGACAAAGTGAGATTCCATCTCAAAAAAAAAAACAGAATTTAGCTGGACAGTAAATGGGAAATAAAATAATGAACTCGTCAAATATCAACAGAACTTAAAACAGTTCAACATTTTGTTTTCAATTGGGCAAGTTTCTGTTATTCATCTGTCTGTGATATGCAGGTTATAAAATCAACCTTGGTTTAGTACAAGATCTTGAAATATATCAAACCCTCTCCTCATTTGAGATATATGCTTCACTTTCAGCTTTAGAAAATTCTGTCATTATTGTTTTCTGATGTCACTGGAAAGTATTGGAGGTATAGCTAGAATTGCTATACATTGACACCACCACCACCAACAATAATAAACACCTAATGGGGTCATGGCTTTTAATTCTTTTCAGCAGAACACTTTTTGTTCTTCTGAAAAAGAAATGGCAAAAGCCAAATGTTACTGAACGTAAAAGGAAAAACAGTAACATTCTTGTTGGAAGTTTGAATGGAACAAAGACTGGGCATTTAACTACACAGATGTATGCCAAAAATTAATTCTTTTGAAATATTTTATTATGCCAAACATCAATTCTCCTGAGAATTTTTGTGGAATCAGCAACTTAGGCCTATATTACATATTAGCAACAAGATTATTTAATTTTATCATAAGAATATTCAAACAAATTTATTTTTGGCATCTAATATACAAACCAGTATGTTTGAAATGAGTGGAATATTTTCACTACCAACCAGTTTATCAATAGTGAAGGGAGAACATCATTTGGCTAGTTACTTTGACCTCAGGCCATGGTGTTTCTCAGGCAAATATTGGAAATATCACAATTCCCCATTTTTCAGTTTCTTTATCTTTCCCCACTGAAAATACATTAAAAAGAAAGAGAAGATTGATGCAGAGGAAAGAAACTGGAGTCATAGTTATCACATGTCACTCTTTAGGAATCCAAAAATAGTGAATGCAGGGTTTTCCATATGACCATGAATGAAAAAATATATTTTTGTCTTTGGAATTCTATCAATGTCAGTCCCATGAATATCGTTGCCAAGATGAGTGGCTTTTTTTACATTTTATTTCTCCATCATGTGAAAAGATTATTTTTAAATAAGCAAGTGGTCCAAATTTTTCAAAGTGGTATGATTCCCCAATAGATTACATGAATCATTGCTATTGAATTATATAACAAAGTATAAGTTTTTTTTTTTTTGAGATGGAGTCTCACTCTGTTACCCAGGCTGGAGTGCAGTGGCACCATCCTGGCTCACTGCCACCTCTGCCTCCCAGGTTCCAGCGATGCTCCTGCCTCAGCCTCCCAAGTAGCTGGGATTACAGGCATCTGCCACCACGCCTGGCAAATTTTTGTATTTTTAGTAGAGACAGGTTTCACCATGTTGGCCAGCCTGGTCTGAAACTCCTGACCTCAAGTGATCCTCCCGCCCCAGCCTCTCAAAGTGCTGGGATTACAGGTGTTAGCCACTGCACCTGGGCTACTCTAAGATGTGGTATACTCTTACAGTTGTCTTACAAATATTTCTTTTTTTTTTTATAATTTCAACTTTTAGTTTAGATTGAGGGGGTACATGTGCAGATTGGTTACCTGGGTATATTATGTGATGCTGAGGTTTGGGGTACAGATGATCCCATCACACGTGTAATGAGCACAGTACCCAACAGGTGATTTTGCAGCCTACTGCCTCCTCTAATAGTCTCCAGTATCTATTCTTCCCATCTGTATGTCCATGTGTACACAATGTTTAGCTCCCATTTACAGGTGAAAACATGCAGTATTTGGTTTTCTGTTCCTGTGTTAATTCACTCAGGATAATTGCCTCTAGCTACATTCATTTTGCTGCAAAGGACAAAATATCATTCTACTTTATGGTAGTGTAGTATTCCATGGTGTATATTTACCACACTTTCTTTATCCAGTCCACCACTGATGAGTAACTAGGTTGATCCCAAAACTATGCTATTGTGAACTGCAGTGTAATGAACATATGAGTGCATGTGACTTTTTGGTAAAATGATGTATTTCCCTTTGGATATATATCAAGTAATAGGATTGCTGGGTCAAATGCTAACTCGGTTTTAAGTTCTTAGAGAAATCTCCAACATCTTTCCATAGTGGCTGAACTAACTTGTACTCCTATCAACAGTTATAAGCATTCCCTTTCTCCACAGCCTTGCCAACATCTACTGTTTTTTTACTTTTTAATAATAGCCATTCTGACTGGTGTGAGATGGTATCTTATTGTGGATTTTATTTGCATTTCTCTGATGATTGGTGATAATGAGCACTTTTTCATGTTGGCCACTTGTATGTCTTCTTCGAGAAGTATCTGTTCATGTCTTTTATCCATTTTTATGGAGTTATTGTTTTTTGCTTGTTTAATTTCCTTATAGATTCAAGATATTAGATCTTTGTTGATGCATAGTTTGTGAATATTTTCTCCTATTCTGTAGATTGCCTGTTTACTCTGTTGATAGTGTGCAGAAGCTCTTTAGTTTAATTAGGTCCCACTTGTCAATTTTTGGATTTTGTTGCCATTGCTTTGGAGAATTTAATTCTTTCCCAAGGCCAATATCTGGAATGGTGTTTCCTAGGTGTTTTTCTAGGATTCCTATAGTCTAAGGTCTTGTATTTATGTCTTTAATGCACCTTAAGTTAATTTTTGTATGTGGTGAAAGATAGGGATCCAGTTTCATTCTTCTGCATATGGCTAGGTAGGTATCCCAGCACCATTTATTGTATAGAGAATCCTTTACTCATTGCTTATTTTTGTCAACTTTGTTGAAGATAGGTGTGTGGCTTTATTTTTGGGTTATCTATTCTGTTCCATTGATGTATGTGTCTGTTTTTGTACCAGTACCATGCAGTTTTGATGACTGTAGCCATATAGTGTAGTTTGAAGTTGAATAATGTGATGCCTCTGGCTTTGTTTTTTTTTCTTTGGATTGCTTTAGCTATTCAGGCTCTTTTTTGGTTCCACATGAATTTTAGAATAGGTTTTTTCTAATTCTGTGACAAATGATGTTTATAATTTGATAGGAATAGCACTGAATTTTTAGATTGCTTTGGGCAGTATGGCCATTTTAATGATATCAATTCTTCCAGTTCATGAGCATGGAATGTTTTTCCACTTGTGTTATATATGACTTCTTTTAGCACTGTTTTGTAGCTCTTGTAGAGGTCTTTTACCTTCTTGATTAGATGTATTCCTAGGCATTTTCTTTTTTCTGTGGCTACTGTAAATGAGATTACATTCTTGATTTGGCTCTCAGATTGTACTTTATCGGTGTATAGAAATGCTATTGATTTTTGTACATTGATTTTCTATCCTGAAATTTTGCTGAAGTAGTTTATCAGGTCTAGGAGGTTTCTGTCAGAGTCTTTAGAGTTTTCTGGGTAAGGAATCATATCATCTGTCAACAGTGATAATTTGGTTTCTTCTTATCTTAACTGGATACCTTTTATTTCTTTTTCTTGGCTGATTGCTTTGGTTAGGACTTCCAGTACTATGTTGAATAGGAGTGTTGAGAATGTGCATCCTGGTCTTGTTCCACTTTTCAAGGGGAATGCTTCCAGCTTTTGTATGTGTAGTATGATATTGGCTGTGGGTTTGTCATAGATGACTCATTATTTTGAGGTATGTTCCTTTGATGTCTAGATTATTGAAGGCTTTTATCAGGAGGGCACATTGGATTTTAAGAAAAGCTTATTTGTGTCTATTGCACTGATTATATGGTTTTTGTTTTTATTCCTGTTTATGTGCTAAGTCATATTTATTGATTTCCATATGTTGAACCAAATTTTCATCCCAGGAATGGACCCTACTTGTTCATAGTGATTTAACTTTTTGATGAGATACTAGATTTAGTTTGCTAGTATTGTGTTGAGAATATTTCCATCTGTCTTCATCAAGGACATTGGCCTATGGTTTTCTTTTTCATTGTGTTTTTGTCACATGTTGGTATCAGGGTAATACTGGCTTCACTTAATGAGTTAGGGAGGATTTCTTCCTTGAGTTTTTGGAATCACTTCTGTAGAATTGGTACTAGCTCTTCTTTGTGCATCTGGTAAAATTCAGCTGTGAATCCATCTGGTCAGGGGCTTTTTTTGGTGGGTAGGTTTTTTTTTTTTATTACTGATTCAATTTTGGAACAAGATATTAGTCTGTTCAGGGTTTCAATTTCTTTTTGATTTAATCTTTGGAGGTTGGGTATTTCAAGGGATTTATCCATTTATTGTAGATTTTCTAGTTTGTCTATAGACAGATGTTCATAATAGCCTCTGAGGATCTTTTGTATTACTGTGGCATCAGTTATAATGTTACCTTTGTCATTTCTGATTGCTCTTATTTAGACCTTCCATCCTTTTGTCTTTGTTTATCTAGCTAGTGGTCTGTCAATCTTGATTATCCTTTAAAAGAATCAATTTTTTATATTTTTGATTGTTTGTATGGGTATTTTAGTCTCAATTTCATTCAGTTCTGCTCTGATTTTGCTTATTTCTTTTCTTCTGCTAGCTTTTGGGTTAGTTTGTTTTTGTTTTTCTAGATCCTAGAGGTGTGATGTTAGATTGTTAATTTGAAATCCTTCTAATTTTTTGAGGAGTGATTTAGTGTGATAAACTTTTATTATGGAAAATTTCAAAGACATACAAAATAATAAAAATTTTAATAAACCTCATTTACCAACCACCTAGTTTCACAGAATTTATAGTATTTTTCCAATTTCATTTTAACTACATCCCATCTTTCTTCTTCTTCTGGAGTTTCTTGAAGCAAATCTGAGATATCATACCATTAAAACCCCATTATGCATCTCTGCTGATAAGGGCATTTTCCCCTAATCCATCATGTCATTATCACACCTCACCAAAATTACAAGAATTTCTTAATATCATCTAATGCTCAGTCCTTACTCAAATTTCTCTGATTGTCACAAAGATGTCTGTTCACAGATAATTTGTTTGAATCATGAATCCAAAAAAGTTTCATATATTTATACATTGCTTTTAGATGTCTTCTTTCTCTCTCTTTCTTTCTTTCTTTTTCTTTCTTTCTTTCTTTCTCTCTTTCTCTCTCTCTCTTTCTTTCTTTCTTTTCTTTCTTTTCTTTCTTTTTTTCTCACTCTGTTGCCCAGGCTGGATTGCAGTGGTGCAATCTCAGCTCACTGCAACCTCTGCCTCCTGGGTTCAAGAGATTCTCCTGCCTCAGCTTCCCAAGTAGCTGAGATTACGGGCATGCACCACCACACCTGGCTGATTTTTGTATTTTTAGTAGAGATTAGATTTCACCAAGTTGGCCACTCTTATCTTGAACTCCTGAACTCAAGTGATCCACCTGCCTCGGCCTCCTAAAGTGCTGGGATAACAGGCATGAGCCACCACACCCAACCAAGATGATATGTTTCTTTAATGTCTTTTTTTTTTTTTAATCAGTGCCCCTCTCTCTTTGGTTTTTAATTTTATTTTATTGCTTTCTTGGGAGAAATAGTTGTAGATTACATATTTGATTGATTCCTTACTTGTGATGTCATTTCATTTGTTCTTCCAACTCATGCATTCTCAAAGGGGGTGATGTATGCCCACCAGGGGAAAATCCAAAGGGCCACAGTATATGGAGAGCCATCTTATATAAAGAGAACAGGTGAAGCCATGAGGAAAAAAAATGCCTAAAAATGCTTCTTGGGAGGGTGTAATGGAGAAAAAGTTGAGAAATACTCTCTAACTCCTAATTCCTATTAACTAGTAGTAGGATTTAGAGATTTAATTAGATTCAGGTTTAAGCTGGGAGAAAAGGAAAAAAAATAGGTGATACTATGTACATTTTATCATGTCCTATTATGAGCTACATAATATTCAGTGTTTCCATTTTTAGTGGTGATAGGATTGAGCAGTGGGTTCATAGACTTTTAGCTATTACCAAGTAACACATGAGTTTTTCACCCAGTGGATTTAGCCTTCATTGATGATCAAGCCCTGCCTCCATTATTTCATTAAAGATAAAAATATAATAATTTTTCATCCCTATGTTTTATTCTGCATTTATTGACTGAATTATTCCATAAAGAAGAACTATCTCACATTGACTATTTGCCTATCCTGAAATACAATGTATAGGAAAGGTAGGCCAACAGCTAGATTTTTTTCTCTTTAGTTTTAAGATTAAGAGAATAAATTCATGTACTATCAACTTCTAATGGGATCAATTATTTTTAATGCTTTTAGTAGATATGATTTCATGAATTTTTATGTATTTGCTATTTCAATTTTAGTCATTTTTCTTCTTGCCTTGTCTTGTAAGGCAGAAGAAAACTCTTCAAATGGCTTTTACGTCCTTTTGACATGATGCCTGTAGTCTTTGAGCATGTATTTGCCTTCTGGAACAAGTTGTCCCAAGCTCAGTTTGTACATCGATCAAGACCTGGAAATAGGCCAGGCGCGGTGGCTCACATCTGTAATCCCAGCACTTTGGGAGGCCGAGATGGGCAGATCACGAGGCCAGGAGATCCAGACCATCCTGGCTAACATGGTGAAACCCCGTGTCTCTACTAAAAATGCAAAAAAATTGGCCAGGCGCGGTGGCTCATGCCTGTAATCCCAGCACTTTGGGAGGCCGAGGCAGGTGGATCACGAGGTCAGGAGATCGAGACCACGGTGAAATCCCATCTCTACTAAAAATACAAAAAAATTAGCCGTGTGCAGTGGCGGGTGCCTGTAGTCCCAGCTGCTCGGTAGGCTGAGGCAGGAGAATAGCTTGAACCTGGGATGCGGAGCTTGCAGTGAGCCGAGATTGCGCCACTGCACTCCAGCCTGGGCGACAGAGCGAGACTCCACCTCAACCAAAAAAAAAAAAAAAAAAAAAAAAATTAGCCAGGCGTGCTGGCCCGCGCCTCTAGTCCCAGCTACTCAGGAGGCTGAGGCAGCAGAATCGCTTCAACCCAGGAGGCAGAGCTTGCAGTGAGCCGAGATGGCGCCACTGCACTCCAGCCTGGGCGACAGAGTGAGACTGTGTCTCAAATAAAAACAAAAAACAAAACAACAACAACAAGAAACCTGGAAATAGCCATTTTCCATGGAGCCATGGTTCCTTTCTCATGGTAAATATAATTTGGAAACCTTAACCTCGTCACTATAAAGAATAGCACTATAGGTGCTTTATCCTTGTCCCTATACCTTTTTTCAGGCTGAACCACAAATATACATATTTTTAAAAACATGGAAACAAACCAGGAGACTGTACTGATATTTGGATTTAAGTTAGAGATCACAGTTTTTTGGCCAACTTCTTTGATTTTAAAAATTTACGTCTTTTCTATTACTCAAAAATCTTGATTCCTAATATTAATGTAATTGTTCATTTGCTCTATATTTTAATAGTGCCAAAATAACAAAGCCATTATTATAATTAACAATAATCAAAGAAATGTAGTTTAACATATCTTTGCTCTTCCTTTCTGAGCTTCCTATTAGATTAGGTTTTACAAGGGATGTGCAAACAAAACACTATTTTAAAGTCAGTTTCAGTAATCCCCTTCTTTGTGTAGTTAAAATAGCAACCTTATATATAGTTGGATTCATTTGTTTTAGTTTGTTTTCAGTTCTTAGGAATTCCTTTTACTTTGCTATTTTAAAAGTATACTATACATTTATACAATTTCAAACTCAAAACTATGTAACAAGGTGCATTGATAGATGTCTTGCTTCTATCTTCATCCCTCTTATCCTCTTCCTTACCTTCTTTTATAGGTAATTATCTTGATTAGTTTGTGGTTTATCCATCTCTTGCTTATTCTTGAGAATATAAGCAAATATTTATGTATATATATTCATATGTCTTCTACTTTCTTACACAAAATGAGGCATACATTTTCTCTTAACAATTTATCCTGTAGATCATCCCATACTATATATATATAAATATGTACATATATATGCATAGTGCTTACATATACATACATACATATGCATATATGCACATATATATATGCAATTGCCAAATTTCCCATAGGTGTTATACTATTTAATCTCCCGCCAACAATGTGTGAGTGCTTACTTCTCCATGGCCTCCCCAAGAGAGTATATTGTACAATTTTTATTTTTGTCTATCTGATAAGTGAGAAATGATAGCTCAGTGTAACTTTAATTTGCATTTCTCTTATTATACTGAGGATGAGCATCTTTTCATATGTTAAAGGACCATTTTTCTGTCAATGATCAATTCATATCTTTTGTCCATTTTCTATTGAGCTTTTATACTTTTCCCTCCTTTTTTATAGAAAGTGCTACAATTTTCAATTCTGGCTTAGACCCAAAGTGGCTCTGGGCAAGTTACCCTTTCGTTTTCCAGTAAAAATGATGCTGGTCATTGGGAATATACAAACTGCTTACCAAGTTGAGAGATTGATTCACAATAAAATAAATGATTTCATTTTTGTAATTACTTGTTTGTAGTTGCACTGGTGTTATGTAATCCTCAAACCATTTTATCTAGTTTAGTAGTGAATGAAATTTGCAAGTGGAAATCTAGGTGAATAATCAATCAGAAAAAAACTGATAATATAACAGCATATCATGTTTTAACCTTTTAATAACCTCCCCATGAAATTAAGGGAAGACCATCACTACCCTCATTTCACATCAAACTCTCACATGCAGAAGCTAATTTATAAATGTAAATCACTTGGGAAATACAATGCAATAGTAATGTAAAATAAGAATGCATATTTTGATTATTTGATATAGGAAACACAGATGTAGGAACCTAAATTGAATAATTCTATAATCATAATTACAACTTCCCAAGCATAATGCTGCTTATTAGATAACTTTGGCTTTTTGTTATAATAAAGCAGACTTTCTCCTTTGCCCTTAGGAGGACACAAATTACAAGACCCCTGACTTTCAACCAGTTGGATCCATTAGCATAGCTGTGGCCAAGAGCATACCAAAAAGATGGAAAGTGAAACAAAATTGACTGTAGCTGAGAAAAACTCCATCATGTCAGCTAAAAGAAGGGATCTGTGGAGTTATTCTAAATCTAAATCTAAATCATAGTTCTAGAATAGACTCATTTCACCCAAAAAATAAGTGGAAAAGATGAAGATTTAACAAACTGCTTATCCTAAATACAATGAATTCTAGATTATTTTGAATTTTATTTTTCCACTTTGACTCTTATTATGAACTGACCTAAGATAATTTGGTTATACAAACTTATTAGGTTCTTTTTAATATATGTTGAAATCCACAGGAAATTTAAGATAGGTAGAGGTTAACTGTTCCCCACAACTTGCTACTAGAATATTCATTAATAAGAATTCATAAAATAGTTCCACAAGTTTGATGTTCTGTTCTCTCCGAAACTCTGAAAAACCCTTGCAGAAAAAATTTACCTAAGGCAAATGCAATACTATTGTAGTAGCCAAATTTAGCTAACTCTCTGAGTCACATGACCAAATATCATCTGGAAAACTTGAGAAGTCCACAATTCTATTCCCAAGGACAAAGGCCAGGATCCATGGACTTTTTTATTTCACGATGTGAGGATAGAGAATTGTCTACAATACAAATGCATCTATATTGAATATACTGATTTCGGCAATGCCATTTAGGATATCCTTTATTGTAATTAACAAGTCACAATATTAGCGGTTAAAGCCTATTTCTACCTTAGGCACTACAAAAATGAGCAAAGCATCTGGTTTTGATGAAAGATAAAGATAACTAAAGAACTTTTAATAGCTACCTTTGGATAGTGCTTTTTTGTATTGAATGCTAAGTGACCACCCTTGGTGGGAGATTTCCTGATCAGACAACTGCTTGCCCCTATAGTATGGCTTAAACATTATTTTAGACTCTTTATGTTTTACTATTTGGAAGTGTATTACAAATGTTATAATTATTTTATGAGGAAGATAAGGTAATGCTTTTCTTCTTTTTCTTTCTTTCTTTTTTTTTTTTTTGACAGAGTTTTTGTTCTTATTGCTGAGGCTAGAGTGCAATGGTGCGATCTGGGCTCACTGCAACCTCTTCCTCTTAGGTTCAAGCAATTCTCTTGCCTCAGTCTCCCGAGTAGCTGGTATTACAGGCGCCCACCAGTATGGTCAGCTAAGTTTTCTGTATTTTTAGTAGAGATGGGGTTTCACCATTTTGGCCAGGCTGGTCTCGAACTCATGACCTCAGGTGATCCGCCAGGCTCGGTCTCCCAAAGTGCTGGGATTACAGGCATGAGCCACCATGCCTGACCTCATTGTTCTTTTATCCTAACTTTTAGGAAAGTTTAAAAATCATTAAATTCAATAGTAATATTTTTATCTTGAGAATAAATCATTAACTTGTATAGTAATATTTTTATCTTGAGAAAAAAATATGCAAAGTACTTCAAAGTTTACTTACATAGGACTCTACTACAGTTTCTTACCCACTGCAATTTCCTCTCATGATAAGTTTCTGATTACCAACAGATATAAAAAAGGCAAGAAGTCACCAATTACTTAAAAGAAGTAGTTTTCTAAGCATATAAACACAAATTCAACCTGCCTTGTGTCAGTGTCAGACCAGCACCTTATTTCTTTAACTCCAGGCACCAGAGCATGACAGGTGTAACAGCTCCAAGCAAGTGTGTTTCTATGTGCTGAGGTCAAGAGGGGATGGAGGCATGAAGAGAGTGTGAGAGGCCTTTGGAAATCCTGCTCTAGGATTGGCCTGAGAATATTTCAGCACTTCTATTAATGTTTCTGCTCAACTGCCCTTCAAGTTGTGCCTGAGGATTTTTAAAGTGCAGGGTAGTTGTTAAAGGACAAAGACTAAAGTGTTTTGTCGGAATAACCAGTTGAAGTTGACCAAGATTATAAAGTAATTTGCAAAGCTATTTGCTTCTACACACAGCTTTTAAGTGTTAGAATATCATGCCACTACAAAAGAATTATCTAAAATGAGGTAATATGCTGTATTGCATTGTACAGGCTATAAGCAATTATAGAGGGATATACTTTCTTCACTTGTATTAATAAAGCTGAAGAGAATATAAAGAAATAAAAGCCTGGAGTATATAACAACTCCTGAGGCAAATTGAAAGAAATTATGAAAGAATTCATTGTATTACTGAAACAAAGCAAAATGAAATGCATTGTGACAACATGATATAAATCACAAGATAATACCACATCTTAATAACCAATGCTGAACAGAAGAGAGACTTCTGTGTTGATTTACTGTGTAGAAAATATGACCTGAAAGAAGCCCCTTCACCAGCCAAATCTTTACATACTAGTACTGTCAGCTGTGCTCTCCCTTCAAGTATAGGACTGAGACATCATCCTGAGCAGACAGACATGGGCTGAAAAAACTTTGGCCAACAATTTTTCTGACCTGGCCCTATTCCGCTGAGTTACTGCTCTGAACCTCTACTACCCTGAAATAAAATCCCAATGTCAGTTTTTTATTCAGCTATATAAACCTACAGCTAATTACCATGTGCCAAAACAAGACTGCAGAAAGTATAATCTATTAGCAATAACTTGTGTCTAACAATATAATTGCATCTGGAATAATGAAATGTTCTTTTTAGTATCAAAATTAATAATGTCATATCAATGCCATTAATAATTAAGGATTCTTTTTATAACATTGAATCATTAATAACAACTGCATTATGAACAATTCTATTAATATCAACACTAAAATAATATCATATTGTCTTTCCATAGTTACAATTTTGCAAGTATAATGAAATGCTGTACACATAATGGACTAGACCCTGCTGTGTCCAAGGTAAGCAATCCTGGAAATATAGTACCCTTTTAGATAAATAAACTATATTTTTGTTTTCCTAGACAGTAATATGTAGATAGAAAAATTCATCATTAAAAACTTAGAAACCACATGAAAATTCTGTTTAAAATTGTCCAGTGCTATGTTTATGGGGGAATTTTGGGGCAGAGCAAAATAGCTGTTATTGTGGAAGTTCTTAGTTTAGTATTAGTTTACTTATTCATTTGGGGATAGATGCATGGACTTACTTTAGCATATGATACATATAACATTTCAAATGTATATGATATTGCATAATATAGTGTATCTCCTTATTTTCCTAGGGAACTGAATCTCAGCTATTTAATCAAGTACTTCTCTTTATCCAAATTTTCTCTATCTCAGCAATGTAGTTTAACACACAAAGATGCCTCTAAATCAGGTATAAGCAAATGATAGCCTGCAGGCCAAATCTGGGACACAGAGTGTTGTTCTAAATAAAGTTTTATCGGCACATAGCCAAATAGCCAAACCAATTTGTTTGTGTATTACCTATGGCTGAGTTCACCCTACAACAACAGAGCCTAATAGCAGCAACAGAGACAATATGACCCACAAAGCTGCCTTTATTTACCATCTGGACTCTTTTTTTTTTTTTTTTTTTGACACGGAGTCTCGCTCTTGTTGCTCAAGCTGGAGTGCAATGGCGCGATCTCGGCTCACTGCTAGCTCCGCCTCCCGAATTCAAGCAATTCTCCTGCCTCAGCCTCCCGAGTAGCTGGGATTACAGGCGCCCACCACCATGCCCAGCTAATTTTTTGTATTTTTAGTAGAGACGGGTTTCACAATGTTGTCCAGGCTTGTCTCGAACTCCTGACCTCAGGTGATCCACCCGCCTTGGCCTCCCAAAGTGCTGAGATTACATCCGTGAGCCACCACGCCTGGCCTACTATCTGGCTTTTTATACAATAAGTGTGTTTACCACTTCTCTGAATAACATAAAATATATTTGACATTCCCAAAACTCAGATAATAAAAAGGAAAAAAAAGGAAATAAATAGCATATCCTCAAGAATACTTGTGTTCCTATTTTATATTTCACTATGACATAAGTATAGCAAGCTACTCATTGATGTTTGTTGTTTGAATGAGTATAAATGTGTAATCTTAGCGTCAATGCTAGAAACAGAGATGGATTTCTATAAATCCTTGTTGAAGCAATAAAAAATTTAAAACAAATTTAGAATTAGAAAGGGTGTATCTTGAAATAATCTTAATGATTTATTCTTGTAAATATTTACTTATAAATATTTTTTTATTTTTTTATTTTTTACGTATTTATTTATTTTTGAGACAGAGTCTTGCCCTGTCACCCAGGCTGGAGTGCAGTGGCACCATCTCGGCTCACTCCAAGCTCCACCTCCCGGGTTCACGCCATTCTCTCACCTCAGCCTCCCGAGTAGCTGGGATTACAGGCATGCGTCACCACGCGCGGCTAATTTTTTGTAGTTTTAGTAGAGACGGGGTTTCACCATGTTAGCCTGGATGGTCTCGATCTCCTGACCTCGTGATCCGCCCGCCTCGGCCTCCTAAAGTGCTGGGATTACAGGCGTGAGCCACCGCGCCCGGCCCTATTTTTTCATTCTTAACATCAGTAATAAACTATGTGGATAGAAGAAAATATCAGGGTAAATTTTCTACATCTAGTTTTTGTAACTTTTTATTATGAAAAACTCACATGTAAACAAAACTAGACAGAGGAGTAAAATGAACCTTCATGTACCCTTTTCTAGCTTTTAGCAATTTTCAACTCATGACCAATGTCATTTTGTCTATACTGCAACTTCTGTCTCCTCCTATATTATTTTTAAAAACTCATATTATTTAATCTTTAAATGACAAAGATTGGTGAATATCTTAAATAACTATATTTAAACATTGTGGACTTTTTATTAACATAACTATGATGTCATTCTTATACCTAAAATTAACAATAATTCCTTAAGATTTTAATATATAGTGTGTTCCAATTTCAAATTGCCTCATAAATTACAGTTTTTAAAAACAATTTATTGTTTAAATTAAGATGTAAAGTAAGGTTTACAGGCTTTTACACCCAGTTTGGGGATTCACAAGGTATGTCCTTATTTTGCTTTTTATGTAGATTATTTTTAACATATACTAATTACAGGGATAAAGAGGGGGGTGGGTAATATTAGTAAAGCACAAAAGCCCTCCAGAGGTGAAGACTAGGAAAGGGCAGTGTGGCATAACCAAAGGTCTTTAGCCATCCAGTCCTCTACTCTAAAGACTCATATCTACAAAGCGGCAGTCTAGGTAAATACACTCCTCCTAATGCTGCTACTTCATAACAGCTTAAAGTCACCCTTCATTAGTGGCATTTGCTGGTGACCAGGCAACAAAGTGCAGTTATCAACAAATACTTTGTGGTATATTGGGTTCTGGTCCCTGGACTCATCCTCTCTCCTAAAATTTAAGTAGAAATTGCACTAAGTCCTTGGCCCTTCCTCAAAACACTCTCTGGAACAGGAACTCACAGACCAAAATAGCTACAAAACTGACCAGCTCAAACACCTCAAAAATAAAACAAGACAACAAAAGATATATAGCATGTGCGGCAGAATTATTAAAACAGGTAGACCGAAACTGTAAAAAGAAGCATCTTTAATTTTTTTTAGGAATTTCCAGACTGTTTTCCATAGTAGCTGCATCATTTTGCATTGCTACTAAACAGTGTACAAGGGTTCCAATTTCTTCATATCCTTGCCAACACGTGTTGTCTTTTTTAAAAATTATAAACATCCTAACAGGTGTGTGCTAATATCTCATTGTAGTTTTGATTTGCATTTCCCTGATGATTAGTGATGCTTAGCATCTTTTCATATACCTGTTGGCCATTTGTGTCTTCTTTGAATAAATGTCTATTCAAGTCCTTAGCCTACTTTCTAATTGGGTTATTCGTTTTCGAGCTATTGAGTTGTACTAATTCCTTATACATTTTGGAAATTAACCGTTTATCAGATACATGGTTTGCAAATGTTTTCCCCAATTCTGTAGGTTGTCTTTTCATTCTATCCATTGTTTCCTTTGTGAAGCTTTTTTTTTGTTTGATATAGTTCCACTTGTCTATTTTTGCTTTTGCTACCTGTGCTTTTTAGCGTTATATCCATAAAATCAAAATAAGGTTGACGCCATAAAGCTTTTCTCCTGTTTTCTTCAAGTTTTACAGTTTCAGGTCTTACATCGAAATCTTTAATCTGTTTTGGGTCAATTTTTGTGTATGGTGTGAGACAAGAGCACAGTTTCATTCCTTTGCATATGGACATCCAGTTTTCTCAACCTCATTTGTTGAAGAGCCTATTTTTTCCACATTATGTATTCTTGACTACTTTGTTGAAGATCAGTTGACTGTATATTTTTGTATTTATTTCTGGGCTCTTTATTCTATTCCACTGTTCTATTTATGTATGCTAGTGTCATATATTTTAAATTATTGTAACTCTTTAATATATTTTGAAATAAGGAAGTGTAATGCTTCCAGATTTGTTCTTCTTTTTCCAGATTATTTTGACTATTTGGAGTATTTAGTGGTTCCATATATGTTTTAGAATTTTTTATGTGTATAAAAATGCCATTGGGATTTCGATAGGGATTTCATTGAATTTGTATACCACATTGTGTGGTATGGACATTTTAACAATATTAAGTCTTCCAACCCATGAACATGAGATATGTTTTCATATGTTGTGCCCTTTTTAATTTCTTTAATCAATGCTTTTTAAATTTTCAGTGTACAAGTTTTTCACTTCCTTAGTTACATTTATTCCTAAGTATTTTATTCTTTTGATGTTACAGTAAATGGGATTGTTTTTCTAATTTCCTTTTCAGATGGTTTGCTATTACCAGCAATGCCACTTCTGGGTATCTGTTCAAAAGAATTGAAAGCAGGATCTCAAGGAGCTACTTGTGTATCCAGGTTCCTGGCAGCACTATTCACAATATCAAAGAGGTAGAAACAACCAAAATATCCATTGGCAGATGAGTGGATAAACAATATATAGTATATATGTACAATGAAATGTTATTCAACCTTAAAAAAAGTAAATCCTGCAATGTGTGACAACATAGATGAACCTTGAGGACATTAAAATAAGTGAAATAAATCAATCACAGAATGACAAATATTGCATGATACCACTTATATATCTTAAATATTCAAACTCACAGAAGCAAATAATAGAATGGTGGTTGCCAGGAGCTGGAAAGAGAGAGAAATGGGGAGCCCTAATCAAGCGATATAAAATTTCAGTTAAAAAAGATGAATAGGTTCTAGAGATCTGCTGTACAATATTGTGCCTACAAATGATAATACTGCATTGTATACTTTTTAAGCTGTTAAGAGGGTAGGTTGCATATTAGGTGTTCTTACAATTTTTTCAAAAAAATTAACTCAATACAAAAAAATAATGTAAAAGAAGCATAAAATATATCTAAGAAAATTAGGAAACATGAGTAATATAAGGTAAAACCAAGACATCATAAAAACAAAAAAAAATTTAATGAACAGGGTAATAGGGATTAAAAAATAAAGAATGTAAAACAAATTTTTGAGTCCTAAGACCAGATTAGAGAACTCCGTCAGAATGTAGGAAGAAGGGGTAAAAATATAGAAACATAAAGGAAAACAGGTAAGAGAATAGGAGTAATCAGAGGATATTTGAAAAATTATCAAAACTATTTATTTCACAATAATACTAGATGGATGATCTTAAATACAATGGGCTCATAGATTGCTACAGGAGTGGTAAGGAAGAAAATACACATATGGACACATTCTATATTGAGAATATCAAAGAAAAATGAATAATTATAAAGGTTTCTATAGAGAAAAAGTAGATTGCCTACACAGGAATAATAATCAGAATGCTGTCAAATTTATTAAAGCAACACTGGATACAAAAAGAACAAGATATCATATTTTTAAAGTATTAATGGAAAATAAACTTTGAACTTAGAATTTTATATACAGCCAAAGGTTCAGAAAAGATTTTCTTTGGTAAAAAATAAGAAAGGCCTCATAGATTTAACATTAACTGAAAGTCTAATATCAAAAACACTAATCTGATATAGGCTTCAAGAAAAAAAAAACTCACGAGGGTACTTCCAAAGATACAGAGAGTAAGGATAATCAAATACCTTGTAACAATGTATTAATAACATGACTTTAAGTTCCAAGTTGGGGAAACTACCATGCTATGGACAGAATGTTTGTGTTCTCCCAAATTCATATACTGAAAGTCTAATCCCCAAGGTGATGATATTTGTAGGTGAGGTCTTTGGGAGGTGATTAGGTCATAAGGGTAGAGCCTTATAAAAAAGAGACACCAGAGAACTTGCTTTTTTCTCTCTTTCTGCACAATGCAATGTGAGGATACAAGAAGACAGCTATCTGAAAACCAGAAAACAGGTCCTCACCAGACACCAGATCTGCTTGTACCTTGATCTTAGACTTCCCAGCCTCCAGAACTTCGAGAATAAATTTTTGGTGTATATGCCACCTAGTCTGTGGTATTGTATTTTAACAGCCTGAACTAAGACATGCCATAAGAGCAAATATAAATATATAACTTTAAAATAGTGAAATAAAACCCACACAGTGAATAATACACACACAAACGAAAGTTTACAAATGAAAATATATTTGAATGTTTGCCCATGAAAGGGAATGGGAATAGGAAATAGGGGTAAAAGGAGTAAATAAATGAATGAAGCAAGATAAAGCTTCGAATGAATCAATGTCAATTATGAACCATAGATAATTGTGATCAATTCTACCCTTTGCACCTGAAGTCCAAACAAAATACACATAAGAATAAAAAGAATGGAAAGAATGATGATGCTTTTCTTTTCTTTAAAAATTAAGCCAGGTATTCCCTAAAACTCAGTTTCCAAATGTACTTCCATTGGGTTTTATTTGCAGCATATGAATACCTACAACAGTAAGCCCTCTGAATATAAATAAAATGGTTTGTGATTCTATGAAAGTTTGATGAGTGACTCCTAGGAAAACAAAAACCAACACTGACCAACTGTTCTCTGCCTGAAAAAAAATGACCAAAGTGACTCTCAATGCTTTATGATGATGAATCGTGCTTAAAAACACAGCCAGTTTCTATGAGAGGGAGTTTTATTGCTTGAGCTAATGCGCACTGACATTTTGCTTCTATAAAACATTATATAGGGTTTTCCAAGAACCCGAGAGATTTTGTTTTCCTATTGCAAATCCATGGAAAGCAAACTGCTATAAGTAGATGTGGTGCCTCTGCAGGTGAATGATTTCTGAATATTGGTTTTTTAACTGGGAGGTGAATTCTAATCTTGGTGGTGCTGGGAAAATAATTTTAGATATTTATGTCTAGTGTTCCATTATTGGAAGACTAAGCATGTAAGAGTTATTTATATCCTACTGCTTAAGGTCTTCACCAAGGTCTGATCGCAAAAATTCAAAAAATTGCAACCTCTGGCATAAAGGGGTTAATTTTTTCCCCATTCTCCCATCTGCTAAGTCATTTTAACACTAGTTTTTGAAGTGAAACAAACTTATCTTCTTAGAATGAGTTGGTTTTGTTAAGGAAGGCTGCCACACAAGAATTCTGGTTTGTGAATCAGTGTAATATCCAATGTAAAACATGAACTGAGGGGTACAAACACTTCCTTACTGAGCAATGTCTCTTTTTTAAATCTTTATTATTATTATTATACTTTAAATTCTGGGATACATGTGCAGAACATGCAGGTTTGTCACATAGGTATACATGTGCCATGGCGGTCTGCTGCACCCATCAACCCATCATCTACATTAGATATTTCTCCCAATGCTATCCCTTCCCTAGCCCCCCAACCCCTGACAGGCCCTGGTGGGTGATGTTCCCTTCCCTGTGTCCATGTGTTCTCATTGTTCAACTCCCACTTATGAGTGAGAAGTTGCGGGGTTTGGTTTTCTGTTCCTGTGTTAGTTTGCTGAGAATGATGATTTCCAGCTTCATCCATATCCCTGCAAAGGACATGAACTCATCCTTTTTAATGGTTGCATAGTATTCCATGGTGTATATGTGCCACATTTTCTTTATCCAGTGTATCACTGATGGGCATTTGGGTTGGTTCCAAGTCTTTGCTATTGTGAATAGAGCAATGTCTTTTTAAAAGTGTAATATGTGAAATCAGCAAAATGGGTGATTTGGGTGGCTGCCATTTGGATAAAGGCAGCTAGAGGGAAATCCTGGTGGAGATGGTAGAGAATGGAGGTTGCTTTGTGTCCACTTCCCTTCCACAGTTGGTAGGGCAGAGTAATCCAGGCCAGACATTTTCAAACAAAAATTGTATTGTCTTTTTACATGCCTACTGCAGGTTCCAGAATCCTGACTCTATCACTCTGTGGCCATTCTGAACCTGTTTTCTCATCTCTAAAAGAAGGATAATAGCACCTACATGAAAAAGTTATTGTCAAAATTTTTTCAAAAGAAGAAAACAATTAGCATATAATAAGCATTATATTAATTACCTTTCCCGTCCCCTGCTTATGTGTTTTGCTTACCAAGACAAAAAGGTATACAAGCTTCCAGTCTAGATTTTCTTTTTCATCTTCTTGTAGAAATTGCAAGGTCTAGAAATAACTCCTTGAATTAATGTCAGAAGCCACTGTTTGCATTTCCTCTATACATAGAAAATGTGTACTTCCAACATGAACTGGTGGTTAGAAACAGTGCCTAAGGAATAATTACAGGTAGAGAAGGTCTGTGATGAAATCTTTACTTAAGTGTTTTGTATATTTGACTGGAGTCAAGCACATCTCTGTTCTGCTTACTTCTTGGACCTCTTTGACACCTTATATCCCACTCTCTTTGTTCTTGGTATAGAAGCTTATCATCTATGCTGTTCCTGTCCCTACCAGCACCTACCATGATCTCCTCAACCTGAGAAGCCCCTGTAACTTCTGTTTTGCAGAAGGCGATATTCCTAGAATTGACTCCTGTTTCTGAGTATACCAGATGTGTGAGCATGACAGGGACCCAGTCTCCTTTTGGACTTTATATTTGTCCACATTTCTTTAGATGACCTCCCAAAAGATGTACTTAAGGAAAAAAGATTTACCCTGGAGAAGAAAGATTTGGAGTTCAAGCTGTCTTAGTAACTATTGTAAAAATAGCAAGCTATCAACAGGGGACAGTTATATTTTATTGGCCCAAGAGTTGCATTTTGCTTGCAAAAGCGTGTTGTGATTGTGCTTAATGACTTCATTTTTATAGTTTTAATAGGTCTAATTTATCCACTTGGCTTAATTTTTTAAAAATTAAGAGGCATTTGAAAAAAGTGAAGTTGCATGCTTAATCCATATCCACACAAATTTTGATATACATTAAAGAGCTACATATAAGATGATGAAAGTACAGTATTATTAGAACAAAATATATTAGCATAAGCTTACATTCTTGGGAAAGGGAGGCTTTTGAAGGCAAAACAAAGAATCAAGATGTCATAAATATGTCAATAAACCCAGTTATCCAACATACCAATGGCAATGCAGATATAATAAAAAGACAAGCATCTGAGAAATACTTTAAGGTATATAATAAAAAATAAATTTCCAAAATATAGAAATACCTCCTACAATTAAAACATTATAGAAATATCTAAAATTATGTAAACAGTAAATTCATAAAAAATGAATAAAAATGATGACAAACATATAAAATTATCTTCACCCTCACTAGTACTCAGGAAAGTGTAAATGAATATCCTGAAATTAAACAGTGGTCAAATAGAATATCAAAACCTAAAGACATTGATAATAGCCAGTGATGAAAAAGATGCACAGAAAATGCATCATCTTATTTACTCTCAGTGGGAATAAAAATATATGCAGGTCTTTCAGGGGCTAATTTGGTAATATCTATTAAAATTTAAAATATATCTATTTATCCCCAAATTCTGTGTTTAGATATCTATTTTAGAGAAATACTTGTGCACAAAAAGCCATGTACAAGAATATTGATCCATTTTTATAATTAAAAATACATATAAACCTTCATCTATAGGCAATGAATTCTTAAATGTCATATGATACAGCATTAGTCTGGAAAACTATGCAACAGGTAAAAAGTTGAAGAGAATATATGTTTGCTCATGTGTCTTTTAAGTCAGAAAAACACAGCACACTCCAAAATATATACACAATGTATTTTAACATACAAAATTAAACATAAAAAATCAAAATTTTACCTTTATAAGTACATAGAAATACATTTATAAGCAGAAAAAATGGACTGAATGACCATATGAAATTGAAGGGAGTAGCAATGAAAATAATGTTTGAGAAAGAAGAATCAAGGACATTACTAATTAGAATTCATTTATGTGTTCTTTTGTAAATAAAAATAAGAAAAATATGTAAAAATGAATACATTAAAAAGAAGAGAGGATACATATATCAAAAAAAAACACGTATCAACCTCAAAAAATCCCACTTACAAAAGGTAAATGAGTCTCATAGCTGATTATAACTCTTGGAGTAAAACATCTAGACCTGATTCAAATCAATGGAGTGTGTAAGTGTTTCTCAGAGAAGGACAGGAGTGTGTTGGGATATAGAGGGTTTTCAGTGTGTTTTAAAGTTAAATGAGCATTATACAAAGAATATATAAACGAAAGATCCACATAAGAGGCAGAAAGTTGAAATATGAGAGAGAAATAATTTCTCTGATTTTTGTAACCATTAACATGTGGTTACCTTAAGACTTAATGAGATTTTAATTAAAACATAAGAACTATTTCAAAACATTTTATGTTGACTTTAAATATCTGCTTCCATTTAATTCAATGTGAGGAATTATGCTAGGTTTCATGGAGGAATAAAAAGATGAATCAGATGGAAGACATCAAGGAATTTATAATATAACAAAGAAATGACAGACATAGAAATAAGCAATAGACAATGCATGATTTATGATTTAATTGAAGCAAAAAGACTATGGACACAGATGTTCAATAGAAGTTTATCTGCATATTTTGTAGCAATAATGCATTTAAGCAACAAGCCTAGAACATAGGTCTTGGGATGGCAGTAAAACTTCTATCATTATTGGAGAATAATGGAGGGAAAGATAAATTCTGATAGTAGAAGTAGAAAAAGGTTTTGGAACTAGGCAAAGTTTGAGCTTGAGGATGATTTTCTACAGCTGAAGATGGGAAAGCAGTCTTTCCCAGCTGAGAGTAACCACCTAAACAAGGACAGTGAGACAAAAAATATTTCATGCTTTTACAATTGAAGGGCAAAAGCCTAGTATTAGATTAATAGAAATGAGGAGTGGTAGATTCAGTTGGGAAGGTAGATTAGGTCAGATCCTGCCGGCGTTTGAACCTACTTTATGTGCAATGGGGAGGGACCGAAGGTCTCAAACAGGGGAATGACTTTTAATGGAGCTGGATATTGCAAATATTAACGGGTCATAGCCAAAACAAAATTTTCTTTCTGACAAACTCACCAAAATATCTTACATACAATACGTATTAGCCACATCATAAGTGAAAAATGAAAAAATGTTCTATCCCAAATTGATAGGAAATAGTATTGAAAAGTTAACACTTTGTTATTTAACGTAAATATTTGTTATATTAACATAATGTAAACATGACATGTTAACATATTTAACATAAATATCATGTTATTTATAAAAAAACAATACAAATAGCAAGTTACACGGTGGTGTTTCTCAGGGATGAGCGAGCTCCAAAGCAGAAGCTATAAAATCAACCCCTGATAACTCTCTGAGCCTAAGTACCCATCTCCAAAAAAATCATGATGGCTACCTCACAATAATGCTGTGAGGTTTAAATAATAAAATAATCTATGCAATGCCCTTAACATAGGGCTTTATGTGAGCTCTCACCACTGTTAGTGCAAGGCTTATCTGAGAGAACAAAATCTGGGAGCTCTCCTTGGTCCTGACTCAAATAGTTTCAAAAATTACCAACAGATTGAATTATGTGGTTAAGTTCAAAATATTTTTTCAAATTAGTTTGAGACACCCATTGATGCTAGGGGATCCTCTTCATCTGTACAAAAAGATTCATGGGACAGGGTTATATGAGAAAGTAGATGAATGACAATTTATTTCTTTTTAGGTAAGCATTTCCATTTTATTCTATCTAGATGTGTCTGGAATGTTGTCAGACGCTTACTGTTCCTGATAGCACCAACCCTCAGTAGCAGTGTCAGCAAGATGGCTGATGGCTTTGTACTTCTTGTGCCTTCTATTGCCTGAAATCTAACATGGAGTCCTAAGTATTTAACACGTGTGCATATGTTTGTGTATTTCTTCAAAGGACAATTTTAAAACATTAACTTGAAATGCTTGAATATAAAAGCTGAAGAAAGCAGTTTGACTACTTCAGTATTATAATACTGATAAAAATTAAACCTCCTTTTTTGGCAGGAAACAAAAATAGAAATTTAATCCTTTTCTAAGAGTACCATCAAATGGGAAGGAAAAGAGCTTTCACAGTTTAAGAATAAAGTGCTTACAAGTAAAGGAAATATTTGTTTTTACTAGATTTTTGAGCTTTACAAATATACATTTAAATAACCACTTTCTCTGGTATCCACTTTTTGAAATACTCATTTAAATAGCTTTTGTCTAAAACTACCTGGTTTTTTAAAGTGTTCTGCTTTCAGTGTCAAATATTTGGGATCCATTTGCTACACTAAAAAAATGGTTGGGCAATGTTGTGTCTTTTGAGATACAGTAACATGACAGAAAGTGACAAATGGGGGAATGTGTCACAATGAAGCATGATATATTATAGCAGAGTGATATCCTGATAATCAAAAAATCTATAATATGCATCTTTCTTTTTATTTGCTGCTACAGCAGAGGAGATTATTCTTATAGATTAGGGACTACTGTCACATCTTAGGTAACAAAGTAAATATATTTCACTACATTAATATTTCCGTATAAGAATGTCATGTGCTTTTTCTTTACTTTCTTTATAATAATTTCAGATTACATTAGATGCATTTACAAATAGAATTATGTTCTTTTGCCTCACCTGTCCAATGGTAACAGAATAGTGTGAGTCTGAATTCCAAGTCATTAATAAGGAAAAATATTAACGGCAACAATGGACATAGTATGACTGAATAAGAAGACTAGATTTAAGTACAATGGCATTTTGATGATCTCCACAGGATCCTTTATAGAAAAACACAAGAATGCATAAAAAATTCCTAGTCTTAAACTGGAAAAAAACCCAGATCATTTAAAGACATTTTCAAACAAAAATTGTATTGTCTTTTTACACACCTACTGCAGGTTTAATATATCTCATATGCTATTTATTCTAAATATTAGCAACTAGTACCATCCAAAATATTCAGTAAAGATGGTCTACCATCATCCTTTTAATCTACAACTAATATTCCCTTAGCTTTTTTTTTTCCCCCCCCAGAGGGGTGTGCATACTTCTCTGTTTCTCAGAAAATTGCTGAGGTGTGTTTTGAAGCCAGAGTAAACTACAGCGTTTGTTATCAGGCATTAGTGGTCCTAATATATATTAACGCCAAAATAATATGCATGATGAATAGAAATGTAACATAGGTCCTAATTATAAGTTGAAAAAAAGCATTTTTATACTAAAACTTCTGTTAAGATGTTTTTTGTTCATTCCATTTTAATTGTGATTTATTTTCTTTATTTCCTCCATTCTTTTATTTGTCAGGAGAAAGGGATACCTTTTGGCCAATTTGCACAGTACCATCTTATAACTACTAGATTGTGGCTTAACATCAAAAGTTTGTTCTATACATAAGAACAGGTTTTATAAGTGATTTAAATAATTATCCTGAAGGAATTAAATACTAAGCATGATTGTATACTATTTCTACACGATACAGTGATTTAATATGATGTACTATGAAGTTGATTATTTTGTTCTCAGCAATTTATACTTAAATCTATATATACAAAGTTAGTTCATAAAAACAAAACGGTAATATGACTCTTATTTTTACAAGCCAAAAATGCAAATAATCTATTTGTGAAGCAGTCATATGATTTATTCCATTTCTTCTTGCTAGTTAAAAACAGTAACAAAAGAAGCATTAGCTCTTTTCTGTACAAACAGGTTACATGGATTCATATTCATAATTAAAAATTTATAGTACTTTCTCTACAGCATAGGATCATCAGTTTAAATTAAAAATGCTCTGGTAATGTGAGCATCATTTTAGGCATGTGATCAACTTCTTGCATGTAATAAAATAGATTTTTTAAAGTTTCAAATTAAAGCTTCACATTCAGTAAGGAGGATATTTGGTCATAGGAAATATTTCTTTTTTTTAGAAGTGAAAAATTTCATTCTATTCTAATTGAAGAATGTAAAAACATTAAACATATGGAATGGTATTTTTTACAGGAAGGGAAGGCATTTTATATGTGCTCTCTTAGAGATGACATTTTTTCTATTAGCGGTCGATTGACCAGGTTTTTCCCTAATAGAAAACCAGAACCATTTCAGAATTATTAAAATCTTAGGAATAGATATACTTAGTAAGTAATGAAATATATATATCCTAGTATCAAATTATAAAAACAGAGTATCAAAATATTCTAACACAATAATTATCTTTCAGGATACTATTCTTATGTAAAATGTGTAATTCTGTCTTAGAGAATGTTAATGTTTCTAGTACCCACAAGAAGGTAAAAATGGTCAGGTTTTAACTTTTAACAATAAATACATATATATTTTTAAAATTCAACAAGGCTTTTATTGTTTGGAAGAACAACATTTTATGAAGGTCATAAATATTTCCATTATCTACACTATGTCTAAATAACTTCACATCAACAACAAATTTAGTCCATTAAAACCATATCTCTTCCCTAGAAAAAAATGTACCTTCTCACATGAAACAAATTGATTCTTCTGTAATGCTCATGGATAAAGAAAAAATATATAGATTTGTTCTAAGTACTTAAAATTCGTCTTTAAATTTGCTGTGTATATCCACTCTAGGTTAACTTAAACTAAAACTTATTAAACCAGTAGCATTCCAATAAAGGAATAGTATAAGCAGTATATAATGGATTATAGCCACATCTAATTGCATTAAGTAGTATTATTGAGTATGTTAAGGACACGGCTTTGTGAACTGAAGATACCTCTTATTTTTAAAATCATAAACCTTACCAC
The DNA here is from genome assembly GCF_029289425.2 of Pan paniscus. Classification (NCBI taxonomy): domain Eukaryota; kingdom Metazoa; phylum Chordata; class Mammalia; order Primates; family Hominidae; genus Pan; species Pan paniscus. Next base: position 118,257,370 of record NC_073254.2, on the reverse strand, counting down.
AGTCTCGTATTTCTGATCTTGCTTCATATCTAAATCTGTTACATAACTCAGTGTAAATAAAAGGCCAAATTCTGCTGACCTGGGGAAAAAAATAACCGGTACCACTATAACCATAAACAGGCCTTAAATAGGTTTATAGCACATCCAGTATTTCCAACAGAATAATATATTTATAAATTCAAATAAATCAAAATTATAATAATCTCACATTTATTAAAATATTTAGGAATACTTAGAGAAACTACATGGAATTTTTGTTTCTCTTATTTCCATCCTTCATTTTAGTCCTACTATAATAGTAGATAAAAAGTATTTTGCATTTCAGTTTACAAAATTATACACACATATGTGCTATTTTCTCAAGTTTGAGAGACTCTACCATAGCAGTCCAGACCTTCCTCTCTTATTGTTAGTAATCCTTTGACCTTACCCTTCTTTCCCACACAGAGAGGTCTTGTCAGTTGGTTTCTTCACCATAGAATTTATAATCCGTGGTGTGCTGGTAAATGTTTAAAACCTGGCTCTCCAGAAGAAAAAAAAAAGCCTTATTCATAGTCTTTGCTGATTTCCATCATCCACATAGTCCTAGCATGGCCAGTTACAGCCACTAATGTAGAGTCATCAAATGAGCACTTGAGAAGAGATTCACAGTAGCAGACCATTACATAGTGTTTCTACCATCACAAATACTATGGTTGAAAATAAACTAAAGAGCATAGTAAAACAGTTTGAAAGTAATAAGTTATATTTATTGCCTTAGATTTTAATATAGTCTCCTAATTATAGGCTTAAATAATTTAATTTTTAATAATGGTCATTTGAAATAACCAAAATTCCTGAAAATTTAGTAATTTACCCTCATTAGCTGATAAGAGCTCAGCAAACAACTGAGTTTACTCTATGAAATATTTCATAAATGGTCATTTAAAAAATTTGTGCTATTTTAAATGTCAAGTGTTAGATGTATAAATTTTTAAAAGCATAAAAATCAGCAGTCCTATAGTAATCCTACTGGTCATGGCTCTGTCAAATTTCAAGTAGCCAGCATTTCTATGTGTCTTATAAGAAAAAGAGAAATGGGTTTTTCTTTTTACAGTTTTTAAGCTGATAGAATTATCTCTTTTAGGTCCGATTCTTTGGCCATGCCATCATCCTTAGTGGATACATTGCTTATTATCTTTGCTAAATGATTTGTATCCTTGAGGATATTCCAGGCAACCCTTTCTACTTACATTGGCTCACTCCCTGAGAAAGAAAGGGATTGATGGATAGACAATGGATACAGATCTCCTTTGAGAGTTTCACACTGATATGCGCAAAGGTGGCCCTGGAGGTAGGAGAAAGGCCCCTAATTGGTCTGGGGTGAATGTTTTGAATGAGATGTTAATGTATAAATCAGCCTTTATTTTTCTGGGTTACCATCACTGCTCCTTCTACGTGAAAAAATAAGGCAATGAATTCAGAGCATGTCTCTTCACTTTTCTAATTTAAAAACTACCTTACTGGCATATGACTACATTGCTGTCTCATCTGTGCCTAAACTGGCCCTGAAGCAGCAGACAGGAAGACAATAGGTTTGGTCAATGAAACATGAGACAAATGCATTACGGCATTAGAATTCCTAATGAATCAGTAGTTCCCTAATAACAGGACATTAAAGTTCTACCAGACGCTATCTTTCATGGCTCCGTGTAGAAAAAAGTCCTTTAAATCACTGGGAGATGGTGCTCTTTCTAGCTGAGTGTATTACCTATAATCTCCTAAAGATCAAATTTTAGAGAAGAAAAATATAGGGAACCTTTTTTTATGAGAGGTAGAGAATAAATTAAGATTTTGGGGGTCCACTTTTCATCATTAAGTCTTACTATAATTCTAAACTCATTTTGGATACATAAATTTGATGTCTTTTGAAAAATATTGTTTTATGTAGCAATTTTTAAATTGCAAACTTCTTGCTTGAAATTTAAACTGGTAAAATTTCATTAACATTATTGATAGTATGTACACGCATTATAATAACTTGTGGTTAGGACAGAAATCATTGATGATTATTAGGAGTATTTTATTTTAATATTTTTATTATGCCCACTTCTCTTTTTTTATTGTAGGAATCTATTTTAGCTAAAATCCGAGATTCTGACCCTCATCTGTGTTAACCATCAGTGCAATCGGAATGAGTAATTTTTCTTCCACCCATCATTCCACATGAGAATGTGAAGTTTTCTCATATCATCTGGATCTAAGATGAATGAAACTTGACACATTTATTTAAAGGAGCTTCTTAACTATATCATTACTGCATGAAACAATCTAAGGTTACTTTTGACATTTCACAGTATGTGAAATTCACTGAGAATTAAAGTAAAATAAGTAACTGAGAAGAGAAAACAATTATTTGACCTATTTTTTCCTCTTTATATTTGTAACATAGTAGAGATAAAAATCATGAAGCCAGTATTCATCAATGTACCTTTGTTAACCCTTTAATAGCAATCCATATCTTACTGAATGCTGATGTAATTGGTTATAACATTAAGTAGAAATGTTGTAGAGTATTTCTTAATTGATAGCTCTTAATTAAATAATTGATTTAAATAGAAGATATTAATTGAAATAGTCAGAGATATAGTTTTTCCCAGAATGAGTTTATTCTATTTTAAATGCAAACTCCTGGATGACAAAAGCAAAACAAATTAAAAGCCTACCTATTTTTGAAAATGTTTTCTCTCCCGAAAATAGAAAAACTGATGTTCTCATTGATGAAGAATTAACTGGGCAGTTAATTTCAGGTTGTTTTCATAGCAAATACAATGTTTTCAACCAATCTCTCCAAACTTTTCACCTTAGAATAAAACTACATTTAATAAAATAACCAAAACTATCAAGGCAATAGGTTTTTTAAACCACAACTTACTTCATATTATTACTTCATATTGCTTCATTTTTAATTATATATTTTAAGAACTGAATTTTCAATAGAATGTACCACATTAAAATTTCAAGTTCAAACTCAGTTTCTTACTTGCTTAATTGTTGCACTAATTGTGGATAAATATATGGCTTTTTGTAATTATCACAGATAAAAGCTATTGACAAGGTTACTTCAGAAACTTTGCAACAGATACTGAATGTAGAGCCTGAGTTTATGTTCATTTTATTTAATCCCTAGTAGAGTGACATATTCAATCTCTGACCAGTTTGGAAGGCCAATGCTGACTACATAACCTATTATAAGTGTATTTTGCTTGCTTTGCTGATTTTAAAGTAAATGGTAAAATACTGCAGATTTGTCATACAGTATATTGATGAAAAGCACATTATATCTACCATGCTCAATAAGTAACCTATTTAAGGTTTGAAAACCAATGCATTATCAACTCATATATAAATCCCACTACATCTTAAATAAGCAAGGGCTTTTGAAAGATCAAATATAAAGCATCAATTTAACCTCTTCACCAGAATTTTGGTTCATGAATAGCCTGACCTCTGTATGGATCAATGGAATAATCTTTTAGTTTGAGTAGGCCTCTGTCTCTCAATATAGCTTATTAAGTTATCAACATTTAATGTTACTGAACAATTTCCACCTGGTTTCCATTCTAAGATTTTAAGTATGTATTAATGTGTGTGTTCACAAGGGAGTGACCAGGGAATGCTGTTGTCACTGGAAAAATAAAGGAGTTCAAATAATAAATTCTTGAAATGGTACTGTATGAAGCATGTCCTTAAGTAAATTTAAGACATCAAAGAGTGTAACATAGAGAAAAAATTTAAGAGAGCCAGAAATATGGTGAGGAATACCAAATTATAAATGGGTTCATGTTTTTAAAACCTCCATATTTCAGGCTATGTGACCATGGTCTTATTTGTATATTCCAGAAACCAGTCTGGGTATAATGAAGTGTGAGAATCTGACTTTGGACTTGGGTTTACATTGCTGTTCGTATTAATTATGTAGAAGTCAAGGAGATTCAGTGTAGTTAGGAGAAAGCTATTTATCTTCTGAGGATTTTTGAGAATTTGAATTCTTTGGTGTGAGGTGGGGAGGTGGTTAGCTTATTTCTTAATGACTATTAATTGAACTAACACACCGGGATAAATCTATCAGTTATTTTGGAATTTCTACATAAAAGGCCTGAAAAAAATGGAGAAACAGCAATCTTTGTAATCACAAAGTATTAGAGCCCTTTCCATGAAACTACAGATTAATTTTTCTACAATGGAAAACCGATCATATGTTAGTCTCCTAAAATCCTAAACTGACCATTTATAATTTGGGGTTTCTTATGTTTCTTGCCTTCAGTGATCTTCATAACTTTGAGAATAAAGTCTATGCTGCTTTTTCTGGAGTAAAGTTTAGGTCTGGGTTCTGTCTCCTGACTCTGATTCCTCATTCTTTCTATTTGTCATGCATATTAAAGGGTTTGAAGATACTTGAATATACTTTGCTCTCTCAACCATCATTGCCTTGCACACACTACCAGAAATACCCTTTCATTTCAAATTTCCCTTCAAACTTCTTTATCTTACCTGCTTTGGAACTTCTTACATGAGTCTTATTTCTACCTCAAGATTCCGTTCAAATAGGCCTGACCAAGTTATCTTCCCCAATTTTCCTCAAGTTCCTCATTCCCCAGCTGTTTGAGGCATTCCTCCTATGTGCTCTGATAACTCTCCTCACATTTCTATCAAAGCATATAATGATATTGTACAATAGCTATTAATTTATTTGTTTTTACACTGCAATAAAATGCACGTCCCAGGGCTACGACTTTTAACACCAAATCCCTTATTATTCGTTCTCAGCCCAGTGTCTGACAGTAGTAAGTCTTGGAATAGTTTGTTAAATAAATACTTACATTGTCTTGAAATTAGAGGGTAGAACTGAAAACCATCAGCAAATTTGCCATTTTGGAAACGTAGAATTGGGAAAAAGGCTATCAAAAACAAAAGCAATCACAGCTAAGAAAACCCAAGACTTTGGTCACAATCCTTGTCAGAATAGAATTTGTACTTGAAAACAGGCTTCAGGACTAGATTTATGTCCTTGGCTAAAACCACACTCTTGATTCCATAATGCTGCTACACGTGGTCCTGGAAATTATACCTGCTGCTAGGATTGTATCTGCCCCCAACCCCAGCCCATCCCCAGTCCATGTTTCTCAGGGATCTCCAATTAATTTATCTCTTTGAGTTTTTCCATAAGCTATCAAGAAGGATGCACCCCTTTCATATACAATAATGACTTTTAAAGAACATATACCTTAGATGGCCAATACCTATCCAGTTCCACCCAGAATAGAAAAGACCTCTCTGGGACTGACGTTGATAAGAGATACACAAGCTCTTTTTGAAGTTTTTTTTTTTTTAATTTTAATTGTGGTTTAAAAAACCATATTACATGAAATTTACCATCTTAATCACTTTCAAGTATAAAGTTCAGTAGTGTTAAGTATATTCATATATTTACAGATCTCCAGAACTTTTTCATCTTGGGTACTAAAATTCTATACTCATTAAATGACTCCCCTTTTCTGTCTGTCCCTAGTCCCTGGATCACCATTACTTTCTATTTCTATGAATTTGACTACTTTAGATACTTCATGTAAGTGGGATCATATTGTATTTTCCCTTTTTGCGATTAACTTATTTAGCTTAGCATAATGTCCTTGTGATTCATGCATGTTATGACGTGTCAGAATTTCCTTTCTTTTTAAGGCTGATTAATATTCCATTGTATATTTGAATATCACATTTTGTTTATTCATTCATCTGCCAATGGACATTTGGGTTATTTCAACTGCTAGGTTACTGTAAATAATACTTCTATGAAAACAAGTGTGCAAAGTATCTCTTTGAGACTTTGATTCTTATTATTTTGGACCTATAATGAGGTTGCTGGATCATATAGTAGTTCTAATTTCAATTTTTTGAGGAACGATTATACTGTTATCCATAGTGGTTGCACCATTTTACATTCCCGCTACCAGTGTACAAGCGTTCTCATTTTTCCACATCCCTGCCAACACTTGTTATTTTCTGTTTTTTGTTTGTTTTTATAGAAGCCATCTTAACGGGTGTGAGATGGTATCTTACTGTGGTTTCAATTTGCACTGAGATAGATATACTCTCCATTATGTTGTTAAGCGATTAAATCCAGCTAGGTTTGCATGAACTGGTAAGTTTTTATAATTTCATTAAGCTAGTTTGAGTTTCTTCACTTGCAACAAAAAGAATCCTGTCTAATGTATTTATCTGTCCTAATGTACCTCCACATTCCCCACCTAGGTTTTACTGCTAGGTGCGATATGCCAACACAAATCTAACTAATGAAGTGTCTTCGACAGTTAATATAAATCCTTTTTAAAAATGCAAATGTACCTTCTAATGTTGAGAAAATTTTAATCAAACTTCGTACGAACAAGCCTTTATTATGTAGCTTTCTCCCAACATCTAGCTAATGGAAATCCCACTGAAGCCTTTGTAGCTACACTTACATCAGGAAAGAAGAAGAGTAGGAGAAAGAAAAGTGTGAGCACGAGGAGGGTTAGGAGGAGAGAAAGAGGATAAAGAGGAGGAGTAGAAAGAAGAGCGAAGAGGGAAAAACAGGAGAGGAAGGAAGAAATACAGAAAGAAACTTGAAATAGAGAAAGAATAGAAACTTGGTATTCTGGAGCACTTTGTGCCTTGGGGCTTCCTCTACCCTGCATTTTGCATCTAAGCTGAAGAAGTGCACCAAGGGGCCACTCAAGGGCAGTAAATGTTGGGAAATATTGGCTCTCCAAGATGGAGGCTGGGCTAGGAAAGAAGATAAGAGGATGTCAGATTTCCTATTTTATTAGAACAAATCTTTGAGTAGGAAAATAAGAGAATCCTCTTTTCTGAATTTCATGGTCTCCTACCCTAGATCTCAGCTTTCAAGTTTATCATAATGTAACACTGAATATTGATTTAACCACAGTTATGATGTAATTATAACAAAAAGGTAGAGGGATGGAATTTAATCAGAGAGGTCCATGGTAAAACATTATTAGATAACACTAACCTGAAAACTCAAGAAAAAAATTAAGTGTTAGCAACTTATTTATAAATATGGTGGAATTATAAGAAACAGGGACGAATGTGGTATAGGAAGAAATAACTGCATTTTAAAAAGTAATTACCATGAATAAACTGGAATCTAAGGTTGGCAGGGGGTGCAGGGCTACTGTTTATAATTATAAACTTCATAAAATTTTCACTTAGAACCATATCTATGTATAACTGAGATAAAAATATAAATTAAGAATTTAAAAAAGAAACAACCCTTACAAGTAACTACCAAACAGTTAAGAATATGCATACACACATATATGTGTGCACCTATGTATTTGTGGTATGTAGTGAGAAGTGTTCGTGTGTGTCTATGTGTTTGCCTTGTGAGTCTTTTTAACGAAATGAAATCCTATTAAACTCCTGCAATGTACTTTACCTTTTGAGAACATACCAGAGATATATTTCACCCTTTTTATGTGACATAATTATATACATGTATGTTCATTTAATTCCCCAACCCTCTGATGATGGGTTTCATATGCTTTTTAGAAAGTATTTTTGTCCTCATTTGGGGGCGGGTATTTTGCAAATAATAAATATAAATGATTTTAGTATTGATTTGGTATCAGAGATTATTATTATTGTTATTATTATTATTATTATTTTGAGATGTAGTCACGCTCTGTCACACTCTGCACTCCCAGGCTGGAGTGCAGTGGCATGATCTGGGCTCACTGCAAGCCCTGCCTCCTGGGTTCAAGCGATTCTTCTGCCTCAGCTTCCCAAGTAGCTGGAACCACAGGCGCCCACCACCACAGCTGGCTAATTTTTTGTATTTTTAGTAGAGACAGGGTTTCACCATGTTAGCCAGGATGGTCTTGATCGCCTAAACTCGTGATCCGCCTGCCTTGGCCTCCCAAAGTGCTGGGATTACAGGCGTGAGACACCACGCCTGGCTGGTATCAGAGATTATTTTTAGTAACAAGAATAAAAACTAAAGTGAAAGACAGCTATTTAGACAACTATAGCACCATGTAATGAGTTCCATGGAGGTTTGACAACAGAGTTTATAATAAATATATATTATAGAAGTAGAGGTTCATGTGACTTCCCACCTCCACAAGAAAAAATATTACAATGACAAAAAGATTATAAAACTATACAGAATACTTTGTATCAGTCAAAAAAAAAAAAAAGAAACGTAAGTTCATTTATTTCCTAAGAGAGTAACAATCATATATTTTTATTGAGATATAAAACAAAATTAAAAGCTTTGAGTAGTTTGTTATATCTCAACTGACCATGATTTAGTAAGGAGGAAAATAGGGAGGGAAGCAAAAAAGGAGAAAGGAAGATGAGAGGAAAAGATGGAAGACTCAATTTAGAGTATTAATAAATACACTTTTTTCCAAATTGGTATTCATTCTTACATGTATAAATCTTAGTAGATGTTCATATGTCTTTTTTGTTCTGTTTTGTTTTGTTTTTTGAGACAGAGTCTCACTCTGCCACCAAGGCTAGGGTACAGTGGCACAATCTCGACTCACTGAAACCTCTGCCTCCCAAGCTCAAGCGAACTCGTGCCTCAGCCTCCTGAGTAGCTGGGATTACAGGCATGTGCCACCAATCCTAGAAAATTTTTGTATTTTTAGTAGAGACAAGGTTTCACCATGTTGACCAGGCGGGTCTCAAACTCCTGACCTCAAGTGATCCACCCACCTCGGCCTCCCAAAGTGCTGAGATTACAGGTGTGATCCACTGTGCCTGGCCAATATGTCTTTAATAAGAATAACATTGGTTGTTTATTAGTTGAATAATTTCAGAAAACAAATTGTGGGTAATAGAGGTGGGTTTCTAGGATTAATTTCATGAGATCATGTAAAAAACAAGGTAACCAACTCTGATGGTATTCTGCTGTCAGTCAATGTTCTTAAAACAATTATATATAAATTGCTAATATATGTTTATGTCATGTTAATGAACACAATCTGAGAGGTCATGCAAACAGAGAAAGTTCCACTAGAACATAGTTTACATTATTAAAAGTTTTTTTGGTTTAAGTAAAATAAACAGAAAACTCTTATAGCTAAACTTTTCAGTAAAGGTCCGAGCTGAGGCACTCACTAAATTTAATTCTAGAACCAATATAAAGATGTCTGGTATCTTAAAAAGTAAATCAGAAGCATATATTTAATAGAAAAATATGGTGTTGTGAAAGGTCAAATTTCAAATCTATAAACTCAAGGGTATGGTTAAAATCACAGACGAATGAGAGATTTGGTCCCAATATTGAAATCAAATTTAGTTTTCCTATTGAGAATGAAAAACAGAGTCACCAAAATTTGATTTTAGATTTGAAAGAGAGTGATACTAACTGATTTTGCTGGGTTTAACCCAGCATCATTTTTAAGAAACGTCACTAAAAGTTGGGCCAAATCTATAGATATATGGGGGGAAAAATTCTCTAATTCAAGAAGCAAATTACAGATGCTGAAAAGGCTAATATTGTAAACAGCAATTGGCAGAAGCTATTCACAGTTTATGGAATAAAGTACTATAAAGACTGGAATTTCTGGGCACCAGAGTGCTGGTTTACTGACTCTTGTAGAATGACTTTAAAATGCTTTCATTCAGACCTCTAGCCAGTGTGTTATAGATACAAAGAAACAGAGAAGCAGAGAGTCACTTAGTGTAATTTAACTTTACTTTTATTTTAGTATACACAAATGTACACATATGCATATGCAAAATGAATATTACTTTCCTTTATTCCACTTTGTACCTTTTGGCCAAGAGTTCACAGGTTTAAGAATTAGGCAAGTCTAAGTTTAAGTTTTGGCTCTGCCATCTTATTCTGTATGATGTTGGGCAAAGTAATTTAACATACTTACCCTGTTTCCTCATATGTAAAATGAACATAATAATAATTTCCACATCAGAAAGTTATTATGATCCTTAAGTGAAATAGTATAAAACATATAGTCAGTGCCAGGCAAATACTGAATGACAACTATTGTTAAAGAAAAAAATTATTCTGACACTTGTTAAGACATTAAGGAAGACTTTAGTCCAGGCTATTACAATAGCAATATTGCAATAGGAAAGAGAAATCTGGGCTCAACTCCAAATACAGCAAAGACACCTGGGAATTTATAGCTGGAGAACAGAGTCAGGGGTCAGTGAATGAAAAATTACTAAGAAGAGACATCACGGATAGTGGGGTAATTCTTGCTAAACTGGCCTAACAGGATTCTAGCTAAAGGTAGGCCAAGAAATTATATTTCAAAGGTGGGAGATGGAGAACGTGCTCAGGTATCAAGAACTGGGCATTCTCAATGCACTGACTTAGCAGGATTCTTGCTAATATAGGATGGGCTAGCCAAAGACAGGAGGAAGAAAGAGAGGAACAAAGTCCAAGACCTTTTGAGAAGAGGGCTCAGAGGACCTTGACTAAAGTTGGGTTACAGATTAAGTCTTTGTCGCTATATAATGTCAAACATCCCACTATCCTTTCAATTATTTGACTTCAACATATTGCTCTTACTAGTCAAAGAAAGTCCAAATATATTTTATGCCTACTTTGTATGTTTTGCATGAGTTTTCTTCAGGCTTTTAGTTGTCTGTATTCAATGTGAGCACTGTTTTGCCAAAGTATGATTTTTATTCATTGACATAAAATCTCTACAAACTTAGACTGCTTGTTTCTTAAGTTTTCTTGCCTTCAGTAACAAGACCTGAGGTAATCTTAGTTTTTTCTATGTTTATGAAATATCTGAATTACTGCTTTTACAGTGTTTAAAAATGCCCAGCATATCCTTAACCTAACAATAAAAAAATTAAAGAAGTCAGATGACATGAAAACATTTTAAGTTCTATAAACATATTTAAAGCATGGTTTTCTTCATGAAGAATCAAAATAAAGTTAGAATTTTTTATAAAATTGAATGTCATATTTGTACATAAGACTTTTTATTTTACAACAAAAGGGATATGGCTTTATATTATATTTCATGATGTCATAAGCCTATTATGGTGAAGAGAAAGGTATGCTGAATTGGCCATAACTTTTTCATGACATACATTGGTCTTCACAGGAATATATACATTTTTAAAAACTATGAGCATAGAATAGTTGTGTACCACTGATAATAGTGGTTTTAAGTTATCCATTAAAAACTTTTTCTTGTTAAGGGTCTGCCAATTTTAATAACGCCTTTCTAATTTGTCATGTGTGCATTTTTACTTTAGAAAACATGTACCAAATCTCTATTATTCCTCTATGTCAGTGTTATGGTTTTACATATTGCTAAATCTCAGACAGATAAACAGATTCAAATAAAATTTGGTGATAAAAGAAAACAGCAGCTACTGTATTTTTCTTCTACGTCAGTGTTATGGTTTTACATATTGCTAAATCTCAGGCAGATAAACAGATTCAAATAAAATTTGGTGATAAAAGAAAACAGCAACCACTGTATGTTGAGAATTTCGATGGCAACTTTCAGCCGAATGTGAATTAAAATGGCTAGGTTATAAATCCCCTGAAAATAAGGTTTATAATGGAAATGCTGACAGGCATTTAACGATAGCAGCAGTAGCTGGCACCACTGTAATAAAAGGACTTAAATGAAAAAAAAAAAATGTATGCCTCACAAAGACATGCGGATTTCAGGGTAAAGCTATATGCAGACTCAATGTAAGGATGGATGATAATATGCCTGAGCAATTATGATGCATGGGTGTTAGTAACAAAGAATCTTGAAATTCAGCTTCCAATCAAATTGTGAAAGAGTTTAAAGAAAAACCTGAATGCAGCATTCTTCAGTTCTATTACTCTGGCACCATCATCCTCTTATGAATATATTTTATTCATGCTTAGTATAAGAGCAGAGAAGAGCTTAGTCAGAAACTGATTCCTAGAAAACAACATGGGTATTTCAACAGTCAATCCTTTGGAACTCTCATTTTAATGAATCATTAAAGCATTGGTACGGCATTAGGTACAAGAAAACAAACATTTTTTCAGGGACACCACTAGATTTTTATAGCCTTGAAGTTCATAGTTCTGTTTCTTTCAGGTTCCTCCCTAGAGAGGATGATAACCCTGAGTAGCTTCTCTACACTATCTGCTTATTGAAAGTGCCCCCTCTGATGATATCCAAGTAATAAATTAGTGACTTAGTTTTCCTTCTTCTTAGCAGTAAGCCACATACTAACTCATTATTTTTGACTTCTATTTTTAAATTTAAACTCTTTTGTTTCAGAATAAATAAATGGAAGTTTAAAGTGCCATATTTTTATGATTGTGGCTATAAAATAAAATAAAAGGGGATTTACGTCTGCTAAAAAGCAGACTTTAAAAAAATCTCTTCATAGGTGCCTATAGCTCCAAACTGGTCATTAGTAAATTCTTGTTTCCAGACACCTGTGCCCCAGGTTAGTCCCAAAGAGCTCCACTCTGTAATTCTTCTGACGAATAACAAGCTCTTTAGTTATTTTGGGAAAGAATCTTCTCCAGGAATAGAATAAAGGTATACTTGTGTGAGTGTCTGTGTACTCTTTCTTCATGCCTATAAATCCCACCCAAACTGTCAAGGTTGACAATCCAAAACGATAATCAAAACCACTTTTTACATTCCTTCTTGTAACTGCCGCAGGCAAGTTTTAAAAGATATGCTAACAAATCCCAAAGAATAGCTGGTATTAAATATTTGATATAAGCTGAAATGAATACTGTAGATATAAAATTTAAGTCACATAGCTCTTTAATTTCTTATCTATAGGTAACTGTAGTAGTGTGTGTGCATATATATATGTATGTATGGTTTAATTTTTAATTATTTAATGGAATTAAATAATTTAAATCAATTAATTTTAAAATATGCACACACACTATATATTATATAATTATATATATTATATATATTATATATATATTATATATATAATATATATAATTATATAATATATATTATATATTATATATATATTATATATATTATATATATAATTATATAATATATATTATATATATAATATATATATAATATATATATTATATATATAATTATATAATATATATTATATATATTATATATAATTATATAATATATATTATATATATTATATATATTATATATATATTATATATATTATATATATATTATATATATTATATATATATTATATATATTATATATATTATATATATATTATATATATTATATATATATTATATATATTATATATATTATATATATTATATATATTATATATATATATGCTTTTTTTAATTCACAGAAGGTTTAGGAAAAAATTTCTAAAAACATTGCTGTTTTATAAACTAGATTATTTCAATACTCTAGTACCAAAAGCAGCACATCAAAATATTTATCATTAGACATTTTAATATACATTACTGTTTTGTATAAACCTATTTTATGAACTATACCAAATATAAGAAAAAGTGAACAAACTATACATGCACAGTGAATTTTTTATTAAGTAAACACATTAGTTTAACACTACACAGATTAAGGCAAAGAATATTAGCAGTACCCTAGAAATATTCCTCTTTTCCCATCCCAGTTATCACCAACCGCAAAAGTGGCCAGTTATCTTACTTTGTGTTTCTCAAGAATGAACTGTAAGATGAGGGTTTGGGCACAGGTGGTTTATTTGAGAGGAGACCCCAGGGTTCACAAGGGAGGGTGGGAGAAGTGATACAAGAAAGAGAGAGATCAACAAAATGTGTGTCAGGGACTGGGTTAGTGCAGTGGGCAACTGGATCTCAAGGTACATGGTGTACCTTGTAGGAATATCCTACAATTTATCCATTTCTCTGACAATGGACATTTGGATTATTTTCAGATATTGACTATTTTGAATAAAGCTAATATGAATACTCTTGTATTTTGGTATACCTGTGTATACATTTCTGCTGAGTGCTTACCTAGGAATAGAATAGCTTGTTAATTGGCATGTATGTGTTCAACTTTAGTTGATGCTGTCAAACATTTTTCCAAAATTATATGGCACCAAAGAAATATACTCCCGCCAGTAGTTTATGAAAGTTTCAGTATTCTCCTTTGGCCTGAAGAGCTCTTTTTAGTATTTCCTTTAGTTGATGTCTCCTGAAGACAGTCTCTCAATTTTTTTTTTGTCAGGATATGTCCTTATATTGAAATAATTTATTGTCGAAGGATATATGTGTGTGCGTGCATGTGTGTGTGTGTGTGTGTGTGTGTGTGTGTATATATATATTTCGAAGCTGGCATATATTCTCTCACAGCTCTAAAGTTACCATTTTAATTTCTTCTAGTTTTCATTATTGGTATGAACAATTGGCTGTCAAGCTTATTGTTGTTCCCTTAAAGTTAATGTGTTATGTTGTTTTGTTTTGTTTTTTTCCTTAGCTATTTTCAAGATCTTCTCTTGGTTTTGGTTTTCAAAACTTTTTCTATCATGGAGCTAGTTCTATCATGGTAGTTTGTATTTTCCTGATTAGTTTCTGAAAAATTGATGTACTTGTGGCTTGATGTTTCTTGTCAGTTTTGAAAAGCTTCATTAGGATAGCCTCCAATACTGTATTTTTTTTTCTTTTAGAGTTTGTTCTGATATGTTACTAGTGTTTTACATTATTTATTTTTATATTTATATATTTTTAACTTTTATTTTAAGTTCAGGTATGTATGTGTAGGTGTGTTCTATGTTAAATTTGTTTCATAAGAGTTTGTTGTACAGATTGTTTCATCACCCAGATATTAAGCCTAGTACCCATTAGTTATTTTTCTTGATCCTCTCCCTCCTCCCACCATCCATCCTCTGGTAGGCCCCAGTGTCTGTTGGTTCTCTATGTGTCCATGTGTTCTCATCTTTTAGCTCCCACGTATATGTAAGACATGCAGTATTTTGTTTTCTGTTCCTGTGTTAGTTTGCTAAGCATAATGGCCTACAGCTCCACCCTTGCTCCCACAAAATATATGATCTATTTTATGGCTGCAAAGTATTCCATGTTGTATATGTACCACATTTTCCTTACTTCATCTGTCATCAACGGGTATTTAGGTTGATTCCATGTATTTGCTATTGTGAATGGTGCTGCAATGAACATGACATGTGCATGTGTCTTTATGATAGAATGCTTTATATTCCTTTGAGTATATACCCACTAATGGGATTGCTGGGTGGAATGGTGGCTATGTTTTTAGGAACTAGTCTAGTAGCATTATATCACAAACCTCCTAATTACCTGATATAGATATTGTATTCATTACCACTTGGGTGCTTTTGTGCCAACCATTACAAATCCACTTAATTATACTGCCATCCAGACATCATTTTTCCATCTTGTATTCAAGAATATTATACTGATGGTATTTTTCTTCTCTACAAGACTGCTAATTTTCTGAAGAAGGAAGTCAAGTTTGTTTAGCATGGCTTGTTCTCGACATATCTGTGATGATTCCACAGAATATTATCTTACAAATTCTTAATTAATCAACAACCAATTATTTTTGGGGACAGATCAAAATCATTGATTATTTACAAATTTATATATTGATCACGTTTTACTTATTTGGATGATTTTTGGAAGCCATCTGAATAGTCCAAATTTTTAATGAACACAGAAGTCTTATCAATAGCCCTTTTGGGACTCCAGATGATCTCCTCTAAAGAAGATAGGCATCTTTTTATATCTATTCATCTTAAGTTTCAGATTTGAGTTAAAAATTTGCTAGTTCTGCTTTTTCAAAGTTTAGTATCATTCTTTGTAATGAAATAAATAGAAATCTTATAAGAATTGAGTATTTCTGCTTTCTCTCTGTCAGAGTTTATTTATATCACTTCTCCAGGCCATGAATCTTCCTTAGTAGACTTTTAGCTCAAATGTCCTTTTTTGTTGGCCTTAACATTTTATTTGGCTTCAAAAATTTCTTTCAGCATTTTAGTATATCATGATCCTTAAAAAATTCTGACACTTATAAAAATTATATATTTTTTTCTAATTAAAAAGTAACATATGACTGCCACTTTCAGCTTCAACATGCAAAGATCTTGGAAGTCATCACTCATGTCCTTGCAACAACAACAAAAAAGCAGAACAAGTTGAAACTCAATGTCTTTCATTAGATCCACCAGTGAACTAATATTGCAGGGAAAGCTGTCACTCCAGATCTGGAGAGGTGAATCTAGAGTCACAGGTGAGATCTGCTTACTTGAAGCAGACATTCCTAAAGCCATAATCTGATAGGGATACTTAAATAATAATTTCAACAAAGCCTGGGTGCGGTGGCTCACGCCTGTAATCTCAGCACTTTGGGAGGCCGAGGTGGGCGGATCACTTGAGGTCAGGAGTTCAAGACCAGCCTGGCCAACATGGTGAAACCCTATCCCTACTAAAAATACAAAAATTAGCCAGGTGTAGTGGTGTGCATCGTAGTTGCAGCTACTTGGGAGGCTAATGCATGAGAATAGCTTGAACCCGGGAGGGAGAGGTTGCAGTGAGCCAAGATGGTGCTACTGCACTCCAGTCTGGGAGACAGACCTACAGTCTGTCTGAAAAAATAATAATAATAATAATTTCAACAAAATGATGGATGCTGAGTATGAAAAACTGCTGGATGGGGGAAACACACTTCCAAGAACCCTAACAGTTTCTTATGGTGAAGAAGTTTCTTATGAATCTATTAGGTGGACACAGAATAATCTTTGTGTAACATGCCAGAGAATTCTCCATAACAAGAAAGGGCCCACTCTCCAGGGGAGTAAACATTACTAAAATCTTATTCCGGTTGATAGGAAGTTATTCCTCACCTCCATTTATTCCCTTTTAGCCCTGTCTCTCATATAGATGGAAAAAAAGCTATACTACTGGTTGTTTGGGAAGTCACAGACAAGAGAGACAGGCCTACGAAAAGACTGTATATAATCTTATTCAATCATAGATTATATACATCTCTCCCTCCCTGACACCTTACCCTCATATTAATAAAGCTTCAGTATATTAACAGAGGATATAGCTTAAAAACTGCAGGACACAGACTGTCCCTGAAGAGGAGTACTTAAGGAAGCCAAAAATCAAGGTGGGAAACAAAAAGGGACCCTAGAGGCATTTGAAGCCTCTGGCACCTACAGCTACAGAAAACATTAAACACACTCAAAGAAGGCATCTACTAAGAAAAAAAAATCTGCTATTCACTTATAGACTAAAGGGCTTGCATCCAAAATATGCAAGGAACTCAGATAACTCAACAGTAAGAAATCAACCCATTTTAAAAATGGGCAACATATCTGAACACTTGACTAAAGAAGATATATAGATGGCAAATAGCATATGAAATGATGTTCAATATCCTTTGTCACTAGAGCAAACAGCTGTGAGAAATACCACTAGATTAAAACAGCTAAATACCACTAGATTAAAACAGCTAAATACCACTAGATTAAAACAGCTGTGAGAAATACTACCACATACTTATTAAAATAGTTAAACTTCGACAAACGGACATCACCAATTGCTGATGGGGGTGGGAAGCAACAAGAATTTTTATTCATTGATGGTGGAAATGCAAAATGTTACAGTTAGTCCATTTTGAAAGATAGGTTGGCAGATTCTTACAAAGCTAAGAATAGTTTTACAGTATCATCCAGTAGTCATACTTCTAGGTATTACCCAACTGCTTAAAAAACTTATGTCCATGAAAAAATCCACATGCAAATATTTATAGCAGCTTCATTCATAATTGCCAGAAGCTGAAAGTAATTGAGATGTCCTACAGTAGGTGAATGGAGAAACAAACTGTAGTACATCCATACAGTGCATACTATTCCATGATAGAAACATGCTATCTAGCCACACAAAAACATGAAAGAATTTTAAATACAAATTGCAAAATGAAATAAACCAGTCTGAAAAGGTTACCTACTGTATGATTCTATCTATATGATATTGCACAAAATGCAAAATTACAGAGATGTTAAACAGATCAGTGGTTGTTAAGAGTTTGGGAAGAGGGAAGGGTTGAATAGGTGAATAATAGTGGGTTGTTTAGGGTTGTAAAACTATTCTGTATAATACAGTAATGGTGGACACATTACACTATATAGGTGTCAGATGCATAGAACTTTATGGCACAAATATTAAAACTTAATGTATGCAAATTTTTAAAAAATCATCTAGGAAGTCTGAGATCCCAGGATGGAATATTTACTGTGACAATAGAGTCAAACTATATTACATATGTATGAAATAATCTTGCTGTGGGAGGCAAAGGAAAGATGATGATCTAAATAACTGAAAACGATTGGATAATTATAAGACTAAAAACAAAAAGAATTGTACATAAGTTCTATATTTTGATAATATTGTTTCCCCTGGAAAAACAAATAAACAATTCCAATATTGCCATATATGTATAATGGAAAATAATACTGGGTTAGAATTGGGAGACATCTCTACAAACTTGTGTACAGTATAATATAGAAACAGAGGTGGTAACATACAGAAATATGTACAGAATTGAATATACACAAAACTAGTATACACACATATATTTCATCGCTATGTCAGCTGAGAGAGTCTAGAAGCAATGACACTACAGGAGCAATAAATATACCTAGCGCACAGATCTTGGTTTCTAATGCCATTCTTCAAAAAAAGGAACAAAGTTTCCTTGGACAAACAGTTTATTCTAGCTCTAGGGGAGGGAATATAAAAATGAACCCAGAATATATTGTACTGTGCCAGAAGAAAGGACATATTTCACATTCACCAGGTATTTAATTGCCATTTGATTGTGAGTTCTTACTGACTTTGTTAGATTAATGGTTTCATAACATGTATTTCTTATTTTTATTTTTATTTGAGGCTTGGGGGTATATGTGAAGGTTTGTTACATAGATAAACACATGGCATGGGGGGTTGTTGTATGTATTATTACATCACCCAGGTATTAAACTCAGTATCCAACAGTTATCTTTTCTGCTCCTCTCTCTCTTCCCACCCTCGCCCCTCAAGTAGACCCCAATGTCTGTTATTTCCTTCTTTGTGTTTTTAAGTTCTTATCATTTAGCTCCCACTTGTGAGAACATTCAGTATTTGGTTTTCCTGTTTATTCCTGCATTAGTTTGCTAAAGATGATAGCAACCAGCTCCATCCGTGATCCCGCAAAAGCCATGATCTCATTCTTTTTTTATTTACAATGAGATTTGGAGTTTAATTAAAATCAGAATGGGGATACATTAAGCAGACAAACAAAAATACTTTTCTGATTATCAATTTTAGAGACTCAAAGCATTCTCTAAATACTGGAGATCCAGCATATTCCTGAGAGACATCAACCATCACAAAAGATTTTCATTCTTTGAACTATTCATATTTTTGTAGCAGAAAACACAACAAAGTTCTGCAGACATCCTTCCTCTCTTGTTTCTAAACTGTATTCACAAACAGGGTCTTTTCGTAGATCAAAAGGAAAACAAACATGTTTCTTTTTTGGCCAATTGGCCTGTTACTCACACCCTGGGATCTGATTTCTTGATAAGAGGGCTCAAGGCACCAAATACAACCAGAAATTCCCAGCCACTACTAGTGGCTACTTTACTTAACTATGAGGAGATGGATGCTTTAGTCTTTCTATGGAGAGTCATTCTTCAGGGATTATTATGCAGGGCACTAGTCTCAGGAAAGGTGGGTGAAGACGAGGGTAAATGCAAAAGCTAAAGGGTCAGAGAAAACAATGAGGCTTTCATGAACAATCCATGGCAAGGCAGAATTAGACAGTTTTACAAACCACTCACTATAAACTCCAAACATGCACACTCAAAACTAGAGGGGTAAGGAAAGAGCTCTTGGAGGGCTGGGGGAGACAAAAGATGGTGACATAGAACAGCAGACTTGCCTATGAACATTTCTCACCTTTCTAACACTGGAAGATGTTTCATTAAAAAGGTGCTGTTCAAAATTGCACTGAAAAATCTCTAAAAATAGGCCTGAAGTCATAAAAATAAAAGGCCACTCCTCAGATAAGAGAACTGACAGATATTCTCAGATACAAACACTTGAGGTATCTTTGATATACATTTGAAAAATGGCCTGGCAGAGAAAAAGGAAGAAAAGGAAGGAGAGAGGAAGACAGTGAGGGAGGAAGAGAGGGAGAGAAGAAAAGGAAGGGAAATTCAGAGTACAATAGGAAAGACAAGAGAACAAAGGAGGAACACATTTTTTAAGCCCATACTTATCTATCTCAGCAGCCAAATAAAGCAGATCCACAAAGGAAAAAAAAAAACTGCAGTTCTTCTCTAGGAACATTCTAAAAATCAACTTCAAACTCAAAACATAAGAAACTGCAATCTGAGAACAAATATCACAATGCTCACTGTATTTAAAAGTGACTACTGAGAGCGGGTACTCAAGTGGGTCAACACTCTTCAGAGATCATTCTTAGGCATTATCGGACAAAATACTGTGATCAAACCTTACCCACCAAGTGGAGATTAAATTTCCTCTATTGCTTGGTATGGTCCTGTTCTGGGAACAGACAAAATCACTTCACTGTCTTCAAGTACAAGAGAACTTCAGCCAGAGCCGCACCATCCCCACCCGCACCGTGGCCATCAGCGACGCTGCACAGTTACCTCATGACTACTGCACCACACAGGGTTGCGGGGGAGGGGGGGCACTCTTCTCCACCACACGGGGAGGAACTCAAATCTTTTATGATAGAAAGTTTCTGTTGGATTATTGCAATTCTCCCATGGTTCAGACCCCACCCTGCCATCTACCAAATATCCCAGAAGTCACTAGCCCTGGCACCTTAATCGAAGACTCCAGAGTAGAAGTAAACAATTTGAACAACATAAACAATCATGAGAGGAAACATGCCGTTGGGGATGATGCTTAGTTTGAGATGGACATCTGACTCTCCTGCAAGGATTAGAAGAAAAGCAGCAATGTAGATACTTGTGTGCACCTGATTTGGCCAATAGGATCAACAATGAAAGACAGATGATGCAATACCAGCAGTCCCCATCACAGTCTCTACCTCCCTCTCTTCTTCTGGGTGGCAAATGATGAGAAGATGATCTTCATCTGACCATTTCTTCTGCCTGTCTCCTGTTCCCCTTCCCGGTTAAACAGGATAGATTGAGGGCCCTTGGTGTATTTCTGTAGAGCTAAGCAGCCCTTAGAGGAAAACAAATAAATTGGATTTCCTAGTTGTTTTTTTAATTGAGAGCCACCCCCTCATACCCCTGCAATTTTGTCCCAAATCAAGTATCAATCTACCAACAACTGCCTGGCTGGGAAGTCTGTGGAAGGGATACAGAGGCTTTGTGTGTTTAACATCATTCATGTTCCTTACCCTCTGTCTCTCCTCCCTGTATCCCACCTATGGTTCAGTGCTGCAAGAGACTGGGCTTCGGGTCTTTAAAACCATCAGGGAGAAATGATAAAAAAAAGAGAGCTGCTTTCCCTCTTATCTTGAGGTGTTTCTCCCTTGGAACAGAGCAGTTTGTGCAACTCTAGTAGCAGTACCCTGTGACATTGTTTTGGGCTCCACTTCCCTTCTTGCTTCTGGGAGGAATGCCTTCTGTCTTTGGTATTATAGCTCATCTTCCCATTCTTTTACTTAGTGCATTTGTGCAGATATTTTTAACTCTCTACATCAGAAGAGAGCCCTTGACAACCAGCTTTGCTCCTCTTCTACCATTACTCCCTGCTTGTATCTTGTTGCTAGCAGAGTCCTCTTGTACTTCAAGATCTTGCCCATTTTTATGACTGCATAATATTCCATGGTGTATACGTAGCATATTTTCTTTATTCAGTCTGTCATTAATAGGCATTTAGGTTGATTGCATGTCTTAGCTATTGCAAATAGTGCAGGATTGAACATTTGCATGCACATGTCTTTATGGTAGAATGCTTTATATTTATCTGGGTATATATTCAGTAATGGGATTGCTGGGTAGAATGGTAGTTCTGCTTTTAGCTCTTTGAGGAATTGCCATACTGCTTTCCACAATGGTTGAACTAATTTACACTCCCAGCAACAGTGTATAAGTATTCCCTTCCTCTGAAACCTCATCACAATCTACTATTTTTTGACTTATTAATAATAGCCATACCGACTGGTGTGAGATGGCAGTTTTCATTTACATTTCTTTGATGACACATAATTTTGAGCTTTTATTCATATGCTTGTTGGTGGCTTGTATATCTTCTTTTGAGAAGTGTCTGTTCGAGTCCTTTAAACACTTTTTTTAATGGGGTGGTTTGTTTTTCTCTTGTAAATTTGTTTAAGTTCCTTATAGATGCTGGATGTTCAACCTTTGTAAGATGCATACTTTGCAAAAATTTTCTCCCATTCTGTAGGTCATCTGTTTACTCTGATAATTTCTCTTGCTGCACAGAAGCTCTTTAGTCTTTGACTTTGTTGTGATTGCTTTTGATGTCTTTGTTATGAAATTTTTGCCTGTTCCTAGGTCCAGGATGGTAATGTCTCAGTTGTCTTCTAGGGCTTTTATAGTTGGGTTTTACATTTAAGTCTTTATTCCATCTTGAGTTACTTTTTATATATGGTATAAGGAAGAGGTCCAGCTTCGATCTTCTGCATATGGCTAGCCAGTCATCTCAGTGCCATCTGTTGAATAGGGAGTCTTTTCCCTTTGCTTGTTTTTGACAGCTTTGCTGAAGATCTGATGGTCGTACATGTGCAGCCTTATTTCTTGGCTCTTTATTCTGTTCTATTGGTCTATGTGCCTATTTTTGTACCAGTACCATGCTGTTTTGGTTACTGTAGCCTCATAGTATAGTTTGAAATCAGGTAGTGTAATTTCTCCAGCTTTGTTCATTTTTCTTATAATTGCCTTGACTATTGAGGCTCCTTTTTGGTTCCATATGACTTTTAAAATAGTTTTTTCTAGTTCTGTGAAATGTCATTGGTAGTTTGATAGGAATAGCACTGAATCTGTAGATTGTTTGGGGCACAATTGCCATGATATTGATTCTTCCAATCCATGAACATGGGATGTTTTTCCATTCATTTGTGTCTTCTCTGATTCCTTGAGCAGTGTTTTGTAATTCTCAGTGTAGAGATCTTTCACCTCCTTGGTTAGCTGTTTTCCTAGGTATTTTATTTTATTTTATTGTGTGTGTGTGGCAATTGTGAATGATATTGCCTTTCTCATTTGGATATCAGTTTGGTTGTTGTCGGTGCATAGCAATGCTAGTAATTTTTGTACATTGATTTGGTATCCTGCAACTTTGCTGAAGTTATCAGCTGAAGGAGCTTTTGGACTGAGACTATGGTGTTTTCTAGAACAGAATCCTGTCATCAGCAAAGAGAGATAGTTTGACTTTCTCTTTTCCTATTTGGATGCCTTCATTTCTTTCTCTTGCCTGATTGCTCTGGCTAGGACTACCAATACTGTATTGAATAGAAGTGGTGAGAGAGGGCATCTTTGTCTTGTGCTGGTTTTCAAGGAGAATGCTTCCAGCTTTTGCCCAACGTTGGCTGTAGGTTTCTCATAGATGGCTCTTATTATTTTGCAGCATGTTCCTTAAATGCCTAGTTTATTGAGAGTACTTAATATGAAGGAATGTTGAATTTTATCAAAAGCCTTTTCTCCATCTACTGAGAGAATCATGTGGGTTTTGTCCTTAGTTCTGCTTATGTGATGAATCACATTTATTGATTTGTGTATGTTGAAATATCCTTGCATCTCAGGGATGAAGCCTACTTGATCATGGTGGATTAGCTTTTTAATGTGCTGTTGGATTTGGTTTGCAAGTATTTTGTTGAGGATTTTTGCATCAATGTTCATCAAGGATATTGAACAGAAGTTTTTGTTGTTGTTGTTGTGTCTCTGCCAGGCTTTGGTATCAAGATGATGCTGGTCTCAGAAAAATGAGTTAGGGAGAAGGCCATCCTCCTCAATTTTTTGGAATAGTTTCTGTGGATATGGTACCAGCTCTTTTTTTGTACATCTGTTAATATTTGGCTATGAATCCATTAGGTCTTGGTCTTTTTTGATTGGTAGGTTGTTTATTGCTGATTCAATTTTGGAGCTCATTAATGATCTGTTCAGGGAATTAATTTCTTTCTGGTTCAATCTTGGGAGGCTGTATGTGTCCAGCAATTTATCCATCTCTTCTAGGTTTTCTAGTTTGTGTGTGTGTAAGGGTTTTTGTAGTACTTTCTGATGATTGTTTTTATTTCTGTGGAGTCAGTAGTAAGATTCCCTTTGTCATTTCTACTTGTATTTATTTGGATCATCTTTCTTTTCTTCTTAATTAGTCTAACTAGTGGTCTATTTATTTTAGTAATTTTTTGAAAAAAACCAACTCCTAGATTAATTGATCTTTTGAATTTTTTTTTAATATATTTCAATTTCCTTCAATTCAGCTCTGAGATTTGTTATTTGTCATTTTCTGCTAGCTTTGGGTTGATTTGTTCTTGCATCTCTAATTCTTTCAGTTGTGAAGTTTGTCTGTTAATTTGAGATCTTTCTAACTTTTTGATGTGGGCATTTAGGGCTAAGAATTTCTGTCTTAACATTGCCTTAGCTGTGTCCCAGAGATTCCAGTATGTTGTATCTTTATTCTCATTATTTTCAAAGACGTTTTTGATTTCTGCCTTAATTTCATTATTTACCCAAAAGTCATTCAGGATCATGTTGCTTAATTTCCATGTAATTGTATGATTTTGAGCAATTGTCATTGTGATGACTTCGATTTTTATTGTGCTGTGGTCCAACAGTGTGTTTGGTGTGATTTCAGTTCTTTTACATTTGTTGAGGATTGTTGTACGCCTAATTATGTGGTCAATTTTAGAGTACGTGCCATATGGCAATGAGAAGAATGTATAATCTGTTGTTTGGTGGGGACTGGTGGGGGGGAGCGTGGAGATGTCTCTAAAGGTCTAGCAGATTCATTCGGTCCAATGCTGAGTTTAAGTCCTAAATATCTTTGTTAATTTTCTGCCTTAATGATATATAGGAGCCAACTAAAAATGATCTCAACAGTCAAAGTTTGAACAATTAGAGCAACAAAATAATTTAACTTTAGATGACAACCCAAAACATCAAGTAAATATCTGAGTCCATTCTGATAAAAAAAAAGATTGAATAAATAAATACATGGAAGAAAATAGATGAGTCTTCTGTGCAGAAGAATTCCAAATAATTTATGCAGATACTTCACTCTCAAGGAGGTGAAGCGTAACTGCTTACTCCTTAAGAATTTGGGCTGTATATGGTGACTTACTTCCAAAGAGTACAGCATGTAAAGGGGAAAAAAGTAATTTTACAGTGGAGTAACCTGACTCAAACTATTTCAGCCAAGTAATCATTCACAGCAACAGTGATAAGTCTTTTTGGTGGTATGTACCTTGATACGATTTGATGAGAATGTCACTTTACCTCTGTAGTTTTTCTCCCCAAAATCCATAACCTAATTCTAATCATGAAGAAAATTAGACAAATGCCAATTGAGGGCTATTCTGCAAAATACCTGACCAGTACTCCTCAAAACTATCCAGGTTACCGACAACAAGAAAAGTCTGAGAAATGGTCACAGACAAGAGGAAGCTAAGAAGATATAAAAACTAAGTGTAATGTAGGATCTTGGATGGTATCCTGGAACATAAAAAGTATATTAGGTAAAAACTAAAGAAACTTGTATAAAGTATGAAAATTAGTTATTAATAATGTATCATCATTGATTTAGCAGTAGTAACCATACTTGTTAACAATAGAGAACACTGGGTGCTGGAACTCTACATTATCTTCACAATTTTTTCTATAAGTCTAAAACTGTCCTAAGGTACAAGTTTATTTTTATAAAATTTATTCTTAATGCAGAAAATTTCTAAAGCACAGACTATCATTTTTTTTAACCCCTGCATCCTTCCCCTGCTACATCTGCTGCCTGATTTACACACCCTTTGAAATCATATCTCATTAGGTAAGTCTCCATGGCACACACTGCTTTCTTTAGATGATTTCACAGCTTTTCTTCTGTATGGGGTAACCATATTATTCACCTGTAATTTTATTAAATAAGTTTTAAGAGTCTTTTTTTAATGAACTTCTGGAAATGTGCTTTCCATGTCTGTCTAGTAATGTCTTTTTTTCTGGTAATGCTATAAGGTGGTTCAGTGTGCAAGTTTTGTGAAATACACTAAAAGTTGACAATACTTTCATGTACTTAAAACTTCTGCACTGTGCTAATTATATTTATTATGTGTGAGTTATACTAAGAGGAGTAAAATGTGATATGCTCTAAGATTAAAATGATAAGATTATATAGCCACTTCTGTCACTTCTACTTAATAATGTTCTTTTGGTCAGAGTTAAGTGTCATATCTTTTTAGCAAGAGTTAAGAACAGTCGGTTCCATCTTGCTGGTAGTGTATATGTAATAAATTAAATATCTCTGCAAGTCAAACAGCTTCCAGGCATTCTACTTTTTACATAAGGAGATCTTTAGCCTGTATTATGGTTGGCAGGATCTCCTAGTAATATTATATTTTGTTTACTTCAGTTGTAAAATCTACCACAGAAAAACTCCATCAATGTCTTTGACTAGCATAAGGAGAAGCAGTTTTACCACTGCATAATATTCTTGATTGCAAAGTATATACAGTTAAGGTGGTGTAATTTTCCTGATCTTATACTTAGTATGAGGCCTGATGACTTACATTAAAAACAAAGAAAGGAAAGGAAAAGGCAGAGTAAGTCATTCCATGAAGTGCATAGAATAGAGTAGGACAAATAATGGCAGGTGAGATTGAAATACTGAAGAAATTTGAGGAAATGTGTCAAGATTCAATATCAAAAAGCATGGCAAGTTTAGTTGTGACTGAAAATAGTGAACTGAGTGATTTCTGAGAAGAGATAGCAAGATTCTTATCAAGTGTCTGAAACATTATAATGTAAAATCCAAGTCTGAAATTATGCATTGGCTACCAATACATGTGTCAAAGTCCTCAAAATGACAAAGCTACAGTTTAGGGTCTTTATTAGTCAGGATTCTCTAGAGGGACAGAGCTAATAGGAGATAAATATATATATATATATATATATATATATACATATATGAGTTTATTAAGTATTAACTGACATGATCACAAGGTCCGACAATAGGCTGTCTGCAACCTGAGGAGCAAGGAAAGCCAGTCTGAGTCCCAAAACTGAAGAACTTGGAATGTAATGTTTGAGTGCAGGAAGCATCCAGCACAGGAGAAAGATGTAGGCTGGGAGGCTAGGCCAGTCTAGTCTTTTCACGTTTTTCTGCCTGCTTTATATTCTAGCCACGCTGGCAGCTAATTAGATGGTGCCCACCCAGATTAAGGGTGGGTCTGCCTTTCCCAGCCCACTGACTCAAATGTTAATCTCCTTTGGCAACACCCTCACAGACACACCCAGTATCAATATTTTGCATCCTTCAATCCAATCAAATTGACACTCAGTATTAACCATCACAAGTCTATCCCTTGTCAACTTGAACCCATACACATATCGTGAGATCATACATAATCTTCAAATAAAGACAATAATAAGGTCATAATTATGCCTAACATAATACAGTTATCCTTCATACAACTGGAAATGCACCAGTCCCCAACCCAAATACTATTATATAAAGTTAACAACACTTAAATGCTGACATGAAGCCAATAAATCTATGTCACATGATAAAGGAAAAAGAAAATAGAATGAAGATATTTTCTTAGTACAAGTATATACATGCACAGACATATTTTTAACAAAAGAAGGAGGAAATATGGCAATTACAGTCCTCCTTTCTTCAACTGGTCACATGGTCATAGCTGGTATTGATGACTACCTTCTTCTATTACCCATTCTGTATTCCCTTTGCCTTCAACAAGCACCTCAGCAGGTCGTGCTTTTTTTCCTAGTGGAGTGACACAAGCCTTCCTTCCTGAAAGGTCTGGGCCATTTGTAGTCTTGCTTGGATTGGGCTGTGGTAGTTTCTCATTGATCTTAATCACAGGGCATGGTAATACTAAGAGACACCCTAATGGGTCTCCTGTATTTCATGCATACTCTTACTTACCTCTGTTGTGGGGTAGTAGACTGATTTCAACTTGATAGTCTGGGTCAATCACCCCAGCCAACACTGTAACTCCCTTCTTAGCCTGTTGACTTAAAGGTAGGAGTATCCCACTTTGGGAGGCTGAGGTGGGCAGATCACGAGGTCAGGAGATCGAGACCATCCTGGCTAACACAGTGAAACCCCATCTCTACTAAAAATACAAAAATTTAGCCAGGCATGGTGGCGGGTACCTGTAGTCCCAGCTACTTGGGAGGCTGAGGCAGGAGAATGGCATGAACCCAGGAGGCAGAGCTTGCAGTGAGTTGAGATTGCACCACTGCACTCCAGCCTGGGCGACAGAGTGCAATTCCATCTCAAAGCAAACAAACAAACAAACAACAACAACAACAACAAACAAATAAAGGTAGGAGGATCCCAAAGTGTCCAGGTGGCAATCTTAACTTCTAGTTTAATGGAATAATTGTTGTGTCTCCTGGTGGCAGCATTCCTCCCTCTAGAACTGAGACCTCTATGCCAGAAGAACGTAATGTCATGAGAACAGGAAGCAAAAATTTTGCTAGCGGATCACTAGGGGTGATGGTGAGTGGTGCCGCTGCCACTTCCACACCTTGATTCCTGGACCCCTGAATCATGGCTATGGAAGAAACAGTACCATATATTGGACACTGATTCAGAGCATACACAGCATTCTGGAAACTTTGCCCCAGGCCTGCAAAGTATTGTCACCTAGTCGGCATTGTAATTATGACTTCAAAAGGCCATTCCACCATTCTATTAATCCAGCTGCTTCTGGATGGGGAACATGGTAAAACTAGTGATCTATGAGCATGAGCCCACTGTCACACTTCTTTAGCCGTAAAGTTAGTGCCTTGGTCAGAGGCAATGCTGTGTGGAATACCATGATGGTGGATAAGGCATTCCGTGAGACCCCGGATGGTAGGGTTGGCAGAAGCATTGTGTGCAGGACAGGCAAACCCATATCTGCCCTTTTCATCATGGAAGAAGTCCAATATAATCAACCTATCACAAGGTAGCTGGCTGAGCACCCTGAGGAATGGTGTCATATAGAAGGCTCAGTGTTGGTCTCTGCTTCTGGCAAATTGGGTACTCAGTAGTGGCCTTAGCCAGGTGAGCCTTAGTGAGTGGAAGTCCATGTTTCTGAGACCATGCATGACCTCCATCCCTGCCACCATGGCCACTTTATTCATTGGCCAATTGGGCAATGACAGGGGTAGCTGGGGAAAGAGGCTGAGTGGTGTCCACAGAACGGGTCATTCTATCCACTTGATTATTAAAATCCTCCTCTGCTGAGGTCACACGTTGGTGAGTACTCACATGGGATAAAAATATCTTCACAGTTTTTGAACACTCAGAGAAGTCCATCCACATACCTCTTCCCCAGATTTCTTTGTCACCAATTTTCCAATCATGCTTCTTGAAAGTTCCTGATCATCCAGCCAAACCACTGGCTACAGCCCACGAATCAGTATATAATTGCACATCTGGCCATTTCTCCTTCCATGAAAAGTGCACAGCCAGGTGCCCCGTTCAAAGTTTTGCCCACTGGGAAGATTTCCCTTCACTGCTGTCCTTCAGGGATGTCCTAGAAAGGGGCTGTAGTGCTACAGCTGTCCACTTTTGGGTGATGCCTGCATGTCATGCAGAACCATCTGTGAACGAGGCCTTAGTCTTTTCTTCCTCTGTCAGCTGATCATAGGGAACTCCCCAGGAGGCTATCGGTGCAGGCTGGGGAAGAGAAGGCAGGGTGGCGGGAGTGGAGATCATGGGCATTTGAGCCACTTCCTCATGTAACTTACTTCTGCTTTCAGGATCTGCTCAAGCCCAATCACATATATACCACTTCCATTTGATGATGGAATGATGCTGTGCACAATCCACTTTATGGCTAGATAAGTTAGCAAGCACCCAGTTCATGATAGGCAGTTCAGATCTCATGGTGGATTGATGACCCACAGCCAAACGTTCAGTTTCCACCAAAGCCCAGTAACAGGCCAACAGCTATCTCTCAAAAGGAGAGTAGTTATCCGCAGAAGATGGCAGGGCTTTGCTCCAAAATCTTAGAGGCCTCCACTGTGATTCACCTATGGGGGCCTGCCAGAGGCTCCAAACAGCATATCCATTAGCCAACAACACCTGAAGCGCCACTGGATCTGCTGGGTCATGTGGCCCAAATGGCAGAGCAGCTGCACAGCAGCCTGGACCTGTTGCAGACCCTTCTCCTATTCTGGACCCCACTCAAAGCTGGCAGTGTTCTGGGTCACTCAATAAACGGGCATGAGTAACACAATGAAATGAGGAATGTGTTGCCTCCAAAATCAAAATAGCCCCACTAGGCAGGCATTGTGCCCCTTTCTTGGTTGTAGGAGGGGAAAAATACAGCAAATTATCCTTCACCTTAGAAGGAATATCTTGACATGCCTCACACCATTGGACCCCTAGACATTTTACTGAGGTAGAAGGTCCCTAAATTTTAGTAGGATTTATTTCCCATCCTCTGGCATGCAAACGTCTCCCCAATAAATCCAGTGTGTTTGCTACTTCTTGCTCACTGGATCCAATAAGCATAATGTCATCAACGTAATGGAACAGTGTGGCATCTTGCAGAAGCAAAAAACAATCAAGTTCTTTCTGAATAAGATCATGACACAAAGCCAGAGAGTAGATATACTCCTGAGATAGGACAGTAAAGGCATATTGATGGCCTTGTCAGCTGAAGACAAATTGCTTCTGGTGGGCCTTATGGACAGGAATGGAGAAAAAGCCATTTGCCAAGTCAATGGCTGCATACCAGGTACCAGGAGATGTGTTAATTTGCTTAAGTAATGAAAACACATCTGGTACAGCAGTTGCAATTCCAGTCACCACTTGGTTAAGCTTACAATAATCCACTGTCACTCCCCAAGATCCATCTGTCTTCTGCACAGGCCAAATAGGAAAGTTGAGCAAGGATGTGGTGGGAATCACCACCCCTGCATCTTTCAATCGTGGCACTAATCTCTGCAATCCCTCCAGGGATGCAATATTGTTTTTGATTTACTATTTTTCTAGATAGAGGCAGCTCTAATGGTTTCCATTTGGCCTTTCTCACCATAATAGCCCTCACTCTACCAGTCAGGGAACCAATATGGGGGTTCTGCCAGCTGCTAAGTATGTCTATGTCAATTATGCATTCTGGCACTGGGGAAATGACCACAGGGTGAGTCCGGGGACCCAGTGGACCCACTGAAAGCTGGACCTGAGCTAAAACTCCATTAATTGCCTGATCTCCATAAGTCCCTACTTTAACTGGAGGACCACAATGATATTTTGGGTCGCAGGAACCAATGTCAGTTCAGAGCCAGTATCCAAAATATCTGATCACTTCCCTTTACCCAATAAAGTTACCCTGGTGGAAGGCCAGAGGTCTCCTTGGGAAAGGATGAGAGAAAGATTCACTGCATAAATTGTTGGTAGTGTAATGGGGTCTTTCCTCAAGGGGACCCAGTCACTCCTTCATTTAAGGGGATCTGGGTCTATAAGCTGGCTCAAGTCTGGAAATTGATTACAGGGCCATGATTCTTTGTTTTGATAATTCAAATTAGTCTTTCATCCACTTGACCTAGAAGTTTTCAGTTTATATAAATTAAAGTACGAATGCAGTAGGCTTACTACCAATTTCATTTCTAGGAACACTGTGATTCATTAGCCAATGCCAGAGCTCTACATGAGTCAGACTATTCTGATTGCCCCTTTGCCTCTGCTGTCCATTATGGTAGCTACGCCCACCTTGCCTTTGATGGTTGATTGCTACCACTTGGCCCTTGCCACCTCAGAATCCAATTATTCCCATTGTATTTAAATTTTGTAGTTGAGTGACTGTAGTTCCCACTGTTAGATCTGGCATACAGAGAAGAGAAATTATAGGGCTATTCAAAGATGCAGGTGCTGCAACTATTTCACTCTCACAAATCTATTTCATAAGGCATTGGTCAAGGGTATATCTTCTGGACCCTCCCAGCTAGGATGAGTAGGTCTAAAGTGACTAATCCACTCCACCATCCCATTCTCCCTAAGCCTTTTGATCCCTTCCTCTACATTAAACCAGGGGATATCAGGCATTTCCACCTCACTCACAGTGGGCCATCTTTTAATCCATATTTCCACTAACCAGGCAAATAAACTATTACAACCTTTTTTAACTCCCTGAGCTGCAACATTAAATACAGAGTCCCTACTTATTGGGCCCAAATCAATAAATTCAGCCTCATCCAACTTTATGTTCCTTCCACACCCTTAATATCCATTTCCATGCCTGTTCTCCAGATTTCCGTTTATATAAATTAGAAAACTCAAGCAGTTATTTTTGAGTGTAGGGCACCTCCTCATGGGTCACACTCTCAACCTCACATCTAGGGGCCAACCAGGACTTTAGTCTAGTTATAGCTCTAGAAGCAAATGGGGTGTTCGGGGTGGGTTCTGAGGAGAGTCAACATTATCTTGTCTGGCAACTGCCTCAGGGGAGGCCATCACACTTGCCTCACGCAGTTCAGGGTTAATCTCCTCAAACAAAGGTTGAAAGGCTGATAGCAGCATAGTTCATGGAGCGGATGTTGCCACTACTGGGGATGGGGAAGCTGTCTTTTCTGGCAAAAAAGGTTCATCAGAGTTTACAAACTCAGTGTCGTATGCTTCAGCAGAGTTCCCCCACACATCCCCATTCCAAGTTGCAGGGTCCCATTCTTTTCCAATCAATGCCCTCACTCTAACAGTAGACACCTGCCAAAGCTGTGCATGCACCTTGCATTGCAGGTCAGCCACTCACATGATAAGAGCTTGTGTCTGTTTGTCCACAATTTCAGCTCTTTCTCTACAGGAGATAAGACTCACTCAGGGCAATCTTAGCAGATTTAGGCTCAGTACCTGCTTCTGAAGCCAGGAGTTAGAATCCCTGAGTTCATCATTTTCTTTCATTACTTTGTTCGGTGAACTTAGGAGCAACCAACCAGCTTCGTTATGTTCCTTGGTTCTCCACATATGGTCAAAGGCATTATGTATAGAGTCACTAAACTACTTGCCTCTTATGAGTGGTGAATGAGGAGTGTCAAGTGCATTTACATTTCATAACTCTCTAAACAGTTCACGCCAAGGACTACCAGTGTTCTCCATACCATTAGAAGTAGAGTCCTTAGCATTTTGATGTCTAATCATATTAAGAAGCCAACTTCAGAAACCCCAAAACCGAAGAAAGAACTCAATTTTTACTATTCAGTTCCTCTAGAACCACTCCTGGTACCAAAATCTGTATTAGTCAGGATTCTCTAGAGGGACAGAAGTAATAGGGACACAATACATATATATGGGAGTTTATTAAGTATTAACTCACAGGATCACAAGGTCCCACAATAGGCCATCTGCAACCGAGGAACAAGGAAAACCAGCCTGAGTCCCAAAACTGAAGAACTTAGAGTCTAATGTTCAAGGGCAGGAAGCATCCAGCACAGGAGAAAGATGTAGGCTGGGAGGCTAGGCCAGCCTAGTCTTTTCATGTTCTTTTGCCTGCTTTATATTCTAGCCACACTGGCAGCTGATTAGATGGTGCCTACCCAGATTAAGGGTGGGTCTGCATTTTTCAGCCCCCTGACACAAATGTTAATCTCCTTTGGCACACCCACAGACACACCCAGGATCAATACTTCATATCCTTCAATTCTATCAAGTTGACACTCAGTATTAACGATCACAGGGTCACATCTGCAAGCCCCAAAAGGAATACCAATAGTGAGATCAAAAAACAGACAAATAAACTACAACAACAAAACTAAACCCAAAGGAAATACTATCTTGAAACTATGGGCTCATGTAGACACATGACTGGAGTTAGATAAAATAAGTTGTTAGTACCTTAGGTTTGACTATTGGATGTCCTATTGGATGACAACTAGAAGAATAGAGGCACTGGGGCTCATTTCCAGATGGGATGTGATTGTGACCTTTCCTCCCAGTTTGTTAAAGAATTGTTTGACATTTCCAAAGCCAATGAGGAGGGCATGCACATTGAGTTGAATATTTAATATTTAGATGGGTATGTCCAGCTGGTTAATTCTTGTTATCTCTGCTGATCTGCTGATCACATAGTTGTCAGCTAATGCTTTTAGAACATAATATTGTTTTTAAGCAAAACTAACCAATGATAGCATGGCTCATTTGTAGCAGTTATTTCTGGCTTCCACCCTGGTCTCCAAATTCATTTGATAGTCACTCACTCTATCATATCCAAGACCTGATACTCTGCCCATAATATATTGTCTGTATTCTTTGAATATACTATGTTAAGTGATCTTTATCTGCCTTTTTGGGTGCTGTTTCTGATATCTGGTATTCCCTCACCACCATGTCCAGTTCAAAATTTCAATCTATTCTTCAAGATTCAGCATTAGTATTATTGCCTAATAGTAGCTTGTCCTGATTACACGTATCTTCTTTGTTTTACTCTACCTACATGACATTTATTTGTTAATCTCCAACTATATTATAAGCTCCTCTACTAGGCAAAGATCTTTTTATCAACTGGGATGAAGATATCCTTTGGTTTGTAGTAAGCATTTATTAGATATTTATTGATTTAAATTTAAGTATGCTTGGTGGCCTTCAAAGACATTCTCCTGTTGTTATCTTTTGTGACATTCCTTGATACATAGTAAGTAAGTAAATAAGTAAGTAAATGCTTACTGAACTTAATTGACATGTGTGAGATGGCCCAAAGAGATCATGTATGCCTCTCATTGCATAAGCATGACTGTCTCTCCATTCATCCATTCTTCTATCTAGTTTTATAGAATTATAGTATGTAGAAGTTAAGTGCATGAGTTCTGGAGACAGGTTTCTGCCTCCACTTTTTATGCATAAGTACTCTGTGATTTAGTTTTTTCATTTGCAAAATGAAGCTACTAATAGTATCTACTTTTTATTTAGTAAGTTATAAATATTGGCCATCATTACACAAAAGTTGGCTTGAAAAGCATCCCTTCTTCAAATTTGAGCATAGAAATCAAACACTATATTCCTAATATAAACTTTATGGTACTTAGCAAGTACTTAGCACATGTATACTGGAGCAAAAGTGCTCAATTAATAGTTGTTATCCTCTTCTTTACTACTATTACTTTACGACAACTAACAAGAGATTCTGTGCAATTACATTAAAAGTTCTGTTATAGACATATTACCAAATGGAAACATAGCATCTGTTTTCCAACAAATATGTACATCCATTGTTTGCTCCCAAGCACTACATATTTGATTGGATGAAAGACAGTGGAAGTAAGGCTATTTGACTAAATGAGGACATATTCCAAATACACATTTTTCACTAAATCATTTTGATTAATTCTTATACATTGCTTTCAAAACCTACCCTCTTCTGAGCATTAATAGTGATATACTTTCACATCCTAACTCTCTATGAAATAGATTGGATAAAGCAGTAACTTCCTATTGACAAGAAATGAGTTGGTGGATAGTGCAGTGTACTAGCAACCATAAGGAATGGGGAAAAGATGGGGAAAATGTTGGTTCTGTCTTAAAAAGAGTCTAGTTCTTAAGTTTCACCATACACAGGTAAAATAATGAAGTTAGCATAAATATGAAAATATGAAATAAGGTAATATATTAATAATATAAATTATATTTACAGGTATATCATTAATACATCTTTAAAATATGGGCATAAATTGCTAATATCTAGTATCTATTTCCTATGGAAAATACTCACCATTTTTCCTTTCAAATAAAATATAATTTAAATAAAAAGTAAAACAAAACCCAACACAGTAGTTATATCCTGTATAATTGAGGATAGCTTAAAAATGTGGGCAGCTTAGTTATTGAATTAATTAAGCTAAGAAGGTCAACCTGATCATCAGAAACATTATTTGTGAGAGATGAGGATTTAAGTATCATTACTTTCTTACAGAAACAGTAGAAAATTGGAATCTAAAAAGGAAAGCCTATCAAAAGCATACCATTAGCATTTAACGGAGTTAGGTATAGAAATCAGAGTGCAAATATATATCCTGATAACACATACAATCAAGAAGAATATTTAATCTATTTTTATGACTTTTCACACTCAGGTATGATAGGGAGCAGAGCTAATTATCTATATATCTGTATCATATATTTTGTATACTACCCTTGATAGCTATTTGTGAGTAGTGCCTGTGACACAGATAATTTTAATTTTACAATAATTAGAAATAATTTCTGGATGGGCACAGTGGCTCACACCTGTAATTCCAGTACTTTCAGAGGCTGAGATGGGCGGATCACCTGAGGTCAGGAGTTCGAGACCAGCAGGGCCACCATGGCGAAATCCCATCTCTACTAAAAATGCAAAAAATTAGCTGAGCATGGTGGCAGGTACCTGTAATCCTAGCTACTCAGGGGGCTGAGGCAGGAGAATCATTTGAACCTGAGTTGCAGAGGCTGCAGTGAGCTGAGATTGCACCATTGCACTCCAGCCTGGGCAACAAGAGTGAAACTCCGTCTCTCACACACACACACACAAAGGTGGCATGTACCTGTACTCCCAGCTACTCTGGGAGGCTGAGATGGGAGGATCACTTGAGCCCAGGAGGTTGAGGCTGTGGTAAGTGTGATCAAGCCACTGCACTCCAGACTGGGCAACAGAGTGAGAACTCATCTCAAATAAAATGATTAGTTTCATGTATATAATGACTACTTATTGATACTACGGAAAAATAAGATGATGGAATAACAAATGATTGTTTTAGAATATCACTAATTCACTTAACAGAGTAATGATCTAGGTTTTCCTTTAAAAGATATATATGTGTTTAAACCCATTAACTTCTATTTTGGAAGTCATTACTAATATTGTTCATGAATAGTCCCTCCTGACTCATATAACATGTCATATTAAACTTCAATGGAATAAGCACAACATTGTGTTTATTTCATGAATGATTATACTTAATAAAAATACATTATTTAGTTTAAATCAATTGAATGAGAGAAGTTATGGTCTAGGAACAAGAATTATGAAATAATAAGAATAGTTCATTTTAATATTCTCTTGAATCTAAAGTTGTTCAACCCATGTGTTCTACTCTGACCTCATGATTTTTGAAGCATTGTTGAAGCACAACACATTTTATTACTAATTAGCATATTGTATTTGGATAGAAGCAATAGAATAGCAAAGTTATAAATTAATAAAGTAAAGGGATAAGTTAAAAAGTAGTAGAATAGAATAATCTGAATTTGAAAATCATATAAAAATAGGAAATCTAACAGGTGTTAAATTGCAGTTTCTAAACTTTCAATATAAAATTGAACCAGTATCCATGAGACATTTGATTACAGACAAATACAGGGGAAGCAAAATCCAAGTTTTGGAAGAATTTCCTTTTTAATACAATTTTTTGAGTAAAATAAAAATGTAATTTAGAAAATAATGTGCATATATTGTGCAGCGTTATAAAATGTCCATTTTGAAATTACATACAATTATTAGTTCACTTGTGGGTAGTCACTGAGATCCCTTTCTGAATAGTGTTTGCAAAAGGCAAGGTTATACTTTAACAAGATATTAAAAGTATTTGTGAATTTTTAAAGGAAGGACTATGTATTACTTTAGTTCTAAGTTTTTAATATTGCTCCAGACATACAGAAAATCATAAGAGGCACAAGATAAAACATTAATAATGCTAACTTTGACCATTTAGCATATGCTGAATCCATTTTTGTCCACTATAAAGCTACTGTTTTCTTAATGGAAATAACTATGTAATTTATGTGGACATAATTTGAGTATAATTTGTAGTGAGATACATTATGCCTACATTCTGTTCCTTATCAAAATTTATACCCACTGATTCTAGCGCAAGTTGATGATTTCCAACTCTACCATGTCTCTCCACTCGTTAGTTGGAGTTCCACTGTAAGGAATAACTCTTCTTATTTATCTATTTATTTACTTATTTATTTATGCATCATATGGACTCATGTATCTTTATTTTGTTCAATCAAAATTTATAATATATTAGTATCACTATTTATTTACTATCACTATTATCATATTCAGATTATTTCATATTTGATGAAGCATGAGCCCCTTCAAGTTAGCTCCTGTGTCCTTCTGACAAGTTCCCAATGTTCTTTTAGCAGTTAATTGGTGTTGCAAGAAGATGTTGTGTACTCATTTTGTATTTTTTCCACCAAAGCATTAAGAATCAACCATTTTTCCAAGTATCCTGGTTTATTTCACTGGAAAACAGTATTTAGAAAACAAAATCTATGCATTGACAGAGCTAGGAAATTCATGTAAGTGTGAATGTGTTTATGGCACATATACAGATATATATGTAATATAAAATATATAATGTGGGTATATATAAATATATGTGTATAATCTATCTTAAATATATATGAAATTAGTTTATATTAATACTTTCAATTAAAATATAATGCCACAGGGTACATTCTAGTCTTCCTTCTTTCTCTATTTGTAAATTGGTTCCTCAACAGAAAAGCCTGCCTTCCATTATGCTGAATATATTTACTTACTTACTAATACTCAGAACACATAGAAGGAAACTTCAGAATTGCTAATCCATACCACTGTGAAAAGCAAGTTTACTATTCACAAGGGTTTAATGTTTATTTTAATTCATAAGAAAAATTTGTATACAGTAAAATTAACAATCATAAGTGTAAAATTCTATGAATTTCAAAAGTAGATGTATTCATAGAACTCATATTCTTATCAAAATTTGAATATTTATGTCACATAGAATAGTGAAGTAATACAGTATGTATTATTTGGTGTTTGACTTCTTTTACTCAGTATAATGTTGCTAAAATTTGTCCATGTAGTCTGATGTATTAGGAGTTTGTTCCATTTTATTGCTGATCAGTATTCTTTTGTGTAATGTACAACTCATTAATTCATTCTCCTTTTAATGGACATTTGGGTTGTTTACAGCATTTGGCTTTTATGAATAAAAATGCCAAAATCATTCTTTTGAAAGTCTTTTGTAGACATATGTTTCGAGTTCTCTTGGAAAATACCTAAGAGTGAAGTTACTGGGTCATATGGTAGGTGTAAGTTTAACTTTGTAAGAAACTGCTATAATTTTCCCCTAACTGGCTGTACCATTTGTGCTTTTAGCAGCAATGTGTGAGTATTCCATTTGCTTCAAATCCTCAGTGACATTTGGTATTTTCATTTTAAAAATTTCAGTAATTTGAGTGGCTGTATAGTAGCATTTCATAATAGCTGTAATTTGTATTTTCCCAAAGTATTAGTTGTTTTTATACATTTTATTTTCATATAGTAATTGTTTACTGTGCCCTAGGAATTTTTTCCCTTCCACACTTTGCCAAGATAATCTCTTTTGTTTGCCTTAAGAACCATTATGACTTTAACTTTAGAATTTAGGTTATGATATCTCTCAAATTAATTTTTACGTTTGGTGTTGGGTGAAGTTTGAGCTTCATGTTTTTCCATATGGATATTCAGTTGATCTAGATTCATTTGTTGAAAAAAAACTTTATCCAATGATTTGCTTTGATGCCTTTGTGGAAATTCAATTGTGCTATATAAGTGTGGGTCTATTTTGGAAGTCTCTAGTTTATTCTATTGATGCAATTATCTACCATTAAAGAAAAGTCAAGCTGTCTTAATTACGGTAGATTTATAGTACATTTTGAAATTGGATTGTGTGTAAGTCCTCCACCTTTTCTTTTCCCAAGAATTTTTGGCTATGCTAGGTATTTTGCATTTCCAAATACATTTTGAATCAGCTTTTATATTTCTACAAGGAAAACCTGTTGTTGCTTGCATTGAGATGGTGCTCAATCTATATATCAATTGAAGAAGAGTGCAGAATAAACACTTAATTTTGAACCCTCTAATCCACAAACATGTTGTATCTCTCCATTGATTAAGACTTTTGTTAATTTCTCTGAGCAATATTTTGAAGTTTTCAGTGTAGAGGCTGGACAGTCCTTTGTTAGATTTGTTACTAGGGGTTTCATGTTTCAAAACATGATTTTACACAGGATTGATTTTTAAATTCATTTTCTAGTTGTATGCTGTTAATATATTAATCCTGTACTCTGAAATTCTGCTAAATACACCTACTGGTTCTAGCAGTTGTTTTAAAAATTCCTTGTGATTTTCTACGTAAACAATTATGTTATCTGCAAGTAGAGACAGATTTAATTTTTTCTTTCCAAACTTTATGTGTATTTTTTTTCTTGCCTTTTTGGCACGATGTGAAATAGTAGTGGTAAAAGCAGACATCTTTACCTTATTACTAATTTTTATAGCAAATCACTCAATATCATATTATGCATGATATTAGCTATAGATGTTTTAGGTATGCTTTTTATAATATTGAGAAAATACATTCTCTTTATCTATTCAGAGGATTCCAAGTTATTTCTGTTTCAGTCTGTTTATATAGTAAATTACAATAATTGATTTTCAAATGTTAAAATATCTTTCCATGACTTTAAGAAACCCCATTTGCTCAGTATGATCCTTTTTATATGTTACTGCCTTCATTTTGCTAACATTTTGTTAGGAATTTTTACGTCTTTATTTGTGAGGAATATTAGTCTTTGATTTTTTGGTAAGTTTTTGGTCATGTTTTGGGTAATTCTGGCCTCATAAAATAAGTTTGGAGGTGTTCTATATCTATTTTCAAAAAAAATGTGTAAGCTTTGTATTTCTAAATTTCTTTGCAGAATTTAAATTAAGTAGTAGAAACATCCAGGCCTTGAGTTGTTTTATGAAAAAGGTTTATTTTATATATTTTTAAAATAATATATTCTACTTTTTGCTAAGTAAGTGGGCTACTCAGATTTTCTATTTAATCTTGTTAGTTTTTGAAAATTGTGTTTTCTCAGGAACGCATGCATTTCATTCCAGGTGTCAAGTATATTCAATAAAGCCATTCATAATATTCCCATATTATTCTATTACTGTCTGTAAAATCCGCAGTAAAATCCTGTTTTTTACATTACATTAGTAATTTGGGTTTTTCTATAATTTTTATCAGTCTTTTATCAATATTTCATCAATTTTATGTCTTTTTAAAGAATCAATTTTGGTTTTAGTAACTTTATTTCTGCTTGTTATTATTTTCTTCACTCTATATATTTTGGATCTAATTTGTTCACCTTTCTTTAAAATGACGATAAAAACTTAGGTCATTTATTTTAAACACTTAATCTCTTCACATAAAAGCCATTAACTTTATTTTTAAGCATTGCTTTAGGTACTTCCCCAACAGTTGATATATCATATTTGATACAATATATCAACATGACAGTTGATGTATTGTATTGTATTTGATATACCATATTTTATTATCATTCATGTTGAAATATAATTTCCTTTGTTGTTTATCTTTCACCTATGGAATATTAAGAAGTGGGTTCTTTCGTATCCAGGTATTTGTGGATTTCTACATATTTCTTATTATTGATTTTTGTATTTAAATTTGTTATGATCAGGTAGTATACTCTGTACCAGCATAGAGTCTAACTAGGTAAACTGTTCATAAGCACTTAAAACTATGTATATTCTGTAGGTGTTGTGTGAGTATTTTGTAAAACCAATTAGGTCAGGAAGGTAGATAGTACTTTTCAGATTTTCTCTATGACAATTTTTTTTTTTTTTTGAGACAGAGTCTCGCTCTGTTGCCCAGGCTGGAGCACAGTGGCACAATCCTGGCTCACTGCAAGCTCTGCCTCCCGGGTTCACACCATTCTCCTGCCTCAGCCTCCTGGGTAACTGGGACCACAGGTGCCCGCCACCATGCCTGGCTAATTTTTTGTATTTTCAGTAGAGATGGGGTTTCACCATGTTAGCCAGGATGGTCTCAATCTCCTGACCTCGTGATCTGCCCACCTCGGCCTCCCAAAGTGCTGGGATTACAGGCATGAGCCACGGGTCGGTCTAGTTGTTTTGTTGTTGTTTTTCGATTACTGAGGGAGGGGTGTTAAAATTTTCAGCTGTGTCTTTTGATTTGCCTTTCTCCCTTTAGTTTTGCCAGATTTTCTTTTACGTATTTTGCAGCTCTGTTCTTAAGCACATCACTTATGATTGCTATGTGTTCTTGATGAATTGGCCCTTTTAATCTAACCTCTATGCCTTTGTAGTAAGCCTTATTTTAAAGTATATTTTCTCTGATATTAGTATTTAATGTTCCAAATTTCTTATGTTTACAGTTTGTGTGATACACCTGTTGTTCTATTGTTGTTCTTTGCTTTCAGCCTATCTGTGCCTTATACATTTAAATTCACTTCTTTAACCAATAATATAGAGTTGAGTCATGCTTTTTCATAGTCTTATAATTTCTGCCTTTTAATTTAATATTATTTAACTTACGCCTATCATTTTGTTATGCATTTTTCATTTTCCCAATTATATATTTTTAATTCTTTATCCTTTTCCTTCTTTGTTTTGCTTCTTGTTTTAAATACTTAGTATTATATTTCCTCTATTGATTTTGTGGCTATAACACTTAGCACTATCTTTTTTAAGTTATTACTATAGGGATTATAATATGCATAAGTCAAAATATATTTAGGGTAAATATTCAACCACTTTATACAAAATATATGAGCCTTCGAACAATAGGATTTACTTATTCTTGTTTTCTTTGTATTATTTTTCTTATATATCTCTACATACATTATTAAGTTCACAATAAAATATTCCATTTCATTTTAAACATAATTCTGTGGAGGGGCCAAGATGGTCGAATAGGAACAGCTCTGGTCTATAGCTCCCAGCGAGACTAACACAGAAGGTGGGTGATTTCTGCATTTCCAACTGAGGTACCCAGTTCATCTCACTGGGACTGGCCAGGCAGTGGGCACAACCCACAGAGAGTGAACAGAAGCAGAGTAGGGTATTGCTTCATGCAGGAAGTGTATGGAGCAGGCCACCTTTCTCCCCCAGCCAAGGAAAGTGGTGAGGGACTATTCTACCCACCAGGAATACTACACTTTTCCTAGGGATTTTTCCAATGCACGGATCAGGATATTCCCTATTGAGCCTACACCACCAGGGTCACAGGTTTCAAGCACAAAACTGGGCAGCTTGAAACCTGCCAGTTTGGGAAGACACTGAGCTGCAGGAGTTTTTTCATACTTCAGCAGGGCCTGGAACTCCAGGGAGATAGGAGAACTGTTTACTCCCCTGGAAAGGGGGCTGAAGCCAGGGAGTCAAGCAGTCTCGCTCAGTGGGTTCCATTCTCACAGAGCCCAGCAAGCCAAGAACAACTGGCTTGAAATTTCCACTGCCAGCACAGCAGTCTGGAGTCTGCCTGGGATGACTGAGGTTGTGGTGGGGGTGGGGGGCATGACCACCATTACTGTGGCTTTAGTAGGCGGTTTTCCTATGACAGTGCTAATAAGACTGGGAGGTTTGGACTGGGCAGAATTCACCACAGTACAGAAAAGCGGTTGTGGCCAGACTGGTTCTCTAGATCCCTACTCTCCAGGAAGGGCAGCAACTCCAGTCAGGGGCTTACAGACAGCAGTCTCATCTCCCTGGGACAGAACACCTGTGGGGACGGGCAGCTGTGGTCTCAGGTTCAGTGGACTTAATCTTTCCTGCCTGCCTGCCGGATCTGAAGAGAGTGGCTGATCCTGACAAGGGGGATTCTCCCAGCACAGCACACCAGCTCTGCTAAGGGACAGATTGCCTCCTCAAGCAGGTCCCTGACCCCATGCCTCCTGACTGGGAGAGACCTTCCAACAGGGGTTGACAGACACCTCATACAGGAAAGATACGGCTGGCATCATGACGCTGTCCCTCTGGGACAAAGCTTCCAGAGGAAGGAGGAGGCAGCAATCTTTGCTGTTCTGCAGCCTCCACTGGTGATATCCAGGTGAACAGAGTCTGGAGTGGACCCCCAGAAAACTGCAGCAGACCTGCAGAAGAGGGGCCTGACTGTTGGAAGAAAAACTAACAAACAGAAAGCAACAACAAAAACAACATGAACAAAAAAAAGACCCCGCCGACAAAAACCCAATCCAAAGTTCATCAGCCTCAAAGACCAAAAGTAGATAAGTCCAAGAAGATGGGGAAAAACCAACGCAAAAACACTGAAAATTCCAAACCCAAAATGTCTCTTCTCCTTCAAATAATCGCAACACCTCTCCAGCAAGGGCACAGAACTGAACGGAGGATGAGATGGACAAATTGACAGAAGTAGGCTTCAGGAGGTGGGTAATAACAATCTCCTCTGAGCTAAAGGAGCATGTTCTAACCCAATGCAAATAAGCTAAGAACCTTGAGAAAAAGTTACTGGAGCTGCTAACTACAATAACCAGTTTAGAGAGGAACATAAATGACCTGGTGGAGCTGAAAAACACAGCACAAGAACTTTGTGAAGCATATAGAAGTAATGATAGCCAAATCGATCAAGCAGAAAAAAGTATATCAGAGATTGAAGACCATCTTGCTGAAATGAGGCATGCAGACAAGATTAGAGAAAACAGAATGAAGAGGAGCAAACAAAACCTCTGGGAAATATGGGACTATGTAAAAAGACTGAACCTACGATTGATTGGAATGCCTGAAAGAGATGTTCTACATTGTTAAAGAAAAGAATTTTCAACCCAGAGTTTCATATCCAGCCAAACTAAGC
Organism: Pan paniscus; assembly: GCF_029289425.2. Taxonomy (NCBI): domain Eukaryota; kingdom Metazoa; phylum Chordata; class Mammalia; order Primates; family Hominidae; genus Pan; species Pan paniscus. The sequence goes on along the minus strand of NC_073254.2, from coordinate 118,212,559 downwards.
TGAATAAGCGAAGGAGAAATAAAATCTCTTCCAGACAACAAATGCTGAGGGATTTCATCACCACCAGGCCTGCCTTGCAAGAGCTCCTGAAGGAAGCACTAAATATGGAAAGGAAAAACTGCTACCAGCCACTGCAAAAACACACCACAATATAAAGACCAATGACACTATGAAGAAATTGCATCAATTATTGTGTAAAATAACCAGCTAGCATCATGATGACATGATCAAATTCACACATAACAATATTAACCTTAAATGTAAATGGGCAAAATGCCCAATTAAAAGACACAGACTGGCAAATTAGATAAAGAGTCAAGACCCTTCGGTGTGCTGTATTCAGGAGAACCATCTCACATGCAAAGACACACATGGGATTAAAATAAAGGGATGGAGGAAAATTTACCAAGCAAATGGAAAGCAGAAAAAAGCAGGAGTTGCAATCCTAGTCTCTGACAAAAGAAACTTTAAAGCATCAAAGATAAAAAAGACAAAGAAGGGCATTACATAATGGTAAAGGTATCAATGCAACAAGAAGAGCTAACTATTCTAAATATACATGCACCCAATATAGGAGCACCCGGATTCATAAAACAAGTTCTTGGAGACCTACAAAGAGACGTAGAGTCCCACACAACACCCCACTGTCAATATTAAACAGATCAACAAGACAGAAAATTAACAAAGATATTCAGGACTTGAACTCAGCTCTGGATCAAGTGGACCTAATAGACACCTACAGAACTCTCCAGCCCAAATCAGTAGAATATACATTCTTCTCAGTGCCACATGGCACTATTCTAAAATTGACCACATAATTGGAAGTAAAACACTCCTCAGCAAATGCAAAAGAACAGAAATCATAACAGTCACTCAGACCACAGTGCAATCAAATTAGAACTCAGGGTTAAGAAACTCAGTAAAAACCACACAACTACATGGAAATTGAACAACCTGCCCCTGAATGACTCCTAGATAAATAATGAAATTAAGGCAGAAATCAAGAAGTTCTTTGAAACCAATGAGAACAAAGGACAACACACCAGAATCTCTGGGACACAGCTAAAGCAGTGTTAAGAGGGAAATTTACAGCACTAAATGCCCACAAAAGAAAACTAGAAAGATCTCAAATTGACACCTTAATATCACATTAAAAGAAGTAGAGATGCAAGAGCAAACAAATCCAAAAGCTAGCAGAAGACAAGAAATAGCTAAGATCAGAGCAGAACTAAGGGAGATAGAGACATGAAAAACCCTCCAAAAAATCCATGAATCCAGGAGCTGGTTTTATGAAAAACTAACAAAATAGGCCACTAGCTAGACGAATAAAGAAGAAAAGAAAGAAGAATCAAATAGACACAATAAAAAATGATAAGGGGGATATCACCATTGACCCCACAGAAATACAAACTACCATCAGCCAATACTGAAAACAACTCTACACAAATAATCTAGAAAATCTAGAAGAAATGGATAAATTCCTGGACACACACACCCTCTGAAGACTAAACCAGAATGAAATCAAATCCCTGAATAGACCAATATCAAGTTCTGAAATTGAAGCAGTAATTAACCTACCAACCAAATAAAGCCTAGGACCAGAAAGATTCACAGCTGAATTCTACCAGAGGTACAAGGAGGAGCTGATGCCATTCCTTATGAAATTATTCCAAAAATTTGAAAAGGAGGGATTATGCCCTCCCTTCTGATTTCATAGGACCAGAATCATTCTGATACCAAAACCTGGCAGAGACACAACAAAAAAAGAAAACTTCAGGCCAATATCCCTGATGAACATTGATGTAAAAATCCTCAATAAAATACTGGCAAACTGAAACCAGCAGCACATCAAAAAGCTTATTTACACAGTCTAGTCGGATCCATCTGTAAAATGCAAGGTTGGTCCAACATAGGCAAATCAATAAACGTAATCTATCACATAAACCGAACCAATGACAAAAACCCAATGATTATCTCAATAGATGTGGAAAAGGCCTTCAATAAAATTAAACATTGCTTTATGTTAAAAGCTCTCAATGAAGTAGGTGCTGATGGAACATATCTCAAAATAATAAGAGCTATTTATGACAAACCCACAGCCAATATCATAGTGAATGGGCAAATGCTGTAAACATTTCCTTTGAAAACTGGCACAAGACAAGAATGCCCTCTCTCACCACTCCTGTTCAACATAATATTGGAAGTTCGGGCCAGGGCAATCCAGGCAAGAGAAAGAAATAAAGCATATTCAAATAGGAAGACAGGAAGTCAAATTGTCTCTCTTTGCAGATGGCATGATTGTATATTTAGAAAACCCCATCGTCTCAGCTTAAAAACTCCTTAAGCTGATAAGCAACTTCAGCAAAGTCTCAGGATACAATGTGCAAAAAATCACAAGCATTCCTATATACCAACAATAGACAAGCAGAGAGCCAAATCATGAACTCCCATTCACAATTGCTACAAAGAAAATAAAATACCTAGGAATACACCCAACAAGGGACATGAAGGACCTCTTCAAGGAAAACTACAAACCACTGCTCAGGGAAATAAGAAAGGACACAAACCAATGGACAGAATCCAAATCCATGAGGTCCAAATCCTCATGGACAGAAAGAATCAATATCATAAAAATTGCCATACTGCCGAAAGTAATTCATAGATCCTATGCTCTTCCCATCAAACTACCATTGAAATTCTTCACAGAATTAGAAAAGAAAAACTACTTTAAATTTTATATGTAACCAAAAAACAGCCTGTATAGCCAAGACAATCCCAAGCAAAAAGAACAAAGCTGGAGGCACCATGCTACTCAATTTCAAACTATACTACAAAGCTATAATAACAGAATCAGCATGCTAATGGTACCAAAACAGACATATAGACCAATGGAAAAGAACAGAGACCTCAGAAATAACACCACACATCTACAACCGTCTGCTCTTCAACAAACCTGAAAAAAACAAGCAATGGGGAAAGGATTTTCTATTTCATAAATGGTGCTGGGAAAACTGGTTAGCCATATGCATAAAACTCAAACTGGACCCCTTCCTTACACTTTATGCAAAAATTATCTCAAGATGGATTAAAGACTTCAATGTAAAACCCCAAACCATAAAAACCCTAGAAGAAAAAATAGGTAATGCAATTTAGGGCATAGGCATGGGCAAAGATTTCATGACTAAAACGCCAAAAGCAATGGCAACAAAAGCCAAAACTGACACATGGGATCCAGTTGAACTAAAGAGCTTCTGCTCAGCAAAAGAAACTATCATCAGAGTGAACAGGCAAACTACAGAATGGGAGAAAATTTTGCAATCTACCCATCTGACAAAGGTCTTATGTTCAGGATCTACAAGGAACTTAAACAAATTTACATGAAAAGCCAAACAACTCCATCAAAAAGTGGGTAAAGTATATGAGCAGACACTTCTCAAAAGAAGACGTTTATGCAGACAACAAACATATGAAAAAAAGCTCAACACCAACGATCATTAGAGAAATGCAAATCAAAACTACCACAATGAGATACCATCTCATGCCAGTCAGAATGGAGATTATTAAGAAGTCAAAAAAACAATAGATGCTGGTGAGGCTGTGGAGCAATAGGAACACTTGCATACTGTTGCTGGGAATGTAAATTATTTCAACCACTGTGGAAGACACTGTGGCGATTCCTCAAGGATCTAGAACCAGAAATACCATCAGGAATCCCATTACTGGGTATATACCCAAAGGAATATAAATAATTCTACTATAAAGACACATGCATATGTATATTTACTGCAGCACTATTTACAATAGCAAAGACACGGAACCAACCCAAATGCCAAACAATGATAGACTGAATAAAGAAAATGTGGCACATATACACCATGGAATACTATGCAGCCATAAAAAGGAATGAGATCATGTCCTTTGTAGGACATGGATGAAGCTGGAAGCCATCATCCTGAGCAAACTAACACAGGAACAGAAAACCAAACACCATATATTCTCACTCTTAAGTAGGAGTTGAACAATGAGAACACATGGACACAGGGAAGGAAACAACACACAGCAGGGAGGGCCTGTTGGGGGGCGGGGTGGGAGGCTGGAGGAGGGAGAGCATTAAGACAAATAGCTAATGCATGCAGGGCTGAAAACCTAGATGACAGGTTGATAGGTGCAGCAAACCACCATGGCACATGAATATCTATGTAACAAACCAGCACATTCTGCACATGTTTCTTGGAACTTACAGTAAAATTAAAAAATAATAATAATTTTGCTTTTAAAACAAAATTTTACTTTTAAAATTTAAAAGGGAATATATAATTTTTGTTATTTGTGCTTTGTGTACTTTTTTGGGATTTACCAACTCTTTAGAGTTTCCATCTTTTGTCAATTTGCTTCAGCTTGAGGAACCTTTCTTTAGCATTTCTTATTTAAAAAGACCTGTTGACAATGTTTTTTCTTAGTTTTTGTTTATATAAAAAATGTATTTATTTTGCCTTTGCTTTTGAACATTTTCACTGCATATAGAATTTTGGGTTGACAGTTATGTGTTGAACAATGTTCCCTCCTCTTTTTCCCTTTAATTTTCTTTGATGAGAAGCCTGATACCATTTGCATAGCTATTTCCTTTATGTTGTGTGTTATTTTCTCTGAATATTTCCAAGATCTTCAATTTACCTTTCATTCTAATCAGTTTTAATATTACTTATTTATTATTCTGTTTAAAGTTGATGAAGCTTTTGGATCTCTAAGCTGTTGTTTGCCAAATTGGAAAACATGGTACCATTATTTCTTCAAACATTTTTCTGGTTTTTTTTCTAGGACTCTAATTCCCCTTATATTAGATTATTTGTTATTGTCCCAGGTCATTAAGACTTTGGGTTTTTTTTTTTTTCTATTTTTGTTTACCCAAACTGTTCCTCAGATTGCATAATTTCTATTGTCCTCTTTTAAATTTACCAACTCTTTTTTCTGCTACTCTAAAGTTACTGTTAAGTCCTTTCAGTAGACTCAAAAACTTCAATTTAGTTTTCTTTAATAGCTTCCACTTCTCTGACAAAATTTCCTATCCATTTATTCATTATGACTACATTTTCTTTTAAAGATGTGACTTATGGCTTTGATGTGACTTTACAACAGTTACTTTTACACATTTTTGTTCTTGTTGTTGTTGTTTGCCTGTGTTTGCTAATTTCAATGTCTGGGTTTGTCAAAGTCCTTTCTATTATGTGCTGTTTTCTTGGTCGGAAGAAACATTTTCTTGTTTTTTTGTTTTTTTCAGGACTAGTAATATTTTATTGTTTGCTGGACATTGTGGATTCTACATAGCTGAAGGTCTGTATTTTGTATTCTTTCTTTAATGAGTACTGTGTTTTTTTCTGACATTCACTTATTTTGTAGAAAGTTGTGCCTCCTGTCACTGTGAAATCTCCAGGCTCCATTCAGTTCACAGGTTTCCAGCAGGTGTTCTGTGCCAGGCGTTGTAAAATTTCACTCTAGCCATGTTCTGCATTGTATTCAGGCAGTTGATGGAGTACTTATGCAGATTTGGGGAAATGTATTCCTGCACAGCTCACTTTTCTTTAATAGCCTACCTAACAAATATCAGCAGTCCAAGTATCATCAAACTCCAGTGTTTGCCTCCAAAGTTCAGCGAAAGCACTATGCTTCTGAGTTTAGTTTTGACCCTATCTTTCCACACATATGCCCAGACAGTGCCTACATTGTGCTCAGTCACAAAGCTAGATCAATAGTGGATCTCATCACTTGCAATTCCCATTTGTCAGGGATCATGGTCCTATACTGTATGCTATCCAATGTCTGAAAATTGTATTATTATACATTTAGTTTTACTTTTATTAAAAGCATAGGGCTAACTTCAGTACTAGTTACACTGTTATGGCCAGTAATGAAAAGCCATGTATTATTCCCTCTCATCAAATATATTTTTTCTAGTAATTCATATAAATTTTTGCAAAACATCAAGGTTTAATAATAAAAATGCAAAAATATTAAATAAAAAGCATAAAATAGAAGAAAAATATGTTAGTAACCAGAGTCACAGTTCTGCAACAACTTGGAAATTTTACTAATGGTGGAATGGATCACTGTGTTTCTAAGCTGGGCTCTCTAAATGAGCACTTTTAAACATAATAGGAATTCAATCTTTTGTGGATATTTTAAAAATAATTTTCTTTTAGTATATTTTTATATTTAGTTTGATCCATTCCATTATTTAGTACATTAATAGAGTTATGTATAGTGTGAACTGGTTGTACTTATATTTTAGATTTTTTGGCATATTTCAATGTCTCATCAAATGCCAATCAAATGTGCCAGCACTATTTATGAATTACTCCTTTTCCTTAAGTTTGAAGTAATAATTAATTTAATACATCTTTGTTAGGTACTTGTTATGCTCAAAGTATTGTTCAAGTATATTAGTGAACAAAGACCAAAAACCCTATTGTGTAGATCTTTACGTGGTAATGGATGGAAACAGACCATAAACAAGGAACTTAATTTATTAAATGATGAAAAAGAAGACATAGATGAGTCCCAACATTAAATAGCATCGTTAGAATAACACTCATCAGAAGATGACTTTTAGGTTCATGTCTGAATTTACTCTTCCAGGAATCATCTATTCACATAACTGATCCCTTTTTAAAATTATTATAGGTATGCATTTTATATTTGATATCTAGTCACACAAATCCCCCTTTATAATTGTGTCATATTTTGAACATTTTGGATATAACCGTTCTTTTTCTCTTCTATTCGATTTTTAGAATCAAATAAAGTTCTGAAAATCTCTTTGGTAGTAATTGGATTTGCATTATGCATAAGCTAATTTGAGAAAAATTTACATCTTTATTCAGTTTTCCACTATGAGAATATAGAAAGTATATCCATTTTTGTAAGTATTTATATATCTATTGGTAAGACTTTTTTTGCTTTCCTCTTCGACACACATTTCCATTTAAGTTTATTTCCAGGTATAGTTTTGGCTGCTGTTTAAAATGTGATCCTTTAATTTTCAGTTTGGATGCAGAAATGTATTAGGTGACCATTTCAATTTACCTTTTCTAATACATTTATTAGTTAATGTTTTTGGCTTTGCAAAATCATAGAAATAGAGACAACACTTTATTTTCCTTTCTTTTCATTCTCTCTTTTTCTGTTTTATGAGCTAGTTGTTGTTCATCTATTTTCTTATTTTATTATATAAACTAACTTGGAGCACAATGTCAAAGAAATAGTGTTGACTTTTGGAATCCCTATCTTTTCTTAATTGAAAGGACTTTAAAAAATTTTTGCAATCTATCTATATGACAAAGGGCTAATATCCAGAATCTACAAAGAACTTAAACAAATTTACAAGAAAAAAACAACCCCATCAAAAAGTGGGCGAAGGATATGAACAGACACTTCTCAAGAGAAGACATTTATGCAGCCAGCAAACATATGAAAAAATGCTCATCAGCACTGGTCATTAGAGAAATGCAAATCAAAACCACAATGAGATACTATCTCTCACCAGTTAGAATGGCGATCATTAAAAAGTCAGGAAACAACAGATGCTGGAGAGGATGTGGAGAAATAGGAACACTTTTACACTGTTGGTGGAAGTGTGAATTAGTTCAACCATTGTGGAAGACAGTGTGGCGATTCCTCAAGCATCTAGAACTAGAAATACCATTTGACTCAGCAATCCCATTACTGGGTATATACCCAATGGAATATAAATCATTCTACTATAAAGACACATGCACATGTATGTTTATTGCAGCACTGTTCACAACAGCAAATACTTGGAACCAACCCAAATGCCCATCAATGACAGACCGGATAAAGAAAACGTGGCACATAAACACCACGGAATACTATGCAGCCATAAGAAAGGATGAGTTCATGTCTTTTGCAGGGACATGGATGAAGCTGGAAACCATCATTCTCAGCAAACTAACATAGGAACAGAAAACCAAACACCTCATGTTCTCATTCATAAGTAGGAGTTGAACAATGAGAACACATGGACATAGGGAGGGGAACATCACACACTGGGGCCTGTCAGGGGGTGGGGGGCAGTGGGAGGGATAGCATTGGGAGAAATACCTAATGTAGATCTTGAGTTGATGGGTGCAGCAAACCAACATGGCACATGCATACATACCTATGTAACAAACCTGCACATTCTGCACATGTACCCCCGAAGTTAAAGTATAGTAATAAAAAAAAAAGTACATGATGTTATGGGATACATACAGATAATGAAATGGTTACTATAGTGAAGCAAGTTAATACATATGTCTCTTTTTTTTAAGAGCAGCTAAAATCTACTCATTTAGCAGGAATCCCAAATACAGTAGAATTGTATGACCTGTAGTTCTCATATTGTATAATAGATCTCTAGATTTCTTCATCCTACATATCTGCTACTCTACTTTGTATCCTCTGACCCACATATCCCCATTTCCTCCTCTCTCCCCCCACGCCTGGTAACCACTATTTTATTGTCTATCTCTGTATATCTAACTTTTTTAATACACTCCACATATAAGTGAGATTATGCATTTTTTTCTATGTCTGGCTTATTTTACCTAGTTTAATGTCCTCCAGCTTCATCTGTGTTATGGCAAAATGGCACAATTTCTTTCATTTTAAAGGCTAAATATTATTCCACTATGATATTATTTCACATCATACTTTCTTTGTCCATTCATCTGTCAATAGACGCTTAGTTTGTTTTGATATCTTGGCTATTGTAAATAACGTCTAAATGAACATGGGAGTGCATATATCTTTATGAGATGGTGATTTCATTTCCTTGGGTATGTGCCCAGAAGCAGGATTGCTAAGTCATTTGATAGTTCCATTTGTAATTTCTTTGGAAACCTGTATGTTCTTCTTAATGTCTGCACCAATCTACATTCCTAACAACAGTGTAGAAGGGTCCTCTTCTCTCTGAAATAATTTTAATAATTCTTTATTAATAATAATATAGGCATGTAGCTTAAAGTAGATATAAAGATATAATAAAATGTATATCCTTATTTTCCCTTATTATGTATGTGTGTGTATCCTTTTATTTCTTATTTACTATAATTTTTTGTTATTTTAGTCAGAAATTAATTTTAAATGGATATTAAATTATGTCAAAAAGCTTTCAACATAAACCAAGATTATCACATTTTATTAATTTGAAAAATACATTTTGGAAAGGAACCTAATTGGAAGTGATGCATTGTGTTTTAATATATGGGTTTGTGGTTATTGGCTCATATTTGATTTATGATTTTAAATTATTTCCTTAAAATATACAGACCTATTTTCATGTAACTTTCATAAATTTTTCTTGTCAGCATGACAACTTCCTTCCATGCTTTACTACACTATTAACAATAAAATACGGTGATTCATGTATTTCAAAAATTGAAGCTGGGCATAATGTTGTGTCCCTGTAGACCTAGCTACTTGGGAGGCTGGAGTGGGAGGATTGCTTGAGCCCAGGGGTTCAAGTTTAGCATGGACAACGTAGCAAGAATCTACTTCTAATAAAAACATTAAAAGAGCTTTGTATATTGTTTTAGAGGTAATTATTCGAAAACTTTTCAGTTATCTTCAGGGATTTTTCTATTTTTTAAAACTCAAATATGATCATTAACATTTTAAACAAATTCATCTATTATAACAAGTTTTAAATTGATTTAAAAATAATTTTTAATCTCATATTTTTAATTTTACTTTCTTAGAGCAAATTTTGAATTTGGCCCTTCTAAAAGCTTTCTGATTCTATACCCCTACAAGAAAAGAAGTTTTTTAATTTCCCCACTTTACATTTTTGGAATTTTCTAACTTTTGGTATCTTTTAATCTGTTGCATTTTAAATTTATGTTTATTTTTCACTTGTTTTCTAGTGCTCAAGGTTTAAATTTCTTTCCATATTTTATTTGCTAAAATATTCAGTTATGAATTTGCTTTTGAGAAAACTTTGGCAATATTTTATATGTTTTGATGAATAGTATTTCTATTTCTGTTCCTTTTGGAAAACTCAAATTCCATTATTTTCTTCTTTCAGAATTTTACAATGAGTACTTTAAAATATATATAAGTGGTTTAATTAATTTTTATATATGTGCTTTCAGTCAGAGAATGTGATCTGTATTCTACTTTGCAGAATTTGAGGTCCTATGTATGGCTCAAATCAGTTTTGTTAGAATTTCATTGTGTGAGATATATATTATATTTTGTGGATTAAAGTCACCTTGTATTACATTAGTATCAACCTTTATATCGTTAAAATCTTTTAAAATCTTTCCTTTTCTTTTACTTGATCTCTGAAGTACATACAGCTTTACAGTTTTAATATAATATGTAATACAAGATAATTTTAATCTGAAGAGACAATATATATTCTTAAACAAGAAGTGGAAAATTAACAACTCTGTTTACACTATAAATAAAATCTCAAATTCTACAAAGCAGAACACGTATAATTAAACCTTTTTTAAAAATATTTTTATTTATTGCATTTTTATTCCTAATTTACCTTGTCTGATATTAATATTGTGATTTCTGCTTTTCTTTTTGCATTTGTGCAACATTTTAAATTCTTTTATTTCAACCTAGATACTTTTTATTGTTTTAAATGATTCCTTCATTGCCTCATGAAAATAGATTTTTTTTTCTTTTTTGACTCAGTTTAAAAATCTTCCTATATCAATAATGTAACTCTTATATTGTTACAGTTGATATATTTGGTCTCGAGACTCTATTCTTTTTCATATCTTTTTATTCTTCCTTGTTTCCTTTTCTGAATATTTTTTGTATAAACTGTGTTTGCTCCTAATCTAGTGGTTTATGGGTATAAATTCTTCTTTTTATTCTTCTAATTCTTACATTTAAGCACACGTTAAATTTGCTGCTTCCACCTCTAACCCAGAACAGGAAAAAAATTAAATTAATAAGTAGAGATTTACATTTTCAAACAACAAAAACAGAAACTTTGTATTGGCCTAATAGTGAAAATTTTTTCATAAAAATAAATAAACAATAGCAACAGCAAAAAAAAAACCCAAGCAGCTGAGAAGTCACAAGGTTAACTGTGGTCAATATCATTAGCTAAGGCCATTTTAATAAGCTGTTGCCCCTACTTGAATATGCTCTCCAGTACACTTGTAACAGTCAGAATAAGAACACTCCCCTTCATCCACCAATAGTGCTCATGTTCTAATTCCTGAAACCTGTGAATATGATAAATTACATGTTGACAGGGTTTGGGCTCTGTGTTTTCACCCAAATCTCATCTCAAATTGTAATTCCCAAGTGTCAATAGAGGGACCTTGTAGGAGGTGATTGGATCATGGGGGCAGTTTTCCCCATGCTGTACTCGTGATGGTGAGGGAATTCTCATGAGATCTCATGGTTCTAAGGATCACTGTTTCCCCAGTGTGCTCTCTCTCCTGCCACCATGTAAGACGTGCCTTGCTTTCCCTTCGCTTTCAACCATAATTGTAAGTTTCCTGAGGCTTCTCCAGCCATAGTGAACTGTGAGTCAATTAATCCTCTTCTGTTTATAAGTTACCCAGTCTCAGGTAGTATCTTTATAGCAGTGTGAAAATGGGCTGATACAAATAATTGCTTTCAGCAGAGTGCAGTACTGTTATAAAGATAATCTGAAAATGTGGAAGTGACTCTGGAGCTGAGTAGAAGGCTGAGGTTGCAACACTTTGGAGGGCTCAGAAGAAGATATGAAGATGAGGGAAAGTTTGGAACTTCCTAGAGACCTGTCAAGTGATTTTGACCAAAATGCTGATAATTATATGGACAATGAAGTCCAGGCTGAGGAGGCTTCAGATGGAGATGGGGAACTTATTGGGAACTGGAATAAACGTTACTCATGCCATGCTATGGCAAAGAGATTGGCGGCATTTTGTCCCTTTCCTAGAGATCTGTGGAACTTTGAACTTTAGAGAGATGATTTAGGGTGTCTGGCAGAAGAAATTTCTAAGCAGCAAAGCGTTTAAGAGGTAACTTAGCTTATTCTGAAAGTGTTCAGTTATATTCATTCACAAATAGATGGTTTGAAATTTGATTTTATATTTAAAAGGGAAGCAGAGCAAAAAAGTTTGGAAAACTTGCAGCCTGACCATGTGTAGAAAAGAAAACCTCGTTTTCTGAGGAGAAATTAAAAACAGCTGAAGAAATTTGCATAAGTAAGAAGGAGCTGAATGGTAAAAGCCAAGACAATGGGGAAAATGTCTCCAGGTCATGTCAGAGATATTCCCAGCAGGCCCTTCCATCACAGGGCTGTAGGCCTAGGAGGGAAAAATTGCTTTGTGGGCCAGGCCGAGAGCCCTGCTGCTCTGTACAGTTTTGGGACTTTGTGCCCTCTGTCCCAGCTGCTACAGCTCCAGCCATGGCTAAAAGGGGCCAAGGTACAGTTTGGGCTGTTGCTTCAGAAGGTGTAAGCCCCAAGCCCTGGTGGCTTCCACTTGGTGTTGGGCCTGTTAGTCCATAGAAGAGAAGACTTGAGCTTTGGGAGGCTTTGCCTATATTTCAGAGGATGTACGGAAACACTTTGGTGTCCAGGCAGAAGTCTGCTGCAGGGGTGGAGCCCTCATGAAGAACCTCTGCTAGGGCAGTGCAGAATGGAAATGTGAGGTTGGAGCCCCTGCACAGAGTCCCCAGTGGGACTCTGCCTAGTGGAGCTGTAAGAAGATGGCCACATCCTCCAGACACCAGAAAGGTAGATCCACCAATAGCTTGCACCGTGTGCCTGGAAAAGCCACAGGCACTCAACACCAGCCCATGAAAGCAGTCAAAGGGGCCGGGGTGGAGAGCACAGGGGTGGAGAGCCACAGTGGTGGAGCCACCCAAGTCCATGAGAACCCACTTCTTGCATCACCATGCCCTAGATGTGAGACATAGAGTCAAAGGAGGTCATTTTGGAGCTTTAAGATTTAATGACTGCCTGGCCAGATTTCAGACCTGCATGGGGGCCTGTGGCCCCTTTGTCTTGACCAATTTATTGGATTTGGAATGGAAACATTATCCAATGCCTGTATCACCACTGTATCTGAGAAGTAACTAACTTTATTTTTATTTTACAGGTTCATAAGTGGAAGGGACTTGCCTTGTCTTAGATGAGACTTTGGACTTGGACTTTTGAGTTAATGCTGTAATGAGTTAAGACTTTGGGAGACTGTTGGGAAGGTATGATTGGTTTTACATGTGAAAAGAACATGATATTTGGGAGGGTCCAGGGTTGGAATAATATGCTATGGCTCTCTGTCCTCACCCAAATGTCATCTTAAATTGTAATTTCCACATGTTGAGGGAGGGACCCAGTTCAAGGTGATTGAATAATAGGAGTGGTTTCCTACATGTTGTTTTCATGATGGTGAGGGAATTCTCATAAGACCTGATAGTTTTAAGGGGGGCAATTTCTCCACACGCTCTCTCTCCTGCCACCAGGTAAGACATACCTTGCTTCCCGTTTGCCTTCCACTATGATTGCAAGTTTCCTGAGGGCTCCCCAGCCTTGTAGAACTGTGAGTCAATTAAACTTCTTTTGTTTATAAATTACCCAGTCTCAGGTAGTATCTTTATAGAAGTGTCAAAATGGACGAATACACATGGCAAGGGGGATGGAAATTAGAATTAAGGTAGCCAAACAGCTGACCTTAAAATGGGAAAATTATACTGCATTATCTAGATGGAACCAATATAATCACAGAGATTCTTAAAATTGGAAGGGAAAGTCAGAAGAGAGAAATGAAAAGATGGCAGCCAGAAAGACTCAGTCTGGTGATACTGTTTGAAGATGAAGAAAAGGGGCTAAGAACCTTCCTCTACAAGCTGGATACTGCAAGAAAGCTAATTCTCTTCTAAAGCCTTCTAAACAAGACATCCCTGACAATACCTTGATTTTGCCACAGTGAGATCCATTTCAGACTCTAATCTACAAATTGGTGAGATAACATATTTGCGTTGTTTCAAACCACTAAACTTTGGTAACTACTTCCAGCAGCCATACCACTTAACTGGAAAAAAGTATCATAGTTACAGATGAAATGCTATAAAAAATATCACTTAACTGGAAAAAGAATCACAGTCATAGATGAAATGGTACAAAAAATAAACAAAACTTAGAGGTAATTGACCCATAAAAGAGAAAACACATGCACAAGAAATACAGAAAGAAATGTTTTCCAAAGAAACAAAGTTATTAGAGAAATCAGAAAATGACTTCAAAATAAGTACATTTTACATATGTAGAAAGATAATGGAGAAAATGGCATTTATGAAACAAGAACATATCACTATAAATAAATTCTAGAAGTTTTTTAAATGAAAACTGTAATTACTGATTGATATGGCTTGGCTGTGTCCCCACTCAAATCTCATCTTGAATTGTAACTCTTCTAATTCCCATGTATCATGACAGAGACCTGGTGGGAGGTAATTGAATCATGGTGGCAGGTCTTCCCCATGCTGTTCTCGTGACAGTGAATAAGTCTCACAAGATCTCATGGTTTTATAAAGGGTAGTTCCCCTGGTAGTTCTCTTGCCTGCCATCATGTAAGACATGCCTTTTACTTCTCATTTGCCTCCATGCCATGTGGAACTGTGAGTCCATTAAACCTCTTTCCTTTATAAATTACCCAGTCTCATGAGAACTTACCCATGAGAACAGACTAATACACTCATATAAAAAACAAATAGTAATTGCACACTAGAAAAGAAAAATTTGTGAGCTAAATGATCAAGCCAAAGAACTATGCCAAAATATAATAAAAAGACATTTAAAAGATGGAAATATTAAACAGAGTGAAGAAAACACTTTTATTTATTGACATGTTCTAAAGAGAATATAATCAAATATAGGAAAGAAAATGTTAAATGTAATATTTTTTCAAAAGTATAATAAATACAATGAGAAATTTTCTTTAAAAAATTTCAAAAGACCAGGCGTGGTGGCTTACGCCTGTAATCTCAGCACTTTGGAGGGCCACAGAGGGCAGGTCACTTGAAGTCAGGAGTTTGAGACCAGCCTGGCCAACAAGGTGAAATTTCGTCTCTACTAAAAATAGTAGAAAACTTAGTTTGGTGTGGTGACACATGCCTATAGTCCTGGCTACTCAGGAGGCTAAGTTGGGAGAATTGCTTGAGCCTAGGAGGTCGGGGTTGCAGTGAGCAGAGATCGCAACATTGTGGTCCAGGCTGGGTGACAGAGTGAGATTCTGTCTCCAGAAAAAAAAAAAAAAAAAAAAAAAATTCAAAAGACACACATTTGAGGATATATTCCTCCAAAAGGAAAAAAAAAAAAGAAAGGAACAAAGAGGAAAGGGAATGATGAGAAAACATATAAGTAAAATGAGTATTAAATCTTAGTAAGTGTATATTATAAGAAGAGAGAACAGAAAGAGGATGCAGAGAAGGAAGAGAAGAAGATAGTGGAAGCAAGCAAGAAAGAAGGAAGTTAAGAATGTTTTTAAATAATAATCTAGAAACAAAAGTCCAGATTAGAGTTTAAAAGGCAAGGGGTTTAGAGAGAGAAAAAGGAAATGAAGAAAGGGAAGAAAGATACTGATATATTATTGAATATATTTTTATAAAATATACAAATACTTGTGTTGAAAACTGAGCATAACAATGGAAAGAATAGAAATAAAATTTTCAGCTATCGAAATAAGGATGAAATGAAATTCATTCAATTCAGAAGAAGAAAAGAAAACATGGAGAATGAATGGCAAATAAAAAACACAAAGTGAGAAAACAGACATCAGTAATCTCTGCTCACAATGACTGAATGAACTAGACTCTCCTATTCTCAGATCGAGATTATAGGACTGTATCAAATAAAGGAACCAAACTATCATATCTAAAATGTCTTTTGTTTTCTTTTGTATTTCTTTTTTTAAATTATTTTTCTAAAAGTTTTGTATAGTAGGTGTATATTTTTATGAGGTACATGAGATGTTTTGATACAGGCATACAAAGTGAAATAAGCACATCATGGAGAATGGGGGTATCCATCCTCTCAAGCATTGATCTTTTGAGTTATAGACAATCCGATAATACTCTTTAAGTTATTTTAAAATGTACAGTTAAGTTATTATTAACTATAGCCACCCTATTGTGGTATCAAATAGCAGGTCTTATTCATTCTTTTTAACTATTTTTTGTATCCATTAATCATTCCCACCTCCCCCCAATTTCCTCTGTCTGCTGTTATACTTCCCAGCCTCTGGAAACCATCCTTCTACTCTCTATGTTCATGAGTTCAAATTGTTTTGATTTTTGACCCCACAAATCAGTGAGAACATAGAATTTTTTCTTTTGTATTCCTATGGAAGAATATGTGTACACAAATAGCCAAGAAATGAATGATGAAAAAACAAATATAAGGTATTTTTCCACCATTCATCCAGACATAAAGTAAAGCTTTATGTCTATATTATATAACAATTATGTGGCATTGGAACAGTAATAAATAGATCAATGTAACAATTAGGTAGTAACACACACATACAAGAATATAGCAAGTAATAAAATTTCAAAATAGTGAGAAACAGGAAAAATGTTTCTTGAATTATCCATATGTTAGTACTTTTAAAATTTTGATTGTTAGAAGCTAATCTGTCTCTGGCTAAATCTTTTGTCTTAAGAACAAATTTGTTGAGACAAATGGATCTTATATTCAAAATATGTACATATTTATTTATTTAACTATGAGTGATAACATTATGTTAATATCATATAAGTCACGTGAAATTTTTCCATCTTTATACTACTGGGTGAATTATGTGGGAGTAACTATGCTGGCAAGACATGAGAGTAATATATAACAATAATAATATTGCTAATTACATTGCTGTAATAAAGACATAATAAAAATGCTACCAGCTCTTCTGTAGCATAGGTTGTCCTTAAAGTATTGTAAACAGAGATATCATGGCTATTAAGAATTAGTGTTGATGTATGATATTATGATGAAGAGTTAGTCTGACAAACACTGGCCCAAGTGAAAAGAAATACGTTAAATTACTCTTACAACCATTGCTATATCTCTTCAATATGGAAGCTTTGTGTCCTAATTTTTATTCATGTGAGTAGCAGAGGGCACATTTGTAATGAAATGATTTTACCTGAACATTATTCTCTATTCTTTACCTTTTTGACTAATATGCCCCAAATATGAAATTGTTTCAGAAGATACCTTAACATATCTAGACACAAAAATAAGCCCTTCAAAAATGTCCAAAAAAATTTAACTTAGTAATTATTTTTGTGAACCCTTAAATGTTCCAATACATTGCTGGCAGTCTACAAAAGTGTTTTGATTTATTTTTAAAGAATCATATTTATTATCAAATACAGGACTTCATATTCTACCAGCAGGGTAGTTGGGTTGGCAGTAACAAAAACCAAGTTTCCTAAAGTGATCTATAGGCTCCCATATTTCAGTGTATAATTTTGGAAGTTATGGAATACCAGATGCACATTACTTTTGCCTCATAAAGCTTTGGCCTGGACACATTGTAGCTTCTAAAATCTACCTAACAAATATAATGCCTTCCTCATTTCTTTTTAATTATTGCAAATAATTGTTATAAACCTAGATTTAATGAAAATCTCGTTAGTTTGTGGGTATCGAGTGAATAAAAACCAAAACCATTTGCAACTAATTCATTACACTGTACAAATTTTTTCCTGATTCTGATATAATGATGGCAGGGTATATGACAAACCTTCATTTTACAATAAAAAGCACAACAATGAGGTTATTTCTACGCACTTACCCTAGATTCCTTTTTCGGTCACTTTCTGTAATATTTTATTAAGTAAAACTCCTTCTAAAGCAAGGCATTCTAATCTCCCCCCAAATCTAAATTTACTCCCACCCTCACCCCTTAAGAAAAGCCATCTCACACTTTTCTCCAGAGAGTAACTACAAAGGGTTAAAGAAAATGTACCCTGACAATACTAGAAACAATTCTCTCGGTGTGTGTTGGTTCACTGCTCCACAGGGCATAGCAGATGTTGTGTCTGGTAGTAAGAAGGGCCCAGGAGGTGTGGGCTGTCAATCACATGTTTGCTTTTTTTTCCCCTTAACTACAGGCTATGCTATGGATATGAAGCCCAACTAAAACAATCTGCCTCAGCTGGGGTGTGTGAGGTATCAATAACCCTTGGCAGAGGTGTCAAGAGCCTTGCTGGAACTCAACTACCCTGCTGACCAGATGCTTAGCAAGTTAACAAGACTCTGAGCATTCACCACTTTTTCTAACACAACAATTAACACAACTGGAAAATCACTGCACTGATTATCTGAAGAAAAAAAATCTCACCAAAGTTGCCTTTTATGGAACAGAGGCAAATAATAAATACTGGACCATACTGGGAAGAGGAGAATTTTGAAGTTTTAAGCTGGACAGGTGCTATGGCTCAATAAACAAGATGAGAGAAACTGAAAAGTAAAAATATTATCAAAAGTATTTTCTCAGTATACTCATATACATTTCTGAGTACATTAAAACTATTTCAATCTTACCCTTACAAATATGATGTTTTATCTTTGGAAATAACTGAGGCTAACACATTTTCTCATAAGAGATCAAGACTAAAACTTGGTTTAAGAATAGAATCTAAAGAGCTAAAGTTTTACTAAAGTGGATAATATTAGTCAGCATCTATATATATAAGAGCATATTCAGAAGTTACTCATTGAACAACATTTAGATAGCTATAAAACCTGGATAAAGCAATCAAGTTACTTGATTTTTAAAAACTAATCTTTAAAAGAGTGTATACGAAATTGTTTTTTTTTAACCTAAATATATATTTTGCTTTTTTTCAAGTTATATTACCTTAAGGTCATTCCCTTTCCTCTCATTCATAATTCTATTAGATTGCAATTACATACTTTTTCTGGAAAAATAAATAACTTATATACTATTCCTAGAAAAATATATGGTATGCAGGAAAATGTGAATATTAGCATTAAACAATTTAATGTTGTCTTTGCTTTGAAATTCAATAATGCCATCAGCCTGTAAGACCTCTTAGAGCCTAGCATTTCACACAGTGAAAGCTGCTTTCTGTTACAAAAGCACAGCAGCTGTGACTCCCGCAGATACCCTTAAAGACAGATATAATAAAACACTGGGAGGGAGTAGGTCGACACAGGAGCATGAAATGGACGAGATGAAGCCCCTTTGTCACAGCCAAACAGGCTATAAAGTTACTATAGTAACATACAGTATTAAACTCCAGGTGGATTGACTTAATCTTCCTCAAACAAAAAATAAAGGTTAACAAAAACCAAACCAATAATGATTACAATCACTCTACCCAAATATTTTTCAAGAAGTTCTTATTTTTTCGTTTACTCTGGATAGGTGAAGAACAGGGTACACTGGCTCATGTTCTGATTTGAAGAAACAACCCCAGAAGTTCAGGGTGTGGCTAAAGAAATGCCTTTTTAAAATATTTGAATACATCCAATGACTTGAGTTGCAAGAAAATCAAAGTGATGAGAGAACAATTAGACTATATGGATTCTCAAACCTAATATTTTTTCTACGTTCATCACATTATTGTCAAGTGGAGAGAATTTAAGTGATAATGCCTCTGGATCCAGTCCTAAATTCATGGAAAATTCAGCAGCCTTTTCTGAACTTTGGTTGAAGAGTTTCAGGCCCCATCTGTTTTAGTCTATGTTTTCAGGAAGAGAATAATGACTTATGACATAAGGTATAATAAGTATGAAATAAGAACCAAGGAACTAGCCTGTGGAACATAAGACAAAAAGTAGAAAAAACAAGGAAATGAAAAATCACAAATTGAATTCTAATTTTTAAATTTCATTAAGGAAGTATACCTAAGAGTTTAGGAGATACAGTAAACTCTTAGAGTATACGTCAAGTCCTGCTTATTCCTTCTTGTAGGTATAGGACTTGCTATTATTTTGCTGTGATAATTGTTTTATTTATAAACCACTCTTGTAAGCATAACTTCTGGAACACTTTATTCTACCCAAACACTCTCTCTCACACACACACACGCACACGTGCACACATACACAAAATATTATCTGTTTTGCTTTAGTAAATATCCATTTTTATAGCTCTATTTTCAAATGTTGAATTTTATGTTTTAAATGTAGATGAAGACTTGCAATGATAAATAAAACTTAACATGTGCATTTGCATTTTGGATTAATCCAATGATCACTTAGATTGCTCCTTTCAAATACTGCTCTAATGATCTGAAAGAGTTAAGAGACTTGCTCTGAACCTTAATTTATGCCATGGAGTTAGGCACCAGGGCAAGCTGGACTCAATAAGAATATTTTTAGTAGGATTTAGCTAACAGTGTGAGCCATACCTTTAATGGATTTAGTTTGGGTAAACAACCTTTGTCTAGACAGCCCAAATGTCACAGGTATTGGTGCTCATTTTAAGTGGTAACTTCTATGCAAATAATTGCAAAGTTGCATTTCGTTCTCTGTACTGATATTTTATGAATTGAGGTTTTTGACTGTATCAATAGCTGAATGTATACTCTTAAATCATAATTTTAGTTAAAGTTGTTTTTTTTAACTGGTCACATATTTGACAACATGGCAATAATTAGGTTTCAGATTGCACTCTCTGAGTTTTTTGATGTGATTGCTGAGGGCTGCTAAAGATTTTTAGTACTATTAGCTATAGAAAAGAGATCTGAAAAGGAAGAGTTGATGGACAGCAGATTTTTGGGGAAAGTACAGAGCAGAATTAGTGTTAAAAGATGAACAAATACAATCATAGTAGGAAAGAGTAAGGAAACTTATTTATTATAAGTAAAGATATTTATTAATTAGACTTATTTGATATATCCATGAATATAAGAAATATGAAATGTTGTGAACTAGAACAGAGCTATATTATTTTTTACAGGTGGATTAAATTTAGTCACCTTTCTTGTATTGATAATTAATAACTAATGATATCTTATATTTTTTAATTAAAGATCACATGACCTTTACCTACTTATGCTTAGATTCATCCATAAAATATTTGCTGTTTACCTTATTACATTTTTGAAGAATCTTAAGAAAGGAGAAAGAAAAACCTCATTCTTGATTTGTGGAACTATTCAAACTAATACGTAGATTGGGATGTTAGAACGGCAAATGTAATTTGCATCTATCCAGAGGCCTAAAATTTTGAGCATTGCACAAAACTATCCATAGGGATAGATTAATGAACTCTTAAATTTCACTCATGTTATAATAATACTTCATGCTTAGTTGAGGTTTTTCATAGTTTCTAAAATTCTAGTTAAGAAAAATATGATTAATTCATTCCTTATATATAAAATTATAAATTCATAATTTTATATAGGTTGAAACAATTTCAAATCATTAACGGTAAATTGTGAAAAATTCAGTAAATTCTGTCGCTAATACAAGTTATAAAAATAAGAGTAAGATTAGGTAAAGGATCTCTTTGCAAGCATATAATTTCATTCTAAGTGGGAATGTACTTAAAACTCTTAGTATTGGATAAAGTTTTCGCTTTAATATTAAAATATTGAATTACTTATGCATGCAAATTTATATTTTCCATTATTTTAATTTTAAGAACAAGAGTCACCTGAAGTAGAATTTATTTTATTGGTTGATAACATCGGAACTACCTTACCCAAAAAAAATACAAAATAAAAGGGATATGAGATCCAGAGCAAAAACCATTGCATTAAATGTTGACTTAAAGGAGAATAAGTCACTGGTAATTCTATTTGTATATTGCATAATCTGTTATTTTGTTTCCCTTCAGTATGCAGTCCACATTTTACCAGAAGAGCTGTGGGGTTCAAACTAGTAATTAAAAACCCGGGACTCTAATAACTTTGACAAATATAGTAGGTCCATTCCATTGCATAAGTTGCTCATAGAGAAAAAAATGGATTTTTAAAGATAAATTAGTTTAATTCATAAAAATTCACATAACAGATAATAGTTCATACAGATTAGTTCTGCCATCTTCATTCAGAGAAGCAAACAAGAAAAAGAGAGGAGGCTACAAGTCATGTTTTTAGTGCTATCAGCTGGAAAGTGTGTCAGACTCTTAAAATTGCTGTAATTTTCACCTCAGGCACCCCAAAGAGCTCAGTAAACCATCCAGGATGAAATCCACAACAATCTGTAAGTCCAGCAGCCTCCCCACAAACCCTGCAGGGTACCTGAGGATGCCCCAGACTCTCCTGGCATCCTCAACGACTTGATTTTGATCTCACTGAGCATTCATTCCATCAGAATAACAGAGCCACCCTCCTCAGATTCTGTATCTGGATAAGGAAGAAGAAGAATCAGAAACAACCAACCAAAGCCATTAAGACAATTTATATAAAGAACAACTGTTTTAATGACCCTGCAGATTGTACCCCAAGTTCCCTGTCTTCAAAGGAATGATATGAGCTGGACGTTCTAGTCTGCTAATGAGCAAAAACCATCTTTATGTAAACATATCTATGCTTTGTACCATGGATACCTTATGAGCACACAGCAAAGAGTGGTTAAATATGCTTTATTTCTGTATTAATAACATTTAGTAAGGTCAGTAATAATCACTTACCTTAACATTTTCAAGAGACAAAAGCTTCCCCAAAAGCTGTTGCTATTGTCTAACTGTATCCACATCAGAAATAAAGCTCAGGAATCTCATAATGATGGAAGCTGCAATTATTGTCATTTTAATTTTCTTTTTTATTTCCAAAAAATAGACATGGGTTTTACAATGATTTTTGCACAAAATATGAAGCAAAATTCATTTAGTGAACAAATTGTTCTCTAGATACTTCTAAAAGCAGAATTAACATTATCTTTTGTAAAAATATCATAATGTCCATAGCTCTGTTTAAATGGAGATACCCTATCGTCAAAAACTTTTTAAGGAAATTCTGTTAACTAACTGATGACTTCTATTGATGGACCATTCCAATTTTCAATCTTCTTTAAAAATATGAAGCTTTTAAAGTAGGTGTAAGACATTTAAACAACCACCACATTCAACAGAGAACACTGTTTTTCCTCTTTGTTATGGAATACAGCCTCTACGTCACAGTTAACCTTTCAGATAATGGTCACTAAATAGTGAACATTAGTTTTTAAATCCCTCAAAATACGTGAAGATAGTAGGATAATAATTTCTGAATGAAATCTGAAGTCCCAATTGCTTATCTATGTTTGCATTATATAAAATCAATTATCCTTAATATTGCATGTAATTCATAATACATTAATAGCTTATTAGAATGTGAGCCCCATGGGGACAGTGCCTGTATCTGTTTATTCATTCCTCCATTTCAGTGATCACAATAGTGCCTGGCACATAATAGATACTCAGTGTTTACTGAATAAACAAATGATGAAATTACTACATTTGACATAATTTTCTGTAGCTGTCTAAATATATGGAAAGGAATAGATATTTTATTTCACATTTCAGCTCAGTTAAATAAATTGAAATATACTTCGGGAAACAGGTTTAAATGATTCCTCCTTGATGAATGTAGAACTTACAGAAAGCATATACAAAGTGTGTAATTTTCTTTTTTTGTTTATAAATTAATGCTCTCTCTTTGTATATATATCACTTGGCCATTGTTAAATGACAATTGAGAGATAAAACCATTAAGAAAAAGATTGCATACTTGTTTATACAAGCAAACTATTTATAAGGGAGTCTTGAAAAACTGTCTCTCTGAACACGGTTTGAAGCAGGTATGTAAAGGAAAATAAACACTCACAATACAGGGTTTCCAAAGTTGTATTCTGCCTGTCAGCAATAGGGAAAAAAACAGTTGTTTTCTCTAATGATTATCATATTTGCATGAGTCTACCTAACTGTAGGTATCAGTACTGCAGAGTCATGATTCACTTTTCCTAGGAAGTTGGCAACTTCAGGGAAAGCACTAAAGCCTTCATTGATTTGGGGACTGGTGGGTTCTTGTTCAGTTTGTTTTAGTTCATCCATTAATGAAATGGTTTTTGTTTGTATGTGTGTTTTGTTTTCATTTCTGACTGTGGTATGATGTGCCTAGTCATCATGGAGGCAGGGCAAGATGTGAATTTTGCTTTTCAACTAGAATTTCGTGACCAGAAAATGAATTATTCAAAATGTATTTATTTCAGGCCTCATGTAAGTCTATCTGTTCACCATACTCTGAATGTTTTACTCAGCCTGCCTCAGACATGCTGCTTTGTGCAAAAAAGAATAAACTGGGTGCTTTAGATCTGTTCCCTAGCAATCGCTTAGGACTCTTCTGGAAGAGACTACTGGAAACGCCATGCCCACCCTGCCTACCCCTTCCCCAACTCCACCTCTGTGCGAAACAGCTCTCAGTCCTGCTTCTGGAATCTCAAATCTGCCCTCCAGGGGTTTGCTCCCCGGAGCAAGTGCATTAACCTCTCTGAACCTCTGTTTCCTCATTTATGAGACTATGATTTAAAACTTATTTACAGGATTTTTGTGAGAATTCCATATAATTGACATAAAGAAATTATGACTGTAACCTCCCCACAAAAGTTATTCAGTTAATACATATTCTCTGCATGTTTATTTTCCTATTTTTAGCCTGTTCTTCTCTTTTTACTTGTCATTTAGACATGATTTATAGATTGTAAAATGCTTATTTTTCCCAAAACACTTGAGCCCACATTCACTTTTTAACTCTTGCTTGTCATTGCCTTGGGGGAACACTTCTCTTGAATCCAAGTCCCAAGACCAGGCCATCTTCTGGTTGTTGCTGCTCTCTAGACCCCTAGAGAGGCAATTCTGATCTGACATATTGTGGCTTTAATGACTGAGACAGTCTCGTTTAGCTATGATTTCAAATTTTGGCTCTGATATTGCCTATCTCTTCCCTGGTTTCCTCATCTGTAGAATGTGGAAATTCTCTTACAGCATCACAGGGAATAAATTAAATAATGCACACATGCTTTTTAGCATAGTGTATGGCATGTGAAATGCGATAAAAGGTGATTCTCCTTATAATTAAAGAAATAGAAATTAGTGCCCATAACACTGTGTATTTATATAATAAAATTCTTTCCAATTGCCCTACAAGATGAGTGAAGCAAATCTGTAGAAAGTATATTCGTTTCTCAAATATTTTATTTCGCTTCTACGAAAAACTAAAAAAGGCTGGGTGCAGTGGCTCACACCTGTAATCCCAGCACTTAGGGAGGCCGAGGCAAGCAGATTGCCTGAGATCAGGAGTTAGAGACCAGTCTGACCAACATGGTGAAATCCCATCTCTACTAAAAATACAGAAAAAATCAGCCGGGTATGGTGGCGTGCTCCTGTAATCCCAGCTACTCAGGAGGCTGAGGCAGGGGAATTGCTTGAACCAGGGAGGTGGAGGTTGCAGTGACCTGAGATCGTGGCACTGCACTCTGGCCTGGGCGACAGAATGAAACTCCATCTCAAAATAAAAAAAAAAAGAAAAACTAAAAAATACATTTGTTTGGCTCACAGATGTTAATGATCTGGGGAAACTTTGATATTTAATGAAAATTGTTTCCTAGAATTTGTGCCTGTGGATTATTTTTTAATATAGCATAGGTTAGGCAGGACTGGGGTTTTATAATTACTGGCAATATCAAGGAAAATAGATCTAGATCATTTTATCTATAGTACTATGAAGTGTTATAAAATGAATATAATAAGCATTGTAATAGCTATGAATGTATATGTCAGTTTTTAAATTATTATTCCTATTATAATAATGAACTTGAAAATTATGTTTTATTATTGAGTCCATCTAGAAAAGGATTTCAGTGCCTACCCTAGTTTAAGGCTTATATCATTTGCTCAACAAATGTTTGTTGAATGAACAAAACTGTATAGAATACTTATGTAGAAATTTCTGGAGGATAGAGTTATTTCAAAGAATTCAACATGAATGCTTAGCCAAGGACATTCCTCTATATAAAGAGATTTCACCATTCAAGATAGTGACTGACAAAACCTCCAGGAGTAAGAGAACCCCACCAGTCGGGTACTACGAGTTTCCATTCAGGTTGTGATGGCAAGCCTTCAGAAAGAACTAGCAAATCAAACAAAGGAAGAACACAGTCACCACAAAGCATTTTACTGCTCTAGTGGAACTGTGTGATGCCCTGAATTTCACCTGCATTGACACTTGAAAATAGAACTTTCATGGAATGTTTCAAATAAAATAATGTATAACAAAAGTTGCCGTCCTTGCTTTGCCACCGGTTTATTTGTAACAAATCATTCTTTACGCAGGAGAAAAGGAGTGAGTGGCAAGTGAATGTGTGCAAGAATATAGCATTGGGATGACTGAGTTTGTTTAAAAATCGAATATCACGTCAGCTAGCAAATTTATCATAAACGTCTTTTCTGTGCTTTCAAATTACAAAAGTTATCAATTCTTTTTTTGAACAAATTTGGCTGAAAAGTGAATAAGACTACTAAGGGAAACTGCACCTTAATGCATATGGAAGGGAAAATTTCTGTTTGCATGAAGAAGCCATTGGTCAATCTTCTCAACTAGGCAAGAGTAGCTGGATCATAGAATCATAAGTTTTTATTGTCTGACCAAGAATATAATGGAATCTCATAGAGGCATTTTTTTTGGTTGTTGCAATGATTGGGGGCACTTTTAGCTTTATATTGGATAGAGGCCAGGAATGCTGGATAGCCTCCAAAGAATATCCCTGAGTCCTCAAAATTTTTTTAAAAAAATTATCAAGATACTTATATGGGTGTGAATGGCACCTAGAGCACAGCTTAATTTTACAATTAAATTCAACTATTATTTTTACAGTTTTAACGTAATTGGAAGTTTTCAGAAATTGAGCCATTTTATACAATAATAGAAGTATGTCCTTCATTTTTTCAGACTGATTAAAAGTACTTAACCATTGAAGAACATATTCAACACCTATGGTGATGCCATTCCCACTTGAATCCCTGCTACAACACACCTGAGTGGGTCTGCTTTTGGCAGCTGTGGCTTCCATACATAGGTGCAAGCATATGAAAGACAACCACTGATGCAGCCTTACAGGAATGTGACTTAAAGTAATGCACAGAGAAAGACAGAGAGAGAGAGAGAGAAAAAAAAAAAAAAGAAAGGCTGGCTCTTAGCAGAGGTGAAATGACATAAATGTTACCATATACTTCTTAATCTACGTTCCAATATAGACAGAACAATTAAATAACATGTTCCCAGGACACCATAGTTTGTAGCTCTTGGGGCTCTGGTGTTTTCACCAAAAAGACTCTGGCTCTTTCACAGGAATTTTACTGCTTGGCCCCTTCAGCAGTTTCCTTTTTTGTCTACCATTCTAGAGCAGAATTGAGAATCATTTTCCTGCCTTCATTGCCTGTGAACTTCTCTCCTTGAGTAGCAAACCTTATAAGGCTGCTCTTATAGCTTCTTCATGTGCAGGAAATACTTCAAGCTGAAGATTATATTAAGGGCCAAGTGACTGTTCAGTATAAATTTTCTCAGTGTATGTTGCCTAAGTATGCATGTGTTTGCAAGAAAAACTATGCCAGTCAATATGTTGAACACTGGCACACTGAATGCAGTCAAGTTTCAGGGTTTTAAGAACATCTTTCTGGTCTTTCATTTTATTGTCTGTATCTTGCAATGTGACAATGCATATAAACTGCTTAGCACAGGGCCCAGTACAAAGTAAAAGCTTTAACTTGTCAATTATTGTTATACTCTTATTATTATCAGCTATTACATGTTACTCTTCTAGATATTCAATATAAAAGTACATTGCAAATTGATGCCATGAAAGAAAGATACTTTAATTTTTGCAAGTCTCATAGAGGAATTAAAGTTCTTTTAACAGGAAAGCATAAAATGACAGTTGTAATATATGTAGATTTCACTCATGAATGGTTATAATAATGAAGTAGAAGTCAAAACTACATAGACACTCTAGGTTCTACTAGCTGTTTTAGTTCCTAAGATGAACTCTTTAATTCTCTCCTCTGTAAATAAAAGTTAAGGTTTCCAAAGTACTCATGATTGTTTCTAAATTATCTTAATTGTAAGAGCTAAATGAAAATTAGAGAAGCATAAGAAATAATCCAGAAGAAATAGAGTATGATGTGATGGTTTTTACTGTAGTGTAGGCTTGAGTTCTGGTTTTGATTTTGCCTTAATTTACAGCGTCATTTAGAGACTTGGCTAAGAATTTCTTTTTTTCAAGAGTCAGGCTTCATGGCGACAAATGGCCCTGAAAAACAAAGCATGTGCTAGCACCAGCAATGGGATAAGTTCTCTTTTTCACTAATATAACCCAAGAGGCATTATTCAATTATGGCTACTTGTTCACCAAATTAGTGTGCACAATACAGACTTTTCTCTATCAAAATATCTCCAGTAAGATCTTCAGATGACCCTTAAGTTTAATCATCTATATTTGATTTAATTTGAGATTTCTGAGAAATAACTGAAGTGATTTCAAGATGTTCCCAATCAAAATTGCTTTAGGATAACAGTGTGAACTACATCAGGAACTGTCCCTGCTGGCCAGATGTGGCCTAGTGCCAGGTTCAGGAGCTCTGGGAGATTCGGAATACTGGGAGTCTGTCTTTCACAGAAGCTGATATTGCTTACAAGGATAAACAGGTCATTGATGTATTGACCATGGACTATTGCCACAATGCAGAGCTATGATATTTTTGAAAGTCAGTTGTGAGAAAGCACAATGAAAAAATAAGCAAAATTTCCTAAGTCCTCCTGAGAATGCAACAAATCAATTCAGTGATTTTCAAGGTCTCTGCAGGACAAAAATTTCAAATTGTATGTGTGTTTTTGAATTCTTAGAATGAGAAATTTCCTATGTTGCAAAATGGCATTGTTAACATGCTTTTAGAAGAAGACAGTTTAATTATAGGTAATATACACAGGAAAAGTTTTTCTTTTTCATATAGGTACTTCTACAAACTTAAGTAATTCAAAAGAAAGTTTACCCATCAATCCAAGCATATAAACTGCACTTGAGAAAAAAAGTCATTTACCCTCTCTAAGCAGAGGCAAAAGTATAATTAGGAATATTTCCTCATAATACATTTTAATTATCATTGACCAATAATAACATTTGGATGCTGTGATGTATTCTCTCCCTCATGTGTAGTAAGATTAAATTCAAGTTTCAATCCATTTCTTGTCAAGTCCAACTCCCATTAGTAAGAGTTAAAAGCAGCTGTATCAAGCAGCTTTAACAATGAGGATATCCTTAAAAATATGAATTACATACATTTGCCATGAGATAGATGTGATAGGAATTCAGACTTTATTGGCATCTACTCACTATAGTTCTTATAAGTGCACTCTGTTATGTGGATAATACATGCCACATTTTCTGCAGTTTGATCATTTTAAAGTATATAGTATAAAGATACTGACTGGTCTTTATGCCCAACATATAAATTAACATTTCATTTAATAATGATAACTTAGAATCATGATACACTTTATAATTTACAAATCAATTTTACATTGGTAATCTCATCTTAAAATTTTGTCTCAAAAACAGATTTTTAATAAGATTCTAATGTTATGAAAACTGCCCATTTTCTCCAAGTCTGGATTTTTTTCCAAATGTATTAAATTATTTTGAAAAAGATAATTTTAAATTAAATAGAGAACTCTCCAGGATGAATCACCAGTTCTGTCCTTCCACATTTTAAACTTTTACCTTTTTTGAAGATTTCTTCCACCATTAAGAATATGTCTTATGTGGATTATCTTGCAATATCAAAGCAAGAGAAGATTGTATAAGACTTTTTGCCAGATTAATGACATTTGCAAAAATGATAGATAAAATAAAAATGAGCCTAGTCACTAGGAGTTTCAGATTCTCATTTTCAGTTAAGCATAATGTATGCAGATTAAAAAGAAAAATCATAATAAATTAGCTTTATAACCAGCAAGAATTCTAAGTGGGTTAGTAGACTATGCTTACTCTATGCCATTTAACAATGACAACATTGTGCAATATTTTCTTAATTATACCAAAGCAAGTGTTTTAAAAAATCACTGGCTTTCTCAAGTTTCTGATGCTTGCCCTGTTGGCGGAAAGGGAAAAACAAGAAAGGAAACATTTCTTAAAAAGCCACTTTGGTAATATCTGAGACAACACCATTCTTATTTCACTGGGATTTCATTTCATTCCTGCAGGTTTAACATCTCACTGCATGAACAAAGAAAATATCATGCGAAAAGGGCTTCAGGCTAGCTACTTCCAAAAGGATTCAACCTTTCTAGTGCTATCAATATCATCCATACACCCACATAGTTAGCACTTTTGAATACATTTACTGAAAACCATTAATAAAGCAACAATCTTAGTCTGGTTCTTAACCATGTGTCAGAGTGAAAGAAGTTCATGTAAATCTGTGAACTGCACGACAATGATCAAATTAACAGTCATTTCAAGAAAAAATGCCCCTCAGGCTGAAAAATAATTAGTAGTCTCTCACTATCTTTTCCTCCTAATAAAAATCACGATATTATTGTTGACTGTGCTAATAAAACACCTCCCGTGACCCTGATGCAGCTTGATGTAAAATGTAAGGACTGTTCTATTGTGCAGTCTCACACATGTTTTATTGAACATTTCCACTTGGCTCTTCATCTGGGAACACACGGGCCCATAGAAGCTGAAGAACTTTTGTCACAGTGTAATGCAACTCTCACTTGTTTATTGCTGCAGTTAATAAAACACCCACTTTGAAATTTATTATCTTTGAAATTTAACTTTTAACTGCAGAAACTGAATATTCAGAGCTTCGGATATAAGCAGGGATAAGAGAAAGAGACAGAAAAAGCCAACAGAGAGAATCCAGTGCGTGCATAAAGCAGCCCAAGGCTGGCATATATGTAGCCATAAATGTCAAGTCCTGGATTTTGACTTTTAGGAAAACAATATTGAGAAAGTCTTAACGGTCAGAGGTTGTTCAACATATTTTCCATCTGGTTATTTATACTCACACCACGATTACCTTTTGAACGCTTTTGTGCAAAACAATAGTGGAGGTCTATGAGGGACAGAAAGAAGTTAAAAAGCATAATTCCTGTTCTCAAGGAACTTATCAAGGATATGACACATTGGGTTTCTGCACTGAAGTGGATGATGAGCTAATGTTGGTTAATAACATTTCCAATATATAAGCTGAGGATAAAACGTCAGTTGTCTTTATAAAAAAAAAAATACATAAACCTGAGAAAGTCAGCAAACTACTGAAGCATGTGACTCAGAACATTAAATAGCATCTATATACTGATAGCATGATTCATAAGAAACTTGGTTTCAGGAATCAACATGATTCAA
Source organism: Pan paniscus (assembly GCF_029289425.2). NCBI lineage: Eukaryota > Metazoa > Chordata > Mammalia > Primates > Hominidae > Pan > Pan paniscus. The sequence continues at coordinate 118,181,181 of NC_073254.2, read as the reverse complement.
CAAAGGCATCTCGAGGTGGTGAGATGAATAAGATATTGTCTTTTCCCTGAAGTGGTTTGGTGTTCAGGGAAGGAAAATTCATCACTATCGCTAATTATAATATAAACCAGAATATGGCCAGTTGTTCCAGTGACTATTTACTCTATAGCAGAATATTTTCATTGTGCTTTTGTAAATTCTTAGAATCAAGTCTTTGAAGTAATCAATGATACAAATGTTTCTTGGAAAAAGCTGAACATGTTCAGGCATAATTTTAAGGAAATATGTAAGTGTCAAACATTATCAGAAAAGATATAGTAGTTAACAGCAGATAGTAAGCAATTGGATAATGAAAAGAAATGTCAAGCTTATTGTTGCTATTACAAGAATATATATGAAAATATACATTTTCCAAGAGCAAAGAAAATTTTGTTTTGCCTAAGTTTTACGGAAGGGACATCTCAGAATTCCTCTAAACCCCTCTTTTTCAAAGTGAGCTCCACTCTACATTTAAAAAAAAAAGTTTTAAAGGTTCAGTAAGTCTGGAAATACTAGATAAGCCAAGTTAAACATCTCTAGAGCTTTAATATGGTCACGTGCATTGTGGATCTCTAGGAGAAAACATTCCTCTAACAGAGCATCTCAAAGGACTGTAGTTCCACGGACCAAAGCTTGGACATAGCAACATCTGATGGTAGATGGGAACAAAAGCAGACTCTCAGCTCCCATCCCTAAAAGGTGGAGCCTAGAAGTCTTTACTTTTAAGACTCTTCAGGTGATTTCAATGTAATTATCTAGTATGGAACCTTGAACGGATATTTGAGAGTCACTGCTACTAAAGGTAAGACTTTACATTTAGATACTACAGGTGATTCAAGATTTATGAACATTAGTTTTCTTTCTTTTTTTTTTTTTTTTTTTTTTTTGAGGCAGAATCTCGCTCTGTCACCAGGCTGGAGTGCAATGGCACCATCTCGGCTCACTGCAACCTCCGCCTCCCAGGTTCAAGCGATTCTCCTGCCTCAGCCTCCCAAGTAGCTGGGACTACAGGTGCACACTGCCACGCCAGGCTAATTTTTGTATTTTTACTAAAGACGGCGTTTCACCATGTTGTCCAGGATGGTCTCAATCTCTTGACCTTGTGATCTACCCGTCTCGGCCTCCCAAAGTGCTGGGATTACAATTAGCTTCAATACAATAGTAGGCATTAAAGCATTATTTCAGAAAGCCTTTCAATAGAGAGATGAAAGTAAATGCTTTTCATAAATACCCTTTGCTGGAAAAAGGCAAATCTTTCATTTCTCGGGCTATGGTCTACTTTACATCATAACGATGTGAACATTTTGAAAAGAAAGAGGAAGGAATTTCTGAATGTCAGTGCTCAACAGATCTGGCTAATTATACTTGGCACAATTATTGTCTATACTGCTTGTTGCTTCTTTCAGCATGGGATGAGTTACCCCTCAGTTTTCTTTTCTTTCTTTTCTTTTTTTTACAAAGCAAAAAACACCTCTACCTCTCTTTATTTCCCTTGCTCTAAGTAGCCAAGTGCTTAGTAAAGAGAATCAAGCAGAGGCATGCCATTGCTTTAAATATTATGAGCTGCTGGGTGTCCAAATACTACATTCTGCCCTATGCAACTTTCATTTATATGATACACAGGCTGTTTTATTTTTTTAATTTAATTTTTTGTTTTTTTTTTTTTTTTTGAGACGGAGTCTCGCTCTGTCGCCCAGGCTGGAGTGCACTGGCGCGATCTCGGCTCACTGCAAGCTCCGCCTCCCGGGTTCACGCCATTCTCCTACCTCAGCCTCCTGAGTAGCTGGGACTACAGGCGCCCACCATGCCCGTATTTTTAGTAGTGTTAGCCAGGATGGTCTCGATCTCCTGACCTCGTGATCCACCCGCCTCGGCCTCCCAAAGTGCTGGGATTACAGGTGTGAGCCACCTCGCCCGGCCAGGCTGTTTTGGTAAACTTTTCACTCTTTGAATTTTGCAACTTAAGTTTCAGCAAAAAATAACCCACAAAGCTGATTTTAAATAAAAGCAGATGGAACTGTCAAAGAAGGCCAAATGCAGGAAGCAAAAGGAAAAGTGTGTATTTTCTGAAAAAGTAGTCCATAAATTATTTTCATCTACCCCTCTCATGAAAGGTGTGCTTTGTGTGACCAATGCTGTCACACAGCAGCACATAAGATGGTATTGACACTGATCCTTCTAAAACAAATCAAGAGTAATGCCACAACTACTAGGATAATTTAACAAAAGAATTGTTGCCATTGGTCCTAACAGGCAGTCAGAGTTTTCTTTGTAATTCTCGCATTCTATATGTACAACACTGACAAAACTACAAGTTCTCTATAGAGAATTTTTGTGCTTAGGAATCAGTGTAATTTTGAGTCAAGCATAAATCAACATAGATTGAAACCTGGCATCTCTCCTGAGTTGTTAAAGGGAGTTATAATGCATTTATTTAAAATCAATACTTAACTTCAGTTGTTTTTTTTTCTCTTTTGTTTGTTTGTAAAAGTGATACTGGTATATTGGTAATGCACTTTTTTTTTTTTTGACAGAGTCTCCCTCTGTCACCCAGTCTGGAGTGCAGTGGCATGATCTCTGCTCACTACAACCTCCGCCTCCCAGGTTCAAGCAATTCTCCTGCCTCAGCCTCTCTAGTAGCTGGGATTACAAGCACGTGCCACCATGCCCAGCTGATTTTTGTACTTTTAGAGAGACAGGGTTTTACCATGTTAGCCAGGCTGGTCTCGAACTCCTGACCTCAAGTTATTCGCCCGCCTTGGCCTCCTAAAGTGCCGGGATTACAGACATAAGCCACCATGCCCAGCCGGTAGTAATGCATACTTGTAAATCAATATACATTGAGGAATTAAAGCCTCTTGTTTATAAAAAGTCTTCGGTGTCTTTAAAAAGCAAAAATTCCAGCTCATGGTAGTCAAGTGACTGATAGATGAATGAATGAAGACATCTCATACACACAAATATAATTCCTCCCTCAATTATCCAAGTTCTAGCTGACTTTGACAGTGAATATTGTCTTGCCACTGTGATGTAAAAAGTTTAAATTATGCTAATACATTATTTGTTGTTGTTTCACTAGTCTATGTATACAACAAATCATCCCTAGTCATAGTGGCAAACAACTCTTTATTATCTTTTACATTTCTGTCAATTGACAGGACTCAGCTGGACGGTTTTCACTTAAGGCTTCTTGCAGCATTGCAAACAAATGTCATCCGAAGGTTTGATTGCCCTAGACATCCAAGATGGTAGGCAGTTAATTCTGGATGTCACATGAGAGTTGAGCTAGGGGTTTAGACCAGAGGATCTACATGGGACATCTTTGTGTGGCTCAGGCTTCTTACAAGTTCTTCGAGGAAGCATCATAAATATAAGTATACCAAGAGATGTGGGAGAACATGCAAGACTTAGTATGACCTAGATTTTGAAATCCCAGAATATTTCTTTGCTGTATTTTATAGGAAAACGTAAGCCACCAGATCCAGGCATGATTCAAGAGGAAGGGAACTAGACTCCATCTTTTAATGTGGGAAGTGTAGACATACACGGAGGGAAGGAATTAATAGTTTTTAGCTTTGACTATCACAGCTTTTTAGTGGTTCTTCTTTCTTCAAAGACATAAGCATGTCTCAAAATTAAGTGAAATATTTTAGTCAAAGCACTTCTCTCTGTGGTATAAAGAGGCCTGATACCATTTTAACTCCTTACTTATTACTCCTTGAGGCAGAGGAAAAGTAGCAAAACCGTTAAATGGGAATGATCTCATTTCAATTGAGTATTGAACATTGTCAATAATTGTATGCTTTGCTGTATAAACGGCAAATATTGTAGAAACTGTGAAATATCAAGAAAATATAATAACCCTTGTTTTACCTAGAGTGACGGGCTGTTAAAGTTGATGAAAGATCATACTTTTAATTTCATGTACATCTCAATGAAGCAAATACTTGTACTCTTATTTTGCAGATGAGCCTCAAGAGGTTAAGTGTTGTTTCCCCCTCCCCCCTAAAAATGCACACTTAATAAATAGTAAAACTGAGACATCAGTCCAGGGATTTTGTTCTTTTTACTATATATGCTGTTAGAAAAAGTTAATAAATACTGTGAAAACTTGTGGAGAATTTGGAGGTGAGAGCATGAAAACAAGGCGGAGACACAGTAGGAGCCAGGGAACATTATGCTCAGAAACTTTCCTTTTACTGCTAGTTATTTCAACAAACATTTTCTACAATCTATACTACTAGAGTGGCGAGCCTTATGGTAACCACTGTCTGGGAAAAATTAAAAAACAAAACGAAACAAAACTCTAGACGTGGGGAGTGGAGAAAGAGCGAGCAATGTCATGGAGGTCACGGAACCGGCGGCCAGGATGAGGCACAGCATGGCTGGAGATGGTGTGTGGGAAATATATTGACAAGTGATGAACAATGAGATACACGGAGGAATGGGAGAGGAGACCCCTTCCCTCCCTCAATGCTCACACCCCCGCTGCTGAATAGTCTTTTGGGTTTGTATAGAGCTTGAGGAAGGCTGAAAGAAATCATGAGAACATCCATAGGCCGGCTGCAAGGCACTCTCTATTTTTTTTTTCTCTTTACACTGTTTAAAAACAAAGCAAAACAAAACAAAACTGCATGCCGATAGCAAGATGAATTAATTTAAATTTTCAATAATATCAAAGGAATATAATGTAACAAACAAAGTACACTATTGCCTAATTATATAGTATTATGTTTCTGCTCGAGTCATGTGTATAGCCTAATCTTAAAAACGAGGGGAAAATAGTATGAGTAGCAGCAACTTTATTTGATTCCTTTCTCTAAACAGTTTATAATTGCTTTAAAACTGGTATCAATTTTTAAGAAAAGTACTCTGACAAATACAATTATAAAAAAGATATAATGAAAGTGTTCAACATCACCTATTATATTATTTTTAGTATTTACCACTGATTTATATGTGTTACTAATTGGAAGATTAATCTAGGCAAATATTGTTCATTAGGCTTAAAATCTCATCAAAACCTAACTCAAAAAAAAAAAAAAGATCAGGCCACATAAGCAACTTTTTCAGTTATACATTTTTAAGTAAGTTGATTCACATCTCTTAGGGGTTAAGTGGTCTCAAATTATTTTTATAACATTGATATACATTTCAATTTGTGAGGGCAAGTTGCATTTCTTTAAAAGGATATCAAATTGTAATGTCATTCTTCATCTGCCTTTAATTCTTATCTATGCATTCATCTACATCCATCCCAGCCTATTGTGAATAATGATTTCTAACTATTTTATGATCCATGTTTTTGCTGCAAAATGCACAAAAGTAATTAAGGCAAATTGGAACAATTACAGAAATACACTATTCAATAACTCAGTTGCCAAAAAAGTTTTACTGTACCCTAAGGAGGAAAAAAAATGCCTATACAGCAGTAATATCATTCCACACGTTTCATTTATTCCTGCAAGCCAGCCAAGCTCAAATTAATTGTACTGACTAAACTTTTCTTCTTGGAGAAAATTAAAGATATGCTGTTGTCAACACTTGAGCACAACCTTGCCGACACTTAAACTCAGAGAAGGGTGTGACATCCTGCCCCGGCTGCCTTGCGCTAATTAATCACTCTGGTATTTAGGACCATTCAAGCAGACAAATTAATGGGGAATAATTAGTGTATCTTTGTTCCAGCTCAGCTTTGCACACCAGACACTCTCAGGGAGAGAGGGGAGTTTGCAGAGCACAAGCCATTAGCATGTGCATAGTTTCACTTCTGTTCAGCAAGTTCTTCAGAGATTAAGAGAAAGGCCAAATTAGCAGACGTGTGACTGGGGTTAGGACACCCTTCTGGAAAGAAAGCTCTCTGTTTGGGTATCAGCTTTCAGAAGCAAGTCGATAATCCAGAGACTGAATTTCATAAAACACAATTAAACCTCAGGGATGAAATAATTCCAGAAACCAAAAACATGTTTTTAAAAAAATATAGTGAAAATATTATTATTATTTATACTGTTTGTATTTATCTATACATCACAGAGAAAAAGGCAGCCCTCAGAAATTTCACTTTTTCTCTATATTATTGTTGGTTTTTGTAAATTCTTATTGAAAATTGATTTTTATCAACAAATGGTATTTATAAAGTTTGTAATTAAAGTGTGTAGACCATTTAACCTCTCTCCATTTAGTTAGAACTCTCTGTAGATACTCCCTATGGCCATAAAACTTAATTTGTTTCTTCTGATAGGAATCAGAGAGTAGAAAATTCAGACAAAGTCTCTATACACAGTCAGTGTGACCGGCATAGTATTGATTAAAGTCTGTCCCATTTTATGCTGCTGACTGGTTTCAACGTGCATGTGGACTGAAGGCACAGTTTCCTATTGAAATATATTTAAAAACTAAAAATAAAGTGTTGAGATTTACTACATTCAGAATATATCATGATTTGGCTTCACTACTGAAAAATTTTAAAAAATGAAACCAATTGACTCATATGAGTACATATTTTCCTGGATTAAAACCATGGGTTTTACTTTGATACATAAATTCTTCCCCTCACCAGACAAAAACATCTGATTTTTTACAGAAATAATGCTTCAAACATTATATTTTATCCTGATGATAAATTATTTCTGAGCTTTTTATTAACAGTTTGCTATATACAGAACTTATCTAAACATACTGCAAATAATTGTGTGAATATATGTATATCCATACACATAATCACACTTGGTTTATACCATATGTGTGCATGATCTTTTATTGCTTTTTCTCATGTTTCTGCAGTTTATGTAAAGGAGGCAGTTTTCCTGTTTTCCTACCTAAACTTCCTATGTTTTGTATGTCCAGTGACTATTTTCTACATGTTACTATCTAACCCTCCAGCTTTATCACTTAACAAGCAAGGCAAGAATTATTGCTATAGCATACAGAGAACATTCCTGCAGATTCCATACTCCCTGTAGGAAGGCTCAAAACACAGACCTCCTCACTCTCAGAGAACAAGGGTACTGCATGGAAAGGCAGGCCCAGAGGGTCAGGAGCTGATGTTAAGAGAGACCACACAGTGTGAAAATAGACCACATTCCCAGACCAGTTATCAATTCTTTTGTAAAGAGATTCCACCACCCTAACTACAAATGTGAATTAAATGTGGGACACTGTGAGTACATTTAGTTCTATTAATAGCACATAACATAAAAATAGTCCAAAAAAGGAATTTCCCTACCTGGACCATACCAAAATTTATGATATTGCTTTACCACGTGCAGCTTCTAGATCTCATAAAAACATGATATTGTTAGGCATAATGCTCTTGAATTTGTGCTGGTGGAATGGGAGGAAAAAAAAAACAATCACAAAACTACATATTCTTACAATTTATTAGAGAGGAGAAATGAATCTCTCTCCAGTCTCAGTTGAAATACTAAATTACTGCCTATGATAAGCCCAGATACCATTAGAAAGGCTTCCATCCTGGGAGTAGGTCCTCCTAGATCTTTGAAGGTGCCTAATCCTCATTAAAGGCAAACCCTGGGCGTAGGAGGGGCTGCGCTGGCATCAAGGCACCTGGCGACGACTAAAAGCGCTGGCCCCATGTGCGGCTGCCGCTGAGCAGCAGAATGTAATTTAGTCGCACCAGCGGGAGCAGGGGTCAATGATTTTATATTAATGGGGATCACGACAGTTCTAAGCTGTGGCATGCTTTGAAATAAGTGTTGTACAAGGCAGCAAAGAGAGCTCAGCTGAGGAAATGAGCTGTGTCACTGTCTCCTCATGCCTTGCAGCAAACACTGGAATGTTTTTAGTTGCCACAGACTCTGTGCCATCGTAATATTTTATAAACAACAATTACCTGTTTCATTTTGCAAAACTCAGACTCCTAAAGTAATGCTGCTCAAGATGCCACAAAGGATGAACAAATTCCTTTCTAATCGAAATTCGGACCAAGTTGTGTGGACAAAGAATAAACAATATCTGGGATGTTCATATCTGAAAACTAACTAATGAAAACAAGTGCAAGTGTGTTGTGGGTGTCTGTTGTGATACTATTGAAAGATGGTATAGCATCTTTGATAACTTTGACATGTTATCAAAGTGTCCACACCTAAAACAAAAGAGATGGAGAGGGAGTTCAAGGCAATGCTTTTAAATTTTAGTCAATATTAAACCTTCATCTGCAGTTGAAAGCACTGTTATCACATCTTTACCAAAATTTATCTACGTTTTTACATTTATTTTCAGGGATATCAGTTTTAGACTCCATGTTAAATTTTTAGAAGATTAATATTTTTTTCCAAATTAGTAATCGGGAATGGGGGGCAAGAAATCATTTTTGTCAGCATCTCTGAAGGTAGGGAAAAGAAGGAAAATCGAGCTCTTCCAAGCTTCATAGGGAAAAGAAGGAAAATCGAGTTCTTCCAAGTTTCAAGGATGGTCAGATGAGAAGGGTACATTGTATGTGGAAAACAACAGAGGTATGACAAGAAATGAAGTTTCTATTTTCAAAACTTCTTTTGAAGTAAACAGGACAGAGGTACCAGAGCCAATAGGAATAAGCATATAAGCTGTGCCAAATATGATTGATTAGGAGACCTCTACCATTAAGTGATTAACAGCTCGCCAAGAGTTATAAAAAAAAAAAATTAACTGTGAAAAGGCAAATGTGTTGACCAGAATATTAAAATCTATTCCTATAAATTTCACTTGGTAAAACAATTGATTCATTTTCAATAGTTCTTCCATGCACAAGAAAAGTCCTAGCTGGGCTCTGGGATTAGTGAGCCACTACTGGAGAAAAAAAAGTGCTATAATTGAACATGGAGTTATATATCATCTGAAAAAACACTTTCTGCAAAACAAAATCCAAGCTTGACTAGTTTATTACAGATATACTTTCCAAAGATGATCTGTGAAACTATAGTGCCACGGCAGATGTTCAATGCAAAATCTCACATACATGCAGATATATATATATATATATATATATAAAGTTTTTGTAGTTAGATCTGTTTAAAAAACACTGCATTTTATAAGGTTATTTTCTGTATTACTAAAGAACATTAGCATATTAGAGGCACTAAGTTCTGAAATAAAGAATCTCTTAAGTTTCCTTCAGATCTTTACTGTCCAACTAATTTTATTACTTTTTTCCCCCCTGACCTTATGATCATTCTCCTTGCTGAAATACGCTTTGGGAAATTCCATATTAGAATTCAGTAAGTTAGTGAATATGTATTTTTATCAAGCTGAACTAGACTAGATGCAATCTCTGCCCCAAGTTTATTCCCCTACACCTAGGAACTGATTAATAGAAGATTTGGGTTGTTAATTATAATTAAATTGAGATCAGACTTTCAGAAGGTGTGCAATAAAGTAGACGGTATTTATAATTTTATATGCCAAAAATTGGAGCAGCACTATTTATTTTTCCCCGGAAGACAAAGGCAAAGAAGAGTAGGTATGTTTCTACCTACAAATGTGAGGAATGGAAGTTACCAAAGCTGTGATGTGGATATTTTCTAAATTCATCATGCTTTTAAATAACTTGGAATATAAAGTTGCTTGGATGTTCTAAGACCGGAGATACACGTAGTTTTGAAGGAGTAATGAGAGCAGAGAGTAGGGTCAGATAAATGAGTCATTGTCTCAAGAATAGAAGGGATAACGAAAAACTCAGTAATCAAGATACATAATATTTTAATCAATAGATTTCAATATTAAAATTTATGCAAATAAATCCATGATGAACAAAATATCAAAATTTTAAATAAAGACAGGATTAGTGTTACTGATGGTCCCTTTTGCCTTAGGCTCCAATATGGCTCAGCACAGCACTGGGATAAGAAAGTACCAGGAGACAAACTGCAAGAAGAAAGGAGCACTTAATTGGGTGTCCAAACTAGCTCTGATTCTTCCTGACAATAAACAGCCACATTACTTTAGAAAGCCTTATAAATATACCATGTCTGTGTTTACTCATTTACAGAGAGGACAATAATTCTCTAACTATTCTGAGAAGCATTCAATCAATGAAGTTTTTATAGATGTTCAAAGAAAAAATAAAAATGGATAGTAATTTTGATATCAAATATATTTGGAAAAAGCGCTGTTGAATTTGATCAGGTTTCCTTACTTCAGAACTTCTCATATATTTTTAACATGTTAGTGTATTTTATAATTGTCTTATAAGAAAACAGAGTATTTAAACAACTAGAGCACTTATTAACGTCTTATTCACAGTATGAAAAATGCTGAACAAAATGATCTCAAGTTTCCTCCTCCCTTTAAAACTTTAAAATTCTAAAGAGACTTTTTAAAGGTAACATGCACAGAGTAAATAGCAGTTTAGTACAAATGCACAGAGTAAATAGCAGTTTAGATACTTCATAAAAAATAAATTGAAATATGCTTACAGAAATATGTATTTTAATCGATCATTTATAGCACAGCAAAGTGATCTCTCATATCCATATTCCTGAAAAACAGAGAATCTACATGTTGGCTTCAACAGCCAGAAACAAATGTTAGATTAGGCTGAAGTTCTCATACTGAAACCTTACAGAAGATATGTAAAGGGTGGAAAATGAATGGAATAGAAACTGAGACACCATAGTTAGCTGACAGTGGATGAGAAGGGTAATTTTATGGGAACATATATTTTTAAAGATGCTTCAGTATATGAATATGAAGTTTGAGAAACAATATAACAAAAGTTTATCAATCATAAAACACTAAAATGTATACACACAGTCATACGGGTATTGTATATTTTGTGTGTGTGTGCGTGTGTGTGGGTGTGTGTGAGAGACAGAGAGAGAGAGAGAACAATTAGGTATTAAATGTTGAAAGGGATACTTTCAAGGCATCCTTCACATAAAATGAATCCATACTCAGAGACAATCATTCTGAAGAAATTACATCAATGACTTCTAAAATGCTTTAGAAAAAAATGATGAAAAACAAATCTATGGTAGTTTAATAATACATGTAGCAATTTTTTGGAAGAGCTCAATATCTAATAGTATAACTAAATATTTTGCAAAATGTGTCATGGAACCTGTGTTCAAAACAAACAACTGAGTTGGAATTTTCATGAATCTCAACATAGATATTACTTTTTATCTTCTCTTTAGACTTTGAAAATTTCAAGTGTGTTCCTCTATAACCTTATGTCAATTTTGTAAATCTCAAGCTATACCTACCACTATCACAGCAAAATTAAGGGAAAGGTCCATATATCTACTACCCTCACACTTGCATGGTCTGCCCAATTATCAACATCTCCTACCAGAGTGGAATATTTGTTACAACTGAACCTACGTTGCTGCATTGTCACCAAAAGTCCATAATTTACATTAGGTTTCACTCTTGGTGTTGTACAATTGATGGGTTTCACCAAATGCCTAATGACATGTATACACCATTATGGTAACATACAGAGAGTAGTTTTATTGCCCAAAACAAAATCGTCTGTGTTCTGGCTATTAATTCCTTTCTCAACCTCTGGAAACCACTGATCTTTTATTAATTATCTCCACAGTTTTTCATTTTCCAGACTGTTACATGGTAGGAATCATACAGTATATAGCTGTTTCAGATTGGCTTCTTTCACTTAGTGATATGCATTTAAGTTTACTCCATGTCTCGTCATGGCTTGATAACTAATTTCTCTTTAGCAATGAACCATATCCCACTGTGTGGAAGTTCATTTTCCATTCATCTACTGAATGACATCTTGGCTGTTTCCAAGTTTTGGCAATTATAAATAAAGCTGCAGGTTTTTGTGTGGACGTAAGTTTTCAACTTATTTGTGTTAACACCAAGAAGACTTGTACCTATTTTAATTCATCCTACCAGATGACAAAACAATAAACTTGATTAAATGCAGTTGTGCCAATTCTAGTACATACAGTTGCTCTGAATAAAGTTGAAGAAACACACACACACACACAGACACACAGTGTTTCTGAACTCACTTTACATTTATGAGCACAAACTTCAATTTTTTTTAGTGCTCGATTGTTCTGTACTTCTGTTCACTCTCTCAATTATCTAGAATAATGTATGATTCATATTTCCTCCTCTCCAGGTCTCTAGTATCTCCTCCCTCATGTTCACTCTCAGGCATGTCCTTGCTCTGTATTTCACTGAGAAAACAGAAATCAATCGAAGGGAATTTCCATAAGTTTTTTCCATTTTTTTTCACACTTCTAGAAACCTGCCTTTGTAACCTTACATTTTGCCTTTTTTTTTTTCTATTACTGTGGAGGAATTGTTCTTACTCCTACATAGGCCAAATCCTCCATTCACCTGCTGGATTACATCGCATATGGCCTAATCAAGTACATCGCTCAAGCAAATCTTTCCTTTCTTGCATACCATAATTTTCTTCTCTCTACGTTTTCCCTTCCCATTTCCGCCTAATTCTCTCCTTCCTTTTATGTCAAAACTCCCTTGAAGACATCTAATCTCACTTTCTCCTCCCACTTTCATTTGACTCCACTCCAAACAGGCTTTTTGCCACTCTCCACTACACCTAAACTAAGTTATCAGTGAACTCTATTTCGCCAAGCCCAATGGTCAACTCTTGTTATCCATTATATTTCTGCTATAAGTAATATTTTACATTTTTCACATCCATTACCACTTTAAATCAAACTATCATTATCTCCCTCCTAGATTATTACTAAAGCCTCTCAACTGCTCCAGCTCTCACATTGCCCGCCTCCAAACTATACCTAGCTGAAGCCAGAGGAATTCTGCAAGAATGTAAAGTGCACCAATGCACTTTTATGCTCATAGTTCTCCATCCTACTCAGGGTAAAAGACAAAGACTTCCTAATGTAAGAAGTTATATCTAATCTGGTCACCTGTCACCTCTGAGTTTATCATCTATTCCTCTCTTTTTCACAAGCCAGGTCATTCTGCTAAAATCATATTTGCCTCTCCGTTGTCCTTTAAATAAACTAGGCATGCTCCCAACTCACATCCTTTGATGTTGTTCTTTCCACTGCCTCTTATAATCTCAACTTTAATATTCATAGGATTTGTTTCCCTTTTCCTTCAGGTCTTAACTAACCCACTACCTTCCCAGAGCATTCTTCCCTAGGTATGCTGTCTAAAATTGTGTACACACACACACACACACACACGTCAAACTTCCTATAACACTACCCTAGTTATTATCTACTGCACTTATCACTATCTGACATATTGCAAATTGTATTGTTTTCTTTAATGTATAATTTACGTTTTCCATCATATATTTTACTTTCTACCTATTAATTTTTCTCATTTAGAATGTGAGCTCCTGAGGGCAAGTTTTTCTTCTTCAGTTCTGTTTACAGCTGTATCCCCAGGACCTAAAACAAGTCTATAACAAACAGGTGCCCGAAATGTATTTGCTGAATAAATTAAATGAACGAATTTTGACTTCATTTCAGTTGAAAGCATTACTCTATTTATCTAATTATAATAATGAAATAATTTGTCCAAAAGTACTGCATAATATTCTAGTGAGAATGATTAGAAACAATGTAAGGGATCCTTATTTCTTTCTTTCTACCTTATATTACACCTCAAGTTTTTGGTCAATTTAATCTTTAGCTCTACAAAGTTTTCATTTTTATATTATCAAACAAGCCTATGAATTCTTTTCTGGCAACTGGATTCCTATTCTTGGTTAAGAAGGCACCTCGCAGATTCCAGGTTGCAAATATAATCTCCAAAGTATTTGTACAGATCCTTTCAAAAACACCTGAAATTTTTGTATATGTTGTATTACAGCAGTCCAACTTATTGATTAATTACTCCTATTTGTAATGCTATTTATTTAGACTTTCACCTATAGGTAGAAATACATATATTAGCCTAGACTTACATAGGGTCAGTATCATTGAGATACCACTAGGCTATATAATTTTTTCAGCTTCAGTATAATATTATAGGACCACCATCATATATGTAGTCCATCACTGACTAAAATATCACCATGCGATTCATGATTATATATATACAAGCATATCTCCTTTCATTGCACTTCACTTTAATGCACTTTGTAGATACTGCATTTTTTACAAATTGAAGATTTGCAGTAACCCTGCATTGCGAAGTCCATTGGTGACATTTTTTCCAAGAGCATGTGCTCACTTTGCATCTCTGCATCACATTTTGGCAATTCCTGCAATATTTAAAACATTTTTATTTCTGTTATGGTAACCTATGATTGGTAATCTCTGATGTTACTATTGTCATTGTTTGGAGCACCACAAACTGCACCCATTTAAGTTGGCCAACTTAATCTATAAATGCTGTAAAAATTCTATGTGTTCTGACTGGTCTATTGACCAGCCATTCACTGCCTCTTTCCATCTTCTTGGACCTCTCTATTCCCTGAGACACAACAATATGGAAATGAGGCCAACACTTATAGCCTGTAAGTGTTCAAGTGAAAGGAAGAGTCACTCTAAATCAAAAGCTAGAAATGGGTAAGCTTAGTGAGGAAGGCATGTCAAAAGTCGAAACAGGGTGAAAGCTAGGCTGCTTTCATCAAACAGTTAGCCAACTTGTGAATGCAGAGTAAAAGTTATTGAAAGAAATTAAATGTGCTACTCCAGTGAACATAAGAATGAGAAGAAAGCAACACAGACTTATTGCTGATATGGAGAAGGTTTGAGTGATTGTCTTGATAGAAAACCAAACCAGCCAAAATATTCCTTTAAGACAAAGCCTAATCCAGAGCAAGCCCCCAACTCTTCAATTCTATGAAGGCAGTTCGACGTGAGGAATCTGTAGAAGAAATGTTTGAAGCTAGTAGAGGATTGTTGATGAGATTTAAGGAAAGAAGCCATCTCCATAACATAAAAGTGCAAGGTGAAGCAGCAAGTGCTGATATAGAAGCTGCAGCAAATTATCCAGAAGAGTTATCTAAGATCATTGATAAAGGTGACTACACTGAACAACAGATTTTCAATGTAGATGAAACTGCCTTACATGTTGGAAGAGGATGTCATTTGGTTCTTTCATAGCTAGAAAGGAGAAGTCAACACCTGCCTTCAAAGCTTCAAAGAGCAGGCTGACTCTCTTGTTAGGGGCTAATGCAGCTGGTGACTAAGTTGAAGCGAATGCTCATTCCAAAAATCCCAGGGCCCTTAGGAATTAGGCTAAATCTATTCTGCTCGTGCCTTACATATGGAAACAACGAAGCCTGGATGACAGCACATTTGTTGAAAGCAAGGTTTACAGAATATTTTAAGCTCACTAATGTTGAGACCTACCGCTCAAAAAAAAGATTTCATTCAAGCTATACTGTTCATTAACAATGCACCTAATCACCCAAGAGCTCAGATGAAGATGTACGAGGAGATTAACTTTGTTTTCATGGCTGCTAACATAACAACCATTCTGCAGTCCATGAATCAAGGACTAATTTTTACTTCCAAGACTTAGTATTTAAGAAATACATTTTGTAGGGCTACAGCTGCCATAGAAAGTAATTCTTTCGATAGACCTGGGAAAAGTAAACTGAAACATTCTGGAAATAATACACCATTCTGGACATCATTAAGAATATTTGTGATTTATGGGAGGATGTCAAAATATCAATATTAACAGGAGTTTATAAGAAACTGATTCTAACCTTCATAAATGACTTTGAGGGGTTCAAGATTCAGTGGAGGAAGTAGTGGTAGATAGAACAAGAGAATTAGAATTGGAAGTGGGCCCAAAGATAAGGCTGAATTGCTATAATCTCATGATAAAACTCATAAGAAACTGCTTCTTATGGATGAGCAAAGAAACTGGTTTCTGAAGATGGAATCTGCTCCTGGTGAAGATGCTGTGAGCAGTGTTAATAAGACAACAAGGGATCTAGAATATTACACCATTTTAGTTGATAAAGGAGTGGCAGAGTTTGAGTTCCAGTTTTGAAAGTTCTACTTTGGGTAAAATGCTCTCAAGTTGCATTGCATATTACAGAGAAATCTTTTGTGAAAGGAAGAGTCAATTTATGGCAAACCATAATTTGTTTTATTTTAAGAAATTGCCATACCCCACCCAACTTTCAGCAACCCTGATCAGTCAGCAGCCATCAATATCAAGGCAAGACCATCTACCAGCAATGAGATTACAACTTGCTGTAGGCTCAGATAATTGCTAGCATTTGTTAGCCATAAAGTTTTTTTTTCTAAATGAAGTTAGGTACATTTTTTAGACATGATGCTATCATTACTCACTTAAAAGACAATAGTATAATGTGAACATAACTTTTATATGCACTGGGAAACCGAAAACAATTGTGTAAGTTGCTTTCTTGCACTATTTACTTTATTCCAGTGGTCAGGAATGAAACCTGCAATATTTACACACTTTTATTTTTAATAAGTCTCCTGAAGTGTTTTTCTTTATACAATACCTATTAAATGAACAGCTTTGATTTTATTTATCATTTACTATTTTCTATATTTTACCTTATTAATTTAAAATTTTTAACTTTTGTATGGCAAGCCCTCTTTCTACTTTATTTTGCACTGTTTTGTAACTATTTTTCTAATTTCATAAAATAATTTGTACATTTTTTTTTTTTTGAGATGGAGTCTTGCTGTTGCCCAGGCTGCAGTGCAATGGTACCATGTCAGCTCACTGCAACCTCCGCCTCCTGGGTTCAAGCGATTCTCCCGTCTCAGCCTCCCAGGTAGCTGGGATTACAGGCATGCACCACCACACCCAGCTAATTTTTATATTTTTAGTAGAGACGGGGTTTTGCCATGTTGGCCAGGCTGCTCTCAAACTCCTGACCTCAGGTGATCCACCGACCTCAGCCTCCCAAAGTGCTGGGATTACAGGCATGAGCCACCATGCCCGGCCTTGTTTTTCTTTTTTGTTAAGACATTCATAATGCATTTTCCTCAGATAAGTACTTTTCCTGTGTTCTTACAATTATGTCACAAAGTGTTGTGTTTTTATTTTTTATTTTTTGCTTTCTAGAGATGTAATTTTCCTACTTAAAAAAAAAACTGATCCAATAATTGTCTAATTTCCAAGTAACCTCAGAATACTTTAGCTTTTGTTTTTCTTGTGCTTTATTTATTTATTTGGTAATAATTAGAGAATGTGGCCTAGAAATTCCCTTGTTTTAAATTTCTTAATGTTTCCTTTGTGGCCAATTTTGGACAATTTTTACAAACTCCCCATAATACACAAATTAAGTATCTTAATTTTTCAAGAGATACAAACTTCTATGTATAGCTAATTGTTGAACATTATTGATTTTATTATTCATCTTATTTTTATGGCTATTTTCTTCCTGTCTCTCTCTAAGCCTAAAAGTGGGTAATTGAAATATTCCTCTACAAACAGATTCAGCTATTTTGTGGCCTATTGAAAAGAAGTTTATCTTTTTCATATATTATCTTCTATATATCATATCTTCTTTATAATACACTCATTTTATTATTAGTTGGTATTTTAGTTCATTTTCAGACTTTTAATATTGACTGTATCATGTCTGATATTACCACTGACACTTCTACAATCTTTATCTTTGCCTCCTGTTCACTTGTCTATTGCTTTATCTTTAAACTTTCTTTTATGTATACCTTAAGTGTGCTTAAACTCTGTTGTATTTTTTAACTCAATATCACAGTCTCTTTCTTATGAGAAAATTCAGTTCATTCATGTATAGCATTATCTTATAAATTTGACTTTGTTGCTTCTATGTTAATTAAATATTTCTTACATACTGAATTTTACCTTTTTCTCAATTGACTAGGTTGCTTCATTCTATTTTACCCTTGTAAATATGTGAAAGCAAAACTATAGTTCACTATTTTATTAATATTTATTCTCCATTTTCTACTTGTACAATCATGTGCACATTTCTCTATCATCTTTAGAATAAAGAGTCAGGTGTTTTCCCCACTCTAATGCACTTTTATGTATGTAAAAATGCTTTACTTTATTTTTCTCCAAGACCCCTTTCCCACTACAATATTAGCTCAGAGAAATACAGTGGGTTGTTCAAAAATTTCATGAAAAATGGGTATTATGAAAAAACTATGCCTGAAAATTAAAAAATTTGCATCAAAATAAACTCATCCTAACTTGTTCTAACATGTTTAAACAGGATCTAGTTTGAGGCACTATGAAAACTTAAAGTATAATAAAAAAAAAAAAAAGATGCAGATGGCATGAAACCAAAAGAGCCACATTTAGAAAAAAAAAAAAAAAAAGAATAATACACTGGTTTGAAAAGAGCCCCTATCATAGCAACGTGAATTCTACAAAAATTGAAGCAGGAACAAACATCAACTTTATGGTGACGAGTGAGTGGAAGAATGGTGAAATCATTGACGCTCTACAAAAAGCTTCCAGGGACAATATTCCAAAGACATCAGCAGTTTAAAAATGGATAACTCATTTTAAGAAGGGATAGGGTAATGTTAAATATAAAGCCCACAGCAGCAAATGATCCGTATCAACCTGTGAGGAAAAAATTAACCTTGATTTTGACCTAATTGAAAAGAACTGACAACAGCATAGACACTAGCCACCACCATAGACTTCCTAATTGATTCAGCTTACACAATTCCTATTGAAAAGTTAAAGACGAGCAAACTTTCCACTCAATGAGTGCCAAAACTGTGGCACCTAGATAAGTTACAAAAAACAGGAGAGATATCTATGGGAACTGTAAACAACTGAGATAGAGATTATGAAGAATTTCTTCAAAGAATTGCAACAGGAGATGAAACAGGGCTTTACCAGTACAATCCTGAAGACAATGCATAATCAATGCAATGGCTACCAAGAGGTGGAAGTAGTTCAGTCAAAGAAGGGGACTGGTCAAGAGCAAAGATGATAACAGCATTTTGGGAATCTGAAGGCATTTTGCTTGTTGACTTTCTGGAGGGACAAAGAATGATAACATCTGGTTCTTATAAGAGTGTTCTGAAAAAGTTAGCTAAAGCTGTAGCAGAAAAAATGCCCAGAGAGTCCTTCTCCACCATCACAATGTTCTTGCTCATTCCTCTCTGATCAAACATGGCAATCGTGCAGAAGTTTTAATAGGAAATTAAAATTTGAATAAAAACTAAAAGTTCCTAACATGGTGTTATTTTCCCCTTTTAATATATCTCCTAGCATCTTTAATAGTCAGTTAAAAATGTATGTAAAATATAATGTAAATGTCAGCAAAATAATGAAACACACAAAAAATTATACCAAAAATGAGACCTCCTGATAAATAACTCAGTGAAATATTAATGTAATCTTTATAAGAGGGTTCCAGTGAGGCAGCCCCTATGGCTGCACACCAGTCCACATTTCCCTCCCCATACCGTATCTTCCCCCTAGCCCACAACAAATCTCCACATCACTTTGCTGACAAGTGTCTGCATGGGCAGGCTTTGCTTTACTTGCCCTGCCAGTATGCAGAAGTTTAGTACACCTCAACTCTACTGACCGCCATTGCAGAGTGAGCCTTGGTGGGCACACAGCCAGCAAGCCCATCCCCTGCTAGTGTCTAGCCCTTGCACTGACACACTGTGCAGAATACAGGGCATCCTCCCACACCCTGAGCAATCACTACTGCTTGGAGAGCACAGAGAAGGAGCTCAGATGTGTGCCAGCCAGCATGCTGCCCCAAGCCAACACAACCTTCAGAGCAACACAGCGCATGGTCTTCAGCAGAGAATCCCAACTCCTCCTCAGCTGCCTGGCCTCTGCCACTGTGGTGAACACCCACAGGAAAGTAGGCACCCCTGCATCCACTAGCACTCTGCTTCATCTGCCACACTTCAGTCCGCCCAGCACAGTGGACTCCAAACCTTGAGGAGTCAAAGAACAAAAGCCCAGTGCAAGTCCCCCAGAGTTAGAGCACACAGTCCAGAGTTGGGAGCTGAGTGTTGGCCTAAAATCTCACAGAAACTAAGCCAGTTGGCTGAATCCATCTTACACCACAATCAAACCCTCGAGGTCATCAAATAGGATAAATGGAACTAAAATCTCATCCAAAGATCAGCAGCCTCAATGATTGAAGGCAAAAAGATGAGAAATAAAGAGCACAAAAATGCTGAAAACTTAAAAAGCCAGAGTGCCATCTTTTCTCCAAATGAACACATCACCTCTCCAGCAATGGTTTGGAACGGGCTGAGGCTGAGATGTCTGAAATGACAAAAATAGAATTCAGAATATAGTTAAGAACAAGGTTCATTCAGCTATAGGAGCATGTTGAAGCCCAATGCAAGGATGTTAAAATCATTATAAAACATTACAGGAGCTGACCAACAAAGTAGACAGTAGAGAGAAGAATGTGACCAACCATATACAGCTGAAAAACACACTACAAGAATTTCATAATGAAATCCATAAGCATTCATAGCACAATAGATGAAGAGGTGAAAAGAATCTTAGAGGCAGCTAGAGAGAAAGGTCAAGTCATCTACAAAGGGAATCTCATCAGACTAACAGTGGACATTTCAGCTGAAATATTACAAACCAGAAGAGATTGGGTGCCAATATTAGATATTCTTAAAGAAAAAAAATCCAACTCAGAATTTCATATCTGGCCAAACTAAGCTTCAAAAGTGAAGGAGAAGTAAGATCCTTTTCAACAAGCAAGTGCTGAGGAAATTTGTCACCACCAGATCTGCCTTACAAAAGTTCCTGAAGGAAGCTCTACATATGAAAAGGAAAGACCATTATCAGCCATTATAAAAACATATTGAGGAACACAAACCAGTGACACTATAAAGCCGCCACATGAACAATTATGCAAAGTAACTAGGTAACATCATAATGACCTAACGAAAAGACACAGAGTGGCAAACTGGATGAAGAACCAAGACCAACTGGTATGCTGTCTTCAAGAGAGCCATCTCGCCTGGAACAACACATATAGGTTCAAAACAAAGAGATGTAGAAAAACCTACCAACCAAAAGAAAAATAAAAAAGCAAGGGTTACAATAGTAGTTTTTGACAAAACAGAATTTAAACCAACAAAGATCAAAAAAGACAAAGAAGGGCATTAAATAATGGTAAAGGGTTCAATTCAACAAGAAGATCTAACTATCCTAAATATATATGTACCCAACACAGGAGCACCAAAATTCACAAAGTAAGTTCTTAGAGACCTTCAAAGAGAAGTAGACTCACAAATATTAATAGTGGGAGGCTTTAGCATGCCACTGACAATATTAGATCATCGAGACAGAAAATTAACAAAGATATTCAGGACCTGAACTCAGCTCTGGATCAAGTGGACCTGACAGCTACAGAACTCCCCAACCAAAAACAACTGAATATACATTCTTCTCATCACCATATGGCACATACAGAAAAACTAATCACATTATTGGAAGGAAAACATTCCTCAGCAAATGCAAAAGAATTAAAATAATAACAGTCTCTTGGACCCACAGCACAATCAAATTAGAAATCATGACTAAGAAACTCACTCAAAACTATACAATTACATGGAAATTGAATAACCTGCTCCTGAATGACTTTTGGGCAAATAATGACATTAAAACAGAAATCATGAAATTTTTGAAACTAATGAGAACAAAGATACAAGATACCAGAATCTCTGGGACACATCTAAGGCAGTGTTAAGAGGGAAATTTATAGCACTAAATGCCCACATCACAAAGTTAAAAAGATCTCAAATTAACAACTTAATATCACAACTAAAAGTACTAGAGAACTAAGAGAAAAAAATCCCAAAGCTGGCAGACAACAAGAAATAACCAAAACCAGAGCTGAACCAATGGAGATTGAAATGTGAAAAGCCATTCAAAAGGTCACCAAACTCAGAAGCTATTAAAAAAAAAGAAATCAATGAAATAGATAGACCACTAGGTAGACTAATAAAAAAAAAAAGAGAAGATTCAAAGAAACACAATCAGAAATAACAAGGGGGTTATATCAGTGGCAATATCCACTGACCCTATAGAAACACAAACAACCATCAGATAATACTATGAACACCTCTATGCACATAAACTAGAAAATCTAGAAGAAATTGGTAAATTCCTGGATAAATACACCCACCGCCCAAGACTGAAAAAGGAAAGAAATGAATCCCTGAACAGACCAATAATGAGCTCTGAAATTGAGGCAGTAATACATAGCCTACTAACCAATAAAATCCTGGGACCCGATGAATTTACAGCTGAATTCTACAACAAGATGTACCAAGAAGAGCTGGTACCATACCCACAGAAAGTATTTTAAAAAATTGAAGAAGAGATACTCCTCCCTACCTCATTATATGAGGCCAGCATCATCCTGATACCAAAACCTGGCAGAGGCACAACAGAAAAAGAAAACTTCAGGCAAATATCTTTGATGAACATTGATGCAAAAATCCTTAGCAAACTACCTGCAAATCAGATCCAGCAGCACATTAAAGTTTATCTACCATGATCAAGCAAGTTTCATCCCTGGGATGCAAGTTTGGTTCCACACACACAAAACAATAAATGTGATTCATCACATAAAACAAACTAAAGAAAAAAAAACACATGATTATCTCCAGTAGATGCACAAAAGACTTTCCATAAAATATGACATCCATTCATATCTAGTCTCAATAAGTGAGGTATTAAAGAAACATAACTCAAAATAATAAGAGCCATCTATGACAAACCCACAGCCCACATCATACTAAAAGGGCAAAAGCTGGAAGCATTTCCCTTGAAAACCAGCACATGACAAGGATGCCCTCTCTGACCATTCCTATTCAACATAGTATTGGAAGTCCTGGCCAGGGCAATCAGGCAAGATAAAGAAATAAAAGCATCCAAACAAGAAAAGAGGAAGTCAAACTAGCCCTGTTTGCAGACAACATGATTCTATATCTAGAAAACCTGACAGTCTCAACAAAAAAGCTTCTTAAGCTGACAAAAAATTTCATCAAAGTCTCAGGATACAAAATCAATGTGCAAAATTCACTAGCTTTCCTATACACTAACAACAGTCAAGCTGAGAGACAAATCAATAATATACTCCCATTCCTAATTGCCAAAGAAAAAATAAAATGCCTAGTAATACAGCTAACTAGGGAGGTGAAAGATCTCTACAAGGGTAACTACACAGTGCTGCTCAAATAAATCAGAGATGACACAAACAAATGAAAAAACATTTTTGTGCTCATGGATAGGAAGATTCAATATCAAGAATATGGCCATATTGCCCAAAGCAATTTATAGATTCAATGCTATTCCTATTAAATTAACATTCAGACACTTTGCAAAGCTAGAAAAAACTATTTTAAAATTCATATAGAGTAAAAAAAAAAAAAAAAGCCCGAATATCCAAGGCAATGCCAAGCAAAAAGAATAAAGTTGGAGATATCATGCTACCCGGCTTCAAACTATACTACAGGGCTACAGTAACTAAAACAGCATGGTACTGGTACAAAAACAGACACCCTGACCAATGGAACAGAATAGAGAACCCAGAAATAAGACCATACACTACAACCATCTGGCCTTTGACAAATATGACAAAAACAAGCAATAGGGAAAAGGATCCCTATTCAATAAATGGTGCTGGGATAACTGGCTAGCCATATGTAGAAGATTAAACTGGACCTCTTCCTTACATAATACACAAGAATCAATTCAAGATGAATTGAAAACTTAAATGTAAAACCCAAAACTATAAAAACCCTAGAAGACAACCTAAGCAATACCATCCTGGACATAAGAATGGGCAAAGATTTCATGACAAAGCACCAAAAACAGTAGCAAAAAAAAAGCAAAAATTGACAAGTGGGATCTAATTAAACTTAAGAGATTTCACAGAGCAAAAAAGAAACTATCAGAGTAAACAGACAACCTACAGAATGGGAAAAAAATTTGCAAACTATATATCTGACTATGGTCTAATATCCAGCATCTATAAGGAACTTAAACAAATTTACAAGAAGTAAAAAAAAAAAAAAGAACAACCCCAATAAAAAGTGGACAAAGGACATGAACAGATACTTTTCAAAAGAAGACATACATGCCGTCAAAAAGCATATGTGAAAAAGCTCAACACTACGGATCATTAGAGAAATGCACATCAAAATCATAATAAGATACCATCTCACACCAGTCAGAATGGCTATTAGTAAACACTCAAAAAAAAAAAAAATGCCAGTGAGGTTACAGAGAAAAAGGAAAGTTATACACTGTTGGTGAGAGTGCAAATTAGTTCAACCATTGTAGAAAACAGTACAGCAATTCCTCAAAGAGCTAAAAGCAGAACTACTATTTGATCCAGCAATCCCATTACTGGGTATATACCCAGAAGAATGGAAATTATTCTACCATAAAGACATATGCACACAAATGTTCACTGAAGCACTCTTCACAACAGCAGAATCAACCTAATACCTATCAAAGGCAGATTGTATAATCAAAATGTGGTATGTATATACCATGGAATACTATGCAGCCATAAAAAAAGAATGAGATCATGTCTTTCATGGGAACATGGATGGAGCTGGAGGCTATTATCCTTAGCAAACTAATGCAGGATCAGAAAAATCAAATACCGCATGTTTTCACTTATAAGTAGGAATTAAATGATAAGAACTTATGAACACAAAGAAGGAAACATCAGACGCTGGGTCTTCCTGAGGGGGAAGGGTGGAAGGGTGGAAAGGGTGGAAGGAGGGAGAGGAGCAGAAAAGATGACTATCGGGTATTGGGCTCAATACTTGAGTGATGAAATAATATGCACAACAACCCCCATGACACGTTTACCTATGTAACAAACCTTCATACATACACTCAAACCTAAAATAAAAGTAAAAATGAAAAGGTAAAAATGAATGGCAGAAAATCAGACTGCTTGGTTTTGAGTAGAGGAGATCATATTTATATTCGTAAAAGTAAGTCTCCAACCTGTGGCCAAAATACAGAGCAGTGTGGGCAAAACAATCAAGTGTTGCTTAGAAATTTTCTGCAGAGTCTTCAACAAGATCAAAGATAAAACATGAACATGAGAATTTGTTGCAGATAAGAAATATTTATCAAGTATTTTCTCCCCTACTTACCAAACAGAGATAATTGATTTCAGGACAGATGTGGTTCTTGATATTGCCCAAATTCCAAACTCTTAATTATGTAGGAAAATTGAGCCTAAAAAAAAAACAAAAAAAAAGTACGAACTAAATGTCAAATGTTGAAGAAAAGCCTGTTTTATAAGAAACAATTGGTGTATCTTATCTTATTAAAAAAGAAGCTTACAAATTGATCCATGTAACATTTACTTATAAATATAAAAAGAGTAAAATGATTGCCTTTAGTTTTTCCTTTACTTGTTCAAGTCTGAATCTGACAGATGTGGATTAAATGTGTCTATTCTGTTTGCCAAAACAGACTTTTAAAATTGCTAGATTATACCAATAGATATTCATTCATATTATTACCATTCCATCACAGTACATGGTGATATTTCTTTTAACTGTCATTTGCATATTGAAACACTCTTTCAATTTTTATCACTTGTACTGATACTACTCTAGTAATGGAATATGCTCTAGTGGTTTTAAACTCAATACTTAGTAAATTAATTCCCAGTTGTCTTCATAAATATTCTAGAGTATTAGGAGGTTGCAGGCCACATAAGCTGTAAAATATTATTAGGATTATCTAGTGAAAAATCTACTCTTTATGATATTTTACAGAATTATTTAATGTCACTTAATGCTTCCTGATGGCATCTTTACAGAGAATTGCTACTTTAAAGGGAATTTTAAAATATAGAAAAAAGCAGGAATATTTTAATTTTCTGTGGTAGGCACCAAATAGATGACTTACAGCTATTTTTCAAGAAATATCTGAAAATGTGCTCAACTTTAATCCCTTAGAACATACTCTCAAAATATTTCACAAAACCTTGTCTATTATTCAAAAAGAGAAGTGTGTGTGTGTTTGTGTGTGTGTGTGTGTGCCAGATTATAAAAGATTAAGAGAGTGAGAGAGAGAAGTGGAGCCATATAAATCAGAAGAAAATGAAAAGAGAAAAATAAAAGAGATGTTAAATGAAAAAATAAAACACTGTGTCCACTGAGTCAAAGCACACTGAACCAAAAAAGACATTTCATTTTCTCTAATTCATCTGTATGGTGCATTTTATTTATATTTCCTGGCAGAAGTCAGAATTTATCATCAAATCACCCAAACAATGGCCCCAAATTACTTTTTATCCTGTCTTGAATTTCAAAATTCTACAAGTAACTTTTAACTTGAGTCCTTTTAAGGCCCCCAAAATAACATTACCCATATTATCGAAAAAGGAAAGATTTGGTGTGAATCATAAAGAAAACATGTAAAGAGGAGGGCAAAGAATGTAAAATGTACAACTTGCCACTGTTGTTGGGCCTGTTCATCCTTCCACTGGGTCAGTGACCTCGATCCTCATGACTGTCAAGTAAAACGGTCTGAGTGACACCTGTTTTCCCGGAACCCTTGATCCTTGCTCAGCCACTACTCCTGATATGCCCTCAAGAAGTGCATAGTAATGGAGTCAAGGAAATGGGCAGTTGCCAGGGGAGTTTTGCCATGCTTTTGACTAACCATTTATATGTAATCTCTCACCTCACTTGTAATGAGGAGAAAAGCATTTTTTAAATTTGAAGAGCAGTATTGACTAGTCTAAAAAGCTTTAAATTGGATTTCTGAAAAAGCATTCAGAATTTCGTACCTCAATTTTGATACATATCCCAGAAGGAACCAGTGAAGCAGTTTTTTCTCATTGGCTTTAAAAATCTGCATAAAAACTTTAAAGGTCAATAACACAGAAAGTTACTGAACTCTATCTAAAGGAAGTTAAAGAAGAAATATTCCTTCCTAAGTTAAAACGTATATGAAATATTGAGATGCTGTCACTGGATGATTTGAGTTGCTCCAATCTTTTTATTTACTTTTTTCAGAATCCTCTTTGCAACACCCAACCAGGCTGTGAATATGGCATATGGATTTAGTTCTTATGATGGCTAAACTACAAGATAACATGCTATTTTTGTTATTTTGGTCATATAGATATGAATTTAGGGCCTGCACGCGGCTTACGTAAGGTGCATGACATAATTTAAATCTCTAATTAGTATTTAAAAAGTGCCTTCTCAAAAAAAGTGGCTTCTCTCCCAGGAAAGCAGTAGTTTGAAAATAAATCACAATATTTTTATGTCAAGCAACTGCCCCAAAACTATGAATAAAGAAGAGAATTGGAAATGGAGAAACTAGAAAAATGCCATAAAGAAAGCAAAAGAATTCTAAGCATTCATGTGCTAGCAGCAATATGGTAAGAAAATCTCTTCTCCAGTTCCATAATATTGCCACAAGATAAAGAGACCCTCCCCACATATTAAGGGCTAAAATAGAATTGGAACAGCCTGGAGTACAAAGGCCAGCATTGGATAATTCTCTGGCCATGGACCCAGATCATCAGGCAGTACTCCCATCTTTAATAGCCAGCTTGAATTGGAAGACCTCAAATGTGTTCAGGAAAGCCCAACACCTGCCTCTCTGGGCAATAAGAAATTCTGACTTAGAGAAATACATACAAAAAGAAACCAATACAAAAAGAAATAGCAGGCTCATAATTGATGCTTCATTGGGAAAATGAGCCAAGGAAGATTTCTACAGAGCAGAGCACCAAGTAAAGAGTGTGAACTCTTCCACTACCATCAATCACCACAGAGCAGTTCTGTGTTTTCATGGTATCTGCTGCTCAATAAGAGTCAGAGTGGCAGCAAATTTACAAAAAGACCAAACTGGAGAAAAGAAGGCAGTGATGGCAAAATATCACGGGAGATGCCATAATCAAGAAAAAAAAATTCTTGAATTCAGAAATTACATGAAAAGAGATGCAGAGGGATAGGATGCACTATGAAACCAAGATGCTCTTAGTGATGGGACCACCATGAGGTTATTTTTATAAAGAAAAAAGAAAAGGGCCAGGGTTTTGCCTTTAATTGCACATACTAATACACCAGTAAAAGAAACAGTTTAAAATGCACTATAACTCTTTTTAAATATTTTAAAATGTGCCTTAGATAACTTTTGAAGCCCCATGTACAGTATAATTTTTCTTTTTTCCCAAGATAAAAGCTTTCCTCAAGTGAATCAAGTGCCTTTAACATTTTTTATGTGTTTGCCACAGACATTCTATTTCTGCGAATTTATCTTAAAGTTTCTCGAAAAATACAGATTGTGGCACAAAGATGTTCTTCACAATATTTATAAGTCATTCATTCATTCAACAAAATTTTTGGAGAATTTTCAATGGTCCAGGCAATGTATCTGCTGTTTGGAAAAAAAAAAAATGAAATGCCATTGAAAGAGTGATAGTTAATGATGGTACAGGCATATGATGGGCTATTAAAATGATGTTTATGGAATGTTTAAAGACTAGGAAAAATGCTAATGATCTAATATTGAGTGAAAATGTACTTAGAAAATAGCACTTACCATATTATCTGAAATGTTATAAATGCATTAAAAATGAAGAAATACTCCAAAATAACAATAGTAGTTGCCTTTAGGTATTAGAATGATGAATGCTCTCTTCCCCTGCATTGCTTTCGACAAAGAACATGTATTAATTTAATTATCATTAACAGATATTCAGATTTTGGTAAGCTAGCAATATCAGAACCTGACCCAACTGGCCATCTGATCAGAATTTTACTCTCTAGGTGTAAGAACTTGACTGAGTCTGAAAGAATGAAAGATATTCAGAGGCTTTTACAGATATGCCTCCCTGGAAGAAACAATGCTCGATTTAGTGGATTGCTTGTACCCTTCTTTCATATTATTAAAATGCTTTGTATTCCTAAGCATGGCAAGCAGATATGATTAAGACTTTATGTTAATATTCAAAAGTAAATTTGATATGTTTCATATTATATGAATTTTACTGATGTATAATCTACATACAATTAAATGCACCAATTTTAAGTGTACAGTTTGATGAATTCTGACAAATATATACATGAATGCAACCACAATTCCAATAAAAATGCAGAATATTTCCATGATCCCTAAAAGTGCCCTAGCTTTGTGCTGCTTTGCAGGTAATCCTTAGTCCTAATCCTGGCATCAAACAACTACTGATCTGCTTTCTGTCAATATAGATTAGATTTGCCTTCTAGAATTTCACATTAATGGAATCACATAGAATATACTCTTTTTTGTACCTGATGTATTTCACTCAGCTTAAAGTTTTTGAGATCTACCCACGTTGTTGCATGTGTCAGTCTGGGATGCCATTATATACACTTTAGAATGGCTGAAAACTAAAAGATGTATGAAATCAAGTGTTGATGGGGAAACATAGGAACTCGAGTGCATTGCCAGTGGGAATATGAGATGGCTTAGTCACTTCAGCAAACAGTTTGGAATTTTTAATAAAGTTACACATACACTTGCCACATGACTCAGCAATTCTATACCTAGATATTTATTTAAACGGAATGAAAACTCACGTATGTCCACAAAAAGACATGTATATGAATAACAACGGCAGCTGAACTAGAAGCATAACATTTATAATAGACATAATTGAAACGACTTAATGTCTATCAATAATTGAATGGATAAATAATTACATATATGTACAATGGAATGCAACTCAATAAAATGTTGACATCTTAAGCATATTTTTTAAAACTATGCTTAAAATATTTAGTTTATAAAAATGTGTTATCCTGAGAAAAAGGCTCCAGCAATGGGAAAATCATATAGATTTACTTATATACACACTATTACTTAGTAAAGTATTAGAAACAAAAACATTATTTATTATTATTTTTTAAATTTAATTTAATTTTTTTAATTTTTTTTTTGAGATGGAGTCTCGCTCTGTCACCCAGGCTGGAGTGCAGTGGCGCGATCTTGGCTCACTGCAAGCTCCGCCTCCGGGGTTCACGCCATTCTCCTGCCTCAGCCTCCCGAGTAGCTGGGACTACAGGCACCTGCTACCATGCCCAGCTAATTTTTTGTATTTTTAGTAGAGACGGGGTTTCACCATGTTGGCCAGGATAGTCTCGATCTCTTGACCTCGTGATCCACCCGCCTCGGCCTCCCAAAGTGCTAGGATTACAGCCGTGAGCCACGGTGCCCAGCCACATTATTTATTTTTAAATAAGCTCCAATCAGGGTTTAAATTAATAAAGTCAGTGTTCTCAATTCAAAAGCACATTTGTTTATTACTTATTTTTAAGATGAATAAAATTTTTGATAACATTTGTCATATTATTCAGGGAAGATATTAAACTTGTTAAAACATCAGGAAACAGAAATAAATAGTTATTACACAAAACTTTCAAGTTTTAAAATAAGTCCCACACTCCTATTGTGTAGTCTTCTACTAAGCTCTGGTGAAAACCTTATTTTTCTTCAAATGAAAAACTCCAATAGTCAGAAATGAAATTGTTTCATTTTTCTTTCATTTGAAAATCAAGTACTGAACACAGAATTAGACATGGTCCTTGCTCAGTGGGTTTCACAATCTACAATGCTAGCCTGATTTTCTTTCTGCCAAAACTCTATATAAGAGCACACACTTGATAGGAACTTGTTTACTATTGCTAAGATATACTTTTATGTCCTGATATACTACTGAAAGAAAGTTCACAATCCTTTGAAAAACCAGGGCCTTGGGCATGCTGGCAGGCCAGGCACAATAACACACACTTGTATCAAATAGAGGAGAGTTCTGTGTCAAGAATGGAATTCTAATAATGACTTGTCTTTTTCTAGTTTACTATTTAAGAAAGCATGACAGAAATAAAGAGCCAACTTTACTTCTATATGTGCAAGTTTATAGTCTAGCACAGTACCTAGAATATGGTAAAATATTTGTTAGATTGGTAGAGCAAGTTAAAAATATGTATTTGAAATAAAACATTCTCAGTAATAAAAATGTTCAGTTGTAGTCTGAAATTATAAAATGATTAAAACTTAAGATAACCCCTAAAATAAAATAAAATTTGAAATGATTTTCACATCTCTGCTAAATTTTTGGCCATTATGAAGTTTTCTCTCCCTATTTTCCTGAAATTGTTTTCAACCAGTGAAGTGATTCTTGGCTTTACATATGAGGCAATGTAATATACAGTAAAAATGTACTTGTTCACATTAAGGGGAAACAAGAAATTTCACATATTAAAGACGTACTATATCTTAAATACTGAGCTAAACAAGTTAATTCATCCACTCAACAAATATTGTTTAGGTGGCTACTATGTGTCAGATATTGTTTTTGTGCTGGTGGACATAGCAGTGAACAATTCAGAAATGCCCTTCAGACTATGGATCTTTCATTCTAGTGGAAGGTGCATCAAATTGGGAAAACAGAAAAAGAAGAAAACTAATAAACAAATAAATGTTTGTGTAACATTATGTCCAGTTATAAACCTAGTTTCATTCATTCTCAACACAAGCTTGCAACTTGGCTATTTAGGAAAGTGCAAACAAGAGATTTCATCTTACTTGTCCTAAAGTCATGCTATAGTATAGTAGTAATATAACCCAGGTCCTTCAGACTGGGAATTCCTTGCTGTTTCCACTTATTTACATTAGGGAAAATAATCCAAAAACAATTCCTAAGTTCACAAATTAAAATAAAGAAGGAAGAAAATGGAAGGAGGAAGGAAAACGGCTTTAGAAGTAAATGCTTACCTCTGTGTAGAAGCCATGAGCATGTGCATTGTGTACCTCCCTTTATGGATATGGATAAAACAACTAACTGAGGGCCCCAGCTGTTGTGCTATGAAATCTACTGTGGCATTTGCACTGATCCCTCCAGCTGCTCTCAGCCAGTGATGGAGCACAGCAGGGATATTAAGTGATACCCATTCCTGGGAGACATGAGACTCCTCTAACAGCCGGCTTTAGCTAGAGGAATTCCTGAGCAGCATCATTGTCAAGGGCATTTCTCTCCCTGTCTTTTTGTTTGTTTGTTTTTTGAGACAGAATCTCGCTCTGTCACCCAGGTGGGAGTGCTGTGGTGTGATCACAGCTCACTACAGCCTCCACCTCCTGGGCTCAAGTGATCTTCCCACCTTAGTCCCCTCAGTAGCTGGTACTGCAGACATGTGCCATTATGTCCAGCTAGTTTTTTTGTATTTTTTTGTAAAGACAGGATTTTGCCATGTTGCCCAGGCTGATCTCGAACTCCTGAGCTCAAGATATTTGCCCACCTTGACCTCCTAAAGTTCTGGGGTTACAGGTATGAGCCACCAGGCCCGGCCCTCCCTCTGTCTTTCACTCACGCTGTGGTCTAAAGGTGCCCCTAGCCTTACCAGGTCCCCTCTCCATTTTGTCTCACAGAGGTGTCTAATATAATACTTGCATGTTTAATCCCATCTTGGGTTACCTTCTTGAATGAACTAGCAAGTGGCAATGAGTGATCGTAGCAAATGAGCAGTAAGACAAGGATTTGGGACTGGTTAATCCACTACCAGGCAGGTGAAGAAGATACCATCCTGGTTAGTATGTGGGGGATGGGTAGTACTTGGCACAATATGGTGGCTCAATTGCTGAAGATTTTGCCAATGGTGACCTGGGAAAATGTCCTGGTGGAGAAACTGCCATGGCAGGTGTAATAATTTTGACATCTAAAAAACAGGTGGGAAACAGTGTCTACAAATCAGAGTGAGATGTCCTTTAGAAGAACAATGAGAGATGAAGGGTTGTTAACAAGGACTTTATAGTTAAGTGTGTGAATCAGAGAGTCTCAGTTGTACCTTATAAAGAGGCCCTTATCACCTGTAATGGAAGGGTAAATACAATTAAGTGATAGGCTGAAGATTATTGTCAGAGGCACAGAGCTCCAGAAATGCTTGAATGCTTAGCTAAGACAGATTTGTTATATGAACATGAGGGCGCTAGTGGGGAAAATCTATGGTCTTGAAAAAATAGGACAGGGAAATCTGAGTGGATGGCCCTGAGAATGCTGGCTATTCAAACTGCTGGTTGCCCATGGAGTCTCAGGTTTGCAAAGGAATGTCATCCTTCTTAGTGAGAGCTAGTGCTTCTACTGGTCAGGAAGATTAGGTTCTCCTCATAAGGTAACAGGTACCTGCCCCTAGAAGATGTACCCATCTCCTTTTCTGCTTGCCAGGTCACTAATTAAGGTTAAATCCAAGCATAACCCAGATGGGGATATGCTAGGGCTGATAATGGAGGAAACAGACTATACTCAAACATTTGCAAAACTTGTTGTCATATACTTACAAGAGCAAATGGGGGAACTCCTTGAATTAAATTTTGAGGGTGTTTGATCAAGGAGAACAGAATTTTTAAAAAATTTACATTATTATGGGTACATAACACTTGTATATATATATGTGCATATTACATTTTGATATAAGAGTACAATGTATAATGATCAACTCAGGGTAATTGACATATCCATTACCTCAAGCATTTATCATTTCTTTGTTAGGAAGATTCCAATTACATTATTTTAGTTATTTTCAATATACAATAAATATATTGTCAGCTATAGTGCTCCTATATTGTGTGGGTGGGAGGAGTTAAAAGAGGAGTGGTTAATACCACATGCTCTCACTCACCAGTGGGAGCTGAACAATGAGAACACATGGACACAGAGAGGGGACATCACATACCAGGGCCTGTTAGGGGGTGGGAGGCAAGGGGAGGGAGAGCATCAGGACAAATACCTAATGCATGCAGGGCTTGAAACCTACATGACCAGTTGATAGGTGCAGCAAACCACCACAGCACATGTATACCTATGTAACAAACCTGCACATTCTGCACATGTATCCCAGAACTTAAAGTAAAATAAAAAATGAAAAAAGAGGGGATGGTTAATGGGTACAAAAATACAGTTAGATAGAAGGAATAAGATAACACTAGTGACAAGAGCAAATGAGGGAACTCCTTGAATTGTGTTATCTTATTGCTTCTATCTAACTGTATTTTTGTACCCATTAACCATCCCCACTTTCCCCCACCCACACACTACTCTTTCTTGCCAGTGGTAATGATCATTCTACTCTCCATCTCCACGAGTTAATTTTTTGCATAACTCCCACATGTGATTGAGAACATGTGATATTTGTCTTTCTGTGCCTGGTTTATTTCACATAATATAATGTCCTCCAGTTCCATCCACATTGCTGCAAATTACAAAATTTCATTCTTTTATATGGCTGAATAATATTGCATTATGTATAGGAATCACATTTTATTTATCTGTTATTCATCCACTGATGTATACTTAGGTTAATTCTGTAACTTGGCTATTACGCAGAGTGCCGCAACAAACATCAGAGTGCAGGTATCTCTTCAATATAGTGATTTCATTTCTTTTGGATAGGTTTCCAGCAACAGGATTGTTGAATCATATGGTGGTTCTATTTTCAATTTTTTCAGGAATCTCTATACTCTTCCCCATAGTGGCTGACTAATTTACATTCCCACAAGTACAAAGATTTCCCTCTCTCCATGTCTTCACCAGCATCTGTTATTTTTGGTCTTTCTGATAATAGCTATTCTAACAAGGGTGAGAAGATATATCATTGTGGCTTTCATTTGTGTTTTTCTGATGATTAGTGATGTTGAGCATTTTTTCATATGCCTGTTGGCCATTTGTATGCCTCCTTTAGAGAAATGTCTATTTACATCTTTTGACCATTTCTTAATCATATTTGTTTTTCTCCCTATTGAGTTGTTTGAGATCCTTATATATTCTGGTTATTAATATCTTGTTAGATAAACAGATTGCAAATATTTTCCCCAATCTGTGGGTTGTCTGTTTACTGTAGATTGTTTCCTTTGCTGTGCAGAGCTTTTTAGCTTGATATAATCCCATTTGTCCCCTTTTGCTTCGGTTGTCTGTGCTTCTGAATTCTTACATAAAAAATCTTTGCCCAAACCAACGCTCTGGAGCATTTCCCTAGTGTTTTCTTCTAGTAGTTTCATAGTTTCTGATGTTAGATTTGTATTTAATTCATTTTGATTTGACTTTTGTACATGGTGAGACAAAGGGGTCTAGTGTCATTCTTCTGCATATGGACATCCAGTTTTCCCTGATCATTTAGTGAAGAGAACAAAGCTGGAGGCATCACATTACCTGACTTCAAATTATACTCTGGAGGGGGGAGCCAAGATGGCCGAATAGGAACGGCTCTGGTCTACAGCTCCCAGCATGAGCGACACAGAAGACGGGTGATTTCTGCATTTCCATCTGAGGTACAGGGTTGATCTCACTAGGGAGTGCCAGACAGTGGGCGCAGGACAGTGGGTGCAGGACACCATGCACGAGCCGAAGCAGGGTGAGGCATTGCCTCACTCGGGAAGTGCAAGGGGTCAGGGAGTTCCCTTTCCTAGTCAAAGAAAGGGGTGACAGACGGCACCAGGAAAATCGGGTCACTCCCACCCCAATACTGAGCTTTTCTGACGGGCTTAAAATATGGCGCACCAGGAGATTATATCCCGCACCTGGCTCAGAGGGTCCTACACCCACGGAGTCTCGCTGATTGCTACCACAGCAGTCTGAGATCAAACTGCAAGGCGGCAGCGAGGCTGAGGGAGGGGCACCGGTCATTGCCCAGGCTCCCTTAGGTAAACAAAGCAGCCGGGAAGCTCCAACTGGGTGGAGCCCACCACAGCTCAAGGAGGCAACCTGCCTCTGTAGGTTCCACCTCTGGGGGCAGGTCACAGACAAACAAAAAGACAGCAGTAACCTGTACAGACTTAAATGTCCCTGTCTGAAAGCTTTGAAGGAGCATTGGTTCTCCCAGCACACAGCTGGAGATCTGAGAATGGGCAGACTGCCTCCTCAAGTGGGTCCCTGACCCCTGACCCCCGAGCAGCCTAACTGGGAGGCACCCCGCAGTAGGGGCAGACTGACACCTCACAAGGCCGGGTACTCCTCTGAGACAAAACTTCCAGAGGAAAGATCAGACAGCAGCATTCGCAGTACACAAAAATCCGCTGTTCTGCAGCCACCACTGCTGGTACCCAAGCAAACAGGGTCTGGAGTAGACCTCTAGCAAAGTCTAACATACCCGCAGCTGAGGGTCCTGTCTGTTAGAAGGAAAACTAACAAACAGAAAGGATATCCACACCAAAAACCCATTTGTACATCACCATCATCAAAGACCAAAAGTAGATAAAACCACAAAGATGGGGAAAAAAACAGAGCAGAAAAACTGGAAACTCTAAAAAGCAGAGCACCTCTCCTCCTCCAAAGGAACGCAGCTCCTCACCAGCAACGGAACAAAGCTGGACGGAGAATGACTTTGACAAGTTGAGAGAAGAAGGCTTCAGATGATCAAAATACTCCAAGCTACAGGAGGAAATTCAAACCAAAGGCAAAGAAGTTGAAAACTTTGAAAAAAATTTAGACGAATGTATAACTAGAATAAGCAATACAGAGAAGTGCTTTAAAGGAGCTGATGGAGCTGAAAGCCAAGGCTCGAGAACTACGTGAAGAATGCAGAAGCCTCAGGAGCCGATGTGATCAACTGGAAGAAAGGGTATCAGTGATGGAAGATGAAATGAATGAAATGAAGTGAGAAGGGAAGTTTAGAGAAAAAAGAATAAAAAGAAATGAGAAAAAGAAAAAAAGCCTCCAAGAAATATAGGACTACGTGAAAAGACCAAATCTACGTCTGATTGGTGTACCTGAAAGTGACCGGGAGAATGGAACCAAGTTGGAAAACACTCTGCAGGATATTATCCAGGAGAACTTCCCCAATCTAGCGAGGCAGGCCAACATTCCGATTCAGGAAATACAGAGAATGCCACAAAGATACTCCTCGAGAAGAGCAACTCCAAGACACATAATTGTCAGATTCACCAAAGGTGAAATGAAGGAAAAAATGTTAAGGGCAGCCAGAGAGAAAGGTCGGGTTACCCACAAAGGGAAGCCCATCAGACGAACAGCAGATCTCTCAGCAGAAACTCTACAAGCCAGAAGAGAGTGGGAGCCAATATTCAACATTCTTAAAGAAAAGAATTTTCAGCCCAGAATTTCATACCCAGCCAAACTAAGCTTCATAAGCGAAGGATAAATAAAATACTTTAGAGACAAGCAAATGCTGAGAGATTTTGTCACCACCAGGCCTTCCCTACAAGAGCTCCTGAAGGAAGCACTAAACACAGAAAGGAACAACCGGTACCAGCCACTGCAAAATCATGCCAAATTGTAAAGACCATCG
Organism: Pan paniscus; assembly: GCF_029289425.2. NCBI lineage: Eukaryota > Metazoa > Chordata > Mammalia > Primates > Hominidae > Pan > Pan paniscus. Next base: position 118,143,967 of record NC_073254.2, on the reverse strand, counting down.
AGACTAGGAAGAAACTGCATCAACTAACGAGCAAAATAACCAGCTAACATCATAATGACAGGATCAAATTCACACATAACAATATTAACCTTAAATGTAAATGGACTAAATGCTCCAATTAAAAGACACAGACTGGCAAATTGGATAAAGAGTCAAGACCCATCAGTGTGCTGTATTCAGGAAACCCATCTCACATGCAGAGACACACATAGGCTCAAAATAAAAGGATGGAGGAAGATCTACCAAGCAAATGGAAAACAAAAAAAGGCAGGGATTGCAATCCTAGTCTCTGATAAAACAGACTTTAAACCAACAAAGATCAAAAGAGACAAAGAAGGCCATTACATAATGGTAAAGGGATCAATTCAACAAGAAGAACTAAGTATCCTAAATATATATGCGCCCAATACAGGAGCACCCAGATTCATAAAGCAAGTCCTGAGTGACCTACAAACAGACTTAGACTCCCACACAATAATAATGGGAGACTTTAACACCCCACTGTCAAAATTAGACAGATCAATGAGACAGAAAGTTAACAAGGATACCCAGGAATTGAACTCAGCTCTGCACCAAGCAGACCTAATAGACATCTACAGAACTCTCCACCCCAAATCAACAGAATATACATTTTTTTCAGCACCACACCACACCTATTCCAAAACGGACCACATAGTTGGAAGTAAAGCTCTCCTCAGCAAATGTAAAAGAACAGAAATTATAACAAACTGTCTCTCAGACCACAGTGCAATCAAACTAGAACTCGGGATTAAGAAACTCACTCAAAACCACTCAACTACGTGGAAACTGAACAACCTGCTTCTGAATGACTACTGGGTACACAATGAAATGAAGGCAGAAATAAAGAGGTTCTTTGAGACCAACAAGAACAAAGACACAACATACCAGAATCTCTGGGACATGTTCAAAGCAGTGTGTAGAGGGAAATTTATAGCACTAAATGCCCACAACACAGCAGGAAAGAACCAAAATTGACACCCTAACATCACAATTAAAAGAAATAGAAAAGCAAGAGCAAACACACTCAAAAGCTAGCAGAAGGCAAGAAATAACTAAAATCAGAGCAGAACTGAAGGAAATAGAGACACAAAAAACGCTTCAAAAAATTAATGAATCCAGGAGCTGGTTTTTTGAAAGGATCAACAAACTTGATAGACCGCTAGCAAGACTAATAAAGAAGAAAAGAGAGAAGAATCAAATAGATGCAATAAAAAATGATAAAGGGGATATCACCACCAATCCCACAGAAATACAAACTACCATCAGAGAATACTACAAACACCTCTACGCAAATAAACTAGAAAATCTAGAAGAAATGGAAAAATTTCTCGACACATACACCCTCCCAAGACTAAACCAGGAAGAAGTTGAATCTCTGAATAGACCAATAACAGGCTCTGAAATTGTGGCAATAATCAATAGCTTACCAACCAAAAAGAGTCCAGGACCAGATGGATTCACAGCCGAATTCTACCAGAGGTACAAGGAGGAAATGGTACCATTCCTTCTGAAACTATTCCAATCAATAGAAAAAGAGGGAATCCTCCCTAACTCATTTTATGAGGCCAGCATCCTCCTGATACCAAAGCCAGACAGAGACACAACCAAAAAACAGAATTTTAGACCAATATCCTTGATGAACATTGATGCAAAAATCCTCAATAAAATACTGGCAAACCGAATCCAGCAGCACATCAAAAAGCTTATCCACCATGATCAAGTGGGCTTCATTCCTGGGATGCAAGGCTGGTTCAATATATGCAAATCAATAAATGTAATCCAGCATATAAACAGAACCAAAGACGAAACCACATGATTATCTCAATAGATGCAGAAAAGGCCTTTGACAAAATTTAACAACGCTTCGTGCTAAAAACTCTCTATAAATTAGGTATTGATGGGATGTATCTGAAAATAATAAGAGCTATCTATGACAAACCCACAGCCAATATCATACTGAATGGGCAAAAACTGGAAGCATTCCCTTTGAAAACTGGCACAAGACACGGATGCCCTCTCTCACCACTCCTATTCAACATAGTGTTGGAATTTCTGGCCAGGGCAATCAGGCAGGAGAAGGAAATAAAAGGTATTCAGTTAGGAAAAGAGGAAGTCAAATTGTCCCTGTTTGCAGATGACATGATTGTATAGCTAGAAAACCCCACTGTCTCAGCTCAAAATCTCCTTAAGCTGATAAGCAACTTCAGCAAAGTCTCAGGATACAAAATCAATGTACAAAAATCACAAGCATTCTTATACACCAATAAGAGACAAACTGAGAGCCAAATCATGAGTGACCTCCCATTCACAATTGCTTCAAAGAGAATAAAATACCTAGGAATCCAACTTACAAGGGATGTGAAGGACCTCTTCAAGGAGAACTACAAACCACTGCTCAATGAAATAAAAGAGGATACAAACAAATGGAAGAACATTCCATGCTCATTGGTAGGAAGAATCAATATCGTGAAAATGGCCAAACTGCCCAAGGTAATTAATAGATTCAATGCCATCCCCACCAAGCTACCAATGACTTTCTTCACAGAATTGGAAAAAACTACTTTAAAGTTCATATGGAACCAAAAAAGAGCCTGCATTGCCAAGTCAATCCTAAGCCAAAAGGACAAAGCTGGAGGCATCATGCTACCTGACTTCAAACTATACTTCAAGGCTACAGTAACCAAAACAGCACGGTACCGGTACCAAAACAGAGATATAGATCAATGGAACAGAACAGAGCCCTCAGAAATAACGCCACATATCTACAACTATCTGATCTTTGACAAACCTGAGAAAAACAAGAAATGGGGAAAGAATTCCCTATTTAATGAATGGTGCTGGGAAAACTGGCTAGCCATATGTAGAAAGCTGAAACTGGATCCCTTCCTTACACCTTATACAAAAATTAATTCAAGATGGATTAAAGACTTAAACGTTAGACCTAAAACCATAAAAACCCTAGAAGAAAACCTAGGCATTACCATTCAGGACATAGGCATGGGCAAGGACTTCATGTCTAAAACACCAAAAACAATGGCAACAAAAGCCACAATTGACAAATGGGATCTAACTAAACTAAAGAGCTTCTGCACAGCAAAAGAAACTACCATCAGAGTGAACAGGCAACCTACAAAATGGGAGAAAATTTTTGCAACCTACTCATCTGACAAAGGGCTAATATCCAGAATCTACAATGAACTCAAACAAATTTACAAGAAAAAAAACAGACAACCCCATCAAAAAGTGGGTGAAGGATATGAACAGAAACTTCTCAAAAGAAGACATTTATGCAGCCAAAAGACACATGAAAAAATGCTCACCATCACTGGCCGTCAGAGAAATGCAAATCAAATCCACAATGAGATACCATCTCACACCAGTTAGAATGGCAATCATTAAAAAGTCAGGAAACAACAGGTGCTGGAGAGGATGTGGAGAAATAGGAACACTTTTACACTGTTGGTGGGACTGTAAACTAGTTCAACCATTGTGGAAGTCAGTGTGGCGATTCCTCAGGGATCTAGAACTAGAAATACCATTTGACCCAGCCATCCCATTACTGGGTATATACCCAAAGGACTATAAATCATGCTGCTATAAAGACACATGCACACGCATGTTTATTGCGGCACTATTCACAATAGCAAAGACTTGGAACCAACCCAAATGTCCATCACTGATAGACTGGATTAAGAAAATGTGGCACATATACACCATGGAATACTATGCAGCCATAAAAAATGATGAGTTCATGTCCTTTGTAGGGACATGGATGAAATTGGAAATCATCATTCTCAGTAAACTATCGCAAGGACAATAAACCAAACAACACATGTTCTCACTCATAGGTGGGAATTGAACAATGAGAACACATGGACACAGGAAGGGGAACATCACACTCTGGGGACTGTTGTGGGGTGGGGGGAGGGGGGAGCGATAGCATTAGGAGATATACCTAATGCTAAATGATGAGTTAATGGGTGCAGCACACCAGCATGGCACATGTATACAGATGTAACGAACCTGCACATTGTGCACATGTACCCTAAAACTTAAAGTATAATAATAAAAATTAAAAAAATAAAAAAAAGCAAGACCCAATGGTAAGCTGTCTCCAAGAGACCCATTTCACATATCATGACATCCATAGACTCAAAATCTTGGGATGGAGGAAAATCTACCATGCAAATGGAAATCAGAAAAAAGCAGGGGTTGCAGTACTAATTTCAGACAAAATAAACTTTAAACCAAGAAAAGTTAAAAAAAAAAAAAAAGACAAAGAAGGGCATTGCATTATGGTAGAAGTTTCATTCAACAAGAAGACCTAACAAACCTACATCCAGCACAGGAGCACCCTGCAACTTCTTAGAGACCTAGATAGAGACTTAGACTCCCACACGTTAATAGTAGGAGACTTCAACACTCAACTGACAGTACTAAACCGATCATTGAGTCAGAAAATTAATAAAGGTATTTAGGACCTGAGCTCAACATGGGACCAAATGGATCTGACAGACCTCTACAGAACTCTCCACTGAAAACCATCAGAATATACATTCTTGTCATTGACATATGACACATACTCTAAAATCAGCCACATTACCAAACAGAAAACAATCCTCAGCAAATATAAAAGAACTGAAATCATACCAAACACACTGTCTGACCACAGTGCAGTAAATAGTAATTAAGACTAAAAAACATCATTCAAAACCAGGTAATTACATGGAAATTAAGCAACATGCTCCTGAATGACTTTTGGGTAAATAATGAAATTAAGGCAGAAATCAAGTACTTTGAAACTAATGAGGACAAAGTTAAAACACACCAGCACCTCCGGGACATAGTTAAGGCAGTGTTGAGGGAAATTAACAGCACTAAATGCTCACATCAAAAAGTTATAAAGATCCCAAATTAATTACATAACATCATAATGAAAAGAATTAGAGAAGCAAAAGCAAACCAACCCCAAAGTCAGCAGAAGACAAAAAATAACCAAAATCGGAGCTGAACTGAAGGAAATCAAGAAACAAAACCAATCCAAAGAAGAACAAATCCAGGGGTTGGTTGTTTGAAAATATTAATAAGATACATAGTCACTAGTTACAGTAATAAAGAAAAAATATCCATATAAACACAATTAGAAATGTCAAAGGAGCTGTTACCACGGACCTCAGAGATACAAAAGTAAGCATCAGATACTACAATGAACACCTTTATACACACAAACTAGAAAACCAAGAAGAGATTAATAAATCCTTAGACACATATAAGCTTCCAAGGAAGCTTATATAAATCAGGAAGAAATTAATTCCCTAAATGGACAAATAATGAGCTGCCAAATTGAATCAGTATTAAATAGCCCACCAGCACCACCAACAACAAAAAGCCCAGCACCAAACAGATTTACAGTTGAATTCTATCAGAAGTAAAATGAAGAGCTGGTACCATTCCTACTGAAACTATTTCAAAAAATTGAGGAGGAGGGATTCCTCCCTAACTAATTCTAGGATACTAGTATCATCCTGATACCAAAACCTGGCAGAGACACACACACACAAAAAGGAACCTCAGATCAATATGATGAACAATGATAAGAAAATCCTCAGAAACTACTTGGAAACCAGATCCAGCAGCACATCAAAAAGAGTTAGCCACCATGATCAAGTAGGCTTCATCCCCAGGTGCAAGCTTGGTTCCTCATACACAAATCAATAAATGTGATTCATCACATTTTACAGAACTAAAGACAAAAACCACATGATTATCTCAATAGCTGCAAAGAGGCTTTCAATAAAATTCAACATCCCTTTAGGTTAAAAATTCTCAATAAACGAGGTATTGAATGCACACAACTCATAATAATAAGAGTCCTCTATGACAAACTCATAGCCAGCATCATAATGAATGGGCAAAAGCTAGAAACTTTCCCCTTGAAAACTGAAACAAGCCAAGGATGTCTACTCTCACCACTTATATTCAACACAGTATTGGAAGTCCTGGCCAGAGGAATCAGGAAAAAGAAATAAATGACATCTACATAGGAAGAGAGGAAGTCAAACTATCCCTGTGTGCAGACCATATGATTCTATATCTAGAAAATGCCATCATCTTGGCCCAAAAGCTCCTTTAGCTGATAAACAACTTCAGTGAAATATCAGGATACAAAATCAATGTACAAATATCACTAGCATTCCTATACACCAACAACTGTCAAGCCAAGAGCCAAACCAGGAACGTGATCCCATTCACAATTACCACAAAGAAAATAAAATACCTGGGAATACAGATAACCAGGGAGGTGAAAGATCTCTACAATGATTATTTAAAAACACTGCTCAAAGAAATCAGAGATGACACAAACAAATGGCAAAACATTCCATGCTCATGGATAGGAATAATCAGTATCATTAAAATGGCCATATTACCCAAAGCAATTTATAGATTCAATGCTATTCCTATCAAACTACTAATGACATTCTTCACTGAAATAAAAAAAAATAAATGTATATGGAACCAAAACAGCCCAAATAACCAAGGCAATCCTAAGCAAAAAGAACAAAACTGAAGGTATCATGCTACATGATTTCAAACCACAGGACCACACTAACCAACACAGCGTGGTACTGGTACAAAAACAGACACATACCAATGGAACAGAATAGAAAGCTCAGAAATAAGGCTGCATAAATAGGACCATCTGATCTACAACAAAGCTGACAAAAACAAGCAATGGGGAGAGGACTCCCTGTTCAATAAATGGTGCTGGGATAACTGGCTAGACATATGCAGAAGATTTAAGCTGGACCCTTTCCTTATACCATATACAAAGATCTACTCGAGATGGATTAAAGACTTAAATGTATAACTGAAAACTATAAAAACCCCAAAAGACAACCTAGGCAATGTCATTCTGGACATAGGAATGGGCAAAGATTTCATGACAAAGATGCCAAAAGCAATCACAACAAAAGCAAAAATTGACAAAAGGAATCTATTTAAAGAGCTTCTGCAGAACAAAAGAAACTATCAATGGAGTAAACAATCTACAGAATGGGAGAAAATATTTGCAAACTATGCATCTGACAAAGATCTAATATCCAGTATTTAATTAAGAAACTTAAACAAATTTATAAGTGGATAAAAACAACTCCATTAAAAAGTGGGCAAATGACATAAACACTTTTCACAAGAAGACACACATGCACAACAAGCATATGAAAAAAAGTTTGTTATCTCTGATCATTAGAGAAATGAAAATCAAAACCACAATGAGATACCATCTTACACCAGTCAGAATGGCTATTATTAAAAAGTAAGAAAATAACAGAATACTGGTGAGGTTGCAGAGAAAAGGGAACACTTACACACTGTTGATGAGAGTGTAAATTAGTTTAACCATTGTGGAAAGCAGTGTGGTGATTCCTCAAAAAGCTAAAAACAGAACTACCTATTCTACCCAGCAATCCCATTACTGGGCATATACCCAGAGGAATATAAATCATTCTACCCTAAAGACACATGCACGTAAATGCTCATTGCAGCACTATTGACAATAGCAAAGACATGGAATCAACCTAAATGTCCATGAATGAATGACTGGATAAAGAAAATGTGGTACATATACACCATGGAATACTATGCAGCCATATAAAAGAACAAGGTCAGATCGTTTGTAGGAACATGGATGGAGCTGGAGGTCATAATCCTTAGCAAACTAATGCAGGAACAAAAAACCGAACACTGCATGTTCTCACTTATAAGTGGGAGCTAAATTATGAGAACTCATAGACACAAAGAAGGAAACAACAGGCCGGGCACGGTGGCTCATGCCTGTAATCTCAGCACTTTGGGAGGCCGAGGCAGGTGGATCACGAGGTCAGGAGATCAAGACCAGCCTGGACAACATGGTAAAACCCCGTCTCTACTAAAAAAAAATACAAAAATTAGCCAGGCATGGTGGTGGATGCCTATAATCCCAGCTTCTCATGAGGCTGAGGTAGGAGAATTGCTTGAACACAGGAGGCAGAGGTTGCAGTGGCCGAGATTGTGCCATTGCAGTCCAACCTGGGCAGCAGAGTGAGACTCTATCTCAAGAAAAAAGAAAAAAAAAAAAGAAGGGAACAACAGACACTGGGGTCTACTTGAGGGTGGAGGGTGAGAGGAGGAATACAAGCAGAACAAATAACTATTGGGTACTATGCTCAGTACCTGAGTGACAAAATCAAACCCCCATGACATGAGTTGAGCTATAAAACAAACATACATATGTACCCCTGAACCTAAAATAAAAGTAAAAAGAAATACATATTGTTACAGCCTTTTTCTTTTTTAACCATGGTATCAATCACTGTAAATGCAACAAAAATTAGTCCTCAATGCTGAATTTTTTAACACAAATTTCACAGGTGAAACAAAGATTTTTTCAAATTTACATCAAGATTATTTAAGTATATGGAAATATAATTTCTCAGATCAAGATTGGATATGTAAGTTATGTATATACATGTATATCATATATATTGCATTATATATTTATCATTATATACATATATATGTGTTTATGATTTTAAGGTCTCAAACTATGGCATCCATTATAACATGTGGATATACATTCTGAATTTCTCAGTTAGTATAATTGGTGAGGCCTTGTACTTTCCCTTCTATTCTTTTTTTTTCCAAGAATTATGTAAATACTTTAGGTAGGTAACTATCTAATATAACATCAATTTCCTTTGCATTCCCTTCTTAATTCCCCATGAAATAAAGGCTTGTAATCCTTCTAGAACATCTCTAAAATTCCTCAACATTCCTGTTTTAATTGTTTCTAAAATAATTCTTGAGGACCATAATATATCCATGACTTTCATCTAAAGATATATTGTATATCTCATAGCTGATTTGAGCATCTTATAGGAAAAACTGCATTATACATGATTACAAAACTGTATTATAACTGGTTTCATGTTTTGCTTACATTTACACTAAATAAGCCTATTTTTTGAAAGCAACATACTTTATTTAAAGAATAACTAATTCAATATTCTAAAAATTACTTCTGTTTTACAAAAGTAAGAATTATTATATTTTTACACAGGAGGAGAGTAAAGATCATAATATAACAGTTATCCCTTCTTCTCAGCCTCCCACCCAAAAATAAATGCACGTAAATCTTTGTTTACAAGTGGAAGCTTAAATAAATATATTTATCTCCCCTCTTCCCTGAGACTCATTAAAATAAAAGAAGGAAAAAATGCTATACAGTCATAAAAGGACCGAGTTAGAGTCTTTAATAATTTAGAAATTGTAATAGATTTCTCATAGATGTTTAGCAGACAAAAAAACAAATGAAGATATTTCCTAGGGAACATGTAGAGAAGGCAGAGCCAAAAGGTAGCCTGCCACCTGTTCAAAATCTCAGAACACTGGAAACTGAGAAATGCCAGGTAATACGGAATTAAATGGGAGACTGGGTGCTAAATATGTGTTAATTAAAAGTCTATATGAGGACAACTTACTGCCCCAAACACAAATCTCTCCCCCAATTTGGGTGCAGATTTACTAAGTGGACAAGAGTTTACCCCCTGGCAATAAGTAAGTCAACAAATTAAGTTAAATCTGTGCTATCTTCTTTATAACAATTGGAAGATCTGAGATAAATAATTTCTGCATTTTGGTGACTTCAGAAAATTGGCTAATTCTTTGCGTCAACACTGTAAAGTGAATCTGCTCTTTAATAAAACTGGAGAAATTGCCTTCACTTCTTTGCTATTGTCTTGAACCTACTCCATGAAACAGCTTTTGACAAGGTTGCCAAAAACCTCCATATTTTAACAAGTCAATGTTTAATTTTCCTTATTATTCCTCTCTTTCTCTCATAAGCCTTGATAGCTATTTTCCCTTCCTTCCTTCCTTCCTTCCTTCCAGCCTTCCCTCCTTTCCTTTCCCTTCCCTTCCCTTCGCTGCCCTCCCCTCCCCTTCCCTCCCCTCCCCTCCCTTCCCTTCCTTTTCTCCCTCCCTCCCTTTCTCTCTCTCTCTCTCTCTCTCTCTGTCTCTCTCTCTGTCTCTTTCTTTGTTTTCTTGTGACCATATCTTTCTCTGTAGCCCAGGCTGGAGTGCAGTGGTGCAATCTCAGCTCACTGCAACTTCTGCCTCGTGGGTTCAAGCGATTCTCCTGCCTCAGCCTCCTAAGTGGCTGGTACTACAAGCACGTGTACTACCCCACCCATAAAATTTGTTTGTTTGCTTGTTTTTGTTTTTTTTGTTTTTGTTTTTTGCTTTTTTTTTTTTTTTGTAGAGAGGAGTTTCACCATATTGGCCCGGCTGGTCTTGAACTCCTGACCTCAAGTGATCCACCTCCCTCAGCCTCCCAAAGCGTCTCCTTCTTTCTTGGAACATCTTTTCCATTTGGTTTACAAAACTAGACACATTGCTGGTTTAACCTCCTACTTCATTGACTAATCCTCAGTGTCCTGAGCTGGATACTTCTTCTTTTCCCAACTACCAGGCATTGATTGGTGTTCCCTGCTATTTATCTATCCCCCTTCCACAGGAAATTTCATGTGGTCTCATCAAACAAACAAAATTGTGGGGGGAAATTGTTGTTTTAAGCCACAACATTTTTAGGTGGTTTTCTTCACATTAATAAGTAACTGAAATACAGGATTATTTCTGTAATAATAAGGGATCGTATATATATGTTTTTGTATATTTACTGTTATATACACATACTTTTAAAATATAAAACTGTAGCATCCTATACAAGTTATTTTGTAAATTATACTTTATAATTTTCAATTTTTATTAATATATTTTATGCTGTTAAATATCCCTCAGCATCATTCATAGTGGATGCATACTTTGATATTGGATGTGCTATTTATTTAAATAATACCTGGTTATTAAACATCAAAACTGTATCTGTTTTTTAACCACAATAAACAAGGATACAATGAGCACCTTTATAACTAAATCTGCTTACCTTGGTAATTTCTTTATAATAAACATTCGGAAGCATAGATGTTAAATCAAGTAGTACATCAAATACATTTGCCAAGTTCCTATGAAGAAAGTCTATAATCAGTTTATATAAACTACCAACCATGCCTAAGAACTATACCACTGGTATTTAATGGCTAAAATGCATTTTTTATATTGAGTTTTAATACCATATAATAAAATGTATATTTAAAAATTGAACTTGTGAGGTTGACAAAAATATCACTAGAAGGCAAAAAAATTCATTTTTATGATGAATGATAGAATTCTTCCAACTCATAAGTTGAAGAAAACAGTTCTTGAATCCTAATTTAAAATTTTGATGCAAAAAAAATTCTATTACACAAAATAAATTCTATCTATATCACTTTAATTTTATTACATATCCTTTTGAATCCTGAATTTTTTTATTAAAAAAACATACTGATAAGTATTTAAGGTTCAGTTTAGCTGCTTTCCTGACAAACATTAACTATTTCAGTTCTACCATTAACTAAGGTCACCTTATGCTTACCAAATGTTCTTTACTAGATAAACAAGTAAGATTTCCAAAACATTGACCTTTTTATACTGATATATTTTAAACTTTTGAGTATGTTTTTATACAATAAACAATGCACACTTAAAGTGTACCATTTGATAAGTTTTGATAGAGTATTATTCTGTGAAAACATCATCAACATCAAGAAAATAATCATATTCATCATCCCTAAAAGTTTTCTCTTGTGTGTCCTTTCTATCTCTTTGGCAATAGCCCCCTCTCCCATTTCAGGCAACCACTTATCTGCTGTCATTATAGATTAGTTTGCATTTTCTAGAGTTTTATATATATGAAATCATGCATTATGTAGTCTTTTTTGTCTGGCTTCTTTTACTTGGCATAATTACTTTCAGATTCTTCCATGTTGTTTCCCATATAAATGTCTCACTCCATTAACTTATCACAATCTATCTTCAAGTGATATTGTAATACTTCACATATAACATAAGAAACTAACAACAGTGTAATTCTATTTTTTCCCTTCTGGTCTTTATCCTATCATTGTAATACAGTTTGCTTGTTCATATATATGAATTCCACATGATAATGAAATTATATCTGTTTAACAGTTGGTTATTTTTAAAGAAATTTTAAAAAGAAAAAGTATTTTATATTTACTCACATAGTTACCATTTCTGATGTTCTATATTCCTTTGTGTAGATCCGTATTTCCTTTTTGTATAATTTTCCATCTGCCTGAAAAACTTTCTTGAACATTTTTTATAGTATGGTTTTGCTGTGGATGATTTTTTTTTCTGATTTTGTATGTCTGAAAAAGTCTTTATTTCATCTTTGTGTTTGAAAACTATTTTCACTGGGTATAGAATTCTAAGTTGCCAGTATTTTTTCTTTTAGTACTTTAAAGATGTTGATCTGCTGTGTTCTCACATTTTTTTCTAATAAAAAAAATCTAGTTAATTATTTATCTTTGTCTTCCTGTGCATAGTATGTTCTTTTTCTTGGGCCCCTTTTAAGATGTTTCCCTTATGAGTGCTTTTTTTTTTTTTTAACTAGTTTAATTATAATATGCGTTGGTGTAGTTTTCTTCATGTTTCTTGTGCTTAGATTTCTTTGAGACTCTTGAATCTCAAAGTTTATACTTTTCATATCTCTACCCCCACCCTCAACTTCAAGGATTTCAAATACACATATAATAGGCCACATAATTTGTCCTATAGCTCACTGATGCACTTTATTATGATGATTATCTCACTGTTTTATTTCAAATAGTACCATTTTTATGTCTTCAAGTTTACTAATCTTCTTCAATGTTAATCTTTCATTCACCCCTTCAAATGTATTTTTAGGTAAGAAATAATAGTTTTTATCTCTAGAAGTTTGATTTGGAGTTTTGTATAGAACGTTCCCTATCTCTACTTAGCTTTTTGAATATATGAAATCTAGTTATAACAACATCGATATCCTTGTCTGATCATTAAAACATGAGTAAGTTGGTTTTGAGTGGTTGATTTTTCTACTTATAATGGATTGTGATTTCCTGCTTCTTTGCATACTGGTTAATCTTTGATCAGACTTGAGACATTGTAAATTTTACCTAGTTGGGTGGTTGATATATTGGTATTCCAAAAATATCCTTAAACTTTGGTTTTGGATGCAGTTATTAGAAACAGTTTGAGTCATTCTATTCTTACATTTAAGATTTGCTATTTCAGAACCAGAAAATGTTGATCTAGGATGAATTATTTCCCACTAATGAAGCAAAACTTTCTGAATACTCTGCCCAGTTTTGAGTTTTTTCAACCTGGCTGTGATGTACAGGCACTATTACAGGTGCTGTATTAGTGCCAGGAACCATTTTCTCTAATCCTTATTTCCTAGGACTGGGGTATTTTTCTCACATGCATGCACTATTCAGTACTCTACTGAATACTTGAGAAGAACCATCTGCAGATCTCTGGAGTTATCTATGGGTGCAGCTTTCTCCATTCCTGAACTCTGTTCTGTGAACTCTTAACTATCTTGGTCCCCTAGATTCCCAACTCCATTTCCTCATTTCGGGGAGTCTAGCAGGCTCTGTCTCCCTTCTTTGCGCTATCACCTGGAAACTTCCTCACAGCAGTAAGCTGGGACAAACACTGGGCTCACTTTGTTTCCTATCTCAGGAATCGATATCCTTCATTTACTGTTTTCCAGTGTCTTTAAATCATTGTTTCAAATATGTTTTTCCAATATTTGAATGTTTCAGTCAGGAGGGTAATTCTAACCCTTACGACCCCATCTCTGCTGGAAGTAAAACATGTATACTAAATTTTTAAAAACTATTATTTACTTGGTGTAAATTTTTTACTTTCCAGGGATATTAGTTACATGAAATTAGGGAAAACATTGCAGAATCATCTTCACAATATATTGCTCTCATGTGTTACTCCCTGCTCAAGAACCTAAAGTGACTCTTATTTGCACTAAATTAAATATAAACACAAACACAAGCCAGTAATAGTAGTTATATAAAGGACTAAAACAGTGTTTTCATTGTTTACAGCTTTCTTATGCTCTAGTTTGACCTAAGAACACAGTTAATGTAGAGGAATGAATGGACTACAGGCCATTATTCAATTATCCATGACTAATATTACTCTCAAGTAAATTTTTACAAGAATTTAAGAAGTTGCAGGTTATATTCCCTTAAAGCAACTTAGACTCCAGATGATCCATGTGGCAGATGAAAGAATATAAACCCCCAAAGTATAAAACTTAAGGACTCTAACCAATACATATGCCTAAATATTTGGCCATCTCACTTTAATACAGAATAAAAAATTGAGTCTAGTGCAAGTGTAAAACATCTTTCCTTGAGCATTTACAATGTGGATTAGGATTTTTTTCCTCACAACCTTAGGATAAGTTTCTAGACCTATACCCTATTTCAAAACATATAAATATTGTTATAGAGTTATAAACTTCTGAAATTTTCACTTCTCTTAACAGTTTTCTAAAGAAAAGGACTTTTAAGTAACAAAGGCTTGCTGGAGGTTTGTTAACTTTCACAACATTTACATTAGAGAATACAAGACTATTAAAGAATTTTTTTAAGTACGTGGATTAGGCTGTTCAGGGAACATTTCAGAAAAAGACTTTCACCCTAAAAATCCATAGAGTTTTAGTAGACATGAAGCCATGAAGAGTGCCTCCACAAGTGCTGGCAAGAGCAAGCAGGCAAGAGAAAGAAAAGGCATCCAAATAGGAAGAAAAGCCAGATGATCTCTCTTAAATGGATGAAATGATTCTATATCTAGAAAACACTAAAGACTCCACCAGACACCTGCTAGACTTAATAAATGACTTCAGTAAAGTTTCAGGATACAAAATTAATGTACAAAAGTCAGTAGCATTTTAGAAATTCTCACAAAATCAAAGAGCTTCCCCTTTTAGCTTAAACTGAAATAAAATTTTCCTTTAAAGTTAAAATAAAGTAGCATTTCTATTCACCACTAACATTTAAGCTGATAGCCAAATCAAGAATACAAATCATTTACAATAGCTGCAAAAGAAATAAAATACGTACAAATACATCTAATTAAGGAGGTGAGAGATCTCTACAGGAAGACTCATAAAACACTGCTGAAAGAAATCATAGATGATACAAACAAATGGGAAAACAGTCCATGCTCATGGATTGGAAGAACCAATATCGTTAAAATGGCCATATGGCCCAAAGCAATCTAGAGATTCAATGCTATTCCTATCAACCTGCCTATGTCATTTTTCACAGAATTAGAAAAAAGTATTCTAAAATTCATACGTAACCAAAAAAGATCCTGAATAGCCAAAGCAATTCTAAGCAAAAATAACAAAGGTGGAGGCATCACATTACTCAGCCGTAACCAAAACAGCATGTTACTGGTAGAAAAATAGGCACATAAATCAACAGATCAGATTAGAGAACCCCAAAATAAAGTCACACTCCTATAACCATCTGATCTTTGACCAAGTTGACAAAAATAAGCAATGAGGAAGGAACTGCCTATTGAATACATGGTGCTAGGATAGCTGGCTAGCCATAGGTAGAAGGATGAAACTGGACCTCTGCATTTCACCATAAACAAAAGTTAACTCAAGAAGGATTAAACATTTAAATGTAAGACTTCAAGCTGTAATAGTTCTAGAAGAATATCTGGGAAACATCATTCTGGCATCAACCTTGGGGAAAGAATTGATAACTAAGTCCTCAAAAAGCAATTATAACAAAAACAAAAAATTGGCAAGTGGGACCTAATTCTACTAAAGGGCTTCTGCACAGCAGAAGAAACTAGCAACAGAGTCAACAGCCAGCATACAGAATGGGAGAAAATATTCACAAACTGTGCATCTGACTAAGGTCTAGTATCTAGAATCTGTAAGGAACTTAAACAACTGAAAAAACAAAAACCAAAATAATGCTATTTAAAAATGGGCTAACAACATGAACAGACATTTCTCAAAAGAAGACATCTAAGTTGCCAACAAACATATGAAAAAATGTTCCTCATCCGTAATCATTAGAGAAGTACAAATCAAAACCACAGTGAGGTACCATCTCACACCAGTTAGAAGAGCTACCATTAAAAATTTATAAAACAAGGCCTGGCGCAGTGGCTCACGCCTGTAATTACAGCACTTTGGGAGGCCGAGGCAGCCAGATCACTTGAGGTAAGGAGTTCGAGACCAGCCTGGTCAACATGTTGAAACCCAATCTCTAATAAAAGTACAAAAAATTAGCTGAGTGTGGTGGCAGGAGCCTGTAATCCCAGCTACTTGGGAGGCTGAGGCAGAAGAATCGCTTGGACCGGGAGGCAGAGGTTGCAGTGAGCCAAGATCGTGCCATTGCACTCCAGCCTGGGCAACAAGAGTCAAACTCTGTCTCAAAATAAAAAAATAAATATTCAAAAAATAACACATGCTGACTAGGCTGTGGAGAAAAGGGAATGCTTATACATTGTTAGTGGGAATGTAAATTAGTTCAACCACTATGAAAAGCAGTTTGGTAATGTCTCAAAGAACTTAATGTAGAATTATCATACAACCCAGCAATCCCATTACTGTGTATATATCCAAAATACCAAATCATTCTACCAAAAAGACACATGCACTCACATGTTCATTGCAGCACTATTCACAAATAGCAAAGATATGGAATTAAACTAGGTTCCCATTAGTGGTGGATTGGACACAGAAAATATGGTACATATACACCATGGAATAATAGGCAGCCATAAAAAAGATGAAAAACATGTCCTCTGTAGCAACATGAACTACTAGTGGGGGAGGTAGGGAGTGTGGCAAGGGTTGAAAAACTAACTGGTGGGTACTATTTTCAGTACCTGGGTGATGGGATGATTCATACCCCAAACCTTAGCATCACACATTTATCCAGGTAACACACTTGCACATGTGCTCCTTCAATACAAAATAAAAGTTGAACAAAAAGAGTGCTTCCACAAAAGTAAAATTGTTACAACCATCATTATTTAGTTCTTTATGTACTATTTTTAGAGCTATGTTGTAATGGCTACTTCTTCATATGAAGCTACAGAGTTGTTTTATTATTCTTTGTAATTAGTAGGATATGTCTCTTTAATACAGTAGTGAAATCAGCAATCAATACCTTTGTATTGTATTGGTTTTGTACTGTATTGTATCAATACCAAAATTAGAAATCAATATCTTTCAATATGTCTGTGTGGATAAACCGTACTTGATGAACCCCACTAAAAATTACCATTAGCACATGTATCAGTTGGCTATTTCCATAGTAGTGCTGAGTAACAAACCACTCCTAAACTTCTTAGGGTCTTAAATTGACAATTATTTTATCCATGCCTACCAATCTGCAAGTTGGCTGTTGGTCAAATGATCTAGGCTGGATGTTCCTGGGCTTCATCCTAAGCTTCAGGTGGAGTTCAGAACTGTTCTACCTGCTTCAATTCCTCTTCTCTCACACTCTCTTTCTCTTTCTCATTAATGGGCTAAGAGAGGCAGAACAGATGAAATCTATTCAGTGGTGAAATATGTTACTTTCTCTACCACCAGAAAGATGTTTTTAGCAATGATGTTGATATGATGGTCTTCTAGGGCTGTGGGAATTTTTGCATCATTTTACCTGAGCATTTTCCATGCATCTTCAGCGTATCCTGGATTATATCTTTCTATGACTCCTAAGGCTTTGCCAAGAGACTGCAAATAAAACAGACCTTTTTTTTCCAAGAAGAAATACCTCAAACTTTATAGAATATAAGCAAATTTACCTCAAAATGTCTTATTTTAGGCTTGCAAATTTCAAGTATCTTCCAGAGATGTAAGCCATAGAAAAAAATATTCTTTTCTGATTTGGATGGAAAAATAAGAAACAGTAATAAGTAACAGTTTGGGGTGTTAGTGGCTTATCAATATCTGACTGAACTAATTAAGTAATCTGCCTTTAGTATTATTTAGTGCTACGAAAATCTCAAATAATTTATAAACCAAAGCACAATTATAACAGCATTACTGTTCACTCATTTGTCTCTAGCCATGTAATTAGTAAAAACTCTTTTCTTGAATTGCTATATCCTGGGTGGCAGAGGTTGCAGTGAGCCGAGAATGAGCCACTGCACTCCAACCCAGGTGACAGAGCAAGACTCCATCTCAAAAAACAACAAACAAACAAAAACAAAAACCTCTCTTCTTACAGGAATCAACATTATATTTGGATTCTTAATTGAGTGAGGTTTATTGGAACTGTTGTCTACTATTATAGTTTAATTTTAAATTGTCAATATAAACAATGCTATGAAAAATGTAGAAAATTCGAAGTCTTTTACATAGATGTGTTTTGTTATTTTTTTCCAAAATAAAGAACTGAAAACAGAAATTCTGGAAACTTGCCAATATATAAATTACCTACTCTCCAGTTCTAGCCTGTACCTTTTTCTATTGTTAAGGGATCTTATCTGCTACCCATGCAGGAAAGAAGACCTCCTTACTCCTACAATTGTGACTGCCACTTGAAAGTGATCAAAACTTTCTTGGAATCTGTAGTAGCCTCAGACTTTTGAATGACAGAAACTGAAAGGAGACCCTAGGTAGAAAACAAGGAGCCCTGGTGTTCCAGGGGATGGAAAGGCTCTATTCTGCTTAAGTCATCTCATTGTCCTACACAAATCCCCTGGTCCCTGCCCTTGTTAGAATTCCCTTATAAAATGATTTAGAATTCCTCCTAAGAGTGACTCTTGAAAACATGTTTTTAACTATTCAGGGTCTATCATTCCCTCGTGATTGTTGTTTCCTTCTACATTTTGCCTCTTCCTGAGGGGAAACCATTGAAACTAGTGACTGTAGCATTTTATCTACAACTAGAGAGACTCAGACTTGTTCTAAAAATGTCAAATGTTTTTTGTTCAATGTTTCAGCATTGCAATAACATAAGTAAAATATTAGAGACTTAGATTTTCTTCTTTCTGATATTACCGCATTTCCCAAAAGGTCTTTACATGAAGTTAGGATTTTATATGGCTATTGGGAATATCCCCACTGGATCTGATAGCCACGAATGTCAGTGTTTGTCTAGAACTGCAGTAATGTCTAAGCACTTATGACTTATACACATCCATGCATTCATTTATATTACATACATTTATTGAAGGTTCACTATGTTTCAGGCACTGGGACCACAGATGAAAAATCAGAATTACAAAGAAAAATATTTCTCCAGTTTTATAAGAACAAGAAATAGAGACAACATGGAAAGGAAGGAATAGAATGAACTAAGCTAACATATCAAACACACACACACACACACACACACAAGATCCTCCTGCTTTGAAACAGATGTGACTTTTTTGGCACCTGCCTCACCCAGTGCCCAGTACACCCTATTCTCCCATGTTAAGCAGCTCCTCTCTACCCTGTCACAGCATGAAGCATTCAGCTTGGCAACGCCTGTGGCCACTTGGTAAGTCACAACGCAGACCAAGTGGCTGAGATCTGCAGCAAAGGAAGTGGACAGTTCTCAGGCACACCAGCTAAATTACTGTAGTTACATGTCTGTTAACACAATGCTCTTGATTCCTGTCTTGTGCTGATCACCTGGGAGGAATCAAAGCAATCAGCATTTTACTGCTAAAACATGCTGCCTGAAACTGTCATCATTTCACATTCTCAGGACACATCTTACAAAGGTACAAGTATTTAAATGGGGACCTTGAAGACCTATACTTGAAAAAGATAGTAATAGGTAAGCATGTAGGTTTTCTTATGTACAATTTTTATGTTTATGAAGCCTTTTACCTTTTCAAATTAAAAAAATCAGGATCTTTGCACTACTATCATATAGAATATATGTCAATTAAAATAGGAATACTGTATTAACACAAGTCTCAACATTATCTTTTGCTAGAAGGGAAATTAAGCACTTCACTCAAATACCCAAAGGTGAAATGACTTCAACTCATAAGTCACTTGGAAGAGCTCACTTAGGAACTCGAGAAAGGCATTTAATATTAAACTTAGAAGCACTTTCTCGGTGTGTGATGTTCCCCTTCCTGTGTCCAAGTGTTCTCATTGTTCAATTCCCACCTCTGAGTGAGAACATGTGGTGTTTGGTTTTTTGCTCTTGCGATAGTTTGCTGAGAATGATGGTTTCCAGCTTCATCCACGTCCCTACAAAGGACATGAACTCATCCGTTTTTATGGCTGCATAGTATTCCATGGTGTATATGTGCCACATTTTGTTAATCCAGTCTATCACTGATGGACATTTGGGTTGGTTCCAAGTCTTTGCTATTGTGAATAGTGCTGCCATGGGGTGGGGGGAGGGGGGAGGGAAAACATTAGGAGATATACCTAATGTAAATGACAAGTTAATGGGTGCTGCACACCAACATGGCACATGTATACATATGTAACAAACCTGCACATTGTGCACATGTACCCTAGAACTTAAAGTATAATAAAAAAAAAGAAGCATTTTCTCAAGAATAAATCACTAATAGGAATCCTTCCTTCCATCACATTGGATTACTTTTTACATATTAGTGCAATGCTCTCAATTCTTTTTGCTTTGACTTTTCAAATGCTTTGACTTTTCAAATTTGACATTACTAATTACTCAAATTAGTAATGCAGCATTATTCACTTCTGACTGATATCCCACCAAGTCAAGAGGTGAATCAAATTTCAGGTATTATTGATATAGTAAACACAAGTTAATCATAATGGTATGATGGAGAACTGGGGACCTGAAGTAACCACCTTTTATTCATCATTTTTGTAAAAACATCGTTTAACCTAGGGCTGTATCTCGAACTTCTACACAAAGTCAATTTTAAAACTGCACTGTATTTCTCCAGAGAACTTGCAGTCCAAACATATGCCAAGATCCTCAGGGAGAGTTTAAACCATTTTAGAACATTACTAAAAATTTAGAGGATGGCAATTGTTAAGATGAAACAGTTTGGTTGTTAAGATGAAACATTTTGAAGATTAATTTTTTTCCTCCTCCTCATCATCTGATGATCTGATGTCACATAGAGTTAGTCCAAAGGAAAAAAAAAATCGGAGAACGTAACTTTATGTGCACTCAACACATGTACTTTATTAAGAAAGTAAATCATAAAACTTGCAAATTTCTTAAAGCCCTAAATCAATCAAGGGAAAAGAAACAAATGATTATCTTAAATTTGAATCTCTTAATAACATTTCTAATTTTTGAAAGAATGGCATTATATCATCTACTGCTGACTCTGTTACACTCAAAAAATGTATAATGCCATCATGATTAAAATATATTTATTGGTTATCAATTTACATAAAATGCTACCATGGGCACTGGATAAAAATAACTACTCGGGCAGTTTACTATCAGAACTGATGACACTTACTTGAAGGAATCAGTCTTTGTTATGTGGCACAATAACTAAAAAGGAGCATATACTAAAATATGATCATGAACTCATTTAAAGATAAATGATACAATTGTGGGAGTTATAAAAAGTTTCACTGAAGACGAGTAGAAGTGTAAGGACACGGAAGGTGTCAGCTCTCCTCTGATCACTACACACAAAGACTTCCTGGAAGATATAGGTCTTCCAAAGACATCAGGTTGAAGCAAGGTGACAAAGTGGTGTTCTCTATGATTACAGATTATAGGATTGCCTAGCAGAACGCTGGAAGTGGAAGTGGGATGGCAGAATGGAGGACATCTGGGAGGTCGTAGCTGAAGTTATGGGAAGGGGTGCATAGCAAAACAGACAATGAAGCTGAAGCAGGTGACTAGAATAATTTGAGAGCTTACCACCAAATTTATAGCTTTCCCTGAGTCCCAAGGCCAAAGATAAGTCAAACTTACTCTTAGTTTTAAATCAAGAAACAGAATTAAAATAATATAAATAAAAAATACATCTGAGAATTAGATATATAGACAGTTGCTCTTCCAAAACCATAAAATTTAGTGTGGAAAACATACAAAGTATAGGCAGAACAGTGATTAATATATGAGGTATAAAGAGTAATTCTAATAAAATAGAAAAATGTAAAAGATTAAAATGCTAATTTTGTACTTATTATTCAGTATTTCCACTTGAAAGTGAAAAAGGTCAAAATTAGCTGTGATAGCAAAACAGAGAACATTTGTTGGTTTGGTCATTTATAATTCTATATAATACCACTCCTAAATATTGACAGTAGATGCTAAACTGAAACAGCAGCCAAATCTAATAGACAAGTCTCTATTAATTTAAATGAACTACTCATTCTGGGTTTTTAATTAATATGTAATATTAGTGCATATTCTTTAGTTACAAGTGATAGTTTGATACCTGTATACAATGTATAATGATCAAATCTGGTTAATTAGGATATCCATCACCTCAGACATTTATCTTTTCTTTGTATTAGGAACATTAGGCCTTTTATCTTCTAGCTGTTTTTAAATATACAATAAGTTATTATCTATAATTTTCATACTATGCTATTAAATACTAGAAGTCATTCCTTCTAGCTAACTATAATGTTGTACCTATTAACCAACAGCTCTTTATCTCTGCCTCCCTACTACCCTTCTAAGCCTCTGGTAACCATCATTCTACTCCTTATCGCTATGAGTTCAAATTTTTTTTTTTTTTTTAGCTCCCATATATGAGCAAGAACATGAGATATTTGTCTTTCTATGCCTGGTTTATTTCACTTAACATAATGTCCTCCAGTTTCATACTTGCTGTAGCAAATGACAGGATACAATTCTTTTTTCTGGCTGAATATTTCATTACATATATATATATATATATATACACATACACACAGTATACACACATACACACAAACACAATATATATACAATATACACAAGTGTATAGGTATATATACACAAGTGTTTATGTATATATACACACTATATATATCACACTTTCTTTAACCATTCACATGAACAGTTAGGTCAATTCCATATTTCGGCTATTGTGAATAGTGCTTCAATAAAACATGAGAATGCAGATATCTCTTTGACATACTGATTTTCTTTCTTTTGGATATATATTCAGTAGTAGGATTGGTAGATTATTTGGTAGCTCTATTTTTAGTTTTTTTAAGGAACCTCCAGACATGTCTTCCATAATAGCTACACTACTTTACATTTCTACCAACAATGTATAAGCCTTAGTTTTTTCTCCTAATCCTCACCAGAATTGTTATTTTTTGTCTTTTTGATGATAGCTATCCCAACTAGTTAATAATATCTTATTGTGGTTTTGACTGGCATTTTTCTGATGATTAGTGATGTTGAGCATTTTTTCATATACCTGTTGGCCATTTGTATGTCTTCTTTTGAGAAATGTCTATTCAGGTCTTTTGTCCATCTTTAAATCAAAAAATTTCTTTTGTTATTGAGCTACTTGAGTTCCTTATATATTCTGGCAACTAATCCCTGTCAGATGGATGGTTTGCAAATATTTTTTTGTAAAATTCTGTAGGATGTCTCTTCACTTTATTGTTTCTTTGCTATGTGGAAGATTTTTAGCTTGACATAATCCCATTTGTCTACTTGTGCTTTTGTTGAGTGTGCTTTTGAGGTCTTATCAAAAATATGTTTGTCCAAACCAATGTCCTGGAGAGTTTCCCCCATGTTTTCTCCTAATCGTTTCATAGTTTCGGGTCTTATATTTAAGTTTTTAATCCATTCTGAGTTGATTTTTATATATGGTGAAAATGAGAATCTAATTTCCTTCTTCTTTATATAGGTATCCAGTTTTCCCAGCAAGTTTTAAGAGACTGTCCTTTCTCCAGTGTATGTTCTTAATGCCTTTGTCAAAAATGAGTTGACTGCAAGTGTGTGGATTTATTTCTGGCTTCCATGTTGGTTTATCTCCCCTTTATCAACATATTCAGGTTGTAGTGCACTTTTTCAGTCAACAGATATTTTGTATTTGACAAATAGTCAGCCTTCTACTGTATACAGATTATTTTTAGGGCAACAAAAGACAAAGGAAAAAAATCAAGTCATCTCTATTAGATACCTAAAAAAAATTAATTTTTCATGACACATTCCGTAATTCCTTTCCTTTCTATAGTTTTCTCTCATATATGCATATACACACACTGAATAATTTAAAAAACCAAGTCAATATCCAGGAATTGAACTCAGCTCTGCACCAAGCGGACCTAATAGACATCTACAGAACTCTGCACCCCAAATCAACAGAATATACATTTTTTTCAGCACCACACCACACCTATTCCAAAATTGACCACATAGTTGGAAGTAAAGCACTCCTCAGCAAATGTAAAAGAACAGAAATTGTAACAAACTGTCTCTCAGACCACAGTACAATCAAACAAGAACTCAGAATTAAGAAACTCACTCAAAACCGCTCAACTACATGGAAACTGAACAACCTGCTTCTGAATGACTAGTGGCTACATAACGAAATGAAGGCAGAAATAAAGATGTTCTTTGAAACCAACGAGAACAAAGACACAACATACCAGAATCTCTGGGACACATTCAAAGCAGTGTGTAGAGGGAAATTTATAGCACTAAATGACCACAAGAGAGAGCAGGAAAGATCTAAAATTGACACCCTAACATCACGATTAAAAGAACTAGAGAAGCAAGAGCAAACACATTCAAAAGCTAGCAGAAGGCAAGAAATAACTAAGATCAGAGCAGAACTGAAGGAAATAGAGACACAAAAAACCCTTCAAAAAATCAGTGAATCCAGGAGCTGGTTTTTTGAAAAGATTAACAAAATTGATAGACCGCTAGCCAGACTAATACAGAAGAAAAGAAAGAAGAATCAAATACACGCAATAAAAAATGATAAAGGGGATATCACCATACGATCCCACAGAAATACAGACTACCATCAGAGAATACTATAAACACCTCTACGCAAATACACTAGAAAATCTAGAAGAAATGGATAAATTCCTCAACACATACACCCTCCCAAGACTAAACCAGGAAGAAGTTGAATCTCTGAGTAGACCAATAACAGGCTCTGAAATTGAAGCAATAATTAATAGCTTACCAACCAAAAAAAGTCCAGGACTGGATGGATTCACAGCCAAATTCTACCAGAGGTACAAGGAGGAGCTGGTACCATTCCTTCTGAAACTATTCCAATCAATAGAAAAAGAGGGAATCCTCCCTAACTCATATTATGAGGCCAGCGTCATCCTGATACCAAAGCCTGGCAGAGACACAACAAAAAAAGAGAATTTTAGACCAATATCCTTGATGAACATCGATGCAAAAATCCTCAATAAAATACTGGCAAACCGAATCCAGCAGCACATCAAAAAGCTTATCCACCATGATCAAGTGGGCTTCATCCCTGGGATGCAAGGCTGGTTGAACACACGCACATCAATAAACATAATCCAGCATATAAACAGAACCAATGACAAAAACCACAGGATTATCTCAATAGATGCAGAAAAGGCCTTTGACAAAATTCAACAACCTTCATGCTAAAAACTCTCTAGAAATTAGGTATTGATGGGATGTATCTGAAAATAATAAGAGCTATCTATGACAAACCCACAGCCAATATCATATTGA
Source organism: Pan paniscus (assembly GCF_029289425.2). NCBI lineage: Eukaryota > Metazoa > Chordata > Mammalia > Primates > Hominidae > Pan > Pan paniscus. Next base: position 118,118,375 of record NC_073254.2, on the reverse strand, counting down.
ATGGGCAAAAACTGGAAGCATTCCCTTTGAAAACTGGCACAAGACACGGATGCCCTCTCTCACCACTCCTATTCAACATAGTGTTGGAAGTGCTGGCCAGGGCAATCAGGCAGGAGAAAGAAACAAAGGGTGTTCAATTAGGAAAAGACGAAGTCAAATTGTCCCTGTTTGCAGATGACATGATTGTATATCTAGAAAACCCCACTGTCTCAGCTCAAAATCTCCTTAAGCTGATAAGCAACTTCAGCAAAATCTCAGGATACAAAATCAATGTGGAAAAATCACAAGCATTCTTATACACCAATAAGAGACAAACTGAGAGCCAAATCATGAGTGACCTCCCATTCACAATTGCTTCAAAGAGAATAAAATACCTAGGAATCCAGCTTACAAGGGATGTGAAGGACCTCTTCAAGGAGAACTACAAACCACTGCTCAACGAAATAAAAGAGGATACAAACAAATGGAAGAACATTGTATGCTCATGTGTAGGAAGAATCAATATTGTGAAAATGGCCATACTGCCCAACATAATTTATAGATTCAATGCCATCCCCATCAAGCTACCAATGACTTTCTTCACAGAATTGGAAATAACTACTTTAAAGTTCATATGGAACCAAAAAAGAGCCCGCATTGACAAGTCAATCCTAAGCCAAAAGAACAAAGCTGGAGGCATCACGCTATCTGACTTCAAACTATACTACAAGGCTACAGTAACCAAAACAGCATGGTACTGGTACAAAAACAGAGATATAGACCAATGGAACAGAACAGAGCCCTCAGAAATAATGCCACATATCTACAACTATCTGATCTTTGGCAAACCTGACAAAAACAAGAAATGGGGAAAGGAATCCCTATTTAATAAATGGTGCTGGGAAAACTGGCTAGCCATATGTAGAAAGCTGAAACTGGATCCCTTCCTTACACCTTATACAAAAATTAATTCAAGATGGATTAAAGACTTACATGTTAGACCTAAAACCATAAAAACCCTAGAAGAAAACCTAGGTAATACCATGCAGGACATAGGCATGGGCAAGGACTTCATGTCTAAAACACCAAAAGCAATGGTAACAAAAGCCAAAATTGACAAATGCGATCTAATTAAACTAAAGAGCTTCTGCACAGCAAAAGAAACTACCATCAGAGTGAACAGGCAACCTACAGAATGGGAGAAAATTTTTGCGATCTACTCATCTGACAAAGAGCTAATATCCAGAATCTACAATGAACTCAAACAAATTTACAAGAAAAAAACAACCCCATTTGCAAGTGTGTGAAGGATATGAACAGACACTTCTCAAAAGAAGACATTTATGCAGCCAAAAGACACACGAAAAAATGCTCATCATCACTGGCCATCAGAGAAATGCAAATCAAAACCACAATGGGATACCATCTCACACCAGTTAGAATGGCGATCATTAAAAGTCAGGAAACAACAGGTGCTGGAGAGGATGTGGAGAAATAGGAACACTTTTACACTGTTGGTGGGACTGTAAACTAGTTCGACCATTGTGGAAGACAGTGTGGCAATTCCTGAGAGATCTAGAACTATAAATACCATTTGACCCAGCCATCCCATTACTGGGTATATACCCAAAGGATTATAAATCATGCTGCTATAAAGACACACGCACACGTATATTTATTGCGGCAGAATTCACAATAGCAAAGACTTGGAACCAACCCAAATGTCCAATAATGATAGAGTGGATTTAGAAAATGTGGCACATATACACCGTGGAATAGTATGCAGCCATTAAAAATGATGAGTTCATGTCCTTTGTAGGGACATGGATGAAGCTGGAAACCATCATTCTCAGCAAACTATCGCAAGGACAAAAAACCAAACACTGCATGTTCTCACTCATAGGTGGGAACTGAACAATGAGAACGCATGGACACAGGAAGGGGAACATCACACACCGGGGCCTGTTGTGGGGTGTGGGGAGGGGGGAAGGATAGCATTAGGAGATATACCTAACGTTAAATGACGAGTTAATGGGTGCAGCACACCAGCATGGCACATGTACACATATGTAACAAACCTGCACGTTGTGCACATGTACCCTAAAACTTAAATAATAAAAAAAAGTCAAATTGGTTATCTTCAATTGCAGAACAACTCATTACAAAGAGTTACAACACTCTCCTCTTTTATTCAAGTGTTTTTGAAATAGATAAAAAATGTCAACTGGTTTGATCATGAGAAAGGAAGACAAAACAACAAAAAAATTTTAAAAAGGAAAAATTCTGACAATATGAATTTATTTGTTTTCAATTAATGTGCATTATAAAGCTGTTTATTTAGAGGACTTGCTACATATTAACTTTTCTGAAGTCATGAGTAAAAATGTGAACCATAGTTGAGAAATAGTCACTCCTCAAATTAAAGATTTTGGGGAGGGGATAGATAAACCTAATGAATTAAACATACGTTACCATTTGAAAAATACTAACGTGTGTTTGTTGTTTGCTTAAATAAACAATAAAATACAAAAGGAGTGTAGGTCGTATGCCTAAGGCAGTGAAACAAGGTAGAGTGGTGTTCTGGGAACTGCTAGTAATATGAATGGTGTGAATGCTGAAGTCAGGAAATATTTGCACTGCCTTTTCCTATTCTCCTTTTCTTTTAGTCTTTGATGGATATACAATAATTATATTTTATAAGAATGCCAGTGGTGACGGAAGTGCTTCTCCTAATGCAGAGGCTGTAAAGCTATCAGAAGAGCTTTAAGCAAATGTTATCTGTTTTACAGAAGAAATCAATTACCCGCAGATTGCTTAAACCAGTGACAGGCATGGTAAGGAATAAAATGTGTTAAGTAGAAAAGTTACAGCCATCAACATGTAAGGAATTACATGATATATGAAAGCAATCACTTGTTCAATTTACCTTCAAAACTAAAACAAGTTCTTTGGCATTGGAAATAAGCATGAACCTCTCTCTGAAAAGGGAACAATTTCTAACTCAATGGAAAAAGTACTGTATAAATTTTAGCCAGCAATAGTGTTATTAGGAGCATACAACCACGTTTTCAGAGATAAAGTATGTGAACTATTTAACATACTTATGTCAAAGTAGGCATCAGTTTGTCTTCATCTTCCTGCAGTTCAGCATTATGTAATTTTCCAGATATGCTTGGAATAAAAGGAGTCTGCCAGAAAATGCTCCATACTTTATAACATGCCTTATATTCATATCAAACTGCAAATAATTTTACTACTCCATTAAAACTATCCTAATATATTTAAGTTCTAATATTGTTATCTGTTGATAACACACATTTTATTATTATTAGCAGAAACAAATCCAGAAGTGGACCTTTTTCTTCTGCTTAAAGAAGAGAAATAAATGTATCAAAGAAGCCCTGACAGTTCTAATGCAGGACATCATGCTTCAGATACTCATCAAAACTGTTACTCAGGTGGAGTTGACATCTTGCTCATGAAACAAGGTCACAATTTTTAGTTCTTTTTCCTATCAGTTATTCAGGAATTTTTGCATCATATAAATGAAATTTTAAAATGAATTAATTCAAATCACATGTAACATAAAAAAGTGATTTCTTAATATTGCAAAAACAGAATCATTTTACCAGATGTGCTATTAGAGACATCACAACATAACCATCATATTTCCGTGAGTGTCACTGTGTGCAATGACAGCCATGATGAGAGATACCTGCCTAATGAAGAACTTATGTTTTTCTTTTTACTTTCTTCTTTTTTTAAAACTGAGAAGTGTTTAGAAAAATTTGATCACATGATCTTTTAATAGAATCAGAAGTAATATACCAGCTGGTGCATATCATTCTTTTATGATATTCTAAGGGAGAGTTCTATTCTGATTTAATTTTCTTGGGAATAAAATATGTATATTCAGATTTCATGCAAGTCAATTGTCCTTAATGGACAAATGCTAATGATAAATTTAAAGTACAACATTTTTGTAACATTTGTAAGTTAAAAATTTTAAGAAGAGTCATACTAGTCATTTTTTATCCACACTAACACAGAAAACAATATTGTGAAAATTCCCAAATGAAAGACATTGCTATCGCTTTTTCCTCTGCAAGATTATCAGGTTGATATAATGATGTCCTACTGATTATTCACCACAGACCTTCCAGCAGGATAATGCATTCTTAAAATATGAACTTGAAACTAAAATATTAAATATGCATTTCCTCCTCCTATAGGACATGTTGAAATGCCACATGCTGTTGGTGAGAATGACCCATAAGTGTTGGATTTTCTCCCCCTTGCTCTTCTTTTCCAGAAACAGTTAGTGCGGCGTGCAGTGAACCAAATCAACAATGTGATTCAAGCTGTCTCCGTAGCTTCTTGGCAAAAGAAAGGATAAACTATAAAAACTCCCCTCCTACAGCTTTCAGCTCTTGCTTCCCACACTTTAACATCTTCTGTCACCTCTGGCGCTGTTACTGACCCATGCTAAGCTAAACTAAAGGATGATAAGTTTGCTGCCTCTGCCCTTGTCCTGAGGGGCTGCACATTATCCTATCAAGTATCAGTAGCCATTTCTGTGGGATATTTGTCACCCCACGAAGGCCTTTGGAACAAATGAAATGGGCAGCGAATTACAAAAATGTCATTCTCTAAAGGAAATGGATGAAGGCTTTTGTTCTCCAGTAATAAATAGATGCCATAGGCTTATAACACTATTTTTATATTAAATTTGACAGGGTTACTATTTCTAGCTCATTACGGGAACAGCTTGAAAACTATTTCTTTCTGTACTTTAAAAAATAATGCTGCTTCCCCCTTTTCTTCCTAGTAATAAATATAAACAGTATCTGGCAATAGATACTGGAAATCATAGATCATGATTAATTTGAAGTAACTTTTGCTAATGTTTGTTTTAAAAACATACAAAAACCATTTTTAGGGAGAGATTTTGGACTATAAATGAATTATGTAAGAGGTACCTATTAATGCATTTTAAAAGTCTGATTTATATGTATTCCTTCTTTCTTTATAAATCACAAATATATTACTTCCTTTTCTCACTTTTCTCACACATTATGGTTTTATAGGGCACTGTGATAAATATGCCATAGACAAAGGTCAAGCAAAGGATAATAACTCAATTCCTTAAATGAAAGCTTCGAAGTAAATCCTCTGTGTTTAACAGCAGTATACAGGGGTCAAGATGACAATGTCCCAGACTTGAGAATAAAATGTGTGTTAATATCTTTGAGCATCAGTACATTTGTTAAATGGGTATACTTGGACTGACATACTTAGGTTTTCTTTGAAGTAGAACTTTAGCGAGATACCTAATTCATGATAATAAATTAAATACCACCACATATTTTTAAATATACTTAGATTGTGTAGTTTATCAGGTTGAACTGAGTATTTTCATGGTAATTATAAACTATTTCCAATAAAATAGGCATCTTTCTTCTACAGCTTTACCTACACAATGATTTTGGAATTGAGCTACCTTTTACTTACTACACTTATTTTGCTAAATAAAATTTGTAAAATAAAGTATTAAAAATAATTCATTGGAATTTTTCAGTGATAGTTAATTTGGCCCATTAATGTATTGGTGAAGACTGTTAATAGTTGTGAAAATTATTTAATAGTGAAACAAATGATCTAGACTCAGATTTTCTGATTTTACATCTTAATCATAGCATCTGGGTTGACATAATGTTGAATGTCTTAAGTTTAGTCAGTATATATGTCCATATTTTTATAGAATTGATTAGCAAAAAGAGTAAAAACTGGTCAAACCAATTCTAATTTTCAATTTTTTAATTTTTCTTTGCTTCTTAACATGAGAATGCATGCCTAGCTTTGTGAACTCTCTGATTGTATAAGCTGCGATAAAGGCACTAAGGAAGCCGAAAGTTCTACAAAAAATATCAAAGCATGTCAGTCCACATCTATCCCTTTAACACATGTATTGAGGCTCAAGGGTAATAATGTACATTTTAATTTTTAGCCAGATCACTGTCGTCTTGACTCCTGTATACTGCTGTGAGCTACCCAATACCCATCCTCTAGTGTCTTACTTCTGACAAATGAGTCTCCATTTCTTGAACTAAGAACTCTTTATCCTTCAACATTTAACTTCCTTGGCCAAAGCTAGTTAGTGATTCTTCCATAATAAGAGAGGGGAACGTGTTTGAAAAATACATAGGAAGAAAACTATAAGAACAATATCTATTTTGAAGAATGAACTTTTCTCAAAAAATGAAGTCTAAAAAAGAAAACCCCATTTTTCTTTGCAAGTGGAAAATGATGACTGGTGTTCTCCATGTTTATGTCACACGTATAACTGCTAAGTCAAATATGGTAGATTAAAAAGACTTTCATTAATTGAAAAATTATTAAAACATTGTAGTTGGTTATCCAGAAAGTTGGAGTGATTTCTTTTCTGTTGATCTTTAAAAACAGAGTAGACTTCATTCTATATTATTTTATATGTGCTGTCTCATCCACAAGAAATGAAATGTAGAGTATATATGATCATTTTGTCATCTGAATACTTACCTAAAATTTGGCTTCTATGTTTACTTCACTTTTCAATTCAAGATATTTCTCAAAGGCCACCAGTTTTCTCTTATCCCATGTAAAGAACATTTTTAAATAAATTGATTTTTATCTCCTTGATTTGTATTCTTTAACGTAATCAACAGGTTTAAAACTGAGCTTCTTATTTCCCAAAATATCTTCCTCCTGATTTCCTCATTGTTACACCCTAGGAGGCAGTAAACAGAAACCCAGAGCACATAAGTGGTGTTGTGGGAAAGACCATAGGAAAGAATGCTATACTTTCTTCTAAGAAAAAAAAAGAAATGACAATAAGCAAAAAGAAATGAGTTTCCCCACCTACTGGTGAAACTGAAGATTGTTCAGCCACATTTGAGACAAGGACTTCATTTCAGAGTAAAAAATCAGATATGAAACTGTATAGACCAGCAAGATATGAAACGGTACAGACCAGCAACCACTTGACAGCCTGTGGAGCCTATAAGAGCAGAGAGAAGGGCAAAAAGCGTATGGCGGCTGCAAAGCTGTGGTGGCCTAATGAAAGACTTTCTATATCCAGGGCTTTCTTTATCTAGTTGACTGGTTGATGGGCACCCAGGATTGGCAGAACAGGGTGGGGACTAGGAGCAGTTCAGTGTATTTTAGCAGTTCTTTGGTAAGTTAATGAATTAGTGATCTTTTTGTGAATTAAATAAGTTACTCTGAGATAAGAGAACCTGTCTTTATATGCCATGTTTTATGGCAGAGAGGGCAGAAAAAGTTACAATATAGCAATCTGGGAATATTTTACAAAATGAATCACTTGGAAAACTTATTTTTATTAGTGTCAGATCATTTACATCAGAGACACTTGTGGCACTTGAACATTTAATATGACTAAATCTAGCTAATTATTCTTCAATATAGGAGAAGAGGAAATATATGGAAAACATAAAAAGAAAACAATAATTTAGAGTTTGAAGAACTAAATTTCCTAGAATAATCGAGTCTAAAGAAAAAATATAATTTTTCTTGTTCTTCTTTTTAACAAATGAGAAGAATAGCAGGTTAAATTAGACTTTCTTTCATAAAACAGCTATTAAAACATTGTAGAAATTTTCTCTAAGTTTGAGTAACTTCCTTTTATGTTGATCCTTAAAAGTAGAATAAACTGTATCCTATTTAGTAAATTCTCTTCTGTCTCATTATGCACACTTCCCCTTTCAGCTCCTGTGTAGTCAGTTAGCTAGTCTTCTTAATTTAGATCTTTCAATATTTCTAGTATCCATATATAATTTTAAATTTCTATCACTTTTATTCTAGCTTAGGTCCTCAGTCTCTTTCTTTCTTAAATAGATTGCTTCCAAAAAAAAAAAAAAAAGACATCCAAAAGTGTTAGGCTCACCTCCACTCTCTCTCCACTCCTACTGTGCAGCATTATAAATGAGTCTTCATAAATTCTCCCCCACCCAACAAGCCTCAAAACAGTATAGTATGACATTCAGACTACTGCATCTCTCATGATCTTGGTGAACTTGGCCAGGTTGCTTAATATCTCCAATACTTTGTTTATTCAGAAAAGCAGGAGAGGCTGGGTGCAGTGGCTCACATCTATAATCCCAGCACTTTGAGAGACTGAGGCGGTTGGATCACCTGAGGTCAGGAATTCAAGATCAGCCTGGCCAACATGGTGAAACCCAGTCTCTACTAAAAATACAAAAATTAGCCAGGTGTGGTGGTATGCACCTGTAGTCCCAGCTACTTGGAAGGCTGAGGCAGGAGAATTGCTTGAGTCCTTGAGGCGGAGGTTGGAATGAGCCTAGCTCATGCCACTGCACTCCAGCCTGGGCAACAGAGCGAGACTCTATCTAAGAAACAAAACCAAAACAAAAATGCAGGAGTAATAATATAATAAATAGTACTTCTTTCAAACTCTTGATATTTTGAAAGTACTTACATTTTTTGTAAAACAAATTCCAAGCTTTTGGTCATAGTATGTTCCCTTCCAAGACAGAGACTTTTGGTAGATGTGTTACCTAACAACACCTAAACAATATGAAATGCAAAATATGTTATCTGTGGAATATGTTGACATTTAGAACATGTATTCAATATTATTTAAAAACTTTTATTTCTAAAATGATTTATTTTTCTTTAAAATCATTGTATACACTAGCTTTATCACTTTATATTTATATGCATATGTTATATAAGTGGTTTGAAAGTATAAGTGGTTTAAAAATCATGTACATTGGAATGGATCTAGGTGACTTCTTTCTATACATTGTTTTCTAAAAAGATGGAACTAACAGGTGTTTATGGAATCTGGGAACCGTTTTAACTAAGACATTCAAGAATTAGTGAGATACTCTAAACACAGCTACTTTAAATGCCTTTTTTTATAGCAACATCAGTATCATTTTCGTTAAGAACACTGTAACTACTGCATTTACTCATTCCTGGGGAATAATCATGAAGGTTGATTTTTATTGTCATCTTAAGTTTCAGATGATAATATTAAAGTGGAACCACAAACTAATGCTGTTAATAACATCTAGTAAAATGAAATGTCGTTTAAACCCATAATGCACAATTTTAAAAGGGAAGCAAACTACTGATTTTAAATGGTGGGGCATGTATTGATAAAAGGTGGCTCAAATGACTAATCTCTTTAAAGTTTACTTTCCAAATATAACTTTCAGCTTCCACACAGCAGCTATCATTGGTTAAAATTGCTTTGCAAGATCAGCCATAAAATGTGTATTATATATACATTTAATATAAACAGAATTCTTCAAGTTATAATATATTAATTAGCTACATGATAGAGCAAGGCATGATTAGATTACTTATCGAACTAATTTAATTTGCACAGTGGCAGCTAATTTAAAGGAAGCATTCTGTTTTCAAGCTTGTTTTTAGAAATTGTTATGTAAAAATTATTAATCTGGGATTTGAAAACAATCTTTCTCCCTCTCTTTCGGAAAGATAATTTGTGATAGAGTACTTCTATATTTGGTAGCTAGAGACAGAAATTTTTTTAAGGATAAGAATAAACTAGATGATGAAAAACCTTTGGAATAAAGTGAATCCTACTTCCTAAGATTAGCATCAGATTTTTATCTCTTTATACGCTTTTCAGGATCTTTTTGAAATCAATGGGAGATCTATTCATTAGGGTGGGAGAAAATACACATAAAGTGTGTTGCTGAGATATACTCAGAACAAATAAATGGAAACTAAATCCCACTTCCCACAGCCAAACATGTTTGTTTCTATACTCATCTATCCCTAAGAAGCAAATATTCCACTGGGTCCTAAAAAGCAGATCAGAGACAGAGTAAAGTAATAAAGGTCCTTGATCCAAAGAGCAAAGTGGGCCTAAACTAAACTATTACACATAAAGACAGGGTGGAAAAAGTATTTACCAGATTACTAATACATTTTGAGACTGATGTAAAAATGGCCATGAAGAGGCTCATTGAAAAGAACACATAACCCAATTGCTTTAATGCTGACAGATAAGGAACAAAACTTTGTCACATAAGAGAGCTCCAACTGAAGATAAAACTATTCCACAGTTGTGACAGATATATTTTACAACATGTCTAATCAAATAATAATATCCAAAATCCAAATATTTCAGTGAGTTCAGCAGTGGAAGTGAACAGTAAAAGAAACAGAAGGAAATATGAAACCTCTTCTTCATTAAAATTTAGTTATAGATGCATAAGGTAAAATATATTCCAATTCAACAAGCATTATTGTCCTCACCAATCCATGATCACCCTGTTACTGGTATGGCTCTCATATTCTAAGCATAAATGATTCAGGAATAAACAAATTTGTTGATCACTTTTATCAAACAGACATTTGCCCAATTAGAAGCCATGCTGTCCACATGATATGTGTACCTTGAATAGTTCTCCAATGAAGAAACCAGTATATAATAACTGTACAGGCAAAGCTCTGAGCCACATTTCAGTTATCAGAGATTTATTATTTTGTGCCAGGAATTATTCAGCCTCAATTACATCCTATGTGGTTAGTATACTTCTTCACCAAACAAAATCACCAAAATTTACCTATGAAAACATCAGTTTCTAATGTATAAGATTCCCACTGATGATTTTAGCCAAAGGTATAAAACCACTGGCCACTCAATCCCATATAACTCATAATATAAGCATAGGTGTATTCTTCTCAGACAAGAATTTCAGTTCACATATTCAGGAATGGTGAAATGTATTAATTATGTTCTGGTTTAAATTTTTATTCTCTTAAGTAAAAAATTATGCTTTAAGGGCCTCAATTTAATAGAAACTATTTAAGCTTCACATATACATATGTTTTTCCTTCTGTGTTTTGTGTTTCATACTACAATAAAGAAAAACAAAATACTTTAGAATTAATTTAACAAATAAAAGGATAAAGCCCTGAAATTTAAGTAGAAACACTGTCACTGCTTTATCTGTTTTTTTTTTTTTTTTTCTTGCTGGAGTTACTATTTCAAGTTCACACTTTGATGTTGAAGTACAGAAACTATTTAGCTTAAAGTGAAATGATTAAAGTAATTAATAATATGGAATTGGTATAATTAATGTGAACAAAAAAACGCTGATATTCTCATGTGATTTGTAAAACAAACAGACTTTATTGATAATTTCAAAAGAAGCTATTTCAGAATGTTTTGGAAAACTGCAGAATCCTTAAAATGATCATGTATCTATGCAAAGTGGTGGCTCAGATCTACAAGTTTAAATTTAAAATAGGACATTATTGTTACCCTCACACACATATTTTGATATTTAATAATTTAAGATTGCATTTTCTTCCATATTCTTTTAACAGACCACAGGTCTTTTGTTTGTTTTTCTATTATCTCATATGTGTTAGTAGGTGAATCACATAAGAAGAAATTTATTTCTCCTTCACCTGTTTATATCTACAGGAAAATGATAAGGTAAAAGCAAGGAGTAAAATAGAAGAAAGGAAAAAAATGTGTGTGTTGTGAATAAAGAAAAAAATAAAAATATAAGCAAGAAACCTAATAAGCCTCCATAAATCAAGCATCTTGACTAGCATACCCACTTCTTATTTTTCTTTTCTTTTCTTCATTTATTTTATTGTCAAAATGATTATTTATGCTGCCTAGTCATTCATACTTCTTATTCCTTATGTCCTACACTACACCAATCTGGCTATTTGCCATGCACTAAAATTCTGGATTCTGCATTAATTAAAAAAACTTTTGCTATTTTGCTTCCTTAAATTAATTCTCAAGTCTGATACTTCAGTTCTCCTCATCTCCCCAATTATGTTGAAGTAAAAATAAGATTTACAATGGTTAAAATACAAAAAACTAATTCTTCCCAAAATGAATTATCAAAAGGCTTGACGAAATAACTGGATTTTAATTTTTAACAGTAGCTTACAACTGCCTATCTTTTACCTTTCCATAGAAAACTCACAAATGGGAATTTTCCATATGTTCTCTAGCCTCATGAAGGCATTTGGTTAACTAAAAAAGAATCATCTCATGAATGGTGCGGAAAATGAGTACAATGATTTTTGCCAAGGGAGCAGCAACTCCAGGATCTTTCAAAGTAGCAGCGAGTGGAGAACATGAAGTATGCTACCCATGGCCTTGACCAGGTTCATTCAAGGCAACTCAGGAGGCATGAAATTTCAGACACCAAACTATGTTCAGTTGGATACCGGATATGACTGAAGTGACCACGCTACTACGTGTTCTGGCTCTCTGAGCAGCTTATGTCATCAATTTGTTACTTGTAGGGTTTGAATTGTGCCTGGCACCAAATCAATGCCCAATAAATCTATGAGAATAAATTTTGATCAGAAGCATGCAGTCATCAAGAAACAACCCTTTGCTTGATGTTGAAGAATTCAGTTATCATTTTCACCAACCAGATGCACCCAGAACAATCAAAATACTTCACTTTGAGAGGCTTTGATAACAAACTAGAACTTTGAGGAATGCTCTTTATTGGACCGACTTTTGACTCAGGAGGAAAAAAAAAGCCTAATTAATGAACTCAGAAAAAATGAAGACAAAAGAAACATAAAATGAACATATGGCCTTTTCCATGATACATGCTGTTATTTTACCTGTCTTCTATTACTCTTATGTGTTATTCATCTTTCTTCCAGATTTGCATATTTCTCCATTTATACATAGGGAATTGGGGACTTTTAAAAGTTTTTCCCTGTCTCTGATGGATTGGACGATGTTTGCAATTCTAGGAGACATCTGATTATTCTTTCAAAATAAATTTATCAGAAGGAGTTTTGTTCTCTAAAATTATTGTGATTCCAGAATTATCTTCTGCTCTTCTGCTAATAGATCTCCTATCATTGTTTGGTTAATTTATTGGGAAGAAACTTGACGTCCTGATGTAATCTTCTTTGTCCTGTGTTTTCCCAACCATGGTCATTATGGGAGAGGGTGACGGGACAAAGGGCTGGGAAAGAGGGAGCCCTAATGTTAAAGCTAAAGTTAATGTTAAATTTCAAAGAAGAAACTTTAACTTCTCCCTAATATTAAGAATACTGAGAATTGATACTCACCTTTTTTTTTTAATCAATGTGTCTGAATTCTAGCTATTCCAAACTCTACTTTTCAAGTTCAGAGAAAAAATTTTTTTTAATCTCATTTGGGACATCAACTATTGTAACTGTTGTTATTTTTAAGATCTGTTTAGCCATTAAGCTACATTACAGTAAATGCAAATATATGAAGAAGAAATGTAAGTTTTTATTATTAAGAATAAAACAATGAGAAACTCCTGAAGTAAATAAGTTAGGCTGTTTCCATCCTAAAGGATGAGCAGCTAGCTTTCCTACCCACTAATGGGCTATTTTTGACCTGACTAAAACATTTCAGTATCCCTCTCATGTCTACTCATCCACAAAGGCTTCCCCCACCCCCATACCATTCCCATCCAATGGGCTGTGTGCCTGATCTGCATGCAATATTGTCCGCCAGCATGAACGATTTACAATGGGCACTTTATTTCTATAATTTAAAAGAAAGAGAGAGAGAGAGGGAAGGAAACAACTCCTGATGGAAAATATCATTTTTTCCTTTCTAATGGATAAGTAATAACCAGGAGATTTCTGAAAAGCTGTCCGGGGTGCCTGTCAATGCTGGCAAAATTTCTGGCCCAGAGAAATATATTCACAAACAGCCCCTGTGATTATGACTTACAGGCCCCTTTGGAGAAAGCTGCTCAGAGAAGAAGCGGAGAAATTATAAAACTAGTCTAAATACTTGGCATGTAGAATTCACTATCCATCCATACATATAGTTTTGTGCAAAATAAAATATATGTTTGAATAAAGCTCAAAACAACATATATGAAATATATGGTTACAAGAATTCCACAATGAAATGCCATTTCAAAAGATGCCAAAGGGCTGGAAATCAGCAAATGGATGTAAATTAGATCAGGCTTTGGCACCTTGCAAATCCATATTCCCATCAGCCCCAATCCTTGTGCTCCAATTTAACTTGATTCTGAAGATCCTCTTTGTGGTTTGATTTGGAACCTATTTCCTCTCTTTTGAGATGAGAACAATAAGGGAGGGGAGAAAGAGTATGTGAAGAAAGGTAACAACAATTTACTTGAATTAGGGATCATTTTGCTTCATGTTCCCTTTCAGTCCCTCCTGCCCTTGCATAGATCTTGGCAATGGTTGCTGTTTCAGTGCCAATTTAGTAAAGGCAGTGGGCATCGTGCTGGAGTAGAGAGGAACAGCACAATGTCTCCAAACGGGAACTGTTTGTCAAACACCAGAAGCCAACGGGGGAAATTAGGAAAATAGGGCTCTCTGCAACTATTTTTTTTTTCCTACAAGGGGTTAAAGCAACTGTGATAACTCAAATCAGAGCTTTGCTCTACATGGGATTTCTCTTAACAAGGGCTGTCCAGGAGCAGGCTCCTCTGGCCGATTCCCTTGGGAAAACTCTGCAATTTGGGCATAACTTTCCTCTAGGCAACTCTCAGAGTGCTGTTCACTTTGCAGAACATGAAAAACGTATCTCCGATAAGCAAGGAGCTATGTGTGTGCTTAAGGTATATGAAAACTATGTGAGATCCCTCACATGGATTTAAAATGAAAATGATGAATGCAGCATTTGTACAATTTCCATACACATAGTAAGTTTCTTGGATAAAAATTAGAGTTAAAGTGGCAATTTGGCATCCTGTAGAAGAAACATCTGGTTGGTTGACTGCAATTTCATTTGTGAATCAGCAGTTTTGGCACTGTACAGACACAATCAGAGAAAAATTTTATGACGTTGTCTGAGCTTATTTGTGCTTCATTTTAAAACACAGGCAAATGTCCAAGTGTGATTGTGAGGTGATAGTGATATAATAATAACTTAGTCTAGTAAGCAAATCATATAAATACTAATTTTGGTCATATTTACAGTCTGCAGGGTATTTATATATGTATTATATCATTTGGTTCTCTTAATAACCATATGAGGTAGACGAGATATTTTTAACTTAACAGTTGAGAAAACTGAGGCCACTGGAACTTTTTAAAACTAGAGCTTTAATCAAAGTCATCTGGTTCCAATTGTCATTCTAATTTCAACTCGTTGTGGATAAGGGGGTATGCTAAATTGAAGAAAGAATGTTTTCATGCCTGGTTGGGGTTGTACTTTTGGTTCAGAAGTGGGAGAGCAAAAGGGATGAGATACAATCTCACAATTCAGAATCTGCAGTACAATAATTACAGTGTGTGTTTGTGGGTATGGAGAGATGCCATATATATTTATGTAAGTGTGCACATTTGCATTT
The DNA here is from genome assembly GCF_029289425.2 of Pan paniscus. NCBI lineage: Eukaryota > Metazoa > Chordata > Mammalia > Primates > Hominidae > Pan > Pan paniscus. The sequence continues at coordinate 118,103,028 of NC_073254.2, read as the reverse complement.
TGTGCATGACCATGCCCTACAAATACTGATCAGTACTCGCAAGTGACTTACAACTCATTAGTAGCACTAGTCTAAGCTGTAGCAGTAATGAACACCACCACTGTCATTTTCAATATTTCCTGGATAGGAGACAACTCACCATAGGTGGTGAGTGTCTACAACCTCTGAAGATAGAACCTGGATTCTCAATCTTCATATTTCAAAAAGAAGGTGATCCCTCTTTTTATTTCAATGGGTTTGTGAATGCACCATTTTCACTTTTTAAAGTTCTAAAATATCCAACCTGTTTTTCGTTTGTTTTGTTTTTAAGACACAATGTTCTATGACATTCTGAACATACTGTGAAACTCAGACTGAGTGGAAATTTAGTTTGCTATTGGCTAATAACTTTTTCCTAGTGGCTCAAATCAGAAGATTCAGGAAGGGGACTCCATGTGTGTGTGCCTAGAAGCACATAAAAAGCAGCAGTACCTGTGCATAATAAAAATAAGGAGATAATGGTAAATAATATAAATGCCAGAAAATATGGTTAGTTTCATGGTCTTGGTTCTTAATTTTTGCCATTTGTTCTGCTTTAAGAATAAAACAAAGAACAAGCTAATAGCCAGGGATTAATGCAAGAAAGGTGGCTCTTCCCCAAACATTCTGCCTTTTTAGCCCACTGTCTGGAAAACGAATTGAGATTTGGGGAACTCGCAGTGCTTTTGCATTTTTCTTCATTAGGAAGAGTATTTGTGAAACAAGCTCCAAATTTTTGCCATTCATGATTCCTGGCCACAGGGTGATATTCTTCAGTGACACAATCTTCAATGTATATGAGGCAGAGGATCATTTCTTATCCTGAGCACACGACGTAGCTAAGACGCAGCTGAAACCACCCCTCCCACACTCTCCACTTCAACAACAGCAGCTCATTATCAGAAGCACGTTGTAAAGGGCGGTGCAAGCACAAAAATCAATCTGATTGCCTGTATAGCTCTGCAAAATCATTCCAAGGGAGAAAAAAAAATGCCAGAGAGTAAGGAGAAAAGGGGCTAGGAGGGTGGAAAAGAGCAGGAATGAGGACATAAACCCTCCAAGGTCCATGAGGACTGAAGTTTAATGGCTGAGTGCTTGTTTTGAACTGTGACCTGAGGTTTGGCTGGGCACTAACAGTGGCATGCCTCATCAGCCACTGTCATAGCCACCCCAGGGTATACCTCCAGCAGGGAGTCAGCTCCATATCCTGAATTCTCAACTACCAGCTACCCACTGCCTCCTCCGCACGCACTGCTGAGACCCTGCCGAGAAATCAGCATGCAACCCAAGGAAGCATCCTTTCCTCTGGAATAAAAATTAATATTACTTGTCATATTTCATGTCTGAGCTCTTTTCATGCTTTATCCTCTGGTAATGAGGGCTAAATTACCAATATTAGTAGATTTTCATGGCTAGCACAGAAAGAGCTGTTACCAGAATAAATGTTTGCCTTGCTTCTGTTGGACACAGGCTTTGCTAATGCAGCTTTGCTAATTATTTCTAAATAGGCAATAATCTGCATCCCCTAGTGCTGGATAGTGGATTGGCCACGTACCTGCTATTTCCCTTATTTACATGTTTTACAACTTTATCAACTACACTAATTACACTCTGAGCACTGTTTAAAATTTTCTGTTAATAGAGATACAATGATGCACCAGAGGATGTGTATTTATGCCATAATTGCGCCTCTGTTCCTACGATGCAGTCTCCAATTAGCTGTCTACGGTGGCACAAGCAGCTGCCTGATATTCTAAAGCAGTGAAACATCTGCACGGCGGATGATACGCTCACATGGATTTTTTTTTAAGCCTAGAAATTTACACCCAAGGGAGTGCAGACAAATAGGAGCCTGTCATGTGTAGGGATGATTAGAAATCCTCACCATGGCAACATTGGAGCAGCCATGTCACAGAGTGAGGGGACACATGTCTAGATGAAGGCGCTAAAAACATTTGCCATTTTTTTTTAGCTTCAGTCTTCCAAACTTCCCTCCCTCCCCCTTTCTCTTTTTCATAGTCTTCTCTTTGCATCTAAAGCCAACCAAAACAGCAGGTGAAAAGGCCAAAGTCTGCAGCCATGCAAGGCATATGACATACGGGATCTAGTGTTAGGAAAAACAGTGAGCAATCAGAAATGTTAGACCCAGGAAATGTGCTGGGCCAGGAATGGGAGGGAGTGTGTTTTGTTTGAAAAATATCATAATAATTATTATTTCTTTAAGTGGTGGATTGTGTTAAGAGCAAGAGGCAAGATAGAAAATAAATATTAGACAGAATATAACACTTGAGGTACCTTAGTCAAAAGATGACACCTAATTTAAAATTTCCTTTTAACCCTCATTAACAGTTACAATTTCTGCATGAACAGTTGGCTAGCACACATTAGTGAGAGTAGGGAAGGCACACAAATGTCTTCTAGTCTGATATTGAATATATTTCTTAATGGCTGCTTCTTTCATAAGCCTGCCCATATAAGGACACTACATGGATGTATTTAATTACACATTAAAAAAGCCTTTAAATCCTATAGGAAGTTATGATGGAAATGCAAACATATATCATTGTGCATTCTAGAATTATATTGATTTGTATATTATGCTAATTATAATTTTGTTAAGAATAACATTGTACTGGCCTATGATTTGACCACATAGGCTTCAAAGATGCCTCTCATGATATTATATGTTTTGGTCTACATATTACCTTAATTCCTGTTTGAAAATACCAAAGTTTAAGTTATTAATTTAAAAATTGGTCTTCCAAATAATTATTATATCATATGGTTATGGTAACACTTCACAATTAATAACGAAGGCATGTTTAAAAGTATTTAATTAGCAGGGAGCTGAGAGGTGAAGGGGGCTACTAGTAGAGAAATAATTAGGGTGAAAATCCTTTAATACAAAGAGTAATTATAGGTAGGAGCAAAAATGTAACATATGTGCTAAATTATAAGAGTACCACAAGCAATGTGAATTGCATTAAGGTTCAAACCATATCAGTTAAAATCAGCTCCTGTTCTGTGACAATGGTCCCCTTGGTAAGGCACTAGCTTGTCCATACTTGTGTTACTTAACATCACTTTGGGCTGCTACCTCAGAAATGCCAAGATGTCAGGGTAAGGTACAGATAATTCTATCACAACTGGAGTTCTTCTGGGAATAAATCTCAAAAATGTACATTTAAAAAATCCTTTAATTCATTCCATTGAGAACAAAGACAATATTAGGAAATGCTATAGTTAAATAAATACTTAGTTTATTTTTGGAAGTATACATGTATGCATATGCATAAGTATACATATATACATACATTCATAAAGACTGGCAATGCTTTCAAAATAACTGCATAATACTATATGCCTAGAGTATAAAATCTCAAATTGGGATAGTGATTAGAAGCAGGGTTTTATAGTTCCTCAATATGTTTAAAATAACTTCATGAAATCCTAATAAAAATTTAAAGAAAAGATCATCTTGAGTTAACAGACTATATTAGCATTATCTTGGGTTAATGGCAGATAAGTCTCCTAAGACCACTTCTTCTAATTTTCTAACATTCTGGTACCACTGGGTACATGATGATCAATATTTCAGTCAACCCCCTCAGGCTCCTGGCTTTTATCAGACCATGGCACTAAGACACCTTACAGTGTTTACCAATGAAATCATAAAACGTTAGGTTAACAGTGAAAATGTCTTTCCTCTACTTAACACTTTAGTAACATGAGAATTAGTTATTTATTCAATTCCAAAAGAGAATCTGAGAGTTGCCTCTTCCCCACCATATCCTATAAGTAAATTCTGAGTGCAGCTGGAGAGTGTCTACATAAATGATTCTTGTCATGACTCTGGTCTGTGGGTCTCACTGTCCCTCAGCACACTATATTTTGTACAAGCCTATATTAGAGAAGTATGATACTGAAGATCCACCATCCACCACATCTGTCAGCATAGGGACAGAGTTTATCTGATAAACAAGTCATTTTTGGAAACTGCAGATGCTCCCACTGTGAAGTATTAAATGTGGCCCCGCTTAGATACATAGAATGGGGTTCCGGTTGACTGAACGCAGGCTGATAAGCTCTGAACAGCTCAGAATGCTGTTTGCCCACATACTAATGTTAAACAAAAGAACCGCAGACTGCAGAGAAAGGATGCGGGTCAGACCAGTAAATTGCTTAAACCCTTAGGCAGCCTTCTGAAAAGAAAAGGCATGAAAGAAGCTGATATGAGCTTTTATGCAGAATTGTTCTGTTTATTATCCCTGTTAAGGAAATGATGGCAAGTGTCTTGTTAAACTATATATTCCCAATAAGACAAGAGGACTGACTCTAAACAAGATGCAATATGCTACTGGTCATCACTTGATAAACCATACATATCTTCTATATTATTTCTACATTTAGAATGTAATGCGAAAGACAATAATTTAAGCTGTACTCATGAAAACCATAAAGGCTGTTAAATGTGTCTTAGTATTACACTACCTGATTTGTCACTGAGTATTCCAAGCTAATAACAATCCGTCATGGAAGAAATCTATTTTGTATAAAAATTTCACTATCTTCCATTAAAACTTTGTTAGTTTTCAAACGTGATGACTATATTTCAAATGAATTGCTGAGACAGCTTAATAATAAAATCAGAATGAAGTATATCATTGTGACAACATGTAAACTTACCCTGAATAGAGCAGGGATACAATTTTATTAGTAAAATTCTCCAGTGGATAACATGACAGTCAGTATTGAATCTCCCCTGTTGTTAGGGGTTGGAGCTGGGGGAAGGGAGAAAAAGATTCTTGAGTTTGCTAGACTTTCAATACTTTCCCTCAGGTCTGACCCCCTCAAGAAACAGCATCTTTTCTGAAAGCAGATTTTTCTTCCACTCAGCCCAGTCTCCTCTCCCTCCCCTCCTGCAGAGACACTCCCATTCTGATTCATGTTTTGGGACAAAGGAAATGAGGAAAAATCCCAAGGCTTAAAGAAAACCTGATGAGAGAACCCTAACAGATAAGCAATGGATTTCGTCCAAATCACAAAGCAAGAAAAGATTTGGCAATCAAAGGGCCACAAACATACAGAAGGAGAAAATAAAGCTATATGATGTAAAGACAGCATAAAGAAAAACACACACAGGCAATTGCACCAACAATAAAAAATTAAAAATTACCCCTTTGCTTAAAACTAGTATAACATGTCATTGAGTACTACTTTGACATTTTCCTGCGGCTTTTCTCAACAGGCAATAAATGAAAACAATCTTGAAACCATTCTGCTAAACGCTCAGTGTAGGAGGCATGTCCATACTTTGTCATCAGATAATCTTACAATCAGGGTCAGCCTTAAAGAGTTTACACCAATAGGCGCAACAGGTTTTTAATAGGAAATACTCAACTCTGGTTCTAAACGTTTAAAAAACAAACAAACTGACAACCAAATAAAAAATTAAAGATACACACACACTAATATGAGTCTTCTGTATTATTAATATAATCAAGTTTTAGAGAAAATAAAGTTTGATAGTTCTGCTCTTAAAGAACATAAGAAACTGAGTACTAAATTAGTAACAAAGAGCCCCAACCAGCCAAGGGGAGCAGAAGGGAATTGATATGCCAATCCAGGCACATGGGACTGCTGATTGTGTGTACTCAGTCTGAATTAGTAGAGAGCTTAGCTAATCACAGACATCAAAGTGAAAGGCAAATGGACAGTAGTAAAAAACATTCCAGATTTAAAAATAAAACAAAACAAAAACAAAAGCAAGATTCTGACATGGTGACATTGCAACTCTAGTGAATGGTCCGAGGAGGGAGCTGTTGACACAAGTTCCTGGGTGGAGATAAAATGACACCATGCATCCACAGAAAAGAAGTAAAAGGGAAGAGAACTTAACTAAACAACATATTTGAAATGATTTGGCAGAAATAATGTTCATTTAAGCTACAAATCTCCACTCTCAGGGTATCACCTAACATAGATCCTTTCTACATGCTCCCTCTGGGTGTGGTCCAGAGCCAATGTGTCCAGAGCAGAGTCGACACATTCTTCAGATTACACAAATAAATTCACCCCAACAAAGAGGAAAGTGCTGAGAAAAGGCTAATAGGAAGTGAGTTAACCCCTGCAATGCTTGCCATATTGTTATGGTAAATATTTAGGATGGCCAACTCATTAGATAAATAGATTCCAAGGACGCTCTCATCCTCAGGGCTACTCTGAGACCCATCTGAAAGGACAAGGCATGCAGGAGATGTATCCTTTTGCATAATGCCTGATTCCAGAATGCATAATGGGCACATCACTCCAAGTACTTTCCATTGCACACATTTTCCTTTATAGAAGTTTTGCAAAGTAAGCCTTTCTTTTTCTTCTTTTTCCTCGGTGATACGCATTGACAGCCTTCAGATGACGAACGTAGATGGTTATATCTGCAGGCTGCAAATTCTATCTGCTCAAGATTTATTCCCAAAGACCCTCATCTACCTAATCTGAAAGGTCCTTGCAGGGCACAGGGCTCACCACTGTGCCTAAAAGGTCAGCAGTGGCAGAAGGCAGGGCTGAGGTGGAGTGGGATCTTTGGAGCACTCTGTCCTCAGCAGCTTTCTGCCTTTTGCCTCAGCATTCCCTTGGGGAAGACCTACAGGAAGCATACACACACACACTCCCTGAGTATGAGAGCAGCACTGATAACATTTGTTCACAACAATGCAATATATCTTTTTTAAAAAATCAGACTTCCCCCTTTCTGCTTTCTTTCCTTTATACCCCCTGGCATGAGAGGGTGAAGAGTTAGCTCAAGGAGGAATATTACATAACTTGGTAAACTTTATTTTGGATGAATTAGTCTTAAAAAATAAAACTATTTTTTTTTAACAACACATATACATTTTCTTTCAGAAAACCTACCACAGAGGCTATTATGTGAAATCAAGGAATCGTTTTGAAAGCACAAATATTGAAATGAGAAAGGGATTCTTTTATTTTTAAATTATGTGAAACTTGCACACATATCCAGCTACTATCAGAAAGCATTTCACTTACAGGCCATAAGAATATGTATACCTTTTGGAAGTGTAAAAGATTCTTCTGAATTAACATTCACTAAAAGTAAAGAATATAAAAAATAGCAATACTAAAACTATGTTTTGACTCCATATATGCTTGAAATGGCAATAAAAAGTACAAATAGACCAGAGAATTTATTTTCCATGAAATTTTGGTAAAAACTTATGAAATGGTGAGGAATCGACTTGAGTCATTAAAGATTACCTTGACTTAAAATGCTCTGTTGCCTATAATATCCCACCTATCCTCATAACATACTTACAATGTGGAACATAATTTATTTTCTATATCAAAGTTTTTAAATACAGAAACTATGGTAAGAGAAGTCAGTGACCATTAATTAATGCTTTAATTAATTAATTAAAGATTTTTTTTTTTTGTTTGGTGCATGTTTCTTAAATAGCTTTTTCTTTTGGCAGGGTAACTTCAGGCCTTGGGGTAAGTTCCAAAGTTTACTTTTGATGTATTTCCTAAAATTGGTTCTCAAAAACACATTTCCTAAAGTTGACTCTCAAAAACATGATGTCTAAATGTTATTCATCATACAACACTGAAGATTTACATGTTGATCCATTAAATGGTTTTCATTCTCTAATAAAGAATTCTCCAAGGCTGGCTATCTTATGTCTGAATTGCCAGTGTGTTTATGAAGTGTGCTAATTGATCACTCTGCATGACCATGACTTATTGTTCTGTTAATTATTTAAAAGCCATGTTTAAAAAAGAATGAAGAACATAAAATGTAAATGAAAAAAATAAAAAACATAGGAGTAACTATTGAACAGTTTGGTAATTTTCCATCAATAGGAACCGATTTTGGCATCAAACATATTTCTAGAAGGAGATCAAAATGAACAGCATGTTTTAGGCTTTAAAGTTTATATCAAGGTTGTGCTTACATAAGTCAATACGTCCTGGAGGCTCTTGCAGCCAGCCATCCTTGCATACTGAGTCTATCCCCAACTTCTTATTTGTGTGTCCTCTTAACATACTCCACCTCTTCAGATCTGTTTCCTCATCTATAAAATGTTAATAGCTAACTCATAACGTTGGTGTGAAAATTAATTGATTAGTTAATGTGATTAATAGATCATTCTTAATTTCATCAATTCAGGTGATTAAAGATTTTGTAATGAATTAACTTGATATTTTGATTTTATTTAGAACAAACTATTGGAGATAAAATAAATGATTAAATCAAAAGAGTCACCATGCAAGTGAACCGTATACTTTTTTTTTTTAACGAAAAGTTTAAAAGTCTTTTACTGGAAAAGACATGAAAGAGTTATCTGAGTATTTGGGTTCTAGTCTTAGTTTCTTCTCAGAAGGAAATTCTGTTCCTCAGTGTCTCCCTCTGCAGAACGAAAGGGAACTTACTGCCAAGTAATATCCTCCTCCGACATACTCTGAATATGGGGCAACCTCATTTAGAAATCCATTACTTTGGTTTACAGGTTTATCATCCAAATGCGAACGTTTGTGAATAAAAGGGGGCTGTGTTGACAACCACTCTCCCACAATAGGAATAAACTTTAGGTTCTCTCTAGCAGACAGACTTTTGGTCTATCTACCTGTAAGTATTATCCTACTGGTGAGCAATTTGTTTTAATTATTATATGAAATCAATAACTTGTGAAATATTTTCCCCTTAATCACATTCTTCCTACCCGAGTGATGTATAAATACTCTTTTTAAAAAGAAGAGCTAAAGTGAATTTTAAGGAACTACCTAGCATGTTAAATAATTGCTATGGTAGGGTATGAGAGAAATCCTTGTTATATAAAAACTATTTTCTGCAACAATATTTTTTAAAGCAAGTATCTGTAAGGGTTTCTTAATTTGGTAATACTGACAGTTATTCATAGAAAAGGAGTTTGCTGAATTAAACTAAATAGGAAAACACCCAGCCATTTTTAGACAATTTCAAAAGGATGTAGAAGTCTGACATTAATACTCATTGATTTTTGCCTTAATTTTGAAATGCAAGCCATTATAGACTATTGATGAGGCTTTTGTTTTTAATCTCTTTGCTGATATCTCCGTCACCTTTAACTTACACACAGACCCTGAACAAGGTGTTATGAAATGCTGTTGCATTATCAATGATGCAACAACATACCTTTCTGGCCAGTTGAGGGGAACAGAATCAACTCATGAGAGCTGCAGAAGCTCTCCTAGTTGGGTACAGGATCATCTTGCCATCAAATGTGACCTGACACAATCAACAACAGTTGATATATGTGCTGTAGTTACTAAGGCTAAACTCTTGATCAATATGTCAGATTTCAAAAGCGATTGCAACAAAGTAGACTCTGGATTATGAGGGAGCTGAATGCACAAAGGCAATGGAAGGACAAATCAGGCAGGACTGCCCGCATTTTGCATGTCAAAGGACGGAGCACATGATGCTGGATCTATAAATGCCTCAGTACTTAGGAAGGCAGTAGTCTGTGGATCATTCGGGGGCCTAAAAATGTTAAACATTACAAGTTAATTATTAGTAAGAAGAAGAAGGAGAAGAGGAGCATGAGCACGCACAGTTCTGTAAACCACAGTAATTCTGCCCAGGCCTGTGACTTGCTCAGACCTCACCTAAGCATCCATTAACATGATAATGCCCATTAATCCCCCGCCAAACACAACTCATCTGTCATCCTCAGTGGCAACCCATCTGTGTGCATGTTGAGGGGGGAAATTCACAGTTTTAGCTGTCCAGGGATTAGCTTCAGAGGAAAGGCTGATTTTCCCTAATTCTTTGCTAGGAAAGCACTCATTTGTTTGCATTTATTGAAGCACCTATTTACTTTTCAGCTTTCATCATCTCACCAACATCTTAAGCAGAAGATGGATAAAATGGCAATAAAAACATTTCAGAAGAATCAAGCTGAAGCCTAATTTAGTTCCTTCTCAAAGTTTGTGAAATTATTTATTTTTATTTCTTGTCTGATTTCAGAATTGCTTTCTGTCACAGCAAAGGAAAATATGTACATATTTTTATATCTTTAAAGTGTTGTCCATTAAGAGGCTATGCTCTTTTATATTTGCTTTTCTCTAATTGATATAAAATGGGTAAATGCTATGTATGTTTTTATTATCATATATATTCTTTGTTGTATGAACAAGAAAGAGACAATATTACTTCAGAAAAAGTAAAAATAAAAGGAGCTTAGTTTTTTTTCTCATGATTAAAAACAAGAACAGTGATATCTCATCTTGCCATGAAGCTTACCCAGTGGTTAAATAGTTTGTTCTTTGAGATGTATCTATTTTGAATAAAATTATATATGTATAATAAATACAAATTCCCTTCTAATGCAAACTTACAAAAGTATTAAAAAGCATTGGCAATACGAATAACATCAAAATGTTTTAAGGGTAAATCAACTATTCCACTCAGTCAATTTGGAAAGAAAAATCAGTTACTAGGCATCATGACCCGTTGGCTCACCTAATTGTTTTACTTTTCAACTAGCTATATTAGAATAATGCAGCAATGACCTGCTGTGATAAGCAAAACATTCAAATAAGCATTAAAAATAGACAAAATCAAGCAACTAACCTGGCTGATTTTTCACCAAAATCATGTCATTTAACTAAACTGATTAGCAAGTTTATTTTTAAAATTTATATTTTTCTATGAGCACGGCCAGGCATTTTTTGTTAATATCTATAAAGGTGATAAGTATCATTTATTTTTATTATCCTTATCTAGCATGTCCTCAAGTGGGGTGTTAAAAGATCTTACATGAAAAGTATTCCATCATAAAATAAGTTTGGTAAAAATTGGGCTAAAAAAAAGTTAACCAGTCCCAACACTTTGGGAGGCCAAGGCGGGTGGATCACGAGGTCAGAAGATTGAGACCACGGTGAAACCCCGTCTCCACTAAAAATACAAAAAAAATTAGGCGCGGTGGCGGGCACCTGAAGTCCCAGCTACTCGGGAGGCTGAGGCAGGAAAATGGCGTGAACCCGGGAGGTGGAGCTTGCAGTGAGCCGAGATAGCACCACTGCACTCCAGCCTGGGCGACAGAGCAAGACTCCGTCTCAAAAATAATAATAATAATAATAATAATAATAATAATAATAAAAGTTAACCAGGTTAATTCTGTACAGGACTTCTTAGTTAATGAATTTCGTGTATCTATAAGTAAGAAACACATGAGGAAGTTACTTTACATGTTAAACTCTATTTCCTCATCTGCAAAATGGGGGAAAAATACAGAACCTGAAACCAATTAGTTCAGGCAAAGCAATTAAGAGTGCCAAACACCCAGCAAGCAGTTAATCAAAATTAATTAATATTATTAGAATATACATATTTTTAAACATATTTGGCAAAATATTTTTCCCATGTAACAGTACTTGAAATTAAATTTGCAGAATTCACTATGAAAAACATTACTCTAGGGTAACATTGGGAGGTTTCTACTAATTGAAAATATTTGTTGGAAAATGTCTCCACTAATAATCCCTCAATGTGAAAAGAGTTAAACAGCATGAATTAAAAAAAAATCTACCTATTAAAGAAGGACAATTAAAATTAAGCCTGTACATTCAAGGAAAAAGGATCAAACTATAAACCTTGTTACTTGAACAACTTCTTTTTGGGTATCTTGTACCGAACATCCATCACTACCTGTCCATCACATCTGGAAAATGAAACAGATGTTAGAAAGCTGACACAATAAAACAAACACTACTATTTAGCTTTTGTTTTCTTTTTCTTCCATTCAAGATGCCACTAATAGAAATGACATAAAATCTGTGTATGGCAGCATTTCTGAAAAAGAACATCTATGTAAATAGAGCATGAAGGAACCATGAAAGAATCTGGCAAGCTCCATTTGGATCTTTAGACCTAATAGCCCAGATTTGGCCCTCAGATGTGCATGCATGCATGAGGTGATACTGAATTTGACCGAAGCTGTGCAAATAATCCAAAAGCAAAATGAGTCCGATGCTTGGTGCCTAAAGAGTTGGAACTGCAATTTCCAGATGAGATAGTCATAGAAAAGCTGCCCAGGCAAAAAGGAAATGTCCTGTTTCATCCTCACTGAGAACAGTGACATTTTAAGATAAAGTAATGTTTAGAGATTTTAAGTTTGTTTTTTCCTACAGCACCAATAACCAGAATTATTTTCAAATATATTTATATCTATTAAAAATAAATTTTGTGAAATAAAACACATTTCCTTTCAATTGCATAGAAATATGTGGGTATTTATGAACTATCAAAGTCAGTGAAAGATTTAAAACCCATATGTGTATGTAGAACTTCAGCTCCACCAAAGTGAACCCTATGCATTTGCCTGAATATGCAATGATGCAATCACTAAAATAAATGTACTTGCTGCACTCAATTAAACATTGTACTGTACATGTGTGTTTATTCAATTGTGTGACGATAGAGTGAAACACACACGCTTGGCGCATTTGTCTCAATCTGTAGTGCATTTATTTAAATGTACAATCAATCACAGGCCTTTGCTTTTAGTATTTTCTTTGTATTTTTAGAGCATACTAAATATACACCATTGTGTGTATTCTGTGACATGGTGAAGAACTCAAATGCACACTAAATAAAGTAATATAAAGTTCAAATTTAAGAGAAAGAAATTACGCAACTAATATGCATAAATGGACAATTGCTGTCAGAGTTGTATGTACTGAGCTGTTCCTGTTGATAGATGACTGCATGTATAGTTATATTAATACAGATGTAATAATAAACAGAAACAATGTAAAAGGTATTCAAACCTATATTAACATATTTTCTTCATAATTATATATAGCTTTACTGTCTTAGTCTATATCAATAATTATTTCAAACATGTTTATTATCATATTCATCAAATTGTTCTATTTTCTGAATTTGTTGTGACTCATCCTTCTGCTTGTTATGTCTGTTAGCTCTTATTCACGGTATAGTATATCACATTTTATAATTTTAAGAAGTAAACTCATCTTCAGGAGGGCACTATCTGTGCCTATTCTACGTGGCCTGAGTTGAGGAAATGTTCCTCCAGAGCAACTTTTCCTGTGGCATTCTGGCCTAAGACCAATTTATTTTAATACTAAATTCTAAACTCATCTTACTGCAAGTTTCATATTCTAAAAGGACCTTTTTTTCTTACATCCAGTGCCAAGACAAAGAGAGAAGAGCTCTCTTGCCCACCTCTGGCTTTTTGTCCATGCTGTTCTCTTAACCTAGAAAGTGCTTTTATTCTGTGCTTGACATGATCAAGACTTCTCATCTTTTAGATCTTAACTTACAATTCACCTTTTTAAAGAAGCTGTCCCTAAAGACACTTCCACTCTTTTTTATTTACATATTCATTCAATTAACATTTATTGATTGCCCACAATATTTCAAGCACTGGGAATACAGTAATGAATGGAACAGATGCAACCACCGTACCTACGGAGTTGATAACCTAACAATATGATCCTTCCATGCTTCATCTCAGTATTCCATTTCTTGCATAGTGCATGCTATAATTTCTAATTTTTCTATTTGCTTACATTTTTCTTTGTTTCTCTATCTTACTTGGCTACATGTTTCCTAAGAACCAGCACTATGCCTCTCTTGCTCACCTACATTTTCCCTGACATCCAGAACAGTGCCTGGAACATGGTAAGTGGTCAAAAAGTATCACTTGAATTACTTAGTTAAGAGAAAGACAAATAGGTTTAGTCCTTGCAATAACCTAAAGCAACTAATACTGTCACTATTTTGCAGTTAAAGGCATAAAAGCTGAGTAGCAATAATGGTAGGTCCAAACCATGTTGCTGTTTAGTTACAGGACCAGAGATTAGCACTAAGTCAGTGTAATTCAGTACATAATTGTATTAATTGTATTTTGAATTATTTTATTGTGCACCTGTGAGCAACAGTAAATACCTAAGAGAGTAAGCTGTGAGGAGAGCTAGGTTTAAATTTAGAAAAGTTAGTGAACCATACTCATCTCTAGTGGGGATAATAATCTCTAACTCAAACTATAAACATCAATTAAGATAGTAGATGTAAATTCTTACAACAATGTGAATATTATTTCTGATTATTCTCATAAGAACAATGTGAATATTAATTCTGATTATTATTATTACATAGGAACAAATAATGTATAATTGTCAGAAGCATCTTCTATGTGAAAGTTATTTGAACTATAGTCATTTCAGTGAAAATCCAGGGCCCATTTCTTATACTTCTCTTATCTTTAGAGTAGCAAAGAAGTCTGTGCTACACCTCAACAGGCATTCAATCTATGTGTGTTGGGTGGATGGTTAGATGGAGATATGAAGAAAGAGGGACTAAATTAATTCTTTTTTAAAGAAAAAATAGGTCATAAAATATAATAATATAAGAATATATTTTTAAAAATATATGTCCAAACTTGAAAAGTATTTTGAATAGTATTAAAAATGCATGGTCTTTTAAAGTGAATTTAAATACAAGAGTGTTGTGTGTTTATTGAGTTATCACTCTGGGATCAGAACAGTCCAGAATTTTAGCCCAGACTGTCCCCTTAACTTTGTTATGTAAGTCATGTACTATCTCAATACCTATAAAATGGTGATACCAGTAGCAAAACAAAACAACAACAACAAAAGGACCATGATGACACTTGAGTGACATATTTGATAAGGCCACTGACATCATTAAAAGGATATTTTAAAATTTTTTAAATTCTGACACCTTAAAAGATTATGCTCATGGGAGATGGGATTATTTTTAGCAATAACTGACAATGAGCACCTTAGGTAGAGAGAAAAGGGCCAAAGTGTCAGTCATTACTTCATTACACTTATGTGGAAATTTGAACTTTTTTTTTAAGTGAGACTCACATAAAGGTTTTCTTCTTTATCCCCACTTTGAGTACTCAGTTATCAGTGAGCTTTTTCTAATCCTTAGCAGGGGGAGTTCAATGATGTGGTGGGAAGCTCAAGAAAAGAGAACAAACCCTTTGAAAAAATATGGCCCCTAGTAGAACAATCTAGGAGCTCCAAGGTGAGCCTCACTCAGCCTTACAGGTGCCTGAACTACTCCCTGTCATTCACCAAACCCAAATTAGCCAGAGATTATCCTTCTTGCTATCCAGCATGGGTTCACTGTGGGCTCCTAGAGGAATACATATACCTCCTTTTCCACCAAGGACAATAACTTAACCTGCCCTATGGGAGCCAGGCTGTTGAGCCCAGGATAACTCATATAAGGTTGGGACCTGCTGCCTTGGAGCCAGGAAACCCGAGATAGAAGTGGCCACATTTGGCATCCTCCCTCCATCATGACAATGAATTTATCAGCTGACTCTGAGTTGCTTTATTGATGAAACCTATTTGTCCTCTGGCCACCATCCATTTTACCTTGTCCAGATGTTTGCTACTTGAACTACATCATTTTTGCCTAATGCTGCCTATGCCATATGGCACTGATACCACCACTGCCTTGCCTGAAATGCTTCTAGCTCAAGTCCCTGGTTATTGGCATAATTATATCTCCCTAGTATGCGTGACACAGTCCTGATTTGCACCTATTGTCCCTGTATAATATCCGCAACTCTGCTTTTCCTCTTAAGAGCCCTGGTTTGGACCATAAGTCATAAATCATGTGATCATATTGCTATACTGTGTAAAGGATCTGCCTTCATATCCATCCAATAGAGAAATGCATCCATTCCTAATGTAGATAAACCAATCACTGCTTTAGGCTATCCATGAAAACTACAAGTGATTAAAAACCAATAATTTGACCCCTAATGCCATAGTATTTATCAATAACTGATACATTATATGTTCCTTGTTTATTTTTTTTTCTGTCTTCCCTAGCTGGACTGTAACTTTCATAAGGGTGCGGGCTTTTTCTATTTTGTACAGTACTGTATCTTCAGCAATAGAAGGTTAGTAATAAATATTTTTCGGCAAATAAATAAATGAAAAAAATCCAAGGACTAATGCAGCACAATTTGAACCTTACTATGGTCCTAGAAGTACACTGAGGTCTTTATACATAATGTATTTTTCAATCCTAACAACTCTATAATGCAAATATTACCTTTAAAGAGGAATAAACCAAGTAAGAACAAGGATAAATAATTTGGGTACATCCCACAGCCAGAATTCAGTGAACTCAAGATACACCCATGGAATCTAGTACCAGAGTGTAAATAGCCTGCTGATGCTACTACTGAAGCATATACCCTTCAGTTTGTTCACTTTCAAATGTTTTGTGCGGACAGAAATAAACAAACTATATTTTGTTCTAGCAGACTTGAGGAAGATCAGGTTTAGAGAGAGTTAAATCCTTTCAGTTTATAAGAAAGTATATTTTGATTTTTAAAAAACCAATAATGCAAAAACTTGTCATACATCCAAGTTTAGAGAGTAGTTAATGAAAAAGCATATGCCTTATTTAACTATTTCTTTGAGATGGCTAAAATTGCTAACACTAGAGCAGGCAGTGTTGACTGCACTATCACCATCTTGCTGGTAGACAGTATAGGGAACTGTTAGTGCATTTAGCAGCAAGGTGTAAACATGCTGTGGCAAAGCAGGAAAAAGCAACCAACTACAGCATACATAACACTTGGATCTCCTCTCATTTTAAAAGTTATACCATTTTATTACAAACTTCTCCTACCCTGCCAGCACTCTCTCGTCAATTCAGAGTGGTCACTAAAAGATTGATTTTGCATGCCAAAGAACTTAGAATTTATTTTTTACTGATTTTGTCTACTGGGATTATTGCCATTCACATCAAGTTTAAGTTACCTGTCCAAGTCCCCAAGGGTTTTCACCATTCCTCTTCTCTCTTATTCTCTCCAGTCATTGTTTCCTCTGACCTCCTCACCTCTCTCTCACAATCTCAACCATCTGGAACAATTTTCTTATTTTCCTCTGGCAAGTGTCATGTCTTACTTAAGACTCTCCTTAAAACTCTTCTCATCTGAGACAATGATTTCAAGCTTTCTTTGATAGATGTGTGGGCATTCTGGTCATGACATCTACCACCTCACTGATACCCAGGGGTTAAATGCTGCTAGTCTACCATCTAGTCAATTGATCCCACCTTTCAGGGACTTATCAGGTCCTTTTTAGAGGGGGAAACACTAAAAAGGACCTGATAAGTCACAGAGAATTCTCTCTCCAGATAGAGTTCAGGCACTACTATAGCCCACCACAAGAAGCACCAAATATCCTCTTGAATAATTTGAGAAAACAACTATTCTGCCTTCAAATATCAGCAGCATGTGGGATGATCTGAATGCATGGCTTACAAATTTGTGTTCTCTGTGTGGCTCTTTAAGTATCAGGAGAAAATATTCTATTGAAATTATTGCATTTACCACCTTTTTGAAGTTACACTGCATGGATCATTTAAAACAGAGAACCAAGGCCTATCACAATTTCAATAGAGAATCTCATAGGCATAATAGAACATGCATTTAAAAAATATGTTTCATAAAACTCTGATACCAGAAGATGTAAGCTAGAAGGGATTTCATGGCCACGCAGCCTTGGAAAGTAACACACACATGCTTCCCACTCTGTAAACACATAATGAACATTAATGAACACAGGGAATAAGTCTCTGTGAAGTCCTGTCAAAAGCCATCTCTACTACTATTTTACTCAGTACTTCCCCAATTTGTTCCATCATTGAATTCTCCTTTTAATTGACATAGAACACCATGTTACCTAGCAGAACTAGCATTCAACAGAACACAATTTAAGAAATATTGTCTCAGAAAACAAAAGTTGGGACAGGTGTATAAAATAAGTCAAGTCCAGACTATTGATCTTATTGGTAGATATAGATGTCTCTCAAATTCGTGAAACATCATCTATTTTAATTTCTTTATCAGCTTCCTTGAGTCTAAATTTCTCTGTGCCAATCCATCTTCCCCCATTCCCTGATAAAGTAATTTCTCATTGCTCAGCACCAATCTTTTTAACTGAAGTCAAACACCTCAAAATTACCTATTTGTCGTAGCCTAAAATTCACACTCCTTAGCATGGCCTTCTGTAATTTGAATGAATTGAACATGTAATTGCAGAGTCATCTAAAAAACCTATTTGTCATAGCCTAAAATTCACACTCCTTAGCATGGCCTTCTATAATTTGAATGAATTGAACATGTAATTGCAGAGTCATCTATCATTATTCCTTCTAAATGTGCCCAATGTGCTGACGAAAGTGTAACTTTTTTTCAAAGACATTCACTGGCTGCCCACCTCTGGGACTTCTGCTCATTTCTTCTTACCAAATCCTGCCTCACCTTTGAGGGTTTCTCAGTGGTACTTTCTCCATAAGGGCTTCTAGGACTCCCCTAGTTGGAAATTTACATTTTTTCATGTTCCTAAAGTGCAATTTACCTGTATGTCAGCTTATCAGACTATGTTGTGTATTTAATGACTTGTCTGTTATTCTCGGTGAGACAGGAAACTCCTTAAGGATAGGGTCTGTGTTAGGTTTATCCCAGGATCCTACTGCACAAAGTAGATTCACAGTAAATATTAGTACAGTTAAATCATATAGTCCACAGTCACACAGACATTCAGCAACAGAGTGACAACCAGACCACACCACCTTCCAAACTGGTATTGTTGCTAATGAAACATAGTAAAAGCAATGGAAATATATGGTTTGGTCTAATTTTGTACTTTCAGATTTTCATTGGAACTACAAGATACCACCAATATTTCCATTGTTGTAGTCTCACCAATTCAATGTTTTAAGGCAGAAAAATTATGATATGAGAAATTAGTATATAACTCACAAAGGGCAATGTATCAAGTTAATTTTATAAAATCAAACGAATTGTGTGAATTATTGTTTCTAAAAATAAGCAATATTAGAATGATAAAGAAAGTGTTGTATGAGGCTTGAAGACAGGAATAGCTTTCATCGCTCCTTCAGGGACATCCTACTTCTATGACCACCATTAACTCTTCAAGCCTCTATTTCTTCATCTGTAAAATGTCAAACATTTGTTGAGTGTTGAGCACCAACAGTGTGCTTTGTATTGCTAAATTAACTTATACTAAGCATATAATCTCATATAATTTTATGACAAGCATATGGGGTTGATATTATTTCCATTTTATATGTAAGGAAACTGAAGCTCGGAAATTATTCAAATCACTTAACTAAAGATGCACAGCTAGCCACTATGTATGGCAGAGGCAGAATTCAAACCCAATTTGTCAGAGGTAAAGCAAATTTGGTTTCTACATTTTCTATTCCAGAAGTAGTGGTAAGAATTAAATAAAGTGATAGATGTCAAATCCCCTGACATAACACATATAACACTGGATTTGCTCTACAAATGTCCCTTTCTTTCTCATTTTCTTCTCTGCTCATGGAATAATGGAATTGCATCAAATAAAGAATGAGGGTTGGGCGTGGTGGCTCACACCTATGATCCCAGCACTTTGGGAGGCCAAAGTCGGTGGATTGCTTGAGCCCAGGAGTTTGAGACTGGCAACAGGGTGAAAGCACACCTCTACAAAAAATACAAAAATTAGCCAGGTGTGGTGGCACACACCTGTTGTCCCAGCCTCTTGAGAGTCTGAGGTGGAAGGACTGATTGAGCTCATGAGGTTGAGGCTGCAGTGAGCCATGATCGCACCATGGCACTCCAGCCTGGGCGAAACAGCAAGACTGTCTACAGAAAACAAAACAAAACAAAAAATTCCAAAAGCCAAAACCCAAATCAAAAAAAGAATGAGAAGATCTGGGTTCCAGAAAGGTTTTTAGTATCAAGTGGGGATAATGAGACCATGACTACGAAGGAGTTTAAAATTTCAAAAGCCCTTACAAATGTAAATTTTTGTTACTCATTAAATGAACAATCACTACAGTATGCACTTGCTTGTGTGGCATTCTCAGATTTTGGTTCCAAAGAGATAAGTGACATTTTATGTTGAGGGCTCAACTCTACATACATCTGTTTAAACCCATCTCTAAGGGAAAAAAAACCAAAAACAAACAAACAAACAAAAAAACCACTTGAATTTCAAAAACATATTATTTATTATTTTGACTTTTTTCTTTGCTAACACAGGTAAAATGACTAAAGTCTAAATTAATTGATTCTAGCCAGGTGGTCTCTGAATTCCTTCCAGAGAGTCAAGTCTATGTATCCAATGACATTACAGAGCTGAATACCATAAGAAACTATCCTGTCTCTCACAGTTTGTCTCTAACTTTCAAAAAATTTCTATAATTTGAACTTGAGCTATCTGGTCCTTGAGTTTGGATATGGACATTCAGAGAAATATACAGAAATTCAAAGGCCATTGCTCTGTTTTCTGGTTAGTTTTATCTGACTCAGTAGCATCTTTTCTCTTTAACATACACACACACACACACACACACACACATTTATGATCAAAGAAGTGCCAAAAAGTATGCAGATGTAATATAAGCCAATCATCTAAATGTTTAAAAAATATACAGATGTTAGATTTAATGTAGATAAACCATCTGGCAGATCTGCTTTGTTTTTTACTTTTTATCCAGCTGTTGGATTCTGTGGAAGGACAGCCTAGGTCTATACTTAGATGCGCAAAGAAAATGATGTCAGATGTATATTGCTAGTCCTCTGGAAAACACTGCCTATTCAATAGGTTGTAGGCACCATTAGTGTTCTTGAGAGAGAAAAACAGAAATTCCATAGAGCAATGATTTTTATTTGGAACTGCCTACATTAGAACACATTTCATGGACTATTTTTTTTTCATTAATACATCCTCTTAAAATAATATAGAAATTTAAAGTAAGAATATAATTCCTACTAGCAAAATTTCCATATTCATTTTGACAGCAAGTTAATAAATATTTACTTCCAGGGAGCAAATCATCTTTGGCAGGGTGAAAAAGAGTGCTGCATCAAACCAGGACCAACTTAGAGACCAGAAGATGTTCTACCAAATACTTGTGTCCCTCTTCTAATATCAGCAAACTCACATGTGATGAGGCACCAAAATAAGAAACAGAGGTGGCCCATCAGTCTTTAGGATTGAAATTTGTTTTGAGTCCATTTTATAAAAGTTAAAGACCTCTAGGCTTAATAATTGGGTTTTCAAAAATTCACAACTAAAAAGAAAAACCTCTTTTTCTTTCCAGATAGTGTATATTCTTTTTCCTTAAAAAAACCTAACTACATATTAAAAGGAAAAACTAACCAACATAATAAATGTTACTTCTCTCCTCAATTTCTGTGATTTTTTTTACATATTCAGAAGTCATAAGAGGTAAACAAATCTCCTATAATGAAGCAGTTGATGGCCAGTGAAAATGAATGGATGCAGCAAATATTTTGTTAACAATAACATAGCCACAAAATCATACTACATATACAAAACTCTTAAAAATTATTAAAGGATGCCATGAGATAAAGCAGGAGAAAAAAAAAACACTGGTGAACAAAAACAATCAGATACTCTGGAAAGAGTAAGGAGAAAAAGATGGGCATGAAAATTTATAGACAGTTTGAGGGTAGGTTTTCAAAGTGGCATGTGACAGAGCCAAGCACAAATCCTCTTACTTATTAACGGGATTTGTCCCTGTACCTGTCACACATTGCTTTGAAAATATCTGCCTCTGTGAAAGGTATGCTGCTTCTCTCCGTCAGTTTTACTCTTAAGAGACTAATGTATAATCTCTTTAGGTTTCATCTTTTGTATTTCTGTGCATATGACAAATTGTTTTTAACACTCTTCATCCATACACATAAGAAGGTAGGCACTAAGGGCTTATCACTGCATATTTAAAAATCCCTGAGATACTATTTTCCTCATTGGAAATAATTGTTCTATTAAAATAATCTCTGGATTTATCACTGAAGAATTTTCAACTAATGCATTCATGTCTTGATGCCGTGAGGCAATTGTTCTCAACTTTATCTGATCCAGTTCCTCCTTTTTATAACAAATACTTTGTAACCCGTTTACTATAACAAAATGAAATTCATAGATATTATAACCACTTCAAGAATATCATAGAAAAAGTCAATACAATGCCCCAACTATAAAATAAAAGAAATAAAAAGAAACAACTTTGTAATATTAATAAAATAGTATATATTTTGAAATGTAAATATTCTAGCACTGCCACATAATGAAGACATGAAGTCAAGTGCTGATACATGTGCACAGAATCATGATAAATTTGCAAATGCATCAGCCACTAATGCAAACTAAAGTAAGATTCTTGTATTGATGCAGCAAACACCATAGAGTTGCCATCAATGAACAACAATTGGTAAACTTCAAAATAACAATTTCCAATTAATTTATGAGAGAGTTTGATTTCTGAAAAGTTCATTACATATTAAACAATGTAAAAAATCTTCTAATTACATGTAAATGAAAATAAAATCAAAGTGCGGATAATATTACATAGGTTTTTCAACCACATGAATGTCTGATAGGATACTCAAAAGTTCTGTGAGCATAGGAGAGTTTTTCAATGAGAGCCTCCCGCAAGCAAGCTGCAAATGTCTATCATCCCTTGACTCCACCCAGGAGTCAGTGGTGGCCCTGGCTCCACACCATGCAATTTTTATAAAAACCTAATACATCCCTGCAAGTTTCCAAGGTTTTCTTTAGGGTATGATACTCCTCCCACTCCGTGAGAATCACTGTGATAAGATTACAAAGAAGGAGAATTATAACAAATAATGGTACCTGTACCTTTTTGTTTTTATTTCGTTTTCCCTTTACTAAAGTGAGGCAGAGCTTCACTTTAAAAAATCCATCATGCAATTGACATTGAATTTACATATTTGTGGCAGCAACACTCAAAAGAGTCTTCTCATCATAACTTTTAGTTAAAAATAAATGAACTTAGCACATGTATTAGGAACATTTGAGTGAAACTTACTTAATGGAGTATCACACATGATATGTTTGACTACTTAACTTTAAAATAGAAAGAATAGACTTTTTCTTAGGAATTACATTCTATACACATAAACCATTTATCCAGACATGCACAAAAATATAATTTGTAAAGCAGAGGAAAAAAGGAGATGCAGAAGGAATATGGGAAAGAAAAGAAATAATGGTGAAAGCTGTTGTTTCAACGGAAAAATAACTTTGCACATGACATGATATGATGCTAGATTTATTATTCCATTTATCCATTTATCCTTAAAACAAACCAACCATAGACATTTACCTTAGAAATATAAAGTTGCTTATTTCTGTGCATACAGTTTTACAGAACCATGGATTGATGGTTTCGTAAGGTATCAGTCACACTTCCATAGCATTTGCTGATATAAATATAAAAGCTTCATTTTAAAGGATAAATAAAGCCACACTATTATCTAAACAGGGTAAAATTTAACATCCTTGTGGTTTGTGGAAATTTTTGATGTGCCTGCTGGCTTTTCAATAAAAATCAATTGTGCCTTAAATGCGAGCGGTAGTCAACATACTACAGACTATAAATTCAATTTCATACTCAGAAATATGGATTAGCTGAACTTGATGCCCTTCCATTGATTTCAGAAAGCAAAAGCTGATAAGGTAAATAATAGTAAGAGGCTCTCTGACACTCCACATCAAGTTCCGGATTTCCATATTATTTTTGTAGAATTCTGCAGTCACCACAATATCCTCCTTGTGAAATATGTATGATGAATAGATATTATATGGATTGCTGATTCATCTCCCCATACAGAATGGATATTTGGCTTTCATAAGTCAAGACAAGAACTGCACAGAAAAAAGAATATGCTTATTTCTCTAGCCTTACTGCAAGGTGTATGTCAACCGATCGTGAACAAATCCGGTGGGTAATTAGAACACACGGATTAAGCACTGAGATCCCACCTATAAATAAAAATTGTATAAACCAGGAGCAAATTGATATGCTTCAATTCTTTAATGTTTTATATGTGTGTGTATGTATGTGTATTTAGGTATGTATGTTTTTACATATATGAGATGGGGAGGGAGGGAGAGAGACAGAAAAATAAGAAAAGCATTTTTAAAAACTGAAAAACATCCAGTCCTTATGTTCATTCAAAAGAGCACCTTAAATTGGCAAGAATCTCATGGGGGAATCTTGAGAGGGGAGGAGAGGAAATAATTTGATACTAAGGAATCTAAGGAATAATGATCATGAGGAAGAAATTTAGAGTAGTTTTTAGCATAATGGGAAATCCAATCACATCTGCAACAATTTTCTCCTTTTCTCCTTTAATGTGCAGAACATTTAGGTTTTATAGAACTGTTCAAGTCCATACTTTGAGCATTTTATGGCTTAGCCATTCTCTTTTTCAGTAAGCCTGGTGTGCTCAGCTTAAATCCTAAAGAGTTCTATAGAATATTTCATACCCAGGCCCAGTCTCACCTTCCATCAAAACGAGTTCCTGCTTTCCTAACACAAACAAGGATTGCTTTGTCACACATCCAGAATGCCAACAGAGCAAAAGTATGACTCTTATTAGGTCAAAGATGTACATTCTTAAAAGTTCTCTGCAGCTTTCCTAGATGCCAGCATTTTGGAGATTTCATATAATCATTTTGGTAAAATCCATGGCCTAAGGTCTCTGCTATCTCAAAGAAATTAATTACACATGAATTTCTCAAGACAGAGGTAATTGACTTAAATACCTTTATAGGTTATTTATTTCACTGAAGTATACTTATTTTTATTAAAGTATGCTAATCATGAAAGCAAGCTGGATAAAATCTTATAAATACCAAATGGGACACATCCTAAGGAAAATATTTCCAATGGTAAGTAATTTTTATATATTCATCCTTATAGTGTCTGTTAATCACTACAATCGTTTTTGAGAAAAGTGGTAACAGAGTTGTTGTGGATTCTTTTCACAAATAAGAAATTGTTTATATAAGAAAAACATAAAATCACAATAGGAATGGTACAATCTGATTTGTTGCCTTTTCAGTTATTTACTTGTCTGAGAAAAAAGTCAACAAGCATTTCTTTTCTGCAAATCTTAGAAATCTGTGTGCATGTATGTTTGTTTATGAATATACTTCTTTTCATAAGAGGGAATATAAGAGCAAACACATTTTCACCAATGTCTTTTCAATCTTACTTAAATTTAGCAAACAATGTATGTAGAAATTTTATTTTTCTTATACCAGTATACACTCAAACATCTGTAAAACATAAAGTTTCTCATAAATATGTACTATGTAAATTATAAACTTTTAAGTTTCAGTGTTTGAAATGAACGCTATCTTTGAAACCCATGTAATACAAAAATGCCACAACCAACAATTTTCATCATATGTTGTAACGGTGAATGAAGCCTATGAGGAAAAAGGCATCACACTGTTTATGAAAAAACAATTCCTGTAGATACACTTGGAAAACTGCAAACATTCATAAACAGTTACTCTTTGGGGATAGAGAAAAACTGCCATTAAACAGGTGTTAGAATTTAAATGACATCTCATTAGTGACTCCTTTTTGCAGCTCAGAGACAAATAAAACCTTCATTTAAAAGCATTAGTGCTATTCCTAAGGGTTTCTGGTATCATAATGTTTTGTTTTATGAAGATATTTAGTTTCTTCCAGCATTCTTGCTTATTTATACAAAATAAACCAATTGCATTTCTAAGTTTAGCTGAGTGTGAATTCAGGGGGTGAATAAGGCCCTTCCAATTGCTGTAAATACCCTTGCCCCTCCCTCCATTTCGGTGAGTCTGGGAGGTTGAAGCACAGCCTGATAAACAAAGGCATTTTTGAGCTTCACTTCCAGGCAGAGATTTAGCCCTTGCGTCCTTTGCCCTCAATTAAGGAACAGTCACATAAAACTCAGATTTTCTTGATGTCAGAGCCATTAACTATTTTTCCAATTGCTCTCAATGCAAAATGTGAAGCCATCTCTATAATTCAAGAATTATACCAGAGCATATAGCTATTAAAAATTACCTGCTAATTGAGTTTATCCCACTGCCACTATAGACTATCCTCACATAGACAACTTCAGATCCCAAAATGTGAACCCCAAGATTAGCACACAGAACGCAAGTCTCAATAGACAACCCAGGATTATAAGAATTCATTCATCTCATCATTTTGAAAAGTGACACACCCCAAAATTTAATTCAGCTGTCCGAGATCCTTGGAATTCAATTCATTGTAATTCTATACTGTATTTGGAGAAGTATCTACTAAAACAAACAGTGAAGAAACAATAAATTTCAAGTAGTTGCTTGCCATCAAATATGATAATTATTTTTCAGCATGACTGAGGAATTGCACTGATATGTTTTGGAAATACAAAGATAATTAGAACAGATCTGGCTCAACAAGAGCTTAAAGTTGAATGGAGCAAAGTTGGTGGTGAAAGAAGGGATAAGACAATCTACAAAGTTAGTGAAAAAAGAAGGTGTAAGACAATTGCCATATATCTATAATATTATTAGGACTATTGAACAGTTAGAAAATGCAAGGGGATGACATTCACAGAAGAAAAGATGATGCTGTATTCAGAGAGTCAGAAAAGGGGATGGCACTTTAAATGGATTTTATGGGTGGGGATGATTTCATGAAAAGGGTAGGCCTGTGAAAATACAGGTTCTGTTCAAGGAATTTTTCAGGGGATTAAACTGGCCACGATATAGATGACCCTGCGTGCTAGGCAGAGTATCATATCTTGAATTTATGAGGGATAAGGAGTCTTTGAATCTTTTGAGAAGGAAAGATGAGAGGTCAAAGGAAAATGAGAAGTTAAATGTGGGGGAACTCATTAAAAGGCTGATTTTAGTGCCTAGACAAGAAGTTTGAAGGATCCATTCAGGAGATTAGTAGTGTGAAAAATAACAGTAAAGAGAAGTTATTCAAACTGTAGAGCTAGACTCTATTGAATGTGGCAAATGATTGAAAATAAGGAGTAACACATGACTCTGAAGACTCAACTCTTGACTGGCTCCAAGCAGAAGGAGGTGCTGGTTTAGAGGAGAAGTAGGAGGTGTTTTGGACATATTGAATATGAGGCATTAGCAGACAATCTCAGTAGATAATGTCTGTTACATTTTCCAACTAAAAGTTACATTTTCTGTGGTGTTGTTCTTCAATATATTAGATTGTAGGATAATTATAGTGTCACAGCTTACACAGAAGGATTGAGAAAGAAGTCAGTGACTCCTGACCTAGAGAAAATCTGAGTTTTATATGACTATTATTAATCTAATATTTAATGATAAAAGTGAGGCTGGAGATAGAAAATTATCTGTGATAGATTTGCCAGTACTCATCTGCATAGGGATGAAACCACAGGAGGCAAGAGGAGAAAATACAGAGATGAAAAACAAGTAAAAGGCAGAATCATGGAGACACATACACAAGCCAAGCCTGAAAACCTGAATTCAGTTTTACAGTGGACTAGGATGTATTCAATTATTGTTTATACATTTGATGAATACAAATAATATGAAATGATAAAATTACATATGAGCATTGCTTATTAAAATAATTGCTAAATATATCCCAGTTGATTTTGACAAGGTTATAACACTGGGATCATTTAAAATTATCATTGAATTCTCCTTCAATCACACAGCTTAAGCAAAATACAGGGCCCGGGGAAAAAAAAGGGAAGAACAGGGAGCCAAAGGCAGTTTAAACACATTAATTGACATTTATTTGAAAAGACCAAGTTGCAGGCTGTAAGAAAAAGAAAAAGAAAAGGATGTTTTAACTGAAATCAGCTTATATTATAAAATACATGACCCTTTGACCTAAACTACTCTAGGATAATTCTAGAACAGCAGAATATAAATATGTGTATGTGGGGCATTTAAAAGAGTCCCCTTTGCATATGATGAACAGATATGCTTTCTTGTTCATTGGCTTTATTCTAGTACTCATCCAAGAAATGAATTTAAGTTTTATGGGAAGAATGAAATCAAAGAACAGAGAAAAAAGGTACATAATAAAATGCTTTGGACACCTATAAACACCAGGTAATTTGGTCTTTGTACTATGGTTAATACTGAAAACAGTGATTCATCTTACCTCTCTTGAGCTTCCTCCAGCTACATCTTACCTCCCTCCCTCCCCTTGCTACCTCATGGGCCATTTACCTTTAGCACCATCTCCTCTCAATACCAATTCACAGGTAAACCTGACCTCTGTTACTTACATCTTTACATAAGTTCAAGTCAACATGTAACTACTAGGCCTCATTCACTCTTCTGTACAGATTAAATGAGATGGTAATAATTGTTACAAATACATTGACATCTTTGGTTTACTATATCTTTCATATATATTATTTCACTAGATTTGTAAATCGTGAATTAGAAAAGAGTAATTCTGAGGCCATTTGCAGTTTGTCTTTTTTTTTTTTTTTAGATTTTGATTATGCCTAATTGTCGATTAAAAATCTTTCCCAGGCTGAGGTGGGAAGATCACCTGAACCCAGGGAGGTCAAGGCTACAATGAGCCATGATCACGCCACTGCACTCCAGCCTGGGCAACAGAGTGAGACCTCGTTTCAAAAAATAAAATAAAAAAGAGAGAGAGAAAAAATCTTTCTGACTTCACAGAAATATTTGAGGGATATAGAACAAATGAAGATGTTTCATCAGTAGTGGGAATGATAGGGAAACCCCTAAAACCCCTCACACAACCCAAGAAACTGGCTGTTCTAGCCACCATATCTGTAACCAAGCAGCCATTGGCATGAGAAGTCCTACAGTGCGGGGGATCTAGAGCTCTGTAGCGGTTGCCAGAGCAGACTGTCCCCTATTTGGGTTAAAAAAAAAAAAAAAAAAAAAGAAGGTAATTCTGCAATACAAAGTTAAGCATCTCATGGCTTAATCATAATGGGATTTGTCCTGACTGTCTTAAGCTTCTCCTTCCTTAATTTCTTCTCCTTGGTGGGAAAATCTTAATTCTTTAGTTTTCTTGCCCTTTGTTCTCCATCTTCCTACCCTGACCCCTATCAATATCTTTACTTAACTGGCTCATTTATGTTAAGTTGTAAATGATGGTAACCTTAATGACTTGCCTGGCTTTGTGACCACAAAGTCTTCTCTACCAAGAGCCGAGACCTCTTGATCCTCAGTCCAGGCTCTAGGCACTGGAACTAGTGCTAGTTGGACAGATTTTAGGGAGCCTTCTCTCCTTAGATCTGACAGGCTGTCAGATCAAGCTGTCATTCTGTCGGTTGTTCTCTGACCTTGTACTTTTCTGTGCCCAAACCTCCATGTAAGCCTCCTTTTCCAGGATCTGGGTCTGGTTAGTCCTTGCCCTTACACTGGTAACATTTTTGACACAGGACAATGAGTTACAACTTGTAACCTCACGGCTATGAAAATTCACTCCCAGGCTGTGGCCTGGTCACTTGCTGCCCTTATCTCTACTCTGTCTACTTATCCTCACTCCTATTTACAAATAAGAAAGTCAGATGCCAAGAGGTTATGTAACCTGATCAAGGTTATTTAGCTAACAGGTGTCAGAGCCAAGATTCAAATCCAGATCTGATGAACTGTAAGTCCATGTTCTTTTCCCCACGTCCCCAACTCACACACGCACTAACAATGTTTCCCCCTGAAAAAGATACTTTTCATGACAAACTGCAAGAACCGGCATCACAATTCTCAAATAAAGACAAAATAAACGTAAACTAGAAGTTTAGACATGCAATAATATTGCTGCAAAAACATAGATAAGCTTAGGATCTCAGGGCATTAATTCCATAATTCTCCTTCACACAGCTTTTTCCGAAGACATTGAAGTCCTACTTTAGAAATACTTAGAAAGCTTTTTTTTCACATTTGAAAATATGCACTTTTGTGAAGAGCTAATTTCTGACATTATTCAATCCTTGTATTTCACCCCTTAAGATTTGTTTAGATATGATCAAGTGTATTTTTAAAATATTAATATAAAGTCACCTGGGTATTTTTCTCATTAGAGATTTTCATATATTTCCATACATCTGTCTCAGTTTTACCATAGAAAATTATTTTCTGAAGTTTTCACGTATTTTTTCTCATACACAAGGAAAAAAAAGACCCCAAATAATTACCAGTACATTAAAAATTCTACACACTCTTAGATGTAACTGGTTTCCTCCTTAATTAAAGCATTGCCCTGAGTGTTGGGTGGATGAGAGTCCCACCTGAAATGAAATACTGGGAGACAGAGTGCTTTCTCCGTTAAAGAAGTAAATTCAGAATAATACCTTTTACTGGGTAAAACTTTTTAATAATCATATCAAAGGAAATAAAACTTTTTGTCTTTTAAAAATAAAATTCAGTGTCTCATTTCATTGATTTTCAATAAATAGTTCTAATATAGTTGTCCAATTATGTGTTGTAAATAAAATTAAAACTATAGATAAGCAGCAAGGCAGGCAAAAAATCACTAAATTAAAAATATGTCTGAAGTCAAATTCATCCCAAATTCTCTCTTATTAATAAACTGTTTTGTATTCTCTATGAAAACATACACAAGTGCAGAACTTTAAGTTTCTTGTAATAAGAAAAAATAGTCAAAGTTCTCGCTTTTTATTTTTAAACTTTCTAAAACACTGTTAACCCTTCTCATTCATATTATCTAATAATTTCCAATTGTTAAGAAATATTATGAGAAACTTCCCCTACAACAACAATAATAACAACCAGCTTTCTAAGAAGCTAAATTGTTTCATCACTTTTGTTTAAATCACAAATGCATTCCTCAGGAACGTTTGCATTCCACGCCTTTGTTGTATACTCCAGGCAACCAAAGTTCTTAATTTTGAAACTGGTATGAATATTCCTTGGTATTATACCACAAATAAGCAAAGATCCATTCCAAGCAGGCTTTCTGCTTTTTCTCCCCCTTTCTTTCTTCCTTTTTTTTTTTTTAAAGGGGGGAAAACTGTTTTATATCGACAACCATCTGTGAGCCTGTCTTTCAGGCCATCAAACTCTCCCATCCATTACGGAGCCTTCCTCACCTCCGCTACATGACAGCACAATAAAGATGACATACTAATTCAATGACTTGTAATTTCAGTTAAACAAAGACAAGTGCTGCAGCTTCTTCTTTTGTGTTAACAGTGCCATATCGGTGAAGCCAGCTATGCAAACATAGCACTGGGAGGGTTTTATGACAGCAGTTGAATGGGGAGACTAGCTTGGTGTTGCTTTTTATGGTTTTTGGCTCCATAATTTTTGGCTCTGTGCTGCTGGCCATGGCTATTGTGTCTGGATTCTGTGTCAGCAGCAGCTAATTGTTCCAATAATGTTTATCATAGGGATCCACCAGGGAGCTGTATATGTGGAGATAAGCTACAGGGCAATGATACACACTATCTTACTGATCTCTATACACAGTGCTTTTGCCTCATGCCAAAAAGCTTTTTAGGTTTCCAGTCTTAAAAAAAAAAAAAATAACAGCTTAATCATCGTGCCAACAATAGTGTCTAAGGGGATGTAATCAGGTTCCTCTGATAATCTTAGCAACACATGAAAGTCATGCGCAAAAGCAGTAATTGAAGCAGTTGGTTCATTCTACCACCTGCTGTTGAAGTCACAGGTTAATCTAAATGAGGTCCCCTTCCGATGAAGCAGTATGCAAGGCACTTTTTATATCATAAATGTGCATTACAGAAGCTTTACAAAATAATAAAGTAACAGTTCATTAAATGAACTGTATGAAGTATCTTAGGCTTGTCCAGCTTCTCCCTCTGCTATTAGATGGCATATCCAAGTGTAAATTCTGTCCACATGTCTATACCCCAATGCACACTTCAGTTTGCATATGGTTGCAGACAATGGGAGTTCCTGAGACAGATGCCCAAATGTAACTAAACGTCAGGCAATCATAGGAATCAGCTGCAGGAAAGTGAAATATTTTTCTTTGTCCGCTTTTGATGCTATTTCCCCCAAGATTACTAAATAGAATGTTGACAATGTAAAAATAGCTTTAGAATCAACAATTAAGCAGCTTGCCATAGTCTACATTAGCCCCATGTATAAGGGATGAATTTTTCTAATTAAACTTCTGACACCTGATTTCCATTTAAAATTTTCCTTAAATGTTTTCCATAAAGTCTTCATCTGACAAAAAATTCTGAAATTACGTAGTATGTTGTTCTTCTAATAGGCAATGTCTTTAACAAAAGTGATTTTTAAAAATCGTGAAACTTGTCAAAGTAAGATTCTAAGGGAAATTTTTAAGCATAAATGACACTTTCAGATTAAAACTTGTGCCTGATTTTAATCTATTTCATGAATACACCATTTATTGAGAACCTACTCACTGTCAGATACTAAACCAGGTAACATTATTTTATTTGGGTTTCACATCCATTCTCAGAAAACGTCATTATGTCTGGAAAAGCTGAGAAAGCCAAGTTTCAGAGAGATTCATAATAATCTAAGTTCCTGGGCTAATAAGTGGCAATGTTAAGATAGGAAACAAATTCAGCCTGAGTTCAAAGCATGCATGTATTCCACCAAGATAAACTGAAATAATTCGCTTAGTATAAAAGAAAGTTAGGAAAAATGTTTGAGTAGAGAGAGAAAGAAAACCCAGTTTTAAGTTAGTTATCCACAGTACTACGATAAAAGAAAATAAATTTGATTTATTTTGATTTTTTAAAATAAGTCATGTTTATTAGGATTGGCTTATTACTGGATTTAGTAGCCTGTGTGTGGGGATGAAATAGACATTGTTATAAGACCAGGAACAATTTTCAATAAATTGAAAATAGAACTTTATTAATTTAACCTAATTCGGGAACACAAGATGATATTAAATAGTTAACAGAGTGATTATAATATTGAATATACATAATAAATGTTTGTCAAATTTTTCACAAATGAATGAAGTAATGAAATAATATTAATAAATGCAACCATAGAAGCTTCTGTATTTAGGAATGCTTACTACATGCCAAGCAACATCTTAGTAGTTCACATGTGTTTTGTCTTGCATCTTCACACCAATCTGCTAAATCTGGAATAATTATCTCCATTTTACAGGTGATGAAACTGAGGCTCTGAAATGCTAGATCACTTGTTCATGGTTACATTAGCAGGAAAATGGGAGAATGAGGATTTGAGTCCAAGATAATATGATGACTCAAAGCTCTTGTCTGGACATTAATAAACACACTTGAAAAATTAAAATTATCTTTGGTTGTCAAAGATGCTTTACATGGCCTCCAAGCATAGCAGCCTCTGTCCACAGAAGTACTCAGAAAAATCACATTAAACATCATAGGAATAATTTAGTTCAGGCATTTGGTAAACTTTCTTTACTGCTGGAATGTGGCACTAAGGATTATTAAGAGCTGGAATGTGGAGAAGGCTGGAGGATATTCTTTGAATATTCTAGAGATCTTTGAAAACAAATTTTATTTATATCTGTCTTGATAATTTTGCATGGAAGCTGGAATAGTAATGTAGATGATTTTCAAAGGTATATCTAGGACAAAGTTCCTGTAACAATTGGATGCAAACTCATCTAGAAGTTCTTTTGTAATAGACAATAAATCAATTGAAGTCTACAAACAACAACAAAATTGTCTCCAGCTTTCAATATCACATTGAAGAATGTTTTATGAAGTCACCTATCATAAAAGGTACATTTGTGAACCTTCAGTATTAATCTTCTATCAGTTGAGGCCTGAAGAGGATTCATTATGGTGTTCTGTTTGGATAAATCAAAACAAAAACAAATAACAAAATGGAAAGGTAAAACTCTTTCCCCTAAACAGCTTCTTTTGGAGAAGTTTTTGTTTGTTTTCCTTTTCTATGATATAATGTTTTCATATACAATTATTTCAATATACCTGCCACTACTTTAAAACAATTAGCTCATCACTTAAAGTCCACTCACCTATAACTACAGTTACTAGAATAGAATAAATTATGAAATTTGCACAGAGGTTTATCTATAACCAATTCCTACCAGTCCTTTAATATGACCCTTTTTTAAATCACACTTTATTTGGTCTGCTTAACTGTAATCTGTTACTGGAAATATATGTTTGACAAAATGTATAAAATAATAGTCTGTCATTTTCAACTCTTTCTTTTACATTTAAAACTAAACATATTAGCCTTTTAAAATACTACTAAAATTCAGGGCTTCTGATTTCTGGTTCTGCATGGAAAGTACTTAGAAGTCATCTCTCAATCTTGACAAATAAGAAACTAAACAAAATGAAAGATCAACAACTCTCCTTAAATCCGTCACAGAAATGAGGTCACAGGACAAACCACTGCCCCCAAATTGGAGTGAAAGTTAGATAAATGCAGAAAATCACAATTTACCTCAGTATAAACCCATGAAAAAAAACAAGCATGAGAATCAGTAAGGGGAAAGGAAAGCCAGAACTGTAATTAATAAACTACTGGATGCTCAGTGAGGAGAAGTCTGAGAGTTAAAAACTCCAGGGTGACCCAATCTTAGAGGAAGTCACACATTAGCTCCACCTCCAGAATCTTACCAGGTCCTCAAAGTGAATATTAGAGAAAAATTCCCTTGTGCTTCTAGCAGGAGGAGGGGAAAAGAAATCATTTTAAAACATGTTAGGTCATTCTGTTCTTCTTAAGTATGCCTTAAGAAGAAAAGTTATCAGATATAAAAAGGGTCATTGCATAATTTTAAAGGGTTCAATTGTCATAACAATAACAATAGCATAACAAGACATAACAATCCTTAATGTGCATGTTCCTAAATACAGAGCATCAAAATATATGAAGCAAAAACTGAGTGACAAATAAGGAGAAATAGATTAATTATTATAGTTGGAAAATGTAACACCCTTGTATCAGAAATGGAAAAATTCAGGAAGCAGAAATTCTTCATGGACATAGATGAATTTAACAGCATTATCAAGCAACTGGATATTATTGACATCTCTAGAATGCTTCACTCAACAACAGCAGATTCTTCTCAAGTTCATGTGAAACACTGACCAATACAGACCACATTATGGGACATGAAATACACTCTAACAAATTTAACATAAAAGAAATTATATGATGCCTTCTCCCAGACCAAAATAGAATTAAACTAGAAATTAATGATAGAAAGATACAAGGAAAATCCTCAAAGACTTGGAGACTAAACAACATATTTCTAAATAACACATGGTAATAAAGAAGAAAAGAGAGGAGGATCAAATAGACGCAATAAAAATGATAAAGGGGATATCACCACCAATCCCACAGAAATAAAACTACCATCAGAGAATACTATAAACACCTCTATGCAAATACACTAGAAAATCTAGAAGAAATGGATAAATTCCTTGACACATACACCCTCCCGAGACTAAACCAGGAAGAAGTTGAATCTCTGAATAGACCAATAAAAGGCTCTGAAATTGAGGCAATAATTAATAGCTTACCAACCAAAAAAAGTCCAGGACCAGATGGATTCACAGCCGAATTCTACCAGAGGTACAAGGAGGAGCTGGTACCATTCCTTCTGAAACTATTCCAATTGGATAGAAAAAGAAGGAATCCTCTCTAACTCATTTTATGAGGCCAGCATCATCCTGATACCAAAGCCTGGCAGAGACACAACAAAAAAAGAGAATTGTAGACCAACAACCCTGATGAACATCAATGCAAAAATCCTCAATAAAACACTGGCAAACCGAATCCAGCAGCACATCAAAAAGCTTATCCACCATGATCAAGTGGGCTTCATCCCTGGGATGCAAGGCTGGTTCAACACACGCACATTAATAAAGGTAATCCAGCATATAAACAGAACCAATGACAAAAACCACATGATTATCTCAATAGATGCAGAAAAGGCCTTTGACAAAATTCAACAACCTTCATGCTAAAAACTCTCAATTAATTAGGTATTGATGGGACGTATCTCAAAATAATAAGAGCTACTTAAGACAAACCCACAGCCAACATCATACCGAATAGGCAAAAACTGGAAGCATTCCCTTTGAAAACTGGCACAAGACACGGATGCCCTCTCTCACCACTCCTATTCAACATAGTGTTGGAAGTTCTGGCCAGGGCAATCTGGCAGGAGAAAGAAATAAAGGGCATTCAATTAGGAAAAGACGAAGTCAAATTGTCCCTGTTTGCAGATGACATGATTGTATACCTAGAAAACCCCATCATCTCAGCCCAAAATCTCCTTAAGCTGATAGGCAACTTCAGCAAAATCTCAGGATACAAAATCAATGTGCAAAACTCACAAGCATTCTTATACACCAATAACGCACAAACAGAGAGCCAAATCATGAGTGAACTCCCATTCACAATTGCTTCAAAGAGAATAAAATACCTAGGAATCCAGCTTACAAGGGATGTGAAGGACCTCTTCAAGGAGAACTACAAACCACTGCTCAATGAAATAAAAGAGGATACAAACAAATGGAAGAACATTCCATGCTCATGGGTAGGAAGAATCAATATTGTGAAAATGGCCATACTGCCCAACGTAATTTATAGATTCAATGCCATCCCCATCAAGCTACCATGACTTTCTTCATAGAATTGGAAAAAACTACTTTAAAGTTCATATGGAATCAAAAAAGAGCCCGCATTGACAAGTCAATCCTAAGCCAAAAGAACAAAGCTGGAGGCATCACGCTACCTGACTTCAAACTATACTACAATGCTACAGTAACCAAAACAGCACGGTACTGGTACCAAAACAGAGATATAGACCAATGGAACAGAACAGAGCCCTCAGAAATAATGCCACATATCTACAACTATCTGATCTGTGACAAACCTGACAAAAACAAGAAATGGGGAAACGATTCCCTATTTAATAAATGGTGCTGGGAAAACTGGCTAGCCATGTGTAGAAAGCTGAAACTGGATCCCTTCCTTACACCATATACAAAAATTAATTCAAGATGGATTAAAGACTTAAATGTTAGACCTAAAACCATAAAAACCCTAGAAGAAAACCTACGCAATACCATTCAGGACATAGGCATGGGCAAGGACTTCATGTCTAAAACACCAAAAACAATGGCAACAAAAGCCAAAATTGACAAATGGCATCTAATTAAGCTAAAGAACTTCTGCACAGCAAAAGAAACTACCATCAGAGTGAACAGGCAACCCACAAAATGGGAGAAAATTTTTGCAATCTACTCATCTGACAAAGGGCTAATATCCAGAATCTACAATGAACTCAAACAAATTTACAAGAAAAAAAACAGACGACCCCATCAAAAAGTGTGTGAAGGACATGAACAGACACTTCTCAAAAGAAGACATTTATGCAGCCAAAAGACACATGAAAAAATGCTCATCATCACTGGCCGTCAGAGAAATGCAAATCAAAACCACAATGAGATATCATCTCACACCAGTTAGAATGGCAATCATTAAAAAGTCAGGAAACAACAGGTGCTGGAGAGGATGTGGAGAAATAGGAACACTTTTACACTGTTGGTGGGACTGTAAACTAGTTCAACCATTGTGGAAGTCAGTGTGGCGATTCCTCAGGGATCTAGACCTAGAAATACCATTTGACCCAGCCATCCCATTACTGGGTATATACCCAAAGGATTATAAATCATGCTGCTATAAAGACACATGCACACGCATGTTTACGGCAGTACTATTCACAATAGCAAAGACTTGGAACCAACCCAAATGTCCAACAATGATAGACTGGATTAAGAAAATGTGGCATATATACACCATGGAATACTATGCAGCCATAAAAAATGATAAGTTCAGGTCCTTTGTAGGGACATGGATGAAGCTGGAAACCATCATTCTCAGCAAACTATCACAAGGACAAAAAAACAAACACCGCATGTTCTCACTCATAGGTGGGAATTGAACAATGAGAACGCATGGACACAGGAAGGGGGAACATCACACACCGGGGCCTGTTGTGGAGTGGGGGGAGGGGGGAGGGATAGCATTAGGAGATATACCTAATGTTAAATGACGAGTTAATGGGTGCAGCACACCAACATGGCACATGTATATGTATGTAACAAACCTGCACGTTGTGCACATGTACCCAAAAACTTAAAGTATAATTAAAAAAAAAATAAGTAACACATGGGTCAGAGAAGAAAGCTTAAGAGAAATTTAAAAATATTTTGCACTAAATGAAAATTAAGATGCAAGTTATCAAAATTTGTAAGATTCAGCAAAAGCAGTGCTTAGAGGGAAATTTATAACATTGAATGTGTATATTAAAAAAGAAAAGTTTTAAAATCAATAATCTAAGCTTATAATTTAGTAATGTGGAAAAAGAACAAATTAATTCAAAAAAAAGAATAAAGTAAATAATAAAAATAGAGCAGAAATGAATAGAATTTAAAACAGTACATCAGTGAAGAAAAGGAACAAAACCGAAAGCTGTTTTTTTGAAAAGATCAACAAAATTTTTAAGTCTCTAGCCAGGCTAACTAATGAAAGAGCAGGCACTACTACAGATTCCATAAACATAAAGGGATCACAAGGGAATATTATGAGCAAATCTATGCCTACAAATTTGATATCCTAGATTAAATAGACCAAATTATTGAAGGACACAAACTGCCAAAACTCACACAAGAAAAAATGAATATCTCTGAATAGGCCTATATCTATTTAAAGAAATTGAATCAATTAATAACCTTCTAAGACAGAAACCACCAGGCTGAGATGGATTTAATGATGAATGCTACCAAACAGCTAAGAAAAAAATTACACCAATTTTCTACATTCTCTTCCAGAAGACAGAAGCAGAGGGAGTGTTTCCTACCAAGGAGTATGAGGCCAGCATTATCCTAATATCAAAACCAGAGAAAGTCATTACAAGAAAGAAACAGCAGACAAGTATCTCTCATGGACATATGTGCAAAAGCTCGAATATTGCCTCAGAAAATATTAGCAAAGCAAATCAAACAATGTATAAGAATAATGATGCACCTAGAACAAGTGGGTTTTATCCTAAGTATGCAAGGCTGGTTCTACATTAGAAAATCAATTAATGTACTCCATCACATCAATGGGCTAAAGAAGAAAAATAAAGTGATCATATCAAAGGATGCCACACCCCTGTATAATATCGGAGAAAATGCAACACCCGTGTATCACAAAAACTCTCCACAAACTAGAAATAAAGACAAACTTCTTCAAGTTAATTTAAAAGAGCTATAAGATAATATAGCTAACATTGCATTTAATGGTGAGAGACTTTAAGCTTCACTTCCAAGATTAGGAAGAAGACAAGGATGCTTCCTCTTTTCAACATGATACTAGAAGTACTAGCTAATGCAATAAAGGAAATAAAAAGCATACAGATTGGGAAGAAAGAAACAAAACTGTCTTTGGTCACAGATGACATGATTGTCTATGTAGAAAATCCAAAAGAATTGACAAAAGAAATCCCACTAGAACTAATAAGCAGTTATAGCAAAAATGCTTAATATAAGTTTAACATACAAAAGTCAGTTGCTTTCCTCTATACCAGCAATGAATAAGTGGAATTTGAAATTAAAAACACATTACCATTTACATTAGCAACCCCTCAAAAATAAAATACTTAAGTATAAATAAAATAAAATACATATAATATCTATATGAGGAAAAGCACAAAATGATGACAGAAAGCAAAAAATTAAATGGAGATATATTCCATTTTCATGGATAGGAAGACTCAATATTGTCAAGATGTCAGTTCCTCCTAACTTGATCTACAGATTCATTGCAGTCCCAATTAAAATTCTAGCAGCTATTTTCTATTTTCTGTATATTAACAAATTGATTCTAATGTTTACTTGGAGAGGCAAAAAACCCAAAATAGACAAAATAATATTGCAAAGAACAACAAAGTTAGGGGACCAACAATACCTGACTCAAGACTTACTTTACCACAGTAATCAAGACATGTGGTAAAAGAATAGACAAATAGATCAATGGAACAGAACAGAAAACCCGGAAATAGTCTCATAAAAATATAGTTAACTGATTTTTGGCAAAGAACAAGGACAATAAAATGGATCAAAAATAGTCTTTTCAACAAATGGAGCTGGGACAAATGGAAATTTACATGCAAAAATAAATAAATAAATAAATAAATAAATAGATCCTGTCACAGACTTTATACCCTTCACAAAAAAATACACTTAAAATGAATCATGACCCTAAATGTGAAAAGCAAAACTATAAAACTTCTTGAAGATAACATAAAAAAATTATGTCAACTGGGGTATGGCTTTTTAATAAAACACCAAATGTACGATCCCTGAAAGAAATACTTCATATATCTGGACTTACTTAAAATTTAAAACTTCCCTCTGCAAAAGATACTGTTAAGGGGCAAGCTACAGACTGGGAGAAAATTTTTGCAAAGGACACAACTGATAAAGGTCTGTTATCAAAGATATACAAGATATTATAACACTCAATGATAAGAAAACAATTTGACTTTATAATGGCAAAAAACCTGAATAGATTTTGCTTCAAAGAAGATATATAAATGGCAAGTGAGCATAGAAAAAAGTGCTTCACATCAATATGCCATTAGGGAATTGCATATTAAAAGAACAATGAGATACCATTACACACCTATTAGAATGGCCCATATCCAAAACACTGACAATACCAAATGCAGACAAGGAAGTGGAATAACAGCAACATTGCTGGTGGGTATGCAAAATGATACAGTACTTTGGAAAGTTTCTAACAAAGCTAAACATTCTTTCACCATGTGATCCAGCAATCATGCTCCTTAGTATTTACCCATATTAATGGAAAAGTTATATCCACACAAAAACCTGCAAATAGACATTTATAGCAGTTTTATTTGTAAATGCCAAATCTTCAAAACAACCAAGATGTTCTTCAGTAAATGAGTGGATAAAAAACTATGGTACATCCAGATAATAGAATATTATTCAGCAATAGAAAGAAAAGAGCTACCAAGCCATGAAA
Source organism: Pan paniscus (assembly GCF_029289425.2). Classification (NCBI taxonomy): domain Eukaryota; kingdom Metazoa; phylum Chordata; class Mammalia; order Primates; family Hominidae; genus Pan; species Pan paniscus. Next base: position 118,062,060 of record NC_073254.2, on the reverse strand, counting down.
AGACATGGAGAAAATATAAATGCTTCTTACTAAGTGAAAGAAACCAATTTGAAGAGGCTACATACCATATGATTCCAATTACACAGCATTTTGGAAAATGCTGAACTGTTGAGACAGTAAAAAGATTAGTAGTTGCTAGGGGCTGGGGAAGAAACTGGTGAACAGGCAGAGCACAGAGAATTTTTAGGGAGTGAAAGTACTCTGTATGATACTACAATGGTGGGTACACTGCATGTCATTTTACATTTGTCAAAATCCATAGAATGTACAACACAAAGAGTGAACTCTAATGTGAATTATAGACTTTAGGTACTAACTGTGTGTCAATGAAGGATAATCGATTGTAGCAAAGGTACCACTCTAGTGCAAGATGTTGTGGGTGTGTGCAGACAGGGAGTCTAGGGGAACTCTCTATGTACTTCCCATACAATTTTTCTGTAAACCTAAAACTGTTCTAAAATATAAAGTCTATTAATTATTTTTAAAAGAAAAGGAGTTTAAAAAATATTAATAGAAAAAGAAATCTCTCCCTTAGCTATCACGCAACCTAGGTAAAATGTAAATCAAACTGCATCATTCTCCTGCTGAAAACCTCTTAATGACTCCCCACTGCTTACCTGAGCAAGCATGGTACATGTACCTTCAGTATGACCTGAGATGATTTAAAGTGCAACATGGATAAACATTTTCTAAATTTTAATTGTAATGTACTTATTGTAAAGTGTATTACAAATATAAAACTAGAATAACAAAAAAAGTAGAAGTTGAATAACCATTTGCTGATTCTCTTAATCAGGCTTTTAATTTTCATGCAATGGTATCCCACACATGGCTGAATAATCTTTTAACAGCTCAGTTTCCTTATAAAACATTCATTTTCTTCCATTAATATCTATGATAAAATCAGGGGTATTTTGTGCTACTAAGGGGAGAATTTTAACCACGTGAATGTTAAGGCAGTTAACATTTTTAAATGATCTAGGTTATAGACTAAGTTCCACACAATAACATAAAATGTTTTATAGTGCTCAAAATATTTAAAATGATTTAAAATAATCATAAAACAAGCACAGCAGCACATAAAAATATATTAGACTGACAAAAAATAGAACTTTCTTATACTTGGTAAAATCAAATTAAAACTTTTACTTTTTAGTCAGCCTTTAACAACTCAAATGCTTTAAGAAATATTTAAGGTAATTATATATATATAAATGAAATACATTTATTTTATAAATAAAATATATAAATTTATATAGCTAGTGTTTATATAAATATAAATCTTATTTATAGATAAATAAAATTATGTATATAATTTTATATATCTCTTTTTTGTAATTTTATTATATCTTTAATTTATTGGCTTTTTGCTACTGGTTTAACTGTAATAATATACATTGCTATGCAGTTGTAGCATAATTTTTCCCTTGCATGGAAAGATAGTAGTTATTATAAGAAAGGTCAAAATTTCCAGTCCTTGCAAATTTGAAACGACTGGAAATTTTAGAATTTGGAAAGATCCAGAAATGAGAGAAACAGTTCCCTTCTTTCATTGCACGATAGTATTGTTAAATAAGAGGAGACTCCATCCATTAAGGAGTATAAAATCATTCCTAACCAAGGTGAGCAAAGTACTGACTGGTCTTAGATAATAAGTGGTTTATGAAATAATTTTTACTTCATAAGAACACTATTTTACTTTTTCTTCAGCTTCTATTTTGGAGTCTATGTCTCTGTCCTTTCATATATGCACTAGACTGAAACAACAGAAACGACATCAGTGTCCCCTTCTTATCCTTGGCACAGAGCCACATGATCACATACACTGCTAGATAGTAGATAATTTAATAAAAATGCACAGAAACAAACACTTTTAATTTAAAATCTTTTACAAATCTCTTTTAAATCTGTCAATTTTATACATATCTTGTTTCTCATTAAGATGCAACAATGGTAAGATTGCTTTATATATACCATTATGATGTCATCTCTTATACATATACATATTACATATGCAGTATATAAATCTTTCAAGGGGAATCACAGTCGTGACCCACAATATTTCACTGATGTTTTAACATTATGTGTATAAAAGCTATGCTGAATATACTAGTCCTTGATTTTCCATTACATTAAATGTATGTAGTACACTACTTTGTCTCAGCCCCAAGCTTGTTTAAAATGTGTCTCCATTTTGATAGTTCTTCAATTGTGCCTCTCTTTTTCATGGGAATAATTTCAAAACAATATTTTCTGGGTGTTAGATTTAAGTATTAGTCCCAATTCTGCACCCTTCCCTTCATTCGCTCTCTTTTCTATGTGAGTTTACAGTCCCTCCCACTAGAGGTGGAAGGTACTTCCCCACCTTGACTTTTGACTTGGTCATGTGACTTGTGTTAGCCAAAGAAATGCAGCAGAAATGATAATTTGCTGGGTGTAACTCTTAACTGAGGATACATTGCGTGTTTCTGCTTGTTCAGCCCTCTGCAATCACTATGATAGCTGCTTCCCTCAGCCTGGAAACCAGAATAAATTCAATTAGATTCAGAATTAGTCTAACCCATATATATCAAAGAACCGAGTCCAGCCAGGTCTATAACATAAAGTAGAGCCACCTAATTAAGCCCAGCCTAGATCAGCCAACCTCAGCTATCCTGCAGATGTGTGAATAAAAATACATGATTGTTATTTTAAGCCACTGAATTTTGAGGTAGCATGTTACATTGCAGCACTATGGTGGATATACCTCCTGACAAATGCACTCAGCAAACCTGCAGCAATCTTGTGAGGTTCTACCTAGTAATAGTTGTAGGGCTAGAGTTAAGATTGAAGAAGCAAGCACAGTTGTGGAGACATGGCATTTCTTCAGCTGCCAAAGCTTCTGGTCCCATAAGTGTTGATGTGCAGGGAGCAAAAACAGGTGAACTTCCATAAAAATTTTTTTTTTTCTGGTATGGTTCAGTATTACTAGCTTAGAGGCATTCAAGCCTGGTACACTTGGTCTTCCCAGTAATTCTATAAGCTAATAGATACCCCACAATAAATAGTTTTCCACTAATTAACTAGAGTACATTATGTTGCCTGCAGCTAAACCTTGAATAGAGACAATAATTAACTTGACCCAACTTTTACTTAAATTTTTATTTGAGAATTTTGTCCTTTTTAATTTATATTATTTTTAAGTAGTGAGATACCAACCAGATAATCAGAATTCAAGGCCCAAGTCTATGTTTAGTCAATTATTCAGTCTTGGGTAAATCATATAAACTCCCCAATCCCCACTTTCCTTATCGGTAAAATGTGGTAAATAATTAGCAACTGCTTCCAGAAAGCATTGTTATGAATAACATATTATATTATTAAAAGTCACTTTAAATACTTTTAAATAAGATCAGGATATATATATATACATATATATATATACACACACACATATATATACACATATATATACACATATACACATATATATACACATATATATACACACACACATATATTTATGTATGCACATATTCAAATGTATGTGTATGTTTACTGTCACTATCACCTCTAATGCACTGAAAAAAGTGAACTATGGGTTTATTTCTATTTCAAACTTGTTTCCAATTAGGAGAACTTTTTTTCACAGTTTATGATCTCAGCTACTATGTGGTCTATTTTCATTTTCTGGTTTTAGACCAATAGAAAGGGTAGTATTATGAAACATGGTATGATGCCTAATTCATTCCCTAATCTATAATGCTCACTTGCCAATAGAAAAAAAATGAAAGAGATGTGTGCTCGATGCAGAATGAAAAAAAAGTTATAAATAACCAAGCAACTGTGAGTAATTTTAAGTTATGAAAAGTAAAACCTTAGAGATGACTTTCAGATTTTGGTTTCCTTATTAATATTCATTTTTCTCCAATAGTATATGTCTGCAAATGGCTGGAATTAATAATTAAAATGTGATATCTTGTGAATACACATAGGAAAATAGTTTCAAAGACTTTAAAACATAAACTGCTCATATGTAATAAAAATAATATTTTTAATATTTTATCTCATTTTTATAACTTTATAGAGAAAGGGAGGTATATAAATGGCAATGATTTTCAGTTCTGTTTCACTGGAACCCATCTGAACATAAAGACTAGAAACAAAATATAATGCTCTTACCAGTAGAACTGTCACCAAGCATGAGAGTGATGTCATCCCCCAGTAATTGTTACCCCAATGTTTAGTACCTAGTGATTACTGCTTCAACCAAAATCTGGTGAGCCTTATTCCATGCCTAGCACATAACGGCCAGGGAAAAGGTGGAATAAGTAGATAAGGTTCAAGCTCCAATGTAGCTTACATTCCAGTTGAAAAAGACAGACAGGAAGCATGTATACAAGTAAATAATGTAAGTTCAGATGAAAATATTTTGAAAAAAGTAAAATAAGCTATCACTATAGAGAATAAATAGGTAATAGTAGTAGGCAATAAAGTCATTTTTGAGAGGGTGCCATTTGAGATAAGACCATGATGGCGGATTTATAGCACATTCAAATGCTTTCTACTGTAGAAATAACTCTGTAGAGGGATAACATAAGAACTGATTAAAACCAGTTTCACTCAAAATAAATTTGTCCAAGATTTGGAGAGGGTTGTGGGTAGAGATGGCCGGAAATAATAAGAACATTTCAAAAGTAAGTACACATATTTAAAATTCTGATATATGGACAACTACGCCTGAGGTAAGCCAGAACTGAATGTAAATTTCTTTCTGATGACATCAGAGTGGCCTTGAGCAAGTCACTTCATCTCTCTCACAGGATCTACTTCACAAACTTGGATTCAAGACTCTTAAGACAGTCATAGCCTTGTTACAAGGTGAAAACCACTTTATTATAAAAATGTAACAGACAAGTTTGCATATGCTTGTTCCACTGAAAATAATTAGAGGAATACAAAATAGAAAAATGATATGGCTAAGTTTTTGATAAAAGATAAGTGATGAACAGGATTTAGATTTTATATAGGAGTCATTAGGAAGTTCAAATCAGTAGAGGCAGCAGACTCCACTTTCTCTACAGACATCCCTCTGTTGTAGCTTTGGATATACTTGCTATAGGGTCATACTCTTAGGTCTAATGGCTCTTTTTCACTGTACCATTAAGAACACAGCAGATGCTCACAAATGCAGGCAACTCACTGACAATTTCACTCATATTTTGATAAAACATTTGTGCTTTAGTTTCAACTAAAAACAAACAAACCCACCACGACCAACAACAAAAACTCTTTATTATTTGAAAGACTTGACCTCAAAATCTCTTTCCAGTCAGACTATATGTGTTTGGATTAAGAAAAAGCAGCTAGCCTTGCTTTTGCAATACCATGTAACACTATAAATTCTCGCTACTTTACATTCCGCCTCATGTATCTTTTACGTAGCCTATAGCTAAGTTTCAGTTGTAAGATCACTGTAGCTAATGAAAATATACGACTTGGAAAAAGTTTCAGAAACCACATTTATCTGCAGTTCTGGGATATAGAGAAAAGAGCTTTGTTTTTACTTTAAACAATTTTTAAAATCTGATTTGCAAGTTATTTAGGAAAAAGGAGATGCTATTTAAAAGGTTTTCTTTAAAAATAATTTGTAATACTATTGGGAATACCTTCAAAACATCCTTGTCAATATCTTCCTAAATTACTACATTCTTATCTTTCCACTAGACTGAAATGAAAATTTGCAAAATACCAACTCAACAGTAAGGAATTATTTCAATCTCCTTACATAATTACTGAGTAGCAATTATAAAAAAGCAGGACTCTGGGGGATAGAAAGATAAATAAGTAGTCGAAAGGAGTTGACAATCTAGGTAAGAAAGCAGAAAAATGGTGCAGGAAGAGCAAGCCTGTTAGTGATCTTAGAAAATCAGTTAGGAAAACTACTGCCCTGCTAATTTGTTTACCTGTTTCATTCCCTGTAGTGGAGAGAATGAAATCACCAGAGACCCCGTTCCTTCAATTTTAAAGTACCTCAGAACCCTTAGAGTAACTCTAGCCAATAGCCTAAATCCAAGCTGAAAAAGTGGGTCTTTAGAATCAGCATGAGGACTACTGTACTTTACCTTCTCCACCTCTCTAGTAGGCTTCCAAAAGGTGAGTCATTAAAATGGTCATGCATTCTCTATTACTTAAAACCAGTGGAGTAGCTGCAGGACTACTTCAGATTCTGTGTCCACACACACAGACACACACACACACATACACACACACGCTGGCGTCCTCCACAAGCTACAAAACTGCAGAGGCCATGGCAAACAGCTTTAACTCAATTTCCTATTTCACACTTACTTTCATCTAGAAGTAGGTAACAACTGGGTGGTTAATGCCATAACTGCAGCTGAAAAACAACAAAAAAGGAAGTAATTTCTTACTGACATTTAAAAAATTTTTAATTCAATTTTATTGAGGTATAATTTACCAAAAAAGAACCTATTTTAAATGTACAACTTCATGAGTTTTGACAAATGTATGTATCTAATCAACTATTATAACCTCAAGGTATAGAATATTTCCATATTTTATTACTTATTTTGTACTCTGGATAAAACACTACAAGTTAGAGTGTACAGTTAAAGGTGTATACATTTTTAAAACTTTCTATATATATTGCCAAACTGCCTTCCAGAGAGTTGTTACAATTAGCCCTACACTCAATTGTGTATGAGAATGCTAAATTTAGATAAGAAGTCATTGCCCTATTGGCATTTGTCTTGTCTTTTCCAATAAAAACTGAATTTTGATAAAAATGAAGGAAAAGAGCTTTCAAAATTATTTCTTTACTTGGACAATTAATATCTGCGAATCATTAGAGAAGTGGGACCCTTAGGAGCAAATTGAAAGCATGTTTGGAATAGAAACTACTCATGTTTTGAAAAACAAAAATGGTAATTTAATATAAAAGTTCCAACTTATTCTTTCAAAAATAGAAAAACTATCATTGAGATAGCATTTAGGTATAAGAACCTTTCTCTTACAGCAATGCTATTTAAAAGGCAGTCCATGAACCAGTCATATCAGCATCACCTGGAAACTTGTGAGAAATGCAAATGCTTGACCCCACTCCTGGCCTCTTGAATCAGAAACATTGGGCTTTCGGCCCCCCAATCTGTATTTTAACAAATGCTCTAGTTGATTCCAATGCAAATTCAAGTTTGAAAAGCACTGTTTTATAGGGTATTTTATATATACAAAAAAATTTAAACTCCTTCCAACACTTAGTAGTAAATCCAGCACTCAACAATCACCAAATAGTTTTTCAGTCTCCTTTAAGCCCTGAGATCTAGGTCTCTTATCTAACATAGTTGAGATCATCTCTTAAGATTCTTTTTAGATTTAAAAATACATGACTGCTATGTGCAAAATGCTGTATTTGGGGCTATGGTATATATAAGGAAGTAATGTATCATGATACCTGACTTCAAAGAACTTATAATTTGGTTGAGTAGGAATAACTACACAGTCTCAGTTGGTAAGTGTGAAATGGGTGTAGCAGATAATAGGCCATATAGGTACCAGAGAAGAGAGAGATCACTGAGGGTTTTGGAGAACAGGTTGGGCTTCTTTGAAAAGAAGCAACATGAGGTGTGCATCAGAAGTTGTATAGGTTTTAGATAAGCTAAAGCAGGAAGTGACTTCTGGTGAGAAGAGCGCCAAATTGAATGAACTAAGTTTTAGGGAGTGTGTAGCTGTTTAGCTGTGCTAGAAACTCCAAGAAGGTGTATACTTTGAGTGGTAAAAGAAGGCTGAGTCAGAAGGCTATTGGAAAGTCACATCAATTTCCTGGGCATTTGTGAAGTATGCAGTTCTTGAAAGTGGTTCTGAGCTCAGTAGAAAATAAGAACCTATGGTAGAATGGTTTGGCTACACAAATCAGATCACAAGATCCATATTAAAATGAAACCAAGTCAGTTCAGCAATCTCAATCAAGTAAAGGTAGACATGAATTATAATAATGTTCTTGAAACTCTTAAATTTATTCTCAAAATAACAAAACTTTAAAAATTGCATGTTTGTTACAAAGAAAGTTGTAGTCAATGCTGTGACATGTTATTTTATAAAAGCTGTGTTATAACCATATTTTGTGCAACTAACACCCAAGTATTTAAAGATAAGGTAGTTCAATAAGACTCAAAAACCCTTTGACTACTTGTGGGACATTAGGCTAGTTGAATGAGAAAATGAGATTCCATAACCTACACCAACCAAATTTGGTATATTTACTTTATACATTATTGGAATTCTGTTTTGTAAAAATAGAAATTACAATGAAATTAAAACTATATGCAGGAAGATCCAGGAAAGTCTAATAAAATACCTAAGAAGCATGCCTGCTTTACTAGTAAGGGAAGATGACATTTTCATACATAGGAATCTGATAAAGATTTTCAACATCAAGTCAAATCAATCTCAGTATTCTACGGTAAGCAGCTGTAACTTCACAGTGTTTGGAAAAAAATAACTTGCTAGACTGGAAAGTGCTGCATTCAGTGCTATCTTCTACAAACTCTTTACCTCTCATGTGTATGACATCTGCATCTAAAGGCAAAGGATAATATAGAGGTGGATATAGCTTAAAATAAGTGTTTTTACCTTTAAGTATACTGAGTTTATTAAATTGGTATACAAGATTTATGATGAAGTATAAACAGTGCCAGGAATTGTAAGCATTTATAGTGCACTTCGTAATGATTGTTTGGGGGCTGCTGGTACAATTTAATATTTAGATAGTTCCCTTAAACTAAGGGGCTCAAAACATTTATGTAACTTTAATCTGTAATAGTAATTTCTGGGGGAAAAAAAAGACCTACAACATTATAATCACTACCTTGTAAATAAATTGGGGATTATTTAAAACAAAGCATGTGGCTTTGTCTGTGCAAGGTCCAAGTTTGACCACAAAGTGTTCAAATGCGGGCTTCACAGTCTTGACTGATGCTTTATTGAAGTGGTCATTGTGAAAACACAATGTTGCCTTTAGATGATCATTTGTGGGCCTCCCTCAATCAAAACCACTTTGCTTTTAATAGAGCTTTGAACTAATATAGTTTCTAAAGGTTTCTTTGAAAACCTCCTTATTACTTATCTCTATAAATAATAACAGTATTTATAACAGCTCTCTGTGAGCTATTACCTCATTTTCCTGTCTAATAATGTGACATCTGACATATTTATTTGAAAAGAAAAGTGACCAAGAACTAATCTGTTTTAAACCACCAGCACTTGAACAACTTTGCAAATATGTGGTATTATGTAACAATTTCCTTAATACCTTCTCTCCATGTAGTACCTATTTTCAACACAGAGTAAACAAAATTTAGCTCTAAAATATTTCTGTTATCTTTATTATAACCTCCACTAAAAGCAGTTTCCATTTCACTATTATCTCAGAGTTATACATTAAGACTTCAGTAAAGTAGAAAATAGTAGATAAGATTACAGCTTTTACAAATGAAACTTTAAAAATTGGAACTAAGTTACTATATTCAAATATAGAATAACTACAAAAAAATTTATAGCTATTATATACTACAATTTAATTGACACTGCTTGGTCTTTATAAGTCAAGCACATATAATCACATAGTACATAGGACCAAAATATGAAAAACTTCATAAATAACTCCTTCTACAGATATATGTTTTTCCATTGTGTGACTGTGCAGATTTAAGCTTGACTATATTAATATAACTAAAATAAGTTCCAAATTTCTATTCCTTTTAATCACATCTATTAGTATAAAAGGTTATATTCAAATAGCAGTTCTATTTTCATCTAATAACTTGTGCACATTTATAACCTATTACACATATAATTGCAATGGTGACTTTGCAAGTAGTATTAAAACTTCCATTAGTCACTCACATATGATTTCACCTGTAACCCTAATAAATCTTGAGCCTATGTGGCCCAGTCAATTCATGCAGTCATATTCACCAGACCACAGTAAAACTCCCAAATAGGAATTGAAAGGAAGCTCAAACTTTAACTATTTTTTTCAAATAAGTTTGAAGGAGATCTAAGCCACAATTCATACCCATCAACAGATCTAAAACAAACCCAAAAGCTTACTCTCGCCATTTGCAGATACTTCAGAGGATCTTTCTCCAGCCATATCCTATGCTGCATTTTCTACCACCTTTGGGGCCCCCATTAAATAGATTGATTTAGCCCCTCCCTCTAATTTATCACCCTTCTCCTCAGAGTTCTCCCTATCTGACTCTCTACACACTTTTCTAATTTTGTATAATGCAAGATCTGGGAACTTGGCTAACAAAAACTCTCCTTCAGGGTGTAGATGATTAGATAAAGATGGGGGAAACTTCATATTTTACTTTCCTTTGCTTCCTTTCTTATGCACCCACATTCCTTCCCAGCCTGTGAATATGGCAGCAATTAAAAGACACGTGGTTAGGGGTAGTATGGTGCACACAGAGGGTATAACATCATTTCACTCTTGATTTTTTACCTATCTTAGCTATATTTTTACTGATTTAGCTAATCAGGCACATCATTATTTTAAAAGCATATAATAAATAAATATTATCACTAAAATCTTGAAATCATACGATCTTTTAATCTACATTCGCTTCCTTCAATTTTGCCTTTCAAATAAGAAATAATGTTGAATTTCTATAGTCTTAATTTATATAAAAATCTACATGCCAGTTATATAAATTCATATGGTAATTAAAATCATGTGAATTAAAATAATAAATATGTATAAAGGATGAGTAAATACATGAAGAAAAAATATTGCACTAGCAGTAGAAACTACTTTAAAATCATATTCTAGAGAATATTTTGAGGAAAAAATTGAGTGGATTAAAATTACAGTTGATAGTGAAAATTGATGGCCCTGAAATAGAGGAAATGAATATTTATAAAGTAATTACAAATAATTAATTTTACTTAGAAGACATCATTAGGAAGTTCTTATAACATTATAATAGTCTCCAAAGTATCATAGATAGGTGAATGGATTAATACCTCCAAAGTAAACTTTCACTCTGTAACTTGTATTTCTGACATCACAAATTATGAAATACTGTGTCTTCTTTTGAAGACCTAATGGCTTCTATATCTATCCATTTCCTTCCATATTAAATATTCTCAAGGAAAAATAACCAAACATAATCAGGTTTTTTTCAAGAGAAGAGCTAACCACTTCACTAGTTGACCTAATTTCTCATCAAATCTATACTATGGTAGAGAAAAAAACATGCTTTTACTTGCTGTGCATCAGACTTTTACTCTAGAATAGTCTTAATATGTAACTTAAAATATTTAAATATGAAGATATAATTTACTAAACTACAGAATCACATGTTAAAGAAAGTCCAAACTGAATCTGTAAATATGTGGATCTATTCAACAGCTCATGATATTTTATACAAACTAGGCTTTCAATACAATTTTGCTAAGTAAGTGAATGAAAAATCAAATACTGAAAAATTCACTTCAAAACAGATATGGTTTAGTTTTTTTATGTTCATCATATGTTTTCAAGATTATTATTCATGCTAAATTCCAGTTTTTCAACTACAGATAATTTATTTACTTTAATATTCATTATTTTGACAAATATTGGTGACTTTTATGTCCTATCCCAAGTCCTAATTTTTAAAGAACAAGATGCACAGTATATACCTTGTTTAACAATTTATCTTTCTTTTTGTGAAAATAAATAAAAGATGCTCTATCTCCCTCAGAGATTTCTACTAACTCCATCCTCACTTTAAAGATAATTCTAACTTTTAGATCAATGATCTTCAACCAGTGGTCTGTAACTCTGAGCGGCAAGACACACAAAGTGTACAAGAATGTATATGGAAATAAAGTTACATACCCTGGCTAAAGTTGTATATATAACATGAGCATACACACACACACACACACACACACACAAACACACAAATCACTTAAGCTTGTTATGATGAGTCAAAGGATCAATTATTTAATTAAATGAATTTAGAATACTATCTGGCACATAGAACACCACCTGGCATATAGTAAACATCAAAAAATATTAGCTAATATTATTTTTCATTGCTATTTAAAGCATCTTACAAACATTGGAACAGAAATGCTGAATATTGAACATATGGATAATATCTGTACATATGAAGAACTTTTTTGAGAAACTTTCATTTTAAGAACATAAAAATTTAATTTTATCTTACCTATTTATTCATGGTGAAAAAAATTTCATGGTAAAAAAAAAACATAACCTAAGTCATTTCTGTAAGCCAAGTATCATTATTTTTTTCTGTTGTGTTCATTTCCTACCTGAATCGATATTCTACTTGAGAAATTTAGTAAAATGTCTACTTTTTAGTGGATTTTTAATTGAAAAATTACAAAAAACTGACATCTGATAATAATACATTTCCAATATACTGTCCAACTAAGTCGTCTGAAGCCTCAGTAAATAACAAAACAAACAAACAAACAGAAAACAATGCTACAAATTTCTAATCTAAGTAAACCTTACTTGGAAAGAGAAGGATTTTGGAGGAACCATATTGTATCATAAAGCCCAATATCGCCTTCATTTCTAATACCTTCTCTGGAAGAGTTCAATGCATAATTCAGATGTTTTCTGCTGAAGAAAAATGTCCAAGTAAAATTGACATACCTTGAAATAATACTTCAATACATTTTACTATTTGGGCAGATTAAAAAGAAGAATACAAAAGAAGTAAAGAATATCCCACTCAAAATAAATAAAGGGTAACTGTAAAAAATTAGATAGGCTCTCTATTTAATTTTTTAAGGAATAATATCTTTCAGATAATGTTGAAGACTCCAGTATTCTTATCCCGAATTCTATTTTTCTTCCTTCCCTTCTAAAATGAACCATTATTAAAAACTTGAACTCTAGCTAGTCCACATTTTAATATTTTGCTTTATATATACCAAAATTATATACAAATTTCCCTTTACCATTTATTGTAAGTTTTTATATACAGACATTTTATCATTCAATTTAAATATATCATTCCCATTGTTATTTTCTTAACCAATGAGCAATTTTTAACAAAATTTAAACACAGGGGTTTTTATTTGATCTTTTGTTTTGCTGTTGGTGGTGGCTTATTTTGCAATTACATTTCAGTAGAAAAACTTGGCTTATAAGTAATCAATTCCTTGAAATCTACTGAGAATTACTTTTTGACCTAGTAGGTGATCACTGCCTTTTACAAATGTTCTATATAGAGTTCAAAAGAATGTATACTCACTATTTGTTGAGTACAGAATAAATCCAACTTGTTAAGTATTTTTGTGAATTAATTCTAGAAATTTTGTTATACTTCAATATTTATTTTCATAGATATTGGTACCTTTAAATTATTTCATTCATATAGACCATTATTATCAATCATGTCTATATACTATTTATTCTGTAAGTATCCTGATGTCCCAGTTCTCCTATTTTTGGTGTTCCCCAAATACCTTACATGAAAGTTTCACCTGAAGAAAATATGTTAATATACCATGGCAGATTTTAGCTAACTATACTGTTGAGTAACCTAACCTAAGGTGACTTCCCTAAGGGAGGTGGGCTAGACTTCCATATCCTGCTTACGAATGAGGAGTGCACTGTGTATAGCAAACTCTAGCCAGTCCATCTAGGTCAGCTGCCACTAATTTCGTCAATGAAAGGCCATTTCTGACATACATAATGCCAATTCGCAAGCCATCACTTTCACCAATGAAAACTCATTTCCAACATTCATTATGATAATTAATACAGCCTCTTGTGTTGATAAGAGTCAAAGATAGCTGAAGCACCTTTAGTAGCCACTTCTGGAATGTGGGCTTTAGATTAAAGGTTCTATAACCACCACTAGGTGGGAATTTCTGATATAACAACTGACTGGAGCCCCTGGGGTATATATCATGATGAACATATCCATTTATATTGAATTGTGCATGATGAAATAATTTAACAACTGTGATAAATCATAAATATCAAAACATTTTTATAGTTCAAATCACTTATATCCTTTCTTACTTGGGATGTTATTGGTCCATCCTTTTAAAAAAATAGACTTCATTTTTTAGAGAGGTTTTAGGTTCACAGCAACATTGAGCAGAAGGTACAGAGATTTCTTATATGCTCCCTCCTCCCATACACACATGGCCTCCCCATTAGCAACATCTCTGCTAGAGTCGGACATTTGTTGCAATCAATGAATCTACAGCACATCATAATCACCCATTGTCCCTATTTTACATGAGAGTTCACTCTTGGTGTTGTATATTCTAAGGGTTTGAAAAAATTGATCTATCCTTTCTTGACAGAATATTCAATTTACTAAATTATGGATTTGTCTAATTCCCCTTGTGATTTTATTAGTATTTGTTTCATATATTTCAAAATTATTTTAATAGCTACTGTATACAGGTGCCTTTTTGTATTATCTTGGTGAATTCTTACTTTTACTGATTTGTGAATTTTTTAATATAATTATAGTTCTGCCTTTAAAACTTGTATTATCCAATATTAATTTTGCTACAACAGCATTGTTTAGGCCAGTGTTGCTATCTTTATATTTTTAATCTTTCCTTGCCATTTTCTTTAAGTGGGTTTCTTGTATATGAAAGAAGTACATATTCAATCTTTTTCTCAGTCATTTTAGTCTTTCATGTATTTTGATTAGTGATGTATAAAGGATTATTCCCACTTTGGTTGGTTTTCATTTATTTTGCTTTTTCTATGCTTCTTCTCTTCTACCTCTTCCCCTTTATTTCATTTTGTGACCGATAATACTTTTCTCATTCTTCCTTTTTTTTCTTCTGCTAATATGAAAGCTGTAGACTGTATTCCCATTCTTTTAGTGTCTCCTTAAATTTCTAACCATATTAATCGTATATTTTCTCTAACCATTATTGAGTTTGTATAACATTTTAATGCTATTTTCTATACACATCAACCATTTATGTAAATAACAGTTTCTCAACTTCCATACTATTGACATTTCAGACCAGATAATTCTTTGTTGTAGGGGGCTGTTTTGTGCACCATAGATGGTTAGCCGCATACCCAACCTATGTCTACTATGTGCCACAGCTCCTGTTTGAGTGTGACAAAAGTGTCTGCAGATATTGTCAAATGTCCCCTGGAGGGCAAAATTATCCCCCATTGACTATCACTGATTTAGAGGATAAAGAAGACTTACATAGCTCTTACTTTGCTAATTTTAAATGACAAGAAAAAAAGATAGAATTTGCAAGCTAATATATACCTAACCATCTTGTATAATTAGCCTCTTAATTAACAGCTAGAGGAATTAAAAACCAACCATATGTCTAAGTCTTTAGAATTACAGTTCTTGCAAAGTTGTTTGATCACCACTTATTTTCATATCTTCATAAAATTTCAGTTAAATAAAGAGCCAAGTAAAAGTGAAATAAGGTTTTTACCTTTAATTCCCTTTCCTAAAATTATCTGTGTGTCTACAAAGACTAAGACAGCCACTGGGGCCAAGCCAGGATTCCCATAGTGAAACAATTGACTTGGCATCACATTGACAATATATAAACAACAGTTTGTCAACAGGCTTCACATTAGTGACAGAACATTTTTTGGCAAAACAGAGGCATCCTTCTGGGCACCATGGCAAAAACAGCTACTAGCTTTCATTCAGGACTCCTCTGTATGAAGTACCAAATTAATTAAAAGATTACAATTGTGACACTTGTTTCAAAAAGATTTTTTAAAGGAAAAAATACAGCAGAGTAGAATTTCTGCTGAATAAAAATTTGCCTCTAGCAGTTTATTCATAGTTGTTATAGACCTATACATTCTGGCTAGCTGTTAAAGGTTTTGAGTTTTGTTTTGTTTTGTTTTGATTTTTTTTTAAGTTAAAAGTAACATTATGGAAGTTATTTGATACCCTAATTGGGAAACTTCAGTATTCAAGTATTTTCCCCAAATGACGATGGCAGTACTATAACTTATTCTGTTTTCAAAGTTAGTTTGTGGAAGATTAAATGAGAAATAAGAAGGCAAAACTACCTGTTTATGAAAACATAATTTAT
This sequence comes from Pan paniscus, assembly GCF_029289425.2. Taxonomy (NCBI): domain Eukaryota; kingdom Metazoa; phylum Chordata; class Mammalia; order Primates; family Hominidae; genus Pan; species Pan paniscus. The sequence continues at coordinate 118,045,974 of NC_073254.2, read as the reverse complement.
TTTAAATAAAATGTAAGTAATGCTTGACAGAATTCAAAGAAGAGACGGAGCTGAGGACCATGAGAACTTAAAAATGCTCAAAACAAAATTCTCCTGAGCTTGAACAAATAATCACTATTTCAGCACTCAGATCATTTAATAAATGTGAAAGTCATTTACCCAGTTAGGAATATAAACCCCTGTGCATGTATCTGTGGCTGAAAATTACTTAAGATAGAAAGAGGATGGACTCTGCTCAGCCTCCCTATGCTCAGTTAAGGTATGCAGTGTTTAGACAATTTTGAAAATATTTACCAAAGGCACATCCTTCTACTCCTTTAAACTAAAGGTCAAAAGTTGGAAATTGATAGCGTTACTTAGGAAGACCATAAAAGTAAATGTTATTAAGTTGAAATTGCTAGATGTAAAACTCACTAAAAACTATTCAAAAAGCTATTTTAACATTCATGCTGAGATTTACTTAACTGTCATTTGAACATAACAGTATTTTTATTTTATTTTGTTTTAATTTTTTTCAAGACAGAGTCTCACTCTGTCACCCAGGTTGGAGTGCAGTGGCACAATCTCTGCTTACTGCAACCTCTGGCTGGCTCCTGGGTTCAAGCGATTCTCATGTCTCAACCTCCCAAGTAGCTGGGACTACAGGCATGTGCCACCACACCTGGCTAATTTTTGTATTTTCAGTAGAGATGGGGTTTCATCATATTGGTCAGGCTGGTCTTGAACTCCTGGCCTCAAGTGATCCACCCATCTCAGCCTCCCAAAATGCTGGGGCTACAGGTGTGAGCCACAGCACCCAGCTTACAATATTTAATTTTTTTAAAACTCTGATTAGTCATTTTCCTGAAGTTTGTAATGTAAAGAGCATCTGTGCCCTGTGAACATACATTCTAAGTCACTTAGGGTAATATTCAGTTATTGAATATTTTTTCAACCGTTCTGTGCCCCTGCCTATGCCAACTTTGTGTTAAGTGTTAGATAAAAAGGCAAAATGTACTTTCTGCTCTCCAGAAATGTGCGGTCTGTTAGAAAAGATCGGTACATTTACCTATTTACCAATAGTTGCATTACAAAAAAAAAGTCCCTGGAGACGGTTTGACCAACCCACAAAGTTAGTTCTGTGCTTAGTCTGAAGAGTGAGAGGCCATTTGAGGCAAGGTTATTGCATTAGAAAGACCAGAGGTGAAAAAGCAAGATGTTCTATGCAGGGACTTGCAGAGAGTAGAAGGAGATAAGGATAGAGACGGAGGCAAGGCCTTATGAATGATGATGGGAAGTTCATACTTTATTCCACAGTCTTTGAGATGCTCTTGAAGGGTTTTGAGAAAAGGAATGACAGGAGTAGTATTGCACGTTAGAAATCTCATGATTACAGCACTATGGATGGGGCTATTTGAAGGGAGGACATTCTGGGACAGAGACGAGATAGCACACTCTCTCTATAATAGAATGGAAGTAGGTGTAGAAAAAGGCAAAGAACTGAGAAATAATTGGAAGAAAAAATGGACCAAACTTTGTGATTTAATTGAAAGTAGAAAGTTCAAGAAAAAATGTTTCTAAGATAAGTGACCTTGTAGAAAATATATAGTAACACAACTAGAGATAGCATACTTAGGGGAAGAAAATCATGAGTTTGTTTTGGATAGTAAACAATTAACAAATATTTGATGGAATGTCTACTGTGTCCCAGGCACAGTTAAGGCTACTGATACCACGGTGAACAAAATAGACAAACATATCTGCACTCATAGAGCTTAAATTTATTGGGAAATACAAATAAGGTAAATATGTAAAATTTTAATATGTTAAACAGTGATAAATAATAAGGACCAAATAAGCAGAGAAAGAGATATGCATTGTGAGGGTTGAAATTTTAGATAATCTGAGCAAGGAAAAGCTCTACTATGACTTTTGATAATGACTTGGGTTGGAGAGAAAAGAAATAGTCATCAATACTTATCAAAAAATGAAAATTACAGAAAATAAATTTTTATTTGCAGTTAAAGATGGTAAGTCAGTAAAAATGATATTTTTTTGTAAACTGTAATGGATATGAATAATATTTGTTTTTAAGGTATTTTTCTTATTTTATTTTCATTCACTTTTTCATTTGGCTAAATTGCTTTGAAAGACTACTATGTATACCACATTATGAGCTGTGTGAAGAACATTTTTATATTGTTATTGCTTTTATTTTAAAAATTTAATATAATATAAAATAAATTTAAAATATTTACTAATATAATTTCCATTTTGATGTTCTACATTCCATAGTATAAATCCACACTTCCATCTAGTGCCATTTTCCTTCTGCCAGGACTTGCTTTACATTTCTTATAATGAGAATCTGCTGAGGATACATTCTTTCAGCTTTTATATTTTTGTAAAAGTATTCTGCCTTCATTCTGAAGTAGTTTCAGTAGTATACAATTCTAGATTGACAATTTTTTCTCCCAAGTATTTTAGAGATTGCTCGATTGTCTTCTCACTTGCCTTGTTTCCAGCAAAATATTTGCCACCACCCTCATTTTTGTTCTTCCTAGGTTGCTTTAAAGGTTTTATCTTTATCACAAGTTTTGAGCAATTTAATGGTGCTGTGCCTTAGTATAATTTTCTTCATATTGGTTAAGCCTGGGTTTCATTGAATTTATTGGATTTGTGAATTTTTATCAAATTTGGAAATTTTGTTACCATTATCACATCAAAAAAAATTTGGTGTTCTCTTCTTCTCCTTCAGAAAGTATACATATGCTCATTAGACAGCTATATATGTATTACAGAATATTATGTGGGACATGATTCTCTTTAAAATTATTTTTAGATAAGTATAGATTCACAGGAATTTGCCAGGATAGTTCAGAGAGGTCTCATGTGTCTTTCATCCAGTTTCTCCCAATGGTTACCATTTAAATAATCACAGCACAGTATCAAAGCCAGGAAAAACTGACTTGGTACAATGTACATCCATACTTCCATCTCATTTTATCACATGTATATATTTGTGTAATGCCACCACATTGAAGAACTATTCCATTCACACAAAAGTCTCCTTTGTGCTACCTCTTTATACTTGCATCTAACATCTCCATCTAATCACTCGTAATCCCTGGCAACCACTATTTTGTTTTTCATCTCTATAGTAGTGTTGTCATTTAGAGTTATACGAATAAAATGATATAGTAAATGACCACTTGAGATTAACTTTTTTCACTGAACATAACAATATTGTGATTCACCCAAGATGTATGTATTTATTGCTAAGTGGTATTTCAGGAAAAGATAAACCACTATCTAAACATTCACTTACTGAGGGACATTCTGGTTATTTACAGTTTCGATATTACAAGTAAATTGCTAGGAACAATCATGTCTAGATTTTGTATGGACATAAATTTTAATTTCTCTACAATAAATGCTCAGAAGTACAATGTTTGAATTGTATGGTAATGATATGTTTAGTTTTTAAAAGAAACTGCCAAATAATCTTATAGAGTGACTGTACCATTTCACATTCCCACAGAAATGTATGAGACCATTTCTCCACATCCTAACCAGATTTTGATATTGTCATTTTGAGGTCTTAATTTGCACTTCCCTCAAGGATAGTGATTGTCTTTTCATCTTTCGCAGAGCAGTGATTGTCTTTTCATCTTTCGCAGAGCAATAGTTTTTAATTTTGATGAAGTATAATTCATCTATTTTTTGTTTTATAGATCATGCTTTTGGTGTCACGTCTAACAACTCCTCATTAAGCCCTAAATCCGAGACTTTTCCCTATGTTTTCTCTAAAGGTTTTATAGTTTTACAATTGACATTAAATCTAAGGTCTATTTTAGGTTACTTTTGTATAAGGTCTGAGACTTATGTAGGAGTTCATTTTTGCCCATGGATAGCCAATTGCTCCAGCCCCATTTCTAAAAAAGAAAAGAAAACTATCCTTCTTCAGTTGAATTGATTTTATAACTTTGTCAAAAATAAGTTGGCAATGCTTGTGGAGAATTATTGTGGGGTCCTCTACTTGGTCTTTATTACTGCAGCTATATAATAAGTTTTAAATCAGGTAGAATGATTTTTCCCACACTATTTTACTTTTTCATAATTTAGATATTCTAATTTCTAAGCTTTTCCATGTGAAGTTTGGAATACTCTTGTCTGTATTTACAAAAATCGTGTTTGCATTTTAATGGGAAATGTAGAATCTTTCAATCCACATACAAAGTAAGTCCTTCTATTAATTTTGATCTTTAATTCCTTATCAGTGTTTTGCAAGATCTGTATTTATTAGATTTACAATTCAAATTTTCAGGGTTTGTTTTTGACTGCTTGCAAATGATACTGTATTTTAACTTCAGTGTTCATGTGTTCATTGCTAGCGCGTACAATTTATTTTGTATATTTATTTTGTATCCTGCCATTTTGTTAAACTTACTTATTAGTTCTAGGAGTTACATGTTTTGTTTTGTTTTTTTTTTTTTTTTGGTAGATTCTTTGGGATTTTTTAATGTAGAACATCAGGTCATCAGCAAAATAGGGACAGTTTTATTTCTTTGTTTCTGTACATATGACAATTTATTTTTCTTGCCTTACTGCACTAGCTAAAAGTTAAGTACTGTGGTAAGAGTGGAAAGAGTGATTATCTTTGCCTTGATCCCAATCATAGGAAGAAAGTAGTCTTTCACCATTCAGTAAAATGGTTTTGTAGATTCTCTTAATTAGTTTTTTTTGGTTTTTTTTTTTTTTTTTGGTAGTTACGGGGTTTTTGTAGATGCTCTTAATAATTAGGTTTAGGGTGTTCTCCTCTATTCCTAGTTTACGTAGTGTTTTTTTTTTTAATCATAAAACGGTAAAAATTTTGTTAAATATTTTTTGCATAAATTGAGAGGATAATGTTTTTTTCCTGAGCCTGTTAATGTGTTAGCTTGCAAGTAATTATCAAATTTTAAACCCGTCTTCCATCACTAGAATAAATTCCTAAAATAAATAAATCCACTAGAATAAAATCTCTGGGTCATGATATATAAATTGTTTTATGTATTCCTGATTTCTATTTGATAATCCTTTGTTAAACATGTTTTCATCTGTATTTCATGAGGGATGTTGGGCGTAGCTTTTTTCTTTTTTTTTTTTTTTTTTTTTTTTTGGTATTGCCTTTATCTTCTTATACTAGTCAGATAGTAATCACTTTTTGGAAGGAGTCATAATGTTTTCCTTTCTCTTCTATATTCTGTAAGAGATAGTGTAAAATGAGTGTTAATTCTTCTTTAAGGAATTTGGTAGAATTTCACAATGAAACCATCTGGAGATTTATACTGAGGGAAGTATTTAATTGAAAATTTAATATTATTATTAGTTATAAAACTATACAAATTTTGTATTTCATATTGGGTAAGTTATGGTAGATTTTGTTTTTTTAAAAAAATTGGTCCATTCCAAGTTGCCAAATTTATTTGTGTAAAGTTATTTTTATTATTCCCTTATTAGCCTTATGATGTGTGAAGGTCTGTAGTTATATCTCATGTTTCATTTCTGACAGTAATAATCTATGTCCTCCTTTTTTATCATTATATATCAGTCTTGCTATGTTGATTTTATTGATCCTATCAAAGAAAAAACATTTTGTGTCACTGTTTTTCTGTTTTCAAATTCATTGATTTCTGCCTTATACATATGATTTCCTTCCTTTGCTTGCTTTGGGCTTATTTTGTTTTTATTTTTAGGTTCTTGAGATAGGAACTCCAATTATTGCTTTGAGGCCTTTCCTCTTTTTGAATGTATGTGTTTAGTGCTATAAATTTCCCTCTCCACACTGTTTTAGCTGTGTTCTACCATTTTTCATATGCTGTACTTTCATTTTCTTTAGTTTCCCGCCCTGGCTCATTTTCTGCATGCCTATGCCATTGAAAACCCAAAAATAAATTCCTGCATTTATGGTCAATTGATTTTTGATACAAGTGCCAAAAACACATAATGGGAGTAAGGGCAATGTCTTCAATAAATGGTGTTGAAACTAATGAATATCCACAATCAGAATAATGAAATTAGACTCTTTATACAAAACCAACTCAGAATGAATGAAAGACTTAAACATAAGACCTGAAGCTGAAAAACTAAGAGAAAAAAATCTCAATGGCATTGTTCTAGGTAATGATTTTTTTGGATATGTGAACCTGAAAGCACAGCAACAATAGTAAAAATTGATAAATGGGATTGCATCAAACTAAAAAGTCCCTGTTCAGCCAAGGAAACAGGAGTGAAGAGACAACTTACGGAATGGGGTAAAATATTTGCAAACTATACATTTGATAAGTTGTTGCTATCCAAAATATATAAAAAAAAACTCACTAGCAAGAAAACAACACAATTTTAAAAATGGCAAAGGATCTGAATATACATTTCTCAAAAGAAGACATACAAATGGACAACAAATATATGGGAAAAATGCTCAATATCAATAGTCATCCAATAGATGCAAGTTAGAATGGCTGTTGTCAGAAAGACAAAAGATAAGTGTTGGTGAGGATATGGAGAAAAGGGAACTCTTACACAGTATTGGTGGAAATTTAAATTAGTACAGTCATTATGGAAAACTGTGTGGAGGTTCCTCAGAAAATGAAAAGTAGAACTGACATACAATCCAGCAACCCCAGTGATTGGTATATATCCAAAGGAAATGAGCTCAGCATGTTGAAGAGGTATCTGCACTCTGTTTATTGCAGCATTATTCACAATAGCCAAGATATGAAATCAACCTAAGTGTCCAGCAATGGATGAACAGATAATGTGATATTTATACACAGATAGATAGATAAAGATGTGATATATCTTTTCACATCTATCAAACAGATAAAGAAGATGTGATATATATATCACATTGTATTTGATATATATATATATATCACATTGTATTATACACACACACACACACACACAATGGAATACTATTCAACCTTATAAAAAAAGAAAATCCTGTCATTTGAAACAACATGGGTGAGCCTGGAGGACATTATATTAAGTGAAATAAGCCAGGCATAGAAGGACAAATACTGTATGATTTCACTGATATGTTGAATCTAAAACAGTCAAACACACAGAAGCAGAGAGCAGAATGGTGGTTACATGGGGCCAGGGGGAGGGAAGAAGGGTGGGCTAGGGAGATGATGGTAAAAGGATACCATCCATCCAAATTTCAAGTAGATCGGAGGAGTAAGTTCAAGAAATCTATTGTGCAACATGGTTAATAACAATGTATTGCATTCTTACAAATTGCTAACAGAGTCAATTTTAAATGTTCTTATTACCAAAAAATGATAAACCTGTGAGGTAATGTATATGTTAATTAGCTCAATTTAGCCATTCCACAAATATATATATTTCAAAATATGTTGTACATAATAAATATATACAATGTTTGTCAATTGAAATAGAGTAAAAACATTGGAGAAGTACCAGAAATTATTAATAAAATGAATTTTGAATTATGACTCTAATTTAGCCAGATATACTTAGGGAAAATACTTACAGGTAAAGGGAAAATGTAGAAAGATACAGTGGTGTGAAGGAACACCACCAGTGTGATGGAGCAGACCAAGTTTGGGAAACATAGGATTTTTCACTATGGATCAGCTGATAATATGTTAGATATAGGTGCACAATGGAAAGCTGAAAGAAATGAGGGAGATAAGGGGCCTTTTTCTGTCATGAAGGAAAATTTAGATTTTATTCTGTTGGTAGTTTGAAGCCACCCAAGAATTCTACAGGGAGCAGGAAGTATCAGATATGCCCCTTAGGAAGACTATGTTTGAGAATCAAACAGATCAATTTAAAAATTTTAAGTACCCAGAATAAATTTATTATATAATAAATAAAATGAGTTAAATAGATTAAAAGAATGTCCATGAAATATTAATACATCCATGGAACACAAAAGAAAATCAATCAGATAATTGACCACAAAGAAAATGTTAAATCCAATTAAAGAGTAGAAATTTCAAAGGTTAAAATCTCTCATCATAAATACTATGACTATAAATAATTTTATAACATTGAGCAAAACGTAAAAAAATTTCCTGCAATATGATACTTAAAAATGTAGAACAGACATACTGAAAATGCTTCATGTTGTGCCCTGAATACTTTTTCCAACCTTGTGTTTTTAAACTTGTGTGCCTTGGTTTTATGATCACATTTTTGTGGCTTGATATTGTGGCAGCTGACACGATAAGGGGTTTAGGTAAGATAATTCATTTTATCTTAAAAAAAGAAGAAAAAGAAAAAAATACGTAAATGCTACTTACTGCCCATCTCTCTGCATTTAAATAAAAATAATATTTAATAAATGCTCATTATGCTGTGAAAAAAATTCTGTCCTTATTTGCATTTTGTTAGTTTGGGTTTAAATTTTAATATCTCTCAAATTCCCTTTTGTATTCCCTGATAGCCTAAACAGATGCTTAAATCATATTTACCATAATTAACCCACTTACTTTCCTTTGTTTTTGATTCTTTCTTATTAATGATTCCTCTCTACAGCCTATGTTTTCTACTCAATCTATTCATTGGCAGAGTGCACAGAATAATCTTCGTATTTGAAAACTGAAGCAACTGTTTTACATTACCAAACAAAAAAATAATTCAATTGATTTTCTGCAGCAAGGTTTTCAAAATACTTCAAAGTCATATTATATGCTTTTAATCAATTCAGTGAAAGGTTAATATTTTGAAATATAAAGGCTCTCTATATTTCAACTATTATTTTGAATAACAGATACCCATTTCCAAAAAAATGCATTTCAAAGTCGTAGCAATTGTTAATAATGTGCTTTTAAAAGAAATTTATGTAAGAATTATAGCACAGAAAAATTTTTAAAATACGGTATTAAACAAGCTGAGAAATACATAAATGTGAAAACTAAAGAACCAATTATTTAAGTATATTAAGAATTAAAAATGGGGATATTCCATAATTGTTTTTATGCACAAATTTAAAGTATGCTAAACTGGCTCACTGATTACATTATTTTAGAGTAGTGTTACTTAGCAGGTTAATGAATTTGATGATTAAAGACCTAAAAGTACTCCTTAGAAAGTAATTTCATGGTATCATCTCTGGAGAGAGCATTATACACAGGTATGCCTCCTTTACTACATTCACTCATTCAAAAATACATTTATTTTGCATCTATGACGTCGGAAAGGACACTGGCCAAGAGACTTTGGTGTTTAGATGAATGGGCAGTAGTTAGGATTAAAAAGGTGAAAAAACACTCTGTGCCCTCAAAGTGAAAAGTATGGCCACTTACTATTGATAACACAAAGCACAGGTAATAAGTGCTACAAATGTAGTAATGAAGAAAGCAGCCATGTAATCTGTTGTTAAATGCATTTCTCACAATAAATCATTTAAATTTTAGTAGTAAAGATTTTATAACTTTCTACCAATATTTTCACCATCTATTTCCTATGCATTACGTTTAAAGATTTGGATGGTTCTAATTTCCCACAGTAAATATCTTTGATTAAAAACCATTTAAATACCTATGGTCATACTGAAACGGGAAAGGTTCCGTCATCCCCCTCGCAGGGCGTGCGATGTGGGTGTGGCTTGCTTCTTCAGTGCCCCGCTGCTCAAACTTCTAGGGGAGCATACAGATGGGCAGGCTGTGGGGCTCTTGACTCCACGGCAGTGTCTAGGGGTGAACGTTTACAGCTCCTGAAGCCCCAGTGGGCGTGTGTTACAGGGTGCTCTTTTAATTTGCCGTCTATAGGTGTCTTGTGTAAGTCCGCTCAATTAGAACCTCTACCTTGTCGCAAGGACAGAGGGCTTTCTGTATCCCGGGTTCTTGCCTTGGTGTACCGGAAGAATCGGATCACATGCGGGATTGGAGAAAGAGTACAAAGTTTTATTGAGTGGAAGTAGCTCTCAGCTGATGGAGGAGCCAGAGGCAGACGATTTTCCCCTGGAATTGGGCCGCCAGGTGGCCCCGGCTCTCCTCCAACTGCCCCGGCCAAACTCCGCCTAGTCCCCTCAATCAATGGCCTGCCGGCGTGCAGATGTCTGTCGGTGTGTTTTTCTGCCAACATGCTCCTCTCGAGGTCCTCTGGAGGACCAGCCGCTTGAGTCTTCCACTGCTGAAGTGCTTCTCTGGAGGTATGGCCACCTGTGTGTCGGCACACCAGCGTCTCGCGTTTTTATAGGCCCCGGATGAGGGCGTGGCAGATCCGGGTGGTCTTGGGAAATACATTTGGGCAGGAAATGCCTGTGCTCACCTAGGTCCCTGGGGGTGGAGCCCTAGCCAGGCCCCCACCTTTCTCTCCAGTACTTCCCTTCCCCCATTCCGTATCATTTAAAGGAACCATGCTCTTCCCTTGCCAGCATTCCCGTATCAATATAACATGCACCAACTAATAAATCTTCAATTATTATTGGCTTCATTTTAAAAATCGAATAATAATTCCTTGATTTACACACACACACGCACACACACACAAAACTGAAGAGAGGAGAAAAATCAAGCAATACTTTTCTTAAAGGAAATTAAAGAAAGTAGTTTCAGTTAAGTAATCTGACATTATGTATTTAAAACCTATATTTTTTTAAAGTTTAATTCATCTGATTGGCAACTATCTATTACAGTTAAGACTTTTTATTTCATCAGTAGAGTTTACCAGATAGGAAACCTTTATTGGCTAACTTGTGTTTGCAAACTCCAGCTTTAACACATTTGTTAACTCATCTCTCTATTATATGTTCATAAGTAGTTTTATAATATAAAGGAAAAAGAAAACCTCTTTCTAAAGCACTATAAAATGCTATTTTTAGAAAAAAAGTATACATTTTATATGGTATATAAGTTGTTTTCCAAGAAGAAAGTGGTAGTGTGTAAGGACAGTGATAGACCTACTCTGATAAGGTCTGTGAGTTTTTTAGGGTAAGAACTTTTCAAGTGGGATTTTCCAGTCAAAATACATTTTCCATACTATAAACAGTGACTGAAAATAAAGACATATTTTTCTGAGAGGTAATTTTACATTTTGCCACATATTTGTCACAACATTCCACCTTAAAATAATATTTCGGAATTCTTACCTTAACTGACCCATTAACAGTCTTCCTCCCCAATTTCATGCTTCAGTGTGATCACTAACAAAACAGTCGACATTTCTTAGCTGGGAGGTAATAGCATTTCTGAATGACCTGAAATCCTCTGGAATTGTACTCTACCTGATTTTCAAGGGTGTTTAATCCATTTGTATGCTCCAAATTTTCCATTTGAATTTGCATCAGGTCATGTAATATCAGTTTCTTCTGTGTCACCTGATGTAGCAATAACTTCATATAATGTGACACTGTGTAATGTACAGTTTAAAAAATCCCTTTTATTCTACTGGAGTGGGATCTATCCAATGCTGCATCTGTCCTACACCACTGATCTACTTAATGGGTGTAACTACTAAATAAAAAATATCTAGCTACTTCTGTTCATTTCAGTATGACAATTACATGCTTGTCTTCCTAGTTAACCACACCACTTTATACCATAAATGTGTTTCTTATATAATATTATGAAGAAGCTAAATATTAAAACAGTAATAAATTTCCCTTTCCCCCTTCCACCCATGGGAGCTGTCAGGTTGGAATGTAAGAAAACAACATCACTTTGTATCACTGAATTTTGTTTATATATTCATTTGAGAAGTGAATTCCAGAAAGGGAGCATTATTTCTGGCTGAAATTTAGCAGGCAAAGGATAGTGAATTCTGTCTCTAAGGCCAGACTTCATGTCACATTCTAGATTCTGGGTCTGCAAACAATGACGTCCAAAATAAATCTGGCCTACAGTCTGTGTTTATAAAGTATAGTTTATTGGAACACAGCTACACCCATTCTTTTGCATATTGTCATTCTTTTTCATATTGGCTACTCTTAGACTACAAAGGCAATACTCAGTAGTTGCCACAAATACTCTCTGTCCCACAATGCTCAAAAGATATTCTACCTGGCTCTTTACAGACAAAAATTACTGATCTCCATTCTAGAAATTTTGTGAACTGTGAACTATCGGTTGCATGATGTTAAAACAGACATTATCACACAAATTCTCTGCAAGGATGACATAATTTTTAAAAGTGAATAAACATACTGAAATGCTAAATGAAACTAGTTCTCTTGTAAGCTCCAGAAAATAGAGTCATATCTCATAGCTGAGGGAGCTTTTGTCTCTTATTTGGGTATTTAGTTTTTGTTTTACATTTAGGTATATTTCTAATGTTTATTTTTGATTTCTTATCTCCATTGCTTCTTATATCAAAAGCAAAGATTTGGAAAGAGCAATCCACCCACTTCTAAGGAGAGGTGGCAAGACACTTAGGCTAGAAAGAATTTGCCCTGAGTAGTGAGGCATACGTGTTTCTAGTCTAGTCAACGAAGTCTTAAAGAAAACATCTTAAATAGTGAGTTTCTCTTAGAAAAGAATCAAAGGCTGTCTAGCACACTCTGGTTTTCCACAGATGATGCCTCCATTCAACAAACTAATCACTTACTCTAGGTTAGATTCTGTAAGACAATCTGAAACCAACTGACTTTTTATTGCTATAGGACTTTGCACTGTATTACCCAACCACATTTGGAGTGAAATTCCCATACTTCTCTTTGTCAAAAAAATCATTTCTAAAGAGTTTTATAGACTATGGCATGGTACTAGACTAGGCGATCGATGGGCCAAACATAGAGGGCGATGAAAGGTCTGTTAAGAGCAGCCTACAATGAGGATTACAGAAACACTTTCACCAAAGGACGATGATGAATAGACCCATTGGATGAAACCTTTACCAATGGATGTCTGATGTAATAAAGAGTAGATGTCAGCATCCAGGAACTGTGCATGATTTGATGTGAAAATAAACTTTTCCCTTCCTATCTTCTGATAATATTTAAATGCTATTTATTTAAGTTTTTCTTTTGAGGAAGAGATACCCATTGATAGCAGAACCAATAATGAGCCAAATGTACTGAGACTTGCTGGCAGCCAGTCTGACTAGATGGGTAACCATTCTGATAAGTACTTTGTGTGTATGTGTTAGAAGGAGGTGCAGTAAACACTTAAAAATCACCTCTGACTGTTACTAACCTGAAACACTCTTTGAATTCTTCCTCCATGCCTCACTCTCCCTTGAGACACTTCCAGTTTGAGTCTGATTACAGGAGATAGAATCCATTGTCAATAATATACTTTAATTAGCTAATTAATAGGTTGTTTAAATTACAATAAGAATGGAATTGCTCATATACTTGTAAAAATTGTCACTGTGTGTATACAGTTGTCTAATGTATTCCGCAATTTTTCCTTGTGAAATTAACAGGGCCTGGGGGAAAATTCAGTTATTAAACTTGAATTTGCATCTGAGACTTTTCAGGACACTACAGAGTTTCAATTTATACGTGAAGTTAACAAGGTACAGAGCTTATGCATTAAATTCCCTTTCTGTTTCTGCCATCTCTGTTCTATTACTTTAATATGGACATAGTACTAGTTATATAACAAAAGTGCTATGTACATCAATACAGTCCTGAGACCAATCTCTTTGTGTAGTTTTATCAAATTTAAATGACATACTTAAAAGGAGTGTCTTTTGAGTATCCTACCAGATATATACAGGCACTGTATTTAAAAAAAAACAAAAAACAAAAAAAACCACTATGAAAGAATCTGTTCAGGGGTATTCCTCAAGTGCACTCTACCTGCATAACATGAGGCTGAAGAAGCTCTCAGAAAACTCAGTTGTTTCTGCAAGAAGCATCTTGAATTTTAAACCTTCTAAATGTTGCTTTCAGGAATAGTAGCTCTCAGGGGCAACCTAATCAGCCCTTTTACCTAAAATGTATAAGATAATTTGACCTCTAGAATCTGAGAACTTTCAAGACTGCAGTAGTTTGCATGAATTTCTGAGAAACAAAATTTCTTCATTGTCAATAGAGACAAATCATAAAAATGTATCCATCTCCTACACCCTTTTAAAATCCTGCATATATATTATATTTATATCTGTTATCAAAATGGCAAAAGGGCAGAATAAATTCTGTCCCACCAAACTATATCATGGGACAGATACTGCTACTGTTTCTGCAGTTTCCTGGGAATTAGACACTGAGAAGCATAACAACTGTGCAGAAAAAAAGGTGGCATTTAGTGCTTTCCTTCTGGAAAAGACAATGAAAAGCTCTAGAAGCACTCCCACGTGGCAGAGACTGAAATGCAGTATCTACAGAACACATCTGAAAACACTTTTTGCACTACGTAGGCTTATACATACTGCTTCTAACACTAAAGGGAATGTCATTTTTCTGTTTTACATTTAATTTTACATTGGGCAAAAGAGTGTGAGTGGAGCACATCCAGTGGTGCTACAAGATGCACTGGCTGCCTTGAGACACTCAGCTCCCTAAGGTACCACCAGGGAATCATGTAGGCACCAAGCACTGTAATTGTCATTTTTACTGACAACTGAGTTGGGGTAATATTATATTCCTAAGTAGCATTGATGAAAACATTGGATTATTTGTAGTAAGAACACATTTTAATTTAAATTATTTTTAAAATTTTTAACAAAATTGAAATGAGCTTTTTAAAACTGTATATTTTCAGCATTTCTACTGTTTGTCCAGTAAACTATTTATAAGTGAGATAATCAAATTAGATAATTAATTTAAACCATCTTTTCAAATGAAAAGCACTTTAAAGCTTTTAGTCTCTTAAAAAGATACTAGATTTCCTGTGATTATATGGCTTGGCCTATTGTAGAATTATTGACACATTTAATATGTTTGATGAGCCCAACATATGACCTCAATGGTAAAGTTACTGGGTATCATGTTGGATTATTAAATTAAGTCACACTGTGGGGGAAGACTCTATATTGCATTAGTCATAGTCTTGGCAAGAGGCTGGTGTCATTGTCCAACAGGGTACTTGAGAAAACTTAAGAAGTGATTTTTACCAAAGTGTGGACCACTTAAATGAAACTAGCAATAGAAAGTAAAGTCGGCTGGGCGCGGTGGTTGATGCCTGTCATCTCAGCACTTTGGGAGGCTGAGGAGGGTGGATCACCTGAGGTCAGTAATTCAAGACCAGCCTGGCCAACATGGTGAAACCCTGTCTTTACTAAAATACAAAAAAAAAAAAAAAATTAGCCGGGCGTGGTGGCGGCTGCCTGTAATCCCAGCTACTCCGGAGGCTGAGGCAGAAGAATCACTGGAACCCAGGAGGCGGAGGTTGCAGTGAGCTGAGACTGTGCCATTGCACTCCGGCCTGGGCACAAGAGCGAAACTCCATCTCAAAAAAGAAAGAAAGAAAGAAAGTCTTCCCAGGATAATAGTGCGGAGTTGTTGCCACACCAGGACTGATGGGCAAAGGGAGGAAGCAAGTATTAGAACCCAGGGAGTAACAGATAGCCTAAAAGAGGATTGTGTCTACTGCCAGCCCATGGCTTGGCAGGGAAGGTGCTATGGGAATAAAACCCCAACCTCCCTCAACTTCTACTTTCTAATCTTTTGTCTATACCTATTGGTTGAAATCCATCTCAGTCCAGAGGGCAAGAGGTCCTCTTAATTAAATTAAAAAATGTCAGTCTCTGGAGGCACAGAGTAGGGTTGATCTAGCAGGATAAATAAAGAATATTAAAAATAGAAGTTAATAATTCATAATTAAATAAATTTCTGAAATAAACTTTTAATGTTTTAAATATGAAACCATGTTTTTTAAAGTAAATTTAATTGATATTAATAAGGTTCATTTATTCACGTATTCAGCAGAGCTTTAGTGAATACCTACTATATGCCCTCTGCTAAGCACTTAGTAAAATTATTTTATATGATTCCCCTCCTCAGGGATTTTATCATTTTGTTTGAAATATAGATGTGAAAAATCAACTGTTACAACCATACTGTAAGAGGAAATTTAAAAGAAGGAAGAAGAAGAAACTAAACGGTGGCTTCTAGGTCAAAATAAAACACAAACCAAGTGTTAAGGAAGAATAGGGGTTAGACAAGTGGACAATGGGAGAATAGGAGAAATAACCTTATAGGTAAAGTGAGTAGTGCAAATATACGGGGCCTCAAGGAAGCTTGGTTCAGGAAACTAGAACTTTTTCAGTTTTGCTAGAAGGAAGGAAAAACCTAGGGCCAACAAGTTTGGTCTAAATCATTAAGGTACTTTGTTTGATAAGTTAGCAGTTGTGTTTTATCCTAAAATGGATGAGGTGCCAAGGAGGAATTTTAAGCAAGGGAAAGACCTAAAGAGTTTTGCATTCAAGAGATATAACTGTTACAGGTGTGTAGAGGATGCATGGGAAGGGCATAAAACTAGAGAGCAATTAAGAGATTATTACAAAATCCAGAATTGCCAAAGATTTTGTATTAGATTTATCCAGAGAAATAGAACCAATAGGATGCATATATAAAGATATTTATTAAAAGGAATTGGCTCACGTGATTACAGAGGCTGGCATGTCCCAAGACATACAGTCTGCAAGTGGTAGAACAAGAAGAGCTGATGGTTTAGTTCCAGTCCAAGTCCAAAGGCCTGAGATTCAGAAGAATCAGTGGTGTAAGTTCCAGTCTGGAGGCCTGGAGGCTAAAAACACAGGATGAATGGATGCTTCCATTCAAGTCTAAATGCAGGTAAAAGAACAATGTCACAGCTAAGAAAGGCAGGAGGAATTCCAAGTTACTTGAGGGTGGGCAAGCTATTTTGTTCTGTTCAGGTTTCCTGGTGATTGAATCGACCTGCCCACATTAGGGAGGACAATCTCTTTTACTCAGTCTACCAACTCAGATGTTAATCTCATCCAGAAACACTCTCACAGACACACTCAGAATAATGTTTGACCAAATGTCAGTCTGCCTCATGGCTCAATCAAGTTGACACATAAAATTAACCATCACAGTCTTGATAGGAAGAGCACAAAGAATATATGCAATAGAAGTTGGATATCAAATGCCTTGGAGATGATAGTTAAACCTGATGCCCGAGAGTCTGTCTTGAAAACCTGGATAAAATGTGATCTTACTGACCACTGTGAGACACACTGTGGTCTCACAGTGTGTTCAGGTTTAAAAAGCTCTCACAGGGGAGTTCAGGTTTAAAAAGATTTGTCAATGCCTATGAGGTAAACCAGCATATGGGAGAGAAGTCTGCACTAAAGTAAAGATGAGCTTTATATGGTTATTATAAACATTTAAATGGGCAATTTTTATATAATAATTTATTATTATAGCCAAATTATAACTACTCAATATGGGCCATATGATTAAATATAAGACAATTTAGTGCACCAAAGTGGTCTACATTTTCCTTAGAAAAAGAAGAGGTAAAAGCAATAGTCCACTTGTATTGTATGTGCAGATCCATTGTATATTCAGGAAATTAATATATTGATATTGAATAATTTAGTTCAATATTTCTGTTTTATTTTTTGCTTAGATGTTATGCTTTTTCCATTCTCTGTAACTTTTCATACAGCTGTCTGAAAATAATATAGCATTGTTTATTTTGAAGAAAATAATCAATTTAGGTAAACAGCAACTTAATAGAGGGTGATTTTAAAACCCCTTAATTAAATTATCTTTTATTACAAACTGTGTCTTTACAGATAGCATTTTCACAACTCTAGACCTTGCTACATATAAAATTAATATATTTTAATATATAATAATTATATTATTATTAACCATATAGAATCATTATCTAGTTAATTTTTCTTATGTAGAGCTATCTATGTGTGAATATTTTCTGTGTTAACATACCATGGTGAAATGGATAAGCTGAATATCATTTGCAACATCCAAAGGCAAATTAGTTGGTATCAGTTGCTTCCTTAATACTGAATTATAAAACATATTATAACTTTAAGGCAACACAGCTGTTTACAATGTCTCCTCATTTTTCAGCAACCATTCAGTTCCTCCCCTCAATAGAGTGGTTTCTATAGAAGCTTCCAAACACTCTTGTTTCCAAACTCCTCTAAAGCATGCTCTGTACCAAAAAGGTAACATTTTCACTAACTGTTTCATGTGTTTGTTTTAATTTTAACTGTAAAGCCAAATGGTAATCTCCTTGAGGTCAGGGGCCTAATATCTCACTTTGAGCTTCTTAGCCCCTAGCACCCATATTGGTTATATAGTTCTGTGGTCTACATATTAGTAGATTTATTTATTTCTCCTGAGCCTTACTTAAAAAATACTGAAAGGAAATGAGACTATATTTTACATAAGTTATTGCCAGTTAATTTTTAAATACAGCATAAAATTAAACTTATTGAAGAAATTACCATTTTATACAAAAATAAAGAAAATAAGTAATCTTTAGTCAATATCTTAGGACTTAGATCAAACATCACATATGGCAGAATTCTTAAGAGAACTCATTACTTTTCACTTTGAATTAAAATTGAAATACATTTTGCAACTGAAATATGAGTAAGTAAACCCACTTAAAAGATAAGCTATATAAATAAACCTAACTTCCTTATTAAAGGAAAGTTAAAAACATTTATTTTCAACACAAAAATAATAAACTCCCTAACCACACCAAATTTTGTCCTCTTTTTAAAAAACATTTAAATGGGTTTTTGTACAATTAAAAACCATTTTTATTCTTTTATTTCTCTTGTAATTTATAGGATATTTCTGTGTTTATGTATTTTCATAGACATTGTCATCTATCGGTATTTGTGGGAGATTGGTTCCAGAAACCCTTGTGGATACAAAAATCCTCGGATACTCAAGTCCTTTATCTAAAATGGTATCAGATTTGCATGTAACCTATGCAGATCTTTCTGTTCCTTTGAATCATCTCTAGATTACTTATGATACCTAATGCAATATAAATGCTATGTAAATAGTAATGCTGTATTGTTTAAGGAATAATAACAAGAAAAAAGTCTGTATATGTTCAGTACAGATGCAGTTATTCTTTTTTTTTCCCAAATATTTTTGATTCAGGGTTGGTTGAATCCATGGACACATTGCACACAGATCTGAAGAGACAACTGTATTTATGTCTAAACATAAAGTATTTGTGTCCTCCTAAATTCATTACAAAGTAATATTCTATAAACTGAATTCCACCTTTTAATTTTCCGCACTAGTTAAAAAAAAAAAAAAAAACTGTTTGAAAGGACTTAAATTAGGAATTAAGGAAGACCCCAGGTCCAGCAAACCAACATAACTGTTTCCTGTTCTGCAAAGTTCTCCGGCTCTACCAGGACTGACACTTCGCTTCCATAGATGTGAGACCAATGACCTAAATCCTTTTTTGTGTACCCCAAAATTCCACTAAAATTTACAAAAGCAATTATATTCTCATTTTATTGACATTTGAAGCATAATTTTAATTTTAAAATGGCCAGGAATGTATCCTTAAGTCTTCCTACAACATCTTAGAATCTACTCCTAGATGACATTTTAGGGCAAGGAAGACTGTTGCTCACACCTAAACTGTTTTGTTGTTTTGGTTGATTATGAAAACATTATTTTCAAATAGGATATATGATGCATAACAAAATTTAAATACAAATATCTAGGTAGTATTAGGTACCCTGCTCCATTCTCACTAATTTTTACTTGTTATTAATCATTAATTAATCCAACCCTTGCTGTCTTGCCAAAGTTCAACAGACAAAAATCAAGCTCACCTTCACTGGAAAGACCCCATTTATCTTTCCAATTTTTCCTTCTTTCTTTTCTCCTCCTTACCTACAGGAATGATAGAGAGAAAAAAAAAATTGAATCCCAGTGTGATGCCGCTGGTATGTGTAAAAAACCCTTGACAGTCATTTTCCCATCAGCAGTTTCCCTGCTGGCCAGCTTCTAAGTCTCTCCCACTTCCCTTCTCCTCAGGTAGCTGGCTGCTAGATGTTTACTGATTAATTTGCATCAAATGTTCTCCTAGCAACCAACACTAGAATAGGATTAGATACTTTTGTAAAAGACTGTTTTCTGTTAAAGAAGCTTAGACTTCCTAAAACACCACAAACATAAACTAATAACATTTAAGCAAAGGTATAATGTGATTCCTTCACATTTTTAAAAGTAATTTTAGCCAGTTGCTTTTTATTGTTGTTTTTATTTGGGGAAAATCAGCAATTTTTTTTTCTATTTAAAAATTAGCATTTGTGAACACATCTTATTTTTTTTTTTGTAGACGGAGTCTCACTCGCTGCTGCCCAGGCTGGAGTGCAGTGGCGCAATCTCGGTTTACTGTCGTTTACTGCAACCTCTTCGCGATTATCCTGCCTCAGCCTCCGGAGTAACTAGGATTACTGGCGCTCGCCACTACGCCCGACTAATTTTTGTATCTTTAGTAGAGACAGGGTTTCACCATGTTGGGCAGGCTGGTGTCAAACTCCTAACCTCAGGTGATCCGCCCGCCTTGGCCTCCCAAAGTGCTGGGATTATAGGTTTGAGCCATCGCGCCTGGCCCACATCCCTATTTAAAACACAGGTAATCTTAATAGTGCAGGAATTTATACTGTATACTTTAAATAAAACCACAAAGAATTGGCCTGGTGCGGTGGCTCATGCCTGTAATCCCAGCACTTTGGGAGGCTGAGGCGGGTGGATCACGAGGTCAGGAGATTGAGACCATCCTGGCTAACACAGTGAAACCCCGTCTCTACTAAAAATACAAAAAATTAGCCGGGCGTGGTGGCGGGCGCCTGTAGTCCCAGCTACTGGGGAGGCTGAGGCAGGAGAATGGCGTGAACCCGGTAGGTGGAGCTTGCAGTGAGCCGAGATCGCACCACTGCACTCCAGCCTGGGCGACAGAGCGAGACTCCCAGACTCCATCTCAGAAACAAACAAACAAACAAAAAAAACAAAGAATTTATGTTATTTTGTAATTATCAGTGCAAGACATTTAAATGAAAACAAATAGGTCTAGTTTCTAATGGCCAGTTATATAGAGAACACAGTCAATTTTCCTATAAAATATGATTCATTTTTATTTTTTGAATAAAAATAACATGAAACACAAAAGTTTTCATTAAGATTTACTTTAACTGAAAAGTTAATAAACTCATTTTCCCTATTTCTCAAAAAGTCTTAGTGTCACAATTTATATATAAACTTTGATAACAACTTTTAATATCAAATTATTACTTAATGGAAAGAAAAGCCATAAGAGAAAATATAACATGTATAATAAATCATGCATAGTAACATTAAATACACTGACCAACAGGACATGATATCTTAGCAGGTCTTTGAAATAAGAGGAAGAAATATTTTATTATGCCCCATTAAGATTTTAATTTAGCAGAGAACAATGCAAGAGTAGAAAGTAAGATATTTAGTGTGATCAATAATAGTTTCAGGTTTTAAAGTTATTAAGTTTAAAAGTGGTAATCTCAAGGCTGTAAGACACTTTATAACTTCAAAAATCTAAGATTCAAAAAATAAAAACCTATAGTTTAATCATCTGGTGGAGATAACAGAATATTTTTCCTAGAGGTAAGAATAAAGCAGCAAATCCTTCATATAGAAATGCATTACCGATTCAGCTATGATGGTGATTACCCCTAGAATATTAGAAGACTGATATTTATGTAAATTTCCTTTTCCACTAATAGTTTATTGTTTTCTACGTGGGCATTTCTTAAATCTCACATGTGCTTTTAAGAAATCTGAAATATAAATAATAACCACTTATTTCAAGTTTCAAGACTTTTTAGTTAGGTAGTATATTGAAAACCAAATTCAAATTTTAGAAATTGCATATATAGATACTGTAACTTTTTAGCACCTTGATAGATGATTGTAAAATAAATTATCTAGGGTTAGAGACATGGGAACCCATATTTGTTGAAGACTTACTCTATACTAGGTACAGTGTCAGATTTTTAAATAAACTGTCTCATATAATCATATCCAAAACAGTTAATATGATATTATCCTCAAATTATAGATCCTATCTGAGATTCAGAAATGTTAAATTGCTCCCAAAGACCACAGAACAAAGTTGAAAATCATGACTGTGGGACACCAAATCTGATTCCTTTCACTATATAAACAACCTCCCATAATTATGGAAGCACATTCTCCACCCCTCAAGTACTTTAGTTATTGATACCCAAGTTTCACAAAGTACTCAGCCAGACTTGGCCTGGACTTTAAAATTACTACTTTCTTCTTCCCCTTATGGCTTATCAAAATCTCCACCATTTTCAGATACCAGTGATAAAAGACTAAACTAACCTGCATAAAAATATGAGATTAAACAACCGATTTTAAATGTTTATCTTCAGGTAGAGAATAAAATGAAATTTGATTGGAGACACTGAGTTTTTGTGTGTTTGTGTGTGTGTAAATGATTGTCTTGCTAATTCATACATACATTCACACACACACACATACACACCTCACACATTCCCTCAAGGATGCCTTTCTCCTCCATCTTTGCATAGTCCAATGTAAGAAACACTCTTTGTTAATGAGATTTGAAGAATAGATATCCCTAATCCATCCACTGACCTATCAAAGGGTTCCAGATCAATCCTGTGTGGTAAGCCATTGACTCCTGTTAAAACCATGGCTATATTGATAATGAATGAAAAAATGTAGAAGGAGAATAACCTGTTGTTATCAGCTGAATTTTGATCTCCCCTGAGTAGCACCAAGCAAGAGATTCAGACAGCAAGGTTTTGGAAATGTATTATTACAATTACATGTGTTCAATGATGTCACCCACATTTTGAAGAGCACATCATTAAGAAATATGAGCTAAGTGCCTACTTTCAAAACCTTGGAAGAAAAATAACGGCTAAAACTGCTATAAGCAGATGCAATACTAAAGGACAAAATGATTTTTATATATGCTCTTTGTTGCAAAAATGAAAGGCAAAACTGAGAACTAATGCTTTACAGAGTCCAATATGATGCCCTTACTAAAGGTGGAAGAGGGAAATGGCATCTAGAGGGAATAGTAAAAGAAGTGAGCAATAATAAATACTAAAATAAATTCTGGAAAATATGCTGCAGTACCAACAACTTGAAAACACTTAATAATTCAACAGAGAAAAATAAATAAGGTATTGCCTTAGTTGTTTATGAACATGCAAAAGAGAAAAAGAAAAAAATCTCTGCAGTGGCCTGAAGCAGTAGGGAACAAGTGAGTTAGAAAAAGTAAATAATGCTTTAGGCAAGATATCCTGCCACTGTCCTCAACCCATAAACACAACAGTATATCAGTTTTATCAGAAATTATAGAGAGTGTTAAGCAAATTATACTTTGTAAAACATTAAAAATATTTTTACAGTAAAATTCCAATATACTGTCTATACCCAGAGCAGCTATTGCCTATGAGTGATAGTGGCTGATAAAGTAGCCCTACTTATGTAATGCCATACAAGACATTCTTGCTGAAAAATATTCTTAGACACAAAAAACCTCCAGAGGGATTAGATCCAGCTCAGTGAAGCTCTCCACTCCAACTCCTACATTGTCCTCAGTTTACTACCCCAACTCCTGCCATCATCCTTGGTATCTTCGGCTCATTTGATCAACTCTTCCAACAATCCAAATTTAAGACCCTTGACAACTTCTTATCCCACCATATCTACCCTTATGGTAAACTTGAGCAAACTCATAATCACCATCACACTCAGGGTCTGGCAATGGCTCTATCTGAAATCTCAAATTCCAAAGTCCCACTCTGATTACAATTCTGCATCATATTCACTCTTCCTCTGGATCATTTCAGCTACATCTGGGCTTCACCTCATTAAAGTTTCTAGTTCCAGACTACCATCCCTTTCTCCCAATACATTAGCTTCCTCTTGAACCCACTACTCTGTATAACTGGCTGAGACTTCAAGGTGTTACAGTTCAATTACTTCTATTCTTCCACCCCAGACTCTGCACACAGAGGATTCAATCAACCCAAAACTTTTGCTATTTTCACACCTGGCTTGCCTGTGCGATACATTACTTTGACAATCGTATTTACTAACTTCAGCCTGGTCCAAGTGGCATTGACCTTCCATTATCAGTCAGTGGCCAACTGTCAGAACAGTGATCTCCTATTCCTGAGTGGCCACTCAAAATATTCACGATCACCCTCAAAAGCTTTACCTAGTGATGTGCTAGTAAATGTTCAATCAACAGCCCTTTGAAAACAACACAAACAAAAAAGCCCAAATTTGTAGCATTTACTGATTTTCAAACTGTAAATGCTTCCAACCATGGCTGATTCCAAACTACTAACGTGACATCACTGGATGCAGAGTGGGGAAGAAACGTGTGGTAAGTAGCATACCTTCATATGGCCTTTCCACCAAATACAACCTGGTATCTGTTCTCAGACATAATAGATATAAATAATCTCAAGAGTATAATTAACAGTGAAAGGTAGTAAAATAATTAGGAAACCATGACTCTTGAGTATTTATTACCTTCACTTTAATATAATTTAACTATAAATTTATGTAATTTACATTTTAATCATAGCCAAGTTTAACAACTAGCTCTCAAAATTCTTGAAAATTCAGCGATTAGCTCCTGTAAGCTTCAGCACATCACTGCCCTTGCACCATTGCGAACTTTCATTTCTCTTAGCTGATGATCCTGCCTCATACTCTACTGAAACACATTCAAGATTGCCCATTAACGAAATTTAAAACATCCCTTGACACCTGACCCTGTGTCTACATCTACTTATCTGACTTTTTTATACCTGCATATCATTTTTATCAGAAATTCCATTAAAAAGAGTCCATATTACAGTAGTAGTTTCTATATCCTTACTCTCATTCCTTGCTTTTTCTCTGAAATTTTATGACATCACTATGGGAAAAAGCCATAAATTACATCCAAAATGCAAGGATTTTTTTCTTTCAGTTTTCCGATTGCTTTTTTAAGCAATTCTTGCAGCATTTGGCTCTATTGCATCTTCTTTCTGTCTTAAATGTTCTTTCTTCCTGACTGCCATTTGGCCTTAGGCATTCTGTGAACCGTGAGAGACTGGGTATGGTACCCTCCATAAGCATTCCTGCAAGGACCACCTAGCTGATCAAACTGGCCCCCCTACAGCTGAAGGGTGTTGGCCAGGTAAACAAAATATTTGCTGCAGTTGAGGCTGGGAGACTCATAGTCTTTCCAGATGTAGGGAGTACAGAAGCTCTTGCCTGTTTTCTTGAGAAGAGATGACTACTTAGTAAACCACTTGGCTCCTGGGCCTCTCATACTTATGGGATTGCTGTTGCTTCTTGCATCCCAGAAGTTGAACCT
Source organism: Pan paniscus (assembly GCF_029289425.2). Lineage (NCBI taxonomy): Eukaryota > Metazoa > Chordata > Mammalia > Primates > Hominidae > Pan > Pan paniscus. The sequence goes on along the minus strand of NC_073254.2, from coordinate 118,020,694 downwards.
GAGGCCCAATACCTAGATAAAAGAAAGAACACATCTAAGGGGGCCCAGCAAAAGGGGGAATATATTCAGAACACTTAGAACAGGTGACTCAAACTGAAATAGAACTGAAGCGGAGGTGAAAACACAGCTAGAATAAAATTAAGATATACACACAGACGCGCACACACACACATACTCAGGACAATGCATGTTTTCAAAACATTCGTGATCTGGCATCAGCTCATTAGCTCAGTTTTCATTCTCTAAACCCAACCCAGTAGATATCTCAGGAGATACAGGAAAGGTGGTACATCTGGAACCCAATGAGAAAACTGTGAGAAATACTGCAGGAGATAAAAGGTGGTTAGGCTCTTGCATGAGTAACTTCAGATAAGAGAGGACCATATAGCGCAGGCTTACACGAATGGCAAGAACCAGAAAGATAACATTGAATGCTGGCAAAAACTAGAGAGTAGGATAAGTGCTAGTAGGAGAGCAAATGCTGATTTATAGAGCAATCTACCAGTCTGTAATGAAATATTTGTGTATCCTATGACTCACCAATCCTGCTTCCAAGTATATCAGAACGTCAGGATGTAACTGTCCAGTTTATGTGCTGGCCAACTCCAGGGCTTATCTTTCACACAGGGTACTGCAAATGTATACTACATATAAACTTACTTGTGTTTTATAGACACACAAAGTTCAAACAAATGTTCAGTTGCTATATTTATAACTCATTGAAAAATAGGATGAACATGTTGAAAAATCCTTTGATATTAATACATATAATTAATTTAAATAGGTGGCTATATTCATTTCTAATAAAAGGGTAAAATACTAGAAATTCTTTATGTCTAACCTATGTTTTTAATAAAAGTCATCTATTATGATTAGAAATATTTAAAAATGTATGGAGGCAAAAACAATCAGATATATCATACATAATATTATGTGCTTTCCTATCTTGTTTCTAAATAATTTTATCTTGACCTGTCAGTGAGAATTTTTCCCCTCACCTCTCATAATTCAATATCCTGAATCCAGAGAAATGGCTGTTTCCATCTGTACCACTTAGAATAATCAATACTTAGTTAAGTTCATGCATAATAATGAATATGTATCTCCCAAAACATGCTTTGCCAAATTTTGGCATATAATTTTATCCAAGATCAGGACCTTGACAGAAGGGTATCTGCATTTTCATTTTATTTTACAAGGGATAGGGGAATGCTGACTATCTACTTTCTACTTTTTCCCCATATTATTGCTTTGTAAAAGGAAGCATTCTGCCACAGTGAAATAGACATGTGTTTCAGAAAATTCTCCCTTCAGGCCCAAACATGGGCTAACTTCAATAAATGAAAGTGGCATAGTTTACAGAATTGGTTTCTCACGAAGTATTTAGTTGAATCAGCTTTTTAGATGCCTTCAGATTTTTTAAGAGAAGCAAAAGAAAAAGCATTCTTCCAGCATCAAGAAAACACTTTGCCACAGATAATTGTCTCATTTAATTTGCATTCCATTGCATACCAAACTGAAAAATAACAATACTCAGGAGTCCAATCCGATGGAAGACTTCCTATCAAGTAATAAAGTGATAAGAGAAATAAAATGGGAGAGGAAGAAGGGCTGGGAGTAGTGACTCAGTGAAGTTGATGGGTTGGTTGCAAATTCCCAAGTTCATGTTATCAACCTTTCTTCCTGCTTTACTACTAGCTCCTCTTCCACCAGAAAAAAAAAAAAATACAGACAGCCTAAGATATCAGCTGACAAACCTCATTATTGATGGCATCGGGTGGTAGATCAATGCTGGAGGAAAATCAATAGTAAAAATATTTTTCAGTGGTGCATACAGATGAAGAGTCTCAGCATCATTTCTTGATGGAAACCACAAAAGTTCACACACCCTCAAGAGTCATTGTTTCATAGGAGGCAAGACCTTACTTGGTTTTTAGAGCTACTAATTTGCTCCTATATGTTGTCCTGTGTTGTAGAATCTGTAACTGTTTGCTACAAAACAGCAAGGCAGAAGGAAGGAAGGAAGGGAGGGAGGGAGTGAGGAAGGGAGGGAGGGAGTGAGGAAGGGAGGGAGGGAGGAGAAGGGAAGGACAAGGCAGGAGGTGAAAGAGAGATAAAGATTCCACTAAAAATAAAATATAATTTCTCATATAGTGGTTTGATTCATGGATATTTACTACATATATGTCCATTTAATAAGTGTAAAGACTGGAAACCTTAAGCATTAGAAAGCATGCCTAAATTGAAAAGAGTATATCAATTTTTCATTTGAAGAGAGTAACTAGAAATAGTTTTCCTTGCGTGGAAAGATAATGCTTCATAAGAAATTCCATGTTAAGAGATGCTTGTTTAAAATGGGAGAATGATAGGGAGGCAATTCTAAAGAATCACCCTGATTTACAGCCTCTGGTCCCAAAACAGCCTCACACTACATGTCAGTTTTCTTTCCAAGTCATCAATCAGATCAGATCAGAGTACTCTCCTGCCCTAAAGCTTGCAGATATTCCGAAGAAGTGCCCAGACAAGATTATTACTGGGTGAAGTGGGGAATAAGTGAAAGGCTATCACCAGAGACAGTTAACTTTGAAGGGAAAGCAGCAATATTTGATATAATAGCCAAAGAAGGCATTGGTTAAAAGGCGACATATAAACCAAACTTGAAGGAGGAAAGAATAACATGTGGATATCTGGTAAGAATAGCAGTGCAAGGGCCCTGAGGTAAGAGTGTGTGGCTATTGAAATGTAAGCTTTAGGTCCTCACTTGTGACAGATATCTTCCAAAGTTCTGAAAGGAGCTCTAATAATCTTGTCTGTGTAATCTGTGAAGTCGTTTCCTTAAAGGGTCCTCTCAAAATTGTATAAGCTTCAGAAGCCATAAAACTTGGACTTGCCCTTGTGTGTTAGTTACCCAGTTGACGTCCACAGAAATGAACATGCCCCTTAGTAAATAGAATTGAAACTATTATTCTGTCAGAATTGCATCCCATCAGGAGAGAAAAACCTATCTAATTGAGATAGGTTATATGACTTTCACCAATAGAAACAGGAGAACACTATTTCAAGGGAAAAAAGTACAGAAGTCCTAATAAGTCTTCATCTACTTTCTCAGAAGAAATGAAGTATAATTTACCGAGTATTACTGGGATGCGTAAACTTTATAACTTATCTGTTTCGATTTATATTATACATAGCGTGTTTCCAAATACTGATTAGCAGTCAAACACTCAAGTTTAAGGCTGTGAATAGAGGGGAGCCAGGAAGCTCATGTCCTTCCATGAAGTAATCTTGAGTGAACAGGACTAGAAGAGGCTGGTGGTAGAAACTTAAAATAAGCTGAAGTCCAGAGTCCTGCAGGAAAGACAGTAGCAAGGGCAGAAGAAGTAACATCAAAGGGGCTGAAAACCTGATAGCCAACATTCATAATTTCTCTAACAAATACCTCACACTTAAGAGAACCCATCAGGATATTCCATTGGCTCATACTCTGAAATCCTTCTAGAACATTTCCTCTTGCCACTTCTTCTAACCACTACTATTCTGCTTCAAGCAATTGTCGCTTCTTGCCTGATGTTTTCAGCAGTGTCCAAACCATCCTGCCTCATTCTGGACCTTTACCTCTCCTACAAACCACTTACTCTCTACAGTCAGAGTGACCTTTTAAATAGAAGTCAGATCATGAAATTATTTGTCAGACTGAAATCAAATCCACAAAGTCCATTATGATCTTTATTTCCAACCCCACTCCTCTTTCTGCTTTACTTTTTATATCTTCCTCCCATTGCTTACTCTGCCCCAGCTATACTGGCTGCCTTGCTTTTCTTCGACTATAGCAAGCACACTCCTGTCTTGGGGTTTTTGCACTTGCCATTCCTACCAAATAGCCACATGATATTCCTTCCTCTTTCAAATTTGGCTCACATGTTACCTTTTAACCAATGCCCTCCTTGGCCATCATATCTGAAACTGCAGCTTTCCTTTCAACATTCCCTATCTCTGCTCCCAATTTATTTTTCATATTAGCATGTATTATCATCTATAATTGTTTATTTGCTTATTGTCTGCAACTAAAATGTAAGGTTTATGAGGACAAGGCATTTTATCTTTTACTTACTGCTCTATTCCCAGTGCCTAGAATGGGACTAGCATTTAGTAACTATTTAATAAACATCTGTTGAATGAACAAATAAGTTTATGAATGACAGCAGCAGAATGATACACATGGGACTCTGAATTAGCTCACTAATGTATTCAGCATAAGCATAAACTCTTTGGCAAGACATTAAGAGTTCTTTTAACATCTTCAACTGACTTTTCAGACTCATTGCTTCCCATTCCTCCTGTATACTCTGCCATCCAGTTAGGAAAAGCTATATATCCATTACTTCCTTAATACATCAGGTACTTTCATGCCTTAATCTCTTGCTCACATTGTGCCTTCTGCCAGGAATGTCTCTTTTTATCTTCTCGTTCTTTCCCTAGCCAACCTCTGCATATCTCTAGAGACAAAATTCCAGTGTCTTTCCCCTCTGTGAAGTCATCTGTGACTCTTCTATACAGAATTAATTAATCCCTGCTCAATGCTCCTGGAGTATATTTTACATGTCTCTTTTAAAACAATCAAATTATATCTCAGTTATTTATACCCCAACATGAAATACAGTGTCTCATGCATAATAAATATTTGTTGAATAAATCAATACCTAAGAGTTTAATCTTTCTAGGCCCAAGACACAGGACAATTCAGTGTTTTACCAGTGATTTCTTACCAACTACAGTATTACCATATTATTGCTGTCAATGATAATTAGCATCCATTAAGTGCTCATTGCATGTCATACACTGTTTCAAACACTTTACAAATATGATTTCATATCATGATCCAAAGGGATTTCTTTATAAATACCAGTCGTCACAGCTGATGTTAGAGTTGAGGAAACTGAGTTGTAAAACAGTTAATAAAGGTCTGCTTCCTGAAAATGTGCTCTTTGACCATTAGGCTGCAGAATCTCTCAGAAGAATGGTTTAAGGAGAAAGCATGTCCCAAACAAGATGCTATCCAAATACACATCTTTCATTTTCTGAGTATCATTCATTAAACAAATTGATAACGGCAGGAGGCAGACAAATTCCTAGGCAGACAGGGGTGGGTCCCCAGACCCGACAAATTAAAGCCTGAAAACCAAGCTGCAGGTTTCAGGTAAAGTCCCCGACTGGAGTGAGAACTTCCTCAATGCCTTTTAGCCAATTGAGTGGTGCTTTTTCCAGGCCCATGGACCAACAGGCATGCACTCCTCCATTCAGAGCCCATAAAAACCTCAGATGGTCACAGGTTGGGACTACCCAGCTTTGGGTAGGGCTACCCACTTTGGGTCCCCTCTTCACTGAGACCTGTATATTCTGGTCCAGCTGCAGCCTTGCATGTAGCCAGCTCCTATGCCAGAGCCTGAAGCTGCCCAATCAGCCACAGTAGCCGGCACGCCTGGGTGTCCTCGGCGGGCCTGAGATCCGGCCAGTAGCACAAGCCGAGCACAGCCTGCTGGCCAAGTGGGCAGAGCAAGTACAGCCGCGAGCCCAGAGCTGAGCAAAGGCAGGGCAGGAGTGCCTCCAGCCATGGAAATTTCTGACTGGTGAATCAGCACTCGAAAGAATCCTCTGTCAAAATCTTTAGGCAGTGTATACACCTCAACGGATTAAAGGGCATTAAACTAGAAAGTGATCTATTGAAAATATTTAAATAACCTAAAGTAAGCATAAATTTAGAAAGTGGAATTAACCAATAGTACATATTTCAACAAATTATAAAAGAACGACAAAAAGTGTTATCCTGCGAGTAGAAAATTTCATACAAGAGGGATTCCCACCCCACCCGGACACACACACACACACACACACACACACACAGAATTTACTCCAAAGAAAGAGTGAGAATTTTATCAGTATACCTATTCAAACTTCCTGCTAGTCATCATCAACAAACTGCCTCATTGATCTCAAATAAGCTTTTGAGGGAGAGAGTCGAAAGAATTCCAAAAAGAAACCAGCATATGAAACAGGGTGATATGCTTTAAGAAGGACTATTCAGGGATTTGCAGGATGAAAGAGGAACATTATTGTTTATATTTAACAATTCAAAAATACTCTTCAATTTTAATTCCATTTTTAGAGGCAACAAAACTAGATTATAAATTACCTGGGGATTTTGATTTCTGGTTCGGCAAGTTAGGAGCTTGAAAGTTGTTACTTAGTCCTAACAACAAGTAAAAAGCCCAACAAACTGACAACTGAACTTAACAAACTGAAAAATCAATAACTCTTGTATCTATCAGAGAAGTGAGGGTACGGGGCAAATCACTGCACCCAAAATTGGAGAGACAGATAGGTGAATACAGAGATTCATAACATAGCTAAGCAGAAGACTACAAGCAGGAAAATCCCCAGGAACCAGTGCCAGGATAGAAAAACCTAAACTATAATTGATGAATTACTTGAGGCTTAGTGTGGACAAGCTTGAGAGTTAACGACTCTGGAGGATCTAGTCACAGAGGAGTCCCCACAGTTTTGTGAGTTTTACCTCCAGGAGTTGGACCAGGTTTCCATGGTCAATATTGGACAAAAATCCCCTGTTGCTTCTGGCAGGGTAGGAGAAAAGTAACCCTTTTGAAATATACCACAGCATTATTTTCTTAATAAATCCTGACCTTAGAAGAAACTATTTTACCAGAGCCTAAACTACTGAGTTTTTCTCAGAGCTCAATCAATCCAGGGAAGAGAAATATCCAACTCTAGCCCACTGTAGTCATCATATCCCATTTAAGGCTGAGAAGCACTTGTGCAGTTCATAGTCCAGACACACTAAAAAACTGAGTTCTTTAGGTATGTAAAGGATGAGTTGATGGGTGCAGCAAACCAACAAGGCACATGTACACCTATGCAACAAACCTGCACATTGTGCACATGTACCCTAGAACTTAAAGTATAATAATAATTTTAAAAGTTAATACAAAAACTGAGCTCTAACCAAAGAGCTATACAACACTTCCCCTCCCACACCTTACCACACTACTAAATGCCTATGTACTGAAGTTTCTTTTACCCAATACATCATGTCTAGCTATTGAGAAAAAATTACAAGGCATGTCAAAAGGCAATAAACAAAGCTTGAAGAGACAGAGCAAGTATTGGAACCTCACTTAGATATGGCAGAGATGTTGGAATATCAAACTGGAAATTTAAAGGTACTATCATCAATATGTTAAGGGCTTCTGGATAAAGAAGACAGCATGCAAGAACAGATGTGCAATGTAGTCAGGAAAATGGAACTTCTGTGAAAGAATGGGGGAAAAGAAATGCTGGAGATTAAAAGCACTGTAATAGAAATGATGAATGCCTTTGATGGGCTTATTAGTAGAAAGGCTATGGCTGAGAAAAGAATCTCTGAACTTGAGAATATTTCAATAAAAATGTCCAAAACTAAAAAGCAAAGAACAAAAAGAGTGAGAAGAAAATCCAGAAAATAATATTTCAGAACCATGGGGCAGCTACAAAACGTGTAAATATGTATAACAGGAACACCAAAAGAAGAAGAAAGAGAAAGGAACATGAACAACATTTGAGGAAATGGTGACTGAGAGTTATCCCCCAATTAATGACAGACAGCAAACCTCAGATCCAGGAAGCTAACACCAAGCAGGATAAATGCCAGGAATATCATATGCAAACTTCAGATAATAAAAGATGAAGAAAAAAAACCTTGAAAGATGCAGGAAACATATACTTTACCTATAGAAAAGATAAGAATAACATCCAACTTCTCAGAAACATGCAAGGAAGAAGAGAATGGAATGGGATATTGAAAGCATTGGGAGAAGGAAACCACCAATCTAGAAATCTTTACCCTGCAAAATGATCCTTCAAATGTCAGGAAGAAATAAAGATTCTGAGACAAACAGAAATTGAGGGACTGTGTTGGCAGTAGACATAACTTGTAAGAAATGCTAAAAGAAATGCTTCAGAGAGAAGGGAAATGATATAGCTCAAAAACTCAAATTAACATAAAGAAACATAGAGCATCAGAGAAGGAACAAGTGAAGGTAAAATAAAAAATTTTGTATTTTTACTTCTTTTCCTTTCCTTTTTTTTTTTTATTGAGACAGGGCCTTGCTCTGTTGTTCAGGCTGGAATGCAGTGGTATAATCAAAGCTCATTGCAGCCTCGACCTCCTCGGACCAAGTAATACTCCCATCTCAGCCTCCCAAGTAGTTGGGACCAAGTAGTCAGACCACCGTGCCTGATTAATTTTTAAATTTTTTTGTAGAGATGGGGTCTCTCTATGTTGCCAGGAGTGGTCCCAAACTCCTGGGCTCAAGGGATCCTCCTGCCTCGGTCTCCCAAAATGCTGGGATTACAGCCATGAGCCACCATACCTGGCCTTCTTATTCTTAATTGATCTCATAGATAAGAGTTTGTTCAAAGTAGTATCAATGTATTTGATTATGTATGATTATGAGTATGTGTACACACACATACACACACACACACACATATACTTATGTATAAATGAAATGAGACAGCAATGACATATAAGATAGGAAGAAGAAAGTGGTATTATTTTGTTATTAGAAGGTATTTGCATGACCCTTGTAGTGGTCTACTGCTATTTGAACATAAGCTTTCCTTAGTGGTAAATTTATATTTCAAACTCTAGGAAATCCACTAAAAGTTTAAAAAGAGGTACAAATAATATGCTAAAAAAGGGGAGAAAAATTGAATCATATAAAACGTTTAAATAAAACCACAAAAGGCAGAAAAAGAGTGAGTGAAAAATTGGAGCAAAGAACTAGGGCAATGAATACAAAATAGTAACAAACATTATAGATATTAATTAAATTACATCATAATCACTTAAAAATCAATCAATGGTGTAAACACACTAGTCAACAAACAGAGATTGTCAGATTGTATACAAAAAAAAAAGACCCAACTGTATGTTTTCTACAAAAACAAAACAAAACAACAACAACAACAACAACAAAAACCCTTTAAATATAAAGACACATACAGGTTAAAAGTTAATAGATGGAGAAAAATATACCATGCTAACATTAATCAAAAGAAAGTGGGATTAGCTTGTTATGATGTCTGCTCTGTCTGAAATTTATGTATTTAAGACAGAGCAGACATCATAACAAGGAAGGTTATCAGTGATAAACAGGGACAACACATAATAATAAAGGGGTCAATTCCTCAAAAAGATATACCAATCTTCAATGTGTATGAGCCTAACAACAGAGTGTCAAAATATGACGCAAAAACTAATAGACAAGCAAGGAGAAATAGATGAATCTACTATCATAGCTGGAGTTTTAACACTACCAGAAATGGACAGATCTAGCAGGCAGAAAATCAGTAAGAACATGGTTGACTTCAACAGCACCATCAAGAAACTAGATATATTTAGGTAGGTGCAAAAGTAAATGTGGATTTTGTCATTAAAAATAAAGGCAAAAAATGCATTTACTTTTGCACCAACCTATTACTTGACATCTATAGATCACTTTACCCAACAACAGCAAATTATACATTCTTCTCAGGCTCACAGGAAACATGCACCAAGACAGACCATATTCTGGGTCATAAAACACACTTTAACAAATTTAAAAGAATATAAATCATAAAACATCTGCTTTTAGACCACAATGGATTAAACTGGAAATCAATAACAGAAAGATAGCAAGAGAATTCCAAATTATTTGGAGATTAAATGACATACTTGTCATCAAAGTTGACATACGAGTCAAAGAAGAAATCTCAAAAGAAATTTTAAAATATCTTAAACTAAATGAAAACATAAGTTATCAAACTTTGTGGGATGCAGCAAAGCAGTGATTAGAGGGATATTTATAGCACTAAATGCATATGCTAGAAAAGAAGAAAGATTTAAAATTAATAATCTAAGCTTTTAGTATAGCAAACCAGAAAAAGAAAAGCAAATTAATTTCAAAATAAATAAAAGATAATAATAAAAATTTGAGCAGAAATCAGTGAAATTGACAATAAGAAATTAATAGTGAAAATCAACAAAACCAAAAGCTGATTATTTGAAAAGAACAAGAAAATCAATAAGTCTCTATCCAGGCTAAGTAAGAAAAAAAGAGAAAGGACACAAATTAATAATAGCAGAAATACGGAGGGGTCATTACTACATATTTCATGGATATTAAATGTATGGTACAAGAATATCTTGAACAAATCTATACCCACAAAGTTCATAATCTAGAAAAAATGGAGCAAATTTTTGAAAGACACAAATGGCCAAAACTCATGCAAGAAAAAAATAGGTCTGAATAGGCTTCAATCTATTTTAAAAATTTAACAAATAATTAATAACATCCCAAAGAGCACCAGGCCCAGATGGGATCACTAGAGAATTTTACTAAAGAATAAGTTACACCATTGTCTACAGTCTACTCCATAAGATAGACACAGAGGAAATACTTTCTAATTCATTCCTTGAGGTCAGCATTATATAAGTTAATACCAAAACCAGACAATGACATTACAAGAAAATAAAACTATAAACCAATATCTCTCATGAATATAGATGCAAAAATCCTTTAAAAAATAGTAGAACAAATTCAAAAGCATATAAGAATTTTACACCTAGAACAAGTGAAATTTATCCCAGCTATGCAAGGCTAGTTCAACATTCAAAAAATCAATTAATTTACTCCATCACATCAACAAACTAAAGAGGAAAGATCACATGATCTTGTCAATAGATATAGAAAATGCATTTGATAAAACCAACACCCATTCATGATAAAAACTCACAGCAAACTGGGAAGAGAGGGAACTTAGGTTAATTGAAAAAAGTATAGACCTGTATAGCTAACATCATATTTAATGGTGAGAAACTTGAAGTTATACTTCTGAGATCAAGAGCGAGGCAAAGGCAGGGTGTGGTGGCTCATGCCTGTAACCCCAGCACTTTGGGAAGCCAAGGCAAGAGGATTTCTTGAGCCCAGGAGTTTGAGAGCAGCCTGGGCAACTTAGGGAGATCCTCTCTCTAAAATATATATATATATATATATATATATATATATATATATATATATATATATATAAAATACATACATATATATAATACATATATATATATAATCCATTCACCATGGGTGAATAGATGAACAAACTGTGGTACATATGGAGATATATATATACATATATATATATATTTTTTTTTTTTAATCAGTTTGGCATGATAGTAGATGACTATGGTCCCACCTACTCAGGAGACTGATGTAGGAGGATTTCTTGGTCCCAGGAGGTGGAGATTGCAGTGAGCCATTATTGCACCACTGCACTCCAGCCTGGGTGACAGAGTGAGACCTTATTTCAAAAAACATCAAACAAATAAAAAAGAACAAGACGAGAATGTTCCCTTTCACCACTGCTTCTTAACCTCATACTGGAAATCCTAGTAATTCAATAAGACAAGACAAGAAAATAAATGTATACATATAGGCAAAGAATAAATAAAACTGCCTTTGTTCACAGATGACATGACAGTTTACATAGGAAATCCAAAAGAATTGGCAAAAAGTCCCTACTGGAACTATTAATAATAAGCAATTGCAGCAAGATTGCTGGATAAAAGGCTACTATACAAAAGACTGTTGCTTGCCTATATAACAGAAATGATCAACTGGGATTTAAAATGGAAATAATTGATCAATGAAAACAAATAATCAATTGGGATTTAAAATGAAAACACTGATCACTTAGGATTTAAAATGAAAACAGCTGTTGAATAAAATATACAGAGAACTCTTAAAACTCAACAATAAGGAAACAACCCAATTAAAAAGCCCTGAACGGATAGTTCACCTAAGATATACAGATGTTAAATAAGGTCAGATGCTTTACATCATAATCTTTAGGGAATTGCAAATTAAAACATTAATGATAACCATGATCTACAGATCTATTAAAATGGCTAAAATGCAAATCACTAACAGTACAAAATGCTGGTAAGGATGTGAAGCAATGGGAATTCTCATACTTTGCTGACAGAAATGAAAAATTGTAAAGCCAGTTTGGAAGACAATTTGGCAGTTTCTTATAGAACTAAACATATTATTACCATATGATCCGGTAATCATGCACCTTGATGTTTGCCTAAATGAACTGAAAACTTTTATCCACACAAAAATCTGCACACAGATGTTTATAGCAGCTTTAGTCATAATTGCCAAACCTTGGAAGCAACCAACATGTCCTTCCATGGGTGAATGGACAAACAAACTGTGGTACATATGGACAATAACATATTACTCAGCACTAAGAAAAAATTAGCTTACAATGCCATGAAAAAAAAATGGAAAAACCTTACATAGTAAATACTAAGTGAAACAAGCCAATCTGAAAAGACTACTGTCCTTATAATTCCAATTATAAGGATAGTCTGGAAAAGGCAAAACTACTGACAGTGAAAAGATCAATGGTTTCCATGGGTTTGGGCTGCAGTGATGAATAGGTGGAAGAGACAGGATTTTTAGGGCAGTAAAACTGCTCTGTAAAATACTATAATGGTAGATTCTTGTCATTACACACTCCCCCAAAATGATAGAATATACAACACTAACAGTAAACTATGGATTTTGGGAGATAATGATGTCTTGATGTCAGTTCATTGACTGTACCAAATGTACCATTCTAGTGTGGGATGTTGATAGCTGGGGAGACTACACATATGTAGGAGTACACGGTTTACGGGAAAGCTCTGCATCTTCTTTGCAATTTTTTAATGAACCTAAAACTGCTCTGAAAAAGAAAGTATATTAAAAATATTTAACTGTTCAGTACCAATTTTATCCACAAAATTCAGTAAATTTACACTATTTTGAAAAAAAATCAAAAGTAATGCCTAGACTTTTCAATAGCTATCTTCCTATATCTATTTATTCATAATTTTTTAAAACATTTTGTTTAGGAATAAATATATCTTTTACAATAATCTTAGTTAAATGTTGTCCTCTTGGAACAAGACTCTGTCTGCCTATTTGTTTGAATTTGCCAAAAACGTTTAAGTGAAACTGATTTTATAGAGTGCATTCCTTTAGAGTGCTTTTTTGAATGGAAGAAACCTTGCTTCTCTTCAATCTCTGGTCAACTGGCTTAAAAAATTAGTTATAGGAGGCAGAAAAAACGTGTCTATCTTTCAAATTCTTAGCTGTCGAAAGATGAAATTTCAGATTCCACTGAACAGGATAAGGTGGCTGGGCAGCACCTCTCTGGCAAGTATGGATTTTGGATTATGCCCTAACAGATGGATTTTCCTTGATTGAGGTGAAAGGTGGAACTAACCTAAGAGATGAACTCATGGGTAATTCTACAGATAAACACTTTCAGAGTAGAACTGTAAATGTGGTGATTCTCTGAAGAAAACCTAGGGGTATTGTTTTTAAGTATTCCAATAACAAGTCATCAGAAAACTTCTGGAAAATGATTCTTGAAGATTGAGAAGACTGCAAGAGATTTAAGGGGAACATGAGTATTGGAAAAGATTCAGAATTATTCTCCAATAGTTTTATTCCTGACCCTACTTACCAACCTGGCTCACAAAGTGCCTCAGAGAAATATTTCCAATGTGTAACAATGCCCAGGAAGCTATGGTTTAGCATTACTCAGGTCAAACTCCAATATCTAGCCCAAAATGTTGCCTACATTCCTTGGTAGCAGATATTAGATTCAAATACTATGCTTCGGGAAGTCATAGCTACTGTGATTTAAAATGCATTTAAAAGTATTGTGAGACAAACAGATTTATAGTAAATGAGATTTAGTGTATTAATTTATAAATGTTGTAAGCACCACCTCCTCTCTACCCACCACCCACCACCGGAACTTTTTATAATAATGATAGCTAAAGTCAGAAGTAAGTCTGTGAAGGAAGTTCATGGCAGCACAAACTTTGAAGTTATTTTTCTCCCCCTGCTTCTCTATAGCAGAGTATGTTTTCTCCCTATAACACAAACTAACCATAAAATTAAGAATGAGAATAGGCTGGGCGTAGTGGCTCACACCTGTAATCCCAGCACTTTGGGAGGCCCAGGTGGATGGGTCACCTGAGGTCAGGAGTTCGAGACCAGCCTGGCCAACAATGTGAAACCTCATCTCTTCTAAAAATACAAAAATTAACTGGGTATGTTGGTGCATGCCTGTAATCCCAGCTACTCAGGAACTTGAGGCAGGAGAATCTCTTGAACCCGGGAGGTGGAGGTTGCAGTGAGCCGAGATCATGCCGCTGCACTCCAACCTAAGAGAGAGAGTGAGACTCTGTCTCAAAAAATAAATAAATAAATAAAACAAGAAGAGTGAAAATAACACACACACACACACACACACCATACAGCAAAACAGCATAAACATCAGTGTGTGTTTCATTTATGTGCCTTTCTAGAGACCCTAAGAAGTTTGATTCACTCTATTTTGAAGAAATCTCTTTCAAATTGATTAGCTACTTATGGAAGAGCACAAGAATTAAGAATGATTAAAGTAGGTTACCTTGAGAACAAATAGATATCTACAAGAATTTCCTTTGAATCTGGAGACCCAATATGACATTCCTAGTGAACCCGAAGACAGTTGATCAGACCAATAAATATCTAGTCAGTTCTGGACATGTGCTATTGGCTTATATACCATAATGTCTTACTTTCCAACAATGCTTTATATTTTTTTTCTCCGTATTGATTGTCTTCCCAGCTCTGCAATTGCTAGTTCATTCTGGTTTGTATTTACTGAAAGAGGTACCACTAGAGTGGGCTTTCTTTCAGAAAGTCTTATCATCTCTGGTCACAGTAAACTCATTAACAGTTTCAATTTAATTATGATCTGAAGGGGTCTTTATGGTTTGTGTACTACAGCTGGTATTTCTGTTTGCTGTCACTGGTTTCCACAACTACTAAATGTGCCAATTAAAGCAGTTAAGGGATATATAAGTAATATTATAAATTAAGCATCAAAACATAAAATATTATGCCTATAATAAGTGAATACCTTAGGGGAAAATGAGAAGTATATTTTGAGGGCAACATTACCAGGAAAACACATTTCAATATTATTTTGTTTACTTTAGAGTTGTCAGTCATTAAAATTCACTAATTATTATAAAAATCATTTACCAGTCCAACCAGCCTCCTAAGATTTTCACTGGGGAAAAGAAAAATTACCATCTGCAAGCTCCTATGATACGGAAATCTCATTTGCAAAGCAACACAAGAAATGTTTATTTGGTGGGACTGATTAAAAGCACTATTAAATATTCATCAATTCCTCCATTTCCTTCCTTCCTCTTCTTTTATTCTGCTAGCAACACTGACAGATAAGGTCCTATAGTCTAACACTTACATAATCAAATGCAAACACCTAATATCATAACCAAAGAGAAAGGCATTCAGAAAGCTGGAAAAGAGACCAACAGCTTGATTTCTTTTTTTAATTCTTTATGGATAAGGTGCTACAAAAAATGAAAGATATATTTCATAATAGAGCATTTTCTTTGTTTAAACAGGCAATATTTATTCCCTCAAGTATTAAATTTTGGATTATTTTATTTTTGTTTAATTTTTTTTTCTATCAACTTGACAGCCGACACTGAGATCATAGAGGTGTGACTAAGGAATTACATCTTCAGTTTCCTTCCAACAAGGTGACCACTTGGCAAGAACTCCAATTCTCAGAAACTGTGACTCATACCCTGATCAAGCGCATTAAAGGTCATCTAAGTAATGCCAGGAAAGAATGTGGCTCCCTGCCAAGGCTTCTCTTCCCAGCTCATAAGTAGAAACAACGTTCATGTTTCCAAATAGTACAATGCAGTTTTATTTACAAACTTCAGAGTTTTAGCCAGTCATAGGGTTGACATTGCAAATGAAGTATTCTGAACTAGTGCTGCAGTGCTTGGAACATTATGACATTGAGGTTTGTGACAGACACAGCACTGATGTCAGATGTGCATCTGGTTTGACATAGGGCTAGAAGCAAAAAAAAATATTATTTTATAGAATAATCATATTTGAATGCTTATTGTAACATTTCCTGAAGTGATTGACAAGAGTAGAATATCATTAACAGAGTTCTACAATTAAACATGGCAACACTCTTGAAAAGAACATTGGCTTTTGTCATAATTCCATTAAGTACACCCAATTTAATGACTGATGAATGGCACTTTACTGTCTTCCTATCTTTAAATTTTAGCAACATGGTGAGATTGAACTTTTGAACTTGCGTCCACATGCATCTCTTACTGAAGAGTCCTGTTTTCTTATTTTAAATAGGTGTCTACAACAGTGTTATAAGGGGGAAAGAGAAATATTGTTGACTACTTGAGGTAAAAGTTCATCCTCGGTGACAGCTGACTTCACCTTCTGAAAATGTGGTATTTGAGTTATAGAAAGGCTCTAGTAGGAAAAATAAGTAGAAACAATAGAGAGATGGTTGTCATTCAGAAGATTACAAATGTGACTAAAATAATCTATATTCAGCCACTTTAAAGGTTCAGTATGCCTTGTCCAGTCCCTTTTATCATCTTCCTTTTTTATTTGTCTTGTTGCAATTGTCCTACTTTTCCTGGCAAATTATTCTGAATGTTGAAAGTCACTACAGATCTGCAAAGACTCTAAAGTCATTCCTTCTTTGGATTTTATTGTAAATGAAATAATTGGTGTAAATGCCTCCTTTCTTTTTATTTTCCATGCACCACTTACTCCCTTGATCTTATCTTCTTCAGAATATTTTTAAAGCAAATCTCTAATTCTGGTTAAGTTTATTTCTCCACCTATTCTATACTTGCAGCCATGCTAAATGTAGCTGGGAAAAAAAGGCACCATAACAACACAGACTATGTTTGATTCAATTTAAATTCAAGACTATGAACTTTAAAGGAATCCATACTGGTGGTAAGAAGTCTTTGTACACTTTACTTGTATATACAGTAGTCCACTTTCCTAGGTTACTATTCTGTAATTCTCTTTTCTTAAACCTCTAACCTCTTCTTGCCCATCTCTGCTTTCAACCAAAGACTGTGTTTCTATTTCACTGAGAAAAGAGAAGCACACAGAAGATAATTTCTTCAAGCTCTCACTACTGTATCTTCTCAGCCACCATGATCTGTATTCACGTATTTGCCTCCCTTTCTGTTGCAACAGATGGATTCTTTGAGTTTCTAAGGCCATTGCTTCCACTTCTGCAATAGATCTCAGCAATTCTTGTCTGCATGGGTACATTGCTTCAGGGATTTCCCCCATTTTTATCTGTTTCATCAATTTTTCTTTTTCCTTTCAGCCATGCAAACATGCTGCTGTGTCTTCCATTATAAAAAAAAGCATAAATTTTTCTTAGCCCTATGTTTGGCTCCAATTGCTTTTCCTAATATGTAGCAAAAATTCTCAAAAGCTTTGTTTGCAATCCTTCTCTAATTTCTCTTCTCCATTTTCTCTTAAGCCCATTCCAGTGAGGTTTTCCCCCATCACTCTACTAAAATCATTCTTGTGGGTCATGAATAATGTCCACAATGCCAAATCTAGTGGTCAATTCTAAATCCTCATCTATTTTACCCATCAGAAACTTTTAATCCACTCTCTGCTCTTGGTTTTCCTCCTGCCTCAGTGATGGCTCCTTCTCAATCTACTGGTTGCCCTCCTTCTTCCGAACATCTTGAGCATTACAGAGCTCAGTCCTTTCTACCTGCTTCGAAGCCACATTCCTTTTCTTGGAGATTTCATTCAGTTTCTTTCACAATCTCATCCAGGCTTTAAATACCATCTATATGCAGATGACTGTCATATTATACCTCTAGATCAGACTTCTTTCATGAACCCCAGACTCTTCTATCCAACTATTTATGTAGCATCTTCACTTTGATATCTATTAAACATCTCAAATTTAAAATGTCCTAAACTGACTCCTGATATTTTCCCCCAAATATGCTTTACTTACAATCTTTCTATCTTAATTTATGACAACTCCATCCTTCTCATTGCACAGGACAGATACTGGAAGACAATCTCAACTCTCCTCCTTATTTTACATGCCAAATCCAATTATGAGAAAATCCTGATTTTTCTCTCCTAGACCAGCCTCACCACTGATCTCCCTGACTCTTTCCTTATCTCTTTACAGCCTCGTTCCAACATAGCACCCAAAGCAATTCTTTTAAAAGTATTGTTAAATCTGTCACTCTCCTGCTCACACTCTAATGTGTTTACATTTATTCCCTAATAAGAACCAATAGCCTTACAAAGTCCTGTATGACCTAGTCCTGTACCTCTCTAACTTCATTTCCTCCTAGGTTTTCTTGATTGCTGTGTTCCAGCATCGCTGGTCACACTGCTGCTCCTTACACTGTTGCCATGCCCCAATCTTAGAGCCTTGGCTCTATTCTTCCCACTGCCTGCAAGAATCAATCCCTTGGTATTGACTGGATCCTTCAGCTCGTTCAAAAATTTGCTCAAATGACACCTTCATCTCCTTTGGATATTTGCTCAATGAGCTCTACCCTGATGTCCTTATTTAAAATTGAAAACTGCCTTTCTCCTTATCTCCTTATCCCACAACCCTGCTTCACTTTTGCTTTTTTTTCATAGAATGTATTATCTAATATACTTTCACTTTAATGTTGTTCATTATTATTACATTATTACCATTATTAATGTGTTAGAATATAATCTTCAGGAAAGAGAAGAGATTTTTGCTTATTTTTCTGTATTACAGTTTGGCAGTAAATTCTTGATATATATATTTGTTGAATGAACACCTGATACATATTTGTAATCTGAGAAAGTATTTCAAAATTAAATTCAAGGAAATTAAAGGATATAACTGGAAATGGAAAAACACTAAAGGTCTGAAAATATTTTTAAAAGAGTTCAAAAAGGAATGAAAGAAAAATGAGAGAAAACAAAAATGGAAAGAAATTGAAGTTTAGGAACAAATAACTGTAGAATTGTCTAAAAAGATAAGATGGTTTGCAAGTTGATACTGTAACTTTAGAGTTAGATAAACTAATTTCAGGCCTGAAATAATTTTTTTAAATATTATTTTCTATTAATATAGATAATTAATATATGTTAATGCAGATTATATAAATATATAATAATATATAAGTATCAATGTTAATACATGTTAATACATAAATAATAGATTAATATATTACATATAGTATATATATATATATATAATACATATATACAATTGCCCTGTCTTATTCTTCATTAATGTTGTGCCCAAGTGAATATAAAGACAACCAACAAACTGGCTTGCAGTACTATCCATTCCTCTTTAATTATCTCATAAAATGCACTTTGAAGTTCTCATTTCCCTATGTCCTTGGAAATGATACTTTCTAAGGGTCAAATTCTGTAAATTTCTTACTCACAATATTCAGAATATACACCTGCTTCTCTTGATGAGTTTGATTTCTGTCTTGCCTGGTTACCTAACTGACACTTTGATGGAAAAGACATCCTTTCATTTCTAACTACACTAGTCAGAAAACTGCTATTGCCTTTAAACACTTGGAAACCATAACTAATAATTTATGGTCAGGATTACCTGTGGCCCTAATGTATTCCCCCCACAGTACATACATGTGTGTGTGTGTATATATATAAAATATATATAATTACTGTGTGTGAGTGTATAAGTTTGTGTGTGCATACATGCATTATTTACCAAATACATTATGTACCAAATGCATCGTTTATCAAATATATTATGTACCAAATACATTATGACCATTGAGGTTTATTCCAGGCATACAAGGTTGGTTCAACATTCAAAATTCAGTCAGTGTTTTAAACATCAGCCAATATCAATAGACTGAAAAAGAAACATAGAATCATCTCAGTAGATGGTGGAAGTAATTGGTGAATAGATCTTTCACTCTGAGGGAAGCCAGCTATCTCTACGGAGAGGCCCTCTTAGCAAGGAACTGGTATCCTGCTCAGTATCCTTTGAAGACCTAAGTCCTGCTAATAGCCAAGCTTGGAAGCAGATCTTCCCTTGTTTGAGTCTTGACTGAAGCCCTAGCCAAAACTTTGATTGCAGGTTTGTAAAAGGCTTTAGCCAAGCTATGCAGTAAAGCTGCTTCTGGGTCCCTGACCCACAAAAAATGTGAGCTAAGAAATATTTAATGTTTGCAGCCACGAAATTTTGTGGTAATCTGTTACACAACCACAGATAAATAATACAACACAGATGCTTAGTTGATATGTGACAAGTGTCAAGATATTTTAATGGAGAAATATGTTTTTTTCTGTAAATCATGTCAGGACAACTGGACACCTGACAGAAAATGAACCTACATACTCACCTCACACCGTATGAAACAAAACTAAAAATAGACCCTAGACCTAAATGTAAAGACTAAAACACTAAAACATTTAATCTAAAAGCAAACATACCCAAAAAGTTATCATTGTGACTTTGGGTTATCTTAAGCAGAATATAGAAAGCAAGCATAAAGGAAACATTGGAGAAATTGGACTTCTTAAAATTAAAAACATCTGCTCTTTGAAAAACAGTGTTACAAAATGAAAAGAAAACAAAAACAAAACAAAACAAACAAACAAACAAAAAAACACACAAAAAAACCCAGCAAGCACAGACTAGGGAGAAATACTGGCAAAACACTTACGGAATAAAGGACTGGTATCCAGAAAAACTCCTCAACTCAAAAATAAGGAAACTAACAATATAATATTTTTAAAGGGGAGAAATTTGAACAGACACTTCTTTTGAGACAGAGTCTTGCTCTGTTGCCCAGGCTGAAATGCAGTGGCACAATCTCGGCTCACCGCAACCTCTGCCTCCTGGATTCAAGCCATTCTCCTGCTGCCTCAGCCTCCTGAGTAGCTGGGACTACAGGTGTGTGCCACCATGCCCAGCTAATTTTTGTATTTTTAGTAGAGATGGGGTTTCACTATGTTGGCCAGGCTGGTCTCAAACTCCTGACCTCGTGATCCACCCATCTCGGCCTCCCAAAGTGCTGGGATTACAGGCTTGAGCCACAGTGTCTGGCCTAACAGTCACTTCTATTCAGAGGTACAGGTAGTAAATAAGTACATGGACAGATTCTCATCATCATTAGTCTTTATAGAAATGCAAAGCGAAGCCAAAAATAAATATTACTACCCACGTAAAATGGCTGAACAAACAAACAACCTGACAATATCAAGTCCTGACAAGGATGAGGAATACAGCAACTCTCACATATTGCTGGTGAAAATGAAAAATATTATAGGCATCTTAGCTAACTATAAAACCCAGTAATGTCACTCCTAGTTATTTAACCAATAAGATGAAAACATTTGTCCACATAAAGACCTGTAATAACTGTATATAATAATTTATTTATAATTGCCAAAACATAGAAACAACCCAAATATCCAACTGGTCAATGGATAAAAGAAATTCTGGTTCATCTTTGTAACAGAGTACTATTGAACAATAAAAAGAATTAGCTGCTGAAATATGCACAACATGGATGAATTTAAAAATCACTACCAAACCCTGCATACTGAATGACCCTATTTATATTCCATAATGGAAAAAATTAAGGAATAGGAAGAGAAGTCAGATAAGTGGTTGCCAGGGGGTTGGCAATTGCCTACAAGGGGAATAAGTTCACTTTTTGGCAGTAACAAAAACATTCTATGTCTTCATTGTGGTGGTGGTTATGAAACTACTTAGGTTTAATGAAACTCATCCAAGTATATACCTATAAATGGTGACTCTTACTGTATGTAAAGTAACATAATAACTCTGAAATAAACAAGGAACTAAAGAAGTAAAATAAATAGATATAAGCAATAAAACAACAAACATAAAGATAATAGAAAAATGTGAAATTTGGATATGCAAAAATAAAAAATGTTTTATGTCATATACATTTTAAATACATTTTTTAAAGACTGAGAAAAATATTTGTAACATATAAAAATGCATTAATATCTTAAATATATAGAGAACTTCTGAAAATCATTGCAAACCAGGAAAACAACCCAAAGAAAAATGACCAAACAGTAAGAACAGCCATCATAGAGAAAACATTCAAACAGCCAAAGCATTTCCAGAAAAATCCTAAGATCATAGGTAATCAGAGAAATGAAAAAATATATAATTATAAGGCATAATTTTTCACCCATTTTGTTGGCAAAAATTAATAGTTTTGATAAGACCTAATGTGGCTGAGAGCAAAAATGTTTTAGTAAAAAATCATGGCTCTTCTATTTGTCAGTATAAATTAGCCCAGACTGCTTAGCAGACAATTTGGCTGTATGTATCAACATTGCAGACATATATCTTTGAATCAGTGACATCAAGTCTAGATATCTATTATAGAGAAATACTTGTACAGGGATGAAAACAATAAAATATTTTCTTTCAGTTTTACATGTAATAGAAAAATACTAAACATTTAAATTATGTCTCTCTACATATGTAAGTGATTAAAACTTTATAACTCTATACCATGGATTCACTTATATTCTTTAAAAGAATATTGTGTGTGTGTGTATATATAGTATGAAAAAGTTGCCCAAGATATACCACTACTGCAAATAAAAGCAAGTTACAGAATAATATGCACATCATCCAATTTTTAAACTATGTGTTTATGTATATATACTTATAGCTATGCAGAGATGGAGATTATATATAAGGTATATAAATAAATGTCCATAGACTACGTTTTCAAGAGCTGCACGCCAAACTAATAACAATGGTTACCCAAATGCAGAGCGGGATTTGGAAAGAGTATTTGGAATATGGATTTTCTTTTTTTCTCTATATTTCTATATAATTTTACATATTTTCAGTGGTTACCTAAATGCAGAGAAGTGAGATTTAGAGAGAGGAATTTGGAAGAAGAAATTTTTTTTCTATATTTTTATATCACTTTAAAAATTTTTAAAACAATCGAGTGTTTCCTTATTTCTAATAAAATAATTAACAGATAAATAAGACACAGTCCTTAACTTCAAGGAGCTCACATTCTAAGGTAAGAGGAGACATGCAACCCAACCAACAGTTGAAATGCATTGTGACGTGTTCCTTGAAAACAGTGGATACCAAACTTCCATAGAATCATAGAGGAAGGAAGATGTTATGCTTCCTGGAAAAACTGGGGATGGTTTCACATAGGAAATACATTTTATAAAAAAGTATAGTTCATCTGTGGGAAAGAAAGGGAAAGTTATTCTAGAAAGAGACAATTATATATAGTAAATGAGCACACTCTTTGAAATCAGATAACATGTGTTTAGACACAGGCTACTTTTACTAGCAGACCCATTTTAAGAGACTACCTAACTTTCAAAGCCGTAAGTGTAAAATGGGAATGATATGACCATCTTTGGCAACCTGAGGAATGATGGTATCATTAATATAATAAGCAGAGCATAAACCAGGAAGATTGGGTTTCAGGATGACCATATGAGCTTAGTTTTTAATATGTCAAATTAAAGATTGTGAAGATTAGAAGAGTTGAGACTGAGGATAAGGAATAACAAATCGCGAACATACAGGATATATGAAATCATGGCAGTGGATTAACTGCCCATGAAAATTGTGTTGGCTGAGAAGAGGCCAAAGTGTGATCCATGGACCAGCAAAAAATGGCATCACTTGGGAGCTAGTTTAAAAAGCAGAATCTTGGTCCTCACCTCTAATTCAGATCTGATGAATTACAGTCTACCTGTTAACCTCCCCCGAGTAATGTATATGCACAGTGAAGTAGTAAGCACTGCTCCAGAAAACACCAGATACTGTCTGTCAATTTGAGAAGAAGGGGTCAGCATGCAAGACAGAGATGTAAACTAAGCAACAGACTGCATATTGCATGATATTTATAGACCACATAGTGAGAAGGGCCATGGAAACCCTTCAAGGACTTACTTTTTTTTCTAAGATAAAAATCCTGATGGTGTTGAATACCGTTCTTTTCTCCTCGTCCACTCTAATCATGTTTATTATGCTCGTAACACCTTCCATTATCCTTTCCACAGTTCATTATTTTAGTAGAAATCGTGCTGCTCTCTTCACATTGAAAATGATATTGTTTCTGTGGCACCAGCAACAACTTTGTGTTCATTCATATACACACATTAAGGAATGGATTATCATTAATTATGCACTAAAATGTTCTTGGCAACAGAGTAAGTGACAAAACATTTGCTTTTGTCAGAGTTCTATTAGGTGAACCCAAGTTGAACCACAGAGAAATATGACACTTTTCTTTATTTTAATTTGTATCAGCAGGTCAGGATCATGACAGTGACTCTGTTTTGCACATTATTTTCTCTATCATTGTAATGATGTTAATGGAATTCTTTTAACTAAGCTGTTTTTAATCAGGTCTACAACCTATTTATTGCATATTCAGAAGAAATTTCATGTTAACATAATTTAATCTACTGAAGGTTGAATTCTATAATAAAAATACGGTTTTCTGAAGAACATTGTTTAAAAGAGTTCAAATGATGCTATATTTTTACTATTTAAAGCTAATTCAAGCAGAATTGGAATAAAGAAAATTATAACAATATATCAACCTAGTTCCAATTATAGACTCAAGAAACACTTTTTATTAATTAATAGCATAAGTCACAAGTTACATTTTACTGTAGAAATGATTGGAAACATAGAGCTTACTGTTAGAGTATGCATAAAAAGAAGAACCTTACAAGGAAAATTTTTCCAAAGGTTAATCCAATGCTAGTTTCAATGCTAATGTAAATTACATTATACAATTTCTATTGATGATTAACTCCAGGTCATAAGTAATTTCAAACATCCTCAGCATTAGTTTCTGGTACACAGTATACTCAGTAATTGGTACATTGTACCTACCCCATTGTTGCTTATGTAAAATTACTCGAATTAAGAGATGAGGCCAGGCGCGGTGGCACACGCCTGTAATCCCAGCATTTTGGGAGACCTAGGCGGGCGGATCACGAGGTCAGGAGATCAAGACCATCCTGGCTAACACGGTGAAACCCCGTCTCTACTAAAAATACAAAAAATTAGCCGGGCGAGGTGGCGGGCTCCTGTAGTCCCAGCTACTGGGGAGGCTGAGGCAGGAAAATGGCGTGAACCCCGGGGGCGGAGCCTGCAGTGAGCCGAGATCGCGCCAGGGCACTCCAGCCTGGGCAACAGCAAGACTCCGTCTCAAAAAAAAAAAAAAAAAAAAAAAAAGAGAGATGAGTGAATGGAGAACCAAGATACTGTTTGCTATACCAGCATTGCTATAAGTAAACTAAAATTTAGTTTCTGAAAGGTACCATAAATAGAAAAAATGCTTGATTCTTTTGTTCATTTTACAGAGATAAGCTATACTAACACTGAGGAGAAAAGGGCTTTCCATTTATTCTATATTCACTCAGTCTCTACAATGTGCTATAAAAGAGTATAAATGAAAATAGTGCTATGGGTATATTGCTATTCAGTTACTTTTTTGTTATTTTGTTTGTAAGGTATATTGATTAGGTTTTTTCAATAAGTTAAAATTGTGCAGATTTCTTGGAGTCTATCATACGGACAGAAATGAGACTAAAACCAGATTTCCTGAATCTGAATAAAAGGTTCCTCTACAATTTATAAAGTCCTATTTATTAAACTCCTGTTTTTGATTGGATTGATATACAGATTTTTTTCACAGGCACCTTATATGAAAGTAGTAAAACGGGGGCTTTTTTTTTCTTTAAAATGTCTGTTTTCTGCTTATCCACAATAAATCTCTTGAGTTCAATGAGCCCAAGTAGAAAAAGATATTGGGTAAATTCCCTGTATGTAGAAAACCTGGCATTAGCTATGCTGACATTTCTGAGAATCTTCATCACAAGAAAATCTTCATCATAGCCAACTAAACAAACAACTATCAAAAATACAAATATCATACACACACACACACCACATACACACAAGTATCCTATAAAGTGGCTATATGGTAGATTATAATGCATCTGTGCACTTGCTTAACTTGATTTCTTTCTCTTGTAGGATATTTCTTTCATATCGTAATATGAGAGGAGCTGCCAGACTTTCCATTACAGTAACAAGTTCAACATGTTAACATAGAAACAATCACTGATAAAGAAGCTATGTTGGAGGGATGATTCCTATTAGAGTAATAAATGACTTAGATTTTCATACAAGTGTCAAATCTATCAACAAATAAGGAAGGATTCTATTATCAATGTGTTCTCATTGCAGATTTATAAGTGACTAACTAAAACGACAAGAAGTTGAGTTTGTGCCAACCCCAGACTGGCCAAAGTCAAAACTGTGGAGCTGTGAATTTGTTATTTTCCTCTGACACCACTTTCTTTCACTTGGACATATGCCCCTGCTTTTCATTAACCCTAGGACCTCTTCGTAGCTCTTATTTCTCAGGATTCTCTCTGGTGGTCAAATGGAGATTCGCTTCCTCAGCATCACAAGGCACCACTAGTCCTTTACCCCTGCCCAACCTTGCCACCCACGTCCAATCAACAAGTACTGTACCTAACACTCACACTCATAGAATCAAGCTTTATTCTTGTATGAATATTGGTGTAAAAGAATTTATATTTTACATTTCTTATATTACTTCTTTTGAATATTAAAACAGTATTTTCTCAGAGTTTTTAAATGCCCTTACCTAAATGCAGAGAATATTTCAGCATTTCTCAAACTAAGTTGTGAGACTAGCATCTACAATAGCTGTATAGGAATGTACTCCACTTGTGAGAATGAGGCACATAGAAAATTATAAATTATTTTAGCAATAATCTCTAGCTATAATTTCACACATGTTGATCTTGTTTACCTACCAAGGACAGGAACATTTTAGAATTTCTTCATTTCTTCCTGTATTCAGACAAGTACAAGCCCAAATGAGCATCAGGGGGTTTTATGTAACTTTCTTAATTATGCTACAGGAGGCATATCCATTGTATCTGTTTAATTTAGCTAGTTATAGCACTGAGTTAGGGTGACAGGTTCTAACACATAATAGCCAGACAGCTAATTTTAGGGTTCTGATCCAAGTTTTTCAATGCAGACCCATCACCATAAGCAATATTCCCCAATGAAGACATAGAATCACATATGAAGATCAAATAAATAAATCAAAGCCCAAACTGGAATGTACATGTGGCAACTACATCAAGTCTTTGTTCTTCATTTAAGACAAATAAAAGTGTATTTTCATTCCACATTCCAGATCAAGGCTCAGAAAACACTTTCCTCTATTCAGGTGTTTTCTAATTATGAGGCCATTATTACAAAATTGATCCTGAGAATAAAAGCATCGTCACTGCAGTATTGTCTTTTTTGCTCCCCACTATTCCCTCTGTGTAGGATATAAGTTCTAGTCAGAACCCCCGTATATAGAGTATGAATTCCCACAAAAAATTTTAACTCTGATATCTATCTATCAATCAAATGAG
The DNA here is from genome assembly GCF_029289425.2 of Pan paniscus. NCBI lineage: Eukaryota > Metazoa > Chordata > Mammalia > Primates > Hominidae > Pan > Pan paniscus. The sequence goes on along the minus strand of NC_073254.2, from coordinate 117,993,200 downwards.
TACATACACATATTCATATATATGGGGAGCTGAGGAACTGCAGTGCATATTACTCCAAAAGGCAACATAGAAAGTGTGATTTATATATATATAAAAGTGAATTTATGAGAATGAACATTATCTTTCTGTATTTCTCATGTAACATCATAGCTATTCACTTCTTAATCTATACTAATTTTCCAAGGAGTCTGTTTTCTTTATCAAAAGGAAGCTAAGTGAAAGTAAAAGTCACAGAACACTAATTTAAAATCTGATGGCTTGAGTACAGCAAGCACTTGAGATCATCTTCCTTGAACAAAGTCTCTCTGCAAAGGACTAGCAGTATATTTGAGGAAAACCTTTACTGCCATTACAGCCCATCCACTCTTTAATAACTCAAGACTCTATGAATGGAAGCCTTTTAACCTCCATATGCATGTTTTACAAATAATTTCTGCATAATTTTGAGTCTTCATTATATGTATTTCCTTTTGGCATTTTTATTTTGGTTTGATAATTTAAGGCATAATATTCGAGGCACAAAATAGAAAATACCTTTCTCTCTCTTTCTCTCTCTCTAAGGTGTAAAACCTTTAATAAAATAGCCAGAATCCCTTTAATGCTCTTTGGCCACAAATCTCCCCCACCCCAAACCAGGATAAGAAATTCTTTCGGAATTCTGTTTACAGATATGTAATGCATTTTTTTCTTTATTTCCAGCAATAGTAATTTTACTTTGATCTCATAGCCACCAAACCATTAACCACAAGGAAGCTCATAAGCAAGGTACAAGGCAGGCAATGTCTGTGATTTCCAGGAGAAGGTCATAACCCAGAAATTTTTTAAAAATAACTATTACAATGAGGAACGGGGTACAGCCACAAAAGGAATAGATATAATTTATGCCTGACTTACTTCAGCAGAATATAGTTTATTTATAAACTGCTTATGGCAAACTCTGTATGCCCCTATTCTATGCATGTGCTGAACTGTCTTCTAGTAAATTATTTAAATTACACCTAGCAGTAATTCCTGAGGACTTTCATACTTCATTTTCTCTATTAATGTAACAGGGAAAAGCTGCTTTGCAAGGATTGCTCTAAATTCCCAGAGTGTGAGTTCCAGACTCTGTATGTGTTGCATTATGCCTGTCAAAAAACTTGTCTTCTCCTGAAATTTATTACTGAAGTTTCTCTACCCGAGCTACTCATTGAAGCTTTACAGAAAGCTCATACATGATTTAAGCAGCTAACAGCACTGAAAGAAATAGGTCAGGTTAAAAAAAAAAGCTGAATTTAAGCTACCTTCACTTATTACTTATGCAAGATTATGCATAATTTAGCACACTGCTGAATATGCAAGGACAGAATAATTGTTTACCAAAATATTTACTCTGAGTTGGTACCTGTGTTTTACTGAGATAAGGTGACTTCTCAGCATTTGCTAATCACTTTTGAATTAAAAAACAATGAGTGAGTTTTTGATTGGGTTGATAACTGCACAACAGTATACGTAAACAGAGATCTTGTTTAACAACTTCATTCAAGTAAAATACATGATACTGTTGTACAGACTGAGCAGTTTCATTAAAGTCATCCCATTTTAGAAAACATTTCTCTCAATTTTTTTTCTTGACTGTAGTCCTATCACATACACGCACAAGTGTTGTAGAAAACCTCTCTGTAAAATGAGCTGGGTTTTTTCTAATGTAAGCTGAACATTACATAAAATTTTCTAAAGTCTGGAAGCAGGCCAAAAGGGTGAGGAGCCACTAATATGAAAGAGCAATTTGGGTTCAAAGTAGGGTCTTCAGGTCAGCTAGTTTCCTAAAGTATTCAGTAGAATATAAGCCTTGTTTGACATAACAGTATCTTTATTTGTAGCTTTTCAGAAGAATTTTTTAAAAGAAAAAAAATTCTGTTCCTGTAAAAGAGTGTTTGCCAGTGTTTAATTTACAAAATGATCAGTATCCCCTACATCAAGTTTAAAATTCCATAAAACCATCTTACTTTTTAAGTTGAAAAAATGTCTCAGGAGGATGTAAATTCATTAATTTTCATAGTTTGAATAAGTCCAAATGTAACACACAATATAATTTTTATAATCCTGAAAGAACTGTCATATTTAACCCTTGTCCTGAATGAATTACGGTAGTGAACATAATTGTTTTTTAATAATGCATATTTATGACAGAAAACATAAAGATATAAGAATCCTAACACATTTAATTCAATCTTCAGAAATAACAACAAAGTAGTTGAAATTAGAAGTGGTATTAAAAAATAGATACCAAAATGAACAGAATAAAAAGCTACAAGTAGCTTCTATTCTTTTATCTATATCTACTCTAAATAAAAGTAGATTCTATATAGTTATCATATTTTAAAATGGGAAAATCTCAATATAATGGAAAAAATAAGAGAACTTTTATACAATGCTCTTTAAACTAACTAAAATTAGCAAATCCATATGTAGATGAACTCCAAAATAAATTTCAATTGTATTGAGTCAATAAAATGTTTAAATAATAGAAAATGAGAAAATTTATTTGAAGCTTCATAAGCTCTCCTAAAAGATGCTTATTTTATGCTTTAAAGTGATAGCAGAAATTAGAAAGCAAAAGATACATTTAACCATATAGAAAGAAAACCCTTTATAGGTTTTCAGAATAAGAAGGAATTTGGCCTACATAAAAAATATTTACAGCAACTATGGCCACAAAGTTTATATATGTTATATAAATCTATTGTAAAATTGGTAAGAAATATGTTCAGATTTATTATAAGTAAATATGTATACATAGATAAAGATATCCATATACAGATATAAATTTATAGATAAATATGCATTCATCTATGTTTATTTATTTAGACTGCAATTTAAACAACAATGAAGTGACATTATTCTATCAAGCTTGATTTTAAAATCATGAGGCTCCCTAATGGTGGGATGGCAAGAAAAGTTAACCTTAGAAGTATTTACGATACTGAAAATTTTTAAAATATTCAGAAAACAAATAGAAATATTCATGTTATTTGATACATTATATAGACATTAAATATTAAAATTGTCTATTTAGTAATGTGCATAGGTTTTCACAAAATACATTTTTAAATTTAAGACAAAAATATAACTACAAGAGGATTATGTCTATATAGACAGGTAATGGGGTTACAAAAAGTAAACAAATACAATTGTGGATGGGAATCATGGTTTTATAAATAGTAGTTTATCTTTAATTTTGTTCTAGCTGATTGTATAACAATTTTAATTATAGTATAAGTATTTCAGAACTTTATGTCCCAAAGTTGGTGTTTGTGAATTATTTTCCATTTAAATCTCACTACTATCCTATGAGTTAGGAACTAAGCATGCCTCTCTAAGTAGTTTGAAGAAATCTCTTTTCAGTGGATTGGTGAGGCATTTGCCCATTTAAGAAAATTATTTTATTTTTGTTGCCACTGAAAATATACTGGGCAATAAAATTTTCTAAATAAAAATTTATTTCTTAAATAATGTTTTTCATTTCTTAAATAAAATTTAAGAAATTTTATTGCCCAGGATATTTTCAATGGCAACAAAAATAAAATAATTTTCACAGAACACATGTTTGGAATAGGATGATACATTACTAACATATTTCAATCATTTTACATAAAATTTATATGACCATAACTTCTAAGTATACTCACATATATTTAATGAGACAATGTATAGCCCTGCTGGCAGAGAAACTGCTAAATATTTCAGAATATATGGCCATAGGCTGCGCATGGTGGCTCATGCCTGTAATCCCAGTACTTTAGGAGGCCAAGGCAGGTGGATCACTTGAGGTCCGGAGTTTGAGACCAGCCTGGCCAACATGGAGAAACAGTGTCTCTACTAAAAATATAAACATTAGCCAGGCGTGGTGGTGTGTGCCTGTAGTCCCAGCTACTCAGGATGCTGAGGCAGGAGAATCACTTGAACCTGGAAGACAGAGTTACAGTGAGCCGAGATCACACCACTGCACTCTAGCCTGGGCAACAGAGTAAGATTCTGTCTCAAAAAACGACGACGACAAAAAAAAAAAAAAAAGTATATAACCATAAAGAAATGGGAAATTGGTTATATTTAAATCCATTTGTTCAATAATTTTTCCAATAATTTTACTGAATTGGAGGACAATTTTTATGAATATCTTAACTCAAAAGACATCACACATTAGATTCACTGATTAAATCAAACACCAGAAGGTTTAAAAGATCATTTTGGAAAAATTGTAATAACAGGAATTGCCGATATATGGATAAATAACCACGTATGGATATTAGTCTTGTAATTTTTCAGATAATGAACATTTCAAATAATTGATCGTTTTTTATCACAGGTTAACAAATTTAATACAAGGACATAGTCATAAAGTGTATGAATCCCAATGAAACTTTTCTTAAAAATTTTGTGTTCAACAAAAATATACTTTAAAAAAAGCCTCATATTAATAAAAATAAAGTCTGTTAAAGCAGCATATTAATCACATTTCTTAACTGGCTGGATATCATAATCAAGAACTTCCATATTAATTTTAATATTTCTATACAAATACAAAAGAAATCATTTTGTATTTTTGTAATAATTTTACTATAAATTTTGCCTAATTCTCCATTCAATTCCTTTTTTAAAAATTTTTTATTCAAGATGTTTTTTCACAATTGCTTTTGCTTTTTGTTCATACTTATGTAAAATGGAAGAGGTAGAAATTCGAAGTTTTAGCTAAAGACATAAATTTTATGATATTTTTTATGTTTTGTTAAGAAATTACTGCTCTCTTTTCTACAAATTCAATCTTCAAAGAATGCTTTAAGGATTTTCTTCATGTAAGCATTAGAAAGTAGCTATGATGTCTGATTTCCCTTCAGGAGAAGGTCATCTTACTGCATTGGATGCTCAATGCTGCTTATGTGTTATCACTTAATTAATTAATTTATTTTTTTTGCAAAATTCCTTTGAAGAATACACTCTTTCTACCTCTTACAGTCATTTAGAAACCAAAGTAAAATTGAGTAATTTTCTGAAAAAATGAAGTATATAAAATATCTTAAAACATTCCTCATTTTTATCAATTCATATTGCATTTCAACTTGACTTTGCTGCCTCAGTGTTTCACATTTTTCTATTTGTGTAATTTTCATGGTCGCTTGGGCTACAAATTTGTTAGTGTCCTATCCAAGGATTCTTTAAAATCATGGTATCTGTTGATCCTCTTTTCTTTCCTGTTTTAGCTTAAAATCTAGTTAAATGTATAAACATGAATTGACCTTCCGAAATTTTCTTCCCCTCCTTTTTAGCAGACTTGGATGTGAAAATTCATGAGGAAAGGGCAGCATATTCAATTAATAGTGCTGAAAAAAATTAGTTCATTCATGAAAAAATTTATAACTCTTGTTTGCACTAAAAGCTAACAACAGGTGTACTAAATACTATGAAAAACAAAAATGTAGTAATTTTTGTAGAAAATTCCAAAGAATATTGCATATTCACTATCTCAAGTAAAAAGAATTGACAGACTGGCAGAAATATATGCAAAGCATATACAAGACAGAGAATTAGTTATCCAGAGCATATGAAGAATTCATAGAAATCAATACAGAAAAAATACTAACATAAAGCAATAATTTGAGAAGGCAATTAAAAATAGAGGAAATCTGAACCTCTCCACCTCCTCTCCACTGTCCCTAGTAATCAGGAAATGGCCCAATGGGATATAATTTCACACCCAACAAATAGGGCAAGAAAATCGAGATTCTGAAAACATCAAGTGTTGTTGATGATATAAAGGTTACAGTCACATATTTTCAGCTGGTTGGAATGTTCATTGTTAAAATAACTTAGGGGACAAATTTAACAATATCTAATATAGATAAAGGTTCAAATTCACAGCAAGTTCAGTCAAAGTATATACTCTAACAACATTTTGACATTTGAGTATAAGAAGCTTATAACATCATTGTTTATTTCTGAGAGTGAGTGGTATAAAAAAGATATTTATTATATAATTTATATTTTCTAATGCCTAATGCATTTCAAATTACAATAATACATGTTATATTTATATAGCCATAATTCCAGCCACACAGTATCACAAACACACATCAGCAGATGCAATTAATATGCATTCCAGTATGACACATGTATAAGAAAATTCATACTTTAAGCAAATTCATTAACAGAAATAAAGAACCAAGTTCAATATTTTCCCCTTATTAATTAAGAACAAGTCTCCTATTTTGCCCTCTTTAAAAATAATCTTCATTAGGAATCATCAATCACATACTTATACCAAAGTTTGCATTCTTATACTATATTCAAGCAGAAATACAAAAGGGAAGTTATTGCAGTTTATTTCTAATCTGTGTGCAGTGGCAGTTCAGTGTTTTGCCCTCCTTACAGACTGAATCTTAAATTTACAGTGCTGCTTTCTGATTGGAAGTTTATTCTGTCATTTTAAAGGCCTCATAAATCAGGCAGAATAATCCTGCTCATTCAGTAGTCTTTTCTGAATCAAAATAACTTATTCTAAAAGAAAAAAAAAATAAAGAGGACAGTGGGGCTGTTCATTAAAGCATTATTAATAATAATTTACATAAAATGTTATTCTTTTTTCCAACTAAAGTGGACAAGTGCCCAGTTAACCATAATATGAGGACTGTAGAAGAACACCATGCTTACATTCAGGTTACTGTTTTGAGAGCCCCCAGCTAAACTGGGGATCCAGTACCAGAGCAGTTAGCAACCCTGTCTTTATAGGAAGTGATAGGGAGCTGGATGTGGGTGTACAGTGAGCCTTCTGTGGGATACTTCTTTGACCTGGCAGATGACCCAATGCCTAGTTGTCCCCCTTGTAACCGGGGGTCCCTCACATGGGAAACCTGTTTATACTATCAAACGCCCTCGTGGCTAATCTGACTCATGGCTAGGTTTATGCCTGCCTGACAAATGTTCCGACACTGGGAGCCCAACTTTGTCTGCCCACCCCTTCCCCCATGGGGAAAACCTGGCTTGGAGTAACCCCTGGTTCTTCAGATGGAAGGCACAAATTCAACTCATTACCGCAATACTAAACAAGTTCAGGGTTTTACTTACAGATTCTAAGCAGGGAGAGCACAATGAGTCAGGAAGGCAGTCCTTCATCCCTGGGTAATAGGAGGCAGGGATGAAGAGTCAGGCAGAGAGAGAGAAGGAGAGAGCACATGGCAACTAGCAGTACATATAACAGAATAGGGTGTGAGTTTTAAGTTTTCAGGCAAATGCCTGAAGGGTCTGTTTAAAGGAAGTGGTGGGAAAGCAAGGACACCAGTCTGCTAGGCAGAAGAAATGACTCTAAGTTCTTATCTTTGGCCGCTGGCTTGCCATTTGGTGTGATGTTCTACTTCTAATGCCTAGGCCGCAAACTTTGCCCTGTTGTTCCCATTAGTTACTAATGTGAAATATCTTGCTCTTAATTATGATTTTCTTGTTGGTATGCTATGTAGGCTAGACAGCATGGTGCTATTTATTTTAGATTTATAATCTCCCCAACAAATATCATACCGTGCCCCACTATTGACTATCATTTGTGAGGTAATTTAAGTAATATAAGATCCCTTCTAACCAATATATTCATTTATTTTATGATTCTGTATAATAACCAAATCCTTAGCTTGAATTGTCAGAACAACTTTGTGTTTCCTCAGCCTTAATTCAAACTGCTTTTCCTTCTGCTTTAACGTGAACCACCTATCTGGTAATTTTTAATCAAAATCCCTAAACGCATTTAGTCATTACTGCTTTATTTATTATTGAGAAACTGTATTCTGTGTATGGTGTATGTATTAGTCTGTTCTCACGCTGCTAATAAAGACTTATCTGAGTCTGGGTAATTTATAAAGGAAAGAGGTTTAATAGACTCACAGTTCCACATAGCTGGGGAGGCCTCACAATCATGGCGGAAGGTGAATGAGGAGCAAACCCAAGTCTTATATGGCAGCAGGCAAGAGAGCATGTGTGGAAGAACTCCTCTTTATAAAACCATCAGATCTCATGAGACTTACTCACTATCATGAGAACAGCACGGGAAAGACCTGCCCCCATGATTCAATTACCTCCCACCAGGTCCCTCCCATGACACATGGGAATTATGGGAGCTACAATTCAAGATGAGATTTTGGTGAGCACACAGCCAAACCACATCAGTGTACTATGCTAATTTGATAATATTATGTCAAAAATGAATATAATCTGTATGCTGTAGAAATTCAAAGTCTATTGACAGAAGAATAGTCAACAAACAGAAATTTCAAGGTGAGTGAGACAATTCCGGCATGGGGCAGGAAGAGGCTGTCCTTGACAGGCATCTAGGGCAGTTTTAGGAGGCTTTCTGAAGGAGAGTTCATCAGCTTGAATTGAAGAATGAGCAGGAGTCAGGACAAGAGTTAAGGGTGAGGTGGCAAGGAGTGGGGAATGGTGAAGTCAGGTAGGGAAAAACTGTTCTAGGCAGAAAGGGCAGCCTACTGATCAGCTTTGAGTTGGAAAAAGCATTTATAAGTGAGCTGGGTTCTTTAGTTTACTATCTCCATCTGGAACAGCAAACAAATGGACATATACTGTTGTATAACATACACAGCAGACTATCAATTTATGTCTTTCTCTTCACTCAAAGTGACACAAAAACTTGTATTGCAGAACACCCACAATTTACTCCACTCCAAATTCATCAGTGTTTTATTGAGGATTTAGATGGTTTAAACATGCTAACAAACAGCATGCTAACTGTTTGCTAGCTGAACAGTTAGCTGAACTATATAATTTTTTTACATCTATTGAAGCATATCAGCTGCTATGAACTAAATGTGTTTACCCCCAAAATTCATATGATGAAACTTAACCTCCAAGATGATAGTATTAAGAGGTGGGGCTTTTGGCGGTAACTAGGTCATGAGGGAAGAGCCCTCATGAATCACATTAGTGCCATTATAAAAGAGGTTTGAGGGCCTTTGACTTCAGCCATTTAAGGACACAGCTAAAAGGTATCATCCATGAGGCAGATAGTGAGCCCTCAGCAGACACTGAATCTGTTGACACCTTGATCATGGACTCCCCAGCCTCCAGAACTGTCAACAACAAGCTTCTGTTTATAAATTACCGAGTTATAGCAGCTTGAAAGAACTAGCATACCAACTATCCTATAAGTTACTAGAAGTTATGCATTTCATTTTATTTCTAGCTCACCCTCAATATCTAGAAGAATGCTTTGGAAATGGTGTACACCTAGCAAATGTGCTTACTTAACAATCAGTAAACAAAGAAACAGAAAAAAAACTACCCTACTCATTAAGATTCTAATAAGAAAATATTGGCAATAACAGCTCCTTTAAGTTTTTATTAGTAAGTAGAGATTATCTTACAAATAGAATGTTTTCAATTATGGGTAATAAAAAATCAATATTTAATTAAATATTAATATTCCTATATAGAGAGAAATATATGCATCTCTCTTGGGTACAAATATAAAGACATGAATAATGAGTATTTATATAAAGTTATATGGTTTTTGTACTAATTGTTAATCACTAAGGCCCTTTAATGAATCAAGAAAATGCAATGTAACTTCTAATATATTTTTCTATCATAATTTTTTAATTTTGATAGGTTACTTTGAATTCTATTTGAGTAAAAAATAAATCCCAACATTCCCAAATAATTTTCTTATATTATTTAAGATTGTTTTAGCCCCGCTTAATAGAAACCAAGCTTTCATTTGTTTCACAAAAACAGCAGTCGGTGGAGAAGGGGAGGTTTACTGACTCAAAGATTTCATACTCAAAATGAAAATCTAAACTATTGCAAGAAGCTCAGGGATTTGGTAGACCTTGGAGGCTATGAGAACTAAAAATTTTAATGCTGCTGGGCCACTGTCTTCATTTATTTCCTTTCAATTTTTTATATGTTATTAGCATACTCTTCATAGACCTCCACTTTCCATATGCCCACTGACAGTTCCCAAGTTTTACATTTTATAGCATTATCCACCAGAGAAAGAAAGAGGCTCCATTTCAATTCCCAACTTTCTAGGAAATGGACTATGATCAGGCAGATTTGGATCAAGCATTTACCCCCAGATTAACAGTGGACATAGTGGATCACGTTGAGTCAAGGAAAAGATGTGGAGGGGATACCTGGTATATCATTTGGGGCAATTCTCAGTTGAAGGTGAGCAAGCTAGCTATTTGCATAATTGCTAATTTCATTTCTCTTCCACTTATAATAATAAAAATTATCCAGTTATTACTCAGTGAATGTCAATAAATAATTTCTATGTTTTTTTAAATATGGGATAAACATTCTATGTTGAATGTATTATATATTTTCTGTATCACATTAATGTGCCAATAAAACACATGATTCATCATTTATTAGGATCTCTAAAGCCTGCTCATATTACAGTATTAATTATATATGTCTCTGAGTGTGTGTATATATATATGTGTGTGTGTGTGTGTGTATGTATATTTGTGCATACACACACACACACACACACATAATGTCCAAGGGAAAATTAATGTTAAAAAACCATCCTAGATATTATTGGTGATGTATAAGGGAAACCATACCAAAACAGGTAGGCCAGAGTGTCTTTCAACTAACCAAACCTGTCACAACAAATGCCATTAGTCACCTGTAGGAGGAAACCAAAGACTGTCTATAATTCAGCCTCCTGTATAAATATGTTGTTAAAATGAGAGAACAAGCTTTGGTTAGGTCAACTTGAAAATTCTGCACTGATCAACATTTGTATTTTTCATTATAAATTGATGAATTGTCATTTGATGTTTACTGTAGCATTCTCTGTGAGAGTGATAAATGGGTATCCAGCTGTGTGGAACCTATGAACTCTTGGTATGCTGACCTAAACACATTTGCTGATCCTGAAAGGCTGAGAACCAGATACTGGAACATTGCAAGTTTACCAATGGAGAGATAAGAGATGTTGGCGATCTCTGGGTGGTCAGCCTGGGTAATTCAGTCAATTATCTGCCTCATTGGACAATCGTCAAAATGCAAAAGATACATTCAATTTGATTTGGTAGCTTTTCTACAGATAAAAAATTAAACAATTATTAAACACACATTTCCAGAGAAAACAACAGAGCTTCCCCCCATCTCTTTGTTTGCAATTGATTTCTAAGGAAAAACATTTTCTTTGCTTTTTAAGAAGACCACAATCTTCTTACAATGTCAGCATCGGACCTCGATTATATTTCATTCTGCTTTTACTGTGCACACTCTGTTAGCTGCAAACATATATTTCTGCCACGTTAAGTTTGTATATATGTCTGCTTTTCTATATAATGGAATGTTTATGCCACTGAAGGGTTTCAAATAGCATAACTTTGGAATAAAAACTTGCAGATCCCCTAAGTGACTCTAAACAGGATCAGGCAAAGCTTATGTAACCAAACAAATAATCTTAATCTCATTTTGTCTTTCTATTCCCCATTTTTTAAAAAAATGATTCTTAGTAAAGTTATAGAAAGCAGTACTGGCAGCAATCTCATTGCCATGTTATCATTGATGAAAAGGGAAGTAGGAATCAGTCACTGATCATTAAATCTTTTTATAATCCACTAAAACATTGCTGCTGATTTCTCCAGCCCTATTAAGCTCTTATATTTAAGTTTCTGTTAATAAAACACATCTCTCAGTCACAATGCAATTTAAAACTAGTGCCTCAACACTAGGCTAGATTTTAAATAATATTTAGCTTTCATAGAAATACTATGGTAGATTTTACCTTGAGTCATTTATTTCTCTGCATTGTACTAATTGCACTGGTACAGTTCTTCAAACAAAGTATTTTTATTTTCAAATGAAAGCAACAAAGTAACTGTATTCGTTGAAGAGAAGCATTATTTATTTTCAATTATATCATTGTGCTTAAACATGCACGCCTACAGGCTATAGCAACCACCTATGTGCAGTTAAGTCTGTAAGTTGCTGACATCAGGTCCTCTATTTCACTATTTCTCTACCTTGAATTCTCTCCTCCTCCCTCTCTATTGATCAGTAAGCGTACTTTTCTTCCCCCCAGTATCAGCTGAATCTTTATTTGGTTGAGATAGGCTCATGACACCCACGGCAACTGACACAATCCCTTTATGAGAATGTATACACTATCTACAAAGCAACTCTTCCTCACTTATCTCACACTTATGTATACTGCTTCGAATTGTTTGCAGACTGCTTCACATGTGTACCATTCTTTCCAATACTATTATCCAAAGGTCCATATCTCCTACTTCACTCCTGTGGATTACCTGTATATTCCACAGCAAATTAGTAATTTATTATTGACATACAGAGTAGTTATTTACTATGAATTGAAGTTTTTTACTGTTCTTTTCATTTCTAAATCAATTTATAATTTTCCATGTCTCTAGCTAGGACCATTTGCATTTTAGTCTTTCTCAATCCTAAAAAGAAGATGATATAAATGATCAGGTTACAAACTTTTTGAAATAAAATAGAGTATTATATATTATCTGAATATTCAATAAAACAGAGGACCAGATTTTTTTTTTATTCTGATCCTTGTTCTCCAGGCAGGATATAAAGATGTCAAAGATTCCAAATAAATATTTACTAATCAGATGAAATGAAACAGGTTTAATTGTGAACATGTGATTGGTGGGCTAAAACTGAATTTAGGGACTACAAATTATAGTGACTTAATTCAAATGATACTGTTTCAATTTCTGCTTGCAATATATTTGTGAAGCCCCTATAGTTTTGTTTAAAATATGGATCTCATATGCACAAATTCTGGAACCCTAGCCTTATGTTTCTACAAAACCATTACATTCATATATTTAGGTTGTGTTAATTTCTTGCTAAAATTTAGGTTGTACAAGTTGTTTTACATTCTTGTTAAAATGTGCGGTCAGCAAATAATTTTAAAGAAGAACAAAAGTGAGTAGTTATCAAGGATGTCAGTAAACATAGACTTAGGCAAGGACATACAAGAAAGTCTTTCAGCAGTATGAAGCATTGAAAGTAATGGCAAACACTGCAATTACTCTTTCACCAACCTAATATGTTTTTCAATATTTGTTTTTAGATGTATAGAAGCTGTATGCTTAGAAAGAGAAGCGTAGGACCTGAAAACAAATCTGAACAGAACTGGTATAACATAATCAGTTCAATATTTTCTGAATTTGGTCTGCATATTTTGATTTGGCCTCTATTGTAATCTACTTGAGGTTTGGAGAATTAAGTCCTCAGTATTTCACAAGGTAACGTATGAAGAGTTTGGATTCGTCAGCTAAACCGTCTGATTTGAAACCTGCATCTTCTACTACTTACAAGCCTGTGAACTCAGGCAACTTCCTTAGCTTCTCTGGGCCTCAGTTTTGTCATCAATAAAATGAAGAAAAAAGTGTTTTGAGAATTAAATGCTTTAATGTATTTAAAGTGTTAGGAAGATACCCAGAATAGAATAGGTATTCAATACATGTTGTTATTATTATTATTAAGTTTTCATAAAAATATAGCTTTGCTCTTGTTCTGGCACTCGTGGTTCAGTGTATATAATAAAGAAGACTATAGAAAGATCAATTCAATCTTCAATGATTTCAGCATTGCAAAAGCTAAATAAGTTTCTTCCTCAATAACTGCTTTTCTTGATAAAAGGCACTCTTAGTGGGTTATGCTTTTCTCTATAAAAATTCTTATTCACCAACACTTTTTTTTACCCTCTTAGAGAGGGTGTCAAGTTAATACAGAACTGGCATAATGCTCAAGCTTATAATGACTAGACCTCTATACACAGGCTAAGAGAAAACAAGATCTCTCTTCTGTGTTAGAATATACTGTTCTTTAGTCTCTCTGCCTTGGCTTCTGATTTCTGCCTGCCTTCACGGCAACCTGGCTCCACCCAATCTGTGCCTCAACTCCCTCTCTTCCCTTTCTTACACACTACATACCCTCTTCTGAGGTCAAAGGACAAACAATAAAATCACAGCTATTTTGTACATTAATGCAGAGAACACTAATCTTCTTACACATCATAAAATAATCAGATTTTTTCAATGATTATCTGTAATATAGTCATCACTCTAAAAAGTTAAAAATCTAATTATAAAGCTGTAATTTATTCAGAATGATAGATTCCCAGCTTCATATATTCCTTTGCAACTACTTGATAGAGATTTTTCCAAGGAATGTTTAGTTAACTTGACACTTTTGGAAATTTCCCTACATTTGTCAATATAGGGAAGAAAGAGCTATGTCTAAATAAGTGACTAATAGTTTTGGGTTTACGGAATTTCGATTGTCCCTATGATTTCTATTCCCATTTCATTAAGTAGTAAGGAGAACTTCCAAAACAGCCTTTGTTAAAAACAAACAGTAAATGAGGAAAGAAAGCCAGAAAAATAAATATATTTAAGAAAATTAGTAACAGTGCAGTGCATTGCAAGCCATCACACTGTTCTGGATTCCAATATTTTAGGGCGTAAAAACTTCTCAGAAACTTCCTTTCCAGACTATCTATTCAAATATAGTAAACAAATTGTCCTATTTTCAATGGGATCAAGCGATGACTATGTGTTTCTGGATACATTTACACACAACCTGGACATGAATACACCTAGAACCAGTGGACATGGGCATCTGCTCTTCTTGGGGGCTTATAAATTAATCCTTAAGCTGTTTGAGAAAATATGATTACTTATCTTCAAGCTACTCAATACTATGCAGCTCTCCTTCACTTCTTTTACATGTTTACCTTTCTCTTTTTTTATGATTCTTTGGTCTAAGCACTTTTCATTATTATACAACCTAGGAAGCGTGGAGTGAGTTATGAAAAATAAGTGGTAAAACTAACAAAGATCAATATTGTGTTTACCAACATAAGTGCCGATCAGAAGCTGGCTCCAGGTGAAATTAATGATTAACCCTTCGAATCACTAAGTGGAGGCAGGGGAATGGCTGGAAGCTGCAGAGGGTTCAAGGTGAGAAGTGGCAGCAAGACTGTATTCAAGTAGCATTTCTCTGTGAGCACTTCTAATGAATTGTTTCAATTTACTAGAACAAGACCTGTATCTCCAAGCCTCCTGTCATTTGTTTTGATTTGTTTTCTCATTCACAAATATTCACTTTAGAACATAGTTTTGTAAGCACAATGTTATACTCTTTTTTGTTTAAGAGGATGCCCGCCAGAATCATATATGCATCAGACTCCACAACACCTGGATCTGTGCCTTTCTCCCATATTGTCTGATATTTCTTCTGATAATTTCCCTTCCTGCTGTGGTCTTATTTGGCATTTGAATAAAAAGCTTATTTGTACTAGTAATAATAACAAATACAAACCTTTCTATAAGGTTGTAAAATTTCCAAAGCATTTCACACACGTTATGTGATGTGCCCTCACAACAAAATGTAGATTAGGGGGATATTGACATGACTCCTTTATTACAGGTGAAAAAACTCAGATTCACAGATGTTAATTAATTCATGAGCAGACTTTCCATTGAGCTCAAGTTAAGAACAGGTAAAGGGGTGGATCAGTGCTATTTTGACAAGATGTTCCATTGCTAAAAACTGCATTCTTTATTCTGGGAGAAATAAGGTCAAAATTAAATTGGGAGAAACTAGGTTTTGCATCATATTTACCAATATTTATTTAATCTACCCTACACAAAATGCGCACCAAATAATACTAGATGACTAAGTAACAAGAGAGCTGAAAGGTGAAAATTAAACATATCAAGTTAATACATGTGCCTTATTCAGAATTTTTAGCAAGGTTGCCACAGTGTAATTGTTAAGGTTGTTTTTTTTTTCTGTTTTTGTTTTTGTTTTGAATTCCAACTAAATGACAATCATTATGTTATTTTTTCATAAAAACTTAATTTAAATGATTTCAAAATATTTGATAGCTTTTATTTTTAAAATAAGCTGCATAGCTGCAGAGCCCCATAGAGAAATAGCAGCGATACCACACCAGGTGGTTAAACAGCTTATGAATTAAGCTCCATATAAGCAAATTTCTTTGTAAGTAATTTATATTGTATGGTAAACTTGTATCCAACTAGAACAGCAAATTAAAACATTAATCACATCTGTAAAATTTAGGGCCTTGTGCATACAGAAAAAAAAATTAGGGAAATACATTTTCTTGTATTGCTGAAATAAATATTCCACATATGGAAGCCAGTCTAATCCTTCTCATTATAGTGTGGATGAAGATGAACATTAAGCCCATATAACATTTCTTCCTGAATTAGTCGATAGCTCATTTTAGTAGGTAGCACATATTTCCAAACCTGAAATGCCCATGTTCAGTCAGATTTGCAGTCCCCTTTTCCCTCGCTGCTCAGGCTTTCCATCACTGTTAGGTAACCACTGTGATTATTCCATATCCCATCCTGATGAGATGGCAAAACAGCTACAAGCTTTCTTCCCTGCATTAAGCAGGTTATAAGCCATGGAAAACTAACTTGCCCTGAAATTATCAAGCATTCCAGCACTCTGTAGCTGTACCAAGGCAGGCAGCCTGCCAAAACACATACAAGACACTACTAGCCCCTATTCTCAAGCACATTTTAATCCAGCTGTTCCTCACAAAACATCCAGCATGCTTTGATTTACTGCTCTACTTAATTAGAATGTAGAGTATGGGAGACCATCTTACACACAAGAAAAGCATCCTGAATGATATTTTAAACTTTATCAAACATGATGGTGGGTTTTTGTTAGTTTGTGTGTGTGTGTTTTATTATCATAACCAGATATTGAACTGTGTGTACAATGTTGCTGCATTTCTGGTATTGGCAAACTGAACCCAAACATGAAGGTTGACTGTATGGAGAAGGAAGGAAAAACAAATCTATTTCCAATTGCCATTCTAGATACAATCAAGGCAGTGTCCGCTTCAAGCTCTCCATCCTGCAATGAAAATGCCACTGAGAGAATTCTATTGATCCCAGTTCAGGAAATAAAACAATACTATTTTTTCAAACTCTTAGTCTCCAATTAGAATTTTAGGGGGATTGAATGAAATTATAAGGAGGTTTCTACGTTATGAATGTGGCTGTGTTGCTATCAGGTATTTCCTTCAGGGACATAGCTCCCCTGAGCGACCAGTCCAGACAGTTTCAAGCAGAGCCTCCACCTGCCTGGCATCCCAAATACATGAGGGTCATCTAACAGGAGAAATTTCCAAATGCAGATTTAATTATGTGGAACACAATTTTAAGCATAAGTGCTATAATCCCTAACATTCCTTACAGATGGAAAAATGAAGATAGCCATAGTAAAATATTGAAAATTTTGATAATACTGGGTGCTTTGAGCTCTATGATAAACTAACCCCATTATTTTACAAAAATTAAATTAGGACATTCGCTTATTATTCAATATTCAGTTATTGAAAAAAGATGTTATTTCCTTAACAGATCTAAAATTCCTCCCCCAGATAAAATAATATCTAGAACCTGTATTTTAGCACCACATATTACATAATCATGATTTAAGTAATTGATTGAATGTAAGGTTTTGTTGAATCCACAGAAAAGGAAACATTAGCTTTCCCATGAGTTTCTAATTCATATGCTTCCTCTAATTTCACATCTTTTTTTTTTTTCAAATGTAAAACATACCAAGAGCAGTGAGGAGCGAAATAAAAGCAAGAAAGAGAACCAGAAATTTCCCTAAAAAAGTATCTTTAAAACTTCAATACATTAGGGTTTTAAATATTATAAAGCTGATTTTTGTAATCTGAGAATAGCATACATAATATACATAATTTACATTGCACATTAACATAACTGTAAATTCATTTATTATCCTTCATAGACTTATTTCATAACCAAGGCAGGAATATTATATTTTTAAATAAGAAGAATATTGGTGAACTGTTGTCAGCAGTAGGTATACACTCACTTCTGTTTATATTTTAGCATTTTACATTTATATACTTACAAAGAATAGCATGGCATTTGTTTTCCAAATGGCCATTTCAATTATTTAATGGTTAATTTAAATTCCATGCAATTCTTTGAGTAATTACATAAAGAGTCTCTCTGAGTTGTGTATATGTCACACCAAAACACTTAGTTTTGTAGAAAACTATTCAGCCAAATCTTGGGTTGATGTTACTAAGGATAATACATCTTTCAGATTTTTTTCCTAGCAAGTGATTGTTTTGGCACCATGCATTCGTTATCTGTGTTCCTATTCCAAAGCTTTTTCCAATCATTCCTGAAATTCTTAATCAATAAATGTTACCACAGAAGTTTCCTAATGTATATTGTGTAATTTAAAATCTTTGCTTATTGAGCAATAAGCATTATGGGTGACACTGCTTCATAAATCAGGGCATGTAGATGAGAAGCAGGAGGAGGAGAAGGAGGAGGAAGGGAAAAAAGATGAATTTAGAAAATGCAGCAATCAGAAGCTACAAACAAGAGACGAGGATACCAAAGTAGGATCCACAGAACACTAGTTCTGTGAGATACTTAGTAAAAAATATACAGAGAGATTCTGAGGTCAAACACTTTTGATAACACTGTACAATACAACCTCTCCCAAAGTTTCACAATGGATTAATATTCTAATACATATCAAAGGCTCTACAAAGTTTACTAGGAAAAAATGTGTTTAATTTTGTTAACTACTGTGGTAGGCACTGAGATGCCTACCTCAAGATCCCCCTATAAGGGAGTGTGTGCTGCCCAGCTGCAGAAAGTGCATCCAGCACTCACCCCCAGCTTTCAGCTCCAGGGCAGCTCCCATCTGTTGTCTGAGCCAGAGGCCTCAGCATTCTGACCCAATGCACAACCCTTTGACAAGCAGCCTTGCTGCTGTGCACTGCTCCAGGTTTGCTGATGCTTTCTCCCAAGCTTTTGCTGCCATTCAATTTCCTCCGCCCAATAGGATTGTTCCTCCATGTTCCTTTCAGAAGTGTTGATCTCCCACCTCTGCCTCAGTCTGATTTTAAATAACCCAATCTGAGACAACTACCATCCAAGAACTTAATTTGACCTTGCTATTTATTTCTGAGCACTTGCTTTGGGGAAAGCTCAAATAAGGGGTCTGGTGGCACAACCCCCTCATCAAGACTTAGGAACAGAGTGCGCTGAATCTAACCTGGAAACAATTTCACTCTTTACCTCTGCATCTCTGACTAGTCCAGCAGAGAAGTCAATGAATTGTTCTCTCTTTGACCCCTCCTTCAGTCTTTACAATTTTATTGCAAGTATCATCCGGAATTTTAGAAATTAGAGTTGTGTTTTTGTTCATGCTTAAGTCCTTATATATTATAATCCAAATTTCTTTCAAGAAGAATGTTTTCAGTTACTTTTACGGCCAGAACATAAGATCAGATGGTTTGCTCTCTGTGAAGGAAGTTATGAGCAGAGTAGCACTTTACCTATTTCTAAGGAGTATACTTAACATATTCATTTTGGGGACTTTATACTTATCAGGAAAAAAATTAAACATTGGCTATTAAATTACTATTAAAATGTAAGCTATCCATCTCCACTAAAATCACTTGGCATCCTTGCATCCCTAACTGATCAGTAATTAAACTCCAAGTTTAGGACACAAGTTCATTGTAATACTCTAACAAGCAATTTGCTGTTTTCATGATTAATTTTTTAAATAATGTAATATTTTAGTTTAAATATTTTTATTTCATTTCTAAAGAGTATAACATCTAAATATTCATTTTTCACAGAGATAAATTATCATGAAATGTGAAACATTTGACCTAAAGTTGAAACATTTTAATAGATATTAAAAGAGCCCCCAAAGATAAATCTTTATAGAACAAATTAAAATTCTTGCACTCCATAACTTTTCTATATGAACGTTATTGAAGAGAAGAATATCTTTATCTTCCCTTGGTTTGAAATTTAGGTAGGCCATGTTATGACATGACAAAGAAACAAGTTGTAAACACACTCTGAGTACATATTTAGTAAATTTAAAATATAATTGCACTCGAGGTTTGAAATCAGGTTAATTTTAATTGTCATCATTTTAAGGATATATTTGGATGTTTTAGTTCTAAGGTTTATCCATTGTTACATATGAACTGTTTTTTTTTTTTCAAATATCTAGTGAACAGTTTTACTAATTTGGTTTTAACTAATACAATGAGCACTGTTACCATTGCTGGGAAATAATAAACATGTTCTATCCTTAAGCTGTATACATGTTTATTAAGCACGAAGTATTATGCAAATCATATATTTAGAGTTTGCCACCAAAAGTAAACAAAGAAATGAACTAGAAAGATCATCAAATAAAAAATGTGAGTTTCAACCACAGTACCAGAGTAGAGAAAGTGGTGACAAATTGCCATTTCTTCAGTATCTGGAGAACTTTAATTTCCTTTCATTTTTGGAGAAGGGGGTGGAGTCTCAACACTTCAACACATTTTGTCATGAGGGCAGAAAGGGGTGTTAAATGGTTTTCCTCAAGCTTATAGCACACAGCTCTCTGCTGCTAGGTGTACCAGTAATTCAGTTGCAAGTAAGTTAATGAAGAAATTAAATCACTTGCCTTTTTCTTGTCTCTTTCTTAGAGAGGTTGCATTTTGTGCTGACAGTGCAGAGTTGATAAAACAGCAATTTTTGAAAAGCTTGCTCATTTAGCTACTCTCAGAACCCCTGCTGACATCACTGACATTTTCTCCAAATATGCAAATACTGTAAGTCACTTTCTAAGATGCATGCATATATTTCCAAAAATGTTATTATTTTATGATCAACTAGGCATAAATGCAGAGGCAGACTAGTTTGCTGGCTTTGTAATGCCACACTCATGAAATGACTTTTTTTTTTTAAATGAGATTTGGTGAGAATCTGTCACAGCCTCATAGATCTTTAAAGGTGAGTTATTCCTTTTATATGGAGAGGGGGTTATTTTAAGGCTTTTCCATTATATAAACATAAAAATGGGAGGTAAAAGCCCGTAAGCCCAGCAAACTTAAGTACCTGGGTGACAATGGCAATATTATCGTTAAACTCCACACACAACTTTTGAAATACAGTGCAGATGCAGTAGGCGTGAATACTATCTTATTTAAATGTCTGTATTAAGCACAACCACTCTCTGCTAAAAATGGGGAAAAAACAAACAAGTCATATTCATCAAAGTAATTGTGTAGGTACTTTCAGTACCAAAATGCCTAGAATGAAGGATTGAACTGCTAACGGCAGCAGCGACAGCCATGAATCATGGTAGGCTACTCCGGGGCCTTTACCACCATAAAACAAAAGATGTAGATGAAAAATGCTGCAATTAAGTGATTTGATTTCTGCCCCCTTTTTCCTACTGCATTCGTGCATGGCTGCACAGCAAAGATTGATGGGAAAAATTACTCTACGTGATCTCTGACAGAGCCTTGGAACAATTCTATAAGGGGGAAACATACAAATCAAACCAGCTTTCTTGTATTCAAACAAAATAATACATATAAAGCAAATACTTTAGCCTATATCCAAAGCACAAAATTTGCATGCACACATAAATTGTTGAGAAATGCTCTGCTATCAAAACCAAACTCATGGATTTTCCAGCTAGTTGGGTTATACTGATATTTGTTTAAATAAATATTCAATCAGTACTGCCGAGTGGCATCTTCAATATGTCTGTGTTCTGAGAACAAATTACAGATACAAATTTGTGGAGGTAAAACATTCTTATCTTTTATATCAATAAATTATTAATGAAAATACACATAAAATAAAATAATAGAAAATTTCACGGACTATTCAACTCCCCTGTCATTATAGTCATTTAGAGGGACATTTTTAATGGGGATTCACCACTCAGTTGGGGTCCCACATAGAAAAGAATCATACTTGAATACAAGGGACTATTTTATTGTGGTTGATATGTATGTTTAAAAGATGCTAAATTTGCAACATCCACTGAATAAAATAAACAATACTGCTAATATGAAGAAAAGATAACTCCTATTATCAGAGGCTAAAGTAAAATTATATGGGTTTCATCACCTGAGGAGAGAAGGTCACTCAGTCTCTGTCCACTGTAAGATATGCACAGTCAATTTAACTTGAATTTGTGCAATAACATTGCCCCCTCCCCTGAATGGAGAAGAACATGTATATACTTGACTTTGTTATGTGTACTGAGGCTACATTTAAAGGCTGCTAGTATAGTGATGTTGAATTGAATACATTCTTACATTCTATCTATAAACATTTATACATCTGTCTTTCAAATATTGGGGTGCTTTAAATTATGAGTTAATGACAGCATTTTGAAAGACAGTAAACAGTTTCAATATTACTATTTATTTATGTCTAGTCAGAAACTTTCAAAAATACA
The DNA here is from genome assembly GCF_029289425.2 of Pan paniscus. Classification (NCBI taxonomy): domain Eukaryota; kingdom Metazoa; phylum Chordata; class Mammalia; order Primates; family Hominidae; genus Pan; species Pan paniscus. Next base: position 117,970,838 of record NC_073254.2, on the reverse strand, counting down.
TTCTACTGAAATTTATTTTACTACAGCTGCTCAGGCAGTTACCCAAAAACAATGTGCTTAATTGTTGTGGTTCTTTTGCTGTCAGCCACAATAGGAAACCTCAGGGTCCCAAGGCCAGAATTCATTAGTGGATTCTCTGACTTTAATAATGAGGAAATCTGTGAAATACTAGCATGGTTTGATGAAATATTACAGACTTGAAAATCAGGAGACCTGGGCTCGCCACTAATTAATATTAGGCTGAACCACATGAAATCACTGTTTTTGTAGTCCAAAAATGGTTGAATATCACAATTATAAGTGGTTCAACCTATTTAGTTTGGTATAGGATAAGCACTCATCTTCAATTTCTTAGGTATAAAATAGACAAAATGAACATTTGCAATTCTTACCAGTAGGTATTTAATATGCCTTGGTGAAATTTATATTTTTTATCTTTATCTGTTTGGTAATAAGTCATATACTTTACCAGCGATCATTAAATAAGTTAGCAACTATATCAATTTACCAAGCTACAAGGATTTATCTTAAGGAATCAAAGTAAATCTATAGAATAAATTCATTTAGTGAAATTTCCATAAGAACTCATTTAATTCTTTCTTTTATAAATGGGGTTTTGTTTATCTATTGGGACACTTAAAAGATTTTTCACTTTATTTTTGGTAGATTGTCTCTTTCTTATATAAAAACAAAGAATATAAGTAGCAAAAAAAAATGCCTGAGGACAACATGGAAATTTAAACATCATCATCATAGTAATAAATATGCTGTGACCGAACTTAAAATCTGGTTCCGAGCTTCCTGGCAGACAGAATAAAAAGCGAATAAATGTTAATGTCCTCTTGTCTTTCATCTTTTATATTTAGATTCTTAAGATCAAGAGACATCTCTTATTCATTTAGATACTATGAAGTAGTCTCTTCCTTTATATCCTGCCCCTTCTATTAACTATTTTTCTTTTATGGAATTTTTAGTAAGCAATTAAATAGATCAGTGTAGAAACTACATTCTATAGAAGACTTCTATTATCATATTGTTCAATATTTCATACATGGGAATGTATGGCGGTGTATAGGGAAACCCTGGTAACATAACCATAAATTGAAAAAAAAAAACCTTAAAATACTTGATCCCCTAATACCAGCACAATTAAGTTATTTTTGTAGAAATAACTAGTTAGATATATACTATCGTAAGTATTTTAGATTATTTCAATAGTGCCAATCATAGTATCTACTAAAATTAGAAATTTAAAATATTTTCTATTCTCTTATTTTTTTTACTAAGGTATGAGTGGCATACAACAAACAACACATTTGAAGTGTAGAATTTCATAAGACTTTACATATGCATACACCCTTGAAACTACCACCATAATCAAAATAATGAGTGCATTCATCACACCTGAAAGTTTTCTTGCGCTCCTTTGTTATCCCTCCCTCATATTTCTCTCTTCCCTACTGATGTATTTCTGTTACTGTAGATTAGTCTGTACTTTCTATAACTTTATATAAGTGAAATCATATGGTGTGTCTTTTTTTGTCTGACTTCTTTCATTCAAAACAATGATTAATATTTTGAAATTAGTCCATGGTATTTGCGTATATCTATAGTTCACTTTTTGTCAGTGCTGAGTTAGTGTTCCATTGTAAGAAAATATCACACTTTTTAAAAACATGTTCACCAGCTGATGGACATTTGTGTTGTTTCCAGTATGAGTTATTACAAAGAAAGCTGTTATAAATATAGCATCTTTTCTCTTAATATTGTTGAGAGAACAAAAAGATGCAGATTGAGAGAAAATATTTGCTAAGCATATATTTGATAAAAGACTTTTATCCAGAACATATAAAGAACTCTCAAAATCCAGTAATAAGGAAACAAAAAAACTATTATAAATAGGTAAAAGATTTGAAGACATTACCAAAGAAGACATACAGGTGGTATATAGGACATATAGGAAGACAGTCAAAATCATTAGTCATTAGGGAAAAGTAAACTTAAAGCACAATGTGATCCCACCTATTGAAATGGCTAAAACTAATATAAAAGGCTATACCAAGTCTTGGCAAGGATGTAGAGAAATTAGAAGCTCCCATAAACTACCAGTAGGAGTGTAAAATGGTATACCCTCTTTGGAAAACAGCTTGACAGTTCCTTAAAAAGTTGAAGATATACCTATTGTATGATTTCGAAATGAATTATTTTTAAACTGATTTTAGTAAAAGATAATTCTTAGCAGGCTTGAGGCTAGAAGTATGTTCCTTGCTTAGCATAATCTCTGTTAATGCTTAATTCCCTCCCCTTTTAACAATTTAAGCATTAAATATCCTTTATATGCCATTAATTTCCAATTTTATATGTGTATCACAGGCTTTGCTATTGAACGCTAAACTTGAATATCCAAAACTTATTTTATTAATAGTAGTTCTTACTGGCCGGGGGTGGTGGCTCGCACCTGTAATCCCAGAACTCTGGGAGGCTGAGGTGGGTGGATCACCTGAGGTCAGGAGTTCAAGTTCAAGACCAGCCTGGCCAACATGATGAAACCCCATCTCTACTAAAAATACAAAAAAAAATTCACCAGGAGTGGTTGTGGGCACCTGTAATCCCAGGTACTTGGGAGGCTGAGGCAAGAGAATCGCTTGAACCCACGAGGCAGAGGTTGCAGTGAGCCAAGATTGCATCACTGCACTCCAGCCTTGGAGACAGAGTAAGACTCCGTCTCAAAAAAAAAAAAAAAAGAAAGAAACGTAAAAGTAGTTCTTACCTATGCTTCCCTATCTGAGGAAACAGTACTATTCTCCACCTAGTGGGTTAAGCCAAAATTCTAGGAATCATACCTGATGTTTCTCTTCCTTCACTACCCATTACTGTGCCCCATAGACAACCAATGAACAAAATCTGTTGTCTCTATCCTGAAAACGTGTCCAGAATCTGTCCAGTTCTCATTTCCATTGCTACTTCTATAGTTCAAATTTCCATTGTCCCTCATTACATGGCTATAGTAAATTCCTAATAGCCATTTTTATTTCCACTCAAAATCCTAACCTCTGCAGTCCATAGTTCCTATAGCATTCAGAATATTCTTTTTAAAACCTAAATCAGTTTTTGTTACTCCCCTTCCTAAACCCCTCAATGCTTTTCTTTACCATTTGGAATGAAATCCAAACTCGACCATTATCTAAGTTATCCGTCAAGTTTCTGGCTCTCTCATACCCCACACAACTCCCAAACTGCTCTAGACACTCTGGCCTTCTTTATGTTCCTTAAACTCTCCAAGCTCATTCTCACCGTTGGGTCTTTGCACTGAACCTCATGCCACCAGGCCTTTCTTAGGCCTGATTTTTGTCATTTGGATGTCAGCTCTAATATCTCTGCAGTGAATATTCCCTGACTACTGAATCTAAATTAGCACTCCTCCATTACCCTTATGCCATTGTCTCATTCCATCACCACGGTATCTTATTAATGCATTTATTTTCTTGTGTGTTGTCTATCTCACTTCATCTAAGACATTATCATTATTACCAAAATACTGAAATCTTATCAATATTTTTTATCTTATATTAGGAATAATATTTGGCAAGTAGGGGACAGTCAATATTTATTGAATGAATTTTTTTGGAGGACATATTTACGTGGAAGTTAAAGGCAATTTTATTCCCCAAAATCACTTGTTTGTTTGTATATTTTTTATTTGTTTTACTTATATGAAAAAATGAAAAAGTGAGGAATATATTCAAAAAAAAGAAAAAGGAGAGAAATGCTACATTGGAATGGAAAATTTTTCATAAAATAAGAATTTGTCATAATTGGAAGGTTAGGGAACTGTTGCTTGATATGACAACCATTCTGGGGAAGAACACTAAAGCGTAAAGCAAGCACTCATACTGCAGTCTTCTGTATCCATTAATCAAGTTTATAGCAGACACATGTAGCACCACCAGATGCTGAAATTTTTAGTGCCTAAAAAATCTTGGATTTTATACTAGACAGTTGCTAACTGGGGGTGCACAGCAAGTCACATTACTGCCCTCTTATCCACAGAGCTTAAATAAAGGCTCTTTGGTCAGCTCCTATAACCCTAGGAACAAATATTCCCTTTGACTACATCTAGGGGCTTGGGGTGTCATCTAGTCTTATTAAGGGGAGAAAAATGACATCATCCTAGGAAAAATAAATTTTCATTTCTATCTTAATGGTGACACTATCCTGGAAAGTCAGCCTCTTCCTTTCAAAATAGTGGTTAATGGCAACATTCAAAAGAAAATAAAATGGCCCAATCAGGCAGAGGGTATGAAAAATGCAACTAGCAAAGTCAGTGGCCTCGGTGACTGGTTGGGCGTGGTGGGGTCTTTAAGTAAATAAGCCTCCTTAAAATACGGTCAGCCACAGAGCACACAAGCTGGAATAGAGAAATGGGAAACACAGAGCAGGAGCATGCAGCAACCACAAGGAAAGCAAAAGACACAAAAGGAGCCCAGAAACAGTAGTCTCTGAGAGAGAAAGTGATGGAGAGCAGACCTTTTAGTGTGCCATTGCCAGAAGGAGAAACTGTGCAGGGAAAAGTGAAAAAAGGTGAAGATCTAGCAATGAAAGCAGCAAAGGCCTTGAATTGCTAAAAATGGAACACAGAAAAAAAGTCATCCGTACACTTCCTCCACTACATGTGAGAAAATGGCTAGAAGTCTATTGAGAAATCCAAGCATAATTCATTGTATAAGGAGAGTTAAAAGGAAGGAATTAGCACCTGTACCACACACTGCTGGTTATGTTTAACTTAATTGATTCATAAATACGGCCATTAGTTAATAGATGGTGTCAGATCTGTTTATCTACTACATAAACCCATTTTTAAAAATTTACGTTTCAATTTATAAACCTTATCCGATAACCGATTATTTCCCATACACTAGAGCTCTGAATAATAATCAAGTGCCAAGAAGAAAAAGCAGATTATTCAGATTATTCTCTCTCTCATTTTTTTTTTTTTTTTTTTGATAGGATTTTGCTTTGTTGCCTAGGCTGGAGTACAGTAACATGATTATGGCTCAACCTCTTGGGCTGAAGCAATTCTCTTGCCTCTATCCCCTGAGTAGCTGGAACAGGTGAACACCACCACACCCAGCTAATGTTTTTAATTTTTTGTAGAGACAGGTTCTCATTGTGTTGCCCAGGCTAGTCTCAAAGTCCTGGCCCCATGCCGTCTTCCAGCCTGAACTTCCCAAAGCACTGGGATTAGAGGCATGAGCCACTATGCCCAGCCATATTACTCTTGATTTTATCTGCTATGACCCAACTTCCCTAACAGAGTGGAGGGAGAAGAGGATAATAAATTGAAGAGTGGAATCAACCAAAATGCCCATCAACAGTAGACTCGATAAAGAAAATGTGATACATATACACCATGGAATACTATTTAGCCATTAAAAAAGAACAAGATCATGTCCTTTGCAGGAACATGGGTAGACCTGGAAGGCATTATCCTAAGCAAACTAAGGAATACAAAACCAAATACTGCATGTTCTTACGTGGAAGTGAGAGCTAACCAACAAGAACACATGGACACAACGAGGATAACAACAGACACTGGAGTCTACTTGAGGGTGAAGGGTGGGAGGAGGGAGAGGATAGGAAAAAATACCTTTCAAGTATTATGCTTATTACTCGGGTGACATAATTATTTACACACCAAACCCTTGTCACACACAGTTTATCTATATAAAAAGCCTGAACATATACCCTTGAACCTAAAATAAAAATTTTAAAAAGAAACAATAAACCGAATAGTGAAAAATCATGAGAATGCACAAACTAAATGAAAAATACAAAAGATACATGAAGTACACAGGTGTTTATTTTCTTTAATACAGGATCAATAGAAAGTGTCTTACCAGGCCGGGTGTGGTGGCTCACGCCTATAATCCCAGCACTTTGGGAGGCTGAGGCAGGCAGATCATGAGGTCAGGAGATCAAGACCATCCTGGCTAACATGGTGAAACACCCTCTCTACTAAAAATACAAAAAAATTAGCTGGGCGTGGTGGCGGCGCCTGTAGTCCCAGGTACTTGGGAGGCTGAGGCAGGAGACTGGTGTGAACCTGGGAGGTGAAGTTTGCAGTGAGCCGAGATAGCGCCACTGCACTCCAGCCTGGGTGATACAGCGAGACTCTGTCTCAAAAAAAAAATAAAGTGTCTTACCAAAAAGAAAAGATGAAAGTGGATAGGCTTTTCTTAGGGCATAAAAGTAACCTAAACTATCTGAGAGATTGAGAAATGTTTCCTTTCTCTTGATTGTCTGAGTGCTTATAGAGGAAGGAGAAAAACAATCTATTTAGCCAGAAGAAAACAATATTTTGAGCCTATGTGTGTCTCTGCACGTGAGGTGGGTCTCCTGAATACAGCACACTGATGGGTCTTGACTCTTTATCCAATTTGCCAGTCTGTGTCTTTTAATTGGAGCATTTAGCCCATTTACATTTAAGGTTAATATTGTTATGTGTGAATTTGATCCTGTCATTATGACGTTAGGTGGTTATTTTGCTCATTAGTTGATGCAGTTTCTTCCTAGCATCGATGGTCTTTACAGTTTGGCATGTTTTTGCAGTGGCTGGTACTGGTTGTTCCTTTCCATGTTTAGTGCTTCCTTCAAGAGCTCTTGTAGGGCAGGCCTGGTGGTGACAAAATCTCTCAACATTTGCTTGTCTGTAAAGAATTTTATTTCCCATTCACTTATGAAGCTTAGTTTGGCTGGATATGAAATTCTAGGTTGAAAATTCTCTTCTTTAAGAATGTTGAATATTGGCCCTCACACTCTTTTGGCTTGTAGAGTTTCTGCCGAGAGATCTGCTGTTAGTCTGATGGGCTTCTTTTTGTGGGTAACCCGACCTTTCTCTCTGGCTGCCCTTAACATTTTTTCCTTCGTTTCAACTTTGGTGAATCTGACAATTATGTGTCTTGGAGTTGTTCTTCTCAAGGAGTATCTTTGTGGCGTTCTATGTATTTCCTGAATTTGAATGTTGGCCTGCCTTGCTAGGTTGGGGAAGTTCTCCTGGATAATATCCTGCAGAGTGTTTTCCAACTTGGTTCCATTCTCCTGTCACTTTCAGGTACACCAATCAGACATACATTTGGTCTTTTCACATAGTCCATATTTCTTGGAGGCTTTGTTTGTTTCTTTTTTACTCTTTTTTCTCTAAACTTCTCTTCTCGCTTCATTTCATTCATTTGATCTTCAATCACTGATACCCCTTCTTCCAGTTGATCAAATCGGCTACTGAAGCTTGTGCATTCGTCACGTAGTTTTCATGCCATGTTTTTCACCTCAGTGCTGGGAAAACCACTACTCTCTTCAAAGCTGTCAGACAGGGACATTTAAGTCTGCAAATGTTGCTGCTGCCTTTTGTTCGGCTATGCCCTGACCCCAGAGGTGCAAATTGAATCCAGCAGCACATCAAAAAGCTTATCCACCTTGATCAAGTGGGCTTCATTCCTGGGATGCAAGGCTGGTTCAACATACGCAAATCAATAAACACAATCCAGCATATACACAGAACCAAAGACAAAAACCACATGATTATCTCAATAGATGCAGAAAAGGCCTTCGACAAAATTCAACAGCGCTTCATGCTAAAAACTCCCAATAAATTAGGTATTGATGGGATGTATCTCAAAATAATAAGAGCTATTTATTACAAACCCACAGCCAATATCATATTGAATGGGCAAAAACTGGAAGCATTCCCTTTGAAAACTGGCACAAGACAAGGATGCCCTCTCTCACCACTCCTATTCAACATAGTGTTGGAAGTTCTGGCCAGGAAAATCAGGCAGGAGAAAGAAATAAAGGGTATTCAATTAGGAAAAGAGGAAGTCAAATTGTCCCTGTTTGCAGATGACATGATTGTATAGCTAGAAAACCCCATTGTCTCAGCCAAAATCTACTTAAGCTGACAAACAACTTCAGCAAAGTCTCGGGATACAAAATCAGTGTGCAAAAATCACAAGCATTCTTATACACCAATAACAGACAAACTGAGAGCCAAATCATGAGTGAACTCCCATTCACAATTGCTTCAAAGAAAATAAAATACCTAGGAATCCAACTTACAAGGGATGTGAAGGACTTCTTCAAGGAGAACTACAAACCACTACTCAATGAAATAAAAGAGGACACAAATAAATGGAAGAATATTTCATGCTCATGGATAGGAAGAATCAATGTCATGAAAATGGCCATACTGCCCAAAGTAATTTATAGATTCAATGCCATCCCCATCAAGCTACCAATGACTTTCTTCACAGAATTGGAAAAAACTACTTTAAAATTCATATGGAACCAAAAAAGAGCCCGCATTGACAAGTCAATCCTAAGCCAAAAGAACAAAGCTGGAGGCATCATGCTACTTGACTTCAAACTATACTACAAGGCTACAGTAACCAAAACAGCATGGTACCGATACCAAAACAGAGATATAGACCAATGGAACAGAACGGAGCCCTCAGAAATAATAACACATATCTACAACCATCTGATCTTTGATAAACCTGACAAAAACAAGAAATGGGGAAACAATTCCCTATTTAATAAATGGTGCTGGGAAAACTGGCTAGCCATATGTAGAAAGCTGAAACTGGATCCCTTCCTTACACCTTATACAAAAATTAACTCAAGATGGATTAAAGACTTAAATGTTAGACCTAAAACCATAAAAACCCTAGAAGAAAACCTAGGCAATACCATTCAGGACATAGGCATGGGCAAGGACTTCATGACTAAAACACCAAAAGCAATGGCAACAAAAGCCAAAATTGGCAAATGGGATCTAATTAAACTAAAGAGCTTCTGCACAGCAAAAGACACTACCATGAGAGTGAAAAGGCAACCTACAGAATGGGAGAAAAATTTTTGCAATCTACTCATCTGACAAAGGGCTAATATCCAAAATCTACAAAGAACTCAAACAAACTTACAAGAAAAAAACAAACAACCCCATTAACAAGTGGGTGAAGGTTATGAACGGACACTTCTCAAAAGAAGACATTTATATAGCCAACGGACACATGAAAAAATTCTCACCATCACTGGCCATCAGAGAAATGTAAATGAAAACCACAATGAGATCCCATCTCACACCAGTTAGAATGGCAATCATTAAAAAGTCAGGAAACAACAGGTGCTGGAGAGGATGTGGAGAAATAGGAACACTTTTACACTGTTGGTGGGACTGTAAACTAGTTCAACCGTTGTGTAAGACAGTGTGGCAATTCCTCAAGGATCTAGAACTAGAAATACCATTTGACCCAGCCATCCCATTACTGGGTATATACCCAAAGTATTATAAATCATGCTGCTATAAAGACACATGCACATGTATGTTTACTGCAGCACTATTCACAATAGCAAAGACTTGGAACCAACCCAAGTGTCCATCAATGATATACTGGATTAAGAAAATGTGGCACATATACACCATGGAACACTATGCACCCATAAAAAATGATGAGTTCATGTCATTTGTAGAGACATGGATAAAGCTGGAAATCATCATTCTCAGCAAACTATCGCAAGGACAAAAAACCAAACACCACATGTTCTCACTCATAGGTGGGAATTGAACAATGGGAACACTTGGACACAGGAAGGAGAACATCACACATCGGGGCCTGTTGTGTGGTGGAGGGCGGGGGGAGGGATAGCATTAGGAGATATACCTAATGTAAATGACGAGTTAATGGGTGCAGCTCACCAGCATGGCACATGTATACATATGTAACAAACCTGCACGTTGTGCACATGTACCCTAGAACTTAAAGTATAATTAAAAAAAATTATTCAAAGAAAAGACATTTCAGTCTTCATTAGTCCATTTTAATGCTGCTAATAAAAACATACCTGAGACTGGGTAATTTATAAAGGAAAGAGGTTTAATTCACTCACAGTTCATCATGGCTTGGAAGGCCTCAGGAAACTTACAATTATGGTGAAAGGGGAAGCAAACATGTCCTTCTTCACATGGCAGCAGCAAAGAGAAATGCCAAGCAAAAGTGGGGAAAGCCCCTTATAAAACCATGAAATCTCATGAGAACTCACTATCACAAGAACAGCATGAGAGTAACTCCCCCTATGATTAAATTACCTCCTACTGGGTCCCTCCCACGACATGTGGGGATTATGGGAACACAATTCAAGATGAGATTTGGGTGGGGACACAGCCAAAACATATCACAGTCATGGATACAATATCTAGAAAATAGCCTTAAGCTCACACACAATATCTTAAGTGGATTATTATACCCTTTTCCCATCCATTTTGAACTGAGATTCCCAAAGCATAATCTCTGAGAATACTTTTCACACAGATTCTTTAGCAAATATATTCTGACCTCATCCTTCAGAGAGAAGTCTTTTCAAAGGTAGCAAGGGTCTAAAATACACCAATTAAATCTACCTATCTCTCTCTATACACGTATGTATGTATGTATGTATGTATGTACGTATGTATGTATGTATCTATCTATCTATCTATCTATCTATCTATCTATCTATCTATCTATGTTTTTTAAAGGGCTTTAAAAATCAGATAGCTACAAAAACCAAAGGGATAATGTAGAATTTACCTAGCGTGTCAGAATATGAATATTGATTTTGGAAATATAAATCAAACACAAGCAAAAGATTATCTTAATTTCTATAATTGTTAACTAAAAGTTCCAAATTGACTCAATTCATTTTTTATATAGTAAAATAACATCTACTCACAGTCAATTAGGTACAAACATATTCAATATTCACTCAACAAACATTCACTCAAAAGTTTCCTTTATGCAGGATGTGTTTGGCCTTATGCTCAAGGCCATCATTCCCTTGGAGAGCAGGAAAATAACTTTGATCATGTTCTATATCTTATAAACTGCAATATAACATTTATATTCCCAACATGGACATGAAGCCCCAAGACAAAATTCTACTTTTGATCTCAGATTATTCCTCAAAACTACTCAGGCTTTACTTTTTAAATGTATTCTGGTATATAAAATTTAAGGTTTTTGAGAACTTCAAATAGATGTAATGAAAAAACATTATTCAATTGGTTTATTTTAATATATTTGACCCATGATATTCAAAATACTACTTAGTGATATTTTTTAATGTAGAGATTCAGAGATTTAACAGTATGCAACTTCTTCCACTAAAATATAAAACCATGGCCATATTCATTACACTTAGATCTTTCCAATAGTATGATGTAATTACTATTTTAAGTTCATATGTCTTAAAATCTGATGTTTTAAAAGGCTGTGGGGAAATAAAATTTTAGCTTCTAAAATTCATTATTTTAAAATTTACTATACAATATCAGGAGTTAATTTGAAGTTATCAGCCAAAATGCACATATTTTTTTCTAGTCACATAGTCTAAATGTATAACAAAATATAGAATATCATTTTCTCTCAAGCATTTCTTGATTATAAGTTATATATAAACCAATCTTGTATAAGTAAATGGATAATGCTAAAATTTGATCTTTTAAAATTAAATATACTTAACAGAGAATATAACACTAAGGAAGTCAATCTTTTAAGATATTTTAAGTAGGAATAAATATAAATAAAACTTTACAGCTTCACTTTTAAAATATTCCTCTATCAATTAAACAAATTTTCTTTATTTAAAAATATTTTGCTCATTTTTTCAGTCATTAATTGTCTAGGTACATTTAACTGCACCCTGTATTTCACCTGTAAAAAGTTAAAAGTATACACAATTTTTAAAGAAAGAATAATTAACTTCCTTGAAAATAATTTCCCCTTCTTTCTACAAAAGCACAATGAATACTGAATACTAGTCTACAAAATAATGAAATTTAAAATGTAACAATTATCTTTGTATTTCACCAAATAGTATATGTGTTTTACAACTATATTTTTAAAAATTTTAGGATAACACATTTAAATTATAAGATACAGGTATATTATTTGCACATTGAAATTATGAGTGACAGATTAGCATTGTTATGAAAGATTTACAATGCCTTGGACAAGAAATATTAACAACATTAATAGCTATCATTTATTATATGCCTACTAAGTTCTAGGCCTTATCCTAGGCCCTTTGCATATATCATTTTTAATAGTCACAACATTCCTGCAAGGTATAGGTTATTTTTTCATTTTTACAGCTGGTGCAACTGTGATTCAGTCCAAGTAAGCACTTGCCTGAGGCCAAACAAGTGGAAGAGCTGGAATTCAAACTCAAATCCCTATCAATTCTGTTTAGAAGCCTTTGACTTTATTCATCTATGATAAATTATGTGTAAATATGTTTCCTATTTTTTCAAAATTCACTATCAATCAAAATGTTTCCAAAAGCGACATCTGACAACAAAGCAGCCACAGGCTTCATTAAGGTATTGAGGCATTTGGGAACCACACTAGTGATATTAACAAAACTCAAAATTTAAACTTTAAAACTTCACTATTTGTAGTAGGATAATCATGTTTGTTGAGACAGAAGTGATTTCACCTTCATTTTCAAACATCTGTTTAAGAGTATCTTTTAGAAACAAGGTGTAGCTGAACCATGATAACTATTGTGTATTAACCACCCCAAAGGAAGGTTTCACTTGTGCTTAATAATAATGCAAACTTTTGTTTTTGTTTTTGTTTTTTGAAACAGCATCTCACTCTGTCACCCAGGCTGGAGGGCAGTGGCCCGATCTCGGCTCACTGCAACCTCCCCTTCCTGGGTTCAAGTGATTCTTGTGCCTCAGCCTCCTGAGTAGCTGGGATTACAGGTGTGTGCCACCATGCCCAGCTATTTTTTGTGTTTTTTGCAGAGATGAGGTTTCACCAGGTTAGCAAGGTTCATCTTGAACTTCTGGCCTAAAGAAATCCGCCCATCTCGGCCTCCCAAAGTGCTGGGATTACAGGCGTGAGCCACTGCACCCAGCCCAATAATGTAAACTTTAGTTGAATGCTTACTGTTGTTAGCTAAGTGCTTCAAATGCATTATTTAACTTTTACAACATCCTTATGAGGAACGATCTTTTGATTTTAAACGTAAATAAACTGAAGCACAAACTATATGAATCAGTTTACTCACAGCCAAGCAGCTAATAAATAGGAAAGCTAAATTTAGACTTCAAATTTGCTCAGCTCCAAAGTCTAACGTTCATAGCATCTACCTTGCTCTACACACAGTGGTCTTTAGAAATGAACATCATCCAAATCTCCACATAAGGAATGGGGTTTGGGCCTACTAGGACTGCACTAGTGAACAGAGCCTATAAAAAGGAGGGCTACAACCTTGTCCTGCCTTCTTACCCCATTTCAACTCAAGAATTTATTTCTTCACTTGGAAAGTGAACTCTATGTATTAGGTAGTCTCTAAGATCCATTTAAGTAATACAATTTTTAAGGTCCTGTTAGTGTCTTTCTTTTCTGTAACTGAACAGTGCTACTAAAAATACCTCCAAGGGTTTGTTATTGTTTTGCTATCATTTCTATCTCTTCCCATGGGCGTTTTAGAGGTTAAGTGAACTATGTGTATTAGAAGTCATATATGTGTGACTGGAGTCACAGAGCGCCGGCTCTTGTCCCTGCTCTGCTAAGGCATGTGTAACCTCAGGGAAGTAACACAAACTGTCTAAACTTCAGATGTGTGTGTTTTGTTTTGTTTTTTAATCCATAACCTGAAAAAAATTCTAGTATTTACCCCAAAGGACCATGTGAGGAAAAAATTAATGTCAAAGTGCTTGGCACAGAGTAAACTCAAGAGAACTTAACAATGATTTTTTTTATTGTTATTATTATTATGAAACTGAGAGGTTATGATATGCAGTTTATGTGAAATCATTTAAAATCACAAAAAGTTAATGAGGACAAAATATTCTCTGCTAATGTACTCTAGATGAATTTTAAAATTATATTTATATGTATATATGTGTATATCTCTCCATCTATATGTATAGACACATAGATATCTGGTGTTAGACACCCACTTAAAAATTCAATTTTGATATGAATTTTGGTCTCTTTTTTTCCTCAGTATTTTTAGATGGCATGGCTGACAAGATCAGCATCAGATATACATAGAATGATAATATGCAAAAGCACACAGAATTCTCACATATATAAATGCTGTTGAGTTATTTTAAGACATTTTGTGGAAACTACTAAAGTGGTGGGGATGGGACAATGATGCATCAACTGAATTAATCACTATCATCACTCTTCTAAAGAAAAAACAAAGCAAGTTCAGCACACTCAATCATCACGAACACAAGGAGAATGGAGCTGCATAAAACCAGGGCTGGGTCCCCCGTTCTCTGGTAGGCAATATTAAAAATCTGCAGCCATTGTAGACTGCTCCACACTACCTAATTCTGAAATATCTATTTATAAATACCAGAAAGGGAATTTTTTGTTTGCCTACTTGTCTGCCTTTTATTTATTTATTTATTTGGTTTCCTTACAAAGATAAAATGGAACTGCTATAAGGCTGCAGAAAGTCCTGAAACCAGACATTTGAGCCTATCAATGAAGAATTCACCTGATGGTAAGAGTAAAAATGACATAGATAGTAAGTGTCAAAGACATGTCATTGAGAAAGGCAGCTTTCTTTTCACAAAAGGTGTCAATTCTAAGATGTGAGGTTGTGTAAGTCTCACCAAACCTCGGATGTCAATGTGGGAGCAATTCCACAGCATCTAGTTTTTCGCACATTTTTTTTCACAGATACAGTTATTTGCCACTGATCCAAATGCATTTCTCTCCCATGTACTGTTATTCAAGGATAACCCAGATACCAAGGATATCTTTATAATAAAGACTAGGAAAAACAGGCAATAGGCTCCTTAGTGACTTGCTTCAGCAAGAACTGGTATGAAAGTGGTAACATAATCAGTTAACCTCAACTGCTCATATATCCCCTTAACTGATCAATTACCCACAGTCTAATATTTCACCCTGTGATTTATTTAAAAATATAGAAAAGTTAAAGAATAGGTGTATTGTGGCTAGAAGGAAATATACTTGTAACCAATCCAGTTGTGGCAATTTATAAGTAGATTAGGAAAAAGTGGCTGATAGTGTAGATTTTAAAAAATTCAAATTATTTTGCTCTTTATATATTTATATCACTTTATGAGATATCTTTTCTCTCCATAGTATACTTTGCAAATACTATTCTATACATAAATACTGGGTTTGCCACTACAGACCACAAACAAACACAGTACTGCAAAGATGAGATATGCTGAAGCAGTAACTATTAGTAATTTTCACAGATACCTGTGAAAGAAGAAAAAGAGAAAAGAAAAAGAGAAAAAGAGAAATGACTACCATTTAGTTCATTCATAGAGATTTAGGAATTAAGTACACTTATATTGCTCAACACTCACAATGAGGATTGGGAAACAAATGAAGGGGTCTAAATATTAGAGGCGAGCCTACTACTTTCTGTTTACCTTCACTTACATTTATAATATGTATAATCTTATAATACCATGTGCATTTCTTATTCATGTATAATATAGATCTGTATTATATATGTGTGTTTTATATATGCATCTAATAAAAGTTTATTTCAGCATATAAGAATGAGCAAAAACAAAGGCAAATAAGCAGTTTCTAAACAAATATCATCATCAAAATATACTGCATATGTTCTGTCTAGAGAATATGATTCCAATTATAGATATCAGAGATAGCAACAGTCTTCTGTTTATACCATGTGAAACAGCAGAGCGATGATCACTTAGCTTTTGTTTTGGTTCCAATTCATTTTTTTTCAAGAAGTGTAATTAAAAAGTGCATTAATGCCACCAATTATGGCCTCCAAGGGACCAGAAACCCCATGTTACTCCGTGATGGAACACAACTGAGCTGCAAACATCCATTTACCATTATAATGCTCATTAATCCTGCCAAAAACAACTCATTATGGGACTTCAAGGAAATCATCTCATAGGCAAACACAGCACAGAATCTGTCATTGCATTCCTCACAGTAAAGTTGTAGAGGAGAAAACTCTTCAATGTGTCTAATTTATGAAGCTGAAAACAATAATTTCACTTTTTATCAAGCTAAGACATTTATGTGAAAGAACTGGCCTAAATTCTCTCACTCTTTTAGCAGTCTTAATAAAGAAGTAGCATTGACTCAATAACTCAGTAATCTAAGCCTGCAGAACCTCACTTACCTACTTATCAAATTCTTCCAGAACCCAGTCTCATTTCATTGGACATCAGCACCATCAGGAGTTTTTCTCCCAAAGTAGTAACAAAAATATCACCACATTCATTGTCATCTTTCTGGTTTGACCTAAAATTAAATGTAAATCCTCTCTCATTCATTAAAACCTTTATAAACTCTCTCATTCTTTAATCAATTGAGCATATTGAAAAATGTCTGATTCTTTTTCAAACCTCAGCTTCAGAGAGGTGCTATACCCAGTAGGAGCTCTCTGAATGCTTGTTGGTGATTTCACTGTTACAGGAAAAGTAGCCCTAAAGCACCCTACAGCAAATAAAACATAGAATTCTCAATTATCACTATTAGATAAGCAATGATTGCAAAGAAGAATTATTAGCAAGGAGATTTATTTAAAATATATTTTCAATTTTTATGTTTCAAGACTAAAAACAAACTGTATATTCTATGTCTTGGCAATACAGTATTTCTTCTGATGCTACAGGAGTCTTTCCCTGAGCAGAAATGATCTACATAAGATGTTTAAAGGAGTTTTAGAAAAAAGCTTAATTACCACCAATAAGCTAAATTAAAAACAATTTGCTTATGTTTAATCTTTTTTACAGTGTTTAAAAGAAATTACAAGAAGAAAATTTGTAAGAAAATCTTTCTTCAGTGACTATATGTTTTCTGTCATAAAATTACTGGAAAGTAAAAAGTACATGATAATATACAGTACCTGAAATCTAATAATTGGCCATCTCTATCACAATTGCTCTCTCAGAATTTCAACTAATCTTATATTTATGTTTTGAAAAGATCGTTTCATTGAGTTCTAATGTAATCAGTAGCAAAATTAGTTGAGATGGGTTGAATCAATAGGAAAAAGGGGCCTAAAGTGACTTTCTCTACAAATACTGAAAGTAGATAGTTGGGGTAAAAGGTGAAGGGAAATATACAATTTACACAGTGATGAAATAAAATATATTTCCTTATTGTTTCTTTTCAGTTTTCGGGGTTGGGAATTACATCTTGAGAATAGGTACAAAGCAGGTGCCACATGCTCTCACAGAACACAGGAGTTATTTATGCAATTGTCAATCTTCTAGGCTATAGAAGTCTACTTCTAGATGATAAGTCCTGAGAAAATTCTGTCTTGTTCACTACTGAATCATTAGCTTTTAGCATCATGTGGAAGATAATCTCTCAGTGTTTAGTGACTGAACAAATCATTGAATATTACCAGGACAATAACCTGAAACAAGCAAATATACACTTTGTGTCATTGCTGTATGTCTTTTTGTTTTACCCCGTCCTAATAAGGTAGATCAGCTTTATATTCTATGTCCTGAACCATTAATACTTTCTTTGAGAAAGTGTGTATGTTAAGAGCAAAAGCAAAGGTTTTCAAAACTAGGGGAAAAGAAAAAAAAAAAAACACATCCTGGTTTTTGTTGATGGAAGAAAGCGTCCTCACCGAGAGAAGTAGGAGTAAAACAGCTGGAAAAGAAATTAATGTCTTAGGCTGAGGGCCTTTTCCTCAGCTTTTGGAACATCGTTTTACTCCCTGCATCTAGAGTCCTGGATGAGGCATTACTCTGGAAGGCTTACACCTTTAGAAGCTGGAAGGCTTGCTCAGAGCTGGAGAGGAGCAGATCTCTCTGGAGAGGAGCTAGACTGAGTGGGATACATGAGATGTTGGAAGAGCATCCCTGAATCTGCCAAGAGCTGATTGCCCTACTAGGGCAAGCAAAGAAAGGAAAAGAAGAAAATCTTGGCTTAGATTATAGCCCACCCATTACCTAGTATATTCAACCTCAGATAATACCAGGATCTCTTCATGATCCCACTTTGGGCCAGGACACCAAGAGCTAAAACAGATTAAGTGTGATGTTCAAAAGAGTAATATAAAATTTCTTGTACTCTAATTTTTTGGAGCAAAATTCATACTCAAACAGGATGAATGCCAAAAATTCACACTCCTATTTCTCCTTGCTGGTAGAATTTCAATATGGATCTTACTTTATCAGACGAAAATTTGATTCAGTTGGAAACTGAAGTGAAGTCTGGCTGGTACTTCCATTTCCTTCCTCAGACTGCCGGTAAATAAGTAGCTGTTTCTTCGATCACATCCTTGCTTCCAGGAAGGCATAAAGTTAGATGGGAGAGCATTTTTCTTGTATGGTTTTTGAAACATAAGGAACAATGAATAGAAAATCCTCAATACTGTACCAGTTATATATTGGGTACTAAATCTTGAATAGGTATATGTGAGGTTAAATATGGAAAATATTTCCACAAAATTGGTATTTTGAGGTTGTGAAAAATGAAATGGCTTCATATTTAATAAGCAAATGGAAGTGGGTCATGTTTGGATAGGTACCATATATTTACATTCTGGGACTTATTCTTTGGAACTTGTAAGTGGACTTTTCTCAGGCAATTTTGTGTAAAACAAATTTTGAAATGTTTCTGATCTACCAAATTTTAAATGTCCTTTTATATTTTAAATTGTTATTTATGTAAGGAAGCTTTCTTTATTGTTTGTGGCTATGTATATTCAATTCCAAAACAAGTTAAATATGAATAATAATAAATAAAAATAATCCTTGGCTGCATTTTACATGTTTCAAAAAGCTAATGTTTAGAAGTAAACTCATTTATAATTTGAAAGTGGGCATTCTTTTGGATTAGAATAATCAGTTCATGAGAAGTGTTCAAAGTACCAAGTACTATGTGTTTCCTAGGGTACACAGTATGGAATTTCCAAATCTCTCTGAGGTGTGCAATCAATACCGTCACAAATGCCAGCTCATTTCTGGATGGCCTAGGTAGAAATCTCTATCACTTCCAAAAATTTTAAAAATAATATCCAACATTTTGTCATTATCAAAATGAAATGTCACCTGCAAGGTGTTGTAAGAGAATGCAAACATTTGCATTTATTAATATAGCCTAATGTGGGTTTTTTTTTTTTTGGATAAGCGTTCCAGAAATGACATGAATAACTCCAACTATGTAAATAACATACATGATAAATTCTCCATCAGCACATGCATGTGAACACACACACACACACACATGCACACACACGATAGTGAAACACATACCAGAAGGGAAGGAAGAAAAAATTACCACATCTTTAAACAACAAGAGCAAAAGCATTTGGCAGAGAACTTGTCTCCTGAAGTCCTGGAGAGGCCAGTCATGCCACATTATCTATTGTTAATAAAAAATTCATGTGGCAAATGCACAAACATTACAGAAATCTTTCAGGGTTAGTTGTTTCATTGATAATCATTATTACCAAGGCCAAGTTAAGACTAATGTACATTTTTATTTTAGAAAATAATTGCTAGGCCATTCCTGTTCTTCTGTTAGCTAATTCAAAAAGTTGTCTCCCATTCCCATTTCTCCTGCCTACCCTCACTACAGGTTTCATCATCATCATTAAAGCAACCTAAAAATAGATCAATAATCATCGGTATTGCTGCAAAATGTATTCAATAACAGGTTGAAGGGTATTGATGAAATATTTGCTGAATATCCTGCTTAAATATTTGGTCTTCCTTTGATAATGGTGTATTGAGTTTACCTGAGTTGACATACAGGATAACACTTTTCACAATTTTATTCCATATGCATCCAGGACTTGTCTTCATTTGACTTGACTCAGGTTGCTTCTGACCACTTTTCTAATTTCACACAACCCATTTTCCCAGGTGCTGATTTCTCTTCCACCCTGGGACAATCAACTGCATTATGTTTCTAACACATACATCTCTGGCTGACATATATCTCAATAATATATTTCAAATACCTGTGGAATATTATTTCTAGTGACATTGACTAGCTGACTTTCAGTTATCAAAGATTTAATGCTACAGCCTACAAAAATGATATTTTATTGCCTGATATTTTGTTCCATTGTTTTCACTCACCTATCAGCCTAATAGCAGGACAATCTCTAACTCATTTCTGTAAGTCAGATGGAATAGGTTACCCATAAAATTTAGACCTCAAAATTGTTCATGAAGAAAATAATTGTGGAAGAAAGGTTGTAAAATTTTAAAGTATTTTACTACAAAGGTTTATCTTATTAAAAAATAATGAAAAGTATCATATGCTCCTTCTGAAATGTTTCAGAACATCATACAAAATATTATAACTTGAGGCAATTCTATAGTACGGAAGGTTTTGTCACTATCTTAGAGAAAATGAAAGACATAGTGTCAAAATCCAAAGGCACCCTAGCCATAGACTTTGGCCTTGGCTTAACAGGTTTTATGATGTAAAAGCCATGAGGTGTACCATAAGACAATGTTCAAACAACCGAAGGCGATAAACAAGTGATACAAATTAGAAATTTATGAAATTCCAGTCAAGAGACATGGTGGCAAGCCAATCTTTGGGCAGAAGTTACAGAAGATAGCTATAGATGTTTTCTAAATTCTGAAAAGCTTAAATATTTGGTAATTCAAATGCTCTATCAAGAAACTAAGAATTTTAAGTAATTTTCAAAATTTGTGAAATGAATTTTCATAATGAATGATTCACTACCCTGAATATTTTGTGTTTCTTTTGGTAACATGTGTCAGGCACTTGTTAGAGGCTCAGTAATGCTGGATAAATTGAACTGAACTCTAATGATGAAACACAATTTACTAAATATAGCAGGAGGCAGAATAGCACTTCGGCAAGAATAGACATCTTGAAGTTTGAGTATTGGCTTCCCACTATTTAGCTGTCTAACCTTCAGGAAATTGCTTAACCTCTTTAGGTATCAGTAAATTTATCTGTTAAATGTCACAATTACACTTTATTAAGTGAAAGATTCAGTGCATTAATGATATACGTATCTTACACATAGTAAGAGCTCAGTAGGTAATACCTTGTATCATTTAATGTGTTTACAAATAAAAATATATAGATGCATAATAGATAGGAAATAATGCAGGAATGCAAACATGTTGCCATAATAAATAAAATACAGCTTTTAAAAATTTTATTTCAGCTAATATTTTGAAGTTTTATTTTCTAACATAGCCATAATACAATTTCAATCAACCACAAAAATGCTTATTTCATATGTATACAGAAGTAACAGCACATATTTTATAGAGATGTTTATAATGTATAAAATAAAATAATAATTCAGTAAGACCATTTGAAGAAACTCTATGGGAATACTTTTAGAAGAAAAACAATTTAAAAAATAATCACCCATTTAATGTTGTTTAATTTGTAGAGCAATTTGAATATCGTTTCTCCTGCTATCTTCAAGGAAGTATTATTCAAAGGATACTAAGTTTATGAATAATTCTTCCCTAGGTTTGAAGGGACTTAGAAGGAGTATGAAGCTCCCAGAGGTTATATGCTCAATTTCCTCAAGAGCCTACAGCATTAAAAACGAGCTTCATTGATCAGAAATCCTGCTGTTGAGTGTGCAAATACCATGGATGCTATGTGTCCTTTACTAATGTAGTGTCTTAGAGATGATGCACCTGTTTAGTTGGAGTGTCTAAGCGTAGCCATGGGCATTGGTAGACTGAGTCACAGGATATATCCTATGCATACCGGTTAACTGGCTCTTCAAGCAAGTCTCTGAACAGAGTGCTTGAATTTTTTCCTCTGGAATACCAAGAAGACCGGCCTTTTTTGGGAGAGAGTGGCAGTAATTTCAATCTCCACTGGAATCATCCCAGAGATGAATGAGTTTTCCATCCAGAGGTAGATAAAGAATTAGAGGCTACTATATACAGCTTCAAGAATTTTCTGAACAGAGGAAGGAGAGAAGGGAACCCGCTGGCTGATCAATGGCAAAATGTGGTACCTGGCAGCCATGCAAGGAGCTCCTCAGACTGGAAAAGAGTCCAGAGGATTTAGGAATTGTTGCTTTTATTTTTCCAAAATTTAAATATTATCTCTAACATGGCCTAATCAGTTAAGACATTGAAACAAAACAAAGCCAACCATATCATTCATAGGCCTGTTTTTTTAAGTGCCTTAGTATTACTTCACAGACTCAAAAGCCTTGGACTGTTTTATGATTAAAAGCTAAGCATTTCTCTCCAGTGCTCTTTCATTGTTACCAATACACAGAATGCAGCAAGAAGCTGAATCTTAAGAATGCGTCTTTCTGTAAAGTGTCTCAATTATTAAGAATGAAGATATTTGGTTAGTAGGACTTCTATGTAATGAAAACAGACTGAGAAAACTAAAGATTGAAAATAATAGCTGAATATAAGAAAATGTCATTTTTAATTATCTTTACAGCTATGGGCTAAAAGTTATTGACTTTGTCCAAACTTTCAAATACAGGATCCTTAAGTTGCAAAGCAATAAGAAGCATAATAGCTTTAAAGATATCAAAAAGGCCTTTGGCTCATGATATATGCAGCGCAGTAAAGTAACAAAAATATAGATCTACTCATCTAAATGAATGAAACATATACAGTGAAGTTGTAGTATCTGATGCCAGATATTGATCAGTAAGAACATAATGAATTGTATGATCTATAAGACCATAATCCTGCTATTAATCTGCCTTTCAGGTCATAATCACATACACTTCAAAAAGCTAAACCAAATAGCAATATGTTATTCAATTGAATTCAAATTACTGAAATTATATACAAATTAATGTTCACAATTATCCTATGAAAACTGAATGTTTTTAAATGCCTAGTATCAGACTGACTATAAGAGGAAAGAAATGCCATCTTCTCTGTATTGATCAACTTTATACAAATAAATACATTGACACATTTGGATTTTAAAAGGTTCATCTACATTTATTATCTTCTCCACCAGCACAGATGTTAAAAGTAAGCTTTAATACTGATAATGTTCCCATTATGCTGCTCCCAAAGGATATATTTTATTTACTGCCTTGGAAAATTCCCGGTATTAATAGGTTATTAATTCATGTAAGTATTCATTGCTACAGAGGTGAAAGTGTACTTCATCATCAATTTATAGTAGCCAGTGAGTTGAGGAACTGTGTTGCTTCTATAGATTTCATAGGTGTTCTAGTATAACTCTATGCCTTTTGCAGGACTGTCTCCAAACCATATCAGTTAGAAAAATATCTATTACATTTTAATAGGTTTATAAAGATATGACTTACTGAGACTTTACTATTTTAAGTGTTAATGATATTGCAATATAATTTTTCTTTCTTTCCTTTTCATACTCTTGTTCCCTTTTGCTCACCTGCCCTATTCCTAGGATAAAAAGAAAAAAAAAATCAACAACCATGAAAAGCAAAACTTTATTGTTGTCACAAATATCCTTTATAAGTTCAAATTTTTGTTTTAAAAATTTTCCAAACTGTTTCACGACTTGTTCTAAAAACTAAATAATTTGATAGCTTTTTATTGTTTTATTATTTATATCCTGCAGTGTCTCAAATTTCATCTCAAATTTACTTATATGCAATGTAATAATCTTTTATCTTTTGTCACTAAAATGGGATTTTTCACTGTCTCCTATAACAACTAATTATTAGGACAAATAATATTCACTGTGGAAATTCTTCCTTCATTCCCCTTCTCTGCAGTTTTTAGGATTTTTTTTCCTTTTCTGTGCACATAAGCAATTAGTCACAATAAGAAACATCCATACTTTTGAAGATCAACAAGATTTCAATCAGCCCATCTTGAATTTTGCACCATTTTTAGTCATGCAAGCAACTACTAGCCTAGTTCTCTTTCCCTCACATATTATGAAGCTTAAAATTGAAAAAAATTGTTTAAGCAGTATAACATATATTAACTACAATGAAAGTGCTATTTCTAGATTTCTGACAATGAGCACCCTACGTGGCTTAATATTAAAAATACATTCATATTTCTATTTCTGTTTTTTACAAAATTATGTATTATAAAATTAATTATGGTGCAAGTAATATATTTTATTTGAGCCATATAAACTCATGCTTGAAATATTACACGTGGTTAAAATTTTCTCTTGGGAATTTAGGAACAGGAAATGCAAGCCAGTAAGATATAATAAAAGAGGAAATATACTAAGTATCAGTAAATAAGCAAAACAAGATAATATTTTGTAAATCTGTTATCTAAAATAATTATAGGTCTTTTAAACAAAAACACTTAAAAGACAACTTCATACTTCATGAAGTATGAATGTAAGAAAACACTCTGTATGTCATTTATTGACAGGTAAAAGTGCATAAGCTTTGACATTTATTGACAGAAAAAGGAATACAAATTTCACGAGAGTAAACATTTTGTCTGGTTTGTTCACTGATGCATTTCTTAGCACCCGGAACACTGTTTGGCACTCATTCAACAAGTATGTGTTGAATAAAAAGAAAGCATATTTTCCTAAGGAAACATTTTCTTCATACCTCTTTCACTCTCTTCCTTTTCTCTTTCAGTTCTTGCATATTGGATTTATTTTATTTTTACTTTTTTATCTCTGGGCCTCTTCCCTTCCTCTTCCCCCTAATTATTCTTCACTCTTCACTATGCAGTTTTATAGTCATTACCTTAGGGGAATCTTCCCTGATCCAAAAAACCAAGGTAGTTTTTGCCCCTTTTTTTCTCCTATATCATTTTGATTTCCCTTTTCGTGAAATTCCTCACGTTGGTAATAATTGTTTTAAAGCTTGTGCTCCTCAACTAGATTATAAGCTCTATTAAAGAATGCACTGTATCTAACCTATTTTCTGTTCAAACTTAGGACCATATGCCTGGAATGTGGTGAGTTTTCAACAAATATGTGATAGCTAAATAGAGGAAGGATGGAAGGAACAAAGGGAGAAAGGAAAATAGGGGTGGAGGGAAGGGAAAAAGAGAGGGAGGGAAAGAGGGAGGGAGGAAGAGATGGAGGGAGGAAGGGAATGAGGGAGGAAGAGACATACTCATTTTTCTAGGTTCTTGTGAAGGCTTTTTCTGATGTTGCTTTTGTTTGCAAAGATAGCTATTATAATCCAGTGGGCCAAATAACTAGCACTGACATAGAAATCATTACTAGGGTTACAAACAAGTAGAATAAAATCAAGTTAGAAAAAAGCAATGTGGATACTATTTGACTTCTTAGAAATTCATTGGTAAGTGTAAAGTATGTAGTTCACAAAAATCAGTACACAATACGTCATGACAACATGAACAACAAAAAAAGAACTATATATATATACAATTTATATGCCTTATATAATCTCTATATGTCTGCACATATTATATGCACATGTATATGTATATACATTGTTATATATACATACTTTTATATGTGTGTATATATTATATATATATGAAACTCCCCACTTATCTACTTATAAAATCTCATCTGTTGCTATGCACCCAATTTAAGCCCTATCAGCTCCTAACATCTTCTTATTCCATGATTTCAGACCAATTATCCACAAAGGTTCTACCTCTTTGGGACTCAAAAAACACTTGTAATTTTTCAAAATGATCACTATTACATTAACTATGGAGTTGTAGATGTGTATGCCCCCTAAATGCATAACACTGATATACTTATTAATTCTTGTGGTCTCTTTCTTTTTAAAGCAACTAGTGTCTGGTGACAATCTTGAGAATTATTTTGACCTTCATTGCAGCGTGGCTGAGAAGCAATGGTGTAGTAGATGTGTTTTCCACTATAAAAGTATGC